>NC_045776.1:77996012-79411012 GCF_008692025.1 Phocoena sinus | reverse complement strand
TATAATTATATTTAATACTTTTATTAATTTTAATATAGTGTTTTCCTTTTAACATCTTTATTGGAGTATAATTGCTTTACAATGGTGTTAGTTTCTGCTTTATAACAAAGTGAGTCAGCTATACATATATCCCCAAATATCCTCCCTCATGCACACTGATATGACAGCTGTCACATACACTCTAACAAAATTGTTTTGAATCAAGTTAAAGACAACTAAGTGCTACTAGAGCCATCTTACAGAAAAAACCAAACAAACCTTTTGGCCAACCCAATAATTTGTTCAAGGTCACTCGGCTGGTAAGGGGTTTGAACCCAGGTCTGTTTGGCTACAAAGTGCTCCTGACTTCTGCTAGACCACACTGTTGTGCACCCGAATTACGAACCCCTGTGCGATTTCCAGTCTTCTTCCCTCTTGCTAATGCCTCCCACGTTTAGAGAACGACTGCCTTGCTTTCTCCACCACTTTCCTAGGAACATCTACCCTTCTTTCTCAGTCTTTCAAATAATTTTCATCTCACAGTTGCTGATTTGATCTGCTAGTAGTTCCTGCCAGGGTTCAGAGGGATTATGTGGCCATGTCTGTGTTCAGTGGGAAAGAGGGCTGTGATGGATTAGCAATGTCTGCTACAGGCACAGGAATGAGTAGCGGGGGACACTCTCTCATGCTCTGTTTTTGCCAGCTTTCCCTCACAGGAATACTAGCAAAGTTTTCCCGTCCTTTTCAGTTTGAAAAGAAGTCTTGCTCTGACTTGCCCTCACCCAGGTGTTCCTTAGCCCCTTCCTACTTTCTTAGGTGATCATAATAACCATCGCCTTGGGACTCTATTCTTACATGTTGCCCAGCGTGATGGAAGGAGTGTGGACAAGTAATACAGCTCCTCCAGTCTTAGTGCCCTGGGACAGTGTCCAGCTATGGCCCCTGAAAAATTTGCTTTGCCAACTTGCTCTTTGGCTATATATTGAGAGACATTATAAAAAAGAGTTACGATGGAACAATGCTTTTGGACACTTTGAAAGGACGTCAGGCATTTCTAGCCACTGTACCACATAGTGTCCCTTTTCTGTGGAGCCATGTGAATAATTTTTCATACTTAAAACTCAGAAATAACTGCTCTTCCAAGCAACTGGTTCAATTTTTATCTTTTTTGTTAATAATGTAAAGGGACAATTTCCCTTTTTGCCTTGTCTGCCAGGGAGCTCAGAGTCACATTTGCGGCACACCTCCATAGCAACAACCGTCATCCCTCGGTATCTGCAGGGGATTGATTCCAGGAGTCCCTGCAGATACCAGAACCTGCAGGTGCTCAAGTCCCTTATATAAAATGGCATAGTATATTGAATACACTGGCCTTTCATAACCAGGGATGTGGAACCCACAGATACAGATGGCCAACCATACAGAATGGTAGGACATGGCTTTGGGACTTAACCTTCCTCCTGATTTAATTTTATTTCTCTCAATTTTCCTTTTAGCCTGATTTGCTCTTCTACTTATGTCACTCCATCATGTTGAATATTTCTGTTAGCTTCCTTGCCTCCTTATTTTGAATGAACTGGTCTTGAGGTAACCACCTACGTAAGCAACTGTTTTTTGATACGGTTGCCGAAGAGGAATAGTTGGGTTGCTGTTGGAAGTTCTTGTTTGTAGAGGGAAGCTGGACTCCATGAAGCTGTGGGTTGATTAGATTGGATGGAATCTTCCAATTCCTGAGATCGCATGTCTCTGCATTCTGCCATATCGTTATTCCACATGAGAAAATCAAACAATAACCAGGGGTTATTAGAATTGAGTGGTAAAGTGAAAAAAATGGGCACAATTCTTCTCCCTGTATCCATGCCCCTTGCAGTGTGATTTTGCAGTTCCTCCCACTAAGAGGAGCATCCCTTGCATCTATCTGGATTGGTCCTCTGACTTGCAATGGCTAAGAAAACAGCTGAAGAGGTCATGCCTGTTCCAAGCCGAGGCCTTGCACACTACTTCTCTCTCTTGGAACCCTGCCATCACCATGTGAACGAGCCCAGACAAGCCTGCTGGAAGATGTGAGGCCACATGGAGCAGAGATGAATCAGCTGGGGTCATTCAAACCAGCCAGCCCCCAGACAACCCACCAGCTAATGGAAGACACATGCATGAACCCAAGAGAGAACAGAAGAAGAACCACTCAGCTGAGCCCAGCCCAAACTGCTGATCCACTGAATCAAGAACCGACGAAAAACTTATTGATAAGGATGCTACACTGGGGGGATAATTTTTATGCAGCAGAAGATAACTGATACACGTGAATGCATCCTCATGCCAATAACAACAATCAAAACTGGTATTATATTCCAAGTACTGATCTAAGTGTCTTATAGTCCTCAGAACAATCCTTCAGGGTAAGTATTGTTACGGTTTTCATTTTGCAGGGGAGGAAACTAAGGCTCAGACAGGTTAACTGACAACCAAGGCCACCAGTGAGTAATAGATAGAATGGGCATTCAAACTCAAATCTGTTCCACTCCTGTCGCCTGGTGGTCAAACGACATCTCCAGTTACCTTAACTAGCTGCAGAGCCAAGGTCAAAATTGCACTCACCTTTTCCCAGAGGAGGTGGATCGGCTCCTGGTGTACCTGGGGGAGGTCCTGGGGTTTGGAGATCTGGAGGAGTGGGCGCTGGCACAGGACGAGCTGCGGGAGCGCCCTCTCATGGGGGAGCTCCGGGCTGTGGGTGGGACCAAACTGGACTTCTTCACCTCGGTGCACTCCAGACAGGGTGACTGGAATCCTCTGCAGAGGGGAGAATGGCTGTTAGCACTGGCCCGCCCGCTGGTCCAGGGCATCTTCAGCTGATACTCACCTCCGTACTTTGCCTCGGCTGTGGTGCTCTCAGAATCCCCCATCCACCTTTCCCCGTCTTACTACCTCTGGAAAGACTTCCCAGACCACGGATGTTAGTGGAGCAGAGATAGAGTAGGACACATACCACAGGGTGCGTGATGGGTATGATCCAATCACATGGTGGAAGATTTCGTCCCTTTCCAGTCCCTCTGATCATATGAATGAGAAAGCCCGGGTTGGGTACTAGGGGGGTTTTACTGTCTCTTTAATGCTTGCAATCTCCCAAAGAGAGAGAGAGCAGGCCTGAGACTCAGAACCTTGGGCAGGCAACTGTAACTAACCAGAATTAAATACAGTGATTGAATCATATGTATTTTCACAGGTGCATTCTATTGAGGACAGGTGATACAAATTTTCTATTTAAGATAGTACTACAAGTTTCCTCATATTAAAAAGTGAGTTTATTAAAGTAAATAAGAGTAACAGTAGTATCTGGATACAGAACGACTCAAGAAAGTGACATGTAGTTGGTTTAAGTTGGGAAACTGGCGTAGCCCATTTTGCAGATGGGGGACTGGAGACCCAAAGAAGGGTGGAGGCTTGTACAAATTCACCCAAAGCACAGGGTCCTGTCATATTCTCACCTTGCCTAGAACCATGCTGGGTTCCTGTTGGTTCTCAGTAAGGACATGCTCATTGGGATTGGGCCAAGGGTCAAGTTCAAATAACATTAATGTAGTTTCATCCTGACCCAGCCCCTGCCCATACGCCATTCTCAGCTCTGGCACTTCCCTCTCTTGACTCCAGCCATAATGGACTACTTGTCCCTCCTGGAATATTCCTATTCCCTTCCTTGTCTGCAGGCTTTAGAACATTCCCACTGCCTGGAACCCTCTTCACTTGACAACTCCTACTCATGGTTCAGGCTTTCGACCCCCCTAAGGCTGGTTGTGTGACCTCCATTGTGTTATCAGAGCCCCCAGGCCCCAATGCCTCCCCCCACCCCTAGATGGCTCGCTTGGTCTTATAATTGCTGTCTCCCTCCCCCAGACGTGGAGCTCCCTGGGGACAGGACTCATGTCTCTCTGGACACTGTATCCCAGCACCAGGACAGAGCCTGAGACAAATGTCCTAGGTCATTGATAAACAGCTGTGGAAAAAACAGGCTGAGCCCCTGCACATCCTGGGAGCTTCACAGCATCATCTCATTTAGCCCCCAACAACCCTAGGAAGTTGGCACTATTATTATCCCTTATTTACAGAGAAGACCCAGAAGGGTGAGTTGCTTGCTCACGGCCACCCAGAGTCTCAAACCCTGATCTGTCCAGCCCTGAAGCCCACGTCCCTGCTACCTTGCCAGCCCCTGCCTTTACTGTCTGTGGTTCCCCTGATTTAGAGCTGATGTCTCTTCCATTCTGCCCTCTGCTCATAGCTGACATGACATAAATAGCCACGGATCTAAAGATCATCTATACTTCACAGTGAAAGGCTGGGTCTAAGTTACTTAATTTGGCTGTCCACATAGATCAGATTAAGCAGGTGACTGCTAAATGCCGTTCAGGCTTAACTCCAGTTCTGGAGACAGATCTGTGTTTCAATCCCGGTGTCCGCCCTTATTAAGTGAGGTTCTTAACTGCTCTGAGCTTGGTTCACCATCAGCTAAAAAAGAATTATAACACAACCTATCCCATAAAGGTTTCAGAAGGAGTTTAGGAAGATTATCTATGGAAAGCACCTGGCATAGTACCTCAGGGCTCCATAAATACTAGCTGCCGTTATTATTTTTGTGGTTGTTGCTATTCTCAGTATTTCCTGCATAACAGCCCTGAAGTATATGAGTAGATATCTGGGAACATCACTGCCTGTTCTTGGAGACATGGACGTTTGCTCTGACCCAGCCCTGGCTCCCAGCCGAGCTTGGGTGTGAACTGAGGCCAGGGATGCCCCGAGGCAGGCAGATCCATCCCTCTCCACCCTCTCACCACTGGCAACCACTCATCTTTTCACCGTCTCCATAGCTTTGCCTTCTCCAGAAGGTCTTGTAGTTGGAATCGTAGAATATGCAGCCTTTTCAGATTGGCTTCTTTCTATTAGTAACGTGGATTTAAGTTTCCTCCCTGTCTTTTCGTTGATTGGTAGCTTGTTTCTTTTTAGTGCTGAATAGTATTCCATTGTGTGTATGGACCACAGTTTATTTACCTCTTCACCTATTGAAGGATATCTTGGTTGCTTCCAAATCTGGGCATGAATACAGCTGCTATAAAAACATCCATGTGTAGGTTTTTGTATGGACATAAATTTTCAATGCGTTTGGGTAAATACTGTGGTATACTTTAAAATGACAGTGACTTTAAATGTTAGACTTTCTCCTCTGATTATTGGCAAACTGATATCTGTTTTTTCCTGCCCAGCCTCCATCCCTCCTCCTGATAACAGTACCCTGCTTTTCCTTCAGAGAACCAGACATTCCCCAGTTTTAGTGTACATGGGAAGACTCATTAGCCCTGATGGTGGCATATGACAAGTTCTAGCCAAGAATACTGCATCCCCTGGGCAGTGTGATTGGTCTAGTGTGGGCAGATGACCCAAGCTGGGCCAAGCAGAGTCAATGAGCACTTGCCCTGATATTCTGCTGAAATTCTCGGGAAAGAGGCATTTTCCTTCCATTGGCTGGCTAGACGGATAGAATGTTAACTGGATGGCATCTTTGCCAATGCTTTGGGAGGATCTGCTTGAAAATAAAGCCAAGAGAGGGGGAAGCAGAACTGAGAGATGTAATAGGAAAGACAGATTCCTGATGACATATTTTTTGAGACCCTGGATCCAGCTATACCTGAAGCTGATCTCCTTGGATAGTTTTTTCAAAAATGATGCCAATCTCTCTCTCTCTCTCTCTCTTTCTCTCAAATAAAAGAGCTGGAGTCTGTGTGTGTGGTGTAGTGCTAGGGTGAGAGACTGAGATTGTGGAGCTCAGGCAGGACCCCCTCCTGCCACCCAGGTGCACTGACCTTGACTCTCTGCCCCTGCTGGTGGGGGAGAGATTCTCCAAAGCGGCCCCCTCGTTCTGGGGGGAGGAGGTGGTGAAGGAGTTCCCTGAATCAGAGGTGTTGCCGCTGTTGGGGCCCCGGCTCTTGCTCAGGCCCCCAGTGGGGCTCTCCTTCTCCTGACCCCGAGACCTGGCTGAGCTGATCTGCATGGAGGGTGGCGAGGAGGTGTCATTGCCCGAGTCATACTCCTGGGAGCGTCCTCGGGACGTGGCGAGCAGCCTGGCAGTTCTGGTAAAGAGGGTAGCAGCCCCCGGCCCAGTGATCTGAAAGCAAAAACACCCGTCGGACACTGCTGCGCGCTGGGTCTGCGGGCTGTGTCTAAATAACCAAGAAATGTTTACCATCATGATGCACTGCAACGAAAGGAAAGAGAGAGAGGAGAGGCAAGAAGAGACGCCAAAAGACAAAAGCACAAATTCCTAAAAGAATACCACAGAAGGGAGATCTTTTCTTTACCCCCTTCTAGGATAACTGGAAGATTTAGGTATCATGCAGAGAAAAAAGCATGCGATCCAGATTAAACCAAAGAAAAAGGAAATGATACAAAATTTAATTTCTACGGAATTAAACGAAAGCAACAACTTAAGAGAAGGGGGGGGTGTAAACACCCTTAACCTAAAACAATAATAAAAATAAAGAAAAGTGGGGGGAAAGAAAGGAGGCTATGGGCCTGAAAAAATATATCTTGAAACTTAAGAACAAAAAAAGGAGATAAAGCCAAAAATTTAAACGTCAACCAGATCCTCAACAAATTTGACTTTTTTTTTTTTTTAAAGAAAAAGTTGCCCGAATAGAACCCTAAACAAATATCACATGGGGAAAAGAAATGAAATAAAGATGAGAGGTTTTTTTTAATATAAAGTCAAGGTCACAAAATGATATTTTAGTAGTTTTCAACTAAAGGGGAAAAGAAAGAGGGGACAAAAAATAAAAAATGGAAGTCAAACTGTCTGACGGAAAACAAACAAAAAAAAGCTCTCTACGGATATCTGCGTGTGTCCTTTTCCCCCTGGAGAAGGTAGCTAAGGCGCTCGAGTGGCTTCTAATAAATTCTCTCATGTCTTTGCGGATTATATCCACTTACCAAGCAAGAACTCCTCCTTTAGTAGGTAGGTAAGGTGTAAGAGAAAGGGAAGAGCGGGCAAGGTGAGTCCATCATTAGAGTCGCAAATGACAAGAAAAAACACACACCTTTCTGTACATCCTCACACTTGGCCCTGAACTTTGGGTTTTGGGTTTTCAGTGTTCTTGACAGGTGAAGCATCACTTCTGGTTGGCTTTCTCAGTAACGGGACCTCAAGCCATCAACACTAACCTCATCAGTCCCTTAATGCCCAAGTTGGATCAAGAAACCCTTGCTGACAATGCAGATGGCGGCTAGAGTTCGCATCAATCTAAGGTGTCAAGATGGGGGGCGGGGAACAGGGAAGGTGTGCTTGTGACAAACGGCTTTGGGAGGGGCTGCCTTGGGGTGCCTGGGAATGAGGAGGGGTCCCCAGGATCCTGTGTGGGGCTGATCTAGGACAGATGAAGGAGTAAAGGAGGCGAGGGAGAGACAGCCCTCGGGAAGGCTATGGTGTGTTTAGAAGTACAATGGATGGTTTTCTTTAAACGTTCAGACCAGTCTCACAGCTGGGATGACATAGTGGGTTTGGTTCTGGTCCCGCAACAATACCATGCTTAGATGTGGGCAAGATGGACCTCTGCCCTGGGTCTCCTCCAGCAATAACCATCCCTTTGGGGTGAGAAATCTATGGGGCTGAGAAGGCACCACCTGTAAACCACTCCCCCTGAAATGACTCTCTGGGGACCTGAAATCCCAGAATTCTCTGTTTAAATGACCCCTGAGTCCCCTTCCAGGGTCTCTGCAGGATCATCCATGGATCTATTCTCCCAGGGGTAGACCATGCTTCAAGTGTGCACATTCCTAGGTCAAAGTGTGGCTATTTGAACAGAAGTTGGATGTTCAGGCTTAGGTGTCCGTGTGCTTGGGTGGGAGGTCCATCACGGTGCTGGACACTGCAAGGACATGGGGGGAGAATGGGAGGGGCCAGGGCCTCGGGGCAGTTTCTCTCTACACTGTCATGTTGTGGCCTGGCGCTCCGAGGGGTCCAAGATTCTAAATCCAAATCTGACTTTCCAGATCATTTCGAAGGTATGTTTGCCAAGATAGGAGAACCTATTTCATCTAAGTTTGATGGCTTGATTTATAAACATTTGCATATATAGTGTGTGGCTCTCCTTCTATGCGCTTGTCCCAGGCCCTGCAAATATTAGTGTAGGCCTCACCATCAAAAGCCTGCTTCTCCCACCCAGTTTCTCCCATGCACCTTGGGCCTAAAGAAGGGGGACTTCTGGGCTTTCTTAAGGAAACCCTTCTGCCTTCTCAGCAGTTGGTCATGAGGGTGAGATACAGAGACAACGGAACTGTGAGAATAACAGTGATGACTCCACCAGCTCAGGATATCAGCTCCTGGAGCTGGGGAGGTGGGACTTCCTTTGCAGATTCTCCCAGGAGGCTTTGCACACAGACAAGGTGGTGGTCCAGCTTTACCAAGTTCCACCCAGCGTGGCTGCCACTGTACATGCTTGGCAATCTGGCTAGCTTTGCTCAAAATAAGGGACCTCAAAATAAGGTTGCCCAAGTGGGGTTTTCTAGTGTGAGACTTCTTTAAAAATTAATGTAAAGGCCCTTTTTCCATTCAGCTCCTTTCTGTCTTGCAGTTTGCAAGTTGGATGCCATATCCTTCCCACCTCTGAGAGTTCAATGGCTACATATGTATTTCCACCACCTCTGTCAGGAATGACAAAGCATCGTGCCAGGCAATTAGATCCTGGGACCTGGGCTCTCAGGCTGGGGCTTGGTCTGGGGATGGGCTCATGGAATCTTTGTCTCAGAGACAGTGAATGTTTGGTAGCCAGTGTATCACAAGTGACTCAGGTGAACCCCTCCTGGAAGGAACCAGGCTGGACCATGAATACAATGGTTTCCAGTATCCTATGGCTTTTGCTACCTGGAGGCATCCAGTCTGGGCCTTTCTCTGCCCAGGTACTTGTTTCCACCCTGACTACTAATTTCAAAGGATATGTCCTGGTGCATCAAGAGTCCCCAGGGGGAAGGATCTCCTGAACATAAGGCTCCTCGGGGCTCGTGGATATAGAAGGGGACTTTGCCCTTTTCACATTCTCAACCCCACATCCTGAGCTCACAGGGACACTTTCAGAGTGTCGCTACCTGACCACGACCACTATCCACGTGCAACTTGTGTGATCAGAACTGAGAAGTCTCTAAGGCATCATGCCCTCCCATCGGCACGAAAAACAGAGATAAATGTACTACTGAAATGCCCTCATTGGGCTGACCCTGGGGCTTGAAAATACCAACCTCTCCTGCTTGTTTAAAAGTCCCATTTCTTTGGATGAATCTAAATTCTTTGACATGCGTGACAGTGCCGACACTTCACAGCTCAACCCTGTGTCCTTCACAAACCTCATCTCTTCCATATACCCGCCCCCCCCACTCTGGCCCCCACGGCCTTAGGCCAATCGATTAGAAAGTTTTCTCGGTTCTACCACCACATCTCGCTCTCCCAACCCCAGGCCATTTGCCTATGCCATTTCCTCTGCCTAGAACACTGTTCCCCTCTTCCTCACTTCACATGGCTGAGTTTATTCATCTTCCAGTTTACAGATCACCTCCTCTTGAAAGCCTTCTCTGAGCCCCAGGCCAGGACAGCACAAAACTCTCTACTTCACTCATTCTAACATTCACTCTTTCATTCATTCACTCGTTCATGAGTGGCTTCTGTCTGCCACAGCACTCTTACTGGGGCGAGGGGGCAGTAATTGCTTGTTTTACCTCCTGTCTCCATCTGGATGGGCTGAAAGTTGGGGTCTTGAGACCAGCTCAGGGCTGGGCATGTGAGCCAGAGAGAACCTCTAGAATAAAGTTTTAGGTCCAGGCCAGTGGCAAAGAGAAGGAATGCCCTCTGCTCTTCCTCCTGGCCCTCATCAGACCTAGGACCCTCAGAGAAAGCACACAGGAGCCCAGTCTACACATGCTCAACAGCATAAGTTCCAGGCTAAGGTGAGAAGTTCCTGACCCGAGGAGCCTTCCAGATGAGACAAGCGGTGTTGGGTCTCCTTACTCCCTTTTCCACCTTCTGCTATTCTGGGAGGTCAGGTTAAGAGATGAAATGGGTCTGGCCTCTTGCACGCAACAGGGCTGCTGGCCCATGCAGTGACTTTGCTCGGGTGCTAGAACGGTGCTCCCCCTGGGTCAGGAACTCGAAAATGGTGCCCCACTCTGGCCAGACAAATTAGAAAAGAGATATACCTTTCTCTGGGCTGAAGCAGCCCCACATCGGTTTTCACAGCTGGCTCGACAAATGGAGGGTCGGTGGGGTGTAACTCCAAGGCCAGTCACCCTTGGACAGGGCACAACCAGTGTAACATGACATGCCTAGCAGGTCCTGGAGACGCAAATCTTCTCCCCCTGTTCGGCCTGCTTTAAGGATTACTTTGAGGGCCGCGGGAAGGGGTGGTGGCCCGAAGACTTGCATTCCTGCTTCCTTCAGCTGAACTCTATGTGGTTTTGTCTTTACCAGTCTTGATGGGCTCTATCTCTGTTTCCAGGTGATAGAAACATTTTCATAAACTCAGTAGGGATGTCTGGATCGTTTAATGGCCTCTTAGCCTCAGATTCCTCCTTCTCCAGAGCTCTCCAGTCACCCCACACACGGAGGAAAGACACAACGGAGGGGGGCCAAAGGCAGACTGTGGGGTGTGTGTGTGTGAGCGTGCGTGTGTGTGCGTGCGTGTGGGAGTGATGCCATGATAATGCAGGGGAGACCTTCGTGAAGTCAAGGACTTTATGACAGGCAGATGACAGAGGCCTCTGTGCGCTCGCCTCCCATCTCTAAGTGTCTCCTTCCTCGTCAGATGTTCACTCCCACTCCGCATGGAGGATGCAGACTGCTGCCCACTGGCTGCTGGCGTGACAGGATGGCTCCCCCGCTTTCCTCCCCGTCTCCTCATTTAGATAACAGGCCACTCACAAGTTGTCTTTGACGAGCTCTTCTTCATCCACTGGAAATTTCTCTTGTATGCACATAACTGCTCTGTGCCCCTGTATCCCCAGCTTAGCTGCAAAACGGTCTTCAAGAGGCCCGCTGGGAGGAGTCATCCTAGACCCACTTTTGTCCAGGAACAATGCCCTCATGGTACCCGGGACCCCTGTCTAAGATCTGGGACCCTCATACCAGGGCTCTCTTCTGTGGTCCACTCTGACCCCTTCCTCCATCCCAGACTTGCCCTTCTTTTTATGTCTTCACAAAGGCCTGCTTTTGGGGCTTGGCACAAAAATTCAGCCCCTGTAAGATTTGCTTAATCACCAAGTGAAATGCGCCTGTCTTCATATGGTTCTCCTAGAAACTGAGACAGGAATTTCAGTGCTGGCCGTTTCTTTGAGGACAAGGAACTTCAGTAGGAGAGTGGGGGCAATGAACAGGGGAGAGAAGCAGCCAGATGAAGATGCGTTATCAAGCCAGCTGCCACAGAGGGCTTCTGGAGGACACCCTGGGAGCCAAGGCAGAGACAGCTCCAGAGTTAACCCCAACCAGGGAGGGAGCTGTGATATTTATACACCAGTTCCCTGCCACTCATGGGTTAAAGGCTGCACCCAAAGGGTGTCAATTCTCTAGTAGGTCCAAACTGCCACCCAGCCAAACAAAGTGGTCTTTGGCAGCCAGAGAACATTACCTGGAAGCTGGAAGCTGGCAGTGTGTGAAGTGGGGAGGGGGAGGGGATATAAATGGACGGCATCTGTCTCAACACCCCAAACCACCACTAGAAAACGGACGGGCCAAGTTATACATTGTTTCAGATATGCTTTCTTTAGCCCATTTACCGGCTAAACAAATTTATGTTCGACAATAAATTTGAATGAACTGTCAACATTTTAGAGTGGGGCAGGTCCACATAACAGCCCATTTCTACTTCATGCTGAAAAATGAGAGGATCTGGCAAGATTGAGTCGACATTCCTGCTTGGTAATAATTGGCTTGTGAGTAATCGCAGCTGCCCCTTTTGGAAGCAGCACAAGCTCTCCCGGCCCCAGGCCTTATGGGTTCCCTGCTGCTTGTATCTATTAGCTGCCTGGCCCTTGAGACAACTAAGTTTGTGACCCTCTGTTCTAAGTGTTCGCTGCTACCCGGATCTAGCTGAAAGCAGCACAGACACGGTGCAACCTGTATGTTTCATCTCTCCCTTCCATCTCCCCCATCTCTGCCCTTTCGAACCCTCTTGGACTTTGTCAATGAAAGGAACCGGGAGACAGAGTCATGAAGCCATATCCAGACCTCAGAGCTATTACAAGCTTTTCCCTTCTGGGTCAGGATTGCTAATCTCAGATTTTTTTAAGGACAAACTGGTTTTCACAAACTCACGGCCACTGGGAGAAAACAAACGAATACGTTCCCTTTATTCTCTTAGCCCCTGCCAATGTGAAGCTCCAGTTTTTGTTTTTGTTTTTCTTTTAAACTCATAAGCTTGCCTATTCTCCTTTTTCCTTAATATACTCAGCGTCAACATTCGGGTTTTTCTAATAAGTAATTAAATCCCCCCACCATGAACTCCAGCTCCTGGTGTTTCACTGGGAGTTTCTCTCAGCCCTCCAGGGAAGCCGGCACTGTTATTTATTGTTTTTGTTTCAAATCATTATTTAATCAAGAACGGGGGAAAAGGCAACCTCTCACACTTCAAAACTTACTTTCGGCTGAATTCTGAGATCAAGAGACAGCACAGCCTAATAGGTTACAAAAATACAATCAAGAAGAGAATTCCAATTAAACTGAACAAGTCCATTTACTGAACTTCAAATGGCTCCATGGAGAGAGATGGCTATATATTTTTTTTCCCTCCCTGCCATATGGGGGACTGGAAATTCTCATGTGAATGTAGAGCTGCATGGCAGAGCTTTTAGCTAGAGGGTTCTGCTTATTCCTTTTTTTTTTTTTAAACCTTTTGTTTCACAAAGACATTAAGTTTATTTTCCTCATTGTTGTTCATCTTCCTTTGCACATTAATTAGGAAGACATCAAAAGACTGGATTCATTGACCTGTTAGGAGTTCATTAGAGAGGGGAGGAATGGAGAAAGACAGGGATCTGCTGAGGATGTTGGGAAGATGACAAAGTCCTTTAGGGCTGGGGTGGTCCCACAGGGCTGTGCACTGAAGTTGACCTTGGGCCTGAGGCCAGATGTCTCTCCTTCCCTCCGTCAGGAAGCTGAAGGGGACCAGCAGCTTCAACCTCATCATTTCTCGGAAGCCCCTTTTGAGGGCCCTCAGCCCACCTCTTCTTGAAAATTTCTACATGGATCCAGTCAGGCAAAATTTTCACCAGTCCAAATTGAAATGAGAAAAAAAAAAGTTCAGTGGAATGAGTTTTTCATCCAACGAAATGCATTTGATTTAAAGGCTCATCCTTTCTTCTGAGGCCATGTCTATTCTTCCTCTTCAGATGGTAAATGTCCCTTTCAGTATAGAAAATGGTGGTTTTCTTTTTCCTGTTCTTGCTTGGCAAAAGTAAAAGTTGACAATGCTATTCCGTTTTCCATTTAAAAAGAATAACTGGTCCCACAAATGCCTCAGTCTCACGGCCCCCTGCTTCCGCATTTTAGTCCCTTTGTTCTCTAAATGGCAATGAATGGCATTGGATTAGCGAGTCTCCTAGTTTGGGCAAGAGCTCACTTTTGCAGAATGTACGTGAGAACCTGGGTCAGAGGTGGGAAGGCTGGACCCTCCATACATGCTCCCTCAGCCTCATTTCCCCTGCCTTCAAAATAGGAGGCATATCCTGCCATTCTCCTAGAGTTGTTCTGAGGTTCACCTGAGATCTTGGATATAATTACGCTTTTTGAGGCCAGAGATGCTTCAAAAACATCATGTCTGCTTTTACTGGGGGCAAGTTTAACCCAGCCATTATGATGACAAATCAATAACACTAGCAACTACTGTATACTGAGGGTTATGTCCCAAGCATCAGGCTAAGTTTTGCTCATAAAACAGAAGCTGCATGAGGGTAGAAATCTCCTCTGTCTTGTTCACTGCTATTCACCCAGTGCCTGGCACATAGTAGGGGCTTATAAATGAATGGATACCTTATCTCATTCCACCCTCACAACCGCTCTGTGCAGTAAGTATGCTTATTAGTTAAAGGTACAGATGAGGACACAGAGGCCCAGCGAAGTGAAATGACACAAGGGAAGGCAAGTAATTAAGCACCTGGACTCTGAGGGTAGACTTTCTGGGTTGAAATCCTAACTTCTCCATTTAACAGCTGTCTTTTACTTAAGTTTTCTAGGCTGCAGTTTCCTCATTGTAAAATGAGGATACTAGCGGAAGATCCCCTGAAAGGCTATCATGAGAAATGCATGAGATGACACATGTAAAGAACTCAGCCTAGCACCTCGCACATAGTAGGTGCTCAGGAAGCATGAGTTATGGCTGTTATCCAGTCTCATAGGGAGATGAAATCAAGAACTCTGGAGTATCCGAATCTGCTTCAAAGTTCCTGTCTTCATCACTGTCACCTCCTGCTTCCTACTATTCACAAGTTTCATGAGGTCCTCTTTTACGGAGCCCAAGTTTTGCCTTTTTTTTTTGCCGTATCTGTGCTGATTTTTGTTGGCAAGGGTTATGTGGCAGCTGTTGGCTTGCTAGAGGCAGAAGGAGGAGAAAGGAGAAGACTGCCCTCTCCTGGGTCTAATTTCAGTCTTGATCAGCCCCCTTTAGATTCCCCCTCCAATTAGGATAGACCTCACAGAGGAGCCCCTGCTAGAGGACAGGGCGTGGCCAGACCTTGGGGCCACCAACCTCTCTGTCATCCAATAGGCCCTCTGGCTATCACAGTAAGCTTCTGAGATACAAGCCATGATTCATACCAGCTCCCCTTCCTACTCATTGGGTTACTGACCTAAGTCACTTCACCTCTCTGAGCCTCAGTTTTTCCATCTGAAAAATGGTGATAATGATGGCATCTACTTCAAAGAACTGTCTTGTGAATCAAATGAGAAAAAAAAAAACCGTGTAAAGTATGTGACAGTGCCTGGCACACAGTGGTATTTTGCTATCTCAGTAGCCATCTCAATTGGGTGAACTCCTACTCATCCTTCAAAGCCCAGCTCACATGTTCCTTTATTTGTAAAGTCCTCTCAGACACCAAGATCTCTTAGACATTGGTCCTTCCTCTGCGGTCCTACTACATATTGTACTTGCTTCCGTCACCTCCAGGGGTGATATTCAAAATATTCAACAACTGGTTGAGTGTGGGTACTGCCCCATCTGCAGGTAGCTGGCCTTGGCACTGAAGGGCTGCCAGGTATCACCGTTTATCTGCTGGACTGTGAGAAGGTCCAGAAGGTACCAGAGGAGGGAAGGGATGGCTTTGTTGACTGGGGGATGGGTGGCGACAGGGTCTGTTTGTCAACTGGTGTGCAAGTATTTGAATATTTGAACAGTGGGGGAGTACTAGCGTTCACCGACTCAGTGTCAGCCCTAATGACAACGCTTATCCTGCTGCATTGCAGCCTTCTGTTGACCGCTAGATGGTGAGCTCTGGAATTCAGGAAGCCTGTTTATACATCTCTCTGTCTCCCTAACACCTTGAACAGAGTTGACTGAGTGTAGATAAGGAACAAATGAGGCCATGAAGGATTCACTCCTTGGGACCCTCCATTTGGATTTGGGCTCTGACCAAGAAAGAGGGCTTCAGGTTATCTTTAGCTCACCAACTAGGATTTTAACAAGATACAACCCACTTCTGCATATTCATGTATGCAAACAGGTCCCCTTGATGTAATGTGCCCACCCCTGATTTTTAAAGAGCTCTGCATATGCGATGCCCACCATGGAGTGTGGCAGGAACCATGGCATAGGAGACCCCTCACGCTTGGGCTCCTGTTCACCTCCAGAACCCCCAGAACCCCATCTCCTTCCCTGGAATTCTTTCTCCATCCTGATTCCAGCCTTTGTTTCCTGCTTCCACTGGCTAGTTTCTCAGTTGTCACCTCCTCTGCCCTAACCTAACCCTAACCCCAATTCCCTTCCCTGCCTGCCTACCTCCTGTCCCATCTCAGCATTCACTGTTGTGCATTGTCTTTTACAATTTTTACCTTGTCTGTCTTCCTTTTAAGAAAGCACAGGCTGTTTCTTATTCACTGGATCCTGAGAGCCACATCAGAGCTGACCCTTTATAGATGCTTAGTAGATAACTGGTAGATTTGAACAAGTGGTGGAATGGGTGACTCAATGACAATGACTGTGCTGTTCTCTTCAGCAGAGAGCTCAAAAAGATCTTGGGGCCAGGACTCTTGGAAAATCTTTGGTCCAATGTGGTATCCTCTTCCATCCCTGCCTGTGCAGGAGAGAGGATGAGAAAGAGCCCAGCATGGAGAGCATCCAGAGGACCAGACTTGAGGGGCGTCTGATGCCCCAGGAGTCAGGCAGCCACGAGCAGGGTGGGGCTAGCCATTTGGGCTGCAGCTGCCACTGAGGATGGGAGGAAACTGAAAGCAGGGGAAGCAGGGCTTCTAGCTGTGGTCTCAACTCATCCACAGACTAGCCTGGGCCTGGAACCATTCTACTATTACTACTCCACTACTGTCGTTGCTACTACCGTTACTACTTCCATGGTTAATCCTGCTGCTGCTTCTATCCACCGCCAGCAACCTAGCACCTACCACGTGCCTGTTACAGTCTGAAAGTCTTACTTACGTTGAGTCATTGCATGCTCCCAACATTCCTCTTATGAGGTAGGTCTTATTATTTTCCTCATTTTGCAGATTTGGAGAAAACTGAGGCACAGAGAGTTTGTGTAACTTGCTCAAGATTCCACGGCTGGGAAGTACAGAGCCAGCATCTGGAATGTTTTCATCACAACACCTGCTTCTATTTGCTGATCTCTGTCCCTGTGCCGAGCACTGGGCTCGACTATGTACAAAATTACTCTGCTTCTGTCCCCAAAACAAGGCTTTTGAGGAAGAGGTTTATTATCTGCAATTTTTTTTAACAGATGAGGAAAGTGCAGCTCAAAAAGGTTTAAACAACTATCCCCAGCTCGCAGACAGGATTTGACCACATAAACATAGTCCCAAGTTTTTAACAACTCCGACCTGCCATAGCCCGTGGAAGTCATTTTTCTCCTGTGAGTCCAGGTTCTCTGTTTGGAATCAGGGTATTGGATTAGGTGAGCTCTTAAGGCCTCTGCCTTCTAGGTGCGGATGAGCTTTCTGCTCTTCTAATAGCAGCTGGGCCCTAAGAACCAACAGCCAATCTGGTACCTCACTCACTGGTGTGGGAGGACCACAATTTTGGGGTAGGGGGGGAGTCAACATTCGGCTTTTTGCAACACCTCACACCTGACTGGTTAGGAAACCATCCCAGGTGAGAAAACACAAGCCAGTTGCTCCCAATGGCACTTTTTAATGAGGGTCAGTTAGGGCCACCGAACGGGTTGCCATAAATACCATGACCAGGGAGACGGGGTGGATTTTACCAACTTAAAACCATTCTTCCACCTCTTATTGCTTGTATTTTCAATTTATTTCTACCTTTGCAACAATTCCTTTGGGACACAAATGGGATAACCATGCTCATTTTCCAGTTGAGGAAGCTGAGGCTGGGAGGGGTAAAAGGATTTGTCCTGCCAAGCCAAGACTTGCCCCCAGGCCTCCGGACTCCCTGCTTTACTGGAAAGACCTTTCATAGGACATTCGTGGAGGGGAGAATGCAAGTGAGCATCTACCATCTGCAAATACTGAGCAACTACAGGTATCTCTACAAAGGAAGGCCCTGAGGTGAGTTGTGGATGACTCCAGCTAGGTAGAAGATTTGGGCAAAAGTAGACCTTGGTGATACATGGTGCCTTTACTGGTAAAGAAGAGTTTCCCAGAATGCACTGGAGATATAACTATTGTGTCAACCAGACCCAACCAGTGCTTATCACCTTCTCTTCCTTGACCTCTCAGCAAGAACCCCTGAGTTATTCCTTACTTCCACCTCATCCTTTCTAAGGGAGCAGCTCTCTGAAATTTTCAGATTTATGCCTAGCTAGAGGAGACAGGTCCCTTCCCAGCTGTTAGCTGTAAGCATAGGGTACGTCTGTGTGGAATCTCCTCCTATTTGTGTGTCTGTCCCTTTAGAGTCTACAAAAGGCCTTCACGTGATTTCTGTTATTGGATATCCCCAACAATCCCACATGGAAGTGATATTATTTCAAATTTACCAATGAGAAAACTAAGTTTCAAAGAGGTTAAGTGACTTTCTCAAAGCCACACAGCTAGGAAGTTGAGCTCAGACCCAACTCCAAATCCCTTGCTCAGCAAACTTCCTGGCATCGAACTGTCTGAAGTTGTATTCCAGGCCTCCTTCTTGACCTGAGGGACTGTTGCGTGATCCCATTCAAGGCTGGGTTCCTCGACTGGATTCGCTCTTGCTTTACTCAGTGGCTTCACTCCAGACCTTAACCCTTCTGAGCATCGGCTTTTCTGTCCCACCTGTGGAAGGGACTAGTGAGGGCAGCTGCATCCTCAACTCCCTGAGATCTTGTGTGGACACGAGAGGCCGAGTGCTATCAGCTCCTTGGAGGAAAATTCTCGCATACATTCAAGGCCGAGCTTACACAGGTGACATCAAACCCCAGCTGCTCGTCAGTGCTGCAGCCTAGCTGTCAAAGATGCAGACGTCACCGCAAAGCTGCAGTGCCTCTGCTGCCTCAAAGACCCCCTCTTTTCCTTCCTCCCCAAAGAAACCTCCTGTGGTGTCTCATACATGCTTTCCTGCAGATGTCACTCTGGAGGCCAACATGTACTTTCCAAGTTCCCCTGACAAAGAGCCGGGGGCTTCGGGTTTTTCCTGTCCCCCCAAGCCCTCACTTCCCAAGCCGCCAAGCCGAATGCTGCCAAAGGCTGGTGAATGACCATCTGGTTAATCAATAAGGAGGTCTGAAACCAGTCGGATATTTGCCCAAAACTGAATTAAAATGTGTCATACACTGCCCTGAACTTGTGCCTCCACCCCCTCCAGGCTGTGCGGAATACTTACTACACCCCTGGCCGACAGGAAGCTGAGCATCTGCAGGGGCTGGCTGGGCGCGGGGCTGGACCGGGCCTCAGGGCTGGCCTTGCAGAAGCTCTTGGAGCAGCGGCGAGAATGCCTTCGGCGGGACTTCCGCCCTTCCTCGGGGGACTGGCCACGGTGCCTGGGTGCAGGAGAGAGAAAGCTGAGGGTCTTTTGATGGAGAGCATGGCAGAGAGGTGACTGAAGGACCAATAGGATCTGAGGACAACAGAGCGTGTTTGGGTGTGTCTGTATGAATTACGTGTGCATCCACCCACCCACCCACCCATCCATTCATTGATTCTCTCATTTGTTCATTTGACAAATGTTTATTCATGTACCTGGCACTGCTGTGGGGGCCGGGGATGCAGCTGTGAAGACAGGAAGGGTCCCTATCTTGAGGTAGTTGTGTGCCTGTGTGATTGTCTAGCTGCTTGCCTGTGTCTGTGACTGTGTGCATGTCTGGGTGTGTCCATCTGTGTTTTCATGTGTTTGTCTATAAATGTAGCTGCTTATATTTGTGTGTCTTTGTGTACGTGACTTTACCATCTGTGAAACAGAGGCATCTTATTGACTGTCACCCAAAACGTAAAAAGAAAATATCTGACAAAACCAACAAAGATGCCTCCGCAAGCCTGTCACATCTAGATCTGGCTGCCTGTCTGCAGTGGAAACCAAAGGAATCTCTGACTCCTCAGAAAGGGTGTGTCTGGACCCTGCATTACCTGTGAGCTCTGAGTCACAGTAGTGATGAAAATAACACCTTGTGGATTTGCACGGCACCTGTAAGCCCCTCTGCAGGTGCTTTCACAGGCCCCTCTACAACTTGAAGACATACACAGGGCAGATATTACTTTATTTTCAGATGAGAGAGCTGAAGCTCAGAGATGTTTAGGGACCTGCCTGAGGTCACACAGCTTGTAAGTGGTGGAACGAGGGTCCCCGTGGGAACCAATGCCTCTGGTTCTTGCGCTGGAGTGTCCCTCTCTGCTCTGGGGCCTCCAGGTCACTTTTCTACGGAGTGTGTGGCCCGAGGGCCAGCTCTCAGGTTGCTCCCACCTGTGCTGTAGTGCCTCTCAGCCCAACAGGCACTGGGGAGCTCGGGCGGCAACAGCAGCGGGAGATGTGACAGCAGCAGGAGGGCTGGGGCCAGGGCTGCGAGGTGAGCCCTCTCCCGAAGAGGTAAGCTTTGGAGAAGGTAGAGCGGAGCGCGCCGAGAGTCAACAAGCAGGCCCTGCACCGCCCTCCAGCCCAGGCCTCAGGCTGAGTCACACAGACCTGGGTCCTGGTGTCAGCTCTGCCAGTCACCGTGACCTTGCTCGGACCCCTTTGCCCACCAACACGCAGGTTTCTCGGCTGTAAATGTCTGTAATGCAGTTGAGCTCAGTGCATCAACACCCTCCAGATAAAGCCCACTGGGGGCGCCCTGTACTTGAACAAGCATCGTTACTGCTCCCTGCAGTGGCAGGGAATGCGCGTCACGGGGGAGTGGAGGACGTCTCTGTCCGAGGGTGTTAGAGAGAACCTATTATGAGCACATGGTCGGGGACTCTGGGAGCACGCAGAGAGCTGGCTTTGGCCTGGACCGGGTGCTGTCAGAAAGCGGAGGTAACTCTCTGATTGGGTGTCTGAGGTCAAGGCTACAACTGGTAAAGGAGCGGCAGTCACTCACGTTTGCCAGGATGGAGAGATGCTGGGTTACTTTTGGGTTCTGGACAAAGTTCCTGTTTTGTCTGGGCTCGGACCTGATTACAGAAGGGTCTTGTTGTTGTCTGGACCACTCAGGCTCACAGAGCAGCCTTGTGCGATGGTGATGCCCTTTGAAGCTGCTGCTGTCCAGTGGGAACACCAAGGCTCCAGTACTCGACGCCAGGGGCTGCTTTCTCCTTTCAAACGCTTTTACACCTGGCTCCACATTCACATCACCTGGGAGATTTAAAAATCTCGCTGCCCTGGACCTACCTCATCTGGATTCGATCAGAATGTGTGGAGCTGGGATCCAGGCACTGGTATTTTTAAAACTTCCAAAGTGACCACAGTGCAGCCAAAGTGGAGAAGCTCTGGTCTAGCTCACGGTGTGACTGGGGTGATTAAGAGAGAGAACGTATTTGCAGCTGCAGCACAGCGCCTGGCCCGGGGTAGAATTTAGGTACATATTTCTCCTCCTCTTTCCTCTAGACGTTCTGACTTCACTGGGATGCAGTGGGACCGGGACAGTGAGATTTTTAAACCTTCCCAAGTGATGTGCCCACGTAGCCAAGTGTGAGAAGCACTTAAGAAAGAATAAAGGAGCCTCTGACATCTGGAAGCTGGCCTGGTACCATCAGGGGGCCCTTGATGTTCCCACTGGTCTCAACAATGTCAAACGCCAGCCTCAGCGAAGCCCCACTCCCTCCCCTCACCCACAAGAACCTCTTCCTCTTCTCAGGCCAGGGCAGCCAATGTGTCAGCAAAAAGAGGTTCCAGGTTAGGAGAAACCAGACTCGGAAGGGCCTCAGAGCTAGGTACCTTGTGCTGTGTGGCCTTTCATAGGTCACTTAGCTTCTCTGTGCTTAGAACAACCCTTAGTGAGAGACAGTCAAGTGCAGAGCCAGATGCCCCAGTTCAGTCCTAAGCTCTGTCACTTAGTAGCTAAGTGCCTGGCAAGTTCCTTAACCTCTCTGTGCCTCAGTTTCCTCATCTCTAAAATGGGGATGACAATAGTGCCTCCTTCGTAGGGCTGGAGAGGGGATCACACAGGGGATCAGGAAGAGTGCTCAGCAGCTGGACACGGAAGCACGGTGTTATCGAGTCCTGTAGGTGGGGGCAGCGGTCCGTCTGTCTGCAGCCCCTTCTCTACCGGGAAGTGCAGACAGCCTGAGTGCAAGGCGGGGGCGCCCCTCTGCTGGGAAAGCGGCCTCCCCAACAGTGACAGTGGGAGGCAGAGCTGACAGTGACCGCGTCTCAGACGGGCTCTGGGCAGATGCCGGGGTGAGGAGGTGCCTCAGGGAGGGGGTTACCTGCTGTCACAGCTTGAGGAGCGGGACTCCGAACTCTGAGACCGCGAGGGGCAGTGGTGATGACGGTGGCGGTGAGACTTTCGGGGCCGGCTTCGCGATCTTGGGGCGGGTGGAGGGTGAGAAGAAACAAATCAGAGAGAGAGACGGAGAATTTCTGACCTTGTTACACACATCTTTCTCTTGCGCCCGAGTCACTGTCCCTCCCAAGGCCATGCATCTCCCCCGACCGGCCCCTTGCATCACCCCCGCCTCCCGCCTGTGTAACCAGCCATCCCTAACACAAGAGAGCAGAAAGGGGTCGTCTGGGGGAGACGGCCTGCCCCCCAGGGCTCTGCTGGGAGCAGAATCGTCACCTCTCCCTCGCCTGAAGCAGGAGTCTCGATTTCACACGGTTTCACGAACCAGTCAGATACCATAATGTGTGTATCAGGCACTCAGAAAATACCAACCAACTGAAGGGTATGGGCTAAAGAAAGTGTTTTGTCTCCAGAATAGTGCCGTGGTGCTGTATCTTCTAATTTTTCAAGTGAATATAGAAGTTGAGCTTTTTATGTAAATTATTCCTATTTTAAATGGAAGCTCTTTTTTTTTTTTTTAAAAAAAAGACACAGTTTGGGGCTAACAAAACACATTTGCAGAATCCATTAGGCCTTTGGGCTGCCAATCTGTAACCTCAGCCCTGGAAAGGTAAGTCTGGATTCTTAGCATGGAGTCAAAAGCCCACTCTCAGAGGGAGTTACATACATCATCGACAACAAAAATTACACTACCAATAACTGTTACCGCTGCCACTAAAACTGGTGCTATAACAGGTTACTTCAGCTTTCTCTAAATAATAATGATGACTCAGAAGTAGCAGTAGCAGTGGCAGTGGTCACTGAGGATATACAAGGACTGTCAAATAGTTTGGGCCAAGTCAGGAAGCCAGTGGGAGTTAGAGATGATTCTATTGTGAGGTACCTTGGTTATCCCAACAAAAGACTCAGGGATTCTGGTAATGTGATCATCAGACCATATCCCTTCCCTGTTTAAAGCCCTCCCATTGTCCTTATGTCAAGTCCAAGCTCTGACCTTGAACCCCAAGCACCTTCAGGAGCCAGCCTCTGCCTAGCTCTCCAGCCTCCTTGCCTGGCATCCAGAGCCCTGGTTTGAAAGGCTCAAGCAACCCCGAGGTGCTTGTATTCTGGCTCACACATTTCCCACATTTTACGATGCCCTGATGGTGGTGATGGGGATGGTGGTGATGGGGATGGTGGTGATGGGGATGGTGATGATGGGGATGGTGATGATGGTGATGGTGGTGATGGTGGTGATGGGGATGGTGGTGATGGTGATGATGGTGATGGGGATGGTGGTGATGGGGATTGTGGTGATGGGGATGGTGGTGATGGGGATGGTGGTGATGGTGACGGTGATGGTAGGTAACCCGTCTCTAACACATACTGCCTGCCAGGCACTGGGTTCTAAGCATTTTCCTTAAATGGACTCATCTACTCCTCAAAACAACCTACAAAGTGGATTCTCTTATTACTCCTATTTTACAGATGCAGAAACCAAGGCACAGAGAGATTAAACCACTTGCCTAACCTGCAGCCTAGAGTGGTTACCTCCATCCTTTGCCCCAGCCTAAGCTGCCCCTCCCTCAGGAAGCCTCCCCTCACCACCACGCCCTCTTTCCTGCACCCGGGCTCCCACCTCACCCAGGGCTTCCATCTGCCACTGCTGTGCTGTGACCTGTCCCACATCTGTCCCCGGTATCCTGCTGCGAGCTCCTCGAGGCCGGGAGGCACATCTGTCTAATCTCTGTCCTCGGGCCCCCGCACAGGGCCTGACACCTGTTAGGGCCTCTCTAAGGGATGCTGAATGAGAGGAAGTAAGTTACACCAGTGGTGCCCTGTTTACAAGCCGCCTTAACTAACCACGGACCTCGGCAAGAACCACCACCTGATCTCAGGGGTGCCTCGCGTTTCTTGCTTCTCCGTCTCCTGACTTTCGTTTTTTGGCTTTCACAACCTTCTTTTATGTCCCACTAGTGATTTCTGAGACTCGTCCATCTCTTGGCGCTGGGCAGGGTGGCCACCTTGCTGCCCTCAGGCAGGCGGTCCGTGCCTCTGTCGTGATCTTCCCACGCAGCCCCCAGCTCAGTGACTGTCTAGACCACAGCTCCACAGACAAGCCATGCTGAAGCCTCTGAGAACAGGCTCTGTCTGTGCTTAGCGTGATAAGAAAGCGTGACCAATGATTGCCTCTTGACGTGAACTGAACAAGCTTGATGATCGGGAAGTTCTTCCCTGAGCTAACTCACAGCTCTATTGCTTCCTTCTGGAGCGTTCCCCAGGCCCCCGTGGTGGTGTCTGAAATGCCTTCTTTCGCACTGGCCTTGGGTGAGGCGCTTCAGGCCGGCAAAGCTGAGCGCCAAGCCCTGCTTCCTCTTTTCCCTCCCCAGCAGCCCACTGACTCTCATCCCACTGCCTCTGATTCTCGCTTTAGAAGCTTCTTGGTGGGAGATAAAATGTTAGTTGATTGGAAAACACACTCACTAACATCTGCAAGGGTATAAAGTAGATGGGTTGTAACCAAATCTACTTTTAATTTGGCTGGGAACTGAACTCTTCAGGCAGCGCTGGCTGGTTTGAATTTCTACTACCAGCTATAAACCGTGAACCAGCTAGGACCCAAGGCCGGGGGAAGGAGCTCCCCTGATATCTCCATGCTCTAAGCCCAGAGGCTGGGGCTGGGACTCACATGCACACACACGTGTGTGCACGCATGTGATCACGTCCCCTTACCCACCTGTACACACACAGCGCACAGGTAAACCCCATCCCGCCCCTTCCCTATGAGTAATGCACACAGATTAAGTGGTGCACACGCCGAGGGCACCGAACTAGCACACAGTAGCAGACAGGGCACTACATGCATGCTATTCATGCTCACATAAGCACGGGCACACATACGCATTCGTGTGAACACAGATATATACCCCCCCCCACACACACACTATGCACCTGCGTTGCACACAAATGTTCGCACGATGGAAGAATGTACAGGTAGTATTTACACAGTGCGCGCTACACGTATACGCACCACGTACAAACGTTACACAACGCACACAGGCACACAGAATTCACACACATGCACACCGTTCACTTTCATGCAGACACAGACATGCATGCACACACACACATCACATACACAACCTTATGTACCCATGCACGACAAACCCACGACTGCAAGTCTACACAGTTCTGCTTCCCCTTCCTTCTCCCCTCTTGTTCGCCCACCCTCCTCTCCCGGTCCCCACTTCTTTGGCAATTCTAACCCTCTGGCTGTTCACAGGTCAGTCCCCCACCTCCCCAAGCTGGACAGTACGTTGCAGGTGGAATCTACTTACTGTTTTTTGTGCCTCTTCTCTTCCCTTCTTTTGTTTTTTGGGCTGGAGGAGCTGAATGGGAAATGGCCAGTTAACCAAAAGATGCAAAATTCTAGCGAAAGATAAAGTAGTCAAGATGCTTAACACACGGTGGTCACTAGATTCAGGCAGTTTGGGAATGGACGCCGATCGTTTCTAAGATCAGAGCAGTTGCTGCCAACGTTTTCACCCAGTGGGTTCAGCTAGACACACCAGCCCACACGTACAGACTGGGGATGGGGGACGGAGGATGCTAAGATCAGCTCTGGTAGCTTCACAATAACCGCAGTAGCAAAGGTCATCATATCTGCCATGCTTTGAGGCTTTCTTATCAGGTAAGCGCTGTGCTAATACCTCTTGGCAATAATCTCATTTCATTCTCCCTACGACCTATGGGCAGTGGCACATTTAATAAGCACTCATTTTCCAGAAATAGAAACTGAGCCTTAGACGGGCTAAGAAACTTGACCAGGATCACACAGGTGAGCTGGAAAGTGGCCCCAGACCATGGGTCCCCAGGGCCCGTCCTCTTGACTGCTGTCCAATCAATTTCTAAGAGAAAAGAATGGGATATCCAGGGAGCTGCTCTAAAGCCTCATGAAGTTCGGCAGATTCTGAAACGTTCCGCTCGCGAATATTCGAGCATCTGTTTTCTTTTAAAGTCACAGTACTGGGGTGTGGGCAGAGTGGACAATTACGACTCAGGGTCCCAGCATCATCAGAGGCCCCAGACGGCGAACACTATTTGGTAGTTCAAGCCAGACCGGCGTCAGAGGGGCACCAGGAATGTGTCACTGACCTAAGTCCTGGGAACGAGAAAATTCGATTTCACCCAACTGAAGTCGCACCTTGACACATGTCTGGGACTCAGCCTGGGAGGTGGAGAGCCCAGGACCTCACTGAACGATCCAAATTCACATCCTGGCTCTGCTACTGAGTCGCTGTGTGACATCAGGCAGGTTACCTGTCCTCTTGAAGACCCAGTTTCCTTGCCCTTAAAATGCGGCCATTGCTCAAGCTGTTGGGCTGAGCGGACGGACGACATTGGTTATCAGTGTCTACTTGTTCACCGAATGAATGAAAGGCCTTTGCACTCTGCCAGCTGCTGGAATTGTGCTATTGTTATTCTGGAAGCCACGCAAGGGTGCCCTGACCCTCTATCTGACAGATTTGGGTTTGAGTTTTGGCCCTGCCACCTTCTGACCGTGTGTCTGTGGACATGCCTGCCACACCTCCTGAGTCTTAGCTTCTTCATCTGTAAAATGGAAATAATAAGGATATCCACCACACAGCGTTGTGATGGGGATTAATGGAGATTAAATACACACACGCATGGAAAAGGCTTAGCACAGGATCTGATTTATAGCGAGTACCCCATAGGTGACAGCGTTATGTGTGCTCACCCTGTGCTTCTAGCACTCGGCCTCTGTCCCTTGGCTAGGATCTGGGAAGGCTTTGGTGGCTGGCGTGTCTGGGGCTGATGCTTCTCTACATGCCCCAACCCAAGATTTCAACCAGCGGTCAAACAAACAGACCCTGGCAAGGGTGGCGAGACCTGCTAGGGAGAGGAATCGGTAGGAGCTGCTCTGGCAGCTGCCACCTGGCCTGGGGGAAACCGAAAGTCTGGCTTGGAACTTTCAGGGAAACCAGATCATGGCCTTCATTTCAGAGGAAACTGAGGCCCAGGAAGATGAAGGGGGCGTGAACGCAGAGGTAGAGGCAGAGAGCTTGACCCTAGATGCTGCCTAAACCTGGTTAGGAAAGCAGAAAGCTAAGCAGGTAGCGAGAGGCAACAAGATGCTTACCTGTGCCTTCTCTTCTTGGAGAATGACCTGATTGAGGGCAAAAAAAAAAGAGGAAGAGACAGAGGGAGGAAGGAAAGGAGAGAGATGGGGAGGGAGTGAAAGAGAGGAAGGAAGAGGGAAGAAAGGAACAGAGGGAGGGAGGGAAGAAAATAAAAGTGAGTCTGAAGTTTCTTTTCCTGGGATGGATGTATCAGTGCATTTGTGATCAGGCTACAAGGGGACCGGGACACCTAGCAAATCCTCCTGTTTTAGATTTGAAGATCATATGGGAAACATTGGTTTGCATTTTGAATTTCCAGGTCAAAACCTATCGGTGTTTCAATCCTCACCCAAATTTGTCAGTAAGCCTGTCCTGGAAAAGGTTGCATGAGGGGCCAGAAGAGAGTCCCTCTGCCTCGTCCCTTCCCCCAAGTCTCACGTTGGTCTTTTCTCTCCCTAGTTGTGGATTCTTCTTCATCATCATCATCATTATTTTCATCTTCATGGGACAACCGACTTCCACATGTGGAACTCTTTACTGGTGGCCAGGCTCCGTGCTAAGCATGTCTCCATACAATCTCATTCAATCTCTTCCCCAAACCTGTGAAGTACTATTAACAACCATTTAACAAAGACAGTGAAGCTCAGAGAAGTTAGTTAAGTTGCCAAGGGCCACACAGCTTCACCTACGTAACCCCGATTCATTCTTCAGAGCCCCACACAGATGTCACCTTCTCCTTGTAGCATTTTCCAATCCACTCAGGCTGGTTTGGTGCCTCCTCTCTGTTCCCACAAACCCTGGGTGAGCTTCTGAGCTTAGCCTCACTACGGTACAGACTTCTGCGTAATATGACTACCATTTTCCCCACTAGAACGTGAGCAACTTGAGGGCAGGGACTGGGCTCTAGTCACTGTTCTGTTCTCAGGCCCGTGAATCCTAATTCGTGACACACAATGGGTATTCAATAAATACATGTGAAAAATGGTGTATATATATATATATTTTTTAACCCTGAAGGCTTAGTTAATTGAAAGGGAGAAAAAAAAGCTCAATGCGTCCTCTACCCCTACATCCCAGCTCCAAAAAGTCAACCATCACTAAGCAAACATTTCAGGAACTTGGAGAAAATGGACTAGAAGTAGAGTGATGCTCAGTAGATGAGGGTTTGGGAAGAACTGGCATCTGTATTTCCCCCTCCTAATTCCCCATGTTATGGTCCTTCTTCGCTCTAAACCTCCAACAACCCCTGTAGCCCCCAGAAAGAGAGCCTGTTTCTAACCCTCTGGCCTAGTCTCTTTCCCATGAGAAGAAGCCCTTGAGTAAGAAGCCACCTGGCTCCCAAGATTCATAGAGAAAAATGCTCCTGCTTCGCACCCAACCCCTAAACTGGGACAAACTGCTCAGCATAGTAAGGTGACGGCAGTCTGTGGTCACAGGCAGGCCCTGCCTCGACCAAGGACTCTGTGTTGGGGAGGTTTCGAACACCAAATTAGCAACATTTTACAATTGGTTTGCGCCCACACCTTGTCTTGAGCACAAACTCAGAGAGCATCAGTTGGCGTGTTTGGGCAGGTGGTAGACATAATAGGTGAGACGAAACTGAGTTGAGACCTTTCTGGCAACAAGGGCTGAAAGGCAACCACACCCCTGGGTTGGGAAAAGCCACGCGGGGGCTACTTTGAACGAGAGGGTGAGATGCGGCGGGGAGGGGAACCCACATGACCTCTTACCTTTTGTTCTGCTGTGATGGTTTAATTGCACAAATAATCCACCACCCGTGTAGGAAAATTGGAAGATACAGATAAGCAAAAATAAAATATAAACCACTCTTTCCCTGTCATCCACAGCCAACCACAGCAAATACCTTAACTTACCAAGACAGCTTCAAACTCTCGGAGCCCAGGGGGCCACACAAGCCTTGTAAATGTGTGTAGATGGAGGGGAGCAGGTTAGGTGGGGACAATGCGGCACCTCCGCTCTGTCTAAACGCATAGCAACTCATCAGCTCCAGCTGATGGCTGCCTGTGGGAAAACTGGTCCAATGAAGAGAGAGCTTCTGATTTTACAGAGGAGCAGGAAACCTTTGATTTTTGTATTGTGAAATCTTTCGATTATAAAATGTTGGCTCGGTCCATTAATCACAGATTTGAGACCTCTGGCATATAGCCTTCCTGTCTTTTATTTTTCCCCATAAGCATACGTGTGTGTGTGTGTACATGCACATGTGTATAGTGAGCTCCTTTGGGACTGTGTGTCCAGTTCCTAATGCCCCTTAACCACTGTCCACAAGGGTGTATGATCCAGAAGCCATGTTTCACAGGATCCCATTCTCTAGGACATAGTTGGACCAACCAGAAAGGTCTCTCCTTGGGAATTTGGAATAAGGAACAAGACCGAGAGATACTGGATCTTCCTGTGGCTGGGTCTGCAACATGAAGAGACAGGAACAGGGTGCAGGGTCCACATCCCCCTGTGTGCACTAGGGGGTTCGGCTTGGGTTGTGTCAGCTTTCCATTCATCGGTTCTAGTCCCTCACTGAGGCCTGGCTGGTCCCTGAGACATTCCTGTCTCCTTAGAACAAATCCCCCTCTGGCCTGAGTTAGCATTAGTGGGCCTCTGGTCCTTGCAACCAGAGTCCCAAGTTAGACGAGATACAAATACACGACAACACATAGATGAGTATTTTTTATAAATGAAATGATAGGCTTCCAAATGACCTTTCAGTGCCATCCACTGTCACCTCCACCCTCACCCCAGTGGGAACATCCCCGTTTATTTGCAGAGGAGGAAGGACAGTACCTGTGTCTCTTATGTTTCTTGGAACTTTTCTTCTTCTTTTTCTTGACAGGCGATGGGCTATATGATGGGGACCTGCCGGGGAGGGGAGACACACTTCAGAGGGAGGCTTTGAGGGCCACGGTTGGTTTCACAGAGACTCTTCTCCAGCCCCCAGACATGCCTCAGGTCTTTCAGTAACACACATCAAGGATGATAATTTGTAGAGTTAGTTTGCATTTGTTTCAAATGTTATCATGTGTTTTACTACTGGTATTATCTCAGTTAATCCTTCCACACACTTCTTAGGTAGGTATAATTGCTACCCTCCCTTTTCAGACAAAGAAAGCGGGGTTCAGAGAGGTAAAGTGACTTACCCAAAGACACACAGCTAAGAAGGTGGGTGAGCTGAGATTCAAATTGAAGACTCACTGATCCCAGGGGCTTTGCTCTCAATCACTATAGCACCCATAGCTGCCCTCCTGGTCAGGCCATAAGTATTTATTTTTGTCTGCTGCTCTCTTCCAAAACTGCACATACTTTAAAGGTCTCTCCTCTGCTCCACCCTGTGTCTCCCTGGTGAGACCAAACCCCTGCAGGAGATCTTGCCAGGATGCACTCAGCACGGTGGTGCCATGAAGGGGTAACCCGAGAAACAGAGACGCCCTAGGATCATGGTTATGACTCAAGGCTGATGTTCGGGTAACCCGAGTTCCAATTCTGACTCTACCATTAATTTATAAGTCACCTCAGGCATGTCACTGCTCACTCCAAGTCTCCTGTTCTCCCACTGATAAAATACCAACGTTGAAGTGTATCAGGAGCTGCAAACTCAATGCCAACACAGGCCTGCCTCTCAGATAGCTTAAATGGATGCAGCAGGTTGCGGGGGGCAGGGGGGAGCAGGGGAGACAGTAGGGAGTGGTGAGGCCTGTGGTGAACCAGAGAGCACCTGACCCAGGGGTATGGCTACTTCTCAGATCAGCTGAAGGTCCAAGGTAGGAATGTAGGCCTGGGCTTCTAGAGCTCCTTCCTTTTGAATAGAAGTTGCCAGAAAAACATATTTTCATATGACAGCTCCTGGTTTTAAAATATGGCCACCAATTAAAAAGACAAAAAACACTTTGCAGGTCAAATAAAACGTGTCTGCAGGGGTTATGAAGGGTTGAGAAACAATCGGACTTAGGGAATCATAGCGCTTGTCCCCAAAGAGTGCTCACTGAACATACTGAATGAATGAATGAATGAACGATGGGAGCCTGATCCCTCTGGTTTCCTTCTTTGATGTGTTCTCCTGTCCATACCTAAAATCAGGAAGCTCAGGCCACTTACCCCAATTCCACCCCTCGCCCTAGAATGGCTGGAACTCACGGTCTTCATTCACAGTCCCCTCTGGGTCCTCTTTGGGCCTAGCCCCTTAGAACTAGGTGAAAGGGGTGTGGAGGGAACAGGGCCCCAGAAAACCTCGAGTTAGGGCCTGAGTCATTCAGACTCTGCTCTCTGCTGCCCCCTGCAGGCTTCTTCAAATACTGCCTCCAAGGTTTGCTGGGATTTTTAACTTGCCCCTCTAAGGAACATCTCTTTGACCACCCCTTGGGGTGTGGAACACTGAACCTGCTTTTAGTCTACGGATTGACAGCCTAGAAGAAACTCTGACAATATTTTTAAATACAAAAAAATTAAAAGGTACTGTACATAGAAAAACCTCACAGGGTACAAAAGAGTCAATAGCTGGCCCAAAATATAAAGTCCATTATCCTTGGCATTTGCGTGTGGTGGAAGCAACTGAGGAGCCTGGAATCAAGTGTCTGTAGGTTCTGTCACCTCCTCTCTGAGACTTATTTTCTCATCTCTAAAATGGGGATAACAGCTATAAGAGAAATGAGTCACGGTGACTAGAGTTGACAATACTGTACTGCTAAGAGACTAGATCTTAAAAGATCTCGTCACAAGAAAAACCATTGTAACTACATGAGGTGATGGATAGGTTAACCACAGTTACTGTGGTAATCATTTAGCAATATAAACATATGTCAAATCATGATGCTGTAACCTTGGACTAATACGATGTTATAGGTCAATTATATCTCAATAAAACTGGGAAAATTTTTTTCAATAAAAATAAAATGGGGGGCTTCCCCGGTGGCGCAGTGGTTGAGAGTCTGCCTGCCGATGCAGGGGACACGGGTTTGTGCCCCGGTCCGGGAAGATCCCACATGCCACGGAGCGGCTGGGCCCATGAGCCATGGCCGCTGAGCCTGCGCGTCCGGAGCCTGTGCTCCGCGACGGGAGAGGCCATAGCACTGAGAGGCCCGCGTACCGCAAAAAATAAATAAATAAAATGGGGATAATAATGCCTGCCTGCTAGATCGTGGTCAAGCGTAAAAGAGATCATGGAGATCACAGTGCTTGGTACAGCCGCTCACATACGTGAGGTCTCCAAAAATAAATAAATAAGTAAATATTCATGGTCATAACTATGCTTCAGACTAGTCATTTACTATGTGCCAGACACTGAGACAGCTGCTTCCACATCCACTTTCTCACCTAATTCTCATAAAACCCCAAGAGGCAGGTATTTCTACCATTTTATAGAAGTGGAAACAGGCTCAGAAAGGTGAAGTGACTTGCCTAAGGTCACACAGCTAGTTAAGAGGCATAGAGGGGATCTGAATCCCAGGGGAGTCACTGTCTGACTCCAAAGCCCTTATTACCCCTCTTTTGTCCATTCTCCCATCTTCAGTGTTCCATGTCCCTTGGGGCCCTCACCTCCTTCTCTTCTTCCGGGTAGCTTTCTTCTTTTTCTTCTTCCCCCTGGAGGAAGGGGGTGGCGTCAAGTCTTTGCCTTGGGAGGCACTGAGGGGAAAACAGAACTGGGTATTAGTGGACACAGGGTTCCCCAAACCCCCAATCAGGGCTGTTGCAGCTGGGAAAGCATCCAGTTCCTTGGAGGGTGAAGGACCCATAGTGAATACTTAATTACCACCTCATGGCTGATTTGGTTACACTTCAGATTAAATGCCTCAAATAAGGAGTTAATGCTGACCTAATGAGACAGATGCTGTACGTTACCCAAACATCAATTGATTAGTTAAACCAGAGTTACAGAGGTTAACTGCTCTTAATAGATTTATTATTGAATTTGCAAATGGCTCACCTTGGTAAATAAATCAGTTTTTAAATAATTAATCGGCAATTCAGCACCCTCTCTCCACAATACAACGTGTCTGTAGTTCCTGCTGGAAATTAAATAGGAGGCAGAAGGTAGGTTAAGTAGCAGCCGATTATTAAAACTATATTTGCCAAGGTCTAATGTAACAAGATCCATTTCTTATATGGCTTCACGGAACCTCAAAAATCTCCACTCTTCAGGAATAATTATTTGCTGTTCAATTAAATTCAAAGGCTCAGGCTGCAGTTAAATGAAGTCAAGTTATCTCCTTTTATAATTGGGGCAGGCTCCAGGGATTTTTTTTAAAGCACTATCCCATGGCTAAAAGATATGGTTTTGGATGAAAAACTGCTTGGGAATTGAAACATGCCAACCCAGCCGAACCTCTTTGGGAAAACAGATTATTAATAAAATGTTACTGTCATTATTAGTAACAACACAGCTACCGTTGATTCACTTACTATGCACCAAATGTTTTATATACTTTGATGCTCACAAAAGCACTTGAAGGGTGTTACGATTTTTTTTAACATCTTTATTGTAGTATAATTGTTTTACAATAGTGTGTTAGTTTCTGCTCTACAACAAACTGAATCAGCTATACGTATACATATAGCCCCATATCTCCTCCCTCTTGCGTCTCCCTCCCACCTTCCCTATCCCACCCCTCTAGGTGGTCACAAAGCACCAAGCTGATCTCCCTGTGCAATGCGGCTGCTTCCCACCAGCTATCTATTTTACATTTGGTAGTGTATATATGTCCATGCCACTCTCTCACTTCGTCCTAGCCCACCCTTCCCCCTCCCCGTGTCCTCAAGTCCATTCTCTACGTCTGCAACATTAGTCCTGTCCTGCCCCTAGGTTCTTCAGAACCATGTTTTTTTTTTTTTAGATTCTATATATATGTGTTAACATATGGTATTTGTCTTTCTCTTTTTGACTTACTTCACTCTGTATGACAGACTCTAAGTCCATCCACCTCACTACAAATAACTCAATTTCGTTTCTTTTTATGGCTGAGTAATATTCCATTGTACACATGTGCCACATCTTCTTTATCCATTCATCTGTCGATGGACACTTAGGTTGCTTCCTTGTCCTGGCTATTGTAAATAGAGCTGCAGTGAACATTGTGGTACATGACTCTTTTTGAATTATGGTTTTCTCAGGGTATATGCCCAGTAGTGGGATTGCTGGGTCATACGGTAGTTCTATTTTTAGTTTTTAAAGGAACCTCTATACTGTTCTCCATAGTGGCTGTATCAATCTATATTCCCACCAACAGTGCAAGAGGGTTCCCTTTTCTCCACACCCTCTCCAGCATTTGTTGTTTGTAGATTTTCTGATGATGCCCATTCTGACAGGTATGAGGTGATACCTCATTGTAGTTTTGATTTGCATTTCTCTAATGATTAGTGATGTTGAGCAGCTTTTCATGTGCTTCTTGACCATTTGTATGTCTTCTTTGGAGAAATGTCTGTTTAGGTCTTCTGCCCATTTTTTGATTGGGTTGTTTGTTTTATCAATATTGAGCTGCATGAGCTGTTTATATATTTTGGAGATTAATCCTTTGTCTGTTGAGTCGTTTGCAAATATTTTCTCCCATTCTGAGGGTTGTCTTTTCATCTTGTTTATGGTTTCCTTTGCTGTGCAAAAGCTTTAAAGATTCATTAGGTCCCATTTGTTTATTTTTGTTTTTATTTCCATTACCCTAGGAGGTGGATCAAAAAAGATCTTGCTGTGATTTATGTCATAGAGTGTTCTTCCTATGTTTTCCTCTAAGAGTTTTATAGTGTCTGGTCTCACATTTAGATCTCAAATCCATTTTGAGTTTATTTTGTGTATGGTGTTAGGGAGTGTTCTAATTTCATATTTTTACATGTACCTGTCCAGTTTTCCCAGCACCACTTATTGAAGAGGCTGTCTTTCCTCCACTGTATATTCTTGCCTCCTTTATCAAAAATAAGGGGACCATATGTGCATGGGTTTATCTCTGGGCTTTCCATCCTATTCCATTGATCTATATTTCTGTTTTTGTGCCAGTACCATACTGTCTTGATGACTGTAGCTTTGTAGTATAGTCTGAAGTCCGGGAGCCTGATTGCTCCAGCTCTGTTTTTCTTTCTCAAGATTGCTTTGGCTATTTAGGGTCTTTTGTGTTTCCATACAAATTGTGAAATTTTTTGTTCTAGTTCTGTGAAAAATGCCATTGGTAGTTTGATAGGGATTGCACTGAATCTGTAGATTGCTTTGGGTAGTAGAGTCATTTTCACAATGTTGATTCTTCCAATCCAAGAACATGGTATATCTCTCCATCTGTTTGTATCATCTTTAATTTCTTTCATCAGTGTCTTATAGTTTTCTGCATACAGGTAGGTCTTTTGTCTCCTCAGGTAGGTTTATTCCTAGGTATTTTACTCTTTTTGTTGCAATGGTAAATGGGAGTGTTTCCTTAATTTCTCTTTCAGATTTTCCATCATTAGTGTATAAGAATGCAAGAGATTTCTGTGCATTAATTTTGTATCCTGCTACTCTACCAAATTCATTGATTAGCTCTAGCAGTTTTCTGATGGCATCTTTAGGATTCTCTACGTATAGCATCATGTCATCTGCAAACAGTGACAGCTTTACTTCTTCTTTTCCGATTTGGATTTCTTTTATTTCTTTTTCTACTCTGATTGCTGTGGCTAAAACTTCCAAAACTATGTTGAATAATAGTGGTGAGAGTGGACAACCTTGTCTTTCTCCTGACCTTAGAGGAAATGGTTTCAGTTTTTCACCACTGGGAACGATGTTGGCTGTGGGTTTGTCATATATGGCCTTTATTTTACTGAGGTAAGTTCCCTCTATGCCTACTTTCTGGAGGGTTTTATCATAAGTGGGTGTTGAATTTTGTCAAAAGATTTTTCTGCATCTATTGAGATGATCATATGGTTTTCATCCTTCAATTTGTTATATGGTGTATCACACTGACTGATCTGCGTATATTGAAGAATCCTTGCATTCCTGGGATAAACCCCACTTGATCATGGTGTATGATCCTTTTAATGTCCCGTTGGACTCTGTTTGCTAGTATTTTGTTGAGGATTTTTGCATCTATGTTCATCAGTGATATTGGCCTGTAGTTTTCTTTCTTTGTGACTTCTTTGTCTTGTTTTGGTATCAGGGTGATGGTGGCCTCGTAGAATGAGTTTGGGAGTGTTCCTCCCTCTGCTATATTTTGGAAGAGTTTGAGAAGGATAGTCTTCTCTAAATGTTTGATAGAATTTGCCTGTGAAGCCATCTGGTCCTGGACTTTTGTTTGTTGGAAGATTTTAAATCACAGTTTCAATTTCAGTGCTTGTGATTGGTCTGTTTATATTTTCTATTTCTTCCTGGTTCAGTCTCAGAAGGTTGTGCTTTTCCAAGAATTTGTCCATTTCTTCTTTTCTAAGAATTTGTCCCGGTTTTCCATTTTACTGGCATATAGTTGCCTGTAGTTCTCTCTCATGATCCTTTGTATTTCTGCCGTGTCAGTTGTTACTCCTCCTTTTTCATTTCTAATTTTGTTGATTTGAGTCTTCTCTCTTTTTGTCTTGATGAGTCTGGCTAATGGTTTATCAATTTTGTTAATCTTCTCAAAGAAACAGCTTTTAGTTTTATTGCTCTTTGCTATCACTTCCTTAATTTTTTTTTCATTTATTTCTGATCTGATCTTTATGATTTCTTTCCTTCTGCTAACGTTGGGGCTTTTTTTGTTCTTCTTTCTCTAATTGTTTTAGGTGTAAGGTAAGGTTGTTTATTTGAGATGTTTCTTGTTTCTTGAGGTAGGATTGTATTGCTATAAACTTCCCTTTTATTACTGCTTTTTCTGCATCCCATAGGTTTTGGGTTGTCGTGTTTTCATTGTCTTTTGTTTCTAGGTATTTTTTGATTTCCTCTTTGATTTCTTCAGTGATACCTTGGTTATTAAGTAGTGTACTGTTTAGCCTCCATGTGTTTGTATTTTTTACAGATTTTTTCCTGTAACTGATATCTAGTCTCATAGCATTGTGGTAGGAAAAGATACTTGATATGATTTCAATTTTCTTAAATTTACCAAGGCTTGATTTGTGACCCAAGATATGATCTATCCTGGAGAATGTTTCATGAGCACTGGAGAAGAAAATGTATTCTGTTGTTTTTGGATGGAATGTCCTATAAATATCAATTAAGTCCATCTTGTTTAATGTATCATTTAAAGCTTGTGTTTCCTTATTTATTTTCATTTTGGATGATCTGTCCATTGGTGAAAGTGGGGTGTTAAAGTCCCCTACTATGTTACTGTCGATTTCCCCGTTTATGGCTGTTAGCATTTGCCTTATGTATTGATGTGCTCCTCTGTTGGGTGCATAAATAGTTACAATTGTTATATCTCCTTCTTGGATCGATCCCTTGATCATTATGTAGTGTCCTTCTTTGTCTCTTGTAACAGTCTTTATTTTAAAGTCTATTTTGTCTGATATGAGAATTGCTACTCCAGCTTTCTTTTGATTTCCATTTGCATGGAATATCTTTTTCCATCCCCTCACTTTCAGTCTGTATGTGTCCCTAGGTCTGAAGTGGGTCTCTTGTAGACAGCATATATATGGGTCTTGTTATTGTATCCATTCAGCCAGTCTATGTCTTTTGGTGGGAGCATTTAATCCATTTACATTTAAGGTAATTATCGATATGTATGTTCCTATTACCATTTTCTTAACTGTTTTGGGTTTGTTATTGTAGGTCTTTTCCTTCTCTTGTGTTTCCTGCCTAGAGAAATTCCTTTAGCATTTGTTGAAAAGCTCGTTTGGTGGTGCTGAATTCTCTTAGCTTTTGCTTGTCTGTAAAGGTTTTAATTTCTCCGTCAGATCTGAATGAGATCCTTGCTGGGTAGAGTAATCTTGGTTGTAGGTTTTTCCCTTCACCACTTTAAATATGTCTTGCCACTCCCTTCTGGCTTGCAGAGTTTCCGCTGAAAGATCAGCTGTTAACCTTATGGGGATTCCCCTGTGTGCTATTTGTTGCTTTTCCCTTGCTGCTTTTAATTGTTTATCTTTGTATTTAATTTTTGATAGTTTGATTAATATGTGCCTTGGCGTGTTTCTCCTTGGATTTATCCGTACAGGACTCTCTGTGCTTCCTGGACTTGACTATTTCCTTTCCCATATTAGGGGAAGTTTTCAAGTATAATTTCTTCGAATATGTTCTCAGTCTGTTTCTTTCTCTCGTCTTCTTCTGGGATCGCTATAATTCGAATGTTGGTGTGTTTAATATCGTCTCAGAGGTCTCTAAGACTGTCCTCAATTCTTTTCATTCTTTTTTCTTTATTCTCCTCTGTAGTAGTTATTTCCACTATTTTATCTTCCAGGTCACTTCTCCATTCTTCTGCCTCAGTTATTCTGCTATTGATCCCTTCTAGAGAATTCTTAATTTCATTTATTGTGCTGTTCATCATTGTTCGTTTGCTCTTTAGTTCTTCTAGGTCCTTGTTAAACGTTTCTTGTATTTTCTCCATTCTATTTCCAAGATTTGGGATCATCTTTACTATCATTACTCTGAATTCTTTTTCAGGTAGACTGCCTATATCCTCTTCATTTGTTAGGTCTGGTGGGTTTTTGCCTTGCTCCTTCATCTGCTGTGTATTTCTCTGTCTTCTCATTTTGTTTAAATTACTGTGTTTGGGGTCTCCTTTTTGCAGGCTGCAGGTTCATAGTTCCTGTTGTTTTTGGTGTCTGCCCCCAGTGGCTAAGGTTGCTTCAGTGGGATGTGTAGGCTTCCTGGTGGAGGGGACTGGTGCCTGTGCTCTGGTGGATGAGGCTGGATCTTGTCTTTCTGGTGGGCAGGACTGCATCCAGTGGTGTGTTTTGGGGTGTCTGTGACCTTATTATGATTTTAGGCAGCCTCTCTGCTAATGGGTGGGGTTGTGCTCCTGTCTTGCTAGTTGTTTGGCATAGGGTGTCCAGCACTGTAGTTTGCTGGTCGTTGAGTGGAGCTGGGTCTTAGCGTTGAGATGGAGATCTCTGGGAGAGCTTTCGCCATTTGATATTATGTGGAGCCGGGGGGTCTCTGGTGGACCAATGTCCTGAACTCGGCTCTCCCACCTCTGAGGCACAGGCCTGACACCTGCGGAGTACCAAGACCCTGTCAGCCACACAGCGGCAGCTCTGTCCCTCACTGCACCTCCTAGGTCATGGCCTGCTGCTGCTGAGCCCATGTCCTGCTTCCACCTGCGGTAACCCAACGGGAGCACGGGCAAGAGGACGGTCTTGAGAGGGTCTGCTGCTGAACGGTGGCCAGCCTCGTTCTCGTCCCTCGTCCCGGCAGCAATCCAGCAGCTGCAGTCGGGTCTCCTTTCTAACAAATCCTAAAGGGTTACTCAGATGACACCTTGTAGAACTTTCTGGGGATCAGGGTCAAAGAGCCTGTCAACGTAGTGGCGACTGCTAGCTGCTGCTTCCGAAAGGACGCTCGTGCGGATTGGGGTCTCCGTCGGGCACGCCATCTTGGTGCTATGATTTTTACCGTCTTGTTCTACGGGCAAAGAAAACCAGGCTCAAGGGAGTTGGACTGTCTTGCTCACAGCTGCACAGTAAGGAAGTATCTGAGCTGGAACTTGAATCGAGGCCTGTGTGATTCCTAGCCTGAGAGCCTTCCCATAAAACCAGCTGCCTTTTCACACTTGTTTGTGTGGCTGATCTTTCGGAAGTTTCTCAGCTCTTTACAAATCATCATAAAATGCTGCCATGATTAACTCCATTCTGAGAATCTGGTATTTACAGTTAGTAGAAAACAACGATACAGTGATTAGAATATATGTTAAGGTCTCCGCATTGTCAGCCAGTAAAAATCATATAGCCATATGTAGAACAGTTTCAAGAGAGTCACTTTTAGCAGGTTAAAATTAAAAAGCATAGGGATTAAGTACCTAGCTAGTTAACTACACTTACATGTTATATAAAGCACAAAACACAGCACACATACCCAGGAAGCAAACAGGCCTCTTGTGTAAGCATGGTAAGCCACTTCCAAATTTTTCCTTCAGCGAGGGATTGACACAGAGTAAGAGCCTAATAAACATTTGTTGAGTGACCAAATGAGGGATGAATGGATGAAATAATTTAGACACATGTTAAATCATCTTGTTTCATATAAACACCTCCCAGTGTAACAGCTGCTAGGAATTTGAGAAAAACTGAAAACATTTAAGGCATAAATGCTTAAGGAGAAAGAAAAGACCTTTAAAAAATGTGTCTTATAAAATAGAGAAAGATTTTATTGTTTCTGTCAATTACTGTCACTTCATTCTCATACCCCAGGGTCTCAGGGGAGCAAGGTTTGGGAACCACTATCCTAAACTCAGATTTAAGTGATGAGATAAAACCCAAAAGCCCTACAGAGAAAGACAAATATCATATGATATCATTTATTTGTGGGATCTAAAAAAATGATACAAATGAACTTATTTACAAAACAGAAATAGACTCACAAACACAGAAAACAAACTTATGGAGTGGAGTGGGAGGGGGGAGATAAATGAGGAGTTTGGGGTTAACATATACACACTATATATAAAATAGGTAAACAACAGGGACCTATTGTATAGCACAGGGAACTAGACTCAATATCTTGTAATAACCTACAATGGAAAAGAATCTGAAAAAGAATATATATATATATATATATATATATATATATATATATGAATCACTTTACTGTACACTTGAAACTAAAACAACTTTGCAAATTAACTATACCTCAAAAAAATACTGGTAGGAAAAAAAAAAAGCCCTTGAATCTGGATGGATTTGATGTCTGTGAGGGGGGTAATTAACCCCCTCCCTAAACCCCAAATGCCTTTCCTCTACCTCTTTATTTTCCATGCACCAGTCTCCCAGGTATGCCCTTGCACACAGTGGGGCGGTAGGGCCAGAATAGTGGTTAAGTGCACCACAGTGACATAAGGGGCGGTTAAACACGCAGCAGTTAAGTATGCAGCGGTCACATATACAGTGGTTCACTACACAGTGGTCAGATACGCGGAGGGGAAGTATGCAGCCATGAAGAATGCTGGCTCCAGAAACGGACACACTTGGATTTGAACCACTGCTCTATTACTTCCTAGCTGGGTGGCCTCTATGAGTATCATTTTCATCATCTGTAAGATGGGTATAAAACATGAGACCTGTGTCCTAAGTTCGTTACGAGGAATGAGGGAGCTTTACTTATGCGATGTGCCCTGGACCAGCACGGAGCAAGTTACAGTAAATGTAGTGTCTATTATGACTTTGATTATCACTAGCAATAGGTTTATCATCAATATTGTGGTTTTTACTCACGTCAGAGAGCAGGTCACAGATAGGGGAAGGGAGCAAGGGGCCTGGACACTCTACAATCGAATGGACGACACGGCATCATTTTTAGATTATCATGTCCAGAACCTTCTCTTCCGGCTCCGTGAGACTCCAACTAACATCTTAAGGTCCTCTTATATTCCAGGCTCACTGTCAGGATCTGTACACACCTGATCTGATTTAATCTTCACTTGACTTTGAGAATTAGATCTCAATATCCCCATTTTATAGTTGTGAAAACTGAGGCTCACACAAGAAAACAATCTTGCCCAAGGTCACTCAGTTAGTAAGTGATGGTGTGCAGGTTTGAACGCAAGTCCCTACAACACACTAAGTCCCCTTTGGCTGTTTAGGAGTCAATGTTTTGAAAGTATGGAAATTCCCTTCCCCTCCCCTTCTCTCTCCATCTCCTTCAGCCTCTTATGGAAACAGCTTTTTTTTTCTGTTTCCTGGGGAAAATCCTCCAGAACCGATGTTGAACTTCACTTCTTCAAGCTGATAGGACTTAACTGTTTCCCCCTCATTGAAATCACGGCCTGTAGCCAGCCTGGGTAGAGGGCACCCTGGGTGGGGAAGCAGCCTTCATCCATGAAAGCTGCTCTGGCTTCCTAAGCCACTGCCTCAGGATTCAGGCTCTTAACTGGAGACTCCTGTTCATAAGCCTCAGGGGTCTATGAGTCCTCTGAAATGGTACACAGAATTTGGGGAGTATTCTTGGCATTCATAGCTTCCATCTAATTCTCAGATGGGTTTTGATCTGATTTAGGATCTCAAAGAGGAACTTGCAAAAGCGAGAGGGGAAGAATGGTCAGAGAGACAAACTTCATTTCTCCATCCTCAAGTTGAACTTCCTTGTTAGATTGAAGAGGGGAGCGGGGGCAGGGTCTCACCTGTGTGCTCTGGCAGGACTGGCCTCCTGGCAGGCTTTGCCTCTCTCCCAGCTGTTGGAGCCCAAGACCTCAGTGGCCAGAGCTGGCTCAGCTTTTTCTGAGGGTCCATCCTGAGCTGGGACCATGGGGCTGCTCTGGGGTTCTGTCCTATAGGGGAGGAAATAAGGAGGCAAAAGTGTTAGGATATGACAGAGATTCTTACTGTTCATCAAACATTCATAGATGTCAGAATATTTCCAACCTCCCTCGGAGTTAAGGTGGGGCCATATCATCATCAAGGGTCAATGGTCTCTGAATGGGAGTGATATGTATTGTTTCCAGTATGAGGCAGTAAGATCTGTGTGTCATCTCCAGCTCTCTCTCCCTCTGTCTCAGTGACTTTGGAGGCCACACATTCCAAAAGGTGAAGCTACTTGATGGAGGAGAGATGCCTGGGCCACATGAGACTTTGCATGACAGAAATAAGCCTTAGTTAGGTTAAGCCACTGAGGTTTAGGGACTTACTTGTTACTGCAGCATAGCCTAGCCTAACCTGATTGAATCACAGGGAGAGGCTGGAAACCAGCATTTTACTTCCTTCCTCAAGACTTAACTGGAGGCCAAAGCAGTATAGGATTAGTTCAAACTCTCCTTTGCCGTTTCGATCCCACTTTTCTGCCTTATCTGTGTATGGCACGGAGGCAGCTTCATTTAAACACTATCTTCACGATTTAGTAACTCTAGGTCCTGGGATCAGTCCTTCAACCTCTCTGAGCTGCAGTTTCTCCTCAACTATAAAAATAGGGAATAATATCAGTCCATATATTGTTGAGCTGTTGTGAAGATAAAATGAGATAATGCAAGCAAACAGGAAGGCCTAAGAAATATCACTGCCCTTTCCCTTTACTTCTCTGTGAACCAAACCTCCCATTTGGTGTCCTTAGCAGGTGCGAAAACGCCTACTTGGGACGGCAGTTCCCATGAAAGCCTGAAGTTCTCTTCTCTGCCTCTGAGATGAGGTCCAAATAACACAGGGAAATTACCTGCGTCCCACCTCCTTCTCTGAGTCCCAGAGAGGGAAAGGAAGTTGCTTAGTTACTCAGTCTTTGAGGAAGTTGTCACTCAAGTCTCCTGGCTCCTGTCATTCAGTCAGGAGTCTGAGAACCACAGGTGGATCTGGCCCCATCCAGCAAGCATCCCAGCCTGCTCACCCTGCCTGCAAATCCCAGGTCAAGCATTGATCAAAGGCATTAGCATTTCTCCTGCACCGAGCTCCTGCAGCCAGTGCATCAAGATTGGCTTTATGACTCAGGATGAATACATTTGATAAGCCCCCTGCTCCTTCGGGCTGCCAGGAGCGCAGGCCAAGCCTGGTCAATATTGAAGGAAGGGCAGCAAAACACATCCTTCTCTGTCAGCCACTGATCGGTGCATCTTTAGAAGCAGAGCTGGGGGATACTTCAAGCCCAGGAAGGATGGAGATTCTAGTCGGGTCTGCCCAGCCCTCCTCACTGCCAACTCCATGCTACCAGAACTCCAGTTTTCCCTACACCTCCCTGCAGCCCTTCTCCCACGATGAGGGTTCCATTTCCATGCCTGCGTTCCCTCCAGCCTATCTGTGTGGAATGCTGCCCTGGCTCTTTTCAGATAACTCAAAGCTTGCAGTTTATGCCCAGCCTCCAGCAAGGTTTGCCTCTTGCCACACTTGTCCTAGCCAAGGCTAACCCAACATTCACTAACGCCTATTCCCTGAGTGCGTGCAGTGTGTCCAGGCCAGTTCTAAGACCGGCGATGCAGTGAACAAGACACAGGTGTTCCCCGAGATCATGGAGTTTAGATTACAGATGGAAAAGCAGGTAATAAACACACAAGAAAGTAACAATATGGCTTATTTGTTGGTAATAACTTATGGAGAGAATAAATCAGTGGAATGGGGCTAGGAAATGGGGAGCGGGTGACTGTTATGTCGTATATAGTAATCAGGGAAGGACTTTTTTAGGAAGTAACAAGAGAGTGGAGACTTGAAGGATCAGAGACTAACCTTGCAGCTCGTGTTGGTTTTAAAATGTGTTCACAAATTCTTTGACACTCATACCATCCAAAGCTGAATCCTAGAAGATGTGGTATATATACGACGGAATACTACTCAGCCATAAAGAAGAATGAAATAGTGACTTCTGCAGCAACATGGATGGACCTAGAGATTACCATACTAAGTGAAGTAAGTCAGACAGAGAAAGAGAAATATCATATGATACCACTTATATGTGGAATCTAAAACACCCGATACAAATAAACTTAGTTACAAAACAGAAATAGACTCACAGATATAGAAAACAAACTTACGGTTACCAAAGGGGAAAGCGGGGGGAGGGAAAAATTAGGAGTTTGGGAGTAACAGATACACACTACTATATAGAAAAGAGATAAACAGCAAGGACCTACTGTATGGCACAGTGAACTATACTCAATATTTTGTAATAACCTATTTGGGAAAATAATCTGAAAAAGAATATCTATATATGTGTGTGTGTGCACGTATGTGTGTGTGTGTACACACACACACACATACATGCACACACACACATATGATGGAATCACTTTGCTGTACACCTGAAACTAACACAATATTGTAAGTCAATTATACTTCAATAAAAAATAAATAAATTTTAAAAAGAGAAAAAAAAAAAAGCGGGAGCCTAACTTCCTTCCCTGTGAATACTGGATGGGCTAGTGACTCACTTTTAATGAACAGACTGAATTAAAAGTGATGATATGTGACTTCCAAGACTAGGTCATGAAGGCAACTTCTGCCTCTTCCTCTTGGATTGATCACTTTGAGCGAAGCTGGTCGCCATGTTGTGAGGACACTCAAGCAGCCCTGTGGAGACGCCCATGTGACAGAACTGAGGCCTCCTGCCAACAGCCAGCACTATCAGCCATGTGACTGAGCCACCCTGGAAGTGGGTCCTCCTGCCATAGTCAAGCCTTCAGATAAGACAGCAGCCGTGGCTGACATCTGACCACCATCTCATGAGAGTGGTGAGTGAGTCAGTCACCCAGCCAAACCCTTGACTCACAGAAACTGCAAAACATAACTGTTTATTGTTGTTTTAAGCCACAAAGATTTGGAGTATTTTGTTGCTCAGTAATATACAACTTCTATACAGGTATCCGCAATCAGTGGAAGTATGTTCTAGGCAGAAGGAATAGCAAGTTCAAAGACACTTGGCATATACAAGGAATAGCAGGCAGGGGTTAGAGTGATAAGAGGACAGATCAGAGATGAGGTCTTTGATGGGACCTAGGAATCTGTATTCTTAAAAAGTTCCTTGGGGGCCTCTGATACTGTGCCAGGTTTAGCAAAGCCTGGACTACATAGGTCATGGAAGACCTTTGGGTCCCATGCGGCTGAAATGGGTGATGTGATCTGGCTTACATTTCAGAAGGTTCTCTCCACAGGCTTCGGACACTCAAAGGAAGGGAAGAAAGAGATCGGGAGACTTGCAATGACTTAGTGATCAGCGAGTTTATCAATGGATGCGTATTGCCCAGCAGAGTCTTGAGTTGGACACACACACAAGAATGGAATTTTGGACTTTCTGGAGCGTTACAGGAAACCAAGACACAAATATGTGCCCCAGGCAACCTGGCACTAGGCGGAAACTGAGTCGACGTGAGGAGTTTGGCAGTGAATAAATACATGACAAATAGCGCTGCCATTGGATGGAAGGTCTCAGTGACTTGTGCTAATAGAGGCGTGGGTTATCCCCAGTGCAGGGAAAGCTGGGGGATACTACTGCCAGGCACTGGCGGACAAGGCTTAAGGCAGGGACAGTGCCTCACCCATCGCTGCCAGCAGCAGGGTGGAGAATCAGGGATGGCAACCCCGACAATGGTTTGATGAGGAGAGCGGTATAATGGAGCTGCTGCAGCTTATAGCTTAGCTTGACACTCCCTGATGTGGTAGTTCTTTTTTTTTTCCAATAGCACTGGCTTCCCCTTCCTGGTGTTGGGTACCTCACCTGGGATTATAGCACAAACAAAAACAGAATTGATTCTACCAGGCTGACAGGGAGTGGTGAGGGAAAGATGAAAGGAATCCTTCCTAATGTAACATTTAAGATTGTTTAAATGTGTTCTAATACTTTGCTTCTTAGCTTTTTTAAAACTGAAAGAGACTCAGGGATCATGTAGTCCAGGCTCTGCTAAACATGGCACAGTATCAGAGGCCCCTTAAGGAACTTTAAAAAATACAGATTCCTAGGTCCCATCATAGCCATAATAAATCAGAGTCTCCAAGGATGAAACGTGGGAACCTGCAACTTAAAGAAACATCCCAGGTAGTTCACCTTCTATTAGGTCAAGAATAAATCCAAACTGATTATTGGGATTGAAAGGCTCTGAATGATCTGGCCTCTGTCCCTCTAGACCCCATCTCCTACCCCCTCCCCGTCCCTTACTCTGCTTTGGCCACATGGCCTTCTTGCTGCTCTTCACATGGAACAGGGCCCTTACTCAGAGCCTTTGCTCTTTCTGTTCCCTCCACCTGGTATGCGGTTCCTCCTCCAGCTATCTGCATGGCCGGCTCCTTCTTTTCACTCAAATGTCACCTCCTCAGAGAAGCCCTCCCTGATCCCCTTATGTAATCGTGCTCCTCTCATCACCAGCCACCGTCACAGTGGCCTGCTGTGCCTTCCCTCCTTCACAGTACTTGTTACTATTTGAAATGACCATTTTACATGTTTATTTGCTAACCGTTTGTCTTCTGGACTAGAATGTAAGCTTCCTGAGCGTGGGAACTAGTCTCTTCTCTCACCACCGAATCCCCAAGGATCTAGTGTCTGGCATAGACAATGCCTCCTTACTCAGGAAGCATTTGTTGAATGAATGAAGTTACAAATCAATTCTGATGACCAATCTCATGTGAGAACCACAGGTCAGATGCAACCTCTCCTCACATAGAAAGAAGCAGAGGTCCAGGGAGAAGGACCAGTCTGAGGCCACACAGCACTTCAGTGGACTCAGACCTCAGCCATGGTACCTCCACCCCCTTAGCCCCACCCATCTTCCTTCTTTGCCTCCAGCTTTGCATCTTTGCAGAGCTTTAAGAAAAATTCTGTGTCCCATCCTTGCTGAGGAGTACAGGCAGCTGACTCGTTTTTTCCACGTAGCTCTTTGATGTTGCATTAAAAAAAAATACTTAAAAGAAGGTGAGCTCTTCAGGGGACGGCTAAAACAGTGAAGTCAAGGGCCAGTGCACTCCACTTCACAGAAGGAGGGAGGGAGGCACAAGTGCTGCATTCCTCAAGGCCTCCCGCTCTGGTTCCTGCTAATCAGCGACCTGGAGCTTAGATGCTGCTCTTCGTAGTCATGGCAACCAGCAGATTCACAGCCTGTGATAAGAGGGCTGAACTTTCTGCAAAACTCTCCAAGATGACTGGCTCCCTAGCTGCTTCCCTGCTTCCCCCATCAAAGCTCCTGACTCCAACAAAGTGTTCACTCAGTCGGTTGGGTGCCTCGAGCACTAGTGTGAGTTAAACACCGTTTGGGGAGTCAGAGACACACAACGGTGGAGGGGAGTGAGGACGCCGGCCCCTGCCCACCTCTGTGCAGAATGAGGAAACCGAGGCCCCAAGAAGAGAGGAGCCTTGCCCAAAGCCACAGGGCGACTCACGTCAGAGCTTCAGCTTGAACTGTGGCCTTCTGACCCCCAGTCCGGTACTCTTTCCACGTCCTTTGATCAAAACAACAGCTGGCATTTATCAAGCACCTACTCTGTGCCAGACACCGGGCTAAGCCCTTCTCTGCGTCGTCTCATGTCAGCTTCCAAAGAAAGCCAGGAGCAGGCACGGCCACCCCCACTGTACAGATGGAGAAATTGAGACCCAGGGGTAGTAAATGGCAAGAGCACCAGAGGCCCTGCTTGTTTATGAGAATCAGCTGAGAAAAAAGGAGAGCAATCTGGAAAACACTTTGAAAATATAAGGAAATAATAAGTGGGGGCATAGGGTGAATGTTAGTAATTTCCCTGTACGACAGGGATTTTTGCCTCCTGTGTTTGGAGAAGGGGCTGTATCTCAAGCCTCTGGCCTGAACCTTACATTCCACAAATAGAAGTGGCACTTGGCCATTAGATTCGGGACATCCCTGACACTTACTTTCCCCATCCCACTAATAGCTTCTCCTGGGTGTAGAACACTTGCAAATCCAGCGTCTCAACAGATGCTGACAAGGCTCTCGGTAAGGTACTCAGTTTGGTGAACTTATCCCCATTACTTACACGAAGACACTGAGACCTGGGGAGGCAAAGGAACTTGCTTCCCATCCAAGATTCTTGTACTACACTTGCATCCAGGGCTGTGAATGATCCGCCCTTGTCCCTGCACTTAGCCAGACACCTACTGTCTCCCCGTTTCAGTAGACAATGAAGGCGCAGACCCTCAGCTCACGAGTCCAGCAGAGAACCCAAGGTTTATCACTGGGCTGAGCCAGCCCTTGGGGAAGATGGATTTGGCTAATTTGTGCCTTGGCTACCGGGGCTTCAGTCTGGGTCCTGTTAATATCCCGGCCTGACGTCTCGGTACCAAGTCCTTTTCAAGGTTAATTAAGCCTGGTTGGGGATCCTCTGAGGGAGCTGTGATTCTTTGAGCTTTGCTATCACGATTGGAAAAAGTGTAGGAGCTTGGGGGAAGATCAGGGATTCCAGACAGCCACCGTGGGAGGCATCGTCTGGATGTGGGAGCCACGATGCTCAGCTTAGTAAGAACTGAATGAGAAAGAAAACAAGTTTTATGAGGCTGGCATTTCCCTCATTATTTCATTCATTTATTCAACAGCTGTTTACTGAACGCCTACTTGGTATCAGATTTCAAGGACCCAAAAGTAACTAAAACTTATCTGTGTCCTCAAGGAATTTCCAGCCTGGAAGAGGAACACTGATTCCTCACCTGGGGATTACAATATGGTATATTCAGTTCTCTGATGGAGAGAAGCTCAGAGAACCATGGAACCACAGAAAGAGCATCTAATCCAGCCTGGGGAACATGGGCAGGTGGCTGTGAAAAGTCTCCTGAAAGATATTCGGAAATTGGTCATGTGCAAAGGCCAGGCACTGAGACACAGCAATGGACTTCAAGGAACTGCAGAGGAAGTCGTAAGTGGGAAGAGATAGTTGGGGTGGAGGATGGAAGGTAAGAGTTGAGACTGGCTTATTTCACTTAGCATAATGCCCTCAAGGTCCATCCATGTTGTTACAAATGGCAGGGTTTCCTTCTTTTTCTGGCTGAATTCTACTTCACCTATCTATCTATCTATCAGATACATATATGATATATATATCACATTGTCTTTATCCATGGACACTTAGGTTGTTTCCATGTCTTGGCTATTGTAAATAATGCTGCAATGAATGTGGGAGAGCAGGAAAAAACAGGAGCTGAGACTAAGGAGGTAGACAGGGCTAGGTTCTTCAGGGCCAAGCGGGCAGGTGCTTCTCACACCTTCACGTGTATGTGAACCACCTGTAGGGCCTGAGCTTCTGCATTTCTAACCAATTCCCAGGTGAAGCTATTGCTCCACGGACCATACTTTGAGTTGCCAGGTTGTAGATATTACAAATGATTTGGACTAATCCAGCTTTCTAGCACCCTCTGTCCTCAGGCAACTGGTGAGAACGGTTTAGTTCAGTTCCCAGGGCTGAGAGCATGTGAGTGTGTGAACATGTGTATGTGTGCATGGTAAACACTCTGGTATATCAAAAACTGTACAGTTCCTGGGGCTTCCCTGGTGGCGCAGCGGTTAGGAATCCGCCTGCCAATGCAGGGGACACGGGTTTGAGCCCTGGTCCGGGAAGATCCCACATGCCGCGGAGCAACTAAGCCCATGTACCACGACTACTGAGCCTGCGCTCTAGAGCCCGCGAGCCACACCTACTGAAGCCTGCATGCCTAGAGACTGTGCTCCGCAACAAGAGAAGCCGCCGCAGTGAGAAGCCTGCGCACCACAACGAAGAGTAGCCCCCGCTCGCCGCAACTAGAGAAAGCCCACGCACAGCAAGGAAGACCCAACGCAGTCAAAAATAAATAAATAAAATAAATTAAAAAAAAAACCCATCCAGTTCCCAAGTTCAGGTCAAAAGACAAAAGAACCATATGGAGACAAATCAGCTCAGCACTTCTTACCCAGCTCAGCCAGGCAGGTCAGGCCCCCAGCCTGCCTGGGTTTTGAACTCTCATCACAGAACACAAGCCTACTGCCCTGCAATCCACCCCCAGTCCACCCAGTCATTTTGCCCTTCACAGGCTGGCCTGTCGCTTGCCTATTTGCCTAGTGAGGGTTCAAAGTGCCAAGAAGGGGACTGAATCAGATTCTTGGTGTTGTCTGACATGAGGGCTGCCCCCGGCTTGGGAGCTGGCTGAATTCCAAAATGTTGTGGTTTCCCACTTGACCACGTTGTGAAGGGTAATCAGGTGACGCTGGGAAAGTGCAGAGGTCCTGCAGTTCTACTGACCTGGCTTCATGCCCTGATTCTACCCAGCTGTGTCACCACAGGAAAAAGGAACACCTCTCGCTCCAGCCCAGGGGCAACTGCAAGACCTTTCTATCAGCTGGAATTGCAGACACAGAGTTTGGATTTCTCCATGGAGGGAAAATTGCTGATTAGATTTTCTTGCCCTGGGAGGGACTGTGCTAGATGAGTTCCTTTTGGACATCATTAAGGCTACTGCTAGAGGAGGCGCCAAGCAAGCAAGATCTGCTGGGAAGAGGGAAGAAGCCCTCAGCCTCATAGGAAACCTTCAGTCCGGAGTAGCAGAAGCCTTGGTTCAAGAGCTGAGAGAGTAATAACTGGTCCCAGGAGGTCCCGTCAGGGACTGTTCACGTATCCTTCCTTCAGCCACTGACACAACAAATATTTATTAAGCACCTACTATCTGTGGGGCATGTACTAGGCACTGGAGACACAGCAGAGAATGAGACAGAAAAAACTCTCTACCTGGCGGAGATTGCATTCTCCTGGGATGGGCAGAGGGGAGAGGAGAGCAGAAAATAAGCGGAACTGCATGAACTATGGAGCGTATTCGAAGGCAAAGAAGGCTATTAAAAAAAAAAAGAGAGAAAAAGAAAGAAAGAAAGGGAGACGGATAAGGGGAACTGAAAATGCTACCAGGAGGGGAATGTGGTTTTACTCGGTATGATCAGAGGAGGTTTCACTGAGAAGGGAACATTGGAGTGAGACTTGAAGGTGATGAAGGAGTGAGCCTGGAAACGAGCAAAACGGGCAGAGGGCACAAACAACGCGAAGGCCCTGAAGTTGGAACGTACGAGATACACTGAGGTTGGAAGTGAGTCAGCAAAGGGGACGAGAGGAGGGCGTGATGTCAGAAGGGTAAGGGGGGCTCAGATCATGTTCTGGTGGGCTACTGCAGGGCCTTGGCTTTTTCTGAGTGAGGTGAGATGCCGTTGGAGGGTTCTAAGCAGAGAAGCGATGTAATCTGACTTAGGTTTTAAAGGATCTCTTTGGCAGTTTGCTGAGCGTGGATAGCCAGGGAGCTGGGATTAATGCAGGAAGACCCGTGAGGAGATGATTGCAGCACCCCACAGGAGACGAGGGCCGGGATCGGTGTTATCGCTGGTGTAGTGGCGAGAAGCGGTCGGTTTCTGGACAGATACTGAAGTTGGAATCAACCAAGTTCGCTCACGGGTGACTCCAAGGGTTCTGGTCTGAGCAACGGGGACGATGAGCTGCCGTTGACTGGGCGGGGACAGCTGCAGGTGAGGGGTGTTTTGTAAGGGTTCCCCAGAGCTCAGTTCTGGACAAGTTAGTTTTGAGATGCTAATTAGACACCCCCTCGTGGAGATGGCAGGTGGGCAGTTGGATACAGGAGACTGGAGTTCAGAGAAGACATTAGCGCTGGGGAAAAGCCCTTGAGTGATGTCAGCATTTAGACGGTGTTGCAAGCCAGAAGATTGGATCTTCTGGGGAGTAACCAGGAGCACGTGGATAGAATGAAGTGGGAAACTGAGGACGAAGGTAAGCCCTGAGGGAGTTGTACCGGCAGAGTTTCAGAATGACAAAATGGCTCGATAGAAGTGTCCCAGCCTGGCGGACTGGCTCTTAAGATATACTCATAAAATGTCTGATTCCTCTGATTCATTCCTTTAGATGCAGTGATTCATTTATTGTTTATGCATTCATTCATCTATTTCTTCATTAGCTATTCATTTATTCACTGATTCATTAATCACTCATTCACTCATCCGCTAAGCATCACCTTACTTCTGGTGGAGGGTCATTTCAAGATGATCCAGACATGAGCCTTTCCCTCAAGAAGCTCACAGTTCAGAGGAAGGCAAGGGGTAGGTACATAAGAAACTCTCACGTGGGGTGAAAGTGACCCAAGAGAGGAGAAGTCCTGAGTAGAGATAGGGCACCACTGCCTGCAGGAAACAAGACAGGTGGCACAGAGGGGGCTGAGCTGCTTGTCCGGGGAGGGCTGCCAGAGCACAGTGGTTAGATTTCTCACACTGGCCCTGCCTGGGCACTCACCGTGCTCAAAGGCACGACCCTGGGCGAGTCCCTTCACCTCTCTGGTGAAAGCACAAGTTGTCTGCACCTCACAGGACGGTTGTGAGGATGAAATGGCACGATGCATGCCCAGCACTTAGTTTCTGGCACACGGCGGCACTTTAAATATCAGGGAGATCACATTGTTCACCAGCCTCACTGCTCATTCCGATATCCTTTCACCAAACAGCTCAAGACAAGGGATTCTGGGAAGGGAAAGGGCAGGGAGGTCAGGGTGCCCTTGAGTGTCCCCGGAGATCCTCCCTACACTGGGGCCTTGCTCCCCCCACCAAGCTGAGTGGCTACCCATTCGCTGCTGGGTCCTGGCTTTTCTCTCTCAATAGCCCAGGGATGAATTTATCTCTTCCTGTCTTCCCGGGACAACCAACTGGACCCTTTCATCAGCTGGAACTACAGAGGTGGGGGTGGTGATGAGGGAGGGCATCGGGGAGCGTGGTGCAGTTGGGACTTTGTGTTCCTGTAGACACACACAACACAGGTGTCCCCCCTTTCTGGGGCTGAGGTTTGGCAGAAAATTCCTAACAAGCAGAGTAAGCTACCACTAAAATCTGCAGAGAGGACAGAGCGGACAAGCCACAAACCTCGATGGCAGGCGGTGAGCAGACGGCAAGCTCCTGGGGTCTGGGCTCGTTAGTTTTGTTTTTTTTTTGCAGTACGCAGGCCTCTCCCTGTTGTGGCCTCTCCCGTTGCGGAGCACAGGCTCCGGACGGACGCACAGGCTCAGCGGCCACGGCTCACGGGCCCAGCCGCTCCGCGGCATGTGGCATCTTCCCGGATCGGGGCACGAACCCGTGTCCCCTGCATCGGCAGGCGGACTCTCAACCACTGCGCCACCAGGGAAGCCCATGGGCTCGTTAGTTTTAAAATAACACAGCAGAGAAGTGAGATAAAGGGCTTCAGTGGGGGAAGCTGTCAGACACCTCGCCTTACGCTGTTGGAACCACCCGAGGGGTCCCATCTCTCCTCCTGGGTTTCAGAAACAGAGACTGCAGGCTGGGGCAGTGGCTGTGTTGCCCGATCACAGAGCCAGAACTTGTCAGAGCTAAGCCAGCCCTTGCAACTCTACCCAGGAGAAGCTGAGGTCCAGAGAGGGGCCAGCGCTACATTCCAGGACACTTGGCGAGTTAGGGGCTGAGCAGGGACCACCAGTCAGTTCTTCTGCAGCTGTAGTGAAAGCTATTGCTCAGATCTTAGTCAGTGTGAGTGTTGCCTACAAATACCGCACAGGCACCCCTTCCAAGAAGGTTATATCCACCCCTGGCGGGTGGCGAGGCATCCCATAGCCAACGACTGACTTGGGAGTACAAACGACCTTCCCCCTTGCGGCAAGGTAATACAATTCACACTCTAGAGCTCCCTGTGGGATCAGGCTGAGGCTGGAGTCCAGCTGGAAGTACATCTTTTCTTAGCTTTCTGTACTGCCCTAGCTTGCTTCGTCTCTCCCTTTCTCCTGAGAGCACACCCTCAATAAGTCTGTGCATCTAAATCGCTGTCTCAGGCTTAATTTCTTGTGAATTCCATCAAAGACAGAGCCAGACCAAGTTTTCCTCTACCAAACCACTAAACGCAAAACAATAGTTAAGTACTGTATTTGTTCAAACAGACATGGGTTTGAAGCTCTGCGTTGCTACTTCCAGGCTATATTTACCCAGCGGAAGTTACTTAGTATCATTAAACCGTCAATGTTTTCCCAGCCGAGGACGGCAAATATTCCTGGGTATGTTAATATTACCTGTCTCATAAGACGGTTGTAAAATGTTTAGCACATTTTATGGGGACATAACAAATGCCCAATATATGTTATCGGATGAAGCTATTTGACGCCTTTGACGATGATGGTGATGAGGAAGACGATGGCGGCGGAATGAGCGGACAGGCCGGTCCAGTCACAACTCCACCAATCAGCAGAAAGCTCTCAAAAGGCTCCACCTCTGAAGTTCCCGCACCAATCATCAGTGAGTTCTCAAATCACACCCTTCCCATTCATCCTCCTGTAGGCTTGGCCCAGAGGCCCCTCCTTTGCCATTGTCATTCTTCCCTGACAAAGGACTTCCTGTGGGAGAGAGGGATCTCTGTCTTTACCCGGAAGTGCCCATTTCTCAAGGCCAGCCCAGGCGTCCAGCTGTACCACCTGTAGAAAACGGCTCCTCCACAGTAATTGTGAGAAAGGAGTTGATGGGAAAGGGCTGTCCCTCTGCTGGGATTTTTACCTGCCTTTTAAAAGTCAAACCTTTATCTTTAGTAGGTAGTCAGCTTCAAGACTATCTCCCACCAACCGTGATGGGTCCCCGGGCTCCAGGAGGGCTTGGGGTGGTGGGGAAGGACTGTGGCAGGGACGGCTAGGGGCCCCCAGCGCGTGGGCAGAGGGCTTTTTCAGCTCTGCGGTTTCTCTGCTGGCCACAGACAGCACCCGAGCAACCGGGAGCCACAAGGAGCACTGCAATCAGGCCGACTGCAGCTTGAAAGCCGGTTTTGCTGTTTTCGAGCTGTGATCTTGGACGAGTCACTTCATCTCTCTTCTGCAGAACGGGGTAACTGGTAGTGTCCAGCTCGGAGAGGTGATGCACGTGAAGTGCTTAACACCATTCCTCGTGCAGAGCAAGCGCTTCATCAATGTTAGCTGTCATTGTAGCTGGAATTATTCATTGTAAATAGCCTTCGGGGCAGAGTCTCTCAACTTCGCCGTCTGCTCAAGCAGATCCCTCTGCCCTGCAGTGCCCTCTCTTCCCTTCTCTGCCAGGAAAAGCCTCACTCAGCCGTCAAGGCTCAGCTCAGCTGTTTCTGACTCCCCCAGCCCACCCCCGACCCCACTGCCCATTTCCCCATAGAAATAAATTCTGCACTCTCTTTGCTCCAACATATTGCAGCATATTGAGCAAGGTCTCTCATCTATTTAAGCCTCAGTTTTCTCATTTTTAAAATGGGGATAATACCTTACGTATTGGTGTAGTTGTGGGAAATATATAGTTATTAAGGTAAGCACAATGTCTTACTATTATAATTGCAATTAGCACTGAAAGAGACTTGGTAGCTCCCATCAGAGAAAGAATTTTTGCCTGGGGAGGAGGCTCACGGATCATTCTTTCAGTCATCTTTGAAGAGTGCATGGCTTCCAACCTGCCTGGGACCTTGGGACCCTGAAGACAGGGGACTGGCCCCAGTGACCTCCGAAAAGCCTGTCCAATTCAAAGGCTTCTGTGAGTCAGATTCTCCTCTGGGTCTAAGTCGTCCCCATCTCTTTGCCTCTTTCTGAACACATTGGGGTGGCACAGTGGGGACCCACATGGCCCATTCACCCCCAGTTTAAGGATGAGAGTTGTCACCTCTAAACAGTTTCTGAGCTCCTAGGTGAGAGCATGGGTATACCGACTTCTTCAACTCACTGTGTTACAGTAAAGGGACCTCATGTTTACTGAGCACCTACATTGTGCCAACACCTCATCAGATATTTAAAACACATTGTTTCATTTAAGTCCCATAATAAGCCCTTGAGGTGGGAATTGTAAGGGTTGTTTTTAGATGAGAAAAACAGAGGTTCAGAAAGCTGTAGTGACTTGCCTAAGGACACACAGCAAGTGAGGGAGCCCAGAGCTCTCAAGGAACTGTACCTGGGTGTCCCTGGTCTCCAGACTGAGGACGGCCACACAGTTCAGCTTTTGGTGTCACTATGTCTCTTTGCACTGTGACCATGTCTCCGCCTCCCCCAAGCTGACTGGTGTTCTGTCTCCTTCCTATTTGCTCTCCTGCACCCACTCCCCCGGCTGCTGTCTGCACAGTCTATTGATGGAGGCAATCAATCAGCCAGCTTGCTCAGACAGCTAAAAAACATCCCATCGACCAATTTTCCCTCCAGCGCCTTTCCGCGGACCATGCAACCTCACTAATTTGGAATTTGCAATGATTTCTGACACAGAACCTGCATTTCTCATTCTGGTAAAAAAAAAAAAAGAAAGTCTGAATGAAATAATATCCCATGGACCCCTGCGGACTTCTGAGTAAGGCCCTGGCAGCCAAGAGGCCCTGTTTCCACCCCTCTTCTCTTTGTTCCTGCTCCTGGTTTCTTCCACCTGCACCCACTTCTAGGTTGGATTATAACTGATGGCACTACTATAAATGCTAATACTACTAGTAATAAGAGCAGATGTTCCTGAAGCAGCAGCTGTGTGCCAGCACTGTTCTAAGCGCCTGGCATTTGTTTGCTCTGATATTCGTCACCACAATTATTTGAGGCTGGTACAATGATCAACCCCATCTTACCGATGAAAACACTGAGGCAAGAGGAGATCCCGATAACTGGGGGTGGAGGTGGAATTTGAACCCAGGCTGTCTGTTTCCAGAACCCATGGTCTTAACCCCTTCCCCCACTGTGCCTCTAGGGCTGAGCACTATGGGGGCCACTTGTGGACCCCTTGGACCCCAACAGTGCTTCCTGCTTTGGGCCTCTGAAAGCACCATGCAATGGGACAAGAAAATGTCGTGTCCTTCTATAGATGTGTGATGGGCGTGTTGAGCCAGGGATTGGAAGTCTGTGGGAAAGCTGCCTCCCGACTTGTGTCCGCAAGGACTCTACCGAGTGAGAGGCACAGAGCCTTCAAAAGAAACCGGTGGCAAGGGGTTTGAGAAGGATCTTTCCTAGGTTCAGAATCCTGTTTTAGAGTGTTGATTGCCCTTAGGGGTCAACCATCTAACCAAAGCCCTGGTTTCTTTCTACAGGTATTTTGCTCTATGCTGATAAGAGATGCAAAGTGCACCTGGAAAGCTATGTGCTGTCCCACTTGCCCCTTTCCTGTGCAAAGGCCCTGTGGCATCCTTTCGCATAGGCCCAGAGTGGACTTGCCTTTGTGGATCTGCAGTAGGGCATCCTCTTTTTTATGGGGGGAAACGCTGCCCACTCCGGTTGCCTTGGAATACGGTTTAAATGGAAAAGAAAGACCATGCCATTAAAAAAAATTCACTGAAATGACTTGACTCCTCCAATTACCCATTTGGTGGCGTTTAGACAGAGCCTTGGTTCCTGGTACAAATCTCTCAGCCCCTGTGGTAGGACCTGAGGCTTAAAACAAGTGCTGGGATTCTGGCAGGACTGAGGCAAAGCCCTTTAAACTAGTCCAACACTCCTCGACCGTGATGAAGCTGTCTCCCTGGCCACGGTATTCATGGTCGCGTTTTTACTTGCATCCAGCTAAGACTCTGCACATGAATGAATATATACGATGTGCCCAGAGGTGTGTGTATAAGGCGGGTAGAGCCTGGACCCCGGTGTTCTCAATGTCGAGATGCGTCACGTGGCAGCTCAGAAATGTCCAGGGTGGCCAGAGAATTCGTTGTGCAAACTGGAACACTTGGAGGATCAAAAGGGGCACAGACAGTAGATACCCAGGATCTGTGGTCACCATGGCTATCTCCCTTTTCTGACCTTGAGACTCGAGTGTCCAGCTGTCTCTTCTCCCTCTCCTCCCAGAAGTCCTATCGGCTCCTGAGACTCACCTGTCCAAACCTCAACACATCGCCACCCCCACCACCTGTTCTCCAGCCCCACCTTCTACTTTCTTAGGCAAGCAGCAACCGGCCATCCCCCGGACCCCCTCTTTCTCTCACTCTCATATCCAGCCCATCAGCAGATCTTCACCATTTCAAGTTCAAAACATCTCAGCACCCATCTCCTCTCCATCTCCACTGCCACCTCCCTGGTCCAAGCCCTCATCATCTCTCACCCAGACAACTGCAACGGCTTCCTTGTTCACCTTGGCCCCACCCCGCCCACTCTCCATGCAGCAGGCAGGGTTCTCTTCCAAAACGCAGATTCAATCACATCACTTCTGTCTTCAGAGCCCCAAGAAGCAAGTCCAAACTCCTTGATGTGGCTCTCATGGGCCTTCAAGGTCCACAGCCCCAGCTGACCTCTCCCGGTGTGTCATGCTCCGCTGCTCTCTCACTCACTGTGCGCAAACCACCTGACATCCCTGCACAGCCCTGAACAGTTCCGCACAGCCCCGCACAGCCCTGAACAGTTCCGCACAGCCCCGCACAGCCCTGAACAGCCCCGCACAGCCCCGCACAGCCCCGAACAGCCCCGCACAGCCCCGCACAGCCCCGCACAGCCCCACATCCAGATGCAGCAGAGCGTGAAAGTTCAGGGTGCGGCCTGGTGCCAGACTGCTGGGTTCAAACCCTTGTCCTGCCACTCTGGGACCTTGAGCAATTGACTTCACCCCTCTGGGCCTCAGAGCTTCATCTATAAGATGTGGATAATAAGAGTACCTGCCTCATAGGGTTATTTCAGGGATTAACAGCGAATACATGTAAAGCTCTTAGAACAGTGCTTATTTCTTACTAATTAAGAAATGGCATCACTCACCTTGCCTCCTTCAAACTGTCCAGTTTTCCTCCTGTCCATTCTTCCGATTTCAACTTACAATGCCACCTTGTCCAGGAAGACTTCCCTGACTACTTAGACCGTTTATATACCTTCTCTATGCTCACAATATCCTTTACTGAAATTGTCAGTTTAAATCTCTGTTCCCCTCCCCTGGACTGTGAAGCCTTTGAGACAGAACCTGAACATTTTGCAGCACTGTGTCCTCGGCACCTGGAAGGTGCCACGCCCGTAGTGTCTTCAGTAAATACTGGTTGAATGGGAGAACTGACTGGATAAATAGCCCAATCAAGCCAGCAAGGAAGAGGTTAACTGAGGGGACTGGCAGTGGATGGCAGTGTATCTCACTGTCAGTGTGGCTACAGATAGCCGCTTGGGACAGCTCCCAAGTCCCAGGACACCGGCATTTGTAACAGAAATTTCTCCAAGATGGGCAGGTACTGAAGGGCAGCCAGTCTGCCCTGAGGATGCTGCACACAGAACAGGAGCACGGGTCTCCCTGGGTTTCCTGCTGTAGATGCCCCGCTATTCCCCTTCCCACCTTCCAGGCCACTGGTTCCTCAGCTCCAGGGGTCAGAGGACAAACCAAGTCCCTCTCCTTGGTGTTCTGGAGCCCCTCCCCCCACTGACCTCTCCTCCAGGTATCCGCCCCCCCGCAACCAGTTAGACCCTCTGAACCCAGAGACCTGGGTTCCAGTCGAGCTTTGCCACATACTAGTTATGTGGACTTGGGCAAATGAATTCACCTCTCTGTGCCTCAGTTTCCCCACCCATAAAGTGGTAAGCATAATAGTGCCTACATCACAGGGCTGTGATGGGGATTCAGTGAGGTCATGCATTTGGTGATGTGCACGGTACGTGGCAAGAGTGCAGTACTGCTTTTCCAGACTTTTAAAAGATGACTCTAAATTCCATGTCTAGTTTGCACTGTTCTTCCCACTTGAGATGCCTTCCCCCTGTGTCCCTGCATGGCCAAGCCTCCTGGGTGGGTCTCTGCTGTGCATCTAGACGCCCCAGCTGCTCTTCTGTCCTCTGGCGCAGACCCACGGCCATGGTGGACACCCGGAATGTTCTGGGCAGCTGCACCGTCAGCTTGGCTCTGGGCCCAGTAAGTCTGAGCCCTTTTCTGAAGAATCAGCTGGCCAGCAAATGCCCCTGGCTATCTTGGGAGTAGGACCATTCCCTTATATGCAGCCCTAGAGATGTGATCCCAGCATCCTTGGTAGGGAAGTGGGGAGGGAGACAGGGAATGAAGGAGCCACTAACATGTGGACCTGGAGCCTAATCCTGCTGGGGAGCCCTGGGAACCAGTGTAGACACACAACTCCGAGTTCTTTCACCTGAGGCACCTGGAGAATTTATCCTTCAACTCCCATCAGTCCTGACTGAAGGCTACTCCCCAGGGGCATTAACTCCTGCCCTGTGTCTGGGTGGAGTGGGCTTGGTGGCTGGAGAGAGCCCTCAGGTAGAGTCTCAGGTCCTGTTAGTTGGAAGTCAGGTTGGCATCCTCAGAAATGGTGGGCACTGAGGGGACACGGGCAGAGAAATAGCAACATCACTAATTCTGCCAGGCCCAGGCACTGAGTGGCGCCTGGAGGGCTGCAGTCACGGCCACACCCCAGAAAAAGGCCAACCACCAGGCAAAGCCCAATTTCCCTGGAGCTTTCACAAGGTGGGGTCCTGAATTCCAGAAAATACCGGACTTCATTCCTTTGTCAAATCCACCCTTCTTGCCTCCCTTCCTTCCTACTTTCTTTCTTTCTTTTTAAATCAATTTTTATTGGAGTATAGTTGATTTACAATGTTGTGTTAGTTTCTGCTCTAGAGCAAAGTGAATCATTTATACATATCTTCACTCTTTTTTAGATTCTATTCCCATATAGGTCATTACAGAGTACTGAGTAGAGTTCCCTGTGCTATACAGTAGATTCTTATTAGTTATCTATATTATATATAGTAATGTGTATATGTCAATCCTCTTGAAGCTTTTTTTAAAATTATATTTTATTTATTTTTTATACAGCAGGTTATTTGTCATCAATTTTATACACATCAGTGTGTACATGTCAATCCCAATCGCCCAATTCATCAGACCACCACCCCTAACCCCCCACTGTTTTCCCCCTTTGGTGTCCATGCGTTTGTTCTCTACATCTGTGTCTCAATTTCTGCCCTGCAAACCGGTTCATCTGTACCATTTTTCTAGGTTCCACATACATGCATTAATATACAATATTTGTTTTTCTCTTTCTGACGTACTTCACTCTGTATGACAATCTATAAATCCATCCATGTCTCAACAAATGACTCAATTTCGTTCCTTTTTATGGCTGAGTAATATTCCATTGTACATATGTACCACATCTTCTTTACCCATTCATCTGTCAATGGGCGTTTAGGTTGCTTCCATGACCTGGCTATTGTAAATAGTGCTGCAATGAACATTGGGGTGCATGTGTCTTTTTGAATTATGGTTTCCTCTGGGTGTATGCCCAGTAGTGGGATTGCTGGATCATATGGTAATTCTATTTTTAGTTTTTTAAGGAACCTCCATACTGTTCTCCATAGTGGCTGTATCAATTTACATTCCCACCAACAGTGCAAGAGGGTTCCCATTTCTCCACACCCTCTCCAGCATTTGTTGTCTGTAGATTTTCTGATGATGCCCATTCTAACTGGTGTGAGGTGATACCTCATTGTAGTTTTGATTTGCATTTCTCTAATAACTAGTGATGTTGAGCAGCTTTTCATGTGCTTCTTGGCTATCTGTATGTCTTCTTTGGAGAAACGTCTATTTAGGTCTTCTGCCCATTTTTGGATTGGGTTGTTTGTTTCCTTAATATTGAGCTGCATGAGCTGTTTATATATTTTGGAGATTAATCCTTTGTCTGTTGATTCGTTTGCAAATATTTTCTCCCATTCTGAGGGGTGTCTTTTCGTCTTGTTTATGGTTTCCTTGGCTGTGCAAAAGATTTGAAGTTTCATTAGGGCCCATTTCTTTATTTTTGTTTTTATTTCCATTACTCTAGGAGGTGGATCAAAAAAGATCTTGCTGTGATTTATGTCAAAGAGTGTTCTTCCTATGTTTTCCTCTAAGAGTTTTATAGTGTCCGGTCTTACATTTAGGTCTCAAATCCATTTTGAGTTTGTTTTTGTGTATGGTGTTAGCGAGTGTTCTAATTTCATTCTTTTACATGTAGCTGTCCAGTTTTCCCAGCACCACTTATTGAAGAGGCTGTCTTTTCTCCATTGTAATTGTATATCCTTGCCTCCTCTGTTATAGATTGGTTGACCACAGGTGTGTGGGTTTACCTCTGTGCTTTCTATCTTGTTCCATTGATCTATGTTTCTGTTTTGGGGCCAGTACCATATTGTCTTGATGACTGTAGCTTTGTAGTATAGTCTGAAGTCCGGGAGTCTGATTCCTCCAGCTCTGTTTTTTTTCCCTCAAGACTGCTGTGACTATTCGGGGACTTTTGTGTCTCCATACAAATTTTAAGATTTGTTGTTCTAGTTCTGTAAAAAATGCCATTGGTAATTTGATAGGGATTGCACTGAACCTGCAGATTGCTTTGGGTAGTATAGTCATTTTCACAATATTGATTCTTCCAATCCAAGAACATAGTATATTTCTCCATCTGTTGGTATCATCTTTAATTTCTTTCATCAGTGTCTTATAGTTTTCTGCATACAGGTCTTTTGTTTCCCTAGGAAGGTTTATTCCTAGGTATTTTATTCTTTTTGTTGCAGTGGTAAATGGGAGTGTTTCCTTAATTTCTCTTTCAGATTTTTCGTTAGTGTATAGGAATGCAAGAGATTTCTGTGCATTAATTTTGTATACTGCAACTTTACCAAATTCATTGATTAGCTCTAGTAGTTTTCTGGTGGCATCCTTAGGATTCTCTATGTATAGTATCATGTCATCTGCAAACAGTGACAGTTTTACTTCTTCTTTTCCAATTTGTATTCATTTCTGTTTCTTCTCTGATTGCCGTGGCTAGGACTCCCAAAACTATGTTGAATAACAGTGGTGAGAGTGGACATCCTTGTCTTGTTCCTGATCTTAGAGGAAATGCTTTCAGTTTTTCACCATTGAGAATGATGTTGGCTGTGGGTTTGTCGTATATGGCCTTTATTATGTTGAGGTAGGTTCCCTCTATGCCCACTTTCTGGAGAGTCTTTATCATAAATGGGTGTTGAATTTTGTCAAAAGCTATTTCTGCATCTACTGAGATGATCATATGGTTTTTATTCTTCAATTTGTTAATATGGTGTATCACATTGATTGATTTGTGTATATTAAAGAATCCTTGCCTCCCTGTGATAAATCCCACTTGATCATGGTGTATGATCCTTTTAATGTGTTGTTGGATTCCGTTTGCTAGTATTTTGTTGAGGATTTTTGCATCTATATTCATCAGTGATATTGGCCTGTACTTTTCTTTTTTTGTAATATATTTGTCTGGTTTTGGTATCAGGGTGATGGTGGCCTCATAGAATGAGTTTGGGAGTGTTCCTTCCTCTGCAGTTTTTTGGAAGAGTTTGAGAAGGATGGCTGTTAGCTCTTCTCTAAATATTTGATAGAATTCACCTGTGAAGCCATCTGGTCCTTGACCTTTGTTTGTTGGAAGATTTTTAATCACAGTTTCAATTTCATTACTTGTGATTGGTCTGTTCGTATTTTCTATTTCTTCCTGGTTCAGTCTTGGAAGGTTATACCTTTCTAAGAATTTGTCCATTTCTTCCAGGTTGTCCATTTTGTTGGCATAGAGTTGCTTGTAGTAGTCTTTTAGGATGCTTAGTATTTCTGCGGTGTCTGTTGTAACTTTTCCTTTTTCATTTCTAATTTTATTGATTTGAGTCCTCTCCCTCTTTTTCTTGATGAGTCTGGCTAATGGTTTATCAATTTTGTTTATCTTCTCAAAGAACCAGCTTTTAGTTTTATTGATCTTTGCTATTGTTTTCTTTGTTTCTATTACATTTATTTCTGCTCTGACCTTTATGATTTCTTTCCTTCTGCTAACTTTGGGCTATGTTTGTTCTTCTTTCTCTAGTTCCTTTAGGTGTAAGATTAGATTGTTTGTTTGAGATTTTTCTTGTTTCTTGAGGTAGGCTTGTATAGCTATAAACTTCCCTCTTAGAACTGCTTTTGCTGCATCCCATAGGTTTTGGATCATCGTGTTTTCACTGTCATTTGTCTCTAGGTATTTTCTGATTTCCTCTTTGATTTCTTCAGTGATCTCTTGATTATTTAGTAACGTATTGTTTAGTCTCCATGTGTTTGTGTTCTTTACGATTTTTTCCCTGTACCTCATTTCTAATCTCATAGCGTTGTAGTCGGAAAAGATGCTTGATATGATTTCAATTTTCTTAAATTTACTGAGGCTTGATTTGTGACCCAAGATGTGATCTATCCTGGAGAATGTTTCGTGTGCACTTGAGAAGAAAGTGTAATCTTCTGTTTTTGGATGGAATGTCCTATAAGTATCAATTAAACCTATCCGGTCTATTTTGTAATTTAAAGCTTCTGTTCCTTATTTATTTTCATTTTGGATGATCTGTTCATTGGTGTAAGTGAGGTGTTAAAGTCCCCCACTATTACTGTGTTACTGTCGATTTCCTCTTTTATAGCTGTTAGCAGTTGCCTTACATATTGATGTGCTCCTATGTTGGGTGCATATATATTTATAATTGTTATATCTTCTTCTTGGATTGATCCCTTGATCATTACGTAGTGTCTGTCCTTGTCTCTTGTAACATTCATTATTTTAAAGTCTATTTTATCTGATATGAGTATTGGTACTCCAGCTTTCTTTTGATTTCCATTTGCATGGAATATCTTTTTCCATCCCCTCACTTTCAGTCTGAATGTGTCCCTAGGTCTGAAGTGGGTGTCTTGTAGACAGCATATATATGGGTCTTGTTTTTGTATCCATTCAGCAAGCCTGTGTCTTTTGGTTGGAGCATTTAATCCATTCACGTTTAAGGTAATTATCGATATGTATGTTCCTATTACCATTTTCTGAATTGTTTTGGGTTTGGGTCCTTTTCTTCTCCTGTGTTTCCCACTTAGAGAAGTCCCTTTAGTATTTGTTGTAGAGCTGGTTAGTATTTGTTGTAGAGCTGGTTTGGTGGTGCTGAATTCTCTTAGCTTTTGCTTGTCTGTAAAGTTTTTGATTTCTCCATAGAATCTGAATGAGATGCTTGCCAGGTAGGGTAATATTGGTTGTTGATTCTTTCCTTTCATCACTTTAAGTATATCGTGCCACTCCCTTCTGGCATGTAGAGTTTCTGCTGGGAAATCAGCTGTTAACCTTATGGGGAGTTCCCTTGTATGTTATTTGTCATTTTTCCCTTGCTGCTTTCAATAATTTTTCTTTGCCTTCAATTTTTGTCAATTTGATTACTATGTGTTTTGGCGTGTTTCTCCTTGGGTTTATCCTGTATGGGACTTGCTGCACTTCCTGGACTTGGGTGGCTATTTCCTTTCCCATTTGGGGGAAGTTTTCGAGTATAATGTCTTCAAATATTTTCTCGGGTCCTTTCTCTCTCTCTTCTCCTTCTGGGACCCCTATAATGCGAATGTTGTTGCCTTTAACGTTGCCCCAGAGGTCTCTTAGGCTGTCTTCATTTCTTTTCATTCTTTTTTTCTTTTTCTCTTCCACAGCAGTGAATTCTACCATTCTGTCTTCCAGGTCACTTATCCATTCTTCTGCCTCAGTTATTCTGCTGTTGGTTCCTTCCAGTGTATTTTTCATTTCAGTTATTGTATTGTTCATCTCTGTTTGCTTGTTCTTTAATTCTTCTAGGTCTTTGTTAAACATTTCTTGCATCTTCTTGATCTTTGCCGCCATTTTTTTCCCGAGGTCCTGGATCTTCTTCACTATCATTATTCTGAATTCTTTTTCTGGAAGGTTGCCTATCTCCACTTCATTTAGTTGTTTTTCTGGGGTTTTATCTTGTTCCTTCATCTGGTACATAGCCCTCTTCTTTTTCATCTTGTCTCTCTTTCTGTGAATGTGGTTTTTGTTCCACAGGCTGCAGGACTGTAGTTCTTCTTGCTTCTCCTCTTGAAGCTTCTTATGAATACCCTTTATGGCTTGTGTTCATGACACACTTGGGAATTCCAGGGCGGACCAGTGCTTAGGACTCAGCGTTCTCACTGCCAGGGGCCAGGGTTCTATCCTTGGTTGGGGCACTAAGAGCCTGCAAGCCGCACTTCAAAAATTCCTCTTTTCATTTCAGCTAACGTTTTTCTCTTGTTCTTCCCACTCAAGCTATCAAAAAACCTTCCTTCCTACTTTCTTTCCCTCATTCCCCAGACATTTCTTGAGCTCTGGCTCTGCTAAGCATCCTTAGGGTGTAAAGTTGATTAGGACACTACGGTCCACCAATCTAAAGCCTTTTTCCTATAAAGCTCAGAGAGGGGATGTGACCTGCTTCACATGAAGTGGCAGAGAAGTAAGCAGAACCCCGGTCCCCTAACATCTTAAGCCTCAGGCTACTCTGACTGACGAGGGCTCTTCCTGGAAACTCCGTCCCTGCCCATTCTGCCAGAGCCAGAGCCGCTTCCTCTGGCTGGAGGCCCAGGGTGGGGCTGGCGCAAGGATGCGGAGGTCAAGCTGGGCTGCTGGGTGCGGGGCTGGCAGCAAGCGACACCTCTGTCCACAGCTGCCCCGGGCCGAATCACCAGCCGGGCCAGTTTGCCTCAGCGTTTCAAACCGATCCTTATGCACGGGTAGTCTCAGGGAGAAAATAGGATTTTGCCTGTTGTTGCCATTTAAAAGAAGGGGGGAAATCACAAACACATTCTCTGTCTCACCAGAAGGCGGCCCATTTGAGACGATCAGTCAAATGTTTTCAGCCAAAGCCCAAACAGGTCCACATTTTCCCAAATTACATGGGTTGAAAGGAAGATGGGAGAGACGGAGAAAGGGCTGATGAGGCTAGGCTGGTGAAGAGATTATCCACAGCGGAGGGGGAGGGGGCTCCACTGTGTCTTTAGTGGGGTGGGGGGAAGAGGCTGGACAGGGTGTGGGGCTCCTTCTCTTGGTGGAGGGTCTTGGCTTGTGTTCAGAGATGCTGCAGAGCCCTGCAAAGACACGCACTGGGAGTTCAGCCCACTCTCAGTAACTCCTGTGGAATAATGAGGCTGATAATGAGACCGGCAAGCCAGAGCCGAGGGATGCTACCAGCTCAGGGGAGAAGCGTCTCCCTGCAGTACAGCTCAGCGGTTGTCAGCCACCGTGTGACGCTCTGATCCATCATCAACTGTAAGCACTGTCATGGGTTCGTTACTAATGACTGCTAAAGATGAAAATTTGGGAATGGTTTCCAGTTGAAGTAAATATATAAATACATGAATCTTCATCACCCCAGCTAACGGCAGCTCCTTTCAAGTGGTAACCTTGATGCTCTCCTTGACTTCTCTCTCGCAAACCCGAGGTCTGACTTATCAGCAAATCTAGATGCTGCCTTCAAAATGTATCCAGAATCCAAATAGTTCTCTCCTCCTATGACCACCACCCTGGCCCAAGCCCACATCATCTCTCACCTGCATTATTGCAAGAGCCTCCTAATAGGTCTCCCTGCTTCCACCCTTGCCATCCTGCAACCTGTTCTCCCAGAGGCAGCCAGACGGATCCTGCTAAATCTCAAGCCAGGTCACGGCACTCCTCTTTTCAAAGCCTTCCAAAGGCTTCCCTAAAGCCAAACTAACTAGAGGCCCATGCAACCTGGCCCCTGTTACCACCCTGACCTCACTTCCCATTCTCTTTTCCTGCTTTCTCTACTCCTGCCCCACTGGCCTCCATGCTGTTCTTCTGACACGCCAATTATAATTCTGCCTCAGGACCTTTGCACGTGCCATTCCCACTGCCTGGTACATGCTTCCTCCATATATCCATATGACGTCCTCCCCCTCATCTTCAAGTCTTTGCTCAAATGTCACCTTCTCAGTGACATTTTTTCCCTGACAACCCTACATAAACCCTATTTAAAATCGCAACCCCTCTCCACTGTACAATGGTCTCTTCTTGCTTTATTTCCCTCTATTGTACTATAGACTTTGTGATCTGAGATAACCATTTACGTGTTTATTTTGCTTATTGTATGAGCTTCCCATTCCCCCATTAGGATCGAAGTTTCGTGAGGGCAGGGATTTTTTTGTCTCTTTTGTTCACAGCTGTTTCCCCAGACTCTTGAATAGGGCCTGGCACAAAGTAATGGCCCAATTAATATTTGTGAAACGAGTAAGTGGATAGATTCACGATTCTTTCTCTAACAGAGTACTTTACCCTGAGTTGCACTCTGTATATTTCCTTGAGCAGGAAAGAAAGGTGTGAAATTAAGTTTGTGCACTGAATGTTAACATTATGTGATCTTGGGTTCATGCGGGGGGATGTGCTCGGTATGTGAACATCATCTGTCGTATGTTTGGACTGCTGGGAAAAAAAGGTTGAAAACAACAGGACTTATGAGTGGGTTTACAATATTGCATGGCTCTTAATTGCCTCCTGGCTTTGAGCAAGTTGCCTGCCCTTTCTGAGAGACAGCGGAGGAGCAATGGGACCGTCATCGCACCCAGAGCACTTTGGCTCAGGTCCTGATTCTGCCACCACAAGCTGAGTGACCCTAACCAAAGAACTTGATTTCAGAAACCTTTGTTTCCACGTGTCCATCATGGGGAGAAAGAAGCCACCAGGTAAGAGGGACAGCATCTATGAGGGTGAGCTGTGGAACCGAGACCTGGACTTGAATCCTGGCTCAGCCACTCCCTAGCCATGAGCTTCATTTCTTTTCCTTAAATGGGCATAACCCAATCCCACAGGAATGTTGTGAAGATTAAATGAGTTACTGAATAGACAGTGATATGGTAATAATAATAAGTGATCGTTTTAGTACTTATTTTCCAGTCTTCTAAGTTTTTATAGATAGATAACATTTAATCTTCATCACAATGCCATGAGGACAACATTATTATTCCTTCTATTTTAAATACAAGGAAATTGAGTCACAGAGTGGTTAAGTAATTCACCCAAGGTCACACAGCAGAGCCAAGTTTCAAAGGTCTAAAAACCAGCCCTTCCTCCCCGCTCCCTCTCTAGCCCTAAATAGAACCACCTGGGTCCTTAACATCCTCTCGTGCCAGTTAACAGGAGTTGGGGCTTAGGACCAGCCGACACCCCGCATTCTCTAGGTATGGCCCTACATCTTTAAGCACCAGAGTTCTCCTGAGCATCTGAGTGGAGAGGTGCGCCAGGTAGCTGAATTCGGGTTGATTAAATCAAGGAGAAAATCAATTAAATCTAAATAAAGAAAAAAGATTGGAAATCAGGCACAATGCCTTCTTAATTACAGCACCTAATCACTGGCTGAAAAAAAAATAACTACAGAACATTTCATTTCATATATGGCCTTGTGTATCTGAAGTGAGAGGCTCCTGATGAAATGCACATTTCCCCACTTGATTAGTAATTGACTAGGCGATTCCGGCAGTATCATGGGTGGAAATGATCAGGCATAATAGCGAGAGCTTTTTAAGGATGTGACGACACAGGATGCTTTGGGGGTTTATTGAGGGGTAGTTGACCCCAAGGTCCCCTATCCTTGCGGTACAACTCACAGTTCTCCCGACAGTGAATGCGGCCACTGGGCAGGGCCAAGTGTGCAGTGCAGCAGGCGAGCGTGATTAAATGGCTTTTCTCTGCACAGTTCGGAGTCATTGCAAACACACAGGGCTGGGGAAGATCGCCAGCAATCAGCGACCAAACGCCTCAAAGAAATTACCCTGACAAGCAACCCTGCCATTCAAATCCTGGATTATAGCCTTCTAATTGGTCTCCCTGTCTCCTGTCTCTCCCCTTCCAATCTTTCTCGTCCACTGCAGCTAGGGGCATCTTTATAAAGCACATCTCACTGAGTCACTTCCTTGATTAAAACCCTTCATTGGATTCTTGTTGCGATTAGGGCAGTCCAGACTCCCTACCCTGGCCCAGGAGACCAGACATGATCTGATTCCAGCCCATCATTTCTCCAGCCCTCACTCCCCACTCCTGCACCCTTTATTCCAAACATACCGATCCAACAGAGTTCTTGAAAACCTTTCATGCTCTCATGATTGCATGTCTTTGCACATGCAGTTCCCTCTACCTGGAACACCCTTCTCTCCTTTCCCCACCTGACTAACTCCTGCATCACATGCTCCTGAACCACTCTCTCACCTGGCGAGGTTTCCTTTCCAGAAGAGCTTTCTCCTAACATGGCAAATGTTACGTGAAATAATAATTGTCTGTGAGCTCAACGAGGGCAGGGTCCTAGGTCTCTTGAACTGTTTTGTCCCCAGAACCCAGCACAGTGTCAGCCCTGCTTAAGGATTTTGTTGAATGAGTGGGTGTAGACTCACCAGAAATGGTCGTGATAATTTGGGTGATGTGCAGCCTCCTTCTTACAAGGTAATGCATTCACAACACCATCTCTCATCTGGGATGCTTTCTTGCCTTTTTTGACTATGAGTGAGTGTGACAAGGCTCAATGTTTGCTTGTTCTCCTGGTCCTTTTAGGATGTGGGAGCAGTGCCCAGAGCTCTTGGGGACATCACCGACTCAGTCAACGAGCCCCTATTTATTGTGTACCTGTGATTGCCCAGCACTGAGCTGGACACCTGAGCTTTAGAACGCTGACAAAGGTGCGGTATCTGTGCTACAGTAGCTCACAGCTCAGTGCACAACAGGTGTGTAAGTGGATGCTTACAACAGCAGGACACAGGAAGGATAGATTCCCACAACAGCTCCTTTTACCTAAGGGAGGGGGACTGAGATGCAGAGATGTGCTATGGCTTTTCCGAAGTCACAAATAGGAAAAACATACATCCCACCTGCCTCCCCTCAAGGTGCCCAAGGTGGGGGAGAATCTCCCAAGCCACCAGATAAGCCAGATCCAGTGAGGTCATTCCTCAGATGGATAAGCCTGAGCGCATTTGGGAGCAGGTGAGGTTTAGAGTAACATGAGAATTAGAGTTAGTGAAAGACGCAGTGACTCCAAGAAGTGAAGGTCTAGAGACCAAGAACCCTACCCACTGGGTCTCTGCTCCAGGTCCACCGGGTGGTGTTGGAGAGAAGTTCTCTTAAAATCCCTCTTATTGCCTGTAGTTTGTGGAAGGCAAGTGTTGAACCATCCTTTGAATTCATTCATCCACTGAACAAATACTTACCAGATATTTAAATGAGCCAGGTAGTATGCCAAGTCCTTTGCAGACATTTTCTCATTTAATACACAACCCTTGAATTAAAGCTGATTTCAAGGTATTATTCTAATTTCTCCCCCTTTGCATATGTGGAACCTGGAGTCAGAAAGGAAAATAACTTGCCCACGTAGTCAAAATTAATAATAATGATAACAGGTGTCATTTGTGGGTCATTTATTGCATACCTGACATGGTGCTAAGTTAATATATCAGTTTTAATCCTCACAACAAGGTTCTGGGGTAGGTACCCTTAATGTCCCATTTTACAGATGAGGGAACTGATATTTAAAAGGCTCGAGGAACTTGCCCAGAGCGAATAGCTGGTGCATGACGGAGCCAGAATCTCACGCTAAGTCCGCTTGAGTCCCTAGTCCAGTATTAATCAACATGGTCCCTGAGTCACCTACATCAGAATCAGCTGAAACATTTATGTAAAATGCAGAATCCCAGGCCCACACAGCCCTCCAGAATCTGAGGGCGCGGCCCAGGAATTGGCATTTGATACAAAGTTTCTAAGTGGTTCTTACACTCACTAAGGTTTGAAGAGTTTGTTGCCAATCCTCAGGTAGGGACCGAGCAGCTTTCAACTAAAATATTGCATTTGACTCTCTCACTCAGTTGATTTGGAAAAACATAACCAAAGGAAGAAAATCAGTGAAACTCTCCCTAGGTCCCAGGAGGGCTGCAAGAGATGTAAAATGAAGACGGCAAAGACATTTTGATGCCAATACTCCAGCAGATGTGTTTACGTAAGTCGGTTTGATTACAGGTGCTAAAAATATCCCATTTAAATTTAGAAGCCTAGACCATTTCCCAGTGCTTTACCAAAAAGCAGTTTTTTAAAAATTTTAATTCATTCCTAACCCCAACCTCCTTCAACTAGTTATTAGTATTGACGCTGGAGTCCCAGAGTTTGTTATCGAGAATTATAATGGCAAATCACGAAGACATTTTCTCTGATTACACAGATTCTCAGTGTGTTTGGCTCCCATCTCCCTGCCAGCCATTCCTCTGAATCAGCAAAGCGCCAGCTGTGCTCCTTGACTTCCTTCGGGTGGTTGAATACCAGACCTCGACGACTTCCCCAAATAAATCTTCCATCCGTAGGGATCAGCCCCCGCTTCCTTTTCCCCAACCTCTCTTATTACGATTTTGTACTTTACATCTTTGAATCATATATTGGTAAGCCCTGAGAGGTTCAAAGACTCAACTCACAGAGGAGGAAACTGAGGCACAGAGAGACGGGGAATAATTCACCGGAAGTGGCAAAGCATGAAATGACGGGGCTGGCCCAGAGCCCATGCAACCTGCCTCTGAGTCCAGGGTTCTTCCCATTACCCCAGGCTGCTTCTCCTGGAATTCTGCTCTCCACCACTTACTAGCTTTTGACCTTTAACGCAGCTTACTAAACCTCTCTGAGCCTCAGTTTTCTCATCTGTAAAATGGGAATAGTAATAATACTCACCTCAAAGGGCTTTTGTGAGGATTAAATGACTCAATCTATGCAAAGTACTAAGCACGGTGGCTGGTACATAGTAAACCCTCAATAAAAGGCCGCTAGCAGCAGCAGCAGCAGCAGCATGCAGTCCACAACACATGTTGATCAGTGAGTGATCACTAATATTAAAAATTCGGATCATTTTTTATCCTGCTCGCTTTTTTAAAATAAGAAGAAACAATGCCTTGCAAAAAACATAGTCAAGTGTTTGAAAAATATTGGCAGATGTTTTATGAACGAGTAAGAAAGATTCAAAATTACTAACCTTGAGATTTTGACCAACTTAACATTTATTTCGATTGGAGATTAGGGATGCTGACTATTGGTTAACCTTCACACAACCCATCAGCCCCTACAGGGGGGGACACTGGCCTTGATCACCGTTTCTCCTTCAAGACTCAAATGCTCCCCGCCCCTGGAGTCTTCCTTGGTCCCACCTTCTCTGAGCTTCTCCCACAGGGCTTGGCCTTAGAGAAAACTTTCTCTTCCATCCCATACGGGTGCTCATTACCCTCACACTGCCTGTGTCTAAACACCATGAGGGGAAAGACGGCAACTCGCCCTGTACCTGGTGCGTCATAAACACTTGATGCGGTGAATTGGTTGGCTTATTTGCAGTCAGCTCCTAGCCCTTCTAGGACTTCTCCCTTCTAGACCAGTGCTAGATCTCTAGAGTAGCAACTTCACTGAAGAATCCCCGGGGAGCTTTTTAAAAGTGCCAATGTTTAGGCCCATCTCAGATCAATTAAACAGAATCTCTAGGGCAAGGGCTTGGACATTCATATTTTTTAAAAGCACCTCCCTCCTCCCAGGAATTTATTGTCTTATAGGGCCAGAGATGACAACTACTGCTTTGGACCATTATATATATATATATTTGATTTTCTAGCCCACCTGACTGGGAACCCATTGGGAGTAGGTCTTATTCGTCGTAGGTCTTATTCGTCTTTTCATCTGCAGCCTTAACATAGGGATTAACAAGCACTTAATAAATGTTTATTGAATTCGTGGCAATAACCTTTCATACTAATCACCAAGACCCTTACTGGCTCATAAAGACGGTGCTTCTGCTCTATTTAATCTCTGAGTCCCAGCTTCCCTATCACTTCATTGGGGGAGAAAATAATATCTATTTCCTGGAGCTATTTACGGTGAGCGTTGAATGAGATCATGTGGGTGAAGTGCCTAGATGGAGCCAGGAACATCAGAAATGCCCACAAAATGTGATTTTTTTTTTTTCTTTTCCCTTTACTAGTCCCCCTGGCAAGCAGTCAGAGGAAAGGAAGGGGATCAGCTGTGCTTAATCCAAACAGGAAATGTACACGATATCTAACACTGCCACACCCCTGCCATCAATACCATCACCACCAGCAACAGCATGATTAATAATGAGCCCAAACTCTGGGCAGACTCTTTTTTTTTCAAGCACTGTACATATATTACTTCCTTTAAGCCAATGATGACCCTACTGAGACAGGCCTGGGACCTGGGACTGGGACCCTTTGCTGCAGTGCTTGCAGCTAGACAGAAGTCTCCTCAAGCGACAAAATACAGAGAAACTATAAGGGACTAAAAAATACTGCGTGCATGCACAGTTGGGGCAAATTCTGGACAACTAGATATAAAGGAGACCAAAAAGCCCAACTGCCACTTCTGATGAGCCGGGAGCCAAAGCAGGGTACTGTGCACGCCCCCTGCACATACCACCGCCAAAGCGGTGGGCAAAACACCTAAGCCAACCCCTGGCCCGACCCGTGGACACACCCCTACCCTCACCTCTTATAAGGACCCAGCTCGCCCCACCTCAGCGAGCAAGTGAGCAAGGGAACCTGTCGTTTGTTCTCGCTCCCCCCGCTGCAGCAGGGGCCCCCATAAAGCCTTGCCTGAATTTCTTGCCTGGCCTCTGATCAATTTCTATTGATTAAGGAGGCCAAGAACCCTGGTCAGTAACACTATAAGGTAGGTATTACCATGCTGGTTTTAGATGAGAAAATGGAGGCTCCAAAATGGAGGCTCCAAAAGATTATGTGACTTGTCCAAGGTCACACAACTAAGTAGTAATGCCAGTGTCAAACCCAATGTTTTAACCACCTCCCTCATATTCGTCACTACACTTCCCGATTTTTCAAAGACAGGCAATTCATTTTGCAAACTAGCTCCTGACTCCTGGAATGTCACATTCTTTCCTTCTTTGTGTGCCCAGCTGAGATGACACATGCCTCTTGTCTCACGTGTTTGCTCAGATCACCAGACAATGGACAAGTTGGCTGTTGGTGCATCTCATTTCTTTGCTCTCCTTTGGACGCAGTAATAACTGTGGATACTTTTGAATCCGTCTGAGCTAGATTCCTATCAGAACCCTGGCTACTCTGTGACTTCGGGGCAAATGTCTTAAAGTAGCTGAGCCTCAGTTATTCCTTCTGTACAATGGAGCTAAGAAGAGTGGCCAGCTCACAGGACGCTTGTGAGAATTAGATGACGCGTGCAAAGTGCCTTGAACCTCACGAGGGCTCAAGGCAAACTAGTAAGTGGTAGTAACAATAGTTGTTGTTCCTCTTTGGAGAAGATGGTCTAGCTGCCCAGAGGCCGGCCACCTGCCTGTAACCAGAGCAGACTGGCTGGCTGCCTGGGTCCTGGTGATGTTCAATTACCTCCATCTGTGGGTAAAACAGCCCCTGCATAATGGACTGATTAATCTCCTTATCGCACGGAGCACACAGTGTAATTTCATCAGAGAATTCAGATCGCCAAGCGCAACATCAATGAGCGCAGAGGGGGCAGCTTCACCCTCCCTTCCCTAAGAGCCCGGGGAAAAATAACATGTCTTCCATCTCTGCCTCCCTCGCTCATCCTTCCCTCTGATGTGAGAGTGGGACTAAGAATGCATAGGCAAAAAGCTGCCTGGGGAGCAGGTAGAGGAGGAAGGTAAGAGGAGGGGACCTATTTTTAGGTCCATTACTTCTGGGGTTCTGTGACAGCTGTCACGCCCCACCCCCCACCCCCCTCGGAAGTTGCTACTTGAGTTTGGAGGGAATAAGCAGTTGGGGGAGGGGGCAGGAGAAGAAGCCCCACTTGTTTTTTTTAAGGGATGTCTGGACAGAACAGTAATAACAACTACTCATAGTTGTCTGTTACGGGATTCTAACCACTGTGCCTGCAAAGGTTATCTCCTTTTGTCTCACGATAACCTTGTGAGGAAGGTGCTATTATTAGTCCCCATGATGCCGATGAAAAAAACGAAGGCTTGGAGAAGTGAAAGATTTCCCAGCTGGCAAGTGGCAGTCAGGGATCAAAGGCTGCCGAGTCCAGCTCTGAAACACGAGCTTTCTGGCTCTGCTCCCGTTCCCAGCCCCAAGGGCTGGGTCTGTGTGACAGGACACCTAGCTCCTCGCTTCCCTCGCTGAGAGTGTAACTCAGCCACCTTCATCCCGATTTACCTCCTGAGCTCTGCCATCCACTCATCAAATAATTTATGAGCATCATCTATGTGCCAGACACTGGCTAGGTGCCAGAAAGGCAAAGATATACGTATACACTTGGAGCCCACTCTCAAGGTGACCTAAGTCTGATGGGAGGATGCTCGCCCAGACCTTCACTGAGAAGTAATGATGGTGGCAACACCATGAATGAATCTCACAGAGCCCACGCTTTGCAAAAGAAGCCAGACGTAAAAGGTGGAGATGGCCTAGAGTGTGACTCTGTTCCTATGAAGTTCTAGATCTGGCAAATCTAACCTATCATGAAGAGTCATCAGGACGGTCAGGACCTTTGGGAGTCGGGGGCTAAGGAGAGACCTGAAGGAATTTTCTTGATGGGTGTAGGTTTCAAGGGTGTGTGCATCTGTGAAAACTCACTGAATTGTACACTTAGATATGTGCATTTCATTGTACGTAAATTCTCCCTAAAAAGTACTGTGAGCAAATATCAAAAAATAAACAAAAGTAACCACTTGTGGTGTGCTTAGTATGTGCTGAGCCTTTATAAGCATTAATAAATTTAATTCTCATAACAGCATTACTGAGGCACAGAGAGGGTAAGCAACTTGCCCAAGATTACACAGCTAGGAACGGCCAGAGCCAGGATTCCAGCCCAGATCTGTTTCTTTTGTTTGTTTGTTTTAATACAAATTCATTTATTTATGTTTGGCTGCGTTGGGCCAGGGCTCGAACCCATGTCCCCTGCACTGGCAGGTGGATTCTTAACCATTGCGCCACCAGGGTAAGCCCCCCAGATCTGTTTCTGACACATCAATCTGTGCTCCCAACCACTAAGCTATCCTGCCTCCACTTTCTCACAGTGCTCACACTGAGATTCATTTATATCTGTTTATTCGCTCACTCAACCAATAGATGTTTGATGCGCCCTGCACTGGGACTAGGTTCAGAACCACATGGTTAAAACACACCCCAGGATTTGAGCTAAAGGAGCTACTAGTCTTGTAAGAAGGGAGACGTGGAAGCAATCGGTCATATCGCAGTGTGATATGGCCTGTCGTGGAGGACCTGAGTCCTGGGGAGGACACACCTAAGCCCCCTTGGGAGAGGTGATATCCAATCAACCTGCTTTCTCGTAGCCCATTTCAGTGCCTGTCCCCTCTGTTTAATCTCTGGGCATCTGAAAGACAGATGCTGTGGAGAGGGGTGGGATGGCAAGCCAAGGAAATGAGGCTTCTCTTGGTGGTTTGGTGACGGACTACTTGCGCATGATCTAGGACATATCACATCATCTTTTTGGTCCCTAGTTTTCCCATTTGTAGACTTGGTGGCCACCTAAAATCTCCCCACATAAAACAGATTAAAGTGGAGCTCTTCCATTGGCAGCAGGGCTGGTAATCGGGATACCGGACCGTTCAACCGTCTGCCTGTTCTCTGAGGTGAGCTCAGAGATAGCTCTGCAGAATACAGTCTGGAAACTACAAACAGAGGTGGACGCTCAGACTTCCCAGCTCTCAAATACGAGGAATCTGTGACTCCAAAGGCTATGGTCTGTCTTCTTCACAACCGAATCCCCCGTGCCTGGAACTGTGCCCTGGCCCAATAAATAGATGAGTGGACAGGTGATTCAAAATTGATTCACTTAGTGGACAGGTAGAAAGAAGCCAGGTTTTTTCCCCCCGGTTTAAAGAAGCTCCTGGAGGGAAGAAGCCTGCAGACATGTTTTGCTTGTGCTGCATGGTACTTTCCAACACTCAAGTTCATGGCCATTTCAAAAACAGGTGTTTCATGTACAAATTTCAATTTTAAGAAAGATCAGGGCTTCCCTGGTGGCGCAGTGGTTGAGAGTCCGCCTGCCGATGCAGGGGACGCGGGTTCGTGCCCTGGCCCGGGAAGATCCCACGTGCCGCGGAGCGGCTAGGCCCGTGAGCCATGGCCGCTGAGCCTGTGCATCCGGAGCCTGTGCTCTGCAACGGGAGAGGCCACAACAGTGAGAGGCCCGCGTATCGCAAAAAAAAAAAAAGAACGATCCTCGTTGGAGACAAGGGACCTGCACTGCTCTCCCAAGGCAACCATCAGGCAGATCTAGGCAGCAGCGACCTCCTAGCTCACCTTAGTCCCCACCTGTCATCCTCAAAAGCGTTGGGAGTGAACAGAGCTAGCCACACCTGGGTCCAGCCTTGCCAGGTATCCATAACTTGGGCGATAGTTGGTAATCTGGTGGTGGCTTTCTATCCCCGACAGCTTCTAAGAAATTAACTGGCCTGTATAGAGCTGGCCCAGAAAACCAAGGCCCACCCTTTTCTCTTCTAGCCAGGAAGAGACAAGATGACTTCACATCTCATTGGCTGGGGGTGTTCCAGGAATTGCCCACATGGGCCCACACCCACGTCCTCATTTCCCTGGTAGGAAAGAAACAACCAGCCTCCCACTTTCTCCCTTCTCACACAGAACTCTTTGTTCCCAGGTTCCAAAACGCAGGCTCAGCCCCAATCAGGTTTGGGAGTGCCATGAAGCCAACGCTGTGGTCTCCAGCTGCTGGGATTATATTTCAATCATGGAAATCCATGGTTCTTAAATGTGTGTCAACAGCCCGTGCAGATCTGGCTCCTTCAGAATCAGGGATGGCACTTTCTGTAAATACAGATTCCTGGGCTCCACCCTCAGGGATTTTGATCTAAGAGGTCACAGTGGTGGAGGGGTAGACTCCAGTATTTGTATTTATGGAAAGCTCTCCCAGGAGGGTGATTCTACTGCCCAGCCATGGGTGGGGCCATAGAGAACAGGCTAAACCACTCTGTGTTCCACTTACTCTGCCTTCCACCTCTTTAAATGCTGACTTTTCGATTGGGGGCTCTCCTGTTTCCAATTTTTGCCTCACCTTGAACTTCCCCCCAAGGAGATCTCTCTAAGCCTGATTTTCTCCCTCAGCTACCTTGAATTATATCCTTTGGGCTTAGCTCGGACCCCCTCTCCCCTCAGTTCCCAGTTCCACATTATACCCTGGCAGAAAAAAAGACACCCCAAATCAGTATCTTTGGGGACAGGCAACGCCCTTACCAACCACAGGCCTCGCGTGGGGATTTCTTGTTCCTTCTCCCTGCCATCCCCTCCTATTTCTAAGCCTCGCCGCCTTCCTTTTAGGATCAATTAATGGGAACAAGTGTCGTTCTATCTCCCGGCTTTGGAGATCCATCAGTTGTCTGTCTGCGACACCTCCATGGTGGGTACTTGGAAGAAGTCAGTCCTGAGAAAGAGGCTAGAAGCCCCGTGGCAAGCCGGGTGTGGGTTACCGTGCCCAGGGGTCCAAGCGGATGGGAGACAAATATCTAAAACTCCCACAGCCATGGAAACAGCAGCTCTTCAAGGTGATTTTTGCACACACACAAAAGGAAAAGACAGTGGAGTTCCGATGAGGGCCCTGGCCCCACTGCGGCTACCCAGCCTTTCTGCTTGTAGAAGGGGCCGGTTTAGAAAGAGGAGGAAAGGAGAAAGCAGCAGGATAGAGGATTTGGCTGTAGGGTAAGCAGTCTGCACAAAGCCTGTTTTTTCTCCCTTTTTGTCCTCTGGCTCTGAGGCTGGGTCACAATAGTGACGATGGTGGTTATGCTGATGACTCCTAACAGGTATTCAGCGCTCGCCATGTGCTGGCTCAAGCCAGGCACTGCTCTACGTGCTGTTTGCATTTGCCCCTCACAACAGCTATGACATAGCTCCTATGTTACCACTGCTGGGTTACAGAGGAGAAAACTGAGGCAAGGGGGATGTTCCAAAGCTTGGCCAAGCCCACCAAGGGACGGGGGAGGTGAAAGAGCCAGGCCTGTCTCCGTCTGAATCTGGAGCCTGACACTAAATGCCAGGCTGTGCTGGCTCTGGTCATCCTAGGCCCTGTCCGCACTCGGACGTCCCTAGTAGACTTGTATTTTTGTGAACATCTGCTAGGAAAGGTGTGCACCACCAGCCATTTAAGAACTTGAAATACAGCGGGGGAAGCCAGATTTAATAAAAATAGACCCTTAGCCCTAGATTGCCAGGCACTGTGCTAAGAATTTTACAGCACTACCTCATTTAGTCTCCTGACTACTCTGTGACCCACATCTTACAGGTAAGGAAACTGAAGTTCAGAGACATTAAATCACACACCCCCAGGTCACACAGGGTGTGGGGGAGGAGCTGGGATTCAAATCCATGCCTGTTGGCTTCTAAAGCCCAAGCTCTGACCCAAAAGGTTCATGAAAAGGTAACAAACCACACTAGGGTAGTTACAATAAGCTACAGCATGACAAAAAATACTGGGCTCCCGAGTCTTATTTGTACAAATGTTTATTGAGCACCTACTATGTGCCAGGCACAGTACTAGGCACTGGGGATAGGATGTTGAGAAAAACGGTTATAGTTTCTTCCCTCATGGAGATTACCGTCAAGTGGAAGATGCAAAAGGTATGCAATTAAACAGAAGAACTAGGAAGGAAAGCGGCTAGTCCTGGGTGGACATGCGGTAGTGGGGCTGGAGCAGAAGTGAGTGAGTGAGAGAGGGTAAGGGGAGACAGGCAGGGCAGCCAAGAGCCAACTCTGCAGAACCTGATAGGCTATGAGCCCTGTTTGGACTTTATTCTGAGAGCAGTGGAGAGCTCTTGATGGAGATTGGGCAGGAGAGTGACATGGACGGCTTCCTCTTTGGAAAGACCTCTCTGGCTTCAGTCCATATGATATTATGGATTGTGTATGTATGAACCCACATACGAATGTGTGGAGCCGGGGCCAGAGCCAGTGGTAGGAAGGCAGGTAGGAGGCCCTTGCAGGGATTCTGACAAGAGAGGATGGTGGGTTGAGGAAGGAGCGAGGGACTATGTTCCCTAAATCCAATCAGTGCTGTTGGTGACAAGCAACCTCAGGTGAAGGGTGTGGATGATTTAGTATAAATGCATCCCTGCAATCTAAGGAAGCAACAGCTCGACTCTGGAAGAGCGGTCCGCAAACTTGAGCATGCCTTGGAAACACCTACAGGGCTCGTGACAGCTCAGGTGTCAGGCCCCACTCCAGGAGTTTCTGCTTTGGTCGTCTGGGCTGGGACCCAAGAAGGTGCATTTCTAACAAGCTCCCAGGTGAGGCTGCTTCTGCTCATAGTGGGACCACATTTTGAGAACCAGCAGTGTAGAGTAAAAAAGGCACCCAATTTGCAGCTACATGCACTCAGGGTTGAATCCAGTATCTGCCCCTACTTAACCTGGGTAAAACTGGATTACCTCTCCAACGTTCAGTTTTCTTCATCTCTAAAATGGAACCAGTAGTATCAACATTATGAATTTGTTGTATATTTATAGTAAATCAGGTAAACGGCTTATTATAGTACTTGGCACATAAAAGAGGCTCAATAAGTAACAGCCATTGTTAGAGAAAAAGATTAAACCAGCACTTAGCCAAAAACGCATTAGCACTGGGACTAAAAAATGGTACTTTCAATGAGCATGCAAAACCTTGGGCCCCTAAAGTTATAAGTAGCTAATATCGGCAAATAACAAAAATTGGGTAACACATATTAAGGGGTTACTCTTTGCCAAGCGAGACTTCAAAGGCAGCCAGAAAACAGAGGTATTCATGGCTGCTAAATCAGCTTGTCTATTTATGTACCTATTAAGTGGGAAATCCCTTCATTAATCCACCATTTTCCATCTATCCATCCATCATCCATCCATCCACCCAACCACTTATCCATAGATTTTTCTAAACCCCTATTTTGGGCAAAAAAACTGTCCTAGGTACCATACAATTCAATGGCAAGACCCTCGATCAAGTGGGTCTAGCATTTGTGCCCTTCTGGCATTCCAGTTGGCTCCTGTTTCCATATTTTATCCAGGGACTCTGACTCACCCAGAGCAGTCTACACCGTGGTGGAGGTGGGCAGGGGGCAAAAATAGAGCAGCATGTCCTCAACTAAGATGAAAACCAAAGGAGAGAGGTGGTTAAGAATTAAGGCCCCAGAGACAGACAGACCTGAGGTAGATTCCTGATCGCTGGCCCTACCATTTATCAGCTGAGTGACCTTGGGTGAGTAACCTTTGTGAGCCTCAATTTTCTTCTCTAGAAAATATGGGAGTGTGAATAGTGCCCATCCCATGGGGGTGCTTGTAAGATAATACATAATGTATATGTAAAGAGGTTGGCATGATTCCTGGTATATATTAATTAAATGCTAAACAAATCACAACTAGCATCGTTAGCAGTGGGTCAACGGGGCCATTTGCTCAGATCCATGTCTTCATTATCAGCTGAAGCCAAACCTGGCGTGGGGTTTTCCCTGGGACTATACCCTCCCCCTGCAGGAGACAAGAAAATAGTCTTTCTTTCCCCCTTTTCCACAAAGTTCTGCCTGATAAATCAGTGTCTGGTTTGAGGAGCAAGAAAGAAAAGCACTTATCAATACGTCTGATATTGGTAAAGCACTTTCTGCATTTCCAAAGCATGTTTATATCTTTTTTCTCACTTTACCCTGACAAAACCCTGAGCTTTAAATAAGCAAAGTCTTCTTCGCCTCATTTTGAAAAGAAGGAAACAAGCCCAGGGAGGTTAAGTGGCTTACCTAAGGTCACACAGCAACTTAATAGCAGGGCTCTGGTTAGTTTTCTGAAATGTTCTTTCCAAGATACCGCATGACAACCTGCGTTCACTTTCTTGGTTTTACGCCTTTTCATAAATGTGAGACCAGAGGACTTTGGCTGACTCCTCTGGTTCTTTTTTAATACTCTAATGCCATCACTGGAAAAAATAAGTCTATGCATGCATTTTTGGCTATTGTGAATTATTAATGACAATCTCTTTAGTGTGTCAATTCCATTCCTTTGTTCGAAACGTTCCTTTTGGCATTGGCAACAGCACTGAAATAAATAGTTTATTTGCCAATAACGTAGCTTGTTAAATTTTAATCAAATAGAGTATTGTAAGCACATCGTTACTGGGATACACCCCTTGGGAATGAGAGACATCACTTTAGAAATGAATTAATAATGGAGCCTTTCGAAGCCAAAATGAAATGGCCAATGGAGCCTTGATGTGAATTATCCCTATTTGAGTTGTAAAGCAATGGAGTTGGTCTCACGCTACTCCCATTAAAATTTCCTTGTTAATTATTTTCGGAAGATAATAGGAACAACCCAACGTGGGGGGTACTGCTTTGCTTATTTTCTTTTGAAAAGCATGAGCTCTTCTTATGGTGTTTCAAGCACGTCATCCAATATCCTTGCATGTTAAATCCTGGGGATCTGATGTTGTGGCTTTAGGGATGGAGACGGGAGCCCAGACCCATGGCTTCCATTAATTTCTCTCTCTCTCTTTCTCCTCTGTCCTCTTCATGGTCAAGAGAACATGGTATCGTACTTTGTGAGTGAAGATGCTCTTTACTCATCACTAGGAGGATGGAATTATTGAGTTGTTTCTGTTCGTGGAAAGGGATTTAGCCATAATCCCTTTTGCTCTTACTCACATATCCCCCTTATGGACCAATGGCTAGCGCTTGGGAAATGGTTATATGGTAGTTACTAGGGCTGTTGATTTCCAAATTCTTCGTTCACGCACACAGTAGGATCGCACTTACCCTCCCCCTTACATTGAGGCACATACTGTGACTTGCTTTGACTGATGAAGTGTGAAAGGAATTGATGTGTGTAACTTCTGGATAGAAACCTTTAAAGGCAAGTGTGAAGTTTACTATTTTCCCTTTCCCTCCGCCCTAGTAACATAGACTTTCCGAAGCGGTAGAAGTTCATTCAGCCTGGGCTCTTGAGAGCGGACACCACGGAGCAGGGATTCCCGCCAACCCGTGACGAACGTGTAGTGTGAGCATGAAAAGAAACCTTTGTTGTTTTAAGTCTCTGATGTTTGGGGGTTGTTTGCTACTTCAGCACAACCAAGCCCATCCCTACCGACAGATGCAGGATAAATAATGCATATGTTACCACGGGAGTCACACGCAGTGATGACCGTGAGATCACATCCGGGACTTCTAGTTCTTTGGGGGGAAAGAGATTGTGGCTTGTTCATCTCTGAACATCCACTGCCTAGCAGAGTGCCAACTGTCAGTGGATACCAGCAGTGTTTTCTGGAGTAATGACTTAGAAACATGGCGGCATAAGCTCTGGACTCTCTTCAATGGCTAAGGTGACGATGATGATGATGACGGTGGTGGCGACCACCTTACTGGTGACACCAGCACCTACTGAAGGCTTACTATGTGCCTAGCACTATGCTAAATAAGCTGACAGGCAACATATCATTCAGTCCTTGCAGTAACCCCTTAAGTTAAACATTAACGTTGTCTCCATTTTGCATATGAGAAAGCAGTGCCATGAAGAAGGTAAGGCAGTTGACCAGGGCCATTAATAAGTAGGATTCAAATCCAGATCCATCTATTCCAGGGATCCTCAAAGAAGGTGGGAGACTTTGCCTGTGACAATGTCTGGAGACACTTTTGGTTGTCACAACTGGGGAAATACAACAGGCATTTAGTGGACAGAAGCCAGGAAGGCTGCAATCATCCTACAACACACAGGGAGGTTCCCCAAAGAATTATGCAGCCCAAAACGCCAATAGTGCCAAGAAACCTCGATATATTCTTATGATGCCCTTAACCACTAAATTACACTGTCTCTACTTCTATCTCTTCAGAAATCAGGGAGACCAAAGCTTCAAGATTCCCATTTCAGCTTCCTGGAAGACCTATTGGAAATAGATACATGTGTTTCTGACTTGATCACATTACAAAATATAGATTTATATACAAATTTTCAGGAGCACACATTTCCCATTAAGTGAGACATGTCTGGAAAGTTATGTAACTAGTAGGTTCAATAGGTAAGGATGGCTGGAATTACAGACAGGAAGTGGTTCACGGTTGAATTCACCACACACGTAAGTCCTTTAATCAGCGCCCGCTGTCCTTGGTGCTGAACCACTGTCTGGGTCTCACAGACATGAATCAGCAAAGCCCCTGGGTTTGAGCGGAAGTTCTGCCCACGCGCCCAAGTGCTCACACAGGGCTACACCTTTTTCCTTTTCTAGCCTCCCCATTTCAAGGACATTCTGCTCCCACCTTTGGAACAAATTAATTAGCATGTGGGAAACTGCTATTTCTGAGTCCATCTTGAAGAATTTTCGGTCTGGGGCTTGACAGGGTGGCGATTTTTTTCCTTCCATTATTCATTCCTTCAACCTTTAAGGACTTTTCTGCCACTGAGTACACAGCGCTGCCACAGAGGCTGATATGTGCGTACACACACACACACACACACACACACACACACTCCACATTAAGAGGTGCTGGGAGGGAACAGGCATGCTCAGATGAAATAGGGTTTCTGAAAGGATGAAGCTGGGGAGGGAATGATAGAATACAGGGCTTCATTATCAGAGAAAACTAGCCAGTGACCAGCATTTGGCTGCCAGGTGAGGATTATGTTCCTTCCTCCCACCTTAGACTATGGGCCTTATAAGGTTGGTAAAGTGTCTGATAGAGTAGGAGTGAGCTGATCTCATCCTAGAAGCCTGTCTTTGGAAGTCATTATATCCTTCATGAAGCTGGAAGACCTGGAACGTCAGATGTGGAGGATCCAGTATAGGGGAGTCGTTTTGTGAGGCTTAGGACGGGATGGAAAGTTGAGTGTTAGGGAGCTGAAGTCCTTTTATGCTCCTTTGGAACATTCTCTCTCTCTCTCTTTATTTTTTTAATATTTATTTATTTGGCTGCGCCAGGTCTTAGTTGTGGCATGCGGGATCTTTTTTTTTTAGTTGCGGCATGCAGAATCTTTTTAGTTGCAGCATGTGGGCTCTTAGCTGCGGCACGCAGGATCTAGCTCCCCAACCAGGGATCGAACCCGGGCCCCCTGCCCCTGCACTGGGAGCACGGAGTCTTAACCACTGGACCACCAGAGAAGGGGCTGGACCATTCTTGGGAAGGACTCATGTCAAAGAAGTTACAGACGATGCATGGAGGAAGTTGACTAAGTCCCAGTCAGCTAACTCAGACCTCACTTTCTTAGTCTCTGCTGAAACACCTTAGGGCCTGGGATATTCTGCCTTGTGTAGGTTCCAAAAAATACGAGGACTGATTCTGGTATTGTGTGTGTGTGTGTGTGTGTGTGTGTGTGTCCCAAACCCAGATAAAAGTGCAGAACATTCACAGAGGGCTGACCCCTGTGAAGAACATTTGAGGTACAGAAAAATCCTCAGGGACTCTGGATAAATGAATAAGAGCGTATATGAGTGTACACGTATGTGCACGCACACACATGTAGTTATCTATGTCATGTAGAATGTGGGAATGTGTGCATGGGTACATGTGAAAATGTCCATGAGTGTTTAACAGAGTGGGATGGGAGTGTCATATTCAACAGCAATTCCTCCTTTGGATCCATGGTTCTCCTGGGCAGTTTTTTTACTTTGTTTTTGCTGGTTTGTCCATCTGTCCACTGAGGTGGTTAATTCCAGGGGAGAGGGGTTTTTGCATCATGGGCTGATATGTGAGATGTTCTCAGGCCCCAGTCATCACAGATTCTGTTTCGTTCTCCTTTGATACCACTATACTCATGGAATCTCAAAGCTGAAAGACCTTCCAATCACTTCAATTTGTAGGGGGAGAAGCTGAGGTCCAGAAAAGTGAGTCAAATCTATACAAATTCACATAGAAGTCAGGGTCAGTGCCTGGACTGAGTCCACCATAGGGCTCCTTCCACTCTCCTACTTATGTTTCCTTAGCACCAGGGGACTGGATTAGCATCAAGCAGAGAACTGACTTGTAAGCCAGTCAGCTCAAATCTCCATCTGATCCCCAGCATGAAGGGACCCTGCACCCTCTCTCCTTTCCCCAGAGATGCTGGACACTTCCGTCTTAGAATCTGGCCTGCTCTGGGCTACCAGGATCGGACCTGGTAGGGGGCAAAGAGTTCCTGAGAGAAAGATCCAGAGGAAAGGTCAAGAACCAGGTTGGCATTGACATGAGACACATGGAAGATGTGGCTCCCCATTGCCTTTAAGATAAGACATGCCCCTGTGATTCGCAGGAGGGTCCAAGCCCTTCCTATACCTTCTCAGCTCCCTCTCTTTCAACTCCCAACTTGCACCCACACGCTAGCCAGGGTGGCATTTCCCAAGACGGGCAAGGCTCGTTCTCACCTCAGTCTTTCCACATATTGGGAACAACTTCCACGGCTCCTCTCCTCTTTCCTGGCCGACTCTTGCTTGTATCTAGAGTTTTGTCCCAATCATTACTTCCTATGGAAGCTTTCCACGGCTCCACAAGTCCTTGATATGTGTTCCTCTCTGTGGCCCTATCACCCAGGGAGATTAAAACGGGGACGTTCTTATCTGGTATCTGTGTCTGGTTGGCTCAGCCTTGTAGCCCCAGAGTTTTACTCAGTGCCTGTCAGAATGAATGAATGAATAAATGAATGAATGATGAACAAATAAACAAACATCCTTCTGAGTCCCTTCAACAGAGTTGGCAAGGGACTGAGTATGAAGTAGAAGCCCTGGGGAGTGTGTAGAGAAGGGGGCACTTAACTGGTAGAGTCAATGTTTCTTAAGCCAAGACCCACACAGAAGTGATTTCAGGGCTGAGGACTACCCCATAGGCTCTGAAATGCTGTCTGTTGTTCACAGGTCTTGTGCTTGCTGGACATGCAGGAGGGCCGGGCGGAGGTGTCTCCAGCTAAATAGCTGCAACCTAGGGAGACGTAATTGTAGGATTTGAAGGCAACTTTTCCATGTGTGGCTCTGCTCAGGGGAAAAAGTGATCACAGGCCTCCCAACTGGAGAGCCTGCCAAGTATCAGACAGCTGCAGGTGGGGAGGATTATACTGAATTTGGCTGCTATGGGCAGGCCAACCTCAGACAGAATGTGAGGGTGTTAAGGGCACAAAGTCTCTGGAAAAAAAAAGATAGGAGAGAGGAAGGGAAAGGCAGAGGAAGGGGGCTGCAGGGTGTGCTCCAGGAGAGAGAGTAGCTGGCTGGTCTCCAACTCTAGGGAGCATCAGGAGAGGTAGGGAGAGGAGAGAGATTTCTGACAGCAACTTATATTTCTGAGGAATGCTTGTGTCATTATTTCTGGAAATTTATATTATGATGGACCTCCTCCATAGAAGAGCTATAGAAGGGGCAAGATAACCAACGGGTAATGAACTTGGGTTTTTAACTCAAGCTGCCTATATTCTAATTCTAGCATTTCCACCTATGGGCTGATAACCTGAGGAAGTCAGTTAATCTTTTAAGCCTCCACCTACCCCTCTCTAAAATGGGCACAACTTCCTGTACCAGTCTCAGGGAGTATCTATCTCATTGTTACTGTTACAACTCCTGTACCAGTCTCAGGGAGTATCTATCTCATTGTTATGAGGGTTAAAAATGAGATAGTTCACATAAGGCACTTAATACAGTGTTAGGGACACAACATGGGCTCGATAAAGATTAACTAGTATTATTCGTGTCTTGTGTTATTATTTACCTAAGTATTCCTAATGCCCCCACCCCCAAATGTCTGGCACATAGTAGATCTCAAGAAAATATGGCACAAATAAATGAATGGATGGATAAATGAATGGAGTAAATCAACAAAATATTTTTTATGTACTCAGTGTTTGCTATGAGGCAATTTTATATATGCCTTGCGTCTGGTGTTCCCTCTTCCTGGAACAGCCTTCCTCGTCTTCTTTCCCGGTGATTGCCTATCTGCTAATCAAGACTCAGCCCGGAGAGGCCATTTTCCAGGAAGAGGCCTTCCTGGCATCACTTGCGGTGGGGTGGGGAGGGGTGCTGGGAGAATCATGGTTGTGTCTCTGTTCTAAAAGCGGCTGTGAGTAGAAAGAACCCTGGACCTTTTCGTTTCTGTTCTGTTTCTAGCCTTATGAGTGACCTTGGAAAATCCCTTGATACCTTTTTAAATTGAAATATAGTTGATTTACAATATTGTGTTAGTTTCAGGTAGACAGTATAGTGATTCAGTATTTTTTGCACATTATATTTGTGCTTCTATCTTGTCATTTGTTGAATGGGGATGATGGTGTTTACCATATAATGTTGTTTTCAACATGTCCTTCCTTCAAAAATATTGAGCTCCTCTTATGAATCAGTCACTCTTCTGGGCTCTGGAGAAATCTCAGTGAAAAAGACAGGTAAGATCTCTACTATAATGGAGCTCATAATTTAGCGTAGAAGACAGACATTAAAGAAATGTGTTATGAAAAAAATATGTATATGATTATAATTTGTGATATGTGCAACAAAGGAAAGGAGGGAGTGGGAGAGACTAGGAAAGACTTGCTTGAAATCTGAATGGCAAGAAGGAAATAACCATTCAAAGGAGAGTTGAGTAAGAGCATCCCAGGCAGCGTGAGCAGCATGTGCAAAGGTCCTGAGGCAGAAGAGAGAGCTTGGGGTGGGGGCGGGGGGTTGAAGAACTGCAAAGAGGTGGAAAGGACATGAGGAAAATGGGACAGGGGAGGAGAGGAGTACCATAAGGTCAGAAAGGTGGGCACAGAAACCAGGTCTGCCAGAGCCTTGCAGGCCACAGCAAGGAGATTATAAGTGAGACAAGGGATGTCAGCTCTCCTAATAAAAGGTAAAGCTGCATGCAATGTCACATAAGACCCTGGCTATGGACCTGTAACCAGCCCTTTGGTTTCTCCATTGGCAAAGTGAGAGAACATCATCTGTCCTGCCACACGCCTCCGCCCCCCACCCCCCAGGTTTACTGATGGGCGTGACATCTCCTTGTAAGTGACATCTCTACATGACGGCGTACCGCACCTAAGCCTTACTGTGGCTGCACCAGGCACCGTGGCCCTGGTTATGCCAGCCCTTAGACAAGGCTGAGCTATTATCAAAGGGGAGGAAGCATCCTGCAGACTGTTTTGGAACCATGATGTATGTGGCTATTCTGGGCCTGGTGGGAGGGAGGCTTGAGGGGGGCCGGCCGGAAGAGCAGAGTTATTTCAGGACACTGCAGCAGGCAGTTTGCAGCCTGAGTGTACAGAGCAAACCTGGAGAGACCGGAGGGGCCAGGGACCCTGAACTGCCGAAAGCTAAAGGACGTCCTTAGACGGACCCAGAAGTCACGTGCTTCTTTTGTCAGGCAGCACGGCAGGGGCCCTGGAGGAGGACAGGGCTGGGACCAATGCCTGCTGTGTGACCTTCGGCAGATGCCCACTAGGTGCCAGGCGTGCTGCCAAGTCCTCTACATGCCTCAGCTCATCGTGTCCTCCCAACGACCTTATGGCGTAGCCTCTGGGTTGTTCCCATCTTACAGATGAGGAAACTGAAGCTCAGAGAGGTTAAGTGGCTTGCCACGGTCCTGGTGCTATTAGAGGGAGAGTCAGGATTTGCACGTAGCTCTCCAGATCCCAAACTGTCTACCCTATGCTATTCTCCCTGCCTCTTATTACCCACGACAGAACAGGGTTGTCAGGCCAACTAAATGAGACGGTACCTGTAAAACACTCAGTACAGCTTTTGCCATGTAGTATCTGACACATAGACGTCTTGGTAAGATATCACTTGATTTCACCTGCACTCTTTGAAACTGCTCATTTGAACGTATGTACCAAACGTGAGGCACTTTATTCTTGTGGTGAGATAAAGGCAGGTCTTAAAAATCCAGATCCAGCAGGGACTGGCTAAACTGGGATTCTGAGGGGGGTATTAGCCATTGGGAAAAAAAACCTAAAGTGTGTGTGTGTGTGTGTGTGTGTGTGTGTGTGTGTGTGTGTGTTTTAATAGAATCCATGGAGGGATAAAAAGCTGCAACGTTAATTACATATATAAATAGCACTATTGAATGTGGTCTTTAAAAGAGTCTTGCAAAGTATAATGGCAAGAAGTTACTGTCCCATGGAACAGCTAAAGACATGGAGACACAATAGGGTTTATGGGGTTGTCCAAAGTCACAGAGCAAACCAGTGGGAGAGAAGTGACGGAACCCCAGTCTGATCCTTTCTGGTGCAGGTCTCTAACCCATGAATATTCTCAATGAAGACTGTAAATAAGATTTCATAGTTTTCCCTGCTAAGCATCTATTCTCTGCTATTATAATATGAGCAGTGGATTCTTCTTGAGGGACCATCCCCTTCTCTACTCTCAGTCCATCTGATTCAGGCAAAGGTAACTTCACTCCATCTCCCCGACGAGCTCATGATCCAGTCCTGGCCAATCACAGCATCACATGCCCCTGACCACAGTGACAGGCTCATAAATGGGCACCTAACCAAACCAGGCCAACTGAGCTACTGAGACTCAAATCTGGGGCTTCTACTGAAACCACTGGGAAGGGACCCACCATCCTAGAGGTTGCTAAAAAGGATATGATGAAAGCTCCTGGTAGGCCAAACTATACCCCCAAGAGGAGAGGATGCCTAAGAAATAAATAGGGGAAGACACTATTTAAGATCCTGGATGCAGCTAGACCTGAAGCTATTTAACTTTTCAGTTATGAGAACCAACACATCCTCTTTATTACTGGGGTGACCTTGGTATGGTTTACGTCCCTGTAACCAGAGGACTCCCAGCTAATGCAATCATTGTCATCATCAACAAAAAACTTTAGGTCTACAAAACGTAGGAGCTTCTGGTACCCATGAGAGTGGTTAAGAGCATGCATACTAGAGTCAGGCTCCTGGATTTGAGGACTGCCTCTGACATTTTCTAGTTGTGTGACTTTTGGTAAATTACTCTACCTCCCTGTGCCTCAACTGTAAAGTGGGAAGATAATATCCCCTACTTGGCTGAATCATTAAATGAGATAATATGTGACTAAGGCTTAGAGGAGTGCCTGGCACACAGTAAATACTCAATAAATGTTACTACTGGAATGTGGATCAGAAAGAAATTGTTTTACCCCAAACCTGGGACCCTTAGAGGCACCATGTGTACAAATCGATTTGATGGTCACAAAATAAACACAGTGAGAGCTGTCACTTTTTGAGTCCCTACTAGGCGCTTTACATGATTATTTTACATCAACCATATAAGACAGGTAATTTACTATCCCCCCTTAACTGACTACAAAGCTGAAACTCGGAGAGTCAAAAACCCTTACTCAAGACAACACAGCTAATACGGAGTGGAGCTGTCACTTAACCCAGACTTGCTTTCTCCAAAGCCGTGTCTCCCTCAAAACATGTTTCCTAAACCTCAGCTGTTCACACAAGACCAATCACGATTGTTGACCATTTATCCCTGTGCTTTTTATATTTGCTTAATATTATTGAAATTGACTTATTTTTTCAATACATTTAGTTAAAGAAGAAACCTAACCTCACAACTGTAAATGGAAAATGAGTAACCTGCTCAGAAACAGAAGATAGCCTTAAAAATAGGTAGGATGAGAACAAAGAACATTATTAAATTCTAGCCATACTACTGCTATCTGCTTTGAGCTCTGAGCCTGACACCGGCTCCCTCTTTTGTTAAGAAAAGAAGATTAGCAAGTGTTGAGAGGTGTTAAAAATATAGCAGTCTCAAACTTAGACAACGCTTTGACAATCAGAAGGATAGAAAGTGACTTGAAAGGTCAATCACTTTCTCACTATGTTATTACATGTTATTTCATGTGTCCATGGGGCCACCTAAAATATCTCAGACAAATAATAATATGGGTCCAAAACTCTGGAAAACACAGCACCTCAAACTCCAATTTACCTATCCGCTATGGACCCTCTCTGTCTATACTCCACTGCGTTCTCTCTCTCTTTCTCTCTCTCAACCCTTGAGCATCCTAAATTATCAAAAAGTCTTCAATTCACAAGATTCTTTCCTCGGGTAAGTCTTGGAAGCACCATATTGTACGCTGCCATATACACCCACCCCATTACACCCACCTGACAGATACATATGGTCCTTATCAGCTGAAATTCACTGCCCTGCCCCTCTATTGTGGATGAGCCAGCACCCATCCACCCACTGCTACACGGGGATCCATCTACATTCACACAACAAGAACAGCCACTGTTGCCACAGTGATACATTCTAAACAAGGCAGGTGATACAATTCTCCTTGGGTATGTGGCATCAAAGAGATGATTGGGGCACACTGTTTCTGATTCAGACTCCTGGGGAGAAAGACTTCACACTGAATCGAATATACTACCAAGAGTCAGAAAGAGGAAAATGATAAATAAATGCCCGCCAAGCTCTGAAAGGTACACTCTAGCTGTGTGGCCTTGGGTAAGTCATTTAGCCCAGATCCAAATTACAGCAAATGACTCCAAGCACCAGGACTTGCCCATGGTCACACAGATAGTGACAGAAGTACAGACAGACCCAAGGGACAAAGGGATTGTAGGATATTCCGTTCTGTGCCTGAATGTGCTACAAAGCAGCATTTACCAAAATGCGTTACAGTGAACACTGGTGCTACATGAATAGTTGCTTTTTCCTCTAAAATGGTGTGGGGATGGGACTGTCTACTCAAACGGAACTGAGAAACTCCAGGTTAAACAAAAAGGACCAGGTTTTGTTGCCACAGGACTTATCACAGCTTTAATGTGTTAAGTGCAATGTGGAAGCCCAGGAAGGGAATGTGTGATGCAGCCTTTCTCAAAAATTTGTGGCCACAGAACCTTTTTCTTAACATCTTTATTGGAGTATAATTGCTTTACAGTGGTGTGTTAGCTTCTGCTTTACAACAAAGTGAATCAGCTATACGTATACATATATCCCCATATCTCCTCCCTCTTGTGCCTCCCTCCCACCCTCCCTAACCCACCCCTCTAGGTGGTCACCAAGCACCGAGCTGATCTCCCTGTGCTGTGCGGCTGCTTCCCACTAGCTATCTGTTTTACATTTGGTAGTGTATATATGTCCATGCCACTCTCTCACTTCGTCCCAGCTCACCCTTCCCCCTCCCCGTGTCCTCAAGTCCATTCTCTACGTCTGGTCTGCGTCTTTATTCTTGTCCTGCACGTAGAGAAACTTTGTTTTACGGTCTAGTGGCTAACAGCCCATGGAATACTTTGGGAGACACAGCTCCACGGAGTGTTCTCAGTCAGAACACCTTCCACGAGGGGAAACTCACTCCTTTCAGAAAACTTCTGATGGTTAGAAAATTCTTCCATCTGAACCAAGAAAGAAAACTTAATTGAGAAAAAACAGCCTCCCTGTAACTTGCACCCTTGAGTTCCATTTCTGCTCCCTTTTGGGACACCTAACATTTCTAAGCCTTGCTCTTTTTTCCTATAAACTGGGAGTGATTCTAGCCCTAATTAAATCCCAGAATTGGAAGAATTACACAGGATAACTCAACTTTTTTAGACTGTCGAGCGTTGTAGATATGTGAGCCATCGTGTATAAAGCAGAATCACAAATTGCTTCAGGCAGAAATGCTTAGGCCTAGCCCTCGTGGAGACAAATTATCCAGAACAGGGTTTCCCACCCTCGGTACTATCGTTTTGGGGAACCATGCTGTGCACTGCAGGACGCTGAGTAGCATCCCTGGCCTCTATCCACTAGATACCAGCAGCAACTCCCCAGTTGTAACAACCAAAATCATCTCCAAACATTGCTGAATGCCCCTTGGGGGATAAAAGTGATCCTGGTTGAAAACCACTGCTCTAGGTCAGCAAGCTTTCTGTGGTGATGGAGACACTCTAGCTTGTATCTGTACTGTCCAATATGGTTGCCACTAATACACATGGCTATTGAACACTTGAAATGTGGCTAGTGTGACTGAGGAAATGGATTTTTAATTCTAATAATAAACTTAATATTAAATCAATAATACATTTAATAATAAAATTTCATATTATTTAATTTTTAATTTAAATATATGTAGCTACAGGTGGCGAGTGGCTACCATCTTGAACAATACAATTCTAGATAATGTAATTTGAGGTCCATCTATTATGCCAAAAATATTTGTTGAGCACCTACTATGTGCCAACCACAATGCCCCTTACTTGATCTATACTGAAAAATGGCAATATGACTCCTGGTCTCACCCAACTGGGAGATACCTTCAAGTAAGCTACTATAAAAGACAGTGTGTGCTTTGGGCTTGCATGCCAAAGGATATCCCCTCTACAAGCCTGTCTCTCTGCCTGAAACCGTACCACATGCAGTCCATTGAGTTGCAAGGTCTCCAAAAGACACATATGTTATCTCAAGAGGAAAACTGATTACCCCCCACTGATGTGTCATGATGGGTTTGTTTGTGTGATTAGCTACACTGAACAGATCCCTAAGAGCTCTTTGAAAGCAGAGCCCTGTCTTGCTCATCACTGTCATCACCAGATGACAGTGGCACAGTGCCTGGCACAGGTGGGTGATCAGCAAATACTTCCCAAAAGGATCCCCAGAACAGATCCACAACAGCCTGTTAAAGACAGTGACGGTTCTGAAAACCACGCCACGTCAAGAACAACTAAACCACCTGACTGAACTTGATCAGGACAGTATCCCAGTACCTGGCACCAAGTATGTGCTTAATAAATATTTGTTGACCAAAGAGCTGGGGGGAAGGGCATGTTGAGAAAAGCTCAAAGCCTGTGTCAGACCCGGAGAGGTGAGGTTCAGATATGAAGAGTGTGTGATTGGTATACGAAAGAGAGACCCCAGCTGGGGTATAAGAAGAAGAAGAATTTATTATTACTTCTACTGTTACTGCTTGTTATGGGCTGAATTGTGTCCCCCACACCCAATTCATATGCTAACATCCTAACTCATGGTACCTCAGAATGTGACTGTATTTGGAGACAAGGCCTTTAAAGAGGTGATTCAGGTAAAATGAGGTCATATGGATGGGTCCTCATCCAATATGACTGTTTTCCTTATAAGAAGAGTTTAGGACATGGACAACATACAGACTGAGGGACGGCCATTGGAGGACACGGCAAGAAGGTGGCTGTCTGCAAGCCAAAGAGAGAGGCCTCAGAAGAAACCAAACCTGCCAACACCTTGATCTTGGACTTCTAGGCTCAGAACTGGGAGGAAATAAATTTGTGTTATTTAAGCTGCCTGATCTGTGGTCTTTTGTTATAGCAGCTGGAGCTGACTAATACGTTACCGATCGTTTAAAACACATTAGGCTCTGTACTAACTGTTCCACATGCATTATCTCCTTAAATCCTTGCACTGGTCCCCGTAAGTCTGCAGGTCCCCTGCAGCCTGATCTGGCTCCTTTCAATGGGAATCAGCCGTGTCATTCCTGTTTTCAAACCTGGGCTTCTCACCTCACTCAAGGTAAAAATCAAGGTCCTTATAATCACCAAAACTCATCATACAAATTGGCCCCCTGTTGACTCTCTAATCTCATTATTCTCTTCTTCTTTCAAACTTGCTGTACCCATGGCTGGCCAAGTGTATTCCTGCCTCAAAGCTTTTGCATTTGCATGTCTGCCTTCCCCCCAGATGTCACCTGGATTGTTCCCACACTTCCTTCAAATCTTTGCTCAAGTATCACTTCATCAGTGAGGCTTGCCTTAAACACCAGATGTATCAATACAAGGTAACCAGGGACCCCTGCCCAATGCCAGCCTTTCCCTAACCCCCCTTTCCCTGATTCATTTTTCTCCCCACCAAGTATACTGACTTGCATATCAATCTATGGCCTCTTTCCTTCCACTAAAACTTAGGCACCACGAGGGGAAAGACTTTCTTATGTTTACTGCTACATCTCTAACATCTAGAACAGTGCCTGGCACATAGTAGGTACTCAGTAAATATTTCTTGAATGAATGAATGGGTCCTCACAACCTCTTTATGCAACAGATATTATTATGATGCCCATTTTACAGGTAAGGAATTGAGGCTCAGAGAAGTCAATTCCCCCATTCAAGGTCAAATAACAAGGAAGCTGCAGGTGGGATTTGAGCCCAGTTTTCTTTGCCTGCAGTTCCCATGCTCTTAAACACCAGGAGGCCTTTGGAGAACTCTACTGTGGGCAGAGAGTGAGAATAACCCCATCAGCTCACAATCCATGCCTTTTCTTGCTGCTCTATCTAGCTCCTTTAGCTCCATCACATGGGCTGGCTGAATAGGTCTTGGTAATTTGACTCTAGAAAGAAGAAGAAAGGTAATGGCCACTGGGAATCATCTCCTTCCATATGACGTCATGGATCCAGCCTTGATCTGGGACTGAGCTGGGGGACCCAGACTCGGGTCTGGCTTTGCCACCCTCTCCAGGTGTACGATCTGGGGAAAGCTCCATCTGTTACTTCTCTAATCTCCAGCTTCCCCAACTGTAAAATGGGGGTTCTAACTCTTGCTTCACAGCACTGTGGTGAGGGTAACATACCAGAACATATGAGAAAGGGAAACCTTGAACACTGCCAAGTGCTATGCACACATAAGGCAGTATTCAAGCTGCTGAGTTCAAACATTTGTCTACGAATTGCTGGCATTTATTGTATACTGGGGCAGATCGTATTGCTGTTCTCTGTTCTTCTTGCTTCCTTGTGTCCACTCCCTTTGTCATGTGACTTTGTAGTTCCTCCTACTAGGGGTAGGCTTACTTCTCCACCCCATTGGTGTTGGGATTGGCCATGTAACTTGCTTTGGCCAGTGGAGGGTGGGGGGAAGTGACTGTGTTCCAAGCTTAGGCCTTCAGGGGCATTGTGTGTTTCTGGTTGTCTCTCTTGCACTTCGACCATCACATGAGAATTTGTCCTGGGAAGCGGTCCAAGGAAATGAAGGCATATGAAGCAGATCTAAACCCAAGCCCGGCTAGACTCAACCTAAACAAGCTGACTCCCAGTCAACCTGCAGATGCATGAGTGAGAATAAATGATTAACGTTTTAAGGCATTGAGTCCTGGGGTGATTTGTTACACAGCACTATTGTGGCAATAGGTGACTGACATACCTACTTGCTAAATGTCACATTACCCCATGAAATATGTGATAGGTTCAATAATTATCCCCACTTTAAAGATAAGAAAACTGAGAACAGATGGCTTCAGAGGTTTGCTCGTGGTCTAGCAAGAAAATGGCATAACTAAGCCAAAAACCATGGAACTGTGTGAGTGCAGAATCCTCTCATTTTATACTCCAGGCTATGCTATTTCCTTTCACCTGTGAAATAGAAACCAAATTGTATCCAGATTATTTAGGCTAAAGAAATGCCATATTCTCATTGTTCTGGATATTTCAAGAGAGATTGGATAACAAAGAGTTTAGGCACCATGCTGAAATTAAAAACAAACAAAAAAACCCAGTAACAACAGACCCCAAAGAGACCTGGGTTCTGATCCCAGTTTTTCCACAAACTGTGCGTTCTTGGTCAAGTTCTCTCCCTTCTCTGGGCCTTCACTGAACAAAGATGAGGCTGGATTTTGAATCATTTATGAAAATAACTTATGTCATTAGCTCTAGGATGTTTCACGGGTTGTCTCATTTAATCTGTCCAGTGATCTTTCCAGGTACTGATGACAACCTGAGACAAAGACAAGTTAAGTAATTTGCTAAAGGTCACACAGTCCAGACTTACCCCAGGGCTCCAGGGTCCCTTCCAGATCCAAGGTTCCCTGGATGAGCTTCAATGTGGATAGAAGCCCAGAGATCTCCTTTCCCTGGCTACTTTCCTCCTTCTCCCCCAGGGGTATAATGGGAATAAAGACAGGAACTCTGCTTCCCCCTCCCTCCGTCCAGGCTGGGCTGGGAGGAGATAAAGGGGTCCTGAAAACCAGCCCTGGGATAATTAATGGTGCCCAAATCAGGCCTCTTTTCCCCCTCGGTGGGTCACTGGGATTGTTAATTCTTTTCTTTATAAAAATAATTAGCCCCAATCAAGACTGGAGCTCTTCGGAATTACAACTCATTAGCTGTGTGTGCATTCTTCGGTTCTAAGAAAAGTCCTGCGGCACTGATGAAAATTACAGGCCCCTGGAATCAGCATTAGAGTAAATCCAGCCCGTGCTCCCCGCCGATTACCATCAACCACGTTGACTCGGCTTCTGTAATTACAGATGGAGATGGAGGGTGCGTCTGTGTGTGTGCTTGAGTGTGTCTATCTCTGCGTGAGTGGGGTTGGGCACCGGTGACAAAGGCCTGGGAGTTCCGAAGTCTGGATGGCAATACACTCAGCTCTTTCTCCTTCTCAAAAGGAGGCATTTGCATCAAAGATGAGGCTAAGGGTTAATTCAGAAGGAACAAGCTACAGGGTGCTGGCAGTGGGGATGGAGTGGGGTGGGAGATCTTCTCCTTGGGAAAGTGTGGCATGTGGGAAGATTCCTCACCCACGATTCTGGAGTTTGGGGACATCTTGAGCCAGCAGGCAGGTCTGGGTTCAGATCCCAGCTCTGCACCAATTGCTTGTGACTATGGGTGTGTCTAGTTTTTGGTCCTCGGTCCCCACATGCATACAGCTGAGTCCAGTGACATTAATAATGAGAGCTAACCTTTATCTAACACCTACTATGGCTCGGACCCTGATAGATTTCCTCTGTATCATCTCATCTGATATTCGTGAACAATCCAATGAGGTAGGAACTGGTGTCATTCCCATTTCAAAGATGAAGAAACTGAGGCACAGCAAGGTATTTAACTGGCCCAAGTTCATAAACAGCAGAACTGGGATCTCCACCCAGGCATTCCAATTTACAGGGTTTATATCATAACCACAGCGCCATATTGAGTTTCTCAAGTTCTAGCTAAGGAGAATCTTCCCAGCTCTGCTGGGCATCTCAGTGCCCTCTTTTTATTAATAATGAAAATCATAACATATCAAGCACTTAGTATGTGCCGGGCTTCTTCTAGATACTCCCCACATATTTTTATCTCTGTGGTGCCTCGCGGCAGCCTTATGACACAAGGCAACGTTGATCTACATTTCGCAGAAAGTGCGGCTCGGAGAGTTGAAGGGTCTTGGCCGAGTCTGCAGGACTGAGTCTGGGTCCAGAGCCTGTGCTCACAGCCACCGCGACACTCTTTCCATGGCCTGTTGTGGGAGCTCCAGCCCTGATCCGGGAGGAGGGACAAGCAGCCTGGGAAACTTTGCCTCTGACTCTGTTCTCCTCCCTGGGCCCCCATCTCCCCACCTGTGAAAGGCTCTGGGTCTTTGCGGCTCTGAGATGCTACCAGTATGCCTCCCCGGCCCGATCTCCCTCTCATCTCCCGAGGTGGCCACAAGGAGCTGCTCAGCTGTGCTCTGACCCCTGTCATGCAGATGGAGATAGCGCCAGTGACCTAGAAGCATTTCCTTTTCAGGAGACTGGAAAATAACCTGGAGCGTGGCAGGCCCTTGGGGCCACCCTAGTGTCTGGAGTCCAGAACATGTCCAGCCGATGGGCCCCCAGGGGTACCAGGAGATGTGCCCATGACACGGCTCTGAGTGCAGGGGTGGGTACGGGTGTTTGCAGCTCATTCTTCCGCTAGACTTTTCTCTCCCCCCCCACCCCCGGCTTGTCCTCTCTCTCTTATTCATTCTTTCTCTTTGCCTCTCCTTGTCTGAGCATCTGTCCTCCGTCCCCTTCTGACTTCCTCGGTCTCCCAGGTCTCCCTGACCTCCCCTCTGCTGTGTTTATTTTTCCCCTCGTTTCTGCTCTCTCCTCAGTCTCTCCCCGCTCCTTGCTTTCCCTCCCACCTCTCTCTCACCCTTCCACCTCCAGCCTTCTTTCTGGTCCTTTAGCTATTTTCTCTCCATCTCCTCTCTTTCCTCAGCTCTTACTTCTCTTCTCCCTCTCCTCTCTCCACCTCCCTCTCCTTTTTCCTTTCTCCGCCCCCCCCCCCCACACTTTCCCTCTCCTCCCGCATCCTCCCTCCGGATCCGCAGTCCTCTCCCTCCCTCTCTCATCCTACATCACCCACCCCCGCCCCCTCCTCTAGGGCCTGCTGTTTGTTGCTGTCTGCAAAGGCTGGCAGTGTCATTGGTGGGCGGTGGATCACTCACATCAGAGGTCTGAATCAAATCAAACTGCAACTGAATTACACTAATAAACCAATTAAATGCCTTTCAAAAAGTAATTTCCGTAGCATCCCTCATATTCGCGGCTGCAAATCCCGTTTCTCGCACTGCCTTCTCTCGTTCCCGCCCTACCTCTCTCCTTCCTCCTCAGTCTTCTCTCTCACTTTCTTCATCCTCAGACGCTTTCCCCTTCCCTCTCTCGCCAGCTCTGCCTGCTTCACCCAGCCACCCACCCGGCGCACAGCCTGCTTCCCCAACCTGGGATTCCGACTACATTCTAGGCAGTTGGTCAGACGAAAAGAGAGCTGAACCGGGAGTCAAGAGACTTGAGCTCTAGTTTTTGGCTTTGCCGCTCACTGACTATTCTGGGAAAGTCCTGGGGTCTCTCTAAGCTCTTGTCACCTGCCCAATGAAGGCCCTGGACCAAGCTATTTCCAAGGTCATACCTAGCTTCTGAAGTCTACAGTTTCGTGTCCAATGCTGTTGAATGATGTCAATGATTCCTAGAGTTGAGGATCCTGAAGAGACCATCTGGTCCCACCTCCCTGCCTTGAAGCAAGATCCCTGGTGGGACCAAGGCAAGCTGAGCAGAGATCTCAGCTCGCTCTGGCGGCCGTTATCCACTCTCTCCTCTCACCGAGAATGCAGACCACAAGCCAGAGCATCCAATCACCTCGGTCCCATTGTTCCCATTTTGCAGAAGGAAGTCTCAACACTACATGATTCTCAGTCAAGAACCCAACGAGGCGTTGGTTGGGCTCCATTTGTACACATTGCACCTCAGATCCCCCTCAGTACACACAGGCATCTTACAAAAGCTGGAGTCAACAGGGATTTTGGTCTGGGGACAGACTTCACCCTATCCCTTTACTTTCCTGAGGGCCGCTTAGAAATGTCCAACACTATTGCTGGCACTTAAACTTATGAACGAATTTGATTCAGTAGGGAGCAAGCAGAAAGCAGCTTTCCTCTTTCTCCCACTAGAAAAAAAAATTGTTTTAAATGTTCATGGGCTCCATATCACAGGGCTGTCTTCTGAAGTTGTATGGTCTGTTGTTTTATTCTTGAATTGAAATATCGTTGATATTATAGAAATTATGTAAAAATAGCTTACATGAGTAAGATTAGGAAAGTACTTTCACAGCTACACTGCACCTTTATAATATCTCTGTAAGATAGTCAGGGGACATTATCCTCACTTGACAGATGAGGAAACTGAAGCGTAGACACCTTAAGGGGCTCCAACAAAGTCACACAGATTTAGATTTGTGACTATAACCCAGATCACCTAATTAGACCTAGACAGAACTGGATTTGAATCCAAGCTCTGTACTTATTATCTCTTAAGCAAATGGTTTCACCTCTCTGTGTCTCAGTTTTCTCCTTTGAATGATGGAGGTTAAAACGAAATCCCCTCAAAGAATGAGGGTTATTATGACGATGAAATAAGCTAATATATGTAAGATTCTTAATGTGATGCCTTGATCACAACGAGCAAATCAGTAAAGAGTAGCCACTGTTACTATTGTTCTTACTGCTACTGATGTTGGGACAAGTGTCTTTCCCCCATCCTCACATTTATGCCTTGCCCCTTAGGGGAGGTGGCTTCCCCCACTCTCTCTCCATTCCTGTAAAATTATAAGGAGCATTTCTGGCCTCCTCTCCACTCTCAAATTCACTCCTTTCTGGGTGAAGGTTGTCAGTCCAATTGGTCAGAGTAGGGAAATAACTAGGTCATGCTTTACTGGGATGGGGGAGGTTGCTGTGTATAAAGACAATGCACGTGCTCTACAGGCTGTCTCTTCCCGCTGTGTCTGTGTGGGTGAGAAAAGCTCTCTCACACTCTCCAGCCACATCTGAAAAGGTGTCTCTCAAGGTCCAGCACTTAGTTCAGGTGTCAAAGATGAATGTCTTCACTGAGCCTCAGAGCCAGGTCACCTTTTCTCCTGCAGCTTTCCCAAATTCAGCCCTGGCTATTCACATCAGTACTCTGGTTTTCATGTGGTTATTTACCTGCCACACTGCTTATACATCACATTGGTTGGATGGCCGACCATCTCGGTTTGCCTGAGACTGAGGGGAGTTCCCTGGTATAGAACTTTCAGGGCAAAGACTGGGAAAACCCTGAGCAAACTGGGACCACTTGGTCACCCTGAACACTGGTTCAAACTTTGAAGTGATGAGTGACATCCCAAGCCGCTTAAACAAGTAATAATAATTACAGTCATAAAACATGAAGACTACAGAACATTTGAAACATGTAAAAATATTTGAAGTCACCCCTAATCTCATCACTCAGGGACTCCTCCAGCCAGGCCCACCAGAAGACACTCCCGGGTGCTCTCAAGGGCACACACTTTACCTTGGCCATAACACAACTGGGGCCTTCTTGGTGCTGGGCAGTGTGTCACCGCTGACCACAGCGTCACCAATCTTGTTTTGTGGGCTTTTCTCCTGTGTTCCGAGGGGAGCGAACAGCAGAACAAGGAGTGTGTGCGGTGCTGGTTGGTGACGAGAATTGTTAGCCTGCTGTGTTTGAGTCAAGTCCTGCCCCTGACCTCCTTAACTGCCTCAGCTTCCTGCTCTGTGCTCTTGGACTTGGAGTGCTGGGACAGAGGACGGAGGCAGATGAGACCTACTCTCTCTCAATCACTAGGGCTCGTTATCAAGAAAACAGCTGGATATTGAGAGGCCAAGTCAGCTCCTCCTTTTTCACCCCCTGGGCTCCTGTCTTCAGAGAAGGTGAGGGAGAATCATAATGGCTTTCCAGGGGGAGCTGATAATAAACTGGGTCTAAGAGGGCAGCAGGAGTTCCTATTAGCAAATTCCCGGGGACACCACCCTCTCGTGGCATTCCAGGAAGACGTGCAAATGAAGAGGATAAAAGAAGAAACGCAGAGCATGAATCCAGGACACAGGAGATAGCAGAGCATGATGAAATGATGAAGAAAACTTGGCTGAGTTGAGGAACAACTTCTGTTGGCAAATCAAATAGACGCAGCAAATTCCGGGAACAAAGAATGAGAAAAAACAAACACCTAGAAATCTTGGTAAACGATTTGAATTTCGAGAATAAAGAAGCAAGGATGCAAGCAAGGCAGGGGAGAAAGGTTAATTATCCGCTTAGCCACTGGATTATGAGTGGAGCAGAGACAGTGGTGGGGCTCACCTTGGTCACAGCTGTGTCCCCAGCACCTGTCAAAGCGCATGGCTCATAGTATTGGGTTGGCCAAAAAGTTCACTTGGGTTTTCCCGTAAGATGTTACGGAAAAACCCAAAGGAACTTTTTGGCCAACCCAATAGCTGCTGAATAAATGTTTGTTGAATGAATTAGGTGAAAGCATGTAATAGTATTATTAACGCTTGCCCAAGTTAGTCACTCCTACAGTATTTCAGCCACAGTCATACTTCACTGACCTGCTGGACCAGCAGAGGATACAACTACCCTCATTTCACAGCTGAGGAAAGTGAGATTCAGCCAGATGATGCTATTGCCCAAGTTTATGTGTCCAGCAATGGGCGGAGCTGGAACGGGAGCCCAGGTGTCTCCGTCACCAGCCCTGGACTCAGGCCTTGAGGGCTCAGAGGCAGCCCAGATACACTTTCATGGCTTCTCTCTCCTTCTCTTTAGCAAACGTACTGCAGGGCTTTAACCATGTTCCTGGGCAACACATACAAGCCAGCTGTCCCTGTGGTGAACACAGTGTGGAAGGCCTAACAGACACCTGCAGGGTACACATATAAATAAATCAACCATGTTGACCCATGGAGAAATTCCATGTGAAAACGTGGCCCTTGGCAACAGAACCTTGATTCATGCAGCTCTGTTTTCCTTGGTGGGCCTGGGATAATTTTTCACCCAGACTGTAATGTGATGGGGAGGCAAACAGACATCTATAAAACATTCAACAGAAATCCAGTTTTCATTCGGAAGGGTTAGTGGTGCCCTCTCTCTCTCTCCTTATCTCCTAGTCTCCCCTCCTGCCTCAGCCACAAGACCCCTACTTTCTGTTTTGCATTCGGATAGAAAAATCTATTTTCTGATAATGGTCCTTAACTCCCAGGGTATATTTCCCCTCATACAGTATGGCGTTTTGCAATCTGCGTGGCATGCATTCTGAGATCTCTGTCTTCGTGTGTGTGTGTGTGTGTGTGTGTGTGTGTGTGTGTGTGTGTCCCTACCCCTCTCCTTCCCTCCCTTCTTTTTCCCATCTGCCTCGCATTCCCATTTGACCGAGAAACACCAAAGTGGTGAGCTACCCAAGAGAGGTGGAGTCACTTCTTGTTTTCACCAGCAGGGGGCGAGGATATCCCCCTTGCCTTCAATATCCCTTGTTGATGCCACCACAAATAATTTCTAAGACCTTTGGAGAATGAGACCAAAAAAAATTGGGGGGTGCCCTCTTTCCCCAGAAGAGTGGGTGGCAGAAGTGAAAAGAGCTCACCCAGAACAGCATCCATAGCACCAATATGTTCCTCAAATACCACTGGAGAATCTGGGACCACTCTAGCAACCCTGGACACAGTTGGCTACAGCGATGTGAGCTATCATAAGGCACAGGTGGGCAGCACAGACCGTTCTGTAGCTTCGTCCTCCTTTCTGTCCTGTGTCCTTCCCCCTCTCTTCCTTGCCTTTCTGCATTCAACTGCTTCTTTCCCTCTTTCCTTCTCCTTTAAACTTGGACAATTACTTGCTTGAGCAGTATTCGCAACCAAACTGGCAACCAGGAACTCCCCAAAGGTGTTATCCATGTCCTTCCACTTGCGGTCCCCACTCTGCCACTGAGATGACCGAGAGACTACAAACACGGAGAGAAAACTGTCCTCTTCCTTTATTCAACCACGGGACCTTCTGTTTATGCTAGAAGCTGAGGAAGGGCAACCCTCACAAGCCAGAGGAAAACTGAAGAACATCAGCAAGGTGGAGGATTCACCGGGAACGCATGGAGGCTGGGCTCCCCTGGTGGCGCAGTGGTTGAGAGCCCGCCTGCCGAGGCAGGGGACACGGGTTCGTGTCCCGGTCCGGGAAGATCCCACATGCTGTGGAGCGGCTGGGCCAGTGAGCCATGGCCGCTGAGCCTGTGCGTCCGGAGCCTGTGCTCCGCAACGGGAGAGGCCACAGCAGTGAGAGGCCCGCGTACCGCAAAAAAAAAAAAAAAAAAAAAAAAAAAAAGAAGGCCCAGGCTCAGATACAGGCCACTGTGTGCTCAGAACAACGGGTCTGGAAGCAAAGGAAGAGACTCTGGCTGGACCTTACAAACACCTGCTGGAGCCAGGGTGGGCCACAAAATCATCGGGATAATTTTGGAACCCACTGGTACCTCTGGAAATTGAAGTGGAGCCAGTGGCCACACGAAATAGCACTGATTCATACTTGGAGTGTGAGAAAACGTAGGGCACTGCTGGTATCTTGCTGGCTTCGCCACAAACAAGAAAATCTTTCGCACAGTCAAAACTCCTCACCAAAGATATCTTTGGCCCTAGCTACCTCTCTTATCTCTCCAAGCAGCTGAATCTATAAAAAGGAAAAGGCAAATTGCAATAAATCTAAACGTTTCCCTTTTCCCTTCATCTGGCCTGATATATCCAATCAAAGATCTACTAAATACCTCTTAGAACCTGTACAAGCTTCCAGTTTACGATAAGCATGTGAACAAACAGAGAATAATGTTTGGCTACATGAAAAGACTCAAGGTTTAGAAAGAGAAGATAAAGAAGACTCAACAATATAGAGATACTACAAGGAGAAAAATTCAGAAATTCTCTTGCTAAGATGAAAGAGGGTGTTGCATCTATGTAGCTAGAAGAGATAATCCGAGAGGGGTACCTAAGAAATCTGGAAAATGCCATGGAAATGAAAAACATATGGGCTGAGTTACAAATAAAGTTGCAATAGAAGCATTAAAACAGTAGACTGCTTATTACGAAGGATCAGATTTTTTGAAATGTAAAGATAAGCTCAAGAAAATCTCCCCTAATTCAGAAACATGTAAATGAAAACGAAGAGACACAAAGGATGGATCCATAACATCCAATACTGTAGAATGAGAAGGAGAGGCAAGAGAACCAAGATACTGTGAAGAAAACTTCGCTGATCCAAAGAGGACATCGAAAAGAAGATGTGGCACATATATACACTGGAATATTACTCAGCCATGAAAAGAATGAAATAATGCCATTTGCAGCAACATGGATGGACCTAGAGATGATCAAACTAAGTGAAGTAAGTCAGAAAGAGAAAGACAAACACCATATGATATAACTTATATGTGGAATCCAAAATATGACACAAATGAACTTATCTGCGAAACAGAAACAGACTCAGACATAGAGAACAGATGTGTGGTTGCCAAGGGGGATGGTGGGTGGGGGAGGGAGGGATTAGGGGTTTGGGATTAGCAGATGCAAACAATTATATAGAGAATGGATAAACAACAAGGTCCTACTGTATAGCACAGGGAACTATATTCAGTATCCTATGATAAACCATAATAGAAAAGAATATGTAAAGGAATATATATATATATGTATATATATATATATAAAACTGAATCACTTTGCTGAAGAGCAGAAATTAACACAACATTGTAAATCAATTATGTCAACAAAATAAATTTAAAAAAACAAAGAGGACATCAAAATGGCCAACAAGCCCATGAAAAGATGCTCATCACTAATCACCAGAGAGATGCAAATTAAAACCACATGAGGGACTTCCCTGGTGGTGCAGTGGTTAAGAATCTGGGAAGATTCCACATGCCGCGGAGCAACTGAGCCAGTGTGCCACAACTACTGAGCCTGAGCTCTAGAGCCCACGAGCCACAACTACTGAGCCCGCGCGCCACAACCACTGAAACCTGCGCGCCTAGAGCCTGTGCTCCACAACAAGAGAAGCCACCGCAGTGAGAAGCCCGTGCACCGCAACAAAGAGTAGCCCCCGCTCGCCGCAACTAGAGAAAGCCTGCGTGCAGCAACGAAGACCCAACACAGCCAAAAACAAACAAACAAACAAATAAATAAATAAATTTATTTTTAAAAATCCCCACAATGAGACACCACCTCACATCAGTTAGAATGGCCATCATCAGGAAGACAAGCGATCACAAGTGCTAGCAAGGATGTGGTGAAAAGGGAACCTCTATACGTTGTTAATAGGACTCTGAATTAGTCCAACCACTACGGAAAACAATACAGAGGTTCCTAAAATTTGTTTTAAATAGATCTACCATACAATCCAGCAATTCCACTTCTGGGTATACACCCAAAGGAAATGAGAACAGGATTTCAGTAAGATATATGCACACCCATGTGTATCGCAGCATTATTCCCAATAGCCAAGATATTGAAACAACCTGAAATCCCATCTATGGATGAGTAAATAACGTATATACACAATAGAATATTATTCAGCCATTAGAAAGGAGGATATCATGCCATTTGTAATGACATGGGTGAACCTTGAGCATATTATGCTAAGTGAGATAAGACAGAGAAAGACAAGTACTGTAGGATATCAGTTATATGTGGAATCTGAAAAAGTCAAACCTATTTTTAAAAAGAGAGTAAAATGGTGGTTAGCAGGGGATGGGGTGTGGGGGGATATGATTGATGGTGTTTAAGGATACAAACTTATAATGAGTAGTAAGTAAACCATAGATATCTAATGCCCAAATCATAATTTTATTAGAATATTTTAACATACTTCAAAAAACTAAGTAGGTAAAAATTAGTAAGTCTGAGTAATATATATGTATTAGATGTTTTTCCTTCTGAGGCACGAACAAGATTCTTGAACATAGGTGGATAATTTATGAAAAAATAAATCCCCAGACTGGTAGAGGTTGGGATGCCCTGCCCAGATTCACCTTTAAGAGTGAAGGGTGTATTCTCCCAGACCCTGGAAGTCCTGCCAGCAGACAACACTCGGCTGTCAGCCCTGTCAGGGATTGCCCCCGCTGCAGACTGCAAAGCTCTGCCTCTTCCTAAGGCAGCCTGCATCCAATGACTGATGTGGGAGATAAAGGTTCATCCTCTTGCCCTCAACTCCAGACAACTCTGAAGGGTCCTCTCTGCTTCAGCGCTCTCTGTGGGGTCAGCTGCGGTCTCCACTGAGACTTCTTTGCAGACTGACTTTTCCCTCTGTGCATCCTGCTTCCTTCCCTTCCCTTCCTTCCCACAAGTGTCACTTGACCCCAAAGTCATTTCTCATAAATTCCCTGCATCTAATCTCCATCTCAGATCCTGCTTCCCAGGGAACCCCACCTGCAAAACAGACCTATGACTTGCTTCTAACAGACAGAATATGGCAAGAGTGATGGGCTATAATGTCTGTGATTAAGTTACATAAGATTGTAACTTCCATCTGGCAAGCTGACTCTCCCCCTTGCTGGCTCTAATGAAGATGGCTGCGACGCTGTGAGCCATTCTATGGAGGAGCACACGCGGCAAGAGGTCTCAGGTCTACAGCTAACGAGGAGCTGAATCCTGCCCACAACCACCTAAACGAACTTGGAAGCAGATCCTAGCTGGCCCAGTCGAGACTTTGAATGAGACCTCAGCTCTGGCTTACACCAAGATTGCAGCCTTGTGAGAGATCCTGAAGCAGAAGAGCCAGCTAAACCTGATCCGTGGAAACCGTGAGCTAAAAAATTGTGTGTTGTTTAAGCTGCTAGATTTGCGTTATGTTAATTTGTTACATAGCAATACATAACTAGTGCATAAGGATTTACCATCAGAAAACAATCGTGGATGTGTGCAATGATGTGGACACAAAGAAGTTCACTGCAAAATTTTTATAATTGAGAACATTTGGGAACAGTCTAAATGTCAGTGAGTATCAGGCTGGAAATATCAATTATAATACAGGTGAACCGTACGAAATTGCCATTTTTATAGGTTAAAAAAGGTCAAATATCACTAATGTTATGTCTCAACCTAAGGTACTCATACAGTATAGACACTAAAAAATAGTAATCACAAAAAACAGTTTTCAATATGGTGGGAAAACCTCGTGAAAATTTCATGACATATTGTTAAGTGAGAACAAGTTTATAAAACTATGGAAGTATGATTTTAATTTTGCAATAGAGAGAGATGTACACATATGCATGTGAAAAAGACTGCAGGGATATCAATAAGAAGCTAACCGTATTTATCTTTAAATTATGGGATTTGGAGTGATTTTTATTTTCTTTCTTTCTATACTTTCTGCAACGGACATATATTATTTTTAATGATCAGAAAGCAAAGTTAATTAATACACGTCAGTCAACAACGGAATAAATTCCTAAACCAGAACTAAACTTCCTGCTTAGAAGGCTGACGCTTGTTTCTCACAAATCATTCTGCCTGATTTCCAGGCTTTACAGAATCCCTGGGAGTGTATCTGTTAAGTGCCCTGTGATATCATCAACAGCTCTGCTGGATTAGCTTGCTGGTTTCTGGAAATTTGTCAACCCTCCCTTGTGGATAGATTCTTCCTCATCTTGTGGCATACCCTAGGTTCTCTGAGTTGCTCTTTACAAATCCCTTGGCTTCTGACATTTCATGGTGCCCAGCAGTCCAGGGAATTTCGAGGCAAACATGTGTTCTAAAAGAATGTGGAAACTCACCATGTATTTTTCTCTCCTGTTTCAGTTACCTCTGCCCTTCTGTCCACTGTTCAGTTTCATCTGTTACCCAGCTAATGACCCTGTTAGAGAGCCAAACGCTCCCCGGGCTTCGTGGTGAATGGCTGCTGGATTTTCTCTCCCAGATCCCAGAAGTGCCTTGGGACAGCTGTGTGGGCCCCTGAGGGATGGGCCATTAGCTGGGAGCTCTCCCTCACTGAGAATTATCCCCTTACATCAGAATGTGTTCCTACCCCCTCTACTTGGTACAGCCTGCTTACTGTGTCTCTGACCATGTCCTGTCTGCATTGAATCCAAGGCTCCCACTCCGTGGAGGAGACAGGATTTGAGTGATGTGGTTTTGGCAAATTTCATTACCATCAAAGGCATATGTTATCACTGCAGGAAGAAATGGGGGTGTTAGGAGAAGGGTTAGTTGGTGACTATCCACATTTTCTCTCGCTGACGAGGGACTTAAAGTACTTCAACTTCAAAAGAGCCTAAGTTTTAACAAGATGGATTCAGGCCAACCGTGAAGACAAGAACCATTTCTGTTCGATTCTCCAAGCACCTAGGACCGTCCCTGGCACACAGTGGGCTCCTAGTGGATGGCTGTCGAATGGCTCAGTGACTGGATTAATGGATGACATCAAGAATTGTTAGCATGCTCTTTCGTAGTTTGGAATTCCCACCGGTTGGTCCAACTTCTAATCTTGGCAACCACACAGAGTAAACCTTCTCTCTTTTGCATGTGATTTTTGAAATGTTTGCTCACAACGCTTGTGTCTTCATGTCTGCGTTGACTGTTTCCTTGAAGCTTAACAACCCCGGTGGCTTCAATCACAGAACATTATCATTTTTCAATCAATGACAAAGGAAAAATCTCTGTCCTTGTCCTTTGCTTTGATTAAGGAAATTAGAATGGTAATAAGGGAGCAGGTGCTGGTGGGAGTAGATCCAAGCCATGTTGCTCATGAATGAATGGGGATGGTGTAATGCCTACCCATCCCCTCACATGAAAAAAGATATTGTAAGTTGTTCCTCCCCTTTGGGTATGGGGCATAGTGTTTTCCCACCTGTGTTTACCTTTTTCGGTGTTGGTCTCCTTAATCAGCTCCTTCCTGCCCCTCAGATCCCTGCAATTTTCCTACTATTCTGCCCAGACCTCCTTTTATGGAGCAACCCTCACTATGTGTCCTCACCGCAATCTTCCCGCTATGCAGAAATTCAAGCCAAGAGTGTTTGCACAGCTATAACGCAGCAAGTCAAGCGTTCCTTTGGTCACGGCTGTAGCCTAGGATGGCCAACTTAAACTCAATTTTTTTCAAGGTCTCCTCCTCCCCCTCCAGGAAGCCTTCCCTGAGCATTCCAGCCCACAGTGTTCTTTCCTCCTGAGTTTGAGATGCACTTCTATCTTGAGGTAGCATGGTGCAACAGACAGAACATGGACTTTGGACCCAGACTGAACCAGGTTCAAATCCTGGGACTAGCACTTACCCACGGTAAGGTGTGGGCAGATGAGATTTCCCAGTATGGTCTACTTTCTCCATTTGCAAAATGGGGATAGTAATGAGGGATACTAATCCCTCAACTACAGAGGGACTCATTCTAAGGCAGTGGCCCTCACAGTGCGGTCCCCAGACATTCCGTATCACCTGGGAACTTGTTAGAAATGCAAATCCTGAGATACCTCCCCAGCCCGTATCTGCTGAATCAGAAACTGGGGGTGGGTCCCAGCAATCTGTGCTTTTAACAAGCCCTCCAGGTGATTTCATTGCTCAAGTTTGAGAACCACTAAAGATTAGCAATAACATGTGCAAAGCACCTGCACATACGTGTTGAAGAGTCTTCACTACTATCAACCTGTACGTCCGTCACTCAGCTCGATGCTGCCTTGCCCAAAGAATGTCTGTTAGGGCAGGCAGTGTAGCACAGTGGTTAAGAGTACAGCCTCTGGAGTCAGAAAGCCTTAAATTCCATCTATACCAGCTTTGTGGTCTTGGGTGAGTTAGTAATCTCTGTGCCTCCATATCTGCAATATGATGACAATGACAGTAAAAGAAAATAGTCTGTTGTTTGTTGTGAGGAATATCTGTGATAAGACGTGTTGAATACTTATCCCATTGTCTACCATGTAATAAGTGACCCTTAAAAGTGATCGATGGGCTTCCCTGATGACGCAGTGGTTGAGAGTCCACCTGCCGATGCAGGGGACACGGGTTCGTGCCCCGGTCCGGGAAGATCCCACATGCCGCGGAGCAGCTGGGCCCGTGAGCCATGGCCACTGAGCCTGCGTGTCCGGAGCCTGTGCTCCGCAACGGGAGAGGCCACAACAGTGAGAGGCCCGCATAAAAAAAAAAAAGATCGATTATTCTAGTCTCCAACTATGTTCATTTGTCCTCAGTTATACCATAGACTCTTTAAGAGCGGGGCTAACATAGGTCATTTATGCCCTCCACAATGATTTGCATCGTGCAGAGTATAGAGCAAGGGCACAACTAATGCTCGTAGATCTCTCATTGCCACATATACTAATATCACACAGGGTAAGAGCTTGAGCTTTAGCATTATCAGGTGATTCAAGCTGACATCAAAGAGGAAAACTGTCATTGACAAAGGAAAGTGATCTTGTAGGAAAACCTGGGATTGTGTCCTTACTCTGCCATCTATCAGCTATGTGACTTTAAGATTCCATTTCTTTATCAGTAAAACAGGGATTATGCTTTGCTTGAGTTTAGAAACAAATCCTGACTCAGATTGGTGCAAATCATAAAGAAATATATGATCTGAATTCTAAGCAGCCCAGTGCTCAGGTGGGCTCCAGGGCTGGTTTACTCAGTGACTTGATGATGTCATTCAGAGCCCAGGTTCTTTCCATATTTTTGCTCTCCCATCCTTGGTGTGAGGGCTGTGCTCTCAGGCTGCACTGTCTTGATTTCAGATTGGCTGCCTGTCCCAGACATTCTACCCAGACACCAGAATGTCCAGAGAAAGAAAAAGACTGTCTTTAAATGTGACTCCTTCTTAAGAAAGGAGAAATCTTTCCTGAAATTTCCCCAGCAAACTTCTCATTATGTCTTATTAGCTTAGACTGGGTTACACATAAAACATCTTAAAACAATTGCAGGTGAGTGAACAGGATTGGTTTAGACCTATCACCTGGGTTGTGTGGCTGGCTTGGGGGTGCACCAATGCCACTACATAGAACCAAATTTACAGGGTTGTTGTGGCAATTAAATGAGACCATTGTACCACACACTATATCCAGCACACAAATGACACGTGATAGGGTCCTCTTTCCGTCCCTTCTTTCACCTCCCCCATACATCAACCAAGTTCTAAGCATTCTGCCTCTTTAATTTAATTCCAATTTGTCCATTTCTCCATAGATCCCATCACCCCCAAGTCCAGTCCACATCATGCTTGTCTTGAACCTCTGCACTTTAAAAAAATAATATTATCAACCTCTTCTTACCCATCCTCTGCACAGCCACTAGAGTGATTTTCTTAAAAAACATAAATTGCTTAAAACCTTCCAGGGCTCCCAATTCTCCCTAGAATGAAATCAAATCCAGATGTGGGGGTCATGAGAATGTATTCCCCAGATCTCCAACCAGAGGGAGCATAACTGGCCGAAGGCCTCCAATGCCGAGCTCTGACCTCTGCGGAATCAATGGCTGGGATACCAAGGCAGGGATGCAAGAAACTCCCCTGACGGCCGCCGACTTTAGCTGGAGGGCTCCCCAAGAACCTTGCTGAAACTTCCTCAGACTGCACAGCAAGCTAGGATGCTTCCACTCGACCTTTCTTCCTCCCCTTTCTCCTCTGTTTAAGGTCTGATGCTCTCCCAGCCTTCCCTGCTCCCAACCACCCCATTTGGCTCCTGGGCAGTTCCCCTAGTAAAATCCTTATGTAATCCTGTCTCGGCATCTGCCTCTTGGAGGACCTGGACTCACAAGAGTGAGAATCTCCACGATCTGATCCAGCCTCGCCTCTCACTGCTTACCACCCGCACTAGATGTGCCGGCCACCCTGAAACACAGACGGCTCCCCTTTAGCCCCTGGTTTTGCACACGCTGCTCCTCTGCCCCATGCCACCCCCTTTAGTCTACACTCCCTGTTTGACTAAAGCCTCACTTCTTCTGGAAATCTTTACCCTCTGTTTCCCCCTACACACACACATACACACACACACACACACACACACACACACACACACACACACACACGATTACATGCCTGTGCCACGGACACCCACACTGTTCCCAGATCCCCATCACTCCTCAGTGTATAACTTTTTTTTTTTTTTTTTTTGCGGTACGCGGGCCTCTCACTGTTGTGGCCTCTCCCGTTGCGGAGCACAGGCTCCGGACGCGCAGGCTCAGCGGCCATGGCTCACGGGCCCAGCCGGTCCGCGGCATGTGGGATCTTCCAGACTGGTGGCAAGAAACCCACGTTCCCCTGCATCGGCAGGCAGACTCTCAACCACTGCGCCACCAGGGAAGCCCTATGTTATAACTTTTGACTCAGGTGCCTCTCCACAGAGGATCAAGCCTGCAGAGCGCAGGACCATGTCTTCTCATTTCTCCTATTTGTCCGGTACCCAGGACAGGACCTGCCACACTGTAAGTGTTTAACAGCTAATGGTCCCCTTCTCCTCCTATGGCCCCAATACATGTCTGGGAAGACACAGAGTCCCTGACAGGGCCCTGAAACACATGCAAGTTACATCCCCAGCATCAGCCTGGTTTGGATGTAGAGGGATCAGAAAAGATCCAACGGCCCCAAGATCCAGCTCAGAGACCTGGCCAGCCTGCCTCGCCCTCTGTTTCCACAGCCTCCCTGGGGCAAAGACTTTTGCCCCAGGGAGGCTGAGCTTAAACGCATGTCAATCACGCTCTGGCAAATCCTGGATTAAAAGATCAAAGCTGACAGGCTGCCTGCTCGAGGCAGGGGCCAGCCAGGACATACAAGGAGAGGTTGGGTGTAGAATACACACCAAACCGGGGCTTGTGAAGAGCAGCGCTTCTGTGTGTGTGTGCAGTTGATGAATTACCCAAAGGTGCTCAGCCTAGGGGGCTTATAGGGGCTGAACCCAGCCCGAATTCCTTCCACCAACCTGTGTGCCCAGCTGTCAGGTTGCATCAGCAGAATCCAACCACCTAGAGAGGGCACCTTTGGTGACTGCACAGAGATACACCATGAGCCAGCAGCAACCCGGAGTGAGGCGGGGCCGGACTCCAGGAAAGAATTTGAGGCCAGAATCCAGCCCAGTTGGGAGACCAGAGCCTAGCGCGCACCAGGGGCTCAGTGCCTGTGGGCTGCTGTTGGGATGACGCTGAGGCCTCTAGCTCTGCTCCCCCGAGACACAACAAGCAGCCCTCGGCCATGTGACCTGAGACCTGTGACCTTTCCCTTTATCATCTGGCTCTCAGTGGGGACCAGAGGAGTTGCTATGCCTTATGGGATCTTGGCTGTCATAGTCCCCCCGCAGCTAGGGGGGCTGTTGGTCTAGAAGGAGTGAGAGGGGAATAAACACAACCCCACCAGCAGACACTAAGCTGTTGGCAGTCTCATCCTTTTGCAAAGGCACCCAGTTGTTCTCCATGTTGTGATCCAGGAACGTGTCCTTGTTAACCAGAATCCTGATTCTGTTCAGGCATTTGGGCTGGAGGAAGAGGGTGTGCCTCATTAGGGAAGGCTGGGCAGCACCACAGAACGAATGTTGGTTAATCAAAGCCAATCACGGAAAGTCCATTCTCCTTGCCGGTGACGGCTTAGGTGTAAGCGTGTGACAGAATTCTGGGAGGCCTCGAGGGAATTTGTATTGTACTATTCCTAAGACAGGACACGAGACAGGATGCTCTGTCTCACTGTGTCTGCGTGCAGTGGCTGGAAACGCTGCACCCTTCTTGCAGGGTGGAGGGGAAATATCATTAACACCCCGAGAATGGCAGAGCCAAGCCTAAGGTCTAGCTGAGTTGCTCAATTAACCTACCCTCCCTCAGGACTTCTGTTAAGTGGGAGAATACGTTTCCCTCATCATTGAAGCCATTTTCCATTGTGTTTCCTGGGACCTGCAGCCGAACACACCTTAACTCGCACAGGGTCTCTGGGCCCACATTTGAGGCATATATATATATATGTATATATATATACACACACATATATCTATAAATATATAATGCCTTATAAATTTCAAAATCCCTCTGCCAATATTACGTGGGCGATGGCTAGCAACTCAGCTCCATGATATATGAAATCTACGTCCAGTAAAGCTTCCCTCCTTCATATCAGGTAGATGTTCAACTAATTATGCAGTCAGGATGCCAGGAAGCTCTGCCGGGCATCTGGCTTACATTTCTACTGCTGCTTTAGGGACTCTCCCTGTGAAGCAAGTCCCATGGAGATCATCTCTTTGCCTTCAACAACTACCTGGAACCTTGGCCCCCATGGGACGATAACCTTAGCTGTGGTTGGATCCCTAGCATCTGGACCAGTGCCCAGCACAGAGTGGGTCTTGAAAAAGGGTTTTTTAAATGAACAAATAAACATGAGGTCCTCACCAGAGGCTCGAGCGGAGGCTTCACTATAAGAGAAAAAAACAAGCGTTCTCGTCTTTTGATTGAGTCACAACCACGTCCCTTTCCATTAACTTCAGTTCAGGCATGGTGCCCCTAGTGCGGCAGGACAAAAGCCAGCATTCTCAGCCCTTTATGAGAGGGATTCCAGCACCAGTGGCCACTGGGGGGCAGTGGTGCCCACACTCCCTCACCTGTCTGATCCTTGGGAGGCTCTAGTCTACTCAGGCTGATCCAAGGTGTCCCTAAAGTCTTCATTCTCGGAAGCCACGCGGTGACGAACGTACAGCCCTCCCCTACCTACAAATCAGCTGCTCTCTGCTGACTGTTCTGCCTCAATTCCAAAACTCCTGTATTGTCTGCCTTGAATTTATAGGTAGTCATTTGCCTACAGATTCCACCTCCTCTACGAGCACAGGTTAGTTCTTTTCCTTTTTTTAAGTAAACTTCTAAGTGAAACATACCAGCCCGACAGAAGAGCTCCCAAATCATCAATATACAGCTCAACGCACTTCCACCACATTAAAGAAACAGAATTTTTCCAATACCCAGACCCCCCCTCCACCGCCATGCTCACTCCTGGTCACTCTCTCATCTTCCTCTCCTGGCTTTTCTGACTTCTAGACGAGTTTTGCCTGTCTTGGGGCTGAACATTGTTGGGGAGGGGAAATTTCTCCCTGTAACCCTCCTGAGTTCTTGTGGCCGGACTGATAATAAAATTGACACAAGGCCGGTTAAGAAGAGAAAAAGACACAAAATTTTAATTCATGCACGTGAAGGTCTCATAGAAACGGGGCCTAAGAAGTGGCCAGAGCAGGCAGCTTTTATACTTTTTAGACAAAGAAACAACACATTTGTGAGGAATTGACAGGACAAAGAAACTTGGGTTTCGGGTGTTTAATTAGTAAGAAACCTAAACAGAGTTTGGGCTTGAATTAGTACTTTTTTTTTTTTTGCGGTACGCGGGCCTCTCACTGCTGTGGCCTCTCCCGTTGCGGAGCACAGGCTCCGGACGCGCAGGCTCAGCGGCCATGGCTCACGGGCCCAGCCGGTCCGCGGCACGTGGGATCTTCCCAGACCGGGGCAAGAACCCACGTCCCCTGCATCGGCAGGCAGACTCTCAACCACTGCGCCACCAGGGAAGCCCTTGAGTTAGTACATTTTAAAAGTAACAAGGTTTGTTTGTACAGGCTCCTCATCCCTGTATCTCCGGTGCTAAGGGCATCCTTCTACCTCCAGAGGCAGGGAGTGCATCTTGCGCATGAGAGATTTATTTCCTGCTTGTGGGGAGACAGAAAGGAGGGCCAAAGTGTCCCTCTTGCATTGGCCATTTCTTAAAATAACTTTAATTCAAAATAATCAATATGCCTTTGTGGCATATTTTGGGGCAGCCTGCTCTGAGCCCCAACAATATAAATGGGATCATACTGTAGATGCCCTTTTGTGCCTGGTTTCTTTGGCTCAACGCTAAGTTTGTAAGATCCATCACTGTTGTTGCCTATAGAAGTTTGCTGATACCCATTGTACAGATAAGAAAACTGAGGCTGAGAAAGAGGAATCACAAGCAAGGTCCCCAGAAAACCAATGGAACCCATAGCTCCTCTCCACTGTCTCTGTGAATCACTTTCTTGGTGCCATGATAGCTCCTCTCTGGGGGGATCAGTATCACCTTTTCCTGTCCACCCAATAGGACTATTTCTCTTTGAAAAAGACGCGCTTAATCACCCCCTTTTTTCAAAAGCCTTTCCTCATTCTTGGCTACAAGATAAAATCCTCTTTATTTCCCCAGCTCTTTCCTTCCTGTGCTCTCGATAGAAAACCTTTCTCCAGCTCTGCCTGCAATTACCACCGAGAGAAATCTCAACTACTTTGGGCAATTCATTTGCGCTTTCACACCAGGCCTGTCTTTAACACACCTGAATGGTCCTCTTCAGGACAACCTTCCCCTTTGAGCTGCACTTTTTCAATGCCACCAGCCCTGACTCACGCCCCTTCCATCCCAACTCTTATCCTTTCCATGATTTCATTCCTTGCACTGTTGGAAATGGATCATTCAACCCAGACTGTGCTGATAAGATGGATAGCTCTTCCCTGCTTGGGGCCACTGGGTTTAACCAACACCTCAATGCAAGCATCTTCTACAAGGATTTAATTCAGATATTTAGACAACAGATTTTTATCTACCACACCAGTTGCTTTGCCTCTGAGTAGAGTGGGGATAATCCTTTGGCTTTAATCAGGAGGTAGGTGAAAGGGTCTGTGTATGTGGGGTGCAGGGGATAAAGTTAGAAAGGCTGAGCGTCAAGACTCTCATCCCAGGTACCTGACTCACCGTCTGACCTTGAGAAAGTCAATTCCCCACTCTGAGTCTCAGGGTCCCATCGGTAAAATGAAGGGGTTGAGTGTTAAATTGGAGAGGGGGTGATCGATCCAGCAGGGAGTCCACGCAGGGCCACCACTCTCAATTGTGCAAGTTGCTGCCTGTACAGGGATACCCTGTTAAGGGGCTAAGTTGAGGGCGGAAGTCCACCCGGAGAAAGGGGTTCCCTTCCCTAATTCAAGGTGCCTTGCCACTAAGCAGCGGCCCTGGTGCTGTTGTATGCGCATGATTTTTCTGGGAAAAGCATCCATAGCTTTCCAGCTTCTCAAGGCATCCCAGTCCCCCTGAAGGATTCAAAACCATTCATTTGCATGGTCTCTCCAGCCTCTTGCTTCCCTGCCTCCAGTGAGTTTGCTGGTATTTCCTTTCCGCTTCAAATACCCTCACTTCTAGCTCTGAAATGATCCATAAGCACAGAGCCCTACCCCTCGAATAAAATTGCTGGAGAAGGGAGGTGTTGTCTGGGACGACTGTTTCATTTCTCAGTGAAGGAGTTTGACCCAAGGGAGGCTGAGGGAGAATGCTCAAGGGCAGAGGAAGCAGCTGTTAGGAATAGTGGGGTAAAAAATTAACTAAATGTCTTATTTGGGGAGGAGGTAACAGGGTACAAAGGCAGCCGCCGCCAGAGAAGGCAAAAAGCAGTTGCTGTTTGGGGTTCGGGGCTGAGAGTGAAAATTGAAAACAAACTCAGCTGAGGTGGGTGGATGATGGGAACATGCTTGGGGGAATTCAAATCCTGGGAAACTTCAGGGATTACCTGAAGCCCTCTTTTACCCATGCTGATCGGAAGAAGGAAGATAACAGGACTGGATCTGCAGGCGACCCCTTTTCTGCAGGCAGAAAATCCATTATTTCCACCTAGGGATGGCAAGTGTGTCTATGATTAGGGCTTAATCGTCCACATGGCACGAAGGATTTTGTGCTCACCTTTTTCTTTAAGCTTCTATTAAATATTTAAGGGGCTGGCCCCCAGAGCATTTAAATTAGGATGTGGTTTACATCAAATTGGTTTACTTATCACCTTTGCCAGTCAGGTCCTCTCTTCTGGGAATGCGGACTTGGGGCAAGGAGATTCAGGGCGTCATTGGTGGGGTGCAGATCTGGAAGATTATGGAGAACTGAGGGCTTCATCTGGCCATGTGGAGCGGCTGGGCTCTGGGGTGTTTCCCTGTGATGGAGGGCTTCATCTGGCCATGTGGAGCGGCTGGGCTCTGGGTTGTTTCCCTGTGATGGAGGGTTTCATCTGGCCATGTGGAGCGGCTGGGCTCTGGGGTATTTCCCTGTGATGGAGGGTTTCATCTGGCCATGTGGAGCGGCTGGGCTCTGGGGTGCTTCCCTGTGATGAGCCCCTTCTCTACTTGGGCTTCACTGAGCCAGTTTTGGCTTCTTGCAACCAAACCACCCTTAAGGAGACACAAACTTCAGCCACCACTGGGTGGGGGGTGGTGATGGCAGGATAGATGCTCTAGAATCTTCAGTGAGGCCCTCATGACTCCTAGGTGGCTTGAGAGTAAGTATGCCCCACTTTAAATCAGTCTAGGGTATAAAATTCCAATTTACAACAAAGCAAATTAGAGTAATTCTTTCCATTACCCTAGAGGATTCCTCTTCCATCCTGGTGGCCCCCCAGTATTTCCAATTAAACCCATTCATTCTAGCTCTCATCCAGAACACATGCATTTCTCTCTCCCTCCCTGTCTCTCTCTGCTTCTCTTTTTCTCATAAGTACAATGGCTGTCATGCTTGGAGCTCATGCTATGTCCTAATGCTGTGCTAAGCTTTCTATTGACATTGTTTTAATATTCACAACAACCTGCTAAGATATTCTCCCCCATGTTAATGATGAGGAAATTGGGGTTTAGGTGGGTCAAGTAACTTGCTGGAGGTCACACAGCAGGTACGTAGCAGAGTCAGGATTTGAGTCAAGGTCAGTCTGAGTCCAGAGGATGGGGCAGAGCAGAGCCCCTCCTCTGCTGATAGGTGGGAGCAGAAGGGCTGAGGGGAGGGGGGCAGAATGAGTTCACTAGTAAACTGGCTGAGCCTGGAGACGGCGGGAAAGGGGAGTGTTGAAGGAGAGCCTCTGCTAAAGTGAAGAGGAGATGGACACACACCCCCCATCCTACAGTAAAGGATGCCAGAAACCTTTACCCTCGACTCTCCCTTCAATGGACTCCACTCATTGCTGCTTTTAAGAATCTCCAAGTCTCTAGGTTCTTGTCCCCAGTTTGGCTGGCAGAGCAACACTCATCCACGCATATCTCTGCCCCTGCTTCCCAGAAGCCCCCTACTCCTGCCACCCACCCTCCTGTTCCCCTCCCATCTTCCCCAGTGCAGGGAATGCAGCAGCTGCCTGCCCCTGAGCGCATGCTGAATCCACAGCCCAGATGCTGAAGTCCACAGTCGTGAGGGAGAAGCTCCAGAGGAAAGTATCCAGAGACAGGGCAATGTCTCAGCAAGGAGACAGCGCGCTGGTGCGCCATTTCAGGCACAGACTCAGGTAACTTTAGAACTGGAGGAAACCTTAGAGGTATGTCGGTTTCAAGATGGGGGAGAGTGAAGTGCAGAAAGAAGGAATGACTTTTCTACCATCATGCACTTAATGGGTGGAAAACCTGGGTTTCATTCATTTACTCATTCATTTGCTCACCCAAGATTTATCAAGCAGCTATTGTGTGCCAGTCACAGAAGATGGAGATACCAAGTGGAATAAAACAGTCTCAAGGGGCTTGCAGTCTAGGCTGTAGATGGTATGGCTCCCACGTTAAGGAATTTTCTAATTCGCGAGGATATTAAAGTTGGCTACATATTTAATAAGCATAATAGTACTTAGCATGTTCTAGACCCCAGAGTATTTACAATTATTATCTCATTCAATCCTCACAACAACTCAATGAGGTAGGTACTATTTTATCCCCATTTTGCAGATGAGAAAACTGAGGTACAGAGATCTGAAATGACGAAGGCTACACAGCTGCTAAGTGGCAGAGCTGGGATTCAGACATGGGCTGCCTGGCCGCCTGCTGCCACTTTGCCGTTCTCAAGCACTTCCATAGCATGTTATTATATAAGGAAAAAAAAAACCCTGCCCATATGCTGCTTAAAACGCCATAAAATAGGTAAAAATACAAGAGAATACGAAATCAGTATTAAGAAAAATAAATGACACAGTAGTCAGGGTGATGGAGGGGAAAACAAAACAGGGATTTGTAAGGTACGTGTGTTCTTTCCCAGGATTACTAGTGATGAACCGCAAATTTGGATATGTCTCCTAGCAGACAAAACATAAATTAAAAAGTCTGTTATATTATTTTCATAATTTCTGATTAGAAAATTTAATTTCTTATAGGGAAGTACAACAATCTGTTTATTTTTTCTTAAAAAAAAAAAATATCGGGTTTCCCTGGTGGCGCAGTGGTTGAGAGTCCGCCTGCCGATGCAGGGGACACGGGTTTGTGCCCCGGTCCGGGAAGATCCCACATGCCGCGGAGCGGCTGGGCCCATGAGCCATGGCCACTAAGCCTGCGCGTCCGGAGCCTGTGCTCCAACGGAAGAGGTCACAAGAGTGAGAGGCCCGCGTACAAAAAAAAAAAAAAATCTATATATATACACATATATATGAACTGAACCCTGAACTCTTGAGGGCAAAGACCATGTCCTGCTCATCTCTATGAAGGGTCCTCTGACAGAGAATAATGTGAAAGGTGTTATTGTATTGGGTGGGTGGGTGGGGTGTGTGTACCTGTTTCCTAGAGCTGCCATAACAAGGTAGACAAACCAGGTGGCTTAAAACAACAGACATTTACTCTGTCACAGTTCTGGAGGCCAGGAGTCCAAAATCAAGGTGTTGTTAGGGCCAGGCCCTCTCCAAAAGCTCTAGGGGAGGACCCTTCCTCGCCTCCTCCAGCTACTGGTGGCTCTGGCTTTCCTTGGCTTGTGATAGCATCACTCCAGCCCCTGCCTCCATCTTCACATGGCCTTCCCTCTGTGTCTGTGTCTCCTCTCGTCTCATAAGGACACCAGTCATACTGGATGAAGGACACACCCTACTCCAGTACGACCTCATCTTAAATTACATCTGCATTGTCCCTATTTCCAAATAATGTCACGTTCAGAGGCTCTGGGTGGACTTGAATTGTAGGGGAGACACTATTCAGCCCGTTACAGGTGGTAAGAGAGAACGTTTCTGAGGAGGTGACCTTCTTGCTGACGTCTGAAGAATGAGGAGGACCCGGCCAGGCACACATCTGGGGGAGGAACAGTCCAGGGTGAAGTGTGAAGGCCCTAAGTCTGGGATGAACATGGTATGTGGGAGGGCTGGCAAGACCCCTGTGGCTGCAGCAGCATCGGGAGGGGAAGAGTGGGGGGAACACGGAGACACAAGAGGAGCTAGGAGGAAGCTGGGACCATTGCCAGGAGCTTGGATTTTATTCACAGTACAGCAGGGCAGGTCTTGAGCAGAGGCGTGACAATGAAAAGGTTTGGTTTTTAAATGATCGGCCTGGTGGCTGCATTAAAGCACAGCCCAGAGAAGAATAAACAACTGGAAGTGGCAGTGGGGGATTTGGGAGACTGTCCCTGGGAGTCCCCAGGTGAGAGAGGATGACAGCTCTGACTAGTTCAGGGGCTGTGGGGATGGAGAAGAAGAGATTTCGGCTATACTTAGAGCTGAGAGCCTCCCTGACGGATCGACTATATGCTGGGGAGGAAAGATGGTCCTGCTGTCCTGAGAATTCTGCTCTACATGTATCCACCTGCAGCTGGCATTTTCAGTGAAACACATGCCCTCTTTCCATGCCCAGACTCGGAGTTCAGCCTCATTCCTGTTACCGGCTTCACTGCCTTCCGTACTTGGGGTTGATCACAACTTATTATTTCTCAATTCCCCCATTCTTGGGCACTTAGGTTGTTTCTGATTTCTCACAGTTACATCAGTGCTACAATAAACGTGCATCCAATTGCTCATGCCTTCAACAGATTTCTGGAACAGAATTTGGGCGTGTGTCTGAGGCTTTCTCCATGCTAGAAGGGGTGTAGCTGGGTTCTAGGGTACTCCCACTCTAATGGGATTATAGGTTTTTGTCAAAGTATACTCCCATGGGTTCAGTGACCAGAGATGTGCTGGTTCCTAACTAAGCAGAGAAAGCCCATCCCTTCCCCACCTTCTGAGGCTGAACAGTCCTGCAGGAGGCCCCCATCGCACGCCACCTCCTCACTTCCTGTGCTTCCCTAAATTTAAAAATTTCAGGGTTCCTGTAGGCCATATGCTACCTTGTGTCTGGTCTTTAGAACACGGAGTGGCATTTGGGGAATGGGACCAGGCTGCCAAGTGTAGCTTGGATCTGGGAAATGGCCAGACTCTCCTTGCAGACGGCTTTTCTTTTCTCTAATACATGCCCTCACTTGAACGCAGGTCCAGCAGGAGAAGAGGAGATTAGATCCTTATACCTGTTCTGACTCATAGGTCTCCATCTGTTACAGCAAAGCATTCTTGGGAGAGGGAGAGGATTGGGGAGGGCGATACAATCTAGCTTCATTTCTATCCTTTTTCCAAACGCTACCTACAATTTTTTTGTCTGCTCTGAATCTCTATCCTCATCAGAAACAAACAAAAAAACTGTAAGGGGTAACACACATGACAGATAGAAGAATAATTTGCTTAATATGCAAAGAGCCCTTACAAATTAAAAAAAGAGAATGACCTAATTCTATTAAATGGATGAAGGACACGAAGTAAAGCAATCACAGAAAAATACAAAACAGCAAACAAATCTGCAAAGATGTGCAGCCTCACTCATTATTAAAGAAAGGGGAATCAGAACAGGCACATACTTGCTAACTCTCAGAGTGACATAGATGAAAGAGCTTGACCATTCCCTATCTTGTAAATGTCAATACCCTCGGGAAGGGAGGGCGCAAACTTTGGGGAGGGCAATAGGACAGTATCATTTTCTTTGCCCCCACCCCCTTTTCCTTTTTTTTAAATTAAAAAAAAATTTTTAGGACAGTATCTTATGCTAGGAATATTAACAATTCCATTTCTAGGAATTTATTATAGATAGATATAGAGATAACGAACTCCAAAGTGGGCAAAGATATACCAAAATTCTTATTATAGTAATGTTTTTTAAGGGAAAATTCTGAAAACAGAGTGACTGTGAGTCAATAGGACATTGACTAAATAAAGAACGATACATCCATACAACAGAACACAATGCAGCGATTAAAAGAAGAACAGGGCGGCTCTAAATGTACTAATATATTTTAAAACCCAAGGTACAAAGTTCAGAAGAAAAGGCAACTTTCCTGGCATAATGCATTGTATTTTCATATAAAACATTTATGGAAAAATGGATAAAAAAAGCACAATAGCGATTGCCTCTAGTAGACAGCAGTAGAAGATGAAGAGACTTTCACTTTTGTATACTTCTACAGTGCTTTTTATAAATTATTATCAAATGTTACCTTTATGATTAAAACTTGTTTTAAAAATATTTAGCAGAAAGCAGATGATTCAAGAGCGGACTTAAAATCTGGAACTTGGAACATCTGAATCCTAACTCCAGTTTATGTTCTGTTTTCACCTGTGTTACATCAGGTAACACAGGCAAATCTCTGGACCTGACTTTCTCATCATTAAACTGGAGATGTTATGGGTTTCTTGGTGCTGGTGTCACTGTTGATGTTCTTTATGCCGCTGCAGTGACAAACTGGTGCAGAAAAGCAAGCAGCTTAATTGTTTGGCTCCAAAATTTGTTTTGTTTGTTACCCACGTGCAAACATCAATCGGATATTCTTGGAGATCGTGTCACTTACTTAGTTAAAGAAATAATAGTGATGCTTCCCGGCCGTGAAGGCGTATTGGAGATGTTAGAGGGCCATCCAATTTCACCCATCCTTCTGCTAATTCCGCCTGTAGCCTAGTGCATGCTGGGATTAAATAGCATCACCTCCCGGGTTGATGTAAAACACCTGGTGAGATTTTTCTCATGCTTGCCTTCCCTCAAGTTGAGAAGGTAAAATCGGGTCATTCTCCATCTGGGGTAGGAGTAAATAAAGACATAGTAAACGTCAACAGAGGAAATCACTAAGCAGGGGAGATATTATTAACAGGGACAGGAAGACTAGAAACGCTTAGGTGAGAGGTAACTGAAAAAAAAACAATAAAAGAACTTTGCAGGGTCTTTGCAGAGAAATTGCAAAGAATTGTGGGTTAAGGAACGAAGATGGAGGCCATGGTGGGGCAGAATGAAGAAGCTGGTTGAGTTGGCAGGAGTGCAGTTGAAAAGGGAGGGCCTCAGTAGCAGACAAAGAGTATCTCGGAGGCGTTCATTGGTTGATTAAAAAAAGGGAAGGGGGGACAGACAGGCCGAAGGACAGGGAGAAGAAAACTGTTCTTAATGATTATAAGCAACTTGCCCTACAATCCCAAAGTGGGACAAGGAGGACGGGTAGAAAAGGCTGACTCCAGAGGCCGGGAGGACGGTAAGCTGGGAAGAGTTCCCGGAAAGCCTTGTCTCCGAGGAGTGTTGCTAAGTCAGGGGATGTCCACCTGGGAATTATGTCATGGGAACCTTGGCTAGAAAGACACTGGGTGAGTCCCAGCTCAGACACCCTGTTACGTTGGTGTGTTGGCACTCCCCACGGGCGGGTGTCTGTGTTTGATTCATCTCTATCCAAAGGCAGTGGCCCATCGTGAGCACGTGGTGAATGCTGGCTGCACGAATGAAAGTCCTTCCAAGGAGGTGGGAAGAGAGACTCTAACCTTCTTCCCCATGTGACTGCTATTGGCTTATATTAGGACCTTGGCTAAAGTACAGCTTACAACTGTTGCCACTAAGCGTCGTAGCCACGGTGACTGAGCACTTTGCCACATCAGGACACCGTGAAATGCTTGCAGACATTCTCGTAGGTAATCCTTGAATCCAACCTAGGGGGTGGGTGTTATCCTCACCCCCCTTTTACAGATGAGGAAAGAGCTTAGAAGGGTGAAGTGGCCTGCCTGGGGGTGCCCAGCTGGGATCTGAAACCAGATCTGTCAATTCCAAAACCCAAGAGCTTTGCAACAAGATACCAGAGACTGACAATGGCCCATGTGGGGGCGGCCTTAGTCTCCCTGTTTTACAGATGAGAAGACTGAGACCCGGGCAACGGAAGTTCAGATTGTCAGACTCCAATCGCGTGCTCCTTCCTCTGTGCGACTCTGGTCCTCTCTAATCCCATGGGAAGGCGGGAGACGTGACTCAATGTGGCTTTTTTTTAAATTTCCAAAGCCTTCCAAAGTTGAACAGTCCTGATTTTCCAGCCATGTCAGATATTTCTGACTGGATCAGTGGGTCTCAACCAGTAGCGATTTTGCTCTGCGGGAGACATTTGGCAATCTCTGGAGACGTTTTTGGTTGTCACAACTAACGGTGTGTTTTTGGCGGGGGTGTGGGGGGAGCAGTGTGGAGATTCTACTGGCATCTAGTGAGTAGAGCGCCCAGGGAAGCTGCTAAATATCCTAGAGTGCTGCTTATGTACCTCCACCTAGTCTTTTTTTTTTTTTTTAATGTTTATACACATAACTAATACAGGGGGAAATCTTGTAATTTACGAAAACCTTCTCATTAAATACATAAGCCACAGAGACAAAGCTAAACATCCAGCCACTCCCCACCCGCCTTCATCAGCAGCCACACTGTCAGCAGTTTGTGTACATCCTACAGTGCAAAGGAAGTTCCTCACAATGAAGAATACATCATTCTTTTTGAAGTGGATAGACCCCTCTCTGGCCTCCCTTTGAGGCTGGTACTTTTCACCCTCAGTCGCTTAATATTAACTTAATCGCCCAGGCTGCCTGGGCGATTCATCCCAGAAAATATTTTCTGAGCACCTACTATGTACCAGGTGCTGAGCCTGAAGCTGTTCTGATGCAGAGAGAATATCTCCCACGGCACAGTCATGAAACATTAGAGCAAACAGCTTTGGCCGTGACACACACCAACTCAGGAACTAAGAAACAAAGGGGGAAAATGGTCTGACTGACAAGAGCGGAAGGAGAAGCATCTGGAAAAGTTGCTTGTAGCGACTGCTCTTTGGGCCCTATTCACACCTTATTTTTTATCAGTTGGTTTCCTTGTTCATTGTTAGCACCTCCCCACACCCCAGTCTGTCACAGGTTCTCTTATATCTCTGACTCCTAGCATAGTACCTGGTATACAGCAAGCACTCCCTAAATATGTGCCCTTTGAATGAATGATATTATCTCATTCAAAAACCCCGTGAGTAGGTATTGCTATTATCTCCATTTTACAGAGAGGAACCTCAAGGCTCAGAGAGGTGAAGTACTTGGCCTAAGGTCACACAGCCAGCAAGGAGCAGAGGGCCAATTAGAATCCAGAGGTGCAGAACCCAAAGTTCTGCTCTTGACACCAGCCTTTAGAAGGCAGCCCTGATGGCTTAGTGAGTGAAAGTCATGCAGGGCAGATGGATTCAGGAAAGAAGAAAACCAACTTTTGCAAATCTTTTCTTCAACCTGTGGATTTGAGAAGGTCTGGTTCTTTGGGGCTGGGATCGCTGTGAATCTCCTCCATCATCCCTCCCCAGTAGCTAGTGCATCCCATCCCTTTCTTGCCCCCCGATTCTCCTATTTAATGGTCTTTCTCTCCCCTGCCTGCCTCCCTCTTCCCCATCTTGTCCAGTCCCCTGGGGCTGCCAAAGGTGCCATTCGGTCAGATAATTAAAGTTCCCCTCCTGTTAGCATCTCGCTCCTGAGCCCTTCCAGCAGCTGTTCAGCTGGAGCGGGTCTGGGAGAGCGCACAAAAGCTTTACCAATAATTGTGTCTACAAGCTGCGTGTGCGTGCGTGTGTGTGTGTGTGTGTGTGTGTGCGCGCACGCATGCATGTACACAGCCAGCATGCGCCCGGCCTCACCCCAGCCCCTTGGGTGGGGGCCACGGATTCATTACAGATTTTTCTTGGCGGCGTTGAGAGGAGGGAGGGGAAGGGGACCAGATGGCAGACAGGCGGGTGGCGGTGGGCCCTGCCTCCTCTTCCTCTCATCAAGCAGATGCCCTAGGAACAAGGGCCCCGGAGGCAGAGGCAGGATTAGAGGGGGAAACACCGTATCAATTAGTGTCAAAGGCCGGGGGACTTGGTGGAGGAGGGGCAGCCAGTTGGCTCTGGCTGGTGGGGGAAGGAGAGAGAGAGAGAGAGAGAGAGCACTGATGCAGGAGAGGGGACCAGACCAGCCCGCAGCCCACAAGGGGTTAACATGCATCCTCGCGAGGAGGAGCTGGGAGTGAGGAGAGAACCACCCTCAGAAATCACCAAGGGCAGCACCGCACTTTCAGGTGGGTAAACTGAGGCCCGGGAGGAGAAGAGGCTCAGCGGGAAGTCTTACAGCCCCTGCACTGCGGCTAGTACTACGATTAGAGTTTTAATATTATTAGATATTAGACAACATTAGATAATATTAGATAATAATAATAATAGATATTAGATAATATTAATACTACTAAGAACATTAGTAATATTCTTGTCTGTAGTAATATCAAAAATCCTAGCAGCAGTGAAATCGTATGAGCCTCACTGCTGAGCACTTACTTTGTGCCACATACTTGCTGGACAATTTCTTACCTAATCTAATCCCCCCAATGGCCTGATAAGCTAGATCTTAACAGCCTTGTTTTATGGATGAAGAAATTGCAGCCCAGAGAAGGGAGTGAGGCTGCCCAAAGTCACAAAGCAAATAAAGATGCGGCTGAGATTCTAACACAGAACTGAGCCGAGTGAACAGTCAACAAGCACGGCTCGTCTGGACTTGCCCTTGGAGTGAGCTTCGGTCCATGTTGGTTTTGAGGAGCAGCATTCTTAAACCCTCACTTCTTTTACTCTAAAAAACAGAACAGACTTTAAAGTTCCAAGACCAAAATTCAAGTTCAAGCTCTTACTGACAATCTGTGTGACCTTGGGCAAGTCACTGAGCCTCTCTGAATTTGTTTCCTCCTCTGCTCTGTGAGGCTATCCAACAACGGTGGATAGGAAAATTACTTCTGATTAATGCCTATAATGGAATATTATGCAGGCTTTCAAAAATGACGAGATGGGTATTTACTGACATAGTAAGATACTCGGACTGTATTGTTAAATTAGAAAAAAAAATCTGAAATTAAAAAAATGCCCAATATTATCCCAAGTTGATTAAGACATATAGAGAGAAAGAGTGAGATGAGAAAATGAGAGAGAAAGCGAGAACAAGAGTGAGTTAGTGAGTCCAGAAGGATAAACTCCAAAATATTTGTAGTGGTTATTCTCTGTGCAATGATACTTTCTTTTTTGTATGTAAGTGTTTACAAAAATTAGTATGAATACAAGTGATAATATTACAAGTTTGTTCTGTCATCAGCCTTGCCCAGTCCTGAGTATTGTGAGGACCAAAGAGTCTGGCTCTGCATCCTGTAAAGTACCCACACATCCGAGGGATGGTTTGTCCCCTGGGGTGTGATAAGATGGGGAGGGGAGTGATAAGATGTAGGTCAGGGTCTTGTCTACAGCTCAGTTAGAGACCCAACAACATCAGTGGGTCAGGTCAAAGTCATAAAGAACCAGCGTCTGAGGGCTGCTGGGGAGGGAAGGGTTAATGTGCAAATCCATAAAGCTGACCCCGGGGTGGCCCGCTTAGGAGACCATCTGCCAGCAGGCCTGCAGCTGCCAATCCAGGCAGGCCCTGCCTTCTCGCAGGCTCCTCCCAGCCCGCACCGCTTGGAGCAGCCCAGATGCCTCTGCCTTGGCCTCTGACTCCAGCCAGGGGAGTCACATCTCTCTCCCCATCCCCAGCAGCCGCACTGGCATCCGAGGCAACAGCGGTTGCCGACTTGCCCACTTAATGGTCTCACATGACTAGCAGACAACGACGTGGTAGGTCTTCCCATTGTGCAGCTGAGGAAACTGAGTCTCAGAGGCAAAGGCGCTTGGCCGAGGATACAGATTCTTGGAGACAGCCCAGGTTCCTGGGGGAAGCGGCGAGCCCCGCCCCATCCTCTGATAGTCTCCCACGGGCAACGACTCCTCCAGGAGCAGTTGAGGGGCCAGGTGAGGCTGATATTCTAGAGCCTGTCACCAAGAGCTTGAGGCGACGGGGCAGGGATGGAGGTGAAGCAGAAGAACACAAGATGGGCGTCTTCAGGAAGCTGGGTTCAAATCCCTGCTCTATCTCCCCACTCTGCCTCATCTGCTGGTCGATCTAGAAAGTCTTATGGGGACCTTCCAACTCTCCCATTTTGGGGAATCCAAGACCTCTGACTACTTCCGGACCCCAGGAAAAAGAGTAAGATGAGCGCCACTGGCACCCACTCTGGAGTCAGATATTGGTCCTGAGAGCCAAACGAGGGGAGAGAAAAGAGTTAACTTGAGGGGCGGGTGGAGAAGGGACAGAATCCTCTCTGGAACCTGCCCACGTGTCAGACTGAACAGCTCCGGACTGACGGCCAAAAGATGCAGAGAGAGACCCAAAAATTCCCAGAACAGATGGGCCAGCCCGGGCGTGTGGGGGATGAGATGGCCGTCATAATCATAATATCTCAAATTCCTCTGGTGCATTCCGGTTTTCAAAGCTCATTCAAATCCATTATCTTATTGGAATCTCACAACTCTTCTGGACAGTAGATGGCCAGGGGCTACAAGACCCATCTGGCAAGATGAGGCAACTAAACTCAGAGAGGCTAAGAGGTTTGCTCAAGGTCACACAGCTCGTGTGTGGTCAGAACAGTCAAAAAGAGAATTAGGTCTCCTGAATCCTAATTCATCCATCAGTGGACCTGTGATTTGATCCCCTCATTTTCTAACTTGGGGGCTTGGAATGATGATATATGTTAGTAATAAAATAGCAACAACAAAAACAGTAATAAAACCAACATGCACTGATCACTTATAACACGATAGGCACTGCTTTAAGCACTTCATACTATCTCATTTAATTTCCACTTTGACCCTGGATGAGGTAGATATTACTATTAGCTCCAACTTACAGATGGAGGAGACAGACTCACATGAATGAAATCACTTGCTCAAGGTCAAAGTTATAAAACACTGTAGCTAAGATTCAAATGTAGATCACCCTGTGCCTTCACCACCGCCAGTGGTTCCCAATCATCACTGCAAATCAGAATCACCTAAGAAGAGTTTAAAAAATCACTATGCTCATATGTCACCTTGAATCAATTAAATAAGGGCGTCCAGACATGGGGCCCAGATATCACTATTTTTTAAAGATTCCTAGGTGATTCCACTGTGAAGCCCAGTTTGGGAATCACCATACTACACTCTCCCCAGGTACAGTTCCATTGATCATCTCAGAAGAGCTCTGTGACAGCTGCGTTTCTCTGTTTCCCTAACTGTAAAATGGAGCCCCTTTAGCTTTGTTGACTAGGATCCATCCTCTCCAGGCTCAGGGCAGGAAAGTGTCAAGGCCCCAGAACTTTGAGCTGAGAGCTCTAGCTGCTCCCCCAGAGTCAGCTAGAGTGTGGGAACCCTATACCCACTTGACCCTGTTGTAAAACTTTTATTATGTTTATTTCAAATCAGGTTTTGTGCAACTGCAAACACTGGAATCTGTAGCAACAGGGAATGTGATGCTGCTAGCCGCATTCTTTACCTTCTCTGGGCAAACCCGTTCAGTGTCCCCCCAAAATATAGTGAAATCATAATGGAGGAGAAGCCAGGGGCACCGCCAAGGGAACAAAGGAAAACAGATCCTGGAGGAAGGGGCTGTGGCTTGCTGGAAACTGGGACAGTGGTTTTGTTTTGTTTTGTTTTTCCCAGACTCTGGCAATCATCTTCACTCCTGCCTTTGAAATCATCCCCCGGTTCCTCCTCAGAAGGAAGCAAAGTGCCTTCTCTGTGCCTGCTCTCCTTTCTGAGTCTGGGGGAGCAAAGTGTAGAGGGAAGGTGGTCTCTTCCCTGGGTTCAAGTCCTGGCTGTTGGCTAACTTGTTGCACGGGCTTGGACCGGCCGCTGGCACGCTCCAGCCAACTTCCCTGCCTGTAAATAAGGAGACTGGAGCCCCTCCTGACCTTGACCTACCTAGTTCTGTCATCAGATCTGTCAACCGCAGGATGGATAACAGAGAAACTCAGACGCACGTAGAAATGCAAAGAAAATCAGGCCTCCTCGAGAGCTCTCTGCTCCACCCCCCTTGCCCTCACCAGGAGAAGGTGCCATGGGAAGCTGTGGTGCTTTTCTGACCCCCTTGGAACTCGCAGTCCTGGTCCACAAATGCTTTGGGCTCAAAGCTGGGAGTTCCACGATTGTGAAGTCTAGGATCAAATGTCCTGATGAACAATGTCCCAGAGGAGGCGGGAGTGACCCCATTGGGCTCAGCAGATGACAGGTCTTGGACCCACGGAACTTAAGAACCATGGGATCCTATGGTCTCAGAATCTCAGAACCAGGGGCATAACCAGGTGTGTGGGGCCCGAAGCTTACACAGTTGGGGGCCTTCTTTAAAAACACAGCCTGAACCACTTCTATCATACTTTACACTCTAGACTTTTTGGTTGTATATTCCGACTGCCTCATCATATGACAATTTTGTAGTATCGTCAACTACAGAGAGAACAGGAAGGTAATTCTGCATTTTTTCTGTGTTGGTTGTTTAGGAGCACTTGGAGACCACGTGGTTGAGAGGTCCAAAGGTCCCAAAGAGATATCAAAGTGAAAGGAGTCCACGGCAGTGACCGACGTCAGGCCGTCTGGCAAGCCTGAAAGGGGCTTATGAGGACAAGGGTGTTCCAGGGTCCCTGTGGTCTTTCTCCTGCCCGTGAAGAGGGCTTCCTTTTGAAGCTGTGCTAGGAGCGGTATCTTAGCCACACTGAGCTCTTCATGCATAGAAGATAGCTCATTTTCAGCTGGTTATCTCCCCTCATAACTTCTACCAGCTCTCCTACTTAACAATCCCACAGCCTTGGGGGAAAACAGGAACAGAAAATATATGCAAAATGGCCCTCCGTTTTGATAGAGGTGTACGCAGTTGCTGACTTCAATCTTTTTGCAGCAGCTCCCTGAGAGAATCAAGAATCGAGGATGCCGCAGAAGCCTGGGGACTGGGGCTCGGCACGCACCGGAGACGATGAAGGTACGGAGCTCGGAGGTTTAGGACTTGGATTGGACGCTGCTGTTGTTGGGGGGGAAGGGAAGACAGGGAAATGCAGGCCGAGTCAAAGGGTTCAATCTACTTACCCCTGGCCCTGGATCCCAGGCTGTACAGCAAGGCTAGCAAAGCCTTCCCACAACTCCCCTCCTGCCCGGGACCCTGAGACGATGGGTAGCAATACGGTACAGTGAGTCCAATCCCGATTCCCCCTTTACTCGCTGTGTGACCCTCCTCTGACCTCCGGGCTTCTCAAGTGTAGGATGAGCACGATGAAAAGGTACCCGCCTATAGAAGCAGCACAACTCACACACTGCTCTCAAGACAGTGCCTGGCGCTGGGATAAACACTCAGTAAATGCTGGGCGTTATGATTCCTGTCCAGCTTGGCCCTTCTCGCCACCAGAGCCCAAGGAGAGACCCCTCCCTTGCCCCCGATCCCAGGGAAGGGCTGAGAGTGGCCCTCCTAATATCATATGCTAGCCCTGCACCGGTTACAGCATCTAGGGTAACTGAGAAATAGAACTGTGCCTCTTGCAGCCCTAACTGGTATGGAAGCAAGGCTCTCTACGGGAAAGGAAAGCTTCCTGGAAAGACTCAAATAAAAAGAATATGGTCCTTTACACCTGCCTACTGACTAGGTTTGCCCTATGAATGGGATACAGATCAGACCCTCTCAGTCAACTGAGTTTCCGTCCTATCCCAACGGGCCAATCAGACCCCAATTTTCTGACAACTCTGGTGTCCTTTCTGAGAATGTCTAAGAATTCTGGGAGAATAAATCCATCCCATGTCATAACTCTGCTCCTGGAGAGCAGAGACTTTCTCCAGTTCATTGTCACAGCCCAAGCATCCAGCACCAGGTCTGGCACGTAGAACACACCCGATAAACATGTTACTGAACGTGACAGTGAATAAATGGACACGAAACCTTCAAAGGAAAAAACAATCAGGGGAGATTACTTCCCAAAGATCAAAGAGAAACCTTCTGACAGTTGAGTATTTTTCCTTGTTTTCTTTTTTGTAGCAACATTTAATAAGCATTAATGGCAGTCGAGGCACTGACCTAATCACTTTGTCTATCACTGCATTTAATCCTCCCAGCAACACTCTGAAAGTTGCTCTTAACATAGGCAGTGTGGTCTGATGGTAAGGAATACAGGCTTGGGCTTCCCTGGTGGCGCAGTGGTTGAGAGTCCGCCTGCCGATGCAGGGGACACGGGTTCGTGCCCCGGTCCGCGAAGATCCCACATGCCGCGGAGCGGCTGGGCCCGTGAGCCGTGGCCGCTGAGCCTGCGCATCCGGAGGCTGTGCTCCGCAACGGGAGAGACCACGACAGTGAGAGGCCCGCGTACCGCAAAAAAAAAAAAAAAAAAAATCAAGAATACAGGCTTTACAAAAATCGGGACGGTCCTCCATTACCAAATACCACTTTTGCGACATGCGTTGCTCTTGCCGTAGTTCTGGCACCTTATCGTTTTATTAAGGACCTTGTTGTGTTTTTTACCAACTTATTACTTGAAATGATAATACAGCCTGTCTGTTTGCTGTTTCAAGACTGTGATATATTTTCCTAGTGGTCTGGTTTTAAAAACACATAAGACTTAATTTTTCTTCAAAAAAAAAAGAATACAGTCTTTAGAATTAGACCCGTGTTCAAATCCTAGCTTCAGCAGCTTCTAGCTGTGTGATCTTGGATCAGTTACTTCTCTCCTTGAGGCTTTCCTTGTCTATAAGATGGGAATGACAATATATACTTGATGGAGTTAATTTATTTAAAATGTTAATGCATGTGAAGACTTTAGCACAGTGCCTGGATCACAGGAAATGCTCAAAAAATAGTGACTGTTATTCTTCCGGCCCTCTTCCTCTTACATGGAGAAAGAGCTTATCAGAGGCCACAGATGCTCACCGCAGGATGTGACTCCAGGAATGAAAGGCATTTCCTGTGTATGGGAGAGGATGGCACCGAATTCCCTCCCCTTTCCACCCAGACCTGCTACTAGATTACCTTTCTAGTTCTCTTAGCACCTAGGAGGGACCCTGTAACTAGCCTTCACCAATGGAATATACACAGGAGTAATGGGTCACTTCAAGGCGGACGCAGTTAAAAGCAGGTGTGACCTCTCCACTTTGGTTCACTTTCCTCGTCTTCCAGCTGGATCATGCCACATAGCAGGGAAGCCACGTTACGGAGGTGGGTCCCTATACGGCTACATGAAGCAAAGCCCTCCTCCAACCCATTTAGGACTAAGATACAAACAGGAAACGACTGGTTCACGTGAAGCCACTGAGATCCCACATAGCTGCTACCTCCTGCCTACCCTAACCACACTATTTTTATTTAATGACCTTCTTGTAACATCCAAGATGCTATCTACTCTGCTTATTCTTCAGGTCTACCGGTATAAGCAGCCAGCAGATGTGCTCTCATGGTGAGAGATTATGTTCCCTGGAGAGAAAAAGCACTGGGAATCGATTCCAGTGGTCTGAGGGATTCCTAAGAAAGAACATGAGATGTGAAAGGAAGTCCCCGTCTCTCCAGCGGCACTGCCTTCCAGGTTCCCCCACTGGGCAAACAACCCCATGACTATGGAGAGTGCTAAGCTTCCACTTAGGTTAGGTTCTGGCAGAATGTCTTCATCTCCAGCTGTTTCTTTTTTTAAATTTTTTAATTTATTTTTGGCTGTGTTGGGTCTTGGTTGCTGCACGCGGGCATTCTCTAGTTGCGGTGAGCAGGGGCTACTTTTCGTTGCAGTGTGCGGGCTTCTCATTGCAGTGGCTTCTCTTGTTGCAGAGCATGGGCTCTAGGCGCACAGGCTTCAATAGTTGTTGCATGAGCGCTCAGTAGTTGTGGCACACGGGCTTAGCTGCTCCACGGCACGTGGGATCTTCCCGGACCAGGGCTCGAACCCGTGTCCCCTGCCTTCGCAGGTGGATTCTTAACCACTGCGCCACCAGGAAAGCCCCTCTAGCTGTTTCTTGAGAAAACTCAGAACAGCCCAAGGATAGGACTGTCCATGGCTAGATGACTTGTAATCACAAAATCTAGGTTCCAATGGTAAGTGTACTTTCTGTGTTCTCTTTGCCTCTCTTTTCCCAGAGATGTCTCTCGCACCTAGAAACAGTTTAACCCAATCCTGGCTAAAGCTCTGGTCTGGCTTTGCCCAAATGGTGACCAACACCACTATGGACTTTAATACAGGACCAGTCACTGGAAACACAGGGTCCACTGGAGTTAAATATATTGGAGATCCCATGGCGCCTGGGCCCAAGTCCCTTCCTTTCCCGTGACTAGCTGTGCAGGGGTGAGGAGAGGATCCTAGGAATAAGTGGCGCTCCTCCTTAGCTACAGGTGACCACGCCAACTCCCGCCGGTCACCTCCCAATTGTTCATTCCCATCCTTAAAGAGAACCAGCAAGAGAAGTATCTGCTCACTCCTATAAAATGGTAGACTCCCAGGTGTGTATCTGGGTGTTTCTTTGGTGTGCCAGATGTGCTAGGCTCTTTTCTAATTTATCATCTCCAATGCTCACAGTAACCTTGGAAGAAAGTTATTTCCCCCAGTTTAGAGATGATAAAATTGAGGCTTGGGGTAGTGAAATATAGTACCATGCTGGGGTTACTTGGCTGTGCTATTCAAAGTATCACACGTCACACACAGTGTACAAAGTACAGTCCGAGCAGAGCAGAAAGTACCTTCCAAACTCCCGGCACCATTTTTGATGTGTCAAAGGATGTGAAGAAAAAGGATACCTGCTCCACCCACCTTATAGAATTAAAGCACTAGAGCATGGCTCAAGGGCACAAATATACACAAAGTATTTGAAAAAATGTAAAACACTATATAAATGCAAATTATTAATTAATAGGCTAATTAATTGACAAGGAGTTTGTATAGCATGGAGGTTAAGCGCGTGGGCTCTGGAATCAGATAGGACTGGGTTTGATGAAGTTTTGACCTCCCTGAATCTCAGTTTCCTCTTCCTCGAAATAGAGATAAGAATATTTATTTCCCGTCTCATAGGGCACTGTGAAGCTTTAATGAGTCAGTATATACGAAATGTTTAGTATAATGTCTGACTCACACTGCTACTATTTTTACAGATAACTCTATTAGTCTCAGTTTTTTCTTCTGTGAAATGGAAAAAAATAATTCGACCCATTGCATGGTGCTTTCATGATTTGAAACTCTTTTAAGAATACAGGGTAAAAAAAAAAAAAAAAAAAAAAAAAAAGAATACAGGGTATGCCAGGGTTTCCCTGGTGGTGCAGCGGTTGAGAGCCGATGCAGGGGACACGGGTTCGTGCCCCGGTTCAGGAGGATCCCACATGCCGCAGAGCGGCTGGGCCCGTGAGCCATGGCCGCTGAGCCTGCGCTCCGCAACGGGAGAGGCCACAACAGTGAGAGGCCCGTGTACCGCAAAAAAAAAAAAAAAAAAAAGAATGCAGTATGCCAATTCTGATGATAAATCACCCCCAAACTGAACAGAGGCTGGACACAGCTGGGAAAAGATGTGGCGGGAGAAGATTGGCATCCCTGAGGCCAGCCCTCCCTGCTGCCTCCTCGCCTTGCTGCACAGCAACTCAGGCGCTCCAGGCAAGACGAAGCTGGCCTCCATCGCCCTGGCTCTGAGTTCCGGAGCCCCAGCAGCAGATCTGGCTCCTGCAGCCTCCCAGCATCGTGCTGGGAGAACACAAAGCCAGAAATGGCTCCCTTGGTGCAGGACGCCCCTTCTCCTCCTCGCCCTGCTTCAGCTCCCTGACTTGCCTGAGGAGATGGTGAAATGTGTCTGCTTGGCCTGGCATACTGTGGATCAGCAGTGGGCAGGCTGGTCCTTGAGCCCTGTCTCCATCCAGATTGTCTTGTCTTCTGAATCTCTCCCAGTAGCCAACTCCTCTAGAACTCGCTGATTCAACAAATACTTACTGTGTACCTAGTTTGTGCAAAGCACTGAACTAGATACTTTCCCATCACAAGCACAGCCAAAATCTCTTCGCTCTCTAAACCACCTCTCCCGGGGTATATAACACAATGCCTGTTCACAGCTCTAAGTAAATATGGATTGGGTATCAGTTGTGTCCTGTGTCCTGGGTCCTGTGCTAGTGGCTGGGTATATGGAGATAAACAAGACAAAGCCCTCTGGCCAGATATATACATTCAGGCACTAACTAACAGATTCCGGGATTGCTCTTCTATTGACATTTCTATTCATCAACCTAATGGTTTATGTATTTAACAGTAGTTATCAGAGCTGGTTAGCCACTGTCTAGCTTCTTTAGCCTTGGGCAGGTGACCTTCCCTTTGTGAGGTTCTGTTTTCTTATCTGTTTAATGGGGGGAGGGGGTGTTTTGTGATGAGCATTAATTGAAACAATGAATGTAAAAAGCAAAGCACCAACAGCAAGGATACTACTTGATCTGATCCTTCCCAAAGCTGTAGCACTCCCTTTCTGGGAAAGATAAATATATAGCACGCATACTGCGACCTTCCTTTCTTGCACCAAGGACAGACATCACTAATGAATCAAAGCATTCTTCGTTACTCATCTCAGATGTAGCCCCAGAAGCCTTCTCAGCACAGCGATTCGGGCACATACTACTAATTGATTGAAGCTGTTGACATTCTCTATGGAACTTTTGTTGCTGTTGTTGTGGTACGCGGGCCTCTCACTGCTGTGGCCTCTCCCGTTGCGGAGCACAGGCTCCAGACGCGCAGGCTCAGCGGCCATGGCTCACGGGCCCAGCCGCTCCACGGCATGTGGGATCTTCCCAGACCGGGGCACGAACCCGCGTCCCCTGCATCGGCAGGCGGACTCTCAACCACAGAGCCACCAGGGAAGCCCCTATGGAACTTTTTTTTTTGCCATCCTGCCCTTACTTCACTCAGTTGCATAGGTCTGTAGTTTAGCTGACACTCCAACGAGTATCTCTTTCCTCCCTGAACTTTACTCTTGGGTCTTGAGTGTAACCTCCTTAGAGACTGAACTACACGGGCATAGGCCCAGACGCATGCAGGTGGTGCCCATTATATGTATATATTGACTGATATGCCTCTGACCAGCAAATGTGGCTCCCATTCTGCTGACTTGCTGAATGGTCTTGGGCAAGTCAGTTCTCATCTCTGGACAATTTTGACATTATTTTCTCATAGGTAGTGTGTTAGTAGAACATAGTGGTTAAAATCTTGACTGCTGGGGTCTTACAAGCTTGGGTTTGAATCCTGGATCCACTTCCTAGCTGTGTTACCTTGGAGAAGTCACATAACGTTTCTGAACTTAAGCTTCCTCATCTCTTAACTGGAGATGTCTTAATAGTACCCACCTCAAAAGCGTAAAGGAAATATTGCATGGAAATGGGATACTGTTTTGAGATCCTGATCTACTTGTTTTTTTTCTCCCTGTATTTTCCCCTTTTCTTTTTTACCATTTAAGCAGATCATGGGTTCTACCCTCCTTGCCTCAGGGGAGGCATGTGTCAGGGCTGAAAACAGGAAGAATATGAGAGTGTTTTTAGCTTTTGCTTTTTGGAAAACTCAAAGCCTTTAGGGGAAGAGGATTTATGGACTTAAGCAGAGAGTCCTGAAGAAACACAAAGGAAGAAAGATTTCTCCAGAGCAGAAACAGATTGCCTCTGCTGGGGAGTGGAGAGGAGAGAAGATGGGAGGGGAAGGGAGAGGAGGAGAGGGGAGGAGGGAGAGGTCTGTAAGACCAGAAAAGTCCCATGTGGGCAAAAATGATGGGTGTCTCCATGGTAATATGTGTGAATTGATGGTCAAGCTGGGCAACCTTGGGCAAGTAAAATAACCTCTCTGGACCCGTGTTCCTACAATGTAAGGCTGTCTTGAATCACCCTACAAGTTTAGCGCAAGGAAATGGGACGTCCTTGTGCTTAACAAGTATCTATTCTCCCACGCTCTTCCTCAACACCAATGATTCCACTTGCGATCCTCTGCATTGCCGTGTTTGGGTTTAGCTCTGGGCAAGAAAACACATGGTTAACTACCAATATCTCTTGTGTCCTTGTCTTGAAGGGTTGTCCCTCTTCATGGATGGTTCGATAATCCTCTTGTTGGGCATGAAAGGCAATTCCCACTGGCGGACTCTCCTTCTCAGTAACTGCCCCGTGTGAAAAAGGACCACCACTACCCCCAGGCAACCCCTCACCCAGCCCCATGAGGTCAGCCTCCCTGCTGGGCAGTCCCTTCCCTCTCTGCTGGAGCCCAGTCTTTGCGGAAGCTTCCACTGAATTGATCATCTAGAAACTTGAAAGCAGGAGAAAGCTAGGCCTCACCAGTGACATTCCCCATATTGTGCCTGTGGGGAAGCAAGAGTTGGGTAAGAGAGAAGACTGGCAGCAAGTACATCTCGGTTATAACCCTAACTCTGACCCTTACAAGGTGGTAACCTTGGCCAAGTTGCTTAAAGCCTCTAAGTCTCACTTCCACCATCAACAAAATGGGGACAACGCTATCTACTGCATAGGACTGGGGGGTGAATTCAGTGAAGTGACATCTACAAATGGCCCAGCGTAGAGCTTAGTTTATAAGCAGGCAATATCTAAAATTGCATGGCATTACGACTAACTCGCTGATCTCTGGCCAGTCGCTTTACCTGTTCAGACTTTAACTCTCTTTTCGACAAAATTAACTCCTGCCATGCCTGCTAATTGCTAGTTATTAATAGACATGCCTCTCCTACTAGAATGTAAGCAACTTGAGATATCTTTATTCATGACTATGCTTTGCAGTGCTGGGTGAAGGTATGAATGGATAATCAGAAGGGATTTCAGATGTGAAATCCCCTTGCACAAGTTTTAACAAAGGATCATAGCAATTGTGATTCTTTGTTTCTGACAAGAATGAATAAGTACAATCATTTAAATCTCAATAGCAAAAGGCCTCAGAGAAAAACCAACAAACATAAAGTGCCTAAATTCCTTGGGACTACAATGTTTTAGGTGTCTTACGAAGAACTAAGATTGGGAGAACAAGTTCAACCAGGCTTTATGCCTGTAAGGTCTTAGAAAATAAATGATCTGACCTGCCATTTCTTATCATCTGTTAAATGAAATCAATAAACCTTACTTTACCATAAATATAGGGAAATGGTAAAGAAAGGCACAAAGTAGATGCTCAATAAATGTTGGTTGGTTGGTTGATTGATTGGTTGGTTGAATGAATGGATGGATGGATGGGAGAAGAAAATATCTGGAAAAAGGACGAAGGAACAAATAGCTGGAGAATAGATGAAGGGATGGATGAAATAATGAATAAATAAACAAATGGTTCCTTGATCAATGGATGGGTGTAGGGTAGATGGATGGATGGATGGAGGGAGGGATGGATGAGTGACTACGTAGTGGATGGATAAATAAATGAATAGAGGAAGAGATGATGAGTTAATGGATGGATGGGTGGATGTGTCGGTCAAGTTCGTAGCAAGTGTGAAGTACCGTGCCTATGAAGAATGACCATGACTGCATAATAGATGCACCTAAATGGGTCAGCTTGGGGTAGGTGTTGCAATTAGAAGCCCCAAATTTCTCACTCAAGAAACACTTGTTCTCCTTGTTTCTCTCCCTCCCTTCCCTAGGGAAACTTGCTTCCAGGAAAGCTGCTCATTAATGTAGCATCAAACTCCTTCAGTGAGTTTGTTCACCTGAAAATAAAACTGGGCAGTACTAGTGGACATATGTCTTGAACTATGTTCTCTCTCATGCATCACTGTGGCACTGGGATGGAGCAATGTAAACAGCTTGTCAAGAACTTCCTCGTTTCCCTATGGTGCTCCTAATTTTTCTGATCTTTCCTTCCCACACCAGGAGATTGGCAGAGCAGGCATTCCCAACAAGAGCTAGTAAGAGTTACCAGCACAGGATTCAAATCGCATCTCTGACATCACCTAGTTGTGTGAGCTTAGACAAGTTACTTACCTTTCTGATCCTTAATTTTCCCATCTACAAAATGGAAATTGTCATAATATCTAACTACCCTAAAAAATGGTTCAGTGTATTAAGTGATATACTGCAGATAAAGCATTTTGCTCAGTGATTGGCATGTAGTAAGTATTCAGAAACTATGATTAGGAACTATTATTAAAACTTTGACAGGTGAAGAAGTTGAAACACTGACATTCATGAGGTCACTGAGACAGAGAAGTAAACCCTGGGAGTCAGGAGACCTGTTTTCTGATTCACTATTTGACTTTGGGCAGGTAAGTACCTTTTCCTCTCTGAGCCTTTCTTTCTCTACCTGTATAATAGGGAATGGAACCCATGAGCTCTGAGATTTAGGGGTATAATCGCAGTGTCTTTTCGCCCTCCCCCTCTACCAAACTGATCCTCTTTTGAACATGAACCTTAATGTCCAAGGGCAATCACTCCTAACAGGTAAAACCAGGAATCAGCAACTATGCAAGTTAGAGACTTTTGTCACCCTGATGCAGACGAGGCTCAGGGTAGCAAAGTGACTTGCTCAAAATCACGCAGCTAATAGATGGTGGGATAGGATTCAAGCCCAAGCTTATCAACCACAGAGCCAGAACTCATCCAACTATGCAACCCCTTTCCCTTGGCATGTGTCATAGCCGTGTTTGCTTGGCGAATGGGAGGTGATGCCTTCCTGAGGGCTGGATGAGCAGGGTGGATGGAGGAGTATGCTGAGCACCCAGAATTTCCATGGAGAGGGAAGGCAATGGGGTCTTTTGGACCAGAGTGGGGACAGCAAACATCAGCTGGCTGTGATGGCACCTAGCCCAAGCGACAAGATGGGAAACATCAAAAACATCTAGGAGCACTTAGACCACAGTCCCCAGTTCCTGCATTCAAACTATCACTGGGGATAGATTGAGAGTTGATTTGCTAAAGGGCCATAAATGCTATAGGTCCAGGGTGGAACAGCCAGTGTTTTGGGGTGCGGACGAGTACAGGCAGTGGATGGCAATCATATTAGCTCTTTTCCTCTCCCCTGGAACCCACTGATGCTCTACAGGGAACCCACTGTCTCTGGCATTAATTGCTTGTGAGGCCTTAGGCAAGTTACTTAACTACTCTGGGCTGGATTCCTTCCATAAAAGGAAGTTAGGGAGGGTGGGATGAAGAGACTCTTAAGGCCACCCCTAACTCTCTCAGTGGCAAGATGTCCTTTCTTGGGGGAGCGGGCGGTCACGCATAACCTCCCCCGTGGAAGGAAGGTTTCCAGACGCATGCTCCTCCCACTGTAGTTTGGGGCCTGTTTCCCCTCAATCAGGCCCCTGCAACGATGGGGTAAATTTCTTCCTCAGGCTCCTGAGCTCTGAGTCCCCCTTGCTGTTTTGGGGTCCTACTGCAATGTCTCCCTCCTCCCTTGGCCATTAAAAGGGATGTCACTCAAAGGGATGTCTCCACTTAGGAAAGGGAGCATACACAGGGGGCAGCTGTGTGGGGCATGAGGCTGGTACACTTAGTGTAGAGAAAGAAGGGGGCTTCAATGGGGGTAACACTGGCAATGCAGGCTGGTCAATGACCAGAGGTGGTCACACCTTTCCTCCCCTTGCCTGGTGGATCCATGCTCAGTGCACCACCTCCTGGGGTCACACATTTTGTCTGCAGTGGGATGGGGACACTAAACTTGGAGTCAAGAGACCCGGGGTTTATTCTGGGTCTTTATAAGACCTTGAGCCTCAGTTTCTTCTTCTGCAAAATGGACATAAAACTGGCACTTAACTGTTGTGAGAATCAAATGAGGTCAACAGTAATAGCTAAACCACCACCACCACCACAATAATGTATCACGATTTCATGGTGTGACTTTTGGCAAGTCATTTCACATCTCTGAGCCTCATGTGTCCTATTTGTAAAATGGGAATACACGAATTTTTCTGCTTTCTTCTCCAAGGAACTCTGAGCAGTGCGGCGTCTTAGAACTGGGTGTCAGGTGGCCCGTATGTCAGCTATACCTCGGGCGCTAACACTCTGACGCTCCACAAAGTGCCCTGTGGACTCTCTGTGCCCCTGTCTCCCCATCTATAAAATAAAGAGGCTGTGTTCGAGTCCCTCCAATGTCCCCTCTGGCCCTCCCGTTCTGACTGCTGACTAAATGCCCCAGGGAGCTGACACTGGCTAATAAGGAGCTGATCACTGGGAAGTGCTATTGTGGTGATGGTTTCCGGCTAGAAAAAACCGTCCACACGGTAAAGAGTTGCCCCGAGCCTACCTACCCTCTATGGGAGTGGGCTGGGCCCCAGAATCACCTGCCGCTTGGCCTTGGAAGGGCGGCTGGACAGGGCGGCTGGCCAGAGAAAAGCCTCCTTAGTGGCTGAAAGCTCTGAAATATGATCCCAAGAACAGCCAGGCTGAGTACAGATGGACATCTCATCAGGATCCCCAGACCAGGCTTTGGGCGGCATATGTCACAAGAGGTCTTCATGGGGCAGGATGCCATATCTCACAGAGAGGGGTCGGGGGCAAGAGCGAGCAGTGTCTGATCTCCTGATCACAGCAGGAAAGCTCACACACAAACCTTGATGTTGGGCAAACACCACTTCACCGAACCCAGAGCTCACCCAGGCTGAATCAGGCTACGTAAGGGCCTTGGACAAGTCCTTCCCCTTTTGTGGGTCTCAGTCTTCCTATCTGCAAAATGAGGAGCCGAACTACGTGAGCAGGTCCTGGAAACCTTCTGACCTCTTAACTCTCTCAGTAAGAAGTTTTGAGAATGAACCCTCAGATAAGTGTATTTATAAATTATATCTGTACAGTTGTTCCGACACATTATAAATATTATAAAACATATCTTTCTGTCCTCCACGTGTAAAATGAGGAGACTGGATAATCTCCTAAAGGTCCCTTTAGCTCTAAAATTCTGAAGATGTATGTCTGTAGGTCTCTGAGTTTCCTCATCTGTACCATGCACTTATATACCCTCAATCATTCATTCAACAAACGTCTAAAGAAAATGGGCCAACCACGGGCCACTGTTCTAGGTGCTGAGATACAGCAAGGAATGAGACAGACATGGTCTCCACCCTCAGTAGTTCAAAGAGTTCTCCTGTGAATCAAAGGAAACACTGCTGTTTTTGAATATTGGACATTCCATGTGGTTCAGACTATTAGGTATAAGAATGATTCGATGAGGTGAAATTGCTACAATTCATGCATTCAACCAACATTTGTTTGGCCCCCTACTATGTCTCAAGTGAAAAAGGTAAACCAACAAGCAGACTGACACAGTCCGCATCCTCATGGTGCTTTCGGTGTATTAGAAGAGGTACACTTTAACCAATGATCCCGTAAGTCAGCGTAAAATTACTAATGTGTCGAGAACCAAGAGAGGTACTATAGTGATGAGAGTCTGTAATGCCAGGTGTGACCTAGTCTAGAGCATTGTGGGAGGATTCCCTAAGGAGATGACATTTGAGTTGAGATCTGAAAGCGGAGTAGGTATAAATTAGGCACCAAGGGAGAGGGACAGCTTTCTTGGCATCATGTGTAAAGGCCTGGTGGCAGGAAGGGCATGGAAAATTTGAGTGACTAAAAGGAGGAATGGGATGCAGCCGGAGCGAGAAGCAGCATTTTAGAAATGATCTTGGGGAAGGTGGCCAGGGGCTGTACCATGGCAGGGAGTCACCAAGGCTTAAAGTTCTGCAAGCCAATGGACAGTGATGCAGCGCTTTAGACGAGGGTAAGGAGAGTGTATATGGTCTGGATTACTTTTCAAAGAGGTTCTTCTAGCTCGACATGGAGATGGGTAAGAAGGGTAAGGACAGAGGAAGACAGTGTTACGGACAGTGGTGTGAGATGGGATTATAACAATGGCAATTGCCTAAGCTGACTGGACGTAAAATAAGATGATTAAAATAACACAAAAACACCCATGACCTTAAAATCCAAACCACAGTGACAGGATGTACAGCAGGTAGAGAAGAATGTACTTGCCATTGAGCAGACCTGATCTCAGATCCTGGTTTCGTACTTACATACTACGTGACCTTGGACAAGCCACACTTCAACTCTCTGGTCTCAGCTTTTCCTTTTCTGCAAAGTGTACTAGACTATAAACTTCTCAGTTAAAAGCTCTGGGTTTTTATTCCAATTCTGACTCACCAGCCACGTTCCCATGAGCAGGTCACTTCTACTCTCTGAGCCTCAGTTTCCTCATCTGTAAAATTGGGTCTTCAAAATACCTCTCTCCTAAAGTTACTGTGAGGATGGAATCAGACAACAGATGAAACGTGTTTGGCACAGGGCTGGGCACGTAATAACGTAAGGAGCTCGGCACACACATTCCCACCATGAGGAAGTGCGCGCACACACTATGAATGCACACGCGTCAGGCCCAGATGGCACCTCTCTTCCCGTAGGAGTGGTAACTGCCTTGTAAAATCCCAGCTCACTTGCCTAAGCTTCACTTTCAATGAAGCCAGAGAACAGTGATCCGCTGGTGTTTCTGCTCAGCGAACCCGGCAGCGGGATGTAAGCCCAGGGAATTCAGCAACGAAGGGATTCTCCTGATGAGAAACATTGCGTCCAGAGGATCTTAGTATTTGTTTGCAACAGACAAATGCAGATGTGAATTACTTAATGACTGTTTTAGGGTTCGGCATTGTTCCTGGATTTGGTTTGGCTTTGTCTCTATGACATCTTAATTCTGTGTTTTATTTCTCAGAGCTCTACATACAGGCTGTGGTATATGGGAGCTCCCTCAGCAAAATCTCCAGTGGAGATGGGGGAGGGAAGGAGGGAGAGAGAGAGAGAGAGAGAAAGAGAGAGAGAGAGAGGGAGAGAGAGGGAGGGAGGGAGGGAGGGAGGGAGGGAGGGAGGGAGAGAGAGAGGGAGAGAAAGAGCCTGCGAGCGCAGACTGTAGCTTCAAGGGTGTGTGGCAAAGGGGGCCGTGAGGTGAGAGGGATAGTATAGATTTGCACCCATGGATATGAGAGATACACCAAGCCCTCACCATCATGGGAATAAGATTTGCCACTTCTGTTTGGAAGTCTAAACAGTGTCTTTTTCAATTTCCTAATCTGATTGATCACAATCAGAGTGACGTGTAAATTTCATGTTTGTCCATAACACATGGAGGGGCCCAGCTAAGCTTCCGACTCTGCCATTCAAAGTCATCCCTGGTTGCACTAGAGTCGGGAGAGAGGAGCCAAGAGAAGCAGATCAGACCAGGGACCCTGACTGAGAGGGCAGGAGCGCCCCTGCGACCCCCTCCATCCCCCCAGCCTAGGAGCTGAGGACCTGGGAAGTCCTTAGATGTCTTACAAGGCCCTGCTTGATCTGTTTCCTGCCTATGTCTAGGGAGTCAGCTCCTGTCAGTCTCCCCCTCACCCATTCTGCTCCAGCCACACTGACCTCCTTGCTATTTCTCAAATACATCAAACATGCTTCCACCTCAGGGCCTTTGCACATGCTGTTCCCTCAAACACTTTCCCCCCAGTAATCCTCATGGCTGGCTCCCTCCCTTCTCCAGGTCCCTGGCCACTCCATCCAATAAAGCCATCCCCGCCCCCACCCTCTAGCCTTTTGCTCAGCTTCATTCTTTTTAAAAGCACTTACTACCGCCTGACCTTATATTATTTGTTTGTTTCTTCATTTACTATTTTTCTCCCCCATGAGAGCGGGGGGGGCTTCATGCTGTTCACTGCTATACCAAGCAGGAGCTCAAGAAAATTGCTGAATGAATGAAGTACAGCTTTGGTTTTTAGCCACAGGCAGCTTCTTCTTCTTTGTACATTCATTCCCCGGTGGTTTATTTTCTCTTTGACATGTATGGGCTCCCTCTGCTCCCCCCAGCGTCGGTGGCTGCTTGAGGAATGAAGACTGGATTTTGTTTTAGCCAGCGCTGGGCCATGAAGGACAAGAAACCTAACAGCCCATGCCCGAGTCTGTATCCTTAAGCCACTGACAGGGGAGTCAGGAGATCTCTATTATAAGGGCAGTTCCTTTCCATAGCCTCCCTTCATTAGCACTGACTGGGACTCCCCACAGATAATGCCCCCTCCAGAGTTTAACCTGCTTTTTCCTCTGGGAAAAGGAAGCTCTTTCTTGAGACTCTACGGGGAGTAAAGGCTGTATCCATTCTGGTCATTCCTTGCATTGTAGGTAAAACTGATGAAGAAAAAGAATCATCCCCATTTTACAGATGAGATAACTAAGGATTACTGTATGATAATAAGCAAGGGACTCCAGGCCTCACTGAGGGTCTCTTCTTCCTCTGGTTTTCCACATCCCCCTTTCTTTATTCCTACCTACATTTATAGTACTTAAGATGATCTGCCTCAGTCATACACACTCCTGTCTATGTCTCCCTTTGCTGCTAAATTCCGAGGCCCTCAAATGGAAAGACTGCATTTCATTCATCTTTTCCTCCCTGATGGGCCTGACACGTAGGAATAATAAAAACGATCATTTATTATTAATGGTAAGTGCTAACACTGATGGAGCCCTCACTGTGTGCCAAACAGTGCTTCCCATACATTAGTTCATTCAGTCCTCCCAACAGCTCTTGGAGGTGGCTGCTATTATTAGTCCCATTTTATGGATGAGGAAACTGATATTGAGAAGGTCAAGTTGCTTGCCAAAAGCCACGGAGCCAGTGAGCGTCTGTAAACAGTAAAAGGAAACATTTCCTGTGATTAGTTTGCCTTCAGGTCCTGTCGGATTTTTAAAACAGCTCTGTACAAATCCCCAGGGGCTCTTTTAGGCGACTGTAGTGAGAATAATCTCACTACAACTCCGTGAGATGAATATTTCACCGATGGGGAAAGTGAAGCGTAGAGAGGTGAAGTGACTAACAGATTCCAGAGCTGGGAAGTAGCCCAGCAGAATGTCAGCCTGGGTCCACCTGACTTCAGAGCCCAAGCTCTTCACCATTCTACCTCTTCCACCCCAGAAATATTCTCTCTCACCTCAGAGAAAGTCTTACTAACAAGCAATTACAGAACTCCGGTTTCGTTAAGCCCCTGCGAACTCTTCCACCTTGCAGGAAGGTAAGTCCAGCCACTCTGAAAGAAACGATATTTTAAAAAATGTACTGTGCCCCTGTGGGATGACTGAGGTGCCATGGAGCAGAAGGCACCTGACCCAGGCTTCCATCCTCATTTATAGGAGGTAGGCTTTTTTTAGGGACGTGGCCCCATTTTGGTGGCCTGGAGTCGGGGTGGAGTTAACGGAGACTGACACGGGCCTGGAAAGCACTTCCAAGTGACATTAAGTTCGACCTCCTGCCCCCGGACAAGCCGGCATGTTCACTCACCCAGCCACACAGACATCTATATCTAGAGAGCTTCATCCTGACACTGGTGAGAGTCAAATCTATTTGCAGTGTGTGTGTGTCTCCCAGCCTCCCGGGTTGCACTGACCAGCGTCCTCAGATTGTCAGGACCGGGGTGGGGCTGGGAGAGGGCTAATCTGATACTGGATCTGGACCATGTGTACTCATTCAATTAATGCATCCAACTTTCATTGAACATCTACCGCAGCTCGGGTCTCTAAGACAGCACAGCTGCCAGGTGAACATGGCAGTGTCAGAAACGATCCCCTCATTGACCCTGTACACCATTCAACCAATTTCACCTTTCAGAAGGAGAAAGGTTTGACCCAAACAGTAACACTCCCTTTCCCGAGAAAATGTTCATTCATCGCCAGGGCAAGCATTTTCCCTGACCCTCGTCTCCTGGCTCTTAACCACAGGACATCGCCTCCCAACAGCCCCTCACTCTGCTCCTAGAGACAGAGTCAGCACAAATGTGCTAACTGATCTCTTGGCACGAAGGGGAGACTTGAACTAAGTGGTTCAAAGGCATTTTCCCTGCCTTACAATTTGGCCGTCTTTCCCTTTATGCAGTAAAATCTCCAATAGTTTGGAATTTATGATCCTTTAGACAGGGACTGGGCTGAAGTCTGCTTCTGGACTATTCTGCACGGAAAGGATTTTCGAAGAAAATTAATAGCTTGCCCAACGAATGGTAAAGGGAATGCATAGTCTACTTAAGGGGGCCACCTCGCCCTTTACAAACACTCCTGTATCTACAAACAACCGAGATACTAATTACAAGTGATAGTTACGTGTTCATTAAGTCCTCAACTACTCTTTGTTGATCTGAATATTACAGTTTGAGTTGGCCTCCGACACTAGGTTTCCCACTTTGAGCCTAAACTTCTCAGGTGAAAACTTTTCTGGATTAAGCAATTAAAAAAGAGAATGACTTAATGCCAGGAAGACGACTGCACTTCTTTGGCAGGAACAAAAGAGGGGGTCTCCTACACTCCAAGTATCTTATTGATTCATGCTGGCTCTCTTCCAGCTGGTACAGGGTGAGGTTTGCCTGGGATACTTCCCATTAGAGCTTCCATCCTGGAAGAACCACCCACAGGCAACCCTTTTCACTCTTGATATGAACAACAAATGATATTGTCACTCTAGAGTTGATGGGCTAGGGGTTCAAACTATGGTTTTCAAGGGATTTGAGCCTTGGCTAGACTGGCAGTGCTTGGTCATCCCTACACAAAACAGAGTAATCTTCCATAGGGATGTCGTACCAATCCATTCTGAATCCAGACAATTCTTCACCAGCGCTCCACCCCCTAACTGAAAGCATCAGATCACAAAGCAGCTAACCTCCCTTCAGGGAAGGAAATATAGGACCTTAGGGAGGAAAATATGGGACTGCTCTCATCCCACCCACCCCACCTCCTGTCGCCTGTCAGGAGCTGAAATCTCACAATTTTTATGGTCAGCATTATCAGGGTGAGAAATGGGTAGGCAGGAAAAACACAATACTGGAAGGAACTGTAGATTTCCTTTGGCCATTATAGCTCTGAGCTGTTTGTTTTAGAGGCAGTGCGTATTAAACAATCACTCTGTCCCTCGCACTGTGGGAAGTGCTTTACCTGACTCAGTCCTCCTAACTCACTGCCTGAGACAGCTACGATTATTGTTTCTATTTTCAAGCTGACAAAACAGGCTCAGCAAGGTAGAGCCACTTGCCTAAGGCACTCAGATAAACCGCAGAACCAAGTACCGGTGTTAGGGCCGAAGCTCAGCTCTGAGCCCTTAAGCACCGTTCGGACATTTGAGTCAGACATCTGCTCGCAACTTGATACATTATAAAGATATTGCCTCATCAAGTATGCCTCACAGAGGCAGAGAGGGAGGGACCAGGGGATGCTTTGCTTGGAGTAAGGTTGTATGATGTATGCATATTGCTATGAAATCAACGAATTGAATGTAAGCTTCTATCCTGGTACTAAATTATCTTCAGAAACAGACTTAAAATATCCTGGGGAAGTTCACTCAGTGGGTAGTAGCCCTCATCCATAAACAAGTATTAAGTGTGCAACCAACAGGACTGGCTGGTGGTTCCTCCTCCCCCTCCCCCAGCTCCCTGTAGACAGCTACTTGGGCAGATCCGCTGACTGTGAGCTGGGCCTCATTCATGGAACTAGACAACATTTCTGATGAGACCAAGTCCCCAGACTGCCTGTAGAGGAAGCTGCTGATGCTAAGCTCATGCCTCTGTCCCTTTCCTTCCTCAGAACTCTGCTTTAGAAACATGGTACTTTCACCCTTAAGTAAGCATAGAACCTTAAAAAGGAGGTAGAAATTGACCATCGCTGGATGTGGCTGGCGTGGGTGCAAATGTGGATGTTTCAGGCTTTACAGCCAGTCTGTTAAAAGACAACTCCAACCCAGCCCCTCCTGAAGACTTAAACGCAAAGTGGAATCTATCCTACAGAGAGGCCACGCCTGTTACAGAAGTATTAAAGAGGATCCTTTCAGCACGACATAAATTAGGGACTAAATGCTCAGACTTTCACCTCGGGAGTGGTTTTCAGGGGGAAGGAGACTCAGGAGTGAAATGACGCCTGGGTGGGGAGGGCTGGCTATTATGAGTCTCATATGGATTAGATCGGGATTTGCACAAAGCTGCAGAAGCATGCGGGGTGGGGGACCTCGTGAGCAATCCATATGACTGAGAGTATGACCAGGAAAAAAGGCATGACAGTAACAGACTGACAGGCAAAAGGTGAAGTTACCAAGCAAGGTGGCCATCAGGTATGCTTATCTGAATTAAAATACCACCGGGAATCTGCTCTCCTCTCCCTGCACCCCTGAAATACATGGAATACTCGGGACCAACTGCCACACTTCTAGTTTCCAATGAAATTTCCTCTAGTCCCTTCTACAAGGGCATATCCTTTGGCCAACGCAGCACCTGATTTGTCAACAAGAGGTGCACTCCGAAGGTGGAATGGATGGCAGAAACCCAGGGAGATAAAACCACCGATGTCAAAGCTCTCTACAAAGAACCTCCTTCCAAGCAGAGCAACACCAGCTTTTGGTGGCATTTGGTGTTACTGTTCCCCTTCTCCAGCCTGTGTCAGAGGATGTCCCCTCACCCCAGCCACAAATACTGGCTGCTGCTGCCGCCACTTGCCGTCTGCTACATCCTGCTGGCCCATCATGTTTCTAGTTCAGCCATTCCCAACGTGGGGTACCCGTTTTTCTTAAAGACCTGTACGAGCCAGGTCTCTATCAGACTATGAAAAGTTCTCCAGTCTGAGTTTGATCCTTAAAATATAAGTCCCCCATCGGTCCTCCGCCCCACACCCACTGGGGAGTTCAGATGCAGCTGTGCCATAACAGGCATTCTGTCCGAAGCACTTTCCCAGACATGTTTTCAATCTACTCCCTAATGCAGCCTGCCAGGATTAATAAATCCTCCAAGTGGTCTCCCCTGGTCCACTTCTTTCTTTTTCTCCCACCCAACCACTCATCCAACACCAGCAAAAGAAGAGTTTTCATTCAGCCTTGATTTTCCCTGACGGAGGGCACAGGCTTCTTCCTTTCGTTCTCGAACTCCTCTAAATTGAATGATCTATGAAAACAACTGGGTCTTCTCTGTATTGGAATGCTTCTGTTCCCCCCAACCTCCTCTCAGTTTCACCCCACATCTTCTTCTCCCTCTTTCTGCCTTTCTTTCATTTCTTCCCTCGTCCCCCCTCCATCACACTATTTCTATACCACCACCCGAGGATCGGTTCTTATGGCTGAGTTCAAAGCAATCAGATTCTTTTTGAAAAACCAAATAAAACTCTTCTGAGACCATCTTCACGATCTTGGAAGGCTCCTCCCTGACTCTTGAGCTCAGACTCCTGGTTCTGCGTGCTGGAGACCAGATAATTCAGCAGCAGCCGCCGCCAGGAAGGTGTGGAGGAGGGTGCTGTTTAGGGTGTATTTGAGGGAACAGCATATGGGCTTTTGTCAAAACAGTCAGAGCTCACTAGTTTCTGAGCTGAGCACGGAAATGTGCCGCTGTCTCTGAACAAGGCTTGAGCTAGTTCAATCCTCATCTCTTCTGGTACAACACCGCTAACTGCCGCAAATCCACCATTCCTTCACCCCCTGCCCTCGGAGCCCTGGGATATCAAGAAAAGTTTCTCAGTCATCTCCCACCTCCACCGCCCACCCAAAGACAGCAAAACCTTTCAAACAGCAGCTGCCAGGTCAGCCGGTTGAGCGTCGCTCCCCTTAAAGACTCTCCGTCCCTTCCCACCAGCTGCCACCTCACACAAGCAATTCGTTCTCCCATGTTCCAGTGGGAGATACAGAGTAGTGACGGGAAAAGACAGGGGCTCTGGCCCAGCTGCCTGCCTCCACCCCGCAGGGCTCTGGGGCACAGGCCAGAAAGGGGGACCATCAGGGTCTCCCCTCTTAAGCAGGAGGTCATTACCTTGGCAGCGGCTTGCGGGCCGTGATACTGGCGACAATGATGCTCTCGGGACGCGGGGTGGCCACGGCTTTAAAGGTTCCTCGCCAGAACTTCTCAAAAAGCTGTTTCTCTCCTTGTTGAACGCTCGCCATGGCCAACCAAAAGGGCCCGGGGCTCCCGGGCGCTGTCCGAAGTGCTGAAACGAGGCTTCCGAACGGGGGCACACCCGGCCCCGCTCTCTGTCCGTGTGAGGCCGAGAAGGGTGGGGTGGGAGAGACGGGTTCAGGGCGGGGGATGGGCGCCTCAGCCCGGGCCGGCAGGGGAGGAAGAAGGCTTGTGCGCCGGTTCTCTCCGCCTTCTGGGTCGGCTCTGGGCTGCGCTCTGAGCTTGCAGAGCCTCCGCGCCCCAGGAAGGGAACGTTGGGCTGGCTTTCTCGGCAGCGCCGGAGAGAAGAGGCGACGGGGTCGTCCGTGTGTGCGTGCGCGTGTGAGCCCCGGAGCGCCCGGGTTTTGTCTCTCTCACAATGTGACGTTGGAAAAGGAGGCTGGTCGCGCGAGCCGCACTTTCCTCCCCGCTCTCCGCCTCTCCTCCGCCCCACCAACTCCCTCCGCCTTCTCAGCCTCCAGCCGCCATCTGCATAACAAAAGCCCGCAGGTCGAGGGAGGAGAAAGGGCTGGGCGCGCGCCCGTCACCGGGGCCCCGCGGCTACGGAGTTGCAGCGCTGACCCCGGAGAAAAGCACTCGCGGCACCCCGAACTGAACCGAGCGTGAGATCCTGCTACCCAGCCCCCTCGCCTCCCCCTCCGCCGCGGGCCTTCCCCCTACCCTCTCCTGCCGTGCTCTCTGGGCCCGCCGCCTCCCTTCCCAACCCCTTCGCGAGTCTTGAAGATCTTCTATCAAGGGAGAAAAAAAACTTAATCTATCCGCCCCCGCCAACCTGCCCCACCCCTCCGCCACCGCCCCACTTCTGGGAGGGGCTGTCTACAGCAGCAAGGGGACGGGGGACGTCTTCGGAATTCCTCTTTGCGCCTGGGTGCTGCGAGATCCCCACCACCCAGAAAGTGCCGTTTGATGGACCATCCGTCAACAATTCGGCCTCTCGCCATCTGCCGAGCCGGCCCCGCCCGCAGAGGGGTGCAGCGTTGCATCTGTGCACGCGGCTCTAAGGGCTATCTCTTTTGTGCCTCACTGCCAGCCAGCCCAACGTCCTGCTGCCAAACCCATCCAAAGGAAAGGGTGCCCACACCCCACCCCACCCCATCCACTCCTGCGGAACTCTGCTGCAGCCGCTTTTCCTTAAGACAGCTTGTCTCGGGAGAGGAGTCCGTTTTGGAAAGGAAAGCTTTGGGGGGTGGGTTTTGAGGGGGACATTGGAAGATTATAGGGGGATACTCTTCTGTCTCCCCATCTGCTACCCCTTCCCAGCCCAGCCCTAATCCCAGAAAGTGGAAGTTCAGAATCACAATAAAACCTAGACGCAGAGGGTCTGGGCAGAATTTCTCTCCTTCACGCCCGGGGTTTTCATTAAGGAAAAGAGACACGGGACCCCTCAGCCCATCTCTCCCTTGGAGTCCTTTAATCTCAGCAGAGTTGCTACTCCCACTCCCCAGACTTCGCATTCCTGGAAGGAGGCTTCGCCAAGTCTTAAAGGCCTCCCAGCACCTGGCACTGGGTCTTGGCCACAGTGGGAATAAACTTCTTGCTGATGGTGATAGCGATGGGGACCAAAGGGACCAGGGCACAAATGTGAACTTCCGAAACTCGCTGAAAGGCAACAGGAGGGGAAGAGGAGAGAAGGGGGGGGGAGGAAGGCAGAGGGGACCCCTGAGTCACCGAGCATCCTTCCAGAAGTGTATCTACATTTGGATTTTTGGGTATTTGGATATTTGCGTGTCTGCTTGTGTGAGCGCCTGAGAGCACTGCTCGCTCAGCAGTGACCCCTTCTGGTCAACAGCTAGAGATGCATTTGCTGGCTTCTTGATGTGGGTTGCCCTGCCAGCAGGTGGAGGTAAGGGCTGGGGAGCTTGCAGGTGAAGGAAAGTGGAGGCTAGGCCCAGATGTGTTCCCTTCTCTCCCTCCTGCCCCAAATTCCCCACTCTCCCATCACTCTCAGGCACTATTTCCCACCCTGAAGTTGCTGTCATTTGAAATGCCATTGAGAACTGGCTCTTTAAGTAGCCCGGGATATTTGACACCATCCTTAGTCATGACATTGTGGTCTGAATTGAGTCACAGGCTGGGGAGCGGTAGATGGGATCCTACCCCCACCAGATCAATCAACATTTCCCAGCATGTTCCTGTTCTAAGTTCTTAGAATGTTGATAAAGTTTCCATTTGCACAATATTGTCTCTTTTGAACCTGAATAGCAGCCAGGTAAGGTGGGAGGGGAAGCTGTTGATATTGCATTTTAAAGGTGAGGAAGCTGAGGTGTAGGATGGTCAAGTGACTTGCCCAAGGTGATTCTACAAGAGCAAAGGAAGTCTGTACAAAATACAGTTTCTGGTTTTTTGTGGTGGATAGGGGATCTTGGGATACCAGGCACCCCAGGGTGGCACACTGTGAAAACTGTCAGATACCAAAGGAGGCACATACTGAGAAGCACACAGTGTTTAGACTTCTAAGTTGGGAGTCTTGGGTGATAAGTTCAGGGCCTCGAAGCCAGACTGCCTGCCTGTGTTCAAATCTCAGCTCGGCTATTTCCTAATTGTGTGGTCTTGGAAGAGTGACTTCACTTGTCTATGCCTCAGTCTCCTCATCAGTCACATGAAATTCTATAAAAATCAAATACCATGTGTGTAAATGGACTTTAGGTCTGGCTTCTCCAATGCGACTCAAACTCCAGTTCCTCCATCACTTTATCAATGCGTACCCACCTTGTTCTCATTCCCATAGGATATTGCTCTCTGTTTTACCAGGTGCAATCAGTCACCATGCTGAGACCTTTCAGTATGCTGGTTAATGAATACAAGCATGTGGCACAATCACTGCCTATCCTCTGTGCTACGCCGGTGTCAGCATTCTTTCTGAGACAAGACCTCAGAATCCTTCTCAACACATTCTTTAGATAGCCACCACTAAGTGGCTGGAGTTGGCATTCCAATTAAAATCACTTTGCTGGCCAAGTCTAGAGAGTACTTCTTTACCTGAACGGCATTGTTCTTTCATTAGAAAAAGGGAGACCAGGGAGAAGGGATTCCAGGATTTGCAAACCCAGGTACTCTAGAGCAGGAGCTAAAGAGGTTCTTATACGTCCTTCTCTCTGATGATGCAAAAAGGCAGCACCACCAGCTCAGAGAAATAGCTGCCCCTCCTCCTGAGGCAATTCAAATCCCACCTCACTAACATGACTGTGTTGAGGTAAACCCCTTACTCTGTCCATAAATTCTCTGAGTATAATATGGCTAATCATTATCCACCATCATCAAGGGACACCAGGGTACTTGACAGTCTGTACCCATTTCCAAAAGTCCAGTGAACAGTAAATGATTCAAATAATTCCTGAGATAATGGGAAATATGATAATGAGACCAATTCATCTATCTTTGTGCCCTTAAACAGGATCATGCTAAACTATTCAAATTACAAGATTCTGTATTTTTTCGTACAGACTTTTAAGGAGAAAAACTGATTCTATTACTCAGGGCTTACTAATCCTCACTTCTTGAAAGCTCTACTTTATGTTTAATCTGAATCCCACCTTCTCTAATATCCATTTCTCTTCTAGAATATTGATATAAACTGCTCCAAATGCCCCTGGACCAACATGGATAAACCAGGAGTCCTCCTTCCCTGGTTGCGTAGTTCCCAAGAGTCTATAAGACAAATACATTCATTGCTGTCTCAGATAATAATAACTGCACTTATCGAGTAAGTGTTACTATGTTTTATGTTCTAGTCACCATTTGTGTTAAACCTTTGATAAACGTTATCTCATTTAGGGCAGAGACCTAAATAGACGTTTCTCCAAAGAAGACATCCAGATGGCCAACAGGCGCTAATTATTAGAGAAATGCAAATCAGAACTACAATGAGGTGTCACCTCACACCAATCAGAATGGCCATCATTAAAAAGTCTACAAATAATAAATTCTGGAGAGAGTGTGGAGAAAAGGGAATCCTCCTACACTGTTGGGGGGAATGTAAATTGGTGCAGCCACTATGGAAAACATTACGGAGGTTCCTCAAAAAATTAAAAACAGAGTTGCCATATGATCCAGCAATCCCACTCCTGGGCATATATACAGAGAAAACTCTACTTTGAAAAGACACATGCACCCCAATGTTCATAGCAGCACTATTTACAATAGCCAAGACATGGAAACAACCTCAATGTCCATCAACAGATAAATGGATAAAGAAGATGTGGTATATATATAAAATGGAATACTACTCAGCCATAAAAAAATAATGAAATAATGCCATTTGCAGCAACATGGATGGACCTAGAGATTATCACACTAAGTGAAGCAAGTCAGAAAGAGAAAGACAAATATCATATATCATCACTCATATGTGGAATCTAAAATATGATACAAATGAACTTATTTACAAAACAGAAACAGACTCACAGACATAGAAAACAAACTCATGGTTACCAAAGGGGAAAGGGGGAGAGGGATAAATTAGGAGTTTGAGATCAGCAGATACAAACTACTATAAATAAAATAGATAAACAACAAGGTCCTACTGTACAGCACAGGGAACCATATTCAATATCCTGTAATAAACCATAATGGAAGAGAATGAAAAAGACCATATATATATATATTATATTGGGTTGGCCAAAAAAGTTCATTCGGCATTTTCCATAACATCTTAATTACATCATAAATATAATTAATATATTTATATGTATATAATCTATTATATATATATAACTGAATTATTGTATGTGTGTGTGTATATATATATATATATATATATAATTGAATCACTTTGCTGTACACCAGAAACTAACACAATATCGTAAATCAACTATATGCTTCAATTTTAAAAAAAGCATTATCTCATTTAATCCTTCTCAACAACTCTATGGGAAAGGAACTATCATTGTCTGAATTTTGCAGATTTGGAAACTGAGTTTCAGAGTGGTAAGAGGATTCAGTGTGTGCAAAGACCACATATTGAAAGAGTTGGGTACACACAAAAAAGAGGCTGAAGACCAGAGAACACAGTTAGTGATGGAAGAATGGAGGAGAAATGGAACCGTTAGTGATGGAGGAATATGCTCCATGCGATGAAATGAGAGCACTGCCATTATTCTGCCCAATTTTAAAAGCCAATGACACTATATCATTATTTATCAAAGTAAGGTTCCTTGGAACCCTGGTGGCACCCCCCCCTCCACCGCCACAGAAGGTTTTAGGTGGTAACCAGGCAGATGGAGTATTAAATAACCTCAGAGTACATGGTCATGTATGATGAGAAAGTATTCCTTTTATGACTTGCCTTCCTAGCTATTAGGTTAGCCCCAGAAGTAAATCTCCATATTTTGATTTTCTGAAAATGTCTTGAACACATCTCTTAGGACTTACTTTTCAACAATGAGAAAGTGACTTCAGATTCAGGGGCATGGACAACTAGTATTTAGTAATGCTGCTTTGCCTTCATTGTATTTATTTTTATAGTTATCTTCCATTATTGGCATGTGACACTAATTTTTCCTTTCTAAAATGTCCTCTTTAAGGAAATTTGTTAGGTAAAGAGGTGATTCACGTTTGAACAACTTTTTACTATAGACAATTTCAAACACATTCAAAAGTAAAGATTAGCATAAAGTACCCATTTCTCCTGTGTACCCATTTCTAAGTTCAACAATTATCAACACATAGTTGATGCTTTTGGTCTTACTCTGACCCACTTGCCACACTCCTAAATGATTCTGAAGCAAATCCAAGACATTGTATTATTCCAGTTGTAAATACTGCAGGATGTATCTCTTTGTTTTTTTTTAGTATAATGGTGATATCGTTATCACACTAGACAAAATTAACAATAATTCCTTAGTATCATCAAATATCCAGTCAATGTCCACTTTTCCCCAACTGTCTTAAGTGTTTGTTTTTTGTTTATTTGTTTGTTTGAATTGGGATACCAATAAGGCTCATTCATTGCGGCTGACTGATGCTTCTCCTTCAGTATCCTCTTCTCTATAAGTTCCCCCCACCACGCACACACATATACATACACGCATTCCATTTCTCTTTCTTCTCTATTTTTGATAAGAAACTTGCTTGTTTGTCTAGTGGAATTTCCCATAATCTGTATTTTCCTGATTACACTGATAGCATTTCTCTGTGCCCTCTATTTCCTGTTAAGTGACGGCTAGATCTAGAAGTTTAATCAGATTTAAGCTCAAAAGAAATTCCACCAGAAGGTTAATAATGTATGATTTTTTTTCTTTTCTTGTGACGCTAGCTGAGACTGAAGATCTTTGCCTAATTTATTAGGGGTTGCAAAAATTGTGCTGTTCTAATCCATCATTTATTTTTATGTATTAGCTGGAATACTCCTATAGAGAAATCCCCTCATCAACTATTTGGGAAACTCGAGGCACCATTAGTATAGAAAAGGCAGAATAAATACTTGATCCTTTCCCTTTATTTACTAGTTTAAATAACAATGAGTTGGTGTACTAATATTCTTTGAAAGTACTACTGAGTTTTTTTATACTTACGATGAATTCATAGATTTAAATATATTTGATGTGCTTTGTTATTTTTTAAATAAAATTTATTATTATTTTTTATTATTATTTTGGCTGAGTTGGATCTTTGTTGTGGTGCACGGGCTTCTCATTGTGGTGCTTCTCTTGTTGCAGAGCTTGGGCTCTAAGAGCAAGGGCTTCAGTAGTTGTGGCTCGCGGGCTCAGTAGTTGTGGCGCCCGGGGCTTAGTTGCTGCGCGGCATGTGGGATCTTCCAGGACCAAGGCTTGAACCCGTGTTCCCTGCATTGGCAGGCAGATTCTTAACCACTGCGCCACCAGGGAAGCCCTTAATTGCTACTATTATCCTTACTAATGCTAAAATTGTTTCACCTCTAGCCAGGAGAGTCTATTCAATTGGTTCCTGAGTCCTGTGAAATGACCCTAGAAGCCTCTGACGACTTTCTTGCTTTCTGCTATGTCCAGAAATTTCAAGCTCAACTTACAAATTTCCTGACTGCCCCAGACCTGGAATCAGCCATTTCTCCAAACAGCATTGGTTCCTTTTAATGAGTGCCAAGGTTGCTCATCCCTACTAGATTAGTCAGTCATTGTTTCTAGGACTTTTTAATATACAGACCTAGGAAATTTTATTTTAAGACAAAAAAATATATCATGATTTTCTACTGGTATCTCTGGCTCAAATAAGCGCTGCAGGTTTTTCTCATAAACCATAAATCTCACATTTGTATTTCCTTTCTGACATGCCAAAAATCCAAGTTTAGTGACACCAACATAATTACTCATTTTCTCTGTCCCACAATACACGCGTTTTAGAACAAGCATACTTATACGACCGCCTATAATATGATTACTGAAATCAGTTTCAGATTTTGTTTTAACCTCTCACTTGGGTGTATATTCAGATTACTGTTTTATTTTGTTTTGTTTTTTTTTTTTGCGGTACGCGGGCCTCTCACTGTTGTGGCCTCTCCCGTTGCGGAGCACAGGCTCCGGACGTGCAGGCTCAGCGGCCATGGCTCACGGGCCCAGCCGCTCCGCGGCATGTGGGATCTTCCCGGACCGGGGCACGAACCCGTGTCCCCTGCATTCGGCAGGCGGACTCTCAACCACTGCACCACCAGGGAAGCCCCAAATTACTGTTTTAAAGTCAAGTGGAATAAAATCACATTGAGGTGTATTTATTTACATTTAAGCTTGATTTTTAGGGATTGTTTTTAATATAACTTTATTTTTTAATTATGTAAAATATTTACAGTGTTCTAAAGTCAAAACTTCCACAAAGTATATTCAGAGAAGTCTAGACACCCTGTCCTGTCCACCCTCTTTACTCTATCTCCATAGGTAATTTAATTTTTTTTATGGTTTATCTTTCCATTTAAAAACTATTCCTCATCCAATTATTCCATTTTTCTTAAAGTGTCAAGACTAAGTAAGAGCACAGGTGAGACACAGATGCTACAGAAATGCTAAAGTAGTATTCAAACTACTAATGTTCAGGACATATTGTATCATCTATCTGTGTGTAATAGCCTGACCCGCCTTTTCCAGGCCTGGAAAGGGGCATTGCCAGCATTTGACTCAAAGGCCTTTTTGCCCAGAGGTGTGTAGCAGAGCTCCTTTACTTATAAGCAAAAAGTATCTGGCATATGCACATGTGGGCATCTCATCAACTGCACTATGCTGGTGTAATATTTAAATGTGGACACACACACATCTGTGTTCTTCTCAACAGCAAGGTGGGAAAAGAACTTGCCTAAGAGAATCCAATTTTGCATCTAAAAGCATCCCTCCACCTGTCATGATGGCTCACCTTATTTAGTGTATGTGTGTGTATGGACTGTATATTGCCTCTAGTGCCTTCTGTTTTTAAAGATAGGACGCAACTTCTGAATGTATCTCGCTTTGTCTTGTCTGTTACTTCTTTTCTCCTGAAAGGAGCACAGAAGCCTCTCCTGGAATGCTTTGAAGCAGAAGACAAAGGCAACTGACCTTTGGTTTGGAAAAAAGAAAGGACAGAAAGAGAAAACCGAGGCTGTTCCCATGCCCCTGCATGCCGCGGATCTCTAGGCAGAGCTGAAGCCAGGCACCTTCTGCAGCCAGGGCCTTTGGGGACAGTTCCGTGGCAGCAGGACCCTCCCTATCGCCTTGCCCCTGGATTGGATGTTGCAGAAATAATTACCAAACAAACCGATAGTCCGTGTTGTGACGTGACCACAGTTGTTAACGCATCGTCTCCCTCCTGGAAACTTAGTTCGCCTTACAGGCAGGCCAGATTCTAAGCAAGCTCCTGCCAACCCAAAGCCCAGAATACCTTCCAATGCATTTAAGCTTTCCTCCCTGTGCAAGAACTTTACCAACATTTTCAGCTTTTACTCCCTGCGGTGGCCCTTTGAAGCAGGCTCTGTAGGAAGCGAAGGGATTGGCTGAGATTATACAGCCAGAACGTCTAGGGGGCATTTCTCGTTTACTTTGTTTGGGGGGCATGATTAAAATAAATAAATTAATCAAAATAAATTTTGTTTTTAGAAAAGTGATAAATGCTATTTTTAAAAAATCCCTCTCAACTAGACTTTATAGAGGATACCCTGGGTCTATGATTCAGTAATTGGAGCAACAAGCTTGACTCTCGGCCCCCTCTCCTTCAAGGGGTCTTCAGATGAGGCTGGGCAATGCACAGAAGGCTGGAAGGGCCAGGATTCCTGTCCTCATTAAACTTGGGCAACTCATTCCTAACTCTGGCCTCAGTTTTCCCACCGGAAATTACACGGTTGGGTTCTCAGAGGTCTCCAACTGGCACGCCACAGGATGAATTTCTGACCTACAGATGTGTTCTGTTTGAAGCCCGCAAGGTATTCAAAAATAGAGAATTTCAATGACTACAGGTCGAAGGCAAATGCTCTCCTTTTCGCCACAGACCCCACCGTTCTTAATTGCATCTCACCCAGCCTTCCTCGGGCATAAACATTTCCACCCTCAACCCAGTAGCAACTCCTGGACTTGGGCATCTCTAAGGGCCTTCCCAGGGGTGACGTTTTACAGTTTCTTCACGATTTTGTTTGCTTGGAATAGTCATAAGAGTCATTTTAATAACAGCAGAAATCTAGCATTTGTTGAGGGATTACTGTCTGCCTTTGCATTGGATTAAGCATGAATCATCTTGCTCCCCTCTCATAATAAGCCAAGGACAAGGCTATTATTGTGGTCCACCCTTTGCATATGTGGAAGCTGAGGCTCAAAGAGATGAAGCGCTTTGCCCAAGGTCACACAGGTGGTGATAAGTGGAAGAGCTGGGATTTAGGTCTAGGCCTTTCTGAGCCCAGGAGCGATATTCAAAATACTTAACAACTAGGACAGCATGGAGCCGACTAACCAGATGGATGCTAGGCCTAGGGTAGCCTGGGTTCCAGGGAAATGGATGGAGTGACCAGGATGGTGCAGACAGTGGGCCCTGGAGGGGGGTGAGAGGAGCACGTATTTACTGAGATGAATGGAAGTGCTTCAATAGTAAACATCCAGTGTGGCTGGAATTGCTCTCTGGCTTCATGGCTGGGCTGCTCTTTACCACCACTAAGCCCGTTGCACGATGAGCCAGAGGCACCTAAAGTATCTTTAGCACATGTGTTCCAGAAACACACAGAAAATGGTGTTGAACAGAAGGCAACGGTGCCAGGCGATTCTGGGGGACAGGTCTCCCGAGAGATGGAGAAATGGGGAAACAGAAATACAGACAGGCTCCCTGCTTTCAGAAACTTAGAAATAAAAAAGGGCGGTGGAGCTGACCTGGAAAGACAGTTCTGTGGGTTTCTACATGAGTTGAAGGAGGCTAGAATTAATATTAAGTGGACCACTTAATATGGCTCTGGCCCCAAACCAACCACAGAGAGTGTAACTGACTCTTAAAGAAGTAATTCAAGTTATGTGCCCTTTCTAATTATTATAACGCATTTACAAAATTTATTGGGCACAGACTAAGTGCCAGGGATTATACCAAGTGCTGAGGTTTCAACAAGAAGTAGGAAACTGGCTCTGCCTTCAATAAGCCCACAGTCCAGGGTGAGGGGAGGGGGTGTAGGCAAGTAGCCTGGCAATGCCTCTGGGCTGCGATCTGTGATATCACCCCTCAACTCAGAGGGCTGAGGATGCACACAGAAGGAGTACTCGTCTCTGTGTTGAGGTGGTCAGGGAAAAACCAGACCCTAAGTGTAGGTTATCCAGGCCAAGGAGGCAGGGAGAGGGAGAGGCCACTCCAGGGAGAGAGCTCACAGGTACACAGACCCAGAGCTCAGAGTCCAGCAGCTATTCTCACAGTGGAGTCCAGACCAGCAGTAGCAGCATCTCCTGGGATCTTGATGGAAATGCAAATTCCCAGGCCCCACCCTAGGCTTATTGAGTTGCACACTCTAGGAGGTAGGACCCAGCAATCTGTTTTGACGAGTCCTCCAGGTGAGGAACGCAGAGAATAGGATTTCCTCAAGGTTGAGGGTCGGAAGTATGGCTAGAGAGGAGGGTGGGGCCGGGTCACAAAAAGCCTGTGTGATCAAGGTTTTATCTTTAGGGTCATGAGGCACTTTCGAGGATTTTAGAAAGAGCAGTGACATGGCACTTGCTTTTTTAACCCACATAAATGCTCCTCAAAACTGCTCAGCTGGTTCCTACCTCTAAGCCTTTGCATTTGCTGATCCATTTGCCTGCAACCTTCTACCCGCAGACTTTAAAAATACGAATGCCTTCTCATTATTCAGATCTCAGTTCAAATACTAATTCCTCTAATCACCCAATAATAAATGGTCCTTCTGTTCTCCTCCGCGCCACCCCCCCTTCAGCTCTTATCTCCACCCATAATCATCTTGTTAATTACGTGTTTATTTGGCTATAGTGAATAATGCTACATTAACATTGGTTTATGTGTGTCTGCTTGAATCTCTGCTTGAAGGTATTTTGGGCATGTACCTAAGAATGGAAATGCTGGATCATGTGGTAATTCTATGTTTCATTTTTCTAGGAACCTACCCCTCATTTTACATGTCAAGGAACTGAAGGCTGGAGTGGGTACAGGATATGCCTAAATTCATAAAGCACTGAGTAGGTGGTAGAGTTGTAAACAGACTCCTGGACTCTTTATCAATCCCAGATAGTGGAGAGCAATAAAGGGAGAGGAGAAACCAGAGGGTCACGATCAAGGAGACTGGCAGGGGTTGGGTATCCGCTGGGCAGAAGGGTCCACTCTTTGGCAGTCAATTTTTCTAATACTGGGCCGACGGCACAGTCAAGTCTCTATGATAGTAAAGCCTAAGAGGCTGGGTAAGCAGGATAGAGTGGAAGAAGGAAGACCAGGAAAAAACAGAAATTGCATTAAAACGGTTTTGCCCAAGTGCTTGGGAGCAGGGACCTACATCTTGGGAGAAGGGAGGGAGCAAAGAGAATGGATGGGAGCATCTTGGCTTCAGAACTCTGGGCTAATGCTGTAAAAGGCCTGCTCCTAAATAAATTACAAGTAAAACTGGAGGAACAAAACTCCTACCTGGGAGACAAACTCCAGCGCTAGTACAGCAAGAAATAGAAAGCTTAGAAAGCTTCGTAAGAGTGTGGGCTGGGAGTGGAGCCTGCAGACCTGGATATAAATCCCCAGCTCTTCCACTCACCAACTTTGTGACTTTTGGCATGAGACAAGCCCTCTCTGAGGCCCTGTGAAACGGGACAGCGACAGTGCCTACTTCCTAGTGAATTGACACAGTGATGGCGATGCACCTGCCGATGCTGAGGAGTCATCTACTCCCAGTGGTTCTGGACCCTGGTCGCACACTAGGATCACCTGGACACATCTTGAAATTACTGATGCCTGGGCCGCGCTCCCAAAGATTCTGGTTCAGTTGGTCTGAGGTTGTGCCTAGTCATTTTTTTTAAGCTCCCGGGTGATTCTAATGTGCAACCAAAGTTGAAAAGCAGTGTGTTCCAGTGCTTTTCAAGACTCGATTGGGATCTCGTTAAAATTTAGATTCGGATCCAGTAGGTCGAAGGTAGGGCCAGAGATTCTGCATTTCTAACCAGCTCCCAGGTGATGCCTGGAGATACTAGTCCCCAGACCTCACGCCGAGTAGCCAAGTTTTAAAAAGCCTACTCTGGGCCTGGTATGACCCAAATGAAGTGCTTGCTGAATGTCGGCTCAGAAGTAGCAAGGATATTCAGTGGGTTGTGGAGTGAGGGGGCCTGATCCAGTGGTCAGAGTAAAATCGTAAACATCCTAGAAGCAGCACAGGGCCTGCCGCCTCAGTGCGGGCTTTATGTGAAGTGAGTAACTCTTTTGGGTAGTTTCTGCTGCTCGCAGGGACGGGCGCTGGAAGGCCTGAGTGTAATGATAATTGTGAACCAGAGTCCCGTGGCTGCAAGTCAGCTGGAGTCTGGGTTCATACATGCAGGTTTGAGTCACACGGGAATCAAAGCTACCAGTCTAGGAAGTGACCTTTTGGGGACAAGGCTGGGGCACTCCATGAATTTATTCAGGTAGTACTGACAGAACATCTCCTGGAACACAGCGGTACTGGGCACTGGGGTCTAATGAAAACCACAGCCCCTGCTTTCAAGGAGCTCACAATCCAGTAGCTGGGGCACAAACCATTAAACAGGCAAAATTCAGAATTCAGAGTGATCGGCGCTCTAACGGAGACAGCTTTTGAGAAGGGTCCTTGGCCCAGCCCGAGGGAGTTACAGGAAGATTCTTAGAGGAAGCAACAGCTGAACTGAGCCGTAAACAGTAATAAGAGTTCCCCAGGAGAGGAGGTGGGAGCAGAGAGTGTCCCAGGCGGAGGCAAGAGCACAGGCTAAAGCAGGAGGTAGGAGAGAACAGAGCCTCTTCCCAGAAGCAGCTCAGTTCATTGGCGTCGGGGCTAGGGATACAGCCACAGAAGAAGCGGGAGCTGTAGAAAGGGCATGAATGTCACACTAAGGCATCTGGACTTCTTTTTGAAGCCAGAGGTCTATGGGATTAATGAAACCCTTGAAGTTCTCTGAAAAGTTTGTGCTTACATGTCTATATGCACTATCCTGGTATAAAACTACTGGGTCTCCATCAGAGTGTCCAAGGGATTACAGATCCCCAGCTAGGTAAGAATCCCTGGGAGCTGCAGATGGGATTTAAGCCTCCCATTGGGTAGAGCTCACTCTGTGCAGGAATGGAAATGTCACAAACACTGGGATGGAGGGCCCAGGGGTAGAAGAAGAAACGACTACCCTGTTCTTTCCTTCCCCCTTGAATCTTTGCACATCAGTTCTCTGCGCTGGGATGCTTTCTCTTCCCCGCTGCCACCCACACCTCACCTAGTTAAGTCTTATTCATCCTCCAGGTCTCGACTCAGAATCTTCCCCAGCCTTGCAGAAGACCGGCCCCCTCCCAGGATACACACCTGTAGCTCATTTGAAACAACTGCCACACACTGTGATTATATAATAAATAATGTAAGTCATCACTCAAAACTATCTGCACCCCTCCTATCTACTAGAATAAGCACTCTTTGTTGGAAGATATTATCCACTGTGTTCATAGCTATAATCTCAACACCATGAATGGGTCCTGGCACATAGTGGAGACTCAAGAAACATTACTGAGCGATGGCATGAGTATTTATTTGAGTGAATGAATGAGTGCATTCACGGAGTTGACCACTACCACCTGAATTCTTTTCCCTCGCAGCCCTAGCCCTAACTCCCACCCAACTCTTCATTTTGTATTTTAAGCCCTTCTCCTTGCAGTCCAGTAGGTATGGTGGGAAAGAGCTGCAGGAGGGAATCAACTGGACCGGGCAGGTTTCTGAAGCCCCTGCCCCAGTGGTTTCATATGGATGTTTTTAATCACTTAGTGAGCAGATGCACTCTATGGGTGAGAATCCAAGGACCTTTCCAAGTTGGTTAGCAAATTCCCTCACAGACCAGCAGCAGCATGGCACTCACGGCTGCATTTTGAAAATCCTGATATCTATTTTCTAACGAGCACGTTGCCTTATTTGGCTTATTCCTTTTAAGCTGCCAGGAAGGTGGGAAGACTTTCATTTGTTCTACGTCACCCCATGTGAAGATAAGAAAAATACCCATATTACAATTGCAGTTTGGGGTCTAATATTATTAGAGTAAGGATGAGTAATTCTGACAGCAAAGAGTGCAACTACGGTGAGTCAAGCCAGTCTTTTAATGGGTGTCACATCAGCAGCACCAGCCCCCGTGTTCTAACTCCTCCCCAAAGCTTTCACCTGACCTCATCAAGTCTAAACCTCTGTGAGCCTCAGTTTTCTAATCTGTAAAGTGGGGAGAACAGCATTTTATCTGATAAGATTGTTGGGAGGATTACAGGAGATAATGTATGCAAAGTATCTGCTTCTATATTTCCTTCTCCCACACTAGCCCACACATTTAAGCAATTTTAAGATTAACATAACTACTGGACCCCAAATTCTAAGCAGCTCCTGCAACAGAGGTCAAAAATGTGAAGCTTTGGGTCAGGGGGGTTGCAGAACAATGGTCAAACAAAAAAGAAAGAAACTATGCAGAACAGCGTTAGGTTTCATTAGCCCAGAAGGTTTGGTTATGTATCTCTAACTAACAGGGAGCTTTCTATGTCTTTTCCATGCTGTAAGCATTTTCCCTTCAAACTTTTTTTTTTAAAGCTGATGGAACAGGAAAGAAGAAGGGAAAGAAGCCACTCTTTCTTTCGTTTCTTCAAAGGCAACCCAAATTTGATCCCTTTAGTGAATGGCTCAAGATAAAAACTCCACTTCAGTCTGCTTTCTGTGATTAAGCAACCCACTTGTTTGTCAAATAGCAGGGAGAAGAGAAGAAAGGGAAACTCTTGTGGCTGCTAAGTGCTCTGAAATGTACTCCCTCCCAGCCCCCTCCGGTTAGGTGCGCGGACTGCCTGCAAAGGGATTCTCGAGATAGGGGGCAAAAGTGAGGTTCAGCTGCACAGAATAGAAGAGAAAATGGGAATGAGGTCCCACAGGATTGTGGAATCCCCGAGTCAGGACGATCTAGGACTCCTAAGCCCCGCTCCCAACCCCCTGCCTTCCTTTTAGGGACATTGTAACCTTTGAAACCACCCTTCTGCTCCACGTAAGAAATCGTACTACTGAGTAAAACTAACAGACTGCTCTTTCTTTTTTAAGGGGTCGGAGGGGGCTAACCTCAATCCATCTTGCTTCGCTGAAATCTAATTTCGGCTTGACGAGATGAGAACTTGAGTTTCCACGGGAAGCAAGGACTTTTCGCTCAAAGCACTGCTAAGTCCTGTAAGTTCTGGTTGGGATGTAGATGTAAACGTGCTGGGTTGTTGAAAAGGTGGATGGACGTAGTCCATAAAAATACAGGACACCGATACAGGCCACCCAGTTAAATCCGAATTTCAGATGAACAATGAATGTTTTTTAAGTATGTCCCATGTAATGTTTGGGATATACTTATGCTAAAAAAAGTTTCATTGTTTATCTGAAAATCAAATTTAACTCGGCATCTTGTATTTTATTTGGCAAAACCTCAGCTATCGGGGCTTCCCTGGTGGCGCAGTGGTTGAGAGTCCGCCTGCCGATGCAGGGGACGCGGGTTCGTGCCCCGGTCTGGGAGGATCCCACATGCCGCGGAGCGGCTGGGCCCGTGAGCCATGGCCGCTGAGCCTGCGCGTCCGGAGCCTGTCCTCCGCAACGGGAGAGGCCACAACAGTGAGAGGCCCGCGTAACGCATAAAAAAAAAAAAAAAAAAAAAAAAAAAAAAACCTCAGCTATCGACAATCTAACCCCAGCCTACACTTCCTTCTCATTTCCTTGTGAGCAGAATTGGGAGTATGGATAAGAGTGGAGAGCCACTGAAGGCTTTCTGAGGAAATTTCCAGGGTGGTTAAACCCATGGGCTTTGATGTCAGGCAGGGCTAGATTCAAACCCCATGTCTGCCTCTTACTACGTGACCTCCAGCACGTGACCTTCCCTACTGAAACTCCTTTCTTTATGGTAAAATGAGAATTGTAATATCAGCCTTACAGAGTTGTTGTTAAGATTAAAATGGGGTGACATCAAAGCACCGAGCAACCTGTAGCTCCCAGATAAACGGCAGCCCTTACAAGCACACCCCTCTACCTTTCCACGGGCAGTTCCTTCCTTGAATTCCTCCTTACCTATGAAGATTTCTCCATCTTTCTCTTCAGCCCAGGTAGCTTTTTGTCTACACTGCTAGAGCACAATGCCATGTGCTCTGAGGCGCTGTACTGGAATCAGCATCAGTGCTCACAAAGTTCACAAAAACTGTTCAGTTTTCCCAGTTGAGACTGGATTTTTTTGGCATCAGATACCAAGTTTCCTTCATTTCTAAAGGTCCAGCATTTAACACAAGGCTTAACACAGAGGAAGAGCTTGATATTTCCTAAATGAACATGTTATGAAACCACTAACACCTTAGCATAAATCGCCCCGACTGCGGTTTACAAATGGTAGCACAAGCGCAAAAGACTAAAGTCAGTACAGGAAAAGTTTCTCCAGAAGCTGAAATTGTCCCATTCAACGGATTGTCTTTATTTGAGACTATTCTTTCTTCTTCGTTTGGGGTTGAAAAAAAGTCACTTATAGAATAAGTTTTTAAAGGTATTTATCTGACAAAATAGAGAGTTAGCAACCTCCACACTGAGACAAATCTGCATCTCTATCTCTAGCCCAACAAGGAAGTTTCAACATTGAAAATGCACTAGTACCTGAAATTCGAAAGTCTGAGGACTGCCACTTTATGAAATAACAGAGTGAAAAGCAGAACTGGAGGGAATGTAACCCACGACTGGTAAGTTTTGATGAGAAGAAATGGAGAGGAAAGAACTACAGCATGAGACCCAACTACGGAGGTACATTTTACCTGAATAAAAAGACCAAAAGGAGTTTGGTGGAGCAAACTGGTGGATGAAGAAAGCAAACTAACTTCCACTACTTCCTCACTTACTTAGGACATAACCCCACCACCCCAGAGATCAGGACCTTCATTGACTCAAGTCTGAGGTCCCTCCCAATGGTCCCTCCCACAGCTGCTGAGGTCAACGACCTCCTTCAAAGGATAACAATAGAGTACAAGGAGGGATGTCGGATCCCAGTGACCTCCAGGGACCCTCCTGTCTTTGGAAGCCACATCAGGCCCCTCCCTCTGAATGAGAACAGCTGTACCAGTGCCCCATGCAGATTCTGGGAACTTGCCCTTGACTTGGCCTCAGAATTACATTTCTGTAAAGATAGTTCCTTAAACCTCTGTAGCTCTGTTGACCACGATTCCAGGCACTGTTTGGTCATTCCTCAGCCCTTCCTCCCTTTGTCCCTCCCGCTTTGTTCTGTCCTAATTGGACACATCTGTCACTTTCAGGTCTGCATTGCTCATCTGTCACGGTCCGCAGCCAGGAAGAGACAAGGGAAAAGGCCAGATGAATGTTTTGCCAATAAGAGGAAGACGTGGATGTTTTAAAATTCTCCAACTCTCAAGGTAATCATGTCCCTCATCCCCAACTCAGAAATAATAATAATAACAATAGCAACTATTTAAGTACTTGTCGTGGGCTCACCATAGGACAGGCATTCCACTAAGCACTTTACGGCATTACTTCATTTAATCTTCACAACAAACCCACGGGGGAGACGTTACCATACCGCAGATGAAGAAACTGAGGCTATGAACTTAAATCATTTGCCCCAGGAGCTTCTCACAGCTGTAAGCAGTGGAGCTGGGGACTGGAAAGCCAGTGTTCCTGATTCCAAACTTCTGTGCTTAACCTCACTTAATAGAGCCTCCACTCAGCCACCTTCCAAGACTCCTATCGGTCTACCGGATGGACCTCAAAATTCTCAAGAATTTTGGGCTCTCAAGACCCTTCAAGACCCGGTCTTCATCTGCTATCGCAATCTCATCTCCCACTAATGCCCTCCTAGAATCCCCCATGGCAGGTATTTTGGAGTCCCTTTTACTTAAGAAGTCCCTCATATCTGAGCCCTCTCCCACACCATTCCTCACCCCTTAGCATGCTATTTCCCTGACCCAAGTCTACCCATGTTGCAAGCTCGAGCTCGAGCCCCATCTTGCCCAGCACACCATACCCAATGAGTCCACTTTCATCTCAATTTCAGAACACTTAGGGTCTGATGAAGCACGCGGCCCACCCCACAGATGACCCTGAGTCGCTGTGTCATCATTGCTCATGTGGGTGTTTCATCTCCCCATCTTGACAGCCACCTACGGGGAGGAGACATGTCACGGCCCACGTGTCTCTTGTATTCTCTTATGCGGAACACGACAGGTGTCGAGCCAGTGTTTGATGACCGACCCCCTTCTCCCCTCTTCTTTTGTCATCTCCATTCTTACTTCTTCTTCCCCCTCTCCTCCTCATGCTTTCCTTTTGGATTTCATTCTCTTCGTTTTGCTCCCCTCTGCTCCCCTTTGCTTTTTTAAGTGTGGCAGGCAGCTGCTGAGGGTGACTTGCTTCTAATGAACAGAGTGCAGTGAAGGTAACGGTATGTCACCTCCATGACTAGACGACAGAGGCTGTGACTCTCCTGTTAGCGCTCTCTTGCTGGCACTCTTTCTTGTCCTCTCCCTTGCTCCCTCTGACGAAGGCAGTTCCATGTTGTGAGATGCTCTGTGGAGAGGCCCACATGGCAACAGATCAAAGAAGGCCTCTGGCCAACAGCTCATGAAGAAGTGAAGTCTCCGTTCAACAAGCTGCAGGAGACTGACTCCTGCCGACAACTGCGTATGAGCGAACATGACAGTGGATCCTTCCCAGCTGAGTCTTCAGACGACTGACGATGCAGCCCGGGGCCACACCTTGATGGCCCAGATGGGTCACACCTTCCCGGACCAGGGCACGAACCCGTGTCCCCTGCATCGGCAGGAGGACTCTCAACCACTGCGCCACCAGGGAAGCCCCCACTGTTAAGTTTTAATACTCAGCATCTCATTGAATTCCTACCACATTCCTACAAAATGGAAAATCTCCATTTATAAGTGAGGAAACTGAGGATCAGAGAGTAGAAGTGACTCAAGCGCTCAGGGTCCCAGAGCAAGTCACTGGCTAGGCTGGGATTTGAGCATTGAACTGTGTTACTCTCGAGCAGCTCTCTCAACCATCCGCTGCCTGTGTCACAGCTGTGACAGGTGGCTCCAAAGGGAGAAGCTTCCAGTTTCCTCTGGATAGGATAAGTCTCTCCAGGCCTGTGGACCCACACACTCCGCTCACAGCCTGGTATGAAAACAAAGAGGCCGGCCCAGTCAGGCTCCCCGCTGTCCTGGGGCAGGAATAGAGTGCAGTAGAGAAGGGCGCAGGCCTGGGTTCAAACCCTAGCTCCTCCATTTACCATCTAAGTGACCTTAGGCAAAGCATTTAACATCTCTGAGCCTCGGTTTTCCTATCAGTGAAATGGAGAGATAATAACAGCACCCACTCATGGAGTCAATGTGATAATCCACAGAGAGCAGAAGCAGAGGCGGTGAGAGAACGCCATGAAGATGAAGGGCCTCGGTAAGTCTGTCCACGTAAAAATTCAGAGACGGGAACCTGAAAACGAGACAGGGAGAGGCCAGGTAGCCCCGTATATTTTCCTCAGGTTCTGACGACTTTGCAATTCTGATTCCCTCATATCCTTAAAACCAATGTGCCATTTTCTTGAGACCACCTGATGTTGAGGGGGAGAAGATGGGAGGGGGAACACTTATTCCCCAGGCCTCATGTTTCCCTATAGGAGGACCTCCAGTAGAGTGACACTCCTGGCCTCTTGCCCCACCTGACTGGTGCACCTGGAAGAAGGAACTGAACTTGCTCAGCTAGTCTCTCTTTGGGGATCTGCTTGCCTGCAGAGAAGGTGCATTCTGGGCTTAGCAGAGCAGGCTTTGTCCCTTCGGTTTTGCCTGATGCTGGGATTGGGGGCGAGTTCAACTGAGAAGAGTATTAGCAAGCTGTGTCCTCCAAAAGAGCTTCTTATCAGTAACAAAGCTGACACCTTGATCTCCATCTGACTGGCTCTTTTGTGTCTCTTGCAATTAGTTTCCAACCACCTTGAAAGGGTTCATTCCCCTCTTTTTACATTGCTCATTCCAACCCTCCATTAGGTCTCCTCATCATGATTCCAGATGGCGGTCCGAAGCAAACTTTCTGCCAAGACAGCTCTTCCTTGGCTTACCTCTCGCCTGACATTCTGGCTTCCCACCCATCCAGGTCCTGAATCGTACAGCAATTTGGCAGATCCACTTCATACCCATGCCTCGCCCTCCGCCAACCCTGCAGATGCCTTGACTCATCCAAGTCATTTCTAATTACATCTTGGCTGATAACTATTCTAGCAATTTCTTCTTGTCTGGTACATGTTCCAACTTTTCCACTTTCTTACTGAATCTTATAAAAAAAAAAAGGAACTTGGTAACTCTGGCATTTTTGAATCATCATTAATTTCAAGCTTGTCTTATTTTATTAGCTGTTCTACATTCCCTCTGAGATCTCTTTCCTCCTTGATGGACCTGAAAACCTCCATGTATTTTCTTTCCCATACTGAGCTAGGACTAACTTGAACTAACTTAGAATTCTAACGAACGTGCAGAAGCAGCAGTAGATGTAGCCTCAGGGTGGGGTTCCCAGGTGTAGACTGCTGGCACCGTGAGCCCTCAGAACATCTCTTCCAGGGGCTTGCTGATCCTCTGTCTGTTCTGAAATACCTGCCAAGAATTAGTTTTTCTGAACTAATCAGAGGCAGGCAAAAGCCTCCAGAAGGGCTATGATGCACATACTCACTGAGAGGAAGGTGAGCTCATTGACTCACCTCCCCCGGTTAACACATACGAAATGATTTTCTTTTCTCCCTCCAGATAAGCTCTCCTGTCTCTGGCTGAGAGTTCCCTAGGGAATTAGGGAGCAGAGAGGTGTTTTATGGCGGAAGAGCAGAGAAAAGGGTCAGGTCCAGGGTGTGATTCTCAATAGCACCATCTAGAAGAACGTCCCGTGATCATGGAAATCGTCTGCATCTGTGCTGCTCTTAGAGCAGCTACAAACGACATGAAACGTGGCTAGTGTGACAGGAGAACTGAATTTTTAATTTTATTTACTTTTAATTAATTTAAATATAAATAGCCACATGTGACTAGTGGTTACTATACCCAACAGTGCAGCTCTACAAAATGCTACTTTGGGGTTTATCTGGACCTTCCTTCTACAGTAGCCATAGTTCTTTGTGAGTCCTGGGATAACATACAAGAAGACGATGATCCATCTGATTCACAGAATCTGGGGCCAGTGGATGGATGTCACGATGCTCCAGGCCCATGGGAACTACCCTCTAGTAGATATTTCAAGCAAAGGTCACACATTGGTGGTCCACAGGCAAAATTCAACCTGTACGCCTGTTTGACTTATACAATTTTTAAAACGTCAACTGGTTGCTGACATTTAAAAACCAAGAGGTTTCACATAACGATTTGCATTTCTAGCTTCCCTTGAAGAAACCAGAAGACCCCACCGGCCAACATTCAGACAGTGATGGGTAGCAGCAGCGTCCTTCACGTAGGACAAGTTTGCCACAGTTCCCACCCCTCCCTATGGTCTAAACGTCCCATGTAGACGTCTGGGTTTGTTCGTCCGTGCATCATGCTTCTAAGCACACGTGGGCTTTTGTTAGGCATCAGACATCCTGAGCTCAAATCCCATTTCTGCCTTATCACAAGCTGTGTGACCTTGAACAATTGATTTCACCACTCAGAGCCTCAGCTTCCTCCTAAGTAAAGTGGGGAAAGTAATAAAAACAGACTCCAGAGTGTTGTAAGGATCTGAGGGAATAGTACCTGTAAAACTCTTGATATAGAACCAGACTCAGGGAAGTGCTCCAAAGATTCACGGTCGATGCTGGAAGGAGAAAAGGGAGGATGAGGAAATGGAGGAAGAGGAGACACGAGAAAATAAAGAGAGAAGAAGCGGAGAAAGAGGGGAAGAAGGAAGAGTCAGAGGGAAATACGAGCTTCTAGTCAGTTTCCAAACACATCTAAGACCCACGAAGAAGGAAAAAACCACCTCTTTCCCCAGTGAAATATTCCCTAATTCCCTACAAAACAGCAACATAATACCACACCCACCCACGGCGTAAGCCCATGGGCACGGGGTGAGAGTTGAGAGGTTACAAAGGAAGGTACTAAAGCAAGGAAATAAATCAGCTGGCCCCTAGCACCTCTGCCCTTGGATCTGCAACCTTTGTCCTGAGAACCAGCTCTTAGAGGCATTTGGGACTTTGTGACAGAAACACCAAAGGGTCTGGGCTTCATGAAATCCATTCGGGCTCAAGTCCCTCCCTCACATCCAGCGTCTATAATCAGAAGAGATCTCCAGGTGGCATAGTTTGGACATGTCTATCAAAGGAAAAGCAAGCCCTTCTAAGACAAATCCAGGGAAAGTTACCAGCTATCTGTTTGCAAAAAGTAAAGAAATGCAGGAGATCTGGCTAGATTCTCAGGGAGTTATGACCTCAGGTTCCCAGCGTTTAACTTTGCACAGTTTCTCAAAGTTAATTCAAGGACCATTTAATATGCTGAGAGAGGCACATCAAAATGCTGATTCCAAGGCCTTGCACCAGACACGTGGATTCAGTGGATTCCGTTCACCTGGGGGGTGGGGCTAGGGAGTCTGAATTTTGTAGATATACAAGCTGTTCTACTTATATGACTTATTGAATCAAGGCATATTAATGCTGGGGAAGCATAGTTAGCAGCTGGTGAGACTAGCAAGATCATTGCAAATTGGAGTGGTCAGGGAAGGCTTCTCGGAGGAAGAGAGCCAGCCCTTTTGCTGGGTCTTGAAGTATCTAGATGGGGGCCACAGGAGGAGATGAATGCACTCACTGATTCATTCACCAGATTCTTACTGAACACCTGCTATGTGCCAAGCTTTGTTCTAGTAAGCAAGACAGAGAAAACCCTCTGTCCTCATGGATCTAGTTGGCAGAGGTGGGCAATAAACAAAATATGGAAGCAAAATACTTAGCTTGTAAGATGGCGAAAGGCACTAGGAGAAAAACGAGACCTTTGGTAGAAACATGTTTCAAATTTGGATATAAGATAATATTATATCAATACAAGCATGAGTCCCAGTCTAGCGGTGTTGATGTTGGCAGGAGGCTGCCCATTGTTGTAAACCATCACACCCAAGATCCATCCATTCATCCATCCACTCATCCACCAATTTATCCATCCATCTATCCATCTCACCATTCATCCTTCTATATTCTATTCTTTCCTTCCTTCCTTCATTTTTTAAAAAATCAAAGTATAATTGACCTACAACACTATGATATTTCCTTCCTTCCTTCATTTATACAATCTACTTAGGAAACCGTGTGCTAGACCCCCTGTGAAGTTCTGAGGATACAAAACTAAGACAGACACGTTATGGTATGAATTGTATCTTCTTTCAAATTCGTATGTTGAAGCTCTAACCTCAGAATGTGACTGTACTTAGAGACAGGGCCTTTAAAGAGGTAATTACGTTAAAATGGGGTCATTAGGGTGGGCCCTAATCCAATATGCCTGGCGTCCTTATATGAGGAGGAAATCAAGACATGGACCAAGAGATATGGATACATGCAGGCAGAGAGATGCCCACGTGAACACAGTGAGAAGGCAGCCGTCTGCAAGCCAAGGAGAGAGGCCTCAGAAGAAACCAAACCTGCTGACCTTGGTCTCAGACTTCCAGCCTCCAGAACTGTGAAAAAATAATTTTCTGTTAATACCCAGTCTGGGGTATTTTGTTACGGTAGCTGTAGCAAATGAATACAGATACCATCACAGAAGCAGGGGTTCACCCTCCAGAGAGAGAGAGAGAAGGAAAATTAAACAGAAAATTATGATATAAACATCTCTTTGCCTTGCCTGAAAGCCCACCCACAGAGGCACCTCCATTTGAATTCATCATTGCTCTCTCATTAATTCAACAAATATTTATTGAGCACCAACTACATTTCTGGTTCTGTGCTAGACAGTGGGGATACAATGATAGATAAGGTAGATACATCCATTGCCTTTAGAAGTTCACAAGCTCCCCTACCCCTCCCTCTAGACTGAACACTGTTCTCTACCCATTCTCAAATAAGACGGTGCAGTGTTGTGTGATAGATATGATCACGGACTGGGGAATCCGACAGACCTCGATTTGAGTCCATGTTCTACCACTAATGGGCTGTGTGGCCTGGGGCAGTCTGAGCCTCAGTTTATCTCTAAAAGGCAATAACAACACCCAGGTATGATTGCTGTGAGAATTAAATAAGATCAGGGACATAAATCAGAATAAGTACTCCACAGATGTTTGCTATGGTTATCAATGCAGCCTCTGAAGCACAGCCAATCAGATGATAATCAATATCATCACTAACATGGAGTGCTTTCTCGATACCCAAGAACTCTAAGTAATCTGCACACATTATCATTATATCCATGAAGCATCTTCCCTACAACCCCAGCCTTCCCTAGTTTAATTTTCTGGTTTCTCTTTTGTCTACTTAGTGTTTTATCACTCCCAGGAAAGCACTTAAGACCCAAGATTGTCTGAGGGAGAGGCTATAGGCCTGTCTGGAAAGAACTTGTGTTTTTCTCCGCATCCATGGTTCCCCTGATGCTCCAGTTTGCACACTGGCTCAGGCGAGCTGGAAGAGGGATCTGGAGGGAATGGTGCCGGAAGTCTCTCCCTTAGAGTTGCAGTCACCAATAACACATTGGATTACTGGTCCCCAGTAAAGCAGTGCAGCTGTCTCTGTACATGTCATTCCTAGCAGGGTTTTGCGGTCAAATTACCCCCAGCGCTACTGGAAGGTACGACCCACTTGCCTTTGAGGGAGTGGAGATGGGAGCCAGCAAGGACTTGTTATCATGGAAACCACGTCTCCTCTGGGGCCCCAAGGGGCACTTCTGGAAATGGTTTGGAATTTGATCACAGTCTTCAAGCATAAGAACTGTGGTTAAAAGCTGTTATTTCCTCACTTCTGGTAAACGGTTGTCAAGAAGCTGCCAGTTCTGTTTTGTGCTGGGGGAGATTGGATTGGGGGAGGATGTGGGTCGGGAGGATGGGAAGAGATGATAGGATGGGGATCCCAGAGCCTCAGAGCTGCACCGCACCCCAAACAGAGATGACGGTTTGGAGATGGTCCTGCCTGACTCCTTGTCAAGAGCAAGACAGTCAAAGGGACACTGAGATTAGATGGGGTGAGTCGTAAGTGACCACCCTCTCAGGTTGGAAAGGAGGCTTAGCTTTAAGTAAGAAACTGAAACACGCAGGTAAGGATCATCAAGTCTGAGGGTCTTAAAAGAGAATTCCAGGTACAGGGGTTGCAAACTCAAATACTTATTAGGCACCAAGAGGAAAAACACCATTTAGTGACGTTGAAATGAGCTTGGTGAGGCTTTAGGGGAACAGGAGATGGCACCCCATCTAAAGGAGAGGGCAGTCACCAGTTCCAGCTGCCTGCTGGAGACCCCGGGTGGGTCTGCAGCTCCAGCACAGACCAATTACACACGTTTTCAGGAAAAGCCCCAAATCTGGAACTTCAGGTGAAATCTCCTGACATGGAAATGTAGGCTATGGATTCAAACATTTAAAAATCACATTGCAGGCCAAATAAAACATGCCTGAAGGGCAAATCCAGCTCACTCATTCAAGCTTGCAAACTGTGCTATGAGTGTTGAAAAGAAATTCCCAATTCCAGAGGCGGAGGGAATTTTAATATATCATCAATTACCACCACAACAATGAAAAACACAGTAAAAAGAACAGTTATGATTTATTCAGTACCTACTGTGTGCTTAGCAATTTGTTTATATTACTCCATTGAGTTCTCACCACAACCCCGGGGAAGGCATGGATGTTTACCCCAACTTAGGAAGAAACTGAGGCTCACAGAGGTTAAGTCATTTGTCCAAGGTCACACTTTACTACACTGGAGTCTCTGCAGAGAGGGCAATCACTTCTCCATGTATCTTCTGCGGTACAGAACGCCCCACACACCTCCAAAGGCTTCTTCCTTCTCCAAAATTTCCCCTTGTCTATCGATCAGGCTTGTTCTAATGCAGTGGTTTTTAAATGGGAGGGGGGCACGATTTTGACATTTAACGATGTCTCCAGACATTTTTGGTTGTCACGCTGATGGGGGAAGAGAGGGGGTGCTACTGGCATCTAGTTGGTAGGGGCCAGGGATGCTGCTACACACACACTACAATGCACAGGACGGCCCCCACTACAGAGAACTGTCCAGGCCCAAATGTCAGTAGTACCAAGTTTGATAAATCCTTGTCTAAAAGGATTAGGGGAGGGAGAGCTGACGGCTGAGGGGTTCCTAAGGAGATGAGAAGGAGGAGGGAGAGAAAAATACTGAGGGTGACATTTGTAGAAGCAGCTCCACTGTTAGAGAACCTGCACGATTTACCAAGGGTCCTCACTGCACTGTTTCACTAGTACTTCATGACACCTGTTTAACACATTTTCTTATTGCCATTTTACAGATGAGGAAACTGAGGCCCAGAGAAAGAAAGGGATTTTCCCTCAGGCTTCATGAATGGCATCCCACAAATACCATTAGTGGGATACCAATAATACCAATAGTGTCTAGGATATCTTGGTTCTAGTTGACGGCTTTGCCCCTTCTGCTAACACTTAAGTGTTTTCTACCTGTCAGGCACTTCACTAAGAATTCTACATGTATCATCTTACATTCTTCCAACAACCCAATGAAATGAGTACTTGGTGTATCTGCATTTTTACAGTTGAAAAACTGAGATTCAGAGGAGCGACACCACTTGACCAAAGGCATCAGAATTTGAACCAGGCATTTTTGACTTTGAATCCTGTGCTCTTAACCATTCTACTGTCCTTCAACCTATGATAAGTATCCCATGCTTATCCAGTAAGGAAGCATTTACTGAGTTCCCTATTTAGAGGAAATTGGGAATACACAAGAGCAATTCCTAATGCATCCTGACTTCAAGGAGCTTACATTCCAATGGAAAGAGCAGGCATATGCACCACTAGCTGTAACACAAAATGAAAAGTGACCAGGTCATAAAGAAGAGGCAGTAAAGCACTGAAAGACAGAAGTCAGCAAACTATGGCCTGTGGGCCACATCCAGCCTGCTGCCTATTTTGATAAATAAAGTTTTATTGGTGCACAGCCATGCCCATTGGTTTACATAATGCTCATGGGCTGCTTTTGAGTTGAGTAGCTGCTATAGAGACCACCCAGCCTATAAAGCCAAAAATATTTATTAAATACATGGCCCTTCACAGAAAAAGTGTGCCGGCCCCTGCTGTAGAAGAGAAAGGACCAATACTGAAAATAACCCACCTTCTGTGCTTCTCTCTAGATCCATTGGTGATTGATTACACCTCATAGATATTAGCATGGGGACCCCTGGAGATGACATTAATGACATTAACAAACTCTAGATACTGGGTGTTGACTGTGTGCCAGGCACAGGCCTAATCCTCTCCAGTTGCCCCAAGCAACCCATCAGACAGGTATTATTAACCTCTTTCACACATGAGGAACATGAGGCTCAGAGAGGTCAAGAGGCAAACCCAAGTTCAAGTAGCTATCAAGGGTCTGAAGGTGGACATGTACGGCTCCAAAGCTCTCAGCCTCCTGCGTGCGGAAACACTCAGCACGAGCCCTGGCTCTTGTCAGGAAACTCTGACAAATTTTCAGAGATTTGTATCTCTGAAACTTCAGAGATTTGTATCTCTAAAACTGACTGAAACTTCTCAGTCAGGAAACTCTGATAAATTTTCCATAAATAAAATTTTCTTCTTTCCTTCCTTGACCAAGTCTCCCACCCCTGTAAACCAGGTTGATACTGTGATTAATAATAAGAAATATATATTTGGCCTTCGTCCCCATTCCTGGCACAGAGCTCCTAAAACCCTTGGAATTTCCTAAGTGATGACAATGATAAAGGTGTATTATTATGTCAGTGAGGTGATTTTTGGAAAACTCCAGTGTAACCTAAGAATGGAAGCTGGTGGTCAGGGGAACCAGCCATGTGATTAGAGGGTTGGAACTTTCAGACCCACCCCACCTCTACCTCTGGGGAGGGGAGAAGGGCTGCAGATGGAACTCAGTCACCAAAGGCCCTAGTAACAAAGCCCATAAAAACCCAAAGGACAGGTTCTGACTGCTTCCCGTGCTCAGTGAGGCAGGGAAGCTCTGTGCTCTTTCCCACCTACCTCGCCCTGTGCATCTCTTCCATCTGGCTGGTCCTGAATTATATTCTTTTATAGTAAACCAGAGATCTAGTAAGTAAAATGTTTTTCTGAGGTTTGGGAGCCACTCTAGCAAATTAATCGAGGGGTGGGCTGTTGGAATCACCCATCTACAGCCAGGAGGTCAGAAACACAGGTGACAGCCTGGACTTGGCACTGGCGTCAGAAGTGGGGGTGAGTGACCTTGTGACACTGAACCCTTCACCTGTGGGATCCGATGCTACTCTCAGTGCAGACAGTGTCAGAATGGAGTTGAACTGTAGGACATCCAGCTGGTGTTGGGGAATTGTTTGGTGGGGCAAGGGAAAACCCACACTTGGGATGCAGTGTGGCAGAGTGGTTCTCACACTGGGTGTCAGAATCGTAACCAGTAAGAAGCTCCTGCCACCCTCAGATAGTCCTGGAAGCTCTTTTCATAACCAGCTTGTCTGTCTCAGACAGCACCCAGAAAGTTCCAAATTTCAGAGGGCTGCAAAGCTGCTACCTCGGCCTCACCTCGGGGAGCTACTGTGGCTTCCAGATGGGCTCAAGTAATTTCCCGCCCCCAGCAGTCCAGCAGTTGGTATTACACAGCAGTTTACAGCCTCCCCTGGTTAATCCAGCCTGCTCCCTGGTCGCTTCTCATTAAGCTGAGTGTGGCCTCCTTTCAACTTTCTCTGAATTAAACTGTCACTTTTCCCAGCAAGGGGCTGCAGGTGGAAAGTACAAGCGCAAAGCTTGGAAGACAAGTGAGGGAAAAGGGCCCCCCCCCCAGACCCCATCCCCCCATCAGCTCCCACCCCCTTTCCTGGAGCCACAGTGATGCTGCCCCTCGCCACCTCCTCCCACCTGCAAGCTAAACAAAAATAAGTCCCAGCATGTCGGGGATTTTTTTAAAACTGAGGGTATTTGGCCCAGCTACTGCAGGAAAATATTCGACTACCTGTAAATTTCTCCAGGCCGGCCAATTATCCCAGCTGTGCAGCCAAGGCCCCCCCGGGATGTTTCCAAGAGAACTAGCTCACAGCAGACGTGCTGCTCTGATTTTAGTTGTCTCCAGTCAAGCATCCCAGAGCCCCAGCTCTTCCTCTCCCAGCTTGATCTCAGACCACAAACTCCAATTGCCTCCCCAAGGCCTTCACTGGCTGACGAACTGCTGCCCCGGCAATGGTGGAATGGTCACCAGGGATCCCTGTGGCAGCAAATCCGTGAGCAAGTTGTATATTTCTGTGCAAAGAATTTGGGTTTAAATCCCCCAACTCTGTTTCTCCCCAGCTATGTGATTCTGAGCAAGTGACTTAGCATCTTGGAGCCTCTGTTTCTTCTCCCATAAGATGGGCTGTCATTGGGGCTTGTCTCCAAGGTATAATTAAATAACACGACAATATATTTTTTAATTGTGGTAAAAATATATATAACATAAAATTTGCCTTTGTAACCATTTGAAGTACACAGTTCTGGGGCATTAACTACATTCACATTGCTGCACAACCATCACCACCACCCATCTCCACAATTCTTTTCACCTTGCAAAACTGAAACTCTGTACTCATTAACACTAACTCCCCATTCCCCTCCCCCCACCCACCATTCTACTTTCTGTCTCCGTCTAGTCTCAGCACCTCATATAAGTGGAATCATACAGTGTTTTCTCCTTTTGTGACAGGTTTATTTCATTTAGAATAATGTCCTCAAGGTTTGTCCAGGTGGTAGCATGTGTCAGAATTTTCTTCCCTTTAAGGCTGAATTATATTCCTTGTATGTATACAACACTACACATTTATTTATCCATTCATCCACTGATGGACCCTTGGGTGTCTTCTCTATTTTAGCTATTGTGAATAATGCTGCTATGAACCTGGTTGTACAAATATCTCTTTAAGCCTCTGCTTTCAATTCTCTGGGGTATATGCCTAGGAGCAAAACTGATGAATCACATAGTAATTCTGTATTTAATTTTTGGAGGAACTGCCACACTGATTTCCTCAGCAGCTGCACCATTTTCCATTCCCAGCAACGGCGCACAAGGGTTCCCACTTTCTCCACATCCTCACCTACACTTTGTTATTTGGAGTTTTTCGTTTTTTTGTTTTTTTTTTTTTGCAGTACGCGGGCCTCTCGCTGTTGTGGCCTCTCCCGTTGCGGAGCACAGGCTCCGGACGCGCAGGCTCCGCGGCATGGGGGATCTTCCCGGACCGGGGCACGAACCCGTGTCCCCTGCATCGGCAGGTGGACTCTCAACCACTGCGCCACCAGGGAAGCCCTGGAGTTTTTTTTTTTTGATAGTAGCCATGCTAGTAGATGGGAGGTGGTATCTCACTGTGATTTTGACTCACATTTTCCTAATGATTAGTGATGTTGAGCATCTTTTCATGTGCTTGTTGGCCGTAGACAACAATATTTTTAATTAGTGCCTGGAACATGTTGGGGGCTAAAACCTGATGCCCGTAATTTGTGAGATACAAATCATGATTCCAGCTGAATCTTTCCTGTAGGTCGGAATGCTTGTCTGCTCCAGGGCTCAGAGCCATTTAGAGGGAGAAAGCTGGTGCTTTCTCTTGCCTATTCTCTTAGGCTGTGGGAAGTCACTTCATTTCTCTGAGCCTCATCAAGATGCTCTGAAGACATATAAAATAAATTGAAAACAATCTTACAGGTGGTGGAAAGATCACTGTACTAGGAGTCACACAGACCTGGGTTTGAGTCCTGCTCTGCCGTTTATTAGCTGTGTGATTTGGGCCAAGTCATCTATCTCAGATTCCCGCATAAATGAAGCATTCCATGGATATTTGTTAAATAGATGAATGAATGGGTGAATGATCTCTTTCTCATCAGCAAAATTATACCCATTGCTGGAATATTCTATCCACTAATACAATGTATTTGCAGAGTGCTTTGCAGTTTTGAAACTACTTGGGATGTGGTACGGCTGAGTGGTTGAGAGTATATATTTGCATATTTACAAAGACACGAATCTCAGTTTGAATCCCAGCTCTGCCAATACTATCCATGTGACCGTAGACAAGTTATGTGATCCTTCCAAGCCTTAGTTCCTCTGTTTTCAATATGAGAATGATAGGAATTCTCACTGTACTAGTCAGCCAATGATCCTTGTTCCTGATGTTCAAGTTCTTACGTAGCCCCTACTGAAAATGAATAGGGCTGATCTACACGACCAATAAGATACTGCTAAAACGATGGGGCGTGATTCTTGAGCACGCCATAAAGGATACTGCAGACTCCTCCTTGGAGGCTTGCTCTCTCCTGGATCAGTGAGTCTGAAGGAAGCCAGCCACCACGTCATGAGGATGCTCAAGCAGGAGGCAAGGAGATGCGGCTTCCTGCCAGCAGCCAGCTTGCTAGCTTTTAAGTGAAACACCTTGGAAAATGATCCTCCAGCACCAGTCAAACCTTCAGATGAGGCTGCAACCTAAAGAGACACCCTGAACCAGAACCACTTGGCTAAACCACTCTCAAATTCCTGACCATCAGGAATGTGTGAGGATTAAAAAATAATAAATTAAAAAAAAACAACAACTATGCGTCAGGTAGTAAACGTTTACTGATGTTTTAAGATGCTAAGTTTCAGGGCAATTTGTTATAAAGCGATAGATACCTAGTACACTCACCTCATAGGGCCACTGTGAATTTTAAATGCATGTAAAGGATCTTTCCTGCACAGTGCTTGACCCACAATAACAGCTCAGAAAGTATCATTCATTATTGTTATTTTTGGCCATAAAAGTAACTTATTTGCTCTTTGCTCTGATTCAAGGACTTAGAAGGGGTGTGTCTGTAAAAACATGCACTTGAGAGGCATCAATAAATTAATTAAAGCACAGATGATGTGAAGCCAAGAATATAACCTTTCTGTTATCTAAGCTAAAGAGAGGGGAGACGGGGCAAATAAAAACCTAAAAGGCTGAAGGTTCTTTCCAGCATTGCAAAGATTTAAGTAAGTCAGTGGCAGAGACCCAAATTAAATACAACTTACGAAGACTGGAACACTCAGAGTGCTGTATAAACAGACATGGTATTATGGTTTCCTGTACTTTATAAAGTCTATGGAGTGCTCATGGAATTACCTCTTTTAATCCTCCCCAATAAGTCCTGTAGGATGCTTATGCTTGTGTCCATTTTATGGAAGGGTCAACTGAGACTTGGAGGCCTGAGGCAAACTTCTCAGGAACATATAGTCATCAGGTGCTAGTGACGGGTTTCAGACCAAGACCTCCTGTCCTCTTGACTCAGACCAAGCCCAGAGGTTGTTCCATGATGCCAGGCTTCAGTCTCTTCCTCTCTCTGAGCTTCAATTTCATGAAAAGTAGGGTTTGGAAGAAACCAGAGACCACATGTTCAGAAGCTTAATGCACAAAGCAGTTTAGTTAAAGTGCAAAAAGCAGGTCGACAGCGACTGCTTTCTCTACTATAAGAAAAGCAAGAGCACACATTCAACATACATAGCAAACGACACTGGGCCTCAGAGTTGGAGAGGCAATAGGGACTGGCGAGGATGCTGGCCAACTGAAGAGCATAGGTCTTTTCTTGAGAGGGTGTTCTCCTTGCTCTATCCAGGTGCTGCCATGCAGGAAGAGAAGCCTAGGGCTGCCAGATCACCTGCTTCTTCAAGAGAAGCCTGAACCTGTATCTTATATGAATTCTCACCAAGTTTAAAAGTTGGGTCAAAGAAAATAAAAATAAAACAAAACACTGTATGAGTCAAACACACACGTCCACAAGCTAATTCAGCTCATGAGCCACCATTCAGTGACTCCTGGACTAGATACTTTGCAAGGTCCCCCCCTGCTCCAGGGCACGCTGTCTCCATCAGTACTCAGCACGACTGTTTGTTTACACGGGATACTGGGCAGCCTCATAAATATTCCAAACTGGTTTTCATGTGCAGATGTGAGCTGTGTCCTCAAATAAATTCCAGACTCTCTTGAGGGCGGGGACCAGGTCCCTGGTTTCCTGTGGGTCTTTGTTTCTGACTCTTTCAGTATAAGGTGCAGCCACGCAGGGTGAGGGTGCATTCAGCTGGGGCAGAGGGTCAGGCTGAATGATTTTCCCCAGGCAGTGGCTCCGGAGAGCTGCAAGTCTCACATCACTGAGGTTGGGGGGAGCTTTGGATCCTGGGAGGGCAGCTTCCATCACTGCTGGTGTTCTAAGGAATTGAGGCCAGGGAATCAAGGTTAATGACTTCCATCTATATCATGCTTGCCAGATTTATAAACGAGGATTCTGTTTCCTTTGGGAATTGTGCCTGCTGCTGGGCAGATGTGGCTGCTTTCGCAGAGGGAACTGACTTCCTCCAATCATCCCAAATGAAGAGGCAGCTTCCTCTGGGTGTTCTCTCCCTGGAGTCCCCGAACCATCTCATAGTGTCCCATAATGTGGGTTCTGGAGCTACCCTTCTTGGGTTTGAATCCCAGCTCCTTCACTTACAAATTAAACAGAACTGAAATTGCTTCTTGATCATCCCTGTGCCCATAATGGTGAAGAATCTGTGTTTAAAAATATAACTTATAGGCTTCCCTGGTGGCGCAGTGGTTGAGAGTCCGCCTGCCGATGCAGGGAACACAGGTTCGTGCCCCGGACCGGGAGGGTCCTGCATGCCACGGAGTGGCTGGGCCCGTGAGCCATGGCCGCTGAGCCCGCGCGTCCGGAGCCTGTGCTCCGCAACGGGAGAGGCCACAGCAGTGAGAGGCCCGCGTACCGCAAAAAAAAAAAAAAAATATATATATATATATATATATATATATATATATATATATATATAAACTTATGTCCTCTGCTCCCCAGGGTCTTATAATTTAATTGAGGAGATAGAACCAAAAAAGTTACAAAGGCTTAATACAGATATGAGAAGTTACGGCCCACGGCAGTAAACGATCATTAGCAATTGCGTTGTGCAGAAAGTACCATAAGAACAGAAAAGAGGGGAAGGGTAAGCTGGGACGAAGTGAGAGAGTGGCATGGACATATATACACTACCAAATGTAAAATAGATAGCTAGTGGGAAGCAGCCGCATAGCAGAGGGAGATCAGCTGGGTGCTCTGTGACCACCTAGAGGGGTGGGATAGGGAGGGTGGGAGGGAGACGCAAAAGGGAGGAGATACGGGGATATATGTACATATGTAGCTGATTCACTCTGTTATACAGCAGAAACTAACACACCACTGTAAAGCAATTATACTCTAATAAAGATGTTAAAAAAAGAAAAAAAAGAACAGAAAAGAGGAGGAGAAGAACACAGTGAGATTCATGCAGGAGCGTTAAGGCTTTACAAACTAATGGAGCTGGTGGGGGAGCAGGGGGTATTGATGAAAAGTGCTCTGCTGGCCCCCACTGAAGAAGACAAGGTTGAACAGTGGTTAGAAGTATGGACTTTGGAAACAGACCTAGGTTTGAATCCTGAATTTACCAACGGATTCTTTTAGTTGAAGGTGACAGAGACCCAGCTTCAACTTAAGCAAAATGGGCCTCTACTGATCCACAGAAGAGGGAGGGGGTAGCTTACAGAATAAATTGAGGTGATTAGGGCAGTTCTGAGGCCTGAGAAACTGGAGGCCACTGGGGTTGTCTGACTGCTCATCTCATTTCAGCTTTTCTTTCTGCCCCATGTCACACTCTCCTGCAGCAGACGGGCCTTCTCCATCTGGCAGCACATACGGCACCTAGAAGCTCTGGATAAGGGCCTTTGAGTTCTGTGACCACAGAGAATAGGCTATTTCTCCTCCAGCTCCAAGTAAAAAGTCCCAGGGAAGAGCTCTGATTGGCTTGGCTTGGTCACATGACTTTCACAGGCCCTTCTCAGTGACCACAGAGGGGTGTGGTCCTGTGATTGGATAGGCTTGGGTCTTGGATGGAGTCTTGTGAATGGCAGCTCCACCAGAACCACAGTAGTAGGGAGGGTATGGAGAGAGGCTTCCACTATTCCAAGAAGGATAGGATATTTATCAATGCTTTGTTTTGGTAGAAGGTCTTGGAAATAATCTAGCCTAGTGTTTCCCACTCCTGGATGAACCTGTTGAAATTCAGATTCCCAGGCATCACTCAACACCCTAAACCTGTCTCTAGGGATTAGAGCCCAGGAAGCTGTTTTTAACCAGCTTTCCACATGACTCCAGCGATCAGCTAAGTAGGGAGACCACTGGTCAGTCTATCCCAATCTTATAATTTTATTGGGGAAGAAAACTAGGCACAGAGATGAAAGTGATTCACCCAAAATCACAGATGCAGGAAACGGGAGAAGAGAAATAAGACTTGAGTTCACCTGCCCTGCAGTGCCCCCCTCATTCTCCTTCGAGCTCCTTGTTTTCCCCAGCTCTTCCACTGTCTCCCCAGACCACACAGGGAGGAGGCCCCATGAGTCACCTTTCTACAACTAGATGTCTCTACTACTGAGTCTCTAACACTGACCCTCCCAACACACTAACACTAACACACACACACACACACACACACACACACACACACACAGCTAGACACTCTTCCTCCTTCTCCAGCAGCTGTGTCTAGAGAAAACTTGATGTGATATGATGGGCTGCAGAGATGGCACTTCAGGCAGGGGGAAGTGGGGAAGGGAGGGAACCGCAGAAGGACTGGGTGACGCAACCCCCAAAGATAACCACGGCTAACCCCACAGGGCGCTCTGAAGCAAGAATGGCCCTTCTTCAGAGGTGTCTCAAGTTGGGCCTAAATGGTCAGATCTTTGTACTCCCACATGGATTACCAATTCGCTGTGGGCTGCCCTGAGAAGGGTTATGTCTTTGGATGAGGTAGTTCTCTGCAGCTGAGGCAATCCCTGAAGGGCCGGCAGGTGAGGACCAAGCTATTGACAACACCCGCACGGCTGGATAACACGTCCTTCATTGAAGGAGGATTCGGGCAGTGCATTAGCATGTCCACCACATATAAATGTTTATAATTTACTGTAAGTAATATTTGTAATTCGTTTATTATAAATATAGTGTCCTATGTATTCTTATACATAATGATAACAGCACACTTTTCCAAAAATGCTCAACATGTATTAGACACTAAGCTAAGCACACTGCCTTGTTACTACATTTAATCTTTACAGTAACACTACGAGGCAGACATTGTTACCCTTATTTAACAGATGAAGAAGATGAGGCTCAGAGGGTTTAAATAAGCTTACACAACTAGTATGCAGTGGATCTAAGATTCCAACCCAATCCTGTCTGATGTCAGAGCGCTATAGTAAAACCACTATAATAAAACTGCTGCGTGAGTCATTCAGGTAAAGTGGGGGAAGAAGTGGTTACCAAGAATCAGCAAAGAGGAGGACACTGCATCTGGGGGAGTCTCGACACAGAGGAACACACCCGACGACCTCTGAGAGATTCCTGCAGTTCCCCACTAAGATTCATAGGCAATTCAGCATTATTTAGCTTACCAGCGTTTTCAGTTACCTGTAGAACATGAGCACATGGGATACGGGAGCCATATGCTTTGACTAGAAAGAGAAGACAGACAAAGGAAAGAAAATTCCTGCCCATACGATGGTCTCGAAGTACTGGGGAGGGAGTTCAAGATAAGGAGCTTGGGGAGATCCCAGGGGGTGTCCAGAGTCTGAAAAGTCAGTTTGGGGCTAGGAAGGTAGTTAGGAAAGTGAGTCAAGGGAAAATTTCACAAATTAACTAAAGGTCAGCCCTGTCTTGGGATTATATCCCACAAAATCTCGAAAATTAAAAAGCCTCTTGGAGACCATACGATCCAACCTTCTCAAATTTTAGCGAGGGTGATGGAGACCTAGATATGGCCTGGCTACGGCTTGACAAGGACTGCAGAGAAAGAATAAACAAAAACATAGGTCTCCGGATGACAGTTGGCACTATTTATTAACATGACTCCCTTTTTTACCTCAGTGTTGGTTAAGTTCTCTAAGCAGCAGATGCTGAGATAAAACAACGAGTGTAAAAGGTTTACTGGAGAGTAACAACCCTTGAAGGAGAAGGGAAGGGAGGAGGATTGGACAGAGGCCGCTGCCAGGCTGCAGTAGAGCCCGGGACAATGTCTACCAGCCCAACAGGGAGCCCCGGAGCAAAGAGTGCCCATTCGAAGCATCTACACCACTCTATTCTCTGCTTCTATGAGTTTGATTATTTTAGGTTTCTCACCTAAGTGGAATTAGTGCTTCTGTGCCTGGTTTATTTCACTTAGCATAACGGACCAGGGACCGTTGGGGAGGGGGAGTTGGGGGGTTGTTGCTCCATGGGTATAAAGTTTGCTATGCCAGATGGATATATTCTAGAGCTCTGCTGTAGAGCACAGCACCTATAGTCAACAATACTGCACTGTGTGCTTAAAATTTTGTTAACAGACTTATCGTGGTGATCATTTTACAGTATATACAAATATCAAATCATTTTATGTACACCTGAAACTAATATAATGTTGTATGTCAATTATACCTCAACTTAAAGAAAAAGGAAACTTTTGCAGGTGATGGATATGTCTATCACCTTGGCTGTGATGATGGTTTTAAGGGTGTGGGCACATGTCCAAACTCATCAAATTGTATACATTAAATAAATGCAGTTTTTTGTATATCAATTATACCTCAGTAAAACTTTTTAAAAGCATCTATTCTCTGGGCTTCCCTGGTGGCGCAGTGGTTGAGAGTCCACCTGCCGATGCAGGGGACATGGGTTTGTGCCCCGGTCCGGGAGGATCCCACAGGAGAGGCCCGCGTACCGCAGAAAAAAAAAAAAAAGCATCTATTCTGGGTGGGAATGGCTGGGCCCTCTTATCCCTCTCGTGTTTAGCCATTGGCTGGGGCCTCCCTCAAAGGGTGTGACCTTGGGAGGCTGACCACACTCGTTAGGGCTGGACAGTGAGTCCTTCCCTGAAGGGGGATCTGAGCGATGGTTTTCTGTGTCTGCTACAACTCTCAATGGAAAGAGCTATTCTTCTTTTTTTTCCTGACCAGATAAATAATCCATGTCCACTGTAAATATCTGAACAACACAGAAAACTAAATGGCAAAAGGTAGAAGTCACCTAAAACTGCCAGGATTTTGAAAACGTCCTCTTATATATTTTTATGCATATACATTACATTTTATGTAAATGGCATCATATAATACAATAAGTTTTTATCGTTGACTTTTAAATATATATATATATATATTAACACCACTCCACTCCTCCCTGCCCTTCCCCAAATAAACAACATTGTGCGTGGCCACCTTATGTTTTATGGGCATATAGGAATTTTAGAAGTGTTTTTACACGACAGAATTTTTTACACCCTCACAACAAGTACCTTGTCGGCTGGCAAATGTAAGCTCTGCTTCCCCATTTCGAGAGGAGAAGACTGAAGCCTAGAAAGATTCGGTGGTTATCTAAGAAAGTCACTGAACTTGTAGGTGACGGAGCCAAGGCTCAAAGTCCAGGACTTCCCATGCAGGGCCCTCCCTGTAAGCGCCCTGGCCCAATACCGACTACACGCACCGCACTCCTCTCTGTGACTCGTGACATACCAGGCAGTGAACTTTCCATCCCAGGAAATAATCAAGCTAAGTTCTGATGGCCATTCATCAGAGTCGCAGCGTTAAGCAGACTCTTATGCTGCAAGAAGGTCCTGCTGCAACGCCACAGAAGGAAGGGCAGCGCTGTTGTTGAGTCAGCATCTATTGGCAGACAAGGAATCAGCTCTGGCACTTCCTGTGTTTACATCGCCATCTCACCCTCCGACTAGCCGTGTTCATATGATAGCTGGATTTGGGGGATTTTTTCCCCCAAATTTCTATTTTGCTCTGCACCTCTATAGAAATGCAAACGCTGGCCCATTAAAAGAGACAAATGACAATACCATAGTAATAGCCCATTTTTTAAATCCACGTGGGCTGCTTTGGTCAGGGTGGAAAATGTGCTTGTTAAAATGTGAGGAGGTGCTCTGACTGGTTTCCTTGATGCAAACACAGATGTGCCAGGTAAGCAACCAATAATCAAGGCATTTAGTTAGGTGATTAATTTTCAAGCTTTCAAGGATGAACATTTAGTGGCAAAGAGCATGGGTCCCAATGTCAGCCAGACCCGAGTTCAAGTATTGGTCCCTCCACCTCCTGGCTTTATGATCTTGAGCAAGTCACTCAACTCCTCTGAGCTTCTTCACTGCGCCTGGCACAGAGTAAACACTTGACAAACAGCAGCTGTTAACAAGCAATAACGCTAACACTGCTATTCCCCCATTACTCGTATTACAGACTCAAGTGCTATAGAGGCTTCTCGGGCTAGAGGTTCCCCCTAACTCAGTCTATTAGATCTCTCCCCACTAAGCTGACCTAAGCCATGGACCCAATCCCTGAGCACACAAGTTAACTTCACTTGGCACTATCAAATGTATGCTCTCTTAGCCTAAGATAACATGTGTTTCAGGCCCACATTTCACAAAGTGTAGAAAGAATAGACCTACCGATATTAATTACTAGAAAAAAGGAATTGGTGATCAAATAAGTTTGGGATATACTCGGTTCAACTTGGTTAAATGAAGTGAAACATTTGGTTAGAGACACTCGGTTAAACAAAGTGAAACAGATTTATTTCCTGCAGGACTTGTCAGAAACTTTTATATCCCAATAGAATTTGTGCCTCTCTAACAAGCAGATATAATATTGTATTAATCTTGACATTTTCAGTTGCAAATGGCAGAAGCCCAGCTGAATTTAGGTTATGCAAAAAGACACTTTATTGGTCATGTAACTCTATCACCTAGGATTGCATATACTTTAGGTTAAAAGGGTCCAGGGGTTCAAATTATGCCATCTAATCTGCCTCTCCTCCCTCCCTCCTCTCCCTTCTTCTTCCTGCCTATTCTCTCCTCACCTATTTGAACATCTCTTCCCTGTTTGGCTTTGTTATTAGGCTTTTGTGTTGGATAGCAATATTGTTTCATGGAAGTCTCAAGATTACACTCTAGGACACAGAGAAAGTAAATACCTTCCCCCAATTTACCTATCTTGGGTCATGGACCCATGTCTGATTCACTCTCCGTGGCCAGGGGTATGAAGTAGCCTGATTGGACAGGCGGACATAAACTAAGCATGGAAGAGGGGGAAAGGTGTTTCCCCAAAAGAAGAGTTGCAATGGTGACCCAAAAGACATGTACCCACTCTGAATCCTTGGCATTTCATCTTACTGGGCTAGTGTTCTTTAAGAAATGCTGATTTTGTACAAACTTGGTCTCAACAGAGGAAAAAGAAATCACCGCTTGAGTGACCATTTTTTGAGTATCTATTACGTGCCTGTTACTGTTCATGGAACTTGGATACAAAGGTAAAGGAGATACATCAACATCTTCCAGAAGTTCACAGTCTGAGGAGTAAAGATCTGAGGCAGACCGTAGGCAGCTAAGTACAAGGCAAAATTCTAGGTAGGATAACAGTGGTATAAATAAATCGCTACTAGAACAAAGGAGAGACAGGGTTAATCTGCCTTAGTGATGACAGAAGCACTTCATAGAGGAGACGTTCGTGTTAAGTTTGGAAAGAGGCCAAGTTTGAGAAGGGCAGGTTATCTTGGCATAGAGAACTACCTGAGAAAGCTTCTGCCGTTTGAGAGCTCATACCTTAATTTGGAAGTGATGATAGCTGTGCGATTCTAATGCCGCCTATGTGGTCAGGCAAGAGACAGAAGTGAGAGTGCTGGAGCCAGGTTGAACTCCTGACTCCCAGCTCACCACTCCTTCCCCAACGTCCCTCCTGAGAGCTTTCTTCGTAAAATAATGGACTATGGACCCTGTTTTTTTGTGTCTACCTAGAAAGCTTCCTCACCCCCATTTCTCTACTTTCTGCAGGTCCACAGAAGTTGTATCATATGACCCAGGCAGAGCCAATCATCTTCTATATTTTCCTGATCCCCAGGATTGGCCTGGGGTGGCCATGTGATCCAGATGCAGCCAATCAGTGCCTGGCCTTGCTCTTTAAAGAGACATATTTGAAGAAAGTTGTTTTTTTATTCCCATTGTGGGTAAACGGCTGAAAATGTGAATCTGTGACTCCCCAGTATCCTTCCATGCTACATGTTTGGTAGCTTAAATTGGGCTTTGTCCTTCAAAATGGTCACTTTCTCCAACATTTCACCTGAATGTTGCAAAACCTCCCTGCAGTTTCTGGAAAGGAGAAGCCTATATTAGATGGAAGTGGTACAGACAGTAAGTAGTCTTTGGAGCGCTACTCCACGACTCTGTCCTGCTCCCCTTAGAGGACTGGATGTCAAAGTGTGTTGACCCAATCCCTTCCCGAGTCAAGCCTCACCCCTCCTCCTTATGAGGCCCACACCTGCCTCCATGTTTGCCTCCACGCCCAATCCACTCTTTTTTTTTTTTTTTTTTTTTAACATCTTTATTGGGGTATAATTGCTTTACAATGATGTGTTAGTTTCTGATTTATAACAAAGTGAATCAGCTATACATATACATGTGCTCCCATGTGTCTTCCCTCTTGCGTCTCCCTCCCTCCCACTCTCCCCCTCCCACCCCTCCAGGCTGTCCCAAAGCCCCGAGCTAATATCCCTGTGCCTTGCGGCTGCTTCCCCCTAGCTATCTACCTTACTACGTTTGCTAGTGTGTATATGTTCATGACTCTCTCTCGCCCTGTCAAAACTCACCCTTCCCCCTCCCCATATCCTTAAGTCCGTTCTCCAGTAGGTCTGCGCCTCTATTCCTGTCTTATCCCTAGGTTCTTCATGACATTTTTTCCCCTTAAATTCCATATATATGTGTTAGCATACGGTATTTGTCTTTGTCTTTCTGACTTACTTCACTCTGTATGACAGACTCTAGGTCTATCCATCTCATTACAAATATCTCAATTTCATTTCTTCTTAAGGCTGAGTAATATTCCATTGTGTATATGTGCCACATCTTCTTTATCCATTCGTCCGATGATGGGCGCTTAGGTTCTTTCCATCTCCGGGCTATTGTAAATAGAGCTGCAATGAACATTTTGGTACATGACTCTTTTTGAATTTTGGTTTTCTCAGGGTATATGCCCAGTAGTGGGATTGCTGGGTCATATGGTAATTCTATTTGTAGTTTTTTAAGGAACCTCCATACTGTTCTCCATAGTGGCTGAACCAATTCACATTCCCACCAGCAGTGCAAGAGTGTCCCCTTTTCTCCACACCCTCTCCAGCATTTATTGTTTCTAGATTTTTTGATGATGGCCATTCTGACTGGTGTGAGATGATATCTCATTGTAGTTTTGATTTGCATTTCTCTAATGATTAATGATGTTGAGCATTCTTTCATGTGTTTGTTGGCATTCTGTATATCTTCTTTGGAGAAATGTCTGTTTAGGTCTTCTGCCCATTTTTGGATGGGGTTGTTTGTTTTTTTGTTATTGAGCTGCATGAGCTGCTTGTAAATTTTGGAGATTAATCCTTTGTCAGTTGCTTCATTTGCAAATGTTTTCTCCCATTCTGAGGGTTGTCTTTTGGTCTTGATTATGGTTTCCTTTGCTGTGCAAAAGCTTTGAAGTTTCATTAGGTCCCATTTGTTTATTTTTGTTTTTATTTCCATTACTCTAGGAGGTGGGTCAGAAAGGATCTTGCTGTGATTTATGTCATAGAGTGTTCTTCCTATGTTTTCCTCTAAGAGTTTGATAGTTTCTGGCCTTACATTTAGGTCTTTAATCCATTTTGAGTTTATTTTTGTGTATGGTGTTAGGGCCAATCCACTCTTGGCACTGCATGGAGGACCCTTTGGGCGCCCAAACCTTACCATGTTACTTGTTGTTAAAACCAAGGTGTATCACCTGAAAAAAAAGAGGGTCTCAGTTCCTCAAGTAAGCCTACAAGACCTTCTAAAGTTTGGCTTTGACATGTTCCAGTCTCATCTCTCAACACGCCTCATAATTTGCTCTCCACCAACAATGGATGGCTTCCGTTCCTCTGCATATACCATTTTTAGAGCCTCTTCTCCTCTTGGGAAAATCCCACTCATCCTTTAAAACTCAGCTAAGGTATCTTCACTACTTCACACTAGGTGCACAAGAAGGACTCGAATTACCCGTCACCGCACTTCATTCCGCTTTATGATCGTATGCTCGGGTGTCTGTCACCCCAGGAGAGAAAGGGTCCTTTCTTAGACTTCTTCGTCTCCCACCTCATATCCAACTCATGTGCAAATCTTGTCAGTTCTACTATTGAAATACATGTATATATTCCAAATCCAACCACTGGTTGTCACCACCACTACTATCTTGGTCTGAGCCCCACTAATTCTATTCTAACTAATAGAATTAGTTCTATTAATTAACTAATGAAGTTAGCCTTCTCATTGCTCACCCATCTTGTTGCGTTAGCCCCCTCCCAGGTCTCCCTTGATTCCGTCCTTAGCCACCTTCTTGTTGGGAAGCAGCCAAAAAAGCAGCCATCGTCAAGACAGCAGCCGAAATGTACCTTAAAAAACCAACATTCAGGATTGGTTGGTCCTCTGCTCAAAACTTTAAGTTGGGCTTCTCATTCACTTAGAAAAAACTGCAGTCCCTACAATGGCCTACAAGCCCTCCACGATTCTGCCTCTGTTCCTGCCTGATGTCATCTTCCACTACCCTCCTTCTGCTTCATGCACTGCAGCCCCTGTGGCCCACCCCACGGTCCCTCCCGCCCACCAGGCACACTCCCGCCCCACAGAGACACACGTGTTATTCCCTCTGCAGGATTGTTCTCCCACAAGTCTTGCTCCCTCACCTCCTTCAGGCCTTCTCTCAAACGCCACTCTCTCAATCAAAACTTTCTGGATACCCTGTTCTAAATGTCCATTGACAGAGGAATGGATAAAGAAGATGTGCTACATATATACAATGGAATATTACTCAGCCACTAAAAAGAATGAAATAAGGCCATCTGCAGCAATGTGGATGGACCTAGAGATTGTCATACTGAGTGAAGTAAGTCAGACAAAGAAACAGAAATATGGTATGATATCGCTTATATGTGGAATCTAAAAAGAAATGATACAAATGAACTTATTTACAAAACAGAAACAGACTCACAGACTTAGAGAATGAACTTATGGTTACCGGGGGGAAGGGCGGAAGGAAGGGATAGTTAAGGAGCTTGGGACTGACATGTACACAGTGCTGTATTTAAAATGGATAACCGATAAGGACCTACTGTATAGCGCAGGGAACTCTGCTCAATGTTCTGTGGCAGCCTGGATGGGAGGGGCGTCTGGGGGAGAATGGATACATGCATACGTATGACTGAGCCGCTTTGCTGTGTACCTGAAACTATCACAACGTTGTTAATTGGTTAGACTCCAAAAATTTTTTTCCAAAAAAAAAATGAGTTTCTTGTTGAACACTTCCCATCCTCCTTTCCTATTTTCTTAATTTTATACCACTATACCATGTATTTTCCTTGCTTATTTATTACGTGTCTCCTGAGTAGTACCCCACCCCCAAAAGATAAACTCCCTTATGAATTCTGAGTGTTCTGCTCGTTGATATAGTTCCACTGCCTAAAACAGCGTGTGGTGCACAGTAGATGTCCAGTAAATATTTGTCAAATAAATGAATGAATGAAGGAGCAAGTTATCTGAACACAAACTGCCTAGCGTACAGTATGCGATCAATATAACTGATCGAGTAAAGTAATTAACTAACGAAGTTGGTCTTCTAGAAGTCTAAATGAGATGTTTTCTGGTGTTTTCAGGGTTCTCTCTCAACCCCCTTCTCAAGTTTCTGGGTCTCCAGCATCCTAATCAATTATCCGTGGAGTTATTTTGTCCCTCTCTGATGTGGTTCTGTAAATGTCTCCTCCAGGAGCAGGAACAAAGTCAATCAATGAGTAGCTGACAATGAGGGGCCATATCCCAACTGATAAAGCCCAGCTCCATTCAGGAGAGTCTGTCATTCTTAGTGACACAAAGCCAGGCAATGTCACAATTCTTCATCAGGAGTTTCCAAAATATTGGGCTGGGCATTCATCTGCAGGCAAAACTAAACTCTTTGGGTTCTAGGATTCTACAGAAAGGGCTGGACATAGCGACACTGATGTTGAAATCACCAGGCTAGCCCTCAAAGCACATGGGCAGTATATGTGAAGACAAACCGATTTCCATGCAAAGAGAGATATGTACAAACTATGTCTCCATTCAACCTCTATGAGACCCGTAGAGAGCTTGGCGTTAGGGAGTAATAATTAACATGAACACAGAATTTAATAGTTTGTAATAAACTTTCATGTGTATGATTTCATTTGGGCTTCATGAGTATCCTAAGAAGAAGGGAGTATTATCATTTCACTGGTGTGGGTTATATTACGGTTCCAAATTATTTGCTGCCCTGCCCGTGAGAGGGTTATACAACCCTGCTTACGGCCATGTGATTTCCACTGCCTCTCTGTGGGAGAGGTATAACATCCTTACCCACAGAACGTGAATATCGGGGACATCTGAGCAAAAGCTTTAGAGACACTGCACGACTCTACCTCATTCCTTATCCCTGGGCACAAAACCAGTGGATGTGTCTTCATCTTGGACCTCAGAATGTAGAATACACATGGAGAAGAGCCACAAAAGCATAGCTGAGACCTGACCACAGCAAAAATATAATATGAGCCATAAATAACCATCTGTTGCTGTAAGTCACCAAGATTTGGGGGGCTGTTTGTTACCACAGCATAACTAACTTAAGCTGACTAGCACACCCATTTTACAGAGGAAGAATCTAAGGATTAAAGAGATTAGTGATTTTCCCAAAGGCATTCATCTAATGTGTAGCAGATCCAGGACTCAAACCCAGGGTGTCTCACCCTCCAAACCGTGTTCATTCTACCAGATCATTCTGATGAAGGACAATGTCTCCTTCTGCACATCTCCTGCAGTGATCTGGAAAACTGAGTGGTGCCAGGCTCCAAGCTAGTTTTTTTTTCACCACCAAGAACCCTTTCCTCTCTGAGCCCCTGCCAAGTCAGAAAGGGGCTCTGAATTTCACAGTTATTTAGGAAAACAGAGTTGGCTCAATCTAGTTGTTTTCATAGACTGGTCTCTGGAAACCATCCCAGCCCAGGGTAAAATATGAAATTTAATCACAGGGGGAATTCAGCCAGACCACCAAGCCCCATCAACTGTTCCTCTTGCTTCCTTTCAGTACTCAATTGTTTTTCAGAAGCCCTTGGATGGGTCTGGAAGAGCTCTGGGAGGATGGGTTTAGACCCCATCAACTGTCCCTCTTGTTTCCTTTCAGTACTCAATTGTTTTTCAGAAGCCCTTGGATGGGTCTGGAAGAGCCCTGGGAGGATGGGTTTAGAACGTTAGCTTTATTTAATCGATTCATGCTTTTGAACCTTCCCTGGTGTTCTTAGAGGGACATATGGGGACCCAGGCAGTCTTGCTACAAGGCTAATATTCCTCAACATGTAGAGTCTACACATATAAGATTTGTTCTCTCAGGGTCCAGTTTGGAGCACAAACACTGAATTCCCAGGAACTAAAATCGGGGCCGTGGGCATTAAGCATACAACGAAATGGTGCACATCACCCAGGCAACCTGACTGTCCAGCGGTGTTTCCAAGAATTCTACAAAACAAATGTCCTTGGCCACTCATGGTACAGGGTAAAAGCTGGCTGTGCCTGGAACCTGCTCATGAGGAGGCAGGAGAGAAAGGCCAAAGTCAGCTTGGATGTCCCACTACGTTCCGATTAGAGACCCAGGCCATGTACAAGAAAGCACAAGAGGAAATTAGCGAAGTCTGGGCATGGTTTTTAGTTCAGGAGCTATGCAGGGAAATGCAAAAGCAGCTTCATCTCTTTAACAAGCATTATCTAGCATCTACTGTGTGTCAGACACTTTTATAAGCACTATGTCAATATTGTTACTGAATGCTGGCAGAAATTCTCTGAGATATGAACTCATATTATCCCTATTTTCCAGATGAAGAAACTGAGGCACAGAGAGAATAAGTATCTTTTCCAAGGTCTAAGAGCTAGAAATGGAGAAGGCAGGAATGGGACCCCCATAGTCTGTCTCCGGAGTCTGTGTTATTTACCTCTATGCAGTGATGCTTCTAAGGTGTCGCGGAAGAATCAGACCTCGGCAAAAACTGAAACTGATTGAATGTGCCCAGCAATGGCATGGTTTCTCTTTCAGTCTGACTCCACTCAGAATGAGAGGGCTAAGACCCCACCTCCCGAGGTGGAGGTTGAACACAAGACACTTTTTCCCATATTTCATGTCCCTGGAAACCTCTAGACTATGAACTCACAACAGGTAGGGAGAGAGCCACTCTTTGTACCACTGTCTCCATAGCACCTAATGCAGTGCCTGAATCAGAGAATGCCCAGTAAGTATTTGTTAGAGGGAATGGAGGGAGAGGGGGAGGGAGGGATGAAGAGAGCTAAGGAAAAAGGAGGGAGGGCTAAGGGAGGGAGGGAGGGAGCAAGGAAGAGAGGAAGAAGGGAGGAGTTACAACTAGTTGTCAGCTGCCCATCATCGCATCCCCAGCTAGGGGTTAGCTGATGAGAGCTTAACGTGTTGCTCCTCCTAAGAATGTTTAGAGGTCCTCTCAAAAGAAAACTTCAGCAACTGCTGTGGCTTTGTCCCCTCTCACTCACTCTTCTGCAGTATTTCCCCCCTAGCTTTCCAGGTCCCTTATGTACTGCTGAACATCAACACACACGCACGCGCACGCACACACACGCACACACGCACATACACACACACCTACTGAACACCGTTTGCCCAACAGTTAAGACATGAGACCTCGTGCTCTGCTGTTCTTTTTTTCTTTGCACAGAACCAGAGAAAGGACCCAAGTGCAGACATCACTCCAGCTGACTGCTCTTTGTTTTGGGCAGCAGGGATGCCTACAGCTCCAACCTCTTCTCTGCCCATGAGAACCTCAGCTACTAATAGCACTTAGCTGCAGGTGAAATGTCACGGAATCTGAGGATGCAACAGCCCAAAGGGACCTGTTAGATTGCCTTGCTTAGGAATTCCTCATCTTAATTTTGGGGGAATCCATTATTGTCCCTCCAAGGCCTGACTCTTCTCATTATACTACACTGTCTTCCCATTCTCATGTCTTTTCTCATTATTTCCTCAGACCAATATCTTCAAACAAGGCAGTGTAGCGTTTTAGTTCAGAGCACTCGAATTGGACGTAGGGAGACCGGTCTGATTCCTGGCTCAGCCAGGAATAAGCTGTGAGCCTTAAGCTCATGTCCTGCCCTCTCTGAGCCTCAGCTCTCCCATATATAAAACGATGGTAAGAACAGATGCTACATCAGAGCATTTCTGTAAGGAATCAGCGAGAAATGCATCTAAAACACTTAGCACAGAGACCAGCACGTAGTGAGCACTCAGTAAATACTTGCGGTTATCCTCATCCTTCCTGCTTTGCCCACACCCCACGCGGCAACAGCACGCTTGTGATTCCACGTGATTTCCCTTGTCTGCAGAGTCAGGAATAGCCCTCCCTTGTTAGCCTTCACTTGGAAAGTGATTTGACTCTCTGACATTAAAATTAAAATATAAATAGCCCAGCGCCTGATTTAATGGACAATTAAAAATTAAATTAACAGTTAGTAAGTGATGAACTAATTTTGTTATTATAACCATATTAGCCTCATATTCGGAAAAATATAAAAGGGAAAACAGACCCCTTAAGCTATATATACATACACGTACATACACACACACACACACACACACACACACACACATACACGCAAGAAAAGATTTAAGTTCATATATTACAGCCTTGGGAGATTCACTCTTTGAAGCTATTCCTCCCAAAACTCAGCTGTCTGATATTTATGCAAAAATGTTTAGATGCCAAAGTAATGAGAATTAATGATCTGGTAGAAAGAAAAAGAATACTAAAGGAACGTTTTATTGCAAGCTGTAGAGCAAACAGCTTGGTAAAGCTGCCTGGGTCATCTCACCCCATGCTCGTTCGCGGCCTCTGGAAAGACCAAGGGTTTTCTTGCTTGTCTTCAAATACACGGATCTGTCAGATGTGCTAATTGCAACTCTCAGGTATGGTGCTCTTGGCTGGGATCCTTACTCTCAGATCTGATAGGAGGGCAAGAAGAAAAACAGCGCAGGCGACCTGGAGAGGGCTCAGCAGAAGACGGGGTGGGGGGGGTGCGTGGAGGAAAGGCACCACCCTCTAAAGAAGTCCCAGAACTCACCTTTCCTTCCCTTAGCCCCTTTGCGCTGTGCCTATTCCCCCTTCTTCCTCCAGGGGTGCACTGCTCTCAAAGCTCTCATCATTTTAGTATCATTGCATATTAATGTATCTGTCCTTCCTGCTGATCCGTTTGGTCCACGTTAAGCACTGCTTCTATCTTGTTTACATTTACACGCCAGCATACAGCAGAGTGTCTGTCGTCTTGAATTGATTTCATGTAAACGAGTGAAAAATTTGTTCAATCTCAGGTATTAAGACCCATGATGCTGCCCTTTCTAGGGGCATTTGCCATTTCAGTAGGGGGGATTGGAGGAGCGATGCTGAATCCAAAGAGATGGCTTATGCATGGGGTGACTCCAGGCGTCGAGAAGTGGCCAGAGGCTCAGGGGATAGTGTTGGGAGGGGAGGCTTCCAAGAACTCATCCAATCACAGCTTGTAGATGCCTATCTGCTCCGATTACATGCTGGTCTGGCTTCAGTGAACAGAAACTGTCTTAGGAGCACAGAACACCGCTCAGTTCTCACGATATGTGACATGTCTGACAACATGCGACCTGATTCTGATGAGAAGCGGTCTGGCTGGGGCGGCCCTCACCCCGCAGAGTCCTCGTCGCCTCCGTGTTTTGAGATCCCCACTGTCAGAGTCTCTGCTTTGGAGTGAAGAGCATTAGTCGGCTTCTGGGACAAATGTTCTTTACTCCAGGATCCATTCCCTCATAGCTTAATTTCCTTTGGGAGATTTCCTCTCACCCAGTGTGTGCAGTCTTAATGATATCAACAGTCAAGGCACTTCATCTCCCACCCAGAGATGTATGACTCGAGTGTGGCAGAGCAGTCCTTCCCTGCTGTGACTCTGAATCGCGAGCAGAAGCCCGTGAGGAGGAAGAGTGTCTGCCATTGCTTCTTCCAGAGGGACACCTTTTCAAGAATGTCGTCCACTTCACACCACCCAGATACCAGAGTATCACTTTCCTTTTCTGAGCTGGGTTCTCCAGCCTTCTCATTGATTCTATGATCCAGTACCTTCTAGTAAATTCATTTTCTGCTTAAATTAGCCTGAGTCTGTTTAAACATCTTCTGACCCGAGGTCTCTAACTGATACTTGGGGTTGGAAGCAAGAGGTGAGGGCGGGAGGAAGCCATCATCCGGGCTTCTAAACTCTCTCCCGATAACACAGTAATTCATCACATTTATTAGTTAGCCTCGTCCAAGGAAAATACCCAAATGAATTCAATATTTAGTAAAAAAAAGAAGGGGGAGAAAAAATAAGGTAAAATCATGTGGAGGACAAGTCCTATAGGAGTGGCAAGAAGCCAACAGGAGAGGTCTGCCGAAGGAAACCAATTTTTGCCTATTTTGTTCAGCTTCAACCTCAAGTAAATGTAAAGATCCTCAACGGTCTAGCCTCAGGGAGGAAGGTGGGGATTCTGTGTGATTAGTAGGACTCGAAAGGCCTTCCTGATATGCATCCCCCTTGAGCCTAGTTTCTCTGTCTCATTTCCCAGGTGATCCAAGTGCCCAGCCATGGGGTCCCCACCTTATCTCTACGTGATGGTCCAACCTCACAGGCTGCACGGAGGGAAAACCTCCAGGACATGAGGGGGACAGCACATCAGAAAATACCACGGCTTTCCAATGGTCCCTATGTCTGGAAGCAAACTGGAGGTTTGTGAAGTTGGTCTTCCACCTTCAATTGCCACCAGTCACTTGTCGCAAAGGTAATATTAAATAATTTTTACTGCACCCAGTATTAGGCAGAGTCTATAGAAGGACAGACGAGTGGGACTTCCCTGGCGGCCCACTGGTTAGGACTCCATGCCTCGACTGCAGAGGGTACAGGGTCCATCTCTGGGTGGGGAACTAAGATCCCGCATGCCCCGTGGCACGGCTAAAGAAATAAAAACAAAAGCTTAAATAAGAAGAGAAAAGGATGGAGGCACAAAGAGAGAGTCACATTAGGGATGTCGTCATTCGGTGCTTGCCGCCATATGCTCACCTCAGGAAAACGATCTACCCTATGTTCCCCCATGTCTTCAACAACCTCCTCCTCCGGCCAGCTAACCGGGCCACACGTGGACTACATGACCCAAGGATGATGGGTCCAAAACACGGCAGTGACTTATGACCTGTGTGACCCGGGATGCAAAGATATATTTGGCCAATCAGGTGGCTCTGAGCTACTGAGAACTGTAAAGCTGAGAAGGGAGATGGCACAGGGGCTGAGGATGAAAAGACACCTTCAAACCAGGAAGAAAGCAAAATTCTATGTGCGCAGAAAAGATAAAGAGTGAGAGGAAATCAGCCCGCAGAGAGAAAGCAGAACTGAGCAAATAATTGGAGAGAACAAGAGAGAGGACAAGAGAGAGAGAGAGAGAGAGAGAGAGAGAGAGAGAGAGAGAGAGAGAGAGAGAGAGAGAGAGAGAAAAAGAGACACTAGTTCCTAAAGCAGCCGCAGGTCTTGACAGCTTTCCAGACCTAATTACAGTTCACGGTTGTCCTAACAATACATCGCTGTTCTGGAGGCAACTTGAAGGAGTCTGTTTCTTGCAACTGAAAGAACCCGAACGAAACAAAGGGAAGCCAGGACACAAAGACCAAGGTGAAGACCACGTGAAGCAATGTCAATTTTCTCTGGCCCTAGCTTCCAGACCAGAGACGGAGCCATCTAAAATAGCCTCTGGTGCCTGGAGCATATTCTATTGGTCACTGTGTGCACCGTTATCCCATTTGAGCCTTACGACAACTCTGCAAGATACTAACGTTCGACACACATTCATTCAACAAGTATTTGTTCAACTCCTGCAACATGTATCACCAGCACTCTCCCAGAAAGGCCAGAGGATCATGGCTCTTGCCCTAGAGGAGGACGCCAGCTTGTGGACAGCGGTATCTGCATCTTACAAATGAGGAGAAAGACCAAGATGGGGGCATGGGTGTATTCAAGCGCACCCAGCTAGTCAGTCACGGGGAGAAGATTTAGTTCGGGTCTCTGAACTCATCATCTTTCTAGACTGCTATTAGAAAAGGACCCTGCTTCTCCCAGAGCCATGACCCCGCCAGGGGTTGGCAAACTTTTACTTAAAGAGCCAGACAGTAAATATTTTAGGTTGTGCAGACCATTTTTGGTCTCTGTCATGACTACTCAATTCTGCTGTTATGGCGCCAAAGCAACTTTAGACACTATGGAAACAAAGGGGCACGGCTGTGTGCCAGTAAAGCTTTATTTACAACAAAGCGGCTGGCTGGGTTTGGCCTGTGGACCATAGTTTGCCAACCCCTACTAAACGCCTGTGTGCTTGAAGGAGCCTCCTCCTCCCATGACCCATGAGAGTACCAAGAGCTTTAATGATGGCAAAGCTGTGGGAGTCAAGTAACATTTAGACACTTTCTCAACCTTATGGTGGCTGACTGATTGGGCCACAGGAGGAGATTATACACCATCTGCAACCTGACTTAGAAATGGATCATTTCACACAGATAATATATTTTCTCCAAGAGCCTCTCAATATCCCAGCTGCCCATCACCATAACAACCCACACTCTATAATGAAAAAGCAGAAGCAGTAACAAATAAGGGAAGAACTCAGGCATTGACTTTTTCGGATGTAAGTTTTGACATTTCAAGGTATGCTACTAACAGACCAGCCACTGGTGCCTTCAAACACTCTGAATTCCTTGGATCCTCATACGATGGTAAGTGTGTTCATGTTTTCCTGGAGGCCAGTAGTCATGTATCAAGAATCTTAAATTATTTAGAGCATATATACATACCAAGAAGAAAAGAAAACGCAGCCTCTATCAGGAGAGGCAAAAATGTAAGAGTCAGAGATGATAGATATACTAAAAAATTAACTGAGAAATGCTAAGAAGGACCATTGTGTAAACACAGATGAATCAGCTTTATGCAGATTCCTGGTGGGGCAGATAGAGAAGGAGCCAGAATATACCCCATATTTTTCTGCCCTTGGGAAGGATGCATTCTAATTCTGTTTGAATGTTAGGATTTGCTGTGAATAGTGTTATAACTTTTCTATCATCAGAGTCCACTACGATTAGAGGGATGAAAGGCAGACCTCTGAGCCAGGCCCATGTCCTCCCCATTCCTCTGGGTCCCTGTGAGATAACAGAAAATATATGTATTGGCCTCTGCCCCCAGCTCCTGGCACAGAGCTCCAGAAACCCTTGGAATTTCCTAAGTGATAAGAGCACTAGGAACATCCCTTGTTCTAATATTTGGTCTCTAACTCCAGTTCCTGACACAGGGTTCCTGAAATCCTTGTAATTTCCTGAGTGACAGGAGTGTCTTTTCCTCCAATGAGGCGACTCTGGGTGGTTCCTGGATGAGCGCTGCTCACTAGAAAGACCAAACCCTGATTAGAAGCTTGGAATTTTCAGCCCCCAGCCCCATTACTCTTGAGAAGGGAGAAGGGCTGGAAATGGGGTCAATGATTGGTCATGCCTAACTGATAAAGCCTCCATAAAAATCCCAAAATTACAGGGTTCAGGGAGCTTCCAGGTTGGTGAACACATCCACATACCAGGAGGGTGATGCACCCCAGCTCCACGGGGACAGAAGCTGCTGTGCTTGGGATGCTCCCAGACCTCACCCTATGTATCTCCTCATCTGTCTGTTCATCTGTGTCCTTTACCGTATCCCTTAATAAACTGGTGAATGTAAGCGTTTCCCTGAGTTCTGGGAGCTGCTCTAGCAAGTTACCTGAACCTCTGATTTACAGCCAAGTTGGACAGAAGTTGTGGGTAACCCGGGGACCTACTACTTCCGATCGACACCTAAAGTGGGGTGGGAACAGTCTTGTGGGACTGAGCCCTTACCCTGTGGGATCTGACACTCTCTCTAGGCTGACAGTGTCAAAATTAAGTTAAATTGTAAAACACTCACCTGGTGCCATGGAGAACTGCTTGCTATGGGGGAAAACCTCCACACACGTGCTGAGTGGAGGGGTCAGAAATGAAGTGTTTTGGATGAGGAGTAAAGGATACACACAGCAGAGAAAGAGCTTTCCCAACGTGGGGCCCAAGTCCTGGGTATCAAGACGCGGTATCCTCATCTACATAAGCCCAGCAGTTCCCTGACCCTGTCCTCTGGGAAAGGTTGACGGGCACAGAATGACGGTGGCTGTTTGCCCAGGATACAGCCTCCAGAAACATCCTCTGCACTGTAGCTCCCTGAAAAAAATGGGGAGGGAGGCAGCCTAAAGAAGCCCAGATCGCTTCTACTCACGATACCCTGACTTGAGGAAAACTGTATCCTGGGAGTGTTGTTTAGAATTCTCAAACATATTCCTGCCCAGCTGCGATGTCTGCTTAGTTTCAGACAAACCCTTCCCTCCTTGCTCCTCGGGGTTTCCGTGGAGACACTGCAGAGGAGGAGGAGGAGACTAGACAAGTGCATCTGCCTGTGGTTGGGGGTCACCTGGGGGCTGCCATTTCAGCCTCCCCGTAGCGGTGGCTCGTGAATGTTTCATTAAATACCTTCCTTGGGATGGTTCTTGACGAAGGCCAAGAGCTACTCTCCTGAAGGCAACGAGGGGCATCTTTTCAGCCTTCTTCTGTTTGTGGGACTGACCCTTTCCGTTGCTCGTGTCTTGAAGGTACCAAACAACAAGAAAGGTAATAATCACTATAGCTGAATGTATTAAGCACTTACTAGGTGCCATGCGCTCAGCTAAGCATTTTACATTCACGGTATCATTTAATCTGTAGGAAAATTTTTGAAGCAGGTACAAGAAGTATCCCTGCATTCCAGTAAGGCAGTAGAGTGTGGTGCTTAAGAACATGAACTCCAAAGCCTGATTCCCTGAGTTTAAATCCAGATTCTCTACGTACTAGGTGTGTGAAATTGGGCAAGTGACTTAAGCTTCCTGGCTGTTATTAGTCATCAATGGCTGTGTAACAACCCTGCAATTGAGTGGCTTAAAACACCACTCGGGCTTCCCTGGTGGTGCAGTGGTTGAGAGTCCGCCTGCCGATGCAGGGGACACGGGTTCGTGCCCCGGTCCGGGAAGATCCCATGTGCCGCGGAGCGGCTGGGCCCGTGAGCCATGGCCGCTGAGCCTGCGCGTCCGGAGCTTGTGCTCCGCAATGGGAGAGGCCACAACAGTGAGAGGCCCGCATACCACAGAAAAAAAAAACAAAAAACACCACTCATTTGTGATCTCACAGTTTGGGGCGTGGCCTATCTGAGTCCTCTTATTCAGGGTATCCCACAAGACGATAATCAAGGTGTCAGCCAGGGCTTCAGACATCTCCATGCTGGACAGGGGGAGTATCTGCTTCCAAGTGCATTCAAGCCTATCAGGATTCAACTCCTTGAGTGTCGTTGGACAGCTGGCCTCAGCTCCTACATGCAAGTTTGCCTCGTCAAAGCCTGCAAGCTGAGAAGGCAAATGAAATGGTCTGCTGGCAAAATGGAAGTCACCGTCTTTTGTAACCTAATCAGGGAAGTGACATCCTATCACCTTTGCCATATTCTACCGGTTAGAAGCAAGTCACTAGTCCAGTCCACTCTCAAGGGAAGGAGATGACCCAAAGGCATGGATTCCAGGAGCGGGGGATCACTGGAGGCTATCTTAGAAGGCTGCCTTCCGTATCTGGGTCTCAGTATCCTCATCTGTAAAATGGAGACAGTAGTGCCTGCCTCATAAGGTTATTATGTATATTAGGTTAGTTACTGTATGCAAAAGCATTTAGATTGGGGCCTGGCATATACAGAAAGTGTTATCAAAGTGTTCGCTATTATTGTTTTCATAAAATAATGAAAACTAAGTCACTTGCCCAATGTCATTCAGCTAGTGAGTAAGGAATGAACTCAGGTTGTATTAACTGAGTCTCAACTGTGCACGTAGAGGGGCAGCAGTAACTGAGGACAGACACAGTTCCTGATAACATGGGGCTTCTAGTCTAGAGGAGAACAACAGACATCAGTCAGGGAATTACTCAAATAATTCAAAGTGTGGTAAGTGCTACAAATAAAGATGTACCAGGTGCCAAGAAAGTGCATACAAATCCAGATAAGGGGGTGGCCTAACCTAAGTATGGCTGACTGAGGAAGGTTTCCTTAAGGATGGGACATTGCAGCTGGGGTTGAAAGGATAAACAGAAATTGGTTGGGTTGAAGGGAAAGGACGTGTGCTCCAACAACTGGGAACAGCCTCTGGGAAGACCCTGGGGCTGAAAATGCACCCTCGATGACATTTTTTTTTTTTCCAAATATTCCTCTCTAGTCTCGCATGCACTCCCCATACGTCAATGACAGGTCAAATACCACCTCATCCACGCAGGCGTCCGTGATTGTCTCTCTCCAATATCTGGAAATATGCTGGCTGTTCTCCCAAAGCATTTGTATCCAGTTTGGAAGGCACCTGTCACACCGATCTGCTTTGTCTGGTAAGTTTGCCTCTGTGGTGCTTTTCCTGGCTTCACAGTTGACCTGGAAACTCCTGAAGGACACTCCACAGACCTCTCACCTCCTCCTCTGGGGGACGCTCACTGCCAAACTTTGGGACCAGGAGATGGGGTAAGGGAGGAGATTTTGCTCTATACATTGATGTGCCTTTGGATTTTGTAACATTTGGAGATATAACTTAGTCCAAAAGTAAGAGACATTAAAATTCATAATAAAAACGTGAGGCAATGTCGCACAAGTTCAAAGAGCATGTGCTTTGGGATGAGACGTGCATCGGTGCCCAGTGATTCTGGGTAAGTGTCTTAACCTCTCCGAGCCTGTGTCTTCTTCTGTTAAATGGGGATCGTCCCACCTCCCTGGAAGGGTTGCTGTGATGCCGTATCTGATGCGCCCAGTGAAATACCCAGCACACAGTGGGAACTACGATCTTATAACACAGGCCGATGGCACTATCATCTTTCGCTATCCTGCTGGGGTTTTAGATGGTTTAGCTTAGATTTTCCCTCTTCCTTTCCCTCTTCTCCCTGCTAGTGGCATGGAGACTTTCCAGTGCCGAGCTGCTGAGCATGTCTTAGGTGGAGGAAAAAAGCCGGGGTCCTGAAAGGTGCACAAGATGGAGCTCAGGAAGCCTCCCCCACAGTGGTTCTGATGGAGCAAAAATGAAGCCATACAGGAAGAGTGCTTGTGGCAGCTGGCCAGGCTGCATCCCCATGTAAGTTCTCATACTGGGAAAGGGATCTGAGCAAACCAGTGGAGCAGCTGAGACTCCCCCTGTAGGGGAAAACCTACAGGAAACAGTGGATTGCCCTATAGACTAAGATATCTGAGGACAGGGCTGCATCTTTTCATTCCTGCATCCCAAAAGCTTACCAGAGAGTGGACAGCTTAGAAATAATTATCAGGTCACTGATCCAGCCAGCCAGCTATCCGCCCAACCCTCCAATTTCTCACGAGCCCTGGAATTCTTCAACTGATTCATCCACATTGAATTCCTTGGTTATAGACTCATCCTTGTACCCTATCTCCCAAAACACAGATTTAAAAAAAAAAAATACATTTATTTATTGGCTCTGTTGGGTCTTCGCTGCTGCGCGCGGGCTTTCTCTGGTTGCGGCGAGCGGGGTCTGCTCTTCGTTGCAGTGCACGGGCTTCTCATCGCGGTGGCTTCTCTTGTTACGGAGCACGGGCTCTGGGTGCGCAGGCTTCAATAATTGTGGCACGTGGGCTCAGTAGTTGTGGCTCGCGGGCTCTAGAGCGCAGGCTCAGTAGTTGTGGCGCATGGGCTTAGTTGTTCCGTGGCATGTGGGATCTTCCCGGACCAGGGCTCGAACCTGTGTCCCCTGCATTGGCAGGCAGATTCTTAACCACTGCACCACCAGGGAAGCCCCACAGATGGGTTTTTTCACAGATCTGTTCTTCACAGGGAGGCTTCCAGATGAGGAGGCAGAAGTGCCCAGTGGTTAAAGATCCAGGCACTAGAATCAGACATCTGGATGTGAAATCACAGCTGGGCCACTTCCTAGCTCTGTGACCCCGGCCAAGTCATTTCATCCCTCTGGATCTCATTTCCCCAAGTGTACAATGGAATAGCAACAACAACAGATTGCTAATATAATCGGGTACTTACCCTGCGCCACGTACCGAACGAGTACTTCACACGTTCATTATTAATGGTACTTACTTCATATGGTTGCTATGCAAACTAGGTAAGTGCTCGGCACAGAGACTAGCATACAGTAAGCATTCAATAAGTGCTACTTATTGCTGTTGTTATTCTCCCACTGGGGCACAAAGACTTGATTAACTTCTGTTTCTTGGTCCAGTACCAGCCTGATACCTAAGACAACTTCCTTCCACCCAAATAGATGGATGGTATTTCCAGCAGAGAATAAAAGCTCAGCCAAAAATCACAGACATCGATGTTCTGCATTTGTGAAAATACTGATACCCACATTTTTAGCAACAGGTGTTATTACAAAAATACTAAATACGTTTGCAAAAATTCCTTCTGTTCTAATGTGAGATAAAAACCAATTGTCATCCCTTTCAGCAGTGTCTGCTGTCTTCAGGGATTCCCAAGTTAAAACACCCACATGCAAAAGCCATACTCTTCTTTAGGAGAAACTTTTGCCATCATGGCTGTTTTTGAAAACATGGTTGAAAAGCATTTCCCTTTGTTTATAAAAATGCCTGCTGCTGGCACATGCCCGGCAGGGCAATGGAGGCAGAAGCCCCTCTCTCCACTTTGGAGTCCCTTACATCACTCCCATCCCACCCCGATGATGAGCCCACACTCACTAAATTGCTCCTAACCCTCCTTATCGCGTATTGTGCATTACCACCTCCACTACGTTGCAGTATGAATTTGATTTATGGCCCAGCCGCCCCACCTGAGGCCCGAGAATATGGCTCCCCTCCGATCGCTTCCATGAGCAGCGTAAGTGGAAGGTAATAAAAACCCATACGTGGCTCAGACTTTCCATTTCAATTGTAAATTGAAACCGTGCAATCTGATTAAAGTTTAATCTGCATCATCAATAAACATGTGTGCTAAAGCAATGAGGGCTGCTTCACCTCGTGGTCACAGGCATGGATTCGATGAGAGCGTGTCTGCCGTCTCTTGTCTAAACGATGCGTTTACTGGGGTGGGGGGGTTGCATACACTAGCGCACACGCATGCGCCGTGGGGAGGTGGCATATTGGAACAAAGAGGTGCAATCACCATATGGACGTGTTTGGGAGGAAAAGGTTGCTCACACTCAGAGGAAACTGTACTGAATCAACAACTCTACAAGGATCTGCAAAGGGTGCAATGGTTTTTCAAGGAGTGCTAATTAATACTCATGTCTTCATTCATAAAGTATTCATTGGGTGCCTACTGTGTATCAGCCCCTGTGCTGGGTCCCGGGGTCATAATTGTGAAGGGGAAGAAGACACTTTTTCTGCTCTCGGGAAGCTTACAGTGATGGTTGAGAGGGATGTCAGTCAGATAATTAGGCAATTAAATGTAAAATTGCTCCCCTATGAAGTGCCCACAACGAAGAGGTTTATAACGCTCTGAGCGCTGTGAAGAAGGCGATGTGACCTATCCTGTAAGGTCAGGGAAAGCTTCCTGGAGGTGATGAGGATTGAGCTAAGGTCTAAGGCGTAAGTCGTGTGGGGTTGACTAGGCTGGGGGTGGGGACAGGGCTTGGGAGATGGTACGGGAGTGATCCAGCCACAGGAGGTTCTATATGCAAAGGCTAGGGGGGCAAGAGGAAGCATGGCAGACCTGAGGAAGGGTTGAAAGAAGGCAGGATGGCTGGAGCAGAGAGGAGGAGGCTCAAGAAGAGCCTGGAGACTGTACAGAGACACTACACAGGACTCTGTAGGATGTGGCAAAGGGTGTAGATCTTTTTTTTTTTTCCCTAAGTGCAAGGGGAAGCTATCAGAGGGTTTTAAGCAGGGCAGCTTTGTGGTCTGTTTAACAGATGCTGCGTAAAGAAGGAAATGGAGGAAGCAGGAATGGATGGGCAGGGACTGATGTGGAGGCTATTTCTGTGGTCCAGGGGGAAGGTGAGGATAATTTGGACTCACTGATGACAGTGAAAGTGAGAAGTAGACACATTTTCTACAGGGTGGAAGTTAATGCCTGCCCTTCAAACACGTGATAAATGGACTCATCTCATCTCCATTCTCACAGCTCTTACTCAAAATATATCACCTCCATGAGCTCCCCCAGCCTCCTACTCTCCGAGAAAACAGGCCACTTAACCTGCACTTCAGCAACTTTGACTTCCATCCCAAACGTACCTGCATCTTTACCCCTCTTTACCTATGTCTGTTCCTCCTGAAGGTAAAAGGTAGACCACCTTTGCTCTGGCCTCCAGACCTTTACACACGTGTTCCTTCTGCAAGAGCACTCTTTCTGCATCCCCCTCAAGTCTCAGCTCAGAGGCTTTCTTCCAGAAGGTCTTCTCTGACCCTCTCTAAATACCCGGGTTAGAGACCATGGATCACGGTGCCCATAACTGCCTGCTTAGCTGGCTCCAGGCAACTACGAGACTGGGAGAACCTCGAAGAGATGGCCAGGACTTGTTTCCCATTATATCCTCCAGGACCCTGGACAGTGGCACATGAAAAGGGCTCAGTAAATGTGTGTCTGAGGATTGAAGAGCTCTAACGTCTTTCTGAAGCCAACTCCTGCCTTTGCGCTACTGACAGCAACTCTTCCCACTTCACCAAGACCTTGTTGCATCAAGTGTCCCTTCTCTTATATTCAAGCTCACTCTCTCACCTAGATACTCCCTCACAACGAGAAAGGCATACTTCCCCATCCTAAAGAGCCCTTTCATTCAATCCTGGCTTTCCCCCAAGAGTAGAAGCATCCCCCAAGCTTCTGTTCAGTCAAACTTCTAGAAAACACGGTCCGTACACTCTTCTACTTCCTCTTGCCTTGCTTCCTCTACCATCTGGTTTCCATTCACGCAGTTCCACCGAAATTGCCCTCGAGAGCGCTGGGGACTTCTCAATTGCTAAATTCAACGGGCACTTTTCAGCCTTCACTCTACGTGACCTTTCAGTAACATTTGCTGCTGTTGACCACCTGCCTTCTGCTTGAAACCCTCCTACCCTGTGATTTTCACAGTATTATCTCCTGGCTCTTCACTTAAATCTTTGACTGTGATTTCTCATTTCTTACCCTTTAATGAACGTTCTGGGGTTTTTCATGCCACTCCACAGGTGAATAAACTAAGGATACAATAGCCATATGATTGTGAATGTGTTTTTTCAAACGTCCTCATCTGCTAGAGATATTCACTAAAGTACTTTTGAGGGAAGTGGTGTATCTTGGAATTGCTTGAAATACTCCAGGTGTGGCCATGTATTATCTGTATAATTAAAAAGGTAAGCATAATTTTAAAATAAAATAAAAGGTTATATGATCCACCACCACAATTCCATCTTCTAAAACTAGGTCTCCTCTGGAGTCCTAAGACCACTGGTGTTTCTACCACAAAGATCAACATAGTTCAGGTGATCCAAGAGAGGTCTTAGTCAGAGCAAGGGTTCATAGTGTTCTGCCCGACAGATGGAAGGTCAAGGACCATGTGTTTATGTTACGACAGAGGAAACTTGGAAACGTTGTCAGGCTTGGCCCTGCCGGGATCCACACATGGAACCCTGAATGGCGTATTTATCCCGGCTGAGGTGAGTCTCTCTGTATATGAAAGCACACTTTAGAAAAACAGACTTCTGTGAGGGAAACCAATTTTGGATCTCTCAAATCTTAGAAATTATAACTATCAAGAAATTTGAAATGTTCTGTGATTTGTAAAGAAGGGCAGCATGGTGCCACGGTGAAGAACACAGGCTCTGGAGTAAGACAGAGCTGGATTTAAACCCCTGCTCCATGCTCAGTAGCTAGGTGAACTCTGACAAGTCACCAGGGGCTTCGAGTGTCAGTTTCCGTACATGCCAAAAGGGGAGAGCAATTCCCTACCCTGAGGGGTTATGGAGAGGATTAAAACGTGAAAACCCCTGGAATACAGTAGATGTCTACAAATTCTTATTAGGGATGGTGGACAAATTGGAGGCAGGGAGCAGCCCTGGCCCTCCAGGAGAACCTAACATTGGTCCCTCTTCCCATTTCCTGTGCGTCTCACTCACTCAGGATGATTTGCAGTTGGTGGCGAATTCAGCCCTGGGACCAGAGATCTGAGACTGGTGATAAAACCGTCAGCCAAGATTTGCTACATCTTTTTTTTCCACCTCCTAGCCTCCCATTAAAAATGATTTGTCATTAGGACGAAACACGGGAAAACAAACGTGATTACAATTTTCCCATATTAAACGCCTGTGTAGCAACGGCAGGCCTGAGCTGAGCTCTCTGGAAAGGCTCTGATTCATCCATCTGGAAGGGGGACGAGCAGCTGGCAGAAGAGCCTGGGTTTGTTCCTCTGCTGCCCCATACACAGCCCGGCATCTTCCTTCCAGCCGGTTGGCTTCATCCCACTGACTCCGTCAAACACAGGTACAGCTGATCAAGGATTAAAGGTGTCTGGGGCCGGGGGTGGGCATCATCACAGCAGCAGGGAGGTAGGAGAAGATGGGGAGGGAAGATGTGCCTATCTCTCATACTCTGCATTCCCAGAGGTGAAAAACAAATCTCTTGTGACCTTCGGAAACGTGATAGATCTGCCAAAAATCCATGAGGTCAGTTATATAGGTTATAAAATTCACTTCACAGTTTTTCCATCGTTCAAAAACCTTTAGCTTCCTTAAGTTCTGTGGCAGATCAATTGCAAAAGCATCCAAATTCTTCACCCCTCCCTGTATCCACGCCCCGTGCAATGTGACTCTGCAGCTCCTCTCACCAAGAGGAAGACTCTCCCCCGTCCTTGATGGGGGCAGGTCCTGTGAGTTGCTCTGGTTAACTGAATGCAGCAGAAGCGAGCGTGTGCTGATTGCAAGCTTGGGGTTCAAGAGATCTTAAACACTTGCACTCTCTCTTATAACAAGCTTGAGTTACTCTACAGGATGATCAAAGATACAAGGCTCAGTCATCACCTATCACCCCATCCAACAACCAGCTAACCTCTACATATGTGAGTGAGGCCATCCTAGACTAGCATGCCTCCCACCAACCACCATCTGACCACAGATTCATGAGCAAACCCAGCTGAGATCAGCCCATCTCATCCTACATCAGTAGAACTGCCCAGCTGACCTGTAGACCAGTAAACAATAATAAATGTTTATTGTTTGAAGTCACTGATATTTGAGGTGGTTTGTTGTTATGCAGTGAAATTGACTGATTCACAGTCCATATGTGTGTGGCTTTCCATGATCCCCTCCTAGTAACATGTAACTCCTGCCTAACCCTTCTGGAAATAACTTTAATCCATCAGGCCCTGAGATTGAAATGGGTGGTGTTGTTGGTTTTCTTCAGCTCTGTAGGATCCGGTAAAAATCCTCGATTAATGTGAAAATCCCTCCCCCAGGGCTCAGACCACAGGAATTTCCTCTGGAAGAGGTCTAAGTGTTAGTCGCTCAAGGACCATTGGAGAGAGAAGCCCTTGCTCTACCAAACCCACCCGAGCATGATGGCCAGGGCTGCTATCATCCCACCCCAGATACAACTTACTGTACTGTTTTTTTCTCCTCAGAAAGAATATGATGACTGTAATATGCTTGACTGGTAAGAAACTTCAGTTAATAGGAGAAAGAATCAAAAGTAGAGTAGATATTTGTTTAGTCATACTCACCATACTCATAGAGATTTCCCTTCCCTCATTTGATCACCAAAGATGGTGAAGGTTCATCTGGATTGGCCAAGCCAAGGATGTGTGATTGGGGCAAAGGTTTCATTGGCCCAAACCTGCCAAGGTGACTCAAAATCTCTCTCTCTCTCCTAATTATGAGATTGGAGAACGTATACTATCTCTTCCCTCTTGGGGAGGGTCATTTCCCCTACCCCTTTGGAATCTAAGGGGGAACTAGAGTGAGGCCCAGAGGAAAGGCTATCTCTGCTTGTCTAAACTCGGTGAAGGAAGCTACCCACATGCTCCAGCATCTGAGTGTATAAATGGTGGTTTGAGAGCAGGATTCATTTGTTCTCTTAATAGCATATATGCTCTTAATGGTACCCCTCACACACCCACTGCAACTCAAAGACTTTTTTCAGGAAATGTCTCTCCCAGAGGACTAACATGAAGGAGGGAGTGCCTAGAAAGTTACTGAACCCAAAAGAAACACACAGATGGGTTACTTTAAACGCTGATGAGGAGAAAAACAGAAACGGCATCGGCAACGTAGAAGACTTGGTGTTGTAGGTAAAATTGCATCCTATGAAAATATTAGGATGTAACTAGAGCATCTGAGATGGAACTCTCTTTGACATGAAGGTATCAAACGTCAACTGCACGAAATGGGAATCTGAACACATAAGAAGAAATTCTCGAAGTGTTTCCCTAAACAGAAAGCTTTCCCTAAAGCAGAAATCTTTCCTCCTCAAACCCATCTCCATTCTGCAACTCATAACATTATCAGAATTTTCATTACAAGGCCATTTCTCCATCTTCTGGGCCTTGCCTACCCACACCAACCCCATTTCCTTACACTCCCCGTCTTGGATGTTACCTTCTAGTCATTGTTACACCTTAGGAAACACTGGGTTAACTCCCTTCTGTTTCTGCAGGTACATCGTCTCTATATGGGACATTCATATCCCTTCTCTCTTCCTAGATAATTCCTACTCATCCTTCAGGTCTCTGCTTAGATGTCCCCTCCTCCTACAATTTGTGTCAGTGGACCTTCGGGCAGTCCTGTTTCAGCTGGTGGAGAACCCCAGGGCATTTTCCATGTGTCATTGCTTCCTTCCCTCGAAGATACAGAACTGGATAAGTTGTCACTTGGGGCTCACCGCACCGTAAGGCTCAGGCCATTTCATGCCCACGAGATAATTTCTATGAGTTACAACAAGGGAGGAAACAAAATCATGAGCCTTTAAATTCATAATACTTTAGGTCATAAAATTTTTTGTGTGTGCTTACTAGTTATTTCTATCACAGAATATAGGGAGCCTGCCCTCCAAGCCCAAATATAAATAAAAAACTGTAATTGGATGTCATCACTATCAATCATCCCTCTTAGGGAAGGAGCAGTGCAGCAGTGACTAGGTTGTAGTCAAGGAGTTTGACCTGGACAAATCTCGTTCTGCCATATTATCCTAAGACCAAGGCAGGAGAGGGGAGATGGAGGTGCTTTCATTTCAGTTAGACCGTTGAAATTATTTAAGGAGAGAGCCTCATGAGCAGGGGGTTAAGAAACCAAGGAGGTAATATCTTATTATTTCTTAATGGTACCTTGAGTAGAAAATAAAGGAGTTTGTTGGAAAAAAAAAAAAGCTGTACTGATGGATTTCTGTTCCTTGGAATTCTAAGCCTTTTCCCTACTGCTTTATAAAAAGCAGCAATTAATGGATGCACTACTGGCAGGAAGACAGGTGTCCCACTTGTTCTTTGAGTAAGATTACCCCTAAAATCCAATTTTTGCTAATCCTGCCAAGAATAGGTTTAGGGCTCCTCCTCTAGCTCCCACAGATCTTGTGGAGGACACAGAAACCCTCCCAGAGCCTGTTTCCATCCCCTCTCCCCACTGCCAGATTATGAGCTTCTTGAGGACACAGGGTAGGTCTTGTTCACGTAAGTGTTGACTGGTTCTCAGAACTTACGGGAACGCTAACCTGTGAGTCAGTTCAGGATTCCTTCAGCAGCCACAGAGCTAAGCATCAAGAGAGGATCTGACCACCAGTTTGGTTCAAATCCAGGTCCCTAGATCAGCCAGTCACCAGCTTTGGTCTCACCAACTCAACTGACTTAAAGCAAATGACCCTTGAATTATCAGCTTGTGATTTTTCTGGTGAGTGAACGATCCAGGTTGGCAGTTCACCTACCCTAGGTATCTGAGAACAGAACTGGGCTCCAATCCCAGCCCTGTCACTTACTTGGGAAAATTACTTATCCTCTTTGTGTCTCAGTTTCTTTATCTACAACATGGGGACAATAATAGCACCTCCTCTCTAAAGTGGTTGTAAGGAATTAGAGAGAATATATACACATATAGTCTTTGGGGCACACACTAGACCCCCATGAGTGTTTGCTATGATGACAAGGATAATGACCACATTGTTGATGACATCATCAATGACACAATGATACTATGCCTGTTTCATTCTTCCATAGCGTTAATTAGTTGGGAAATATTCCAAACAGAATGAAGAATGAATATGGGCCCAATATACACCTGGTACCTGGGACAGCCTTCAGTGTAATTAGCACACTGGGCACACTGACAGGATATTTCTGGGTCCTTGCTTATGTGCTTCCCCCTTGTCTTTCGGTGTCTGTCCCAGCTGGTGAATAGCTATGCACAAACATTTCCGATTGACAGGAAAGTCAGAGAAAGTGCAGTCTTACAGTTCAGCTGCTCCAAGTCTTGGTGATGTGATTGATGGAAGTTTTATTGCAAATGTAAAAAATCTGTATTCCTTTCTTCCTGTCCTGGCACGTCACTGTTTTGGTCTTACACAACACGTCCTGGTGCATTGAAGATAATAGAGCTCTAATGTGCTTGATGGCTCTGCGTCAGAGCCGGTCAACGTACCACCCGCAGGACAGAAACCACTGGGTCCACAACACTCACACACCCACTGTCTACTAAAGACAGCGAAAACTCGCAGAGCCAGGGACGCAGAGTATATGCCGATACAATACCAATTTCACCAATGTTAACTGAGCACCCTGTATGGGTGAGTGTCTACTGCATGGGTAGGTGTGAAATCAATTCTTGTTCTATGAATGAATGGATGAATGGAAGTCTACGTATTGTGAAATTGTTGAGGAATCTAAAATGCTTCCTCTTTTGGAAACCGAATTTTCAGAAAGCAATCAAATCTCAAGGGAATTAGCTAGAAGAGATGAACACATGGCAAAATCCCAGTGGTGTTATTCCAGCTGCTGCAAAGGTGACAAATGCACAGCCCAGGGGAGTGGACACTGGCTTGACTGCTAAAAGATGAAGATCCGCAGAGACTTAATTTCAAGAAGACAGTGTTTGACCGTCAGCCACAGGCACGAGTTGGATCCCACAGATGCGGTGAGGGCCTTCGCTTTAGTCGACGTGCTTCAGAAAACCTTGAGGCCATTCTCTCCAGTGGTGGCTGGGTTACTGTGGGGGCTGGAGGCCAAGGAGTTTTTAGTCTCGAGAAGGACAGACAGACAGATTCTAGGCTCTGTGTCCAAAGGCCCCGCCAGTCTTCTGCACTGCTGTAACCTCAGCAGCTAGCACAATGCCTGGCACAGAGCAGATGCTAAAATACAGCTGAATGGATGAATGAAGACATCTGCAAAGTATACTACCTACCTCTGTATTGATATAACATGTTATCTGCATCACTGTGAAAGTATTGATAATATATAGTATATATATCTAGTATATCTACATTACCTTCATGGTTCTAGAAGATAATGTTTATATATATAGTTTATAATACTGTCTATAATTTATAATAGAAGGTACCCTAATGAAGGAGAGATAAAATGGAGTAGCCAGCAGAAAGAGAAATGCCTTCAAACCCGGGGAAACGGGGAAAGGCATTATGGAAGAGGAGACATCTCATATGGGTCTTAGAGCAAAGGCAGAATCCAGGATGCCTGGGTGTTGCACAATCCAGGCTGAGGAAGTAGTAGGGAAAAAATTTCCACAAAATACAAATACAGAGCAATGTTTCTCCAAGCATATCCTAAGGAACCATTTATACAAAACCACCCAGGAATGACCATCCCTAGCCTACTGGGTCAGAGTCTCTGTCGATGAGGCTCATGAATCTGAATTCTAACAGACTCCCTAAGTCATTCTTATGAGCTACATTTTGGAAACCATTTCCAAAGAGTACCAAGCTCACTCTTTCATTTAATCCTCTCAGCTACCCAAGGAGGTAGGCATGATTATCCTCAATTTATGTCCAGGGATACTGAGGTTCAGGGAGGTGAAGTGACTTACCGAAGGTCACCCAGCCTGTAGGTAAAAGAGCTGTGATTCAAACACAGAACATCAGACATCAAACCTCTAGGCTTACCTACCACTAGTCACTGCCTCTCTGAATGCAAGGCTACAGGGCAAGGTGTGTGAAGAGGAGCTATCAGAAGTGACTTTGAAAGAGTATGTTCTGATAATAATAGTAGTAGAGATCGATAAAGACAATGATACTGCTTTGTATCTTTTCAAAGAAAGAAAGAACACACTGCCACTCTGGCTGCAGCAGACTTTATCAAGAGGCTCTCATTAATGAGCAAAGCCCTGGACTCCGCTCCCTAATAGATGCCTGTTACATCACCAGGAGATTCCCATCTCAGTGATGCACTGCTATACCATGCTTAGGCTGCAGTGTCGATTCTGCCCTGCGTTTGATCAGGCTCATCTCTGTTTCTAAATAAAAAGGTCAATAAGTACATGCATCCAGTAGAGTAACTCGTGATCAGGAGATGAAGTTAAAGCAACTGTTGAATAATTCTCGGGGTTCAGCTCAGCATTGGATGTGAGTGGTGTGGTTGGACATTTCATTTGTGGTCAGCTGGACATGGAAGGTTAAAAATCCAAGGTCATAGGTCCAAATGACCAAGGGAACCAATCTTCCTTATTGTTCAAAAGCCTCACTTGACTCTCAACCCTACCTGGCCACCCGAAAAGTCCATGGAGGGGAGACCACCTGAGAAGGTCTGGTGAATCAGAGGTCTCGCTTCCTCCAGTTCTCTGCTCAAATGTCAACTTCGAAGGACTCTGTCCACCCACGGGAATAGCATGGCCTTATGCTTTCCTTTACTTTCTTTTGCTCCATGAGGTTAGAGACCTTTGTTCTCCTCCATTTCCCCAGCATCCAGGGCTCTGCCTGTTATATGAGACATTGCCTAAATATTTGTTGAGTTAAAGAACAATGTGGTGGCACGAAAGCATCCTCTTTTGGGACTTCCCTGGGGGCCCAGTGGTTAAGATTCTGCGCTTCCAGTGCAGGGGGTGTGGATTTGATCCCTGGTCAGGGAACTAGGATCCCACATGGATCCCACATGCCACAGAGCGTGGCCAAAAAAACCCCCAAAAGACCCAAAAAGCAGGAAACAAAAAAAGCATCCTCTATTCTGAGAAGCAACTTCATTCTCAGTCCTGTCATTTAAAAATAAAACTTTTTTTTCTAATTAAATCTTTCAACAGCTTTCTTCTTATCATCCCTAGGATAACTTGCAGACGTTGTGATGTGGTTTATCAGATCCTCTGGTTCATCCCATGCCTCTTTCTGTCTTGCATCTGGGTATCATACGTTCTTTCAACTGGACAGTAGTGCCCTGCTTTCCCCCGTTTCCAGGTCTTTCTATATGCACCCCCTCATCCTGAAACACCCTTTCTTCTTCCTCTTTCTTTACCTTGTTTGTTCCTAGGCATCCTTCCATTCTCAGATTAAACACTACTTCGGGGGCTGTCTTCCCTGAATTCTCAGGCTCAGCTAGCTCCCCTCTCATATTTCTCTGTGGCATCCTGCATTTCCACCTTCTGTCACATTTGAACACGTCTCTATAGACTCCACTTTGTGAACTCCACCGAGATGGGGCTGCATCTTTCCTCCTGACTGCTGAATTCCTAGCAGTCAACACAGCGTTGGAGAGAGTCAGTGCCCAGTAAATATTGCCTTTAGGAACAAATGCATGCATGCATGAATAGCAGGGCCTGAGAGTTCTCTCCCACTGAAATTACCTCCAAACACAGGACACACACAGATCTTCATCCCCTGAGATGGTGTTCGAGGACACGTGGGTGATTTTGGGTCTCAGTGTTGACAGCAGAACCTCACTCACTCCCATTATTCTCCAGGTCCAGCCCCTCACTGAGCAAATTAAGTGATCTTCTTATCAGCCAAGACCCTGGCCCTCTCCTCGGGAGCTGAGGTCATTCTCCAGTCTACACCCTAGATGGCAAAAACATTAGGGAGCTGGATCTTTTGCAAACCTATTACTTAAGCCTCTAGCTAAGAAACAACACTTTTGTTTTTGGAGGTGAAAAATTTGCAACTAACTCAGCATCTAGAATGCTAGCAAAATTTGAAGGAATCTAGAGAATTGTGCTGAAACTGCAAAGCCGGGAGGCCAAGCAAAAAAGGCCATGCTAGCTTTATATTCATAGAGAAACCAGAGCCAGTCTGGAGACCACAGGGGAGGAAGACAGGGGCTGAGCAGGGGAGAAAAACACATGGAGACCTTTTATTGCTTTTGTTTAACTCTAATTACAGAAATCAAAAACAAATGCACAAATCTCCCATAATTAACCATCCAGAGATAACAACTTTTAATATTTTGTTGCATGCCCTTTTGGTACTGAAAAAGATAGGCTGGAGGCTGCACTTTTTATTTAATAACCAGCTTCCTTACTTAGCAATGCAACACAATCGTATTCCAACGGGAGGCAGATGGCATCAGTCAAAAACATGGACTTTGTAATCAGACAGACCTGCATTTTACTCTTGCTGAACCATATACTATTTAGTTCTTTTGGCAAGATGCTTAAGCCTTAATTTCCTCATCTATAAACTGGGGACAAAAGTGGAATTGATCTCTCTGTGTTGAGGACATTAAATGAATTAAAACATGTAAGTTATTAACACAGAGCCTGCTGCATAATAGATGTTTGAGTAGCTATCATTAGTACTGGTATAGTATAGCATCAGCAATTACTTTTCCCCAGCCATCATTTTTGGTGGACAAAAGTGTTATCGTAAATGGATTTGCTTAACCAATCCCTTATCGTTGGACAAATATGTTGCTATCATTTCTCTTTTCTGTTAGATGGGACTTCAGGATGAATAGCCATGCCAAGAGTCCCCAGGAGAAAAGAGCACAGAAGAAAGGGTGGTTCCAGCAAATGTCCTGGTGCCAACAGGTGGAGAGCCAATGACACATGAGTCCCCAAGGGGGAAGGGAGGGGAGAGGAGGGACATGACACCTAAAATCACTCAAAGGAGGACAAACAACTGTTTTTCTTTCTTACACTAACTGACCAAACTGTTTCACTGGATCGGAGACAAGAGTGATGGAACAACCTACAGCCACCAGAGTGATATTTTAAAATCTAAATCAGACACAGTTTCTTTCTTAAAACCCATTCCCTTTATCCTTGTAGGATTTGGCATCTGTCTCCCTCTCTGACTGCAGCTCCTATTACTATCTCCTTTGCTCACACCAGTCTGAACACGCTGGCCTCCTTGCTAGTCTTCCAACTGGGAATGTTCATTCCTGCCACAGGACCTTTGCACTTGATCTACCCTTTGCTTGGAATACTCTCCCTTAGATCTTTGTATAACACACTATGCATGATGCAGGCCTTTGTATCTGCTCTGAAAGATCTTCCCTGACCTATAATTACAAAGCTATAGTAATCAAAACAGTATGGTGTCAGCATAAAAACAGACACATACACAAATGGAACAGAATAAAGAGCCCAGAAATAAACCCACACAAATACTGTCAATTAATATTTGAAAAGGGAACCAAGAACACTCAGTGGGGAAAGGACAGTGTCTTCAATAAATGGTGCTTGGAAAACTGGGTATTCACATGCTAAAGAATGAAATTGGACCACTATCTTACACCAGTCACAAAAATTAACTTGAAATGGGTTAAAGACAAATTAAAAGAGTTGCAATCATAAAACTCCTAGGAGAAAGCACAGGAAAAAAAATCCTTTTGACATTGGCTTTGACACTAAAAGCATGGCAACAAAAGCAAAAATCATTAAGTGGGACTACATCAAACTAAAAAGCTTCTACACAGCAAAAGTGACAACAAAATAAAAAGGCAACTTACAGAATGGGAGAAAATATTTGCAAACTATATATCTGTTAAGGAGTTAATATCCAAAATATATAAGGAACTCATAAACTCAAAGGCAAAATCATCATCATCATTCTATTTAAAAATGAACAGAGGATCTGAATACACATTTTTCCAAAGAAGACATACAAATAACCAATAAGTACATGAGAAGGTGTTCAATGTCACTAATCATCAGGGAAATGCAAATCAAAACAACAATGAGATATCACCTTACACCTGTTAGAATGGCTATTATCCAAAAAAAAAAAAAAGACAAAAAAACGACAAGAGCTGGCAAAAGCTGGTGAAGATGTAGAGAAAAGGGAACCCTTGGGCACTGTTGATGGGCAAGTACACTGGTACAACTACTATGGAAAACAGTATGGAGGCTCCTCAAAAAATTAAAAGTAGAACTACCATAAGATCCAGTAATTCTACTCCTGGCTATATATCTGAAAGAAATGAAATCATTATTGTGAAGAGATATCTGCATCCCCATGTTCAGTGCAGCATTATTCACAACAGCCAAGGCAGGGAAACAACCTATGTGTCTGCCCATGGTCGAAAGAAAATGTAGCATATATACACATTGGAATATTATTCAGCCACAAGAAGAAGGAAATCCTACCATTTGTAACAACATGGATGGACCCTGAGGGCATTATGCTGAATGAAGCAAATGGGGAGATGTTGGTCAAAGGGCACAAACTTCTAGTTATAAGATGAATACGTTCTTGGGGCATCTAATGTACAGCATGGTGACTACAGTTCACTGCACTGCAGACTTTAAAGCTGCTTAGCGAGTACATCTCAAATGCTCTCACCACCACCACGACCACTGAAAAAAGGATAATGACGTGAGATGAAGGATGTGTTCACTAACCGTACTGTGGTGAGCACTGTGCGATATACAGGTGTGTCAAATCACCACACTGTACACCTTAAATTTACACAATGTTACAAGTCAACCATATTTCAATAAAGCTGGGAAGAAAACAAATATTCATCCACCTATCTGCTCATTTTTCAATGATTTTCTTGTTGTTTCACAGTTCACACATCTATCTATCAACTGAATCCATCCAGCCTCATCCATCCATCTATGCATCTATTTACAGTTTAAACTAGTACTTATCAAGCTTATTTTGAAGGATGCTGAGGCAACAACAGAGAGATCAGAAGAATGAGACCATACCAGTACGAGCATTTTTAAACACCCCTCTGAAGCCAGCCCAATTATGCCTGGGGGCCCACCCCAAAATGTGCCCCTCTCCTCCCAACCCAATACCTTCTCCTTCCAGCCCAGGGACACAGGCCCCAAGACTCAGCATCCATCCCTCTAGCTCCCTGCAGCCTGGGGCCTCCATCCCTCTCCCATCTTCTGCCAGTGTTTAGTTTGCAAACAGAGCTAATGCCTTCTGGGCCAGGGGCGTACACGTCACCCAGCCTGAAACACTAGTGAGATCTCTTCCTCTACCTTGTGCTGGGATGGCACTATTCCCCCAGGTGCCTAAAACGCCCAAAGCTTTGGCCATCTGTCCCTACCCCAAATCTAGCAGCTATTCCTGAACTCTCATTCTCTGCATGCCGCCAGGGTGGGGAGGCCGATGGGGCTCGGGAATGATGATGAAGATAATCATGACAGTGATGATGGTACTAGAACTGGTGTCCCTGACATTGGCTCCTGCCAATCAGCGAGAATAATATTCAAACGTATCTATCAAGTGGGACAATCCAACCAGTCAGAGGAGACGCTCCCTGCAAATAACCATTGAGACCAGCACAGCCATCCCAATGCCGACCAGCTGACTATCTGCCTGCTTTGCATATCTGTCAATTACTGAAACCCCTCAATGGGCCAGGAGGCGCTATTATGAGCCAATTTCTCAGACATGGAAACGGAGACTCAGAGAGAGAAAAATCACTCACAGAGAAGGTAAGCAGGTCTGGAATTTGCTGAGTCCTGAGTTAGCTTGCCGAGCTCATTTTGTATGTTTGTATACTTATTTGTATTTATTATGAAAATATTTGCTTTATTTGGTAAACACCTTAGCTGTATTTTTCCCCATTATTTTCACTTTTGGAAAATTTCAAACCTATAGTAAAATTAAAAGAATAATTTTCTGAACACCCATGTACGCTTCACCCAGATTCATCAAATTCTCCCTTGCCTTCTCTCCCTCAGAAGGCACACACACACCTTTTTTTTCTGTTCCATTTCTAATTAAGTTATAACCACTACGATGGTTCATCCCACCAAACTCCTGCATCAACTTTACACTGGTAAGCACTGCCCCACATACACTCCTGTTCGCACAGCCCATCACGGGGCTTCTCTTCCTTCCCGGCCAGGAGCGATCTCACCTGTGCTTCGAGATGAGCTTCCCGCCGTCTGCTGCTCACCCGTGCCTCCTAAAGAGAGGGTCCTCAGCCACAGCTCCGCTGAGTGGACCCCATCCTCTGACATGGGGACCAGGGAGGGTCTCTGACCCAGAGGGATCCCAGCCACGAGCTGGCAGAGGCCTGTGATTTGGATGGAATGAGTCAATCAGATTTCCCCTCTCAGCAACTTGAACTAAGAGGAGAAGATAGTATTCAGGGAGTTACAGGCACTAGAACGTAGAAGGTCATGTTGATTCAGGGGCTACTGTGAAGGTGGAAGCCTCGAGGAAGCAAAAGAAAGATGGAACAGCTGCACAAGAGTAATGTAGAAAAATGTAACAACAACAACAGCAGCTAACATTTACTGAACAGATAGAATGCGCTAAGTACGGCACGTCAGTGACCCATTTAATACTTGACATAGAACCACATACAGTATCATCTCCCCTGTTGAGACTGAGACACAGAGAAGTAAAGTAACTCACCTGAGGTCACACAGCAAGCAACTGGAGGAGTCTGTCTGCAACCAGCATCCTGTTGGTTCCAGGTATTCTCCCTGCCCTTCCTGAGGTCCCCTGTTCTGCTTTCTCTAGATTCCCATGAGACGTGTCTGCATCTCACAGTAAAGCCGAAATTGCACTTGAGCTCGCTGGACTGGGTTTCTATTGACTCCAACCAAAAGGACCCTGACTAAAGCCCCTGGCCTCACAGGTGACTTCGACATGCCTCTACCCTGAGACTGGATTTCCTTAAGAACACTTACGCCCACCACTCCGACTAGTTGCCTTGAAGTTGCAGCGATAGGCCCACACATCTAGGGAGCTGAGGGTGATGCGTGAAGACACATTATGCATGACCTGTTATCAATAATTTAATATGCATAACCTGTCTTTGATGATTTCCTTATTGAGATGCCACCTTTGCTTTATTTTATGTAAAAGAAAATTTATCAGGACTCTCACACTTTCACTTGTGACCTTATACAACATAACCCATTTTCCCAGAGAAAACCCTAAGCTTCAGGGCTTGAATTTTTCCATCAGTGAAATTTTAAGGGAACTACTGCTTGCTCGATTAGGGAGAGACTTTTTTTTTAATCATATTCAGGTAACCAATTTTTTGAAAATTAGCATTCCTCAAAGTACAGTTAACACTAATGACAGCAAACATAACTGAATCTCTCTCCAGTGATTTAGGAGGTACTTCTGAATGTCACTTCCCTTTATTTGAGACTGTAAAAAAAAAAAAAAAAACCCGGATAATAAAATTAAATCCTTACCTTTGCTTGCTGGAGCTTTCCGGGTGTTATATGGTTGCGAAACTAAGTCAAACGCAGATGTCACATCTGCTGTGTTGGGCTGTTTGTCAGAATCACTGGAGTCGCACTGAACAGTGTGAGAAGATACTTAGCTCCACTGCCTGGGGTCACTCTACTGATTCTACCGTAGATGCCTCCACCAAGCTGGTTACATGCCTAGATCAGCTCCTTTAGAAGTTGGACATTAGCTCTGAATGCCAAGGTGGCTGGGAAAAATCAGGGAGTTCTCATGTTTGGGAGATAAAAATTCCCACCTAGCAGAGCTGTTTTGAGGATGGGTGATTTATATGTCATGTTTATGATACAGTGTCTCGTGCTTAATAAGTGCTCAATAAATAGTAAGTGTTATTAAGGAAATAAATACTTGAGAGTTTGAGCGGAGCCAAAAAATCTATGCTTCTGGCTACCTCCTAAATATTCTGACTAGGATTTGTTTTCACAGCAGATAGAAAATCAATTCCACTCCATTATATTCTCCTCTTTAGAGAACCATTCAGGTCCCTCTTACCGGAGGAAGATCCAGAGGGAAGGAAAATGAATGCAGGAGGAAGCCACAGGTTCGAGGAAGCATTGGTGTCGTGGAAATTCACGGGACCTGAAGGCAAAAGAGTGGGATTCGTGTCCCCACTCTCCATGGCCAGCACTTTTGAAGCAGCCAGTTTCACAGCAGCCCATGTTGGACGTGGCTCAATATTACATAGTGTTTTGATGGAATCCACATCCGTTTCTTTTTTAACTTGCACCTCCTGGCTCACTTTGTTTCTTCTTTCATCAGGCAAAGGTACATGAGGCACCTGCTGTGAGCCTGGAGCTGTTCTTGGTACTGAAGAAACACCAGGAAATGAATCGGACCTGGACCTGCCTTCACAAAAGGTTTCAAAGGAGAAGTGCAGATGAGACAAGAGAGTGTGAGGACCTTGTCCAGTCCTGGGGGTGGCGAGGAGGAGGTTCAGAGAAGACATCCCGGAGAAAGTGACCTTTAAGCTGAGACCTGGAGAACAAGAAGGAGTTAGCATCCAAGGCTTTCCTTGAAGAGCACCACAGAAAAAGTCTTTACCTTCCAAACATTTGAGGTCAGCTCTCTGACCTCATTTCCTATTACTGTCCTACTCTCTCAGTCTGATTGGACCACACTGGTCCACACCGAGGATTTCCCTTCTCCCAAAATAACATTCTCTTTCCCCCAGATGACATGATTCTAGGCCCTTTACCACCCTAACCAACCCACCATCCACAGTGCCATTGGTCAAAGCTTCTTAAAAGGTGGTGTCTCATTAGTTTCTACCCCTGGCCACAAGGCTATATGATGAAAACTTATACCTTGATGCCAACAAGAGGACTGAAGCCTCCTTGTGTGACAAAAGCTCCTCATCAAGAAGGCCTTTCTTACTTATGTCCACACAAACTTGCATTCAAATGTTCATAGCAGCATCATTCATAATAGTCGAAAGGTGGAAAAACCTGACAAAGGGATAAATAAAAGGTGGTATATCTACACAGTCGAATATTACTTGGCCAGAAAAAGGAATGAAGTACTGACACATGCTACAATATGAATGAACCTCAAAAACATGCTAAGTGAAGGGAGACAATCACAGAAGACCACGTATTATGATTCCATTCAGCTGGAAGTCCAGAATAGGGAATCTGTAGAGACAGAAGGTAGATCAGTGGCTGTGGGTGGGGTGAGGAGAGAGGTGATAGGTAAAGAGTAGATTTCTTTTTAAGGTGATAAAAATATTCTAAATTGGCTGGTGACTGTTTCATATTTCTGTGAATACACTGAAACAGTGGAATCGAACACTTTAAAATGGTGAACTGTATGGTGTATGAATTATATCTCAAAAAACCTGTTAAAATAAAACTTTAAAAAAGTGTCTTTCTTCTCTTTGTTTGTTTGGAAATGTTTCTAGAACTCCAATGATGTGCTAACCAATGTGCCAGACACAGTGAAATTATTTTGTTGAAAAGAATAACCTTTTCAACAAATGGTGATAGGACGATTGGATAGCCACACACAAAAGAATGGAGTTGGAACTCTAACACATACAAAAATTAACTCAAAATGGATCAAGGATCTAATTAGAAGAGTTAAAGTATAAAACTCTTAGAAGGAACCAGAAGTATAGGATTAGGCAACAGTTTCTTAAATATGAAAACTAAAACACAAGCAACAATAACAACAACAACAAATACATAAATGAGACTTTGCCAAAATTAAAAACTTTTGTGCATCAAAAGTCACTATCAAGAAAGTGAAAAGACAACCCATAGAATGGTAGAAAATATTTGCAAATCGTATACCTGATAAGGGTCTGCCTAGTATCTAAATATATTTAAATATATTAAAAACTCTTACAACTCTTACAACTCAACAACACCAGTAAAAACAAACAACCCCCCCAAAAAAAAAACCAATTTAAAAGTGACCAAAGGAATGGAATAGATATCTCCCCAAAGAAAATACACAAATGGCCAATAAATACATGAAAAGATGCTCAACATCATTAGTAATTAGGGTAGTGCAAATTGAAACCAGAAGACAGACCATGTCACACCCAGTAGAATGGCTATAATTAAAAAAAAAGAAATTATCAAGTGTTGAAGAAGATGTGTGGAAAAACTGGAGCCCTTGTATATTACTGATGAAGATGTACAGTGGTACAGTATCGTGGAAAACAGTTTGGCTGTTCCTCAAAAAGTTAAACACAGAACTACCATAAGACCCGGCAATTTCATTCCTAGCTAAGAGAATTAAAAACATGTGTTCAAACAAATGTTTATACACAAATACCCACAGCAGCATTATTCATAATAGCCAAAAAGTGGAAACAACCCAAATGTCCATCAATGGATGAATGGATAAACAAATGTGGTATTTCTATACAATGGAACATTATTCAGCCATAAAAAAGAACAAAGCACTGACTCATGCTACAACATGAATCGACCTCAAAAACATTATGCAAAAGGAAAGAAACCGGTCACGAAAGGCCACATATTGTATGCTTCTATGTATAGGAAATGTCCAGAAGAGGCAAATCCACAGAGACAGAAAGTAGATTAGTGGTTGCCAGAGGCTGCGGAGAGAAGGGAATGGGAAATGACAGCTTAATGGGTATGCAGTTTCCTTTGGGGTGATAAGAATGTTCTGGAATTGGAGAGTGGTGATGCCTGCAAAACACTGTGAATATACTAAAAACCATTGGTTAAAAACCATTAACTTTTAATGGTTAAAAGGATGAATTTTGTGCTATGTGACTTTTATCTCAATTTTAAAAAGGGGAGGAGAAAGAACAGGAACGGGATGTGGTGAGAACAATCTACTAGGGGCATCACGCAAGGCCTGTGGAAAAAGGGTTTGTTTATTCTTCTCAAAGTCCATCTGCTGACTTTCAGGTGGTGTCTTGCCTGAGAATGGGGCTAAGAAATTTTTTTTTTTTCTGAACAATGGAAGAAAGTAATTTAGGAGTTAAAGAGATGGTAAAGTGAGAGTTGGGGAAATTCTGTATGACCTCTGAGGCTTTGATGACCCCAGTGTCCAAGGGAGGATGACCTAGGTGAGAACTTCTGGCCAGATGACTTTACGTTCTGCAACTGACCATCAGGACAGAATAGAGAAAGAGCAAAGGGAAGAGAGGAAACGGCACAGAGGCAGAACCCAGGAGGAGGAGGAAGAGGACAGACAGAGAGAGAGGAAAACATTCTTTTCTTCCTTCCGTCTCCAAAGCCGGGTGATAGAGAATGGAAACGGGGAATGTAGATCAGAATGTAATCTTCCCTCACAAGCTGCGGTGAGGAGGCCAGGGGCTGGGGCAGTAGCTTGCCCTGGGGAGCTGCTCACTCTGCAACAACTCATCGGCAGCCCTGCACAAAAGCGCCCTTATGAAAGGTCAAACGGAGCCAGCAGGGGAAGGGCTGATGGAAGCAATAAAGGGGCACAAGAGGGAGGAGGCCACGGGGGCAGCTGGTTCTGATTGAGAAGTTGTCCCAAGCAGGGCAGAGGGCAGTCATTCTGACACCCACCGGGGACCCCTGGGCTGGAAAACGCCGCCTTTGTCTTCATGGCCCAAGAACTTCCCTGGTCCCATGCAGAGATCAATGGCCAATCAATAAAACCCTGGCTTGTATAAGAAACAATTATCAGCAAGCCAGAAAAACGGGACTGGGAGCCCTCTGCTCCTGTCTACCTGCCAGTGGATGGGAAGGAAGGTTGCTAAACTCTCAGAGGTCAGGCAGCTAAAGAATGACCGAAGTTCCCAGGTGCCCAGGTCAGGACACTTCATCATCGTTATTAGTTACTTCTACTATCTGTCAAACATTCTACACAGTTCATGGTCTCATTGGATCCTCTCAACAGCATACACACAAGTGCTGTTACTAATCCCATTTTACAGTCAGGAACACTGAGGCTCAGAGAGGTTAAGTCACCTGCCCACTAGCACTCACCTAGTGAAAGGCAGAGTCAGGGTGTGACCCCAATCTGACCTCAAAGCCTGCGCTCTTAATCACAATACTTATCTGTTTCTCACAATAACCAAATTATTATTGAGGGCCTACTATGTGCCGGGTCATGAACGCTTTGTTGGGATTTGGGTAATTCATTTCTTCTCTCGGGGCCTCAGTTTCCTCCTCTATCCCGTGGAGAGTTGTCACTGATGTTCTCACCGAGGAGGGAGGTTCTGAGCATCAAGTGATAGTCATTGGTACCCATTTGGATATCCAAGTCGTTATTTGGAAAATGGAAACCCTGAGCATCTAAGAGCTTGTCCCTCACAGAGTCTTTCGCACTGGGACTGCTGTCCTACCTAGAAAGTAGCACAGTCCTGACACAGACAGGCGTCAGAGTCCCAAGCTGAGACTAGGATGGATTATTTGATTTGTCATTGAGCCCGGAGTAGAAAACAAAAAAAAAGCGAAGGTCACAGGGTGGGAAAAGAGGAATGAGAAATTGCAGTTGACCGTATGATAACCAAATGCAACATTAAATAACAGGTATGGCCCAAACCATCAGGCCTCTGACCCTTCCCTGTGACTAGACAACCAATAACCACTTGCTAGCCATGGTCCTGCCCCCCATAATGATGAGCTGCCATATTTTTAACATGTGTATATCAGATTAAAAAAATTTTTTAAAACATGAAGCATTATTTTTACTTTTAAAAAGCCATAGGTGGACCCTTTTATAGCCCTCACTTGGCTGGCTAGAAAGGGCTGCTTGGAAAGTTTGAGAAGCATCCACCTCAGCAAAGAACAGGGCTGCAGAAAAAAAAAATTTTTCTGAGCAATGCAGGAAAGTAATTTAGGAGTTAAAGAGACAGTGAAGTGAGAGTTGGGAAAAGGGTGTGTGTGTGTGTGTGTGTGTGTGTGTGTGTGTGTGTCTCCATAAGAGATCTCATGATAGAACATTAGAAAGCTCTAGATCTTTTATTTATTTTGGCTTTTAAATATACCTTTAATGCCATCTTATTTGTCTCCTGACCCGATGGCATCTATGAGACTTGATCTTGCAAACAACGACTTTGCCAGGGATAACAGATGCTTGTGGTACCCAAGTCACAGCCTTTCAGCTCACCCTTGCCTGTGGCCCCAGCAGTCTGGGCACACTGACACCACTCAGCTTCAAGCTCCTGCCTAGAATCCAGAACCTCCCTGCTTCGATGCCCTCTCTACCACCACAAGAACCCGCTCAGCCTCAAGTAGGTGAATTCTGAAAGTGTCGGGCAGTTAACACCCTCGGGGAAACCCTCAAATGGGTGACTGGAGTCAGCGGATAAATAACTCAGCTGTCCTGCCTCCCATGCTTTAAACGGGGACTTCTGGGAGACAGTGTGTACACTTCTCAGATGCCCTGATGGACTTGAGCCTCACTGCCTACAGCAGCAGCTTGTAAATCATGAATTCTTTATTGGCTCTTCATCATTTCCTGATTTCACTCTCCCTGCTCCTTCACTTCTGCTTCCTGGGATTAGCTCCCAGATAAACTACTTGCCCCCCAAGTACTTATATCAGGGTTCTTCTCTGGGGGAATCCAAGATAAGACCCCCAAGCATGCATCTCTCAGGAATAATACTTCCCTCGTAGGTGTATCAGTTGGGGTTCAATCAAAGAAGCAGGCCCACTGGGAGGTGTATATATATATATTAAAGAATTCGTCCCAGGCATGTGGCCTTACTCAGTTGCGACTGATTAAACAGTCTCCATAAGGCCGTTGTTGTCTTTGCATCTGATGCTGGAGTTTGAAATCTGCAGGGCAGGCAGTCCCAAAGGACAGACAGATGAGAAGTGAGAGAGAGCAAGGACAAACCGCAACCTGTGAGCACAAACTAGGACTCACAGAACACAGACTCAAACCATGCTGGGTCTCACTGCCTCTGACCTTGTCAGAGTCAAAGAATAAAGAGTCAGATTTGTAACTGGTACACACTTATGGTTTGTTACTGCCCAATATCTATCCTCATTTCTCCTAACAACACAACAGTTTCCCTTGTGGAATAACTCTCCTCAGGCCTCAGTCAATGGGAAGCCCAATTCAAGATTAGGAAACTGAGGCCCATAGACACGTGAAATAACTTGCCCCATGTCACACGGCATGGTGAAGCCTGGTTAAGACCCATGACTTCAAGGCTAGGGCAGTGAACTCTCTGTAAGTCCACCAGCAAACAATGGTGAGCTGACCCTACAGCGCAGGGCTGGGTCAGCTGTGGGATGAAATTCAAGCAGAAACTGGAATTTGTTTTCTCACCTTTGCTCTCCCTCTCCTGTTCAGTCAGGAGTAAATGCTTGAATAGCAAGGGCAGGAACAGGACTGAGCTCGTTAAATTGCTAATTCTCTCCCTCCTGCACCATCCCCAACAAGGCCCCAAAGCTGGCAAAACCCGTTATCTACTTAATCTGATTTTACGCCACGTGGCAATTTATTTTTGCAATTTTTTTCTTGTTGGATAATGGCAACCCTTGAGAAAGCTCTATTGATTTTTTTGAAGGCAGGTTTATCGGCCTGAGTCAGCCCAGCCTTCCACCACCTGGAGTCTCCATTTAGATCTTTATCTTGTGTCTTCATAGCTTGAAAGAGTAAGTTTAGTTAAGGCCACAGGGATGGGTCCTGAGAGTCACATTCACACTCACAATGAAACAAAATTAGAAACTGCTTTAGGTTCTAATGACCACTGTATTCACGTGCTGAACTATACCCAGAGGGAAGAGCACGAACACGGAGGTGAAGTTGGTATTTCCCGAATGCTTGTAGTCTAACTGCAGCCATGTAACTTTCAGGGGGTTAAAGCAGACAGAAAACCGAAACTTGGCCCAGATGCTGACACCGCGCACCCATACTAAAGCGCTCGCCATCTCCAGATCTGTTCTTCATCCCCAAATGAAGGCAATATTTTCTACCTTCCTTATGACATCACAGACTTATCGATAAAATTGATCATCCTCAGTGGAAAAATACTGAGAATAGATGACCAGTATCCACACGGTCCCTGGTCTCATCCTTCAGACACTGAAGGGGGGTCTTAAAATCTTGCTTTCTCCAAGAATCTTTCCATCATTTTTCCTTCATTTATTCATTCAGAAAACATTCATTGAGCAGATACTAGAGATATGAATTATTTGCAGCCACACTTCCACTCTCTTCTTAGACATCCTGCCCACACCTCCTTGCTGGACGACTTGTTTGCTCCATTTCACATCTCACATCCTCTTGGCCCACCTCTAGTCATTGCTGCAGCAAACCACCCGCTCGCAGGTATATTCTGATAGCACCTTGCTTTAGCTGAGCCACGTACCTCCTGCTTTCTGCTCTAGGGATTTGATCTAAGGGCCACTCTGGTACAAGTACAAAACTGGAAATGAGGTGAAGATAACACCCTTTGGGGCAACCTCTGAGCAACAGAGACAAGGAGCTGATGAATAAATTCCTCCCTCGCCCCGTCTCAGGAGGGCATCTCCGAGGTGCATTCCACATGGTTCACACGGGATCTCTGTTGAGCATGGGCCTCAGCTTCCCACACCAGCTCACTAACACACCTTCGGGCTGGCTTGCCATCCTTCTCTATTTGACTCTTCCAAGCTCCCCCTCTCCTATTCCCCAGCATCTCTTTCCAACCAAACCACCTGCATGCGAGCCCTTCTCATAAGCTCTGCTTTCAGGGGGGAATTTGAGCCAAGACCTCCATACTGCAAAGAGATACTTCCCATCTTTAGAGCAGCACGGCGCGTGATCCCATTCCCCTGCCCCTAAAACCAGTTGATTGGCCCAAGAGTAAATGCCTGGCAGGAGTTAAAGCCAATCAAATTTTCTCTTCCCTGGGAATTTAGAATCAAGATGCTAATCTCTGTGTGATGTTCGAAGTGGAAAGCACTGTAAAGCCTGGGCTGGGGACATCCATGTGCCCACGGAGCAGAGGAAGCCAGTTTGCAAAGAGACAGAAAGAGATATCATGCAGTCTTAGAGAAACACAGGGGGAAACTGCTGGGTCATTTTCTATTTTTTCTGGTTCAAGTTCCTTGCTAGCCCAACTCCCCTTCCCACCTTTGGGTTCTCTGAGACCCTGTTGTCCTTCCAATAAATTCATTTTTCTGCTTATACTAGCTTGAGGGGGACTCCATTATTTGCAATGAAACAGTTGCTAAATCCAAACATCCTCTTATGTGACAGGCACTGTGTTAAGCTCTGGATGAACAATAATGAACAAGACACAGCCCCGGCCTTCAAAGAGCTTAACATCAAACTGATCGATAAAACATGAGGTAGTGTCTCAAAACAGTTCCTATGCTGCCAGGGCTAATTCTTTTCAACACAATCCTGTATATTATGCCAAATAACTAATTACTCCATTCATAATAATTGCAACCATTTCCTAATCCTTACCATGTGTAGAGCACTGTGCTTTATGTGTGTCAGATCTTTCCAGGCTTTACTGAAATGGTTCATTTCTTTAGTGTTAGGAATATTGCAGTAAATAACATCATTTCAAGTTATGATAAGTGCTGTAAAGAAAATCAACCAGGTGATGTGACAGAGAGATAAGAGTCAGGGTGGAGCAAGTGGATGAAAACTATTTTAGATAATGAGAGGAGAGGGTCAGAGAGAGCTTCCCTAAAGAATGAACATTTTCACCGAGACTTACAGAATGAGAAGCAAGTAGATGTGCAAAAAAACAAAACAAAACCAAAAAAACCCGAGGGAAGAATATTCTGGGTGAAGGGAAAGGAAAGTGCAAAGGCCCTGAGGCAGGAATGGAATGAAGGAATAAATGAATGACTAGATTCCACATAAGACAACTCTTCCTGACACTTGAATTACATCTGTCATTCTCAGCTCTCTGGGCGCACAGGGGTTTTTTAAAATACCCATGTTTAGGCTACTCCCTGCCAAGATTTAGACTTGATCAATCTGGGGTAGAACTAAATTATCTTTTTTTTTTTTAAAGCTCCCCAGCAACTGTGATTCACAGAAAGGGTGGAAAATGACTAGACTAGATGGACATTGGTGCAGTATAATTTACATAAAAAGGAAGCAAACATGATGGGGAAATGTGATGATTGGTTATCTCTCAAATCTTGGATCAATTCCTTGGTTCCTATGGCAATTGTCTGTATCCAGGCAACAGTCTCCCAAATGTGGGTTTTTGGAGACTGGGTGAAGGGATGTGATACATCCCAACCAGGAAGTGCTTCACTATAAGAAACTTTGTCAATGTTGCCAGACCCTCCCCTAGGCTGGGTTAGGCCTCACCTCTCTTCTCCTCAGCCCCCATCCTTAGCCCCACAAAGCACTTAGCACATGACGTGATACATGCCTGTATATTTGCTCATCCAGTAGAATTCCACAAAGGCAGGAACTGTGTCCTCTTCCCCAAGGCACCTTACATGTCTTTCAGGTCTCAGATCAGGTACTACTTCCTCCAGGAAGCCATCCTTGACTTCACCCCAGGAAAGTTTAGGTACCTCTGTTGGGGGTCCCTTTATCATAGAACTTATTGCCCTATATTCTAACTGTATTTACACGTATCTCCCTCAGTAGTCTGGGAACTCTTTGAGTCTAAGACCATATTTATTGATTCATTCCACTAATATCTATTGATCACCTTCTATGTGAAGCATATTGTCCCAGACACTGGAGGTACAGCAGTGGAGCAAAATGGAGCTGCTCTCGTAAGGCTCATGTCACTGTGGTGGGAGGACAGACAATAAACTCATCAGGCCCACGGTACGTCAGGCAGTGGTAAGCGCTCTCAGCGTGACGGGAAGACATGGAAAGCCACTGGGTGGCTTTAAAGAGAGGAGTGAAATGACCTCACTTTCCTTTTAAAAGCACCATTGTGAATTCTTTGTTAAGAGAGTGTGAGAAACCAAGGGCAGGGGCCAGAAGGGCATGGCATGGGGCTCTTTCAATTAACCAGGTGAGAGATGAAATGGCAGCAACAGAGATGGTAAGGAGTGGTCAGATTCTGGGTATGATTTTAACAGCTTAATTGACGTAGAACTGGCACACAATAAACTGTACATACTTAAAATACAACTTGATAAGCTTTGATATATGTTACACTTGTGAAACCATCACCACAATCAAGGTAATGAACACATCCGCCACCACCCCAAAGTCTCCTCGTGCCCTTGGTCCTCCCTCCTGCCTCCTCCCACCCCCCCAACCATTGTTCTGCTTTCCAACACTATGGATTAGTATGAATTTTCTGGAATTTTATATAAATAGCATCATATCGTACTCTTCTGCATCTGGCTCCTTTCACTCAGTATAATTACTCTGAAACCCACTCAAGTTGTTGCATGTACCAATAGTTTGCTCTTTTTCATTCTTGAGTACGATGCCATTGCATGGAGGTACCACAATTTGTTTATCCGTTTACCTGTTGATGGACATTTGGGTTATTTTCAAGATTGTGGGTATACTTTGAAGGTAAAGCTGAAAGAATTTGCTGGTGGAGAGGCTGTAACATATTACAGAAAGGGCAGAGTCACGAATGACCCCCAGCTTCTTCACTTCAACGGGGAAGATGGACTTTCCAATTGCTGAGATGGGAAACACTGCAGGGTTAGAGTAGAAGACCTCTAACGCCCGATATACTGCCTAGCATATAGTAGGAGTTCAATAATGTTGGCTGAAGAAAGGACGAGGACAGGAAGAACAAAAGGAAATAGTGTAAACTCAGTCTGGGGTGCTGGTAATTCAACTCCTAAATTTCAAGCCAAGCTATACCTATTCTCTCCTTTTCCACATCCCCCATCTCGCTCCGGAGGCCCAGGCAGTCATAATCATAGAGAGACTCCTTGGGCACAAAGGAGGTGGAAGCCAGGTTCAGTTAGAGCAGGGCCCCTTGTTCTCAAATGGCCTCGGGTCCAGGAAGCATTGTTTCCTCCCCAGCATGGGGCTGAATGCACAACTGTCCTCTTTGGTTTCTGAACAATAACTTCCAAATTACTCTCCACCTGGCAGATCCACTTGAGATCTATGGGTCACAAAGAAGCGTCCTCCCTCTCCCCCATTTACTCTGTACTTCCCAAATGCTCCGGCTTGAAATGCGTCTAAATGAGTTGAGCCCCAGCGTGAACTGTTATTAAAATCCACACACACCAACGTTTTCTATGGCAAAAAGATATAAAAGACAATCCACAAAACACTAGATACAAATAGCCAATAAACATAAAGGAGGGAGGATGCCTAGCCTCACTATACTCGAAGAAATGGAAATTCCTACAATCTAGAGAAAACATTCCTATCAAATTGGCATGATTAAAACAAATGCAAATAAGCTAGCGTTGGCAAGAGTGTGAGGACACAGACAGGAATGTACTTTGCTGGTGGAAGTGCAAACTGGTACAACCATTCCGGAGGAAGCTTAAAGAATGGCCAGAGTCTTTGATGCAAAAATTCTATGTTTAGGAATTTGTCCCGAGCAAATTGTTATGGACGTCTGTAAAGATATTCATCACATCATTATCTAGAACAGGAAATGTCACCAACCACCTTAACATGTAAAGAAATTATGACACTGCCCATCAACAGAATAGATAAATGCACTGTGTATATTCATACAATGAATTTTACAGCAATGAAACGGAACAGAATAGTATACATGCAACAACATAGTTGGAGCTTTCAAACATAATATTAAGTGAAAGAAGGAAAAAAGAGAATACATAGAGTATGATTCCATCATATAAAGTTCAAAAGTAGACAAACTTAAACTATATTGTTTAGGGATGCAAACACAAGCGGTAAGACTGTAAGGAAAAACAAAGCGATTTCAATAAAAGACAACACTCTAGGGAGGAGGCAGGGGGTACACACAGGGAGCTCCTGGAGTTTGGCAAGGTTTTATTTCTTGCCCTGCGTGGTAATTATGTGGGTACTCAAACTGCTATCACCCTTTCTGCTGTATTTTCCTACCCCTGGTCATTTCAACGCTAAGCAAGATCAGGGAATGAGCTTCTTTCTTTCAAAGCTTATGATGGAACCATACACAGAGCAAGGTTTGACCACTTGTATCTAAAAATTCTAACAAGCTTGGCATGAATAATCTGTCCTTAAGATTTCTTCCATTAGACCTTTAGAAGATCTAAATTCTAAATATCAAATTCTACTTTGAGAGGATTGTTCTGGAAGATAACAGGGCCACCTCATCTCTGAATTTGCTGAAATTTGGCATCACTGAGAGAGAGAAAGAGGGAGACCAGGTGATATTACTCACTAAAGTCCTTCTTTTTAAACAAGTTAGTTAAATAAAAATGTGGCTGAGTTTGGGGCAGTGGTGGAGGAGACAAAGACATCCCAGATAATCAGGAGGTCCCAGGCTGAGCCACAACACACAGAGCTCTGCTAAGTGCTAAGCACTCTCCTTGACACTGGGGCAGAACAAGAGATCGCATCTGGCCTTAAGAAACTCATAGAGCAAGGGAAGGTGGCAGAATAGCAGTGAAATAGTCCATTTGGGGGATGAGAGAAAAGTTTGAGGCCATAGAAGAAAAAAGGAAATGAGGGCATGTGTTTCTTTTCTGAGCCACTATTTCTATTCTAGCCCAATTTAGCAGGATTTAGAAACCAACGGGTACCCAGAATGAAAGAACTGCTTCCTTCTTCCTGGCAGGCCTAAGTTCAAGCACATCTTGATGCATCAAAAGCCTTCTGCTAGGAGGTAACGAGACTGCCAGTCCACAGGAAAATTGGGCTCTCTCTTGTCAAGAGGACGTGGTATCTCAAGCACTCTTCATGTTAAGTATATTCTGCATCTAATTCAGAAGCTAGAGTGTCAATTTGTGATGATCATTAATTAAAACAAGAGCAGCAGCAACAACAGTGAGGAGGAGGAGGACTGTGAAATTTACTGAGACTCAAAAGTGTCAGGTGCTTAATTTGCATTATTTCATTTTCTCACGTAACATAACAGGTAGTATTTTTATTTTATTTTATTTTACTTTTGCGGTACACGGGCCTCTCACTGCTGTGGCCTCTCCCGTTGCGGAGCACAGGCTCCAGACGCGCAGGCTCGGTGGCCGTGGCTCACGGGCCTAGCCGCTCCACAGCATGTGGGATCTTCCCGGACCGGGGCACGAACCCGTGTCCCCTGCATCGGCAGGCGGACTCTCAACCACTGCGCCACCAGGGAAGCCCGAACAGGTAGTATTTTTAGATATTATTAATGTTCCCATTCTACCAATGAGGAAATGGAGGGAGAGAGAAGTGAAGCCACTTGATCAAGGTCACACAGCTGGTTGGTGGCAAAGGCTGTGTAAAACCAGGTCCTCCTGACTCAATCACCACGCTAAGAAGTACCACGTGAACACTGCCATGGCGCCAGCCCGTCCTCCATGATGGGAGGGAATCTTAGCTATTGTGCCTTGCTCTGCTCACTCCAGAAGCACTGGTTTATGAGTCAGGGGATCTCCAGGCTAAGGAGATAATACAGCAGGGCAGAAATGGAGTGATGTTGAATGGCTTTGGTGACTTATTCTCTGGCAACAATTGTGCGGCTCAGAGGGATGGTCAAGCATCTTGAGGCCCTAGAGACAGCTGACTGCATTCCTGATGTAATGGTGGTTTATTTAGCAATCTCCACCCTCTCTATCATGTTGTCCAGGGTCCTGTGCATTGGAATTGCTGGCTGGTAAGGGAGTGGGAGAGAAGTTCTCGGGCTACATCAAGTCCCTGGAGGAGGTATTAGATGAGGTGTCCCAATAAGATCTTTGAATAATTCTCACCAGCACCAGGAGGAACGAGGGAGACAGCAGATTCCATACCACTGCTTATTTCCTTCACCTCTTGTGTCAAAGTGATGGGGCTTCTGCTGTCTTCCATCAAATCACCTTCTCAGCATGCTTTGGAGTCAGGATACAACGCTTGGGACTCGTGGCTCATTCTTATGCCTCTGAGAGTGGGGAGGTCATTGCCAGTGACTAAGCCTTGGAGAGGCAGATAAGACTAAGGAGAAAGATCAGTAGAATAAGGGGACTTGGGATGATTGGGAGGGAAAAGAGGAAAGTCATACAAAGAGTCCAAGACTGGTTCCAATAATGACCACCATTTGCTAAGCACTTACTAGATGCCAGACCCCGTGCTTAACACTTTACCTATATTATCTCATTAAAATCTCACAAGAAACCTAAGAAGTAGGCATGAGCTCCATTTTACAGATGAAGAAATTGAGGCTTAGAGAGGTAAGATGAAGTCCCCAGGGCACACAATCACTAAGTTGTGGGTTTGGGATCCAAACCCCGATCTATCTGTTTCCAATGGTCCATGCTCTTAGCATTACAAGATACTGCTTCTCAACCCAGAACAATTAGTTCTGAAATGAATTCTGTAGCTCAAAGACAAAATTTAAGAAATTAAATAGATGAGGAGAGAAGAGAAAAAAGGAGAAATCATCAGAGTGCACTGTGTGTAGTGAAATATGAAACAAATATGAATGTGTTGTTTCCCACTGTACGTGTGCACGTGCACATCACCGGGCTGTGGCGTAAAATGCATCTCGTACCATTGATTATGGTAGAAGAAGTCTGGAGAAGCACTGCTTTAAGGTTGTCAATGTCCTCATTCATTGTCTCAACAGTTTCAAATAGGTACACTGTGCTGTCCAAGGTACTGAAAACACAAATATCAACCCAGGAGCCCCGCCCCAAGGCATCGAAGCCCAACAGGGGAGCAGACTCTGTACAAATAATGCCACGTGCAAAGAGATTTGATGGAGAAGCCCAGGAAGCTGAAGGAAAAGCATGGGGAGAACAGGGAAAGCTTTGCAGAGAAAGGTCTCCATGAGGTGAGTTCCGAAGTTGTCGAAGCACGTAGGTAATGAGGTTCCTGGGAGGGATAACTGCTCTCTCATTCATATGAAAAAGGGAAATGCTGGGCAGACTAGGAACCCATCCCCATTCCTGCTTCATGATCATGATATTGGATACCCACTGAGTACTGACTATGAGCCAACACACTTGATCCCATTTAGAATCATGCCCATAGCAAACGTACAAGGCAGGTCCAGGATCTTCTCCTCCAATTTACAGATGAGGAAACTGGGCCTAGAGAGTGATCTGCCCAGGGTGGCACAGCAGAAAAAGACAGGGCCAGGATTAACACCTGAGCAGGTAACTTCAGTGTGTGTGCTCTTAATCACTACCATATCACCCACTCTAACCAAATCATTAAGGAGTCTGGAGAGAGGGGAGAAAAAGCAAGAGTGAGAAATGAGGCAGAGGCCAAGTGATCTTGAGATCGTCACTCTATATACACAATCCCGACAAGTCTGTGAGGTAGGGACAATTATCCTCCCATTTTATAGATAAGGACGGTGAGGCTCAGAGTGGTGTGGTGATGTCCTTCTCAGTAGCCACACCCACATAAGCTCCAGTTCTGAGTCCCCACTGCTCAGGCTCTCAACTCCCCGCTCCAGAATCTGGAAAATCCCTTTCCTCCCAGGCTTTGTGAGGAAGCCTTCACGGCTGGCCCATCTGAGGAGGCGTCTCGTCTCTGCCTGGGAAATGTGGAAGCTGCGCACCAGTGGCCCCAAGCCCCAGAGTAGGCGAGGCCACTAATTAGATGAGTCTGTTCTGGTGTCTGCCCAGATGCCAGCAGACAGACGGAGGTGAGATGGGAATCCCAAATCACTCTGTTTTAGGGCATCGGAGTCTGGTGCCCAAGTAAGACGACATTTCTGAAAAATGGCAGTGGGGCCCAGCTCTGGGCAGAGAGAACGGGAAGGGCTGCAAGCGGGAAGGAGAGCTGGCGGGCGTGGGTGATGAGTTGATCCTTTGTGCCCTGAAGGCAAAAGAGAGATAAGCATTCGTTGACCTGGTTTTAAGTCCTAGGGAGGACTGGCATGAAGAGGTAGCTTTGTAAAGAGGGAAGAGCCCAGAGTTTAGGCAAGGGAGACAGGGTTGAAGTCTTCCTTCTCCTCACAGCAGCTACCAGTGTCCTCCTCTATGAAATGGATGTAAAGACTGCCACATCTAACACTGACAGAGCACACACCATGTGCTGCTCTCCACTGTTAACTAGGTTAACCCTGAAAACAGTCCCATGAGATAGATGTGTCCACCATCATCCCCATTTTACAGATGAGGAAACTGAGACTTAGTGGCAACTCAGGTCATAAGCACAAGAGACAGGGCTCGAACCCCAGTATACGCCCTTAGCTACTGTTTTATGCTGCTGCAAGGAAAAGTAAATCCGTGTAGCAGCTGCTGCCTACTGAGCACGTATCATACCCACCTACTCTCATTTGGTTTTCTTGGTATTGGTCTCAGCAGCCCTATTTTACGGATGGGGCAACTCTAGGGCCTGGCAATCTGTAGAGATGTGTGCAGGGTTCCACAGAAGCTGACTTCCAAGCCCACATACACAGCCACCACACTCATGGTTCCCCTGCCTGGATAATCATAAAAATCACCTGGGAGAGGGCTAAACATTGGGACTTCCAAATTCCATTCTCAGAGCTGGTTTGGAGTAGGTCCTAGGAATGTGTATGTTGGAAATACACCCAAGGTGATTCTCATTATCAGTGACTTGCCAAAAGTGACATGTTAGAATTACATGAAATAATGAGGGAATGATTAGTAAACTTCAAAATGGTATAAAAATGCGATAAAGTATGCTTTTAACCGTAATATGTTTCATCATTATTAATAATAACAAACCACTGTAAATGTTGCTGGAAGCATCGGTGAACATGCGCTAAGTTCTAATGAGCATAAAAGCTGAGAAACCAGAAGACATGGTGACTGACCTCAAGGAGCTAGCAGTCCAATAACTGAGATAAAGGATGTTTTGGTGTTTTTCCAAGAGTGAGTTGCTAAGGAACATGTCAAGAAAGAATGAGATAATTCATGCTACTGTCAGCGTATGAAGCCAGAGGACGTTCAGTTACCAACGTACAGAGCAGAAGGATGTTAACGTGTGTCTGAATTCCCTGAATTCACTCTGTCAGAGGGCGAGAGTAAAAGGTTGAAAATGTTGTAGACGGCCCGGAGGAGTGGCATCTTAGACTATAAGCCTAGCATCTGGGCATGGAGGTGGGAGACTGTGTCAGAAATGGGACAGAACTGGCAAAAGAACATGAATGGATTTGCCAGCTGTCTGACAGCGTGTAGCAATCACCCAGTTGTCATCAAGACAGAAAAGAAAGACAAACATTCCAAGCAGTTTAGCATTATTAACTCATATTGAATCGCATCCACTTGGCTGGTGTTCTGCTTACATGTTGACGGGAACTACGACTTGCGTTCTTAGGAACGTGCTTTCCTCTCTTTCCTTGCGCTGTACAACTTATAATAATGTCTGGCTCTAAGGCTGGCCAATCAGGTGTTCACAGTACCCTGGTCTTACTGATTGACTAAATGATGGTGTTATGGCCCAATCAGAACCAAACAGATTCTATTCTTTGACTTTTGGGGAAATGCTGGTAAGGGAGAATAACTCCCCTCTTTATCGAAGGGCTTGCTGGAAGGACAGGATATAAGCCTGGAGCTGCTGGTGGCCTTCCTGTCATCACTGGGGACAGCGTACCTGAGAGCAGAGCCAACACGGAGGAAGTAAGAGCTGAGATGGGGGAGAGGAAAGTGTGAGAGAGAGAGAGACTGTGGAAGATGTCATTTGAACCTATGGATCCAGCTGGAACTACCAAAGTCTCCAGTGTATGTATGTATGTGTATGTGTGTGTGTGTGTGTGTGTGTGTGTGTGTGTGTGTATAAATAAATAAATAGCTAGATAGGTAGGTAGGTAGGTAGACAGATAGACAGATAGATAAATAAAAATTTGTGCCTAATTCTCTTTGAGTTGGGTTTCTGGGCCTTGCCACTCAAAGTCCCAACTTTTACAGATGCATTCTCCCTCCCTCCTCAAACTCTCACTGCCCAGGCCCAGTAAGATTTGGGAATAAATGAGATGCAGGTGGATCATGCAGTGATGGGAATGGGAAAAGAAAGGAGAGTATGCAGTGATGTAATTGTAGCAGGCATATTTCAAGCTAAACTTTTGCAAAGACTTTTTCAACAAGAGGATTCTATTTAAAGAGAGGACCATTCCTACCAATAGCCTTTCCATGGTCCTTCTCTTAAATGCAGCAGGCAGCTCTTTCTTTTTTCCTCTTTGCCAATAGTTTATTTAACACATGTTCACTGCAGGAATTTCACAAGCCTCTAGTATACAGGGTCATGTCTCTTAATAAGACAATAAAGAAATAATATACTCTAAACCAATGATAGGTTAATCACACTATTGTTCCGGGCAAGGGGAGATGACAGAAGTAAAGTCCAAATTAAGTCGAGGTGTACCTTTATGCAAGTTTGGTTTCTAGGGAAAGAAGGCTTAACCAAATGGGAGCTGACTTTCAGCTGCCAGTACAAAACGAAAGTCCCTTGTTGCTGGAGCTCGTTGCTAGGGAACCACAGCACCTGTGGGGCAGGGTAGGCTCCTCCCAGGGTTATCCCTCCGGGGACCAGTTGCCCACCTTACACCACTGCGAACGACGAGTGCTCGACAGGAAAAAGATGTCCCTTTTTTTCTTTAGATTGCTGTACAGTTTAACCCCACTGCCGACCAAGAGCAGCCTGGCCACGGCAGGAGCAAGTGGAGAGCTAGATCATCAACTCAAAGTCTGTAGCTTTTGCCCAGACCAAAACTCTCGGATATTCCTCACAAACTCTAGGTGCTCACAGTCTAAATGTCCCCTTGCCTTTAGTCCCCTTGCTTCTCCACATGCTCTTATCGATAGGCCCCCAGCGGGGCCCCTCAGCAGCTGTGTGTATCAAGGACAACTGATGTGACGATGACATCCTGACACTACTTCCAAAAACAACCTTTTTTTGGTCTTTGTCATAAATAAGTGCATTTGAAATTGTATCAAACCAATACACAACACAGGTAGAGAGAGAGATGCTGAGTGAGCCCACCTGTTCTTGTCCCCAGTGGTTCAGGTCTTCCCAGCCTAGGAGCCAGACTTGTAAATGGATGGTTCCAGCCCCAGACACTGCCTGACTGTAATTCCATGAGAAACCCTAAGGGAGACTGGCCTCGTGGAGGTCGGTCAGCCCCAGAACCATGAGAGATAAAAATAAAATGATTGTTGTTTTAAGCCACAAAGTTTTGTGATGAATTGTTATACAGCAATAGATAACACAGACCCCATTTCAGAATAACGTTTCCAAATGCTAAAAGAGCATATATAGGATTACAAAGGCACACGGAGAGATTAAAAACCCAGTATATGACAATACACGTGCTTTTCATCAATGTAGTAATAAATAAGGTCTGGTGTTGCGTATAATGACTCCTATAATTTCAAAGTGTTGTTTGGAGCTGTCCACACAGCAGACATTTTTTTGTCTGTGATATAAATAACATGATATAAAGATATTTGCTACTTTTTGATAAAGTCACAGGTAGTTCTAATACTATGGCCGCATGCTGCCTTTATTCATTATGGAAGGGAAAGCTAAATGTCAGTCACCAATGAGTGAAAGGAAAGGAATAAAGGTGTCATTTTTTTCCCATCCAAGTTCATGGACTGCTTTCCTCCACCCCCCACCCCCAACTGAGAACCACAGGAAGCTGGTGCTTGCAGGAATCTCAGGAATTATAAACCAGTCCTGTCTTTTCCATATGTGGGACGCGAGGGGTGTGACATTAAGTCTGATGATAAACTGAGATTCTAATGGAGTACTCATAGCTCAGGCATACAAAAATGGAGTGAGGTGGCCATTGAGGATCTGGTCTCAGACATGTCCCTGCACCACCGAGCACCAGAGCTTCCTGTGAACTATGCCTACACCAAGGATACCAGCCATTTTTAAAACATCTGGTAATTGCAACCTTGAGTCTCAAGGTTGCTCCCCCTTGTAACTAATTATGCAACCATTTCGGACTCCAGCCAATCCTGACTTCATAAGCACCCTTACTTCTTGCCAGCTCCACTTACGATTCTTGATAAACCACTCACGTAACTAACCGGAACCTTGCAGTTTTTGCCTTTATAGACCTCCCCCATTTTGTAGTTTGGTGGAACACAATTCAAGTGCTTCTTGAATATGTGGTCCCCTGGGCTTCTTGAATCTGTGTCTCCTGGGCTGCAGTTCTAACAAACTCCAAATAAACACCTTTTTATTTCAATCAGGTCTCCATTTCTCAGATTTTGGTTAACAAGTCTTTGCTCAATGCAAGTGGCTCTTTGGTAGCAGTGTATTTTCCCAAGCCACTCCTCCGTTCCCCTTCTCTAGAGTTATCTGTCTTGTACTCTCCCTTTCATGGATCTGTCTGTATCTCTTTTTCCATGGCCTTTTCTTCTTCTGTGACCCTTCCTAGTCATGAAATTAAATGCAGAGCTTTAAAATCAAAGCTGTGTGTATACTCACTTCCTTCTCAGTCTTGCCCACGATTCAAGAATTCATTTACTGGGTACTCGGTTTTCTTCTTTACATGCTGCGATGTGTCACGTGAACCCTCTACTTAAGTTTAAACAGATCATGAAACCGGGTACATCCCTGTGCCCCACCCCCAGAATGCTCTGTCCCCTCCTCCCCTCATCTAAATTAGTGTCTCCTCAGCAGGTAGTCTGGGCTCTGCTCTAGCAGAATCACTTGGCTCCACCTCTAACCTAAAGACTGCCAGGGGGCAGGTCTTAAGAACCTGCTCTTTAAGGAGCTGCCCTGGGTGGTTTAATGGCCCTGATAGTTTGAGAACCCCCCACCCTGGTCGACAAATGTCCACCCAATTTCCACCTCTTCTGCTCACCACGGCCTCACCCGCCTCTGACACTCCCATTTTCAGAGCTGCTATTTCTCTTATCCTGCCCTGCCTTCTTGATGGGAACTTTAGAGCAGTGAGGAAGAAAGAGGATCAGGTGGTGAGCACCTGCCATGTGCCAGACATTCTGTGCGATCCAGTGAAGTAAATGTTATTGACCTTCTTTTACAAATAAGAAAAAGTTCAAAAAGTTGAATGACTGGTTCTGGGTCACACAGTTACTAAATGGTGGAAATAAACTTACAGCCTTGATCCTTTTTTTTTTTTTTTTTAGCTCCAAAGCCTCTGTTCTTCTCCTGACACAGACCTTATTCAACTGAGCATCTGGGTTGAAGCCTAGCCACTTTCCATATGCTAAGTCGCGATGTATGCTCCTTTTCCCCAATAACCTGAACTTAATAACCTGAGCTTGCCCTTGAGCCTTTACAGATTTTTCTCATTTTATGCCCGGCCCTCCCCGTTCAACATGTCTTTCTAAAAGTCCTTCTCTGGTCTCTTCTCTTTGCTCGCTCTTCATACTGACCTCGTTTTTTGACCTACATGCTGGATGCTCAAATCTATCTCCAGCCCAGACTTCCTCCTTGAGCTTCAAACCCAGATGCCAGATGTCACGGGTACTAAAGTTCAACAAGCTGGACTCTATTTCTTGGCCCTATTCCCATCTACAGACCATCCCAGTCACTGTGGCAGATTCTGAGGAAGTGCTCTTTTAACATCTCTCCCAGCCTCTATCTAGTGGATATCCCCAGTGCAGAAGCCAGAACACTCCTTCTCTTCAGCTCTACCTCTAAATTTTCCAGAGCCCAGAGCTCAGTCCTACACTTATACCGTAGGTGTTCTTTCAGTTCAAAGGCGCTCAATTAGCATATATTCGCTGATGAATCCTGAGTCTCTCACGTGGGGTTCAGACCTGTATATTGACCTCATAAGGGCAGTCTCCACGTGGGCATCTAATCAGCATCCCAATACGTCCAGAAGAGAACACTGAGATCCCTGCTGCCTGCAATGCTCACCTTCCACACTGTAGATGACTTACTCCTCTATCTCCTTCAAATCTCTGCTTGGAGATGCCTTGCTCTTCTCATCCTATCTAAAACAGCAGGCAGCTCTTTCTTAATTCAACTGTCTGCTCTGGGTCCAAGATAATATCTCAAAAAAAAGAGGGAAGGGAGGGAGGAAGAGAGAGAGGACAGAAAGAGAGAAAGGGAGGCAAAAAGACTGTTTCCTAAATCAACAGTTCTCAACCCTGACTACAAGTTATGGAGCTTTTGAAAAATACTGATGCCCAGGTTCTACCTCCAGAAATTCTGATTTAATTCATCTTGGGTGCGAGGAAATATTGGTATTCTTTGAGAACCACTGAGTAGTACTGGTGTCTTTCCTTGTGTGGCCCTTGGACCTGAAACATCAGCGTCACCCAGGAGCTTCCTAGAGAGGTACAATCTCAGGCCCCACCCTGGACCTGCTGAATCGGAATCTGCATTTTCACATGATCTCTAGGTGATTCCTGTGCACATTCAAGTTCAGGATACAGGGACTCCCCTGAAACCAGCTTCAATTCTGGGGAGAAAGCTGGCATAGCTCTGTACCCTGGAGCCAGCTGTCTTGGGTGAAGCAGAGAGGAGAGGACCGTCCGGGTGGCCCACATCAAGGACAGGTGACTTCAGTCAGCCCCCCGCCCTGCCAGCCTTTCTATTGTCGCTGCTTTTCCAAGATAAGTCGCTGTGCTGTGTAATGGTCACTTAAATCACCCGAAGCAGAGCGGCCCAGCTTCAGCCCCAGAGCAGCATCGCACAATCACACCGAGGAAATCGTTCTTATGTTTCACTGGTACTCTTTCGCAGAGACGGTCTGCTGCCAGGTGTGACTGCCGAGGTGACAGGCTGGACTGTCTGCGTCCCCTTTCTATCAGCCAGCTTTAACGTGCGCGTGAGTCACCTGGGAGATTCTGATTCATGGTATCTGGGGTGGGATTGGGCGCTGGGGGTGGGAATCTGCCTTTTGAACCGGGTGGTGCTGAGGCTGCCGGTCCTTGGAGTATCGAGGAGGCCTGGACTCCACAGGTAAAGCCGGAAGGCCCACTTAGAAACATGCCTGTGCTGAGAGTCTTCTCTAGTGTGATCTCATTTAACCCTAACAATGCCGTAAAGGAAGGTTATTGAAAAGCTATTCCCATTTTCCATGTGAAGCAACCAAGGTTCAGAGCCCACTCGAACCGCAGCCAGCTGATCTCCCAAGTCTAGCTGTGCGTCAGAATCACCTGGAGGCTTTTTCAGCCTACACTCCCTAGAAGCTTTTGACTCTGAGGTGGCTTCAGGAATATGTATCTTTAAAAGGTCCTCGAGCAATTACAGCGCAGCTACTTGGTGGGCTCACTTGGGGGATTACAGATCAAGATGTCGCTACCTGCCTGGAGCAGATCAGAGCAATTCGTGTGCGGCCCACTTCCTTTAAAGAGTAACTGCTTCTTATTTTCTTTACATCCTTGACGCCTGGCCCAACATCTGCCAAAAAGCAACGGCTTCCTAAGAGTTACTGCCTCTGTAAATGAGTTGAGAAATGGATGGTGGATGGATACAGGCATGTTTGCAGGGAGAAAGGAGACAGAAAGGAGGTGGGGAAGGGAGAGATGAAGCAAGCTAGGGGCTCCTAGAGCTCGGCATTTACCCACACACTTGCATCGCGTCCTCAGAAGCATTTTTTAATGCCACAGATATAAAACAGGGGGTACTATCTTAGCAAGCGAGCTAACCAAGATGAGATGTCTGGATTTACAGGATACACTGAAACCCTTACCGACTAATGGACAATGTAGGCAGGGACGGGGGGAGCGGGGAGAACCGGACTCTGCCACAACACGTGGAAGGATGGTGTCAGCCTCTGTGCCAACCAGCGTGACGAGCTCCCTCGCCGTGAGGCGTTAACCTACAGCGGTGGCCTACTTGCAGAGAACAGGCCTCCCGCTCCCCAAGCGCATTTGCCACCCTCTCTTCCTCTCCCACTCTCCTTCCCCAGCTCGCCTCCTCCTTAGGTCAGTTTCCTGCCTTCACTTCTGTCTTGTTCCCTGGGGTCTTAGAACCTTCCTTTCAAGGTTCTAGGCTCCCCACCCCCGCCATTCTCTACAGGTGAAGTCAGAACCACTCTCTCATCAACACCCATCCTGCCACCATCAAAAGCATAGATCCAGCCTTTAGCACAGCATGAATTAGGAGAAGGTAGTCTTCATTTTCCCACCTCCCCCAGCCCTATTGGAACCCAAGCTACCCTTCCCCTGACCCTCACCGAAGAGCCATTTCCACATCCAGTCCCACAGCTCTCAACAGCATCTCTGCACTGATGATTCTGTAATTTATATCTTCTGTCTCAACTCATCCCTTGACCTCCAGGCTTGTACATCCCGCGGAGTGACTAGGATCTCCAATCGGGACTCTAACAGGGATCTTAAGCTTAACACATCTCAAACCAAACCTCGAACTCTCCTCCACTCTCCCCCCACGGTCCTCCCCACCTCACTTGTAGCACCACCATCTGCCCAGTTGTTCAGTCATTCACGACCGCTTCCCCCTCTCACCCCAAGAGCAAAGTCTTCAGCAAGTTCCCAGAACTGCACCTTCAAGACACATCTCAAATCTGACCCTTCTTGCAGCCCCTCTGCTGCCCCCGCCTCTCTTCCGGATCATTACAACACCCTGCAAACTGGCCTCTGGCTTCTCTTCTTCTTCCCACCAGAGCCAGCCTCCACGTAGAGCCAAAGCGAGCCTTTCCAGAGAGACATCAGCTCACGCTGCTTATCCGCTGAAGACCCTCGCAAAACTTGCCGTCCACCATCCAGACACCCCACTGCGGCTTCTGAAGGGCCACACAAGCTCAAGTCCGAGTTCCCGAGGCTTCGGTCTCATCTGCTGACACTCTCCCTGCTCCCAGTGCTCTGGAGGGCTTCTGTCCCCAGCGCCACGATCCTTCCCACCCCCTGCCTTTGGACTTCCTGCTGGTCTAGTCTTCACTCAGATACTCACGTGGTTCACTTGCTATCTTTGCTCAAATGTCACCTCGTCAGAGGGTATTTCATATGGTGTCTCACCACCCCCACCCGCTCTGCTGCCCCTGCCTCGCCCTTCATTCCACCTTCACCATCTCATTATATTTATAGACACACACATGCACACACGCCTATTCACACATGTATTTGTTGATTATGTGTCTCCACCCAACAACATGAGCTTCATGAGACCTTTCCTATACTGATCTCAGCTGTATCCCTCATGCCGTGGACAGTGCCTGGAACATAGTAGATATTCAACCTAGGTGTTGAACAAGTGGGTGAACTGTCTGCCCCTACCTTGCTCAACGGTGTGTTAATCTGGATTATAAGAACCAAGCTTTGTCCCTTAGCATGTAGTTCATCCTCCTGGCGTCTTGCTTTTCAGCAAATAAGCTTGATAAATGCTTGCTACCACAGAACATGTTAAATAAATAATGAAGCATCACATCACAGAATTCTACATATTCTTACTCCATTTTTCTTAAAAAGCCATAATCCTTATAGAAAAGAAGACAAGGAGGATATACCCCAAACTGAGAATGACATCATCTTTGCATTGCGGGATTATGGTTAAAGTTTAGTTTCTTCTTTGCCTTTTCTCCATTTTCTTATTTTTCTACAATGAAAATGTACAATCAGGACTTCCCTGGTGGCGCAGTGGTTAGGAATCCGCCCGCTAACGCATACAACCCGGGTTCAAGCCCTGGTCCAGGAAGATCCCACATGCCATGAAGCAACTAAGCGCGTGCACCATAACTACTGAGCCTGCGCTCTAGAGCCCGCGAGCCACAACTACTGAGCCCATGTGCCACAACTAATGAAGCCCATGCGCCTAGAGCCCATGCTCCGCAACAAGAGAAGTCACCGCAGTGAGAAGCCTGCACACCGCAAAGAGTAGCCCCCGCTCGCCACAACCAGAGAAAGCCCGCGCACAGCAACGATGATCCAACACAGTCAAAAATAAAATATAAATAAATAAATTTATCTTTTTTAAATGTACAATAAAAATCTAATTTTTTGAAAATTTCAGTGTGCTCCTGTTTAGAGGTAAAACAACTAATCATCTAAGACTCTGAGAGTCGTTGTGCTGAGACCTGAATTCTCACTTCTGCTCCTTACGTTGCCTCAGCCAAGTCACAATTTCTCAGGACTCAGTTTACTCCTCTGAAAAATGAGGGCACCATCTGTTGTTCTTGACATAGAAGTGTGATGAGGCTCAAATGGCAATGTCTCCACACAAATATTTGGAAAACAGTAGTACATTTTGAGGGGTTATCACTAGTGAATTGTTTCTAGGGCATTGGTGGGTATCATAGAGCTTACCCCTCTTAGCAAAGATGTTCGCACATCCATGCTTCATCCAAAGGCGTGACTGTTAGTAGAAATGGTAGGCCCTGTAGGGAGGCAAATGGAGAAATCAGTTCATCAGGCAGCCCTTTTCTCCCCACTAGATTACCATTAGCTAAGTGACCACCCACTGTTTACAGACAAGACCTGAGTTTCAGGGTATTCTTCTGAAAGGACCCCTCCTGGGAGGAGGGATACAGTGGCAGCTCAAAGCGGGAGATGGAACCAAGTCAAACACCCCTTCTTTTGCCTTTCTTTTTCCCTTCAAGTCAGATCCAGATTCCCAACTACATCCATAACCTGCTCAAACGCACCAAAACAAACACACACACACACACACACACACACACACACACACACACACACACACGACTAAACAGCCTTCATTTAAGTTCTGATGATTTTTCACCTTAAAAATAAAAGTGGGTCTGAGAGTCTGTAAAAAATATTTATTTTGTGAAAATCAGGCTAAGTGCTGCAGACCAAGGATGACAGCAGACACAGGGCGCTGGCTCATTACCCTTGCCTAATGTCTCCCACCACAGTCTCAGAGAAGAAGGCTCATTGGGCAGCCATCAAATGAGAACTCCATTAGGATCCTTCCCCCTATAGGGGTCTCAGTTTCCCCATCTATAAAATTAGGAGGATAGACTAGAACAGGGAAGCAGATAGGGGAATATCTCACATATATCAATTTGTACTCTCCCATTCTTTGAAATCCAAAAGAAATTAGCCCTAACCCTTGTTCCATATGCAGCAACAGACCCAGTGTCCTTCTTATTCATCCAGGGATATTTGGGGGTGGGGATGGAGGGTGTGTTTCTCCAGCTCTGGGTTCTCCATTTTTACTGAGCTTGGTTCAGTTTATGGATCATCAGTTCAGCATCCCATATGTTCTCTCATTTTCCTATAACATGGCATCTCATACTGGACACTGCCCCTATTCCTTCATTCCCCTAAATGCCAACAACACAAGGCTCCATATGTAAAAAAGACTTTTATTGTCAGTTTGGGGAAACAAACTACTTAAAATTGGAAATGAGGTATCCAGCTCTTTGAAATCTTTGGCCACTCTGCCATCATGAAGTTCCTGTGTTGTCTGTCCTTCTCTCTGAGGTTCAGCTATCCATCATGTGGTACAGCCTCTCCTCCCCTACAAGCTCTTTCACCCTCTCTCTTCCCTGCTCATCCATGACTTTGAATTCCTATTAATTATGCAAAGCAACTTAGTCCTCTCTTTGTTTTGCTGTGTTCTTACAGCTTATGTTCCTCAGGGCCCATCTTCAATACCTAAAAGAGCCTATAAAAATACATTCTGAGACAAAGAGAGTTTTCTCTCTAAGAGGAGCTCTGATGCCAACTGTGTCTAGCTTTTTTTGACCCTACTCACATATCTGCCATCAATTCCTAGTTCCGGGGCTTCCCCGGTGGCACAGTGGTTGAGAATCCGCCTGCCAGTGCAGGGGACACAGATTCGATCCCTGGTCCGGGAAGATCCCACATGCCGCGGAGCAACTAAGCCCACGTGCCACAACTACTGAGCCTGTGCTCTAGAGCCCGTGAGCCACAACTACTGAGCCCACGTGCCGCAACTACCGAAGCCTGCGCACCTAGAGCCTGTGCTCCACAATGAGAAGCCACTGCAGTGAGAAGCCCGCACACCGCAACGAAGAGTAGCCCCCGCGTGCAGCAAGGAAGACCCAACACAGGCATAAATAAATAAATAAATAAAAATAAAATTAAAAAAAAAATCCTAGTTCCATGCCTGAAGCAGACATCACTAATCAATTCACCACTATTTGCCACAAATGAGGTCTCTTCCCAACAGAGAACTGTAAGTAGACACCACCAGTCAATAACAGCTGTCACCCTAAGTGCAACATTTTTGCAAATGTTTTGCATCTGAGCCCCAGAAGACCTCAAAGTTTCCTTCCAGATTTGACTTTCTAGGGTCTGGTGAGAACAGAATGTTCATTGAATAAAATTAACTGAGGACCTCATTAGTTATTTACACGGAAATATTCCAGGCAATCTGAATAGGATATACTCTAACCTCAAACTTCCCCCTTCCCTCAGCTCCAAAAGTCTGCCACAGATCTGAAAGCAGCCCGTATTTGATCATTCCTTTGGATTAAAATACGAAAGATCCTAGTTAAATAAGAATAGCACAACCTCATTCTCTGCTCAGAATGTTTTTCCCTCATCCTTTTTCTTGACCTGACTTCCTCCTAGTCAACCTTCTGGGCTCAGCTGAAATGTCACTTTCTTCAAAAAGACATCTCTGAACACCCCTCTCACCTCCAAAAATAGATCAGGTCCCCCTCCCCTCACTACGGGCCCTTAGAGCACCATGCACTCCCCTCTATAACCCTTATCATCATTTAATTATATAATTATTATTTGTCCACCTTCCATCTAGACTTCAGCCCTAGCACCAAGACGTACCTGCACATAGTAGATGCTCAGTAAATACCTGCTAAATGATAAATTGATTACTGATTAATTAATATCTACTTTCTGGGGTGGTTGTGTGACTTAGAGATGCACACTGTATATAACATGTTTAGCAAAGTGCCTGGCACATAGTAAGTGTTCCATAAAGGATAGTAGTAAGAATACGACTGATACAGGGCTCCGTGCCCTCTCTCTGTATAGCATCTCATTCAATCCTCACAAAATCATACGCGAAGGCACTGTGACTGTTCCCAGTTGATAAGTGAGGAAACTGAAGCTCAGAGAAGTGAAGGGTGCCGAAGTTGCAAAGTGGCACTGCTGAGATGGAGGCCTAGGCAGCTTAGCCTCAGAGACTCTGCCTGCAGGTTGTCCAAGAGGGATCAGGGGAGGGTCCTTAGGATGAGGACTTGAAGGTGAGTGAGGTTTCCACTGAAAGGAAAGGACAAGTGTAGCAATTCAGCTAAGGCTTGAGCCTTAGAGTCAGAACAGCCTGAGCTCAAATCCCTCCCTAGCCACTTCCTAGCTGGGTGCCTTGGGCAAGTGACTTAACCTCTCTGAACCTCAGTGTTCTCCTCTATAAAATGGGGATAATAATACCTCTGTCTGTAATTGTATTATGTAGATGAAACAAGATCCCATAAGTGAAGCACTTGGTACACTGCCTGATGCATGATACAGTACTCATAAAAACAGAAGCCAAAATTATTATTTCCTCCTCATTCTCTTCCTTTCTCTTCTCTTCCCTTCTCCCTCCCTTCCTCTCCCTATGCCCCATACCCCCACACACACTTGTATATACCATTTGATTCTTAGAACATCATTTTTAAGTGGGTAAAGTAGTTAAGTAGAGGCTTCTTTACCCACCACCCAGTGGTATGTCTGTTTTGGGGAGAACTGGGGCTTTTCCCCCTAATGCCCTGAAACAAAGAGAGCTTATTGGGCACAATTAATTGTTCAAACTGCCAGAGATTTGAGAGTGGAGGGGTAAACAGATGCTGCTCTGAGCACTGTGCTCATTAACGCAGAGAAAGGATTCATTTTCTATGCATGATTAACTCCCCATCGTCAATGATTTACACAGCAGATGATCAAATGAGAATTCGTTATTCCACAGACAGAGAGTTTGGGCACCAGGCATTCAACCTCCTTGGGACAGCTCTGTGCCCCAAATTCCTGGGGTGCCTGTGGTTTGTGCCTTGACCCAGGATGATGCTGCTTGTCTTTGGCCCGGTTCTCCCAAGGGCTCTTAAAAAGAGCAGCTATCCAAAGCAGCTCAGGGTAAGCCACAAGGCCTCCCTCTGTCCCATGACTGGAAAGGACCCAGAACCCAGCTGCCTTTGGTCTCCATTATGTCTTGCGATTGCTTAAAGGAACACCTGTACTTTGGAATATAAAGCCAAGAGTGGCAGGGCTCATGTTCAACCAAGAAGGCTCGCAGGACCAAAACAAAGAGTCAGCTTCATAGATTTCGAGATCCATAGAGATTTGTCAAGTATCGATTGAGCACCTACTATGATATTACAAATTAAGAACATCGTAGTCTCTTCTTTCTCCATGGATGGACAATGTCTTCCTTGAAGGCTACATGAGTACCTTCAGTACGGATTTAGTAGGTAAAAATCCAAGGGTAGAATCTACATTGCCCTTGCCTTCCAGAAAAGGGTAATTCTACTGCAAGGGCTTTCTTTAACCATCAGTGGCACAGAGGCCAAAGAATCAGGAATCAAAAGTATTCCAGAGAAAGGACAGGGCCTCTGCCCTTCATGATGTTCAATCAAATAGCCTTAGATTAGTCACCATGAGCCAGGCTTTGTCAGGAAGATGGTGCTGAAGTAGACACATTCCCTACCCACGAGAAGTGGTGATGGGGTAGGGACATGGAGAATTAGAAGACAAAGTTTCCAAATGTTCCATTGTAGATCAAGGCTTATCTATGATGAATTCCTTACTAGGACTCAGAAACAAGAGAAAAATAAGAACCATCCTTGTGTGAATTTTTCATAGAACTAAATTTATTTCATTGTTAAAATGATTCCTTATTTTGAAATAATGCTCTTCCTCCCCCCTTTTCTCTTTTTGTGTTTAAATAAATTTCTTTTATGAAATGACTGTGGTGATAAGATTTGAGTGTTTCAAGGTCTTTTTGGCAAAGTCAAAAGTTGCCAAATCTATGTCAGACACCGCCTGCACCTTCTCAAATGTTAGTGGTTCATGAAGTCTCTAAATCAGGCACCCACAGCTGTGTATAAAAGCAGTACAGATAAAGCTCTATGGGAACTCAGCAAGGAGGGTGAGAAATCTTCTCATTTGGGTGAAATCAACAAAGCCTTTAAAAGAGTTGACATTTGGGCTGAGACTTTAAAGATGGATGGGCTTTGTACACCTAGAGTTTGAGGTAGATTTGAAAGGGAGGACACAGCTGGAACAAAGGCACGGGGGTGGGAACAGAATCCCACAATGAGTCATGTTGCAGGAATAGCAAAGACCTAGTTTAACTGGAGTAGTGGATTCCAACCTGTGAGCCACCGCCTCCTAGAGGACTGCAGAGGTATTGCAAGGTATCTGCCAATTTGGGGATCAATTTGCCAATGCCTCATCCCTAGTAGAACTACTTTTTAAATGTCTGTAGACCTGTTTATTCAAAAGCATTATTGAATTCATAGATGCATTTGGTCAACAAATTGTTTCCCAAGCCAAGTATATTAAAATATCAACTGTTAGTTTGGCAATCCATGATTTTTTTTTAATGTCAAAAAGGGAACCTTATGCCATTTCCTAACCATTCATTCATCAAGTATTTATTGAGAGCCCATTATGTGCCAGGCACCATGCTAGACACAACTTGCTGAAGTGAACAAGATCCGGAGCAGGGAGACCAGTGGAGAGGATGTTGTAATCTGGGTGAAAGATGGGGAAAAGACTTAGACTAGGATGATAGCAGAGGAAAGAATGAAAAGTGGCCAGACTTGGGCATATTTTGAAAGTAGAATTAAAAAAGTAGACTTGCTGGTGGATTTGGTGCTTAAGGGTCAGAGAAAGAGGAATTAAAAGTTAGTCCTAGGATTTTAGCCTGGACAACTGGTTAGATGATGACAGATAGCACTGTATGAGAAAATGAGAAAGGGCTGGAACCACTGGACAACAGAGTGAGGCTTGTGAAGGTGGATGAGAGGGTTACTGGAACTAATCCTGGAGGTCAGATCAAGAAGGTGGGGACCTTAAATGCCAGAGAAAGAAGTCTGAACATTCATAACTGAAGGCACTTTCTTTAATCACCCCCCAAAGTCAGAAGCTTGGGATCCCTGAGGATGCTTGGGGGAGATGCTCTTCATTCAATTATACTTGCTGAGTACCAACTATATACAAGACACTGCACTTAGCATCATGGGGGATACTAAGAAAGGCAGGACATAATTTCTGCCCTGAAGGCACCATAATCAGCTGAGTTTCAAGATTTACAGATGAGAAGAGCAAGCACCCCATCTTTGAATAGTGGCATAATAAGATAGGCTCTGGGGGGAAGTTGGGATTCTGGAAGTTGCCAAGATCTCTGTGAGGAATCAGGTGGAAATATCCTGAGTTACATTAGGGTGGGTCTCCCCTGCATCTTTTTGTCAAGACAGTCATCCTCATGCTACATAAAAACAGTCTTGATACACTCACTTTATTCAGTTTCCACTCTGCATCCTTCACCCTGACCACTGGAATGGACTTCACTGGTGCATCCAATCCAGACCGCCCCTTACTAGCCCAATGCAGCCATCCCCCAGATGCTGTGAGTACTGGCTACTAGGCTCACATCTGCCCTGGGGGAGAATTGCTCTCAAACAGGAGCCACTTCACCCAGAAAGCCCACTTTGGGCACATCCCTCCCCCAAAGCATCCTGTATACCATGACTAACTGACCTGGAGTTTAAAAAGGCTCACCCTGGGGCCCCAAGGCAGATCAATTCTGCAGCACAGTTCATGCTCCAGAGCTCTCTGTGGGACTGGGCTGTGGCTAGTCTCCAACTGAGACCACATCCTTGTTTAATTCCTTCTCCTCGGCTTTCCTGCTTCCCCCACTCCCGCTTGCTTCTGAGAGCTCAATCTATCACATGCATGAGAACCCCAGGGAACCCAACCTAAAATGTCAACTCTGCACTTTACTCTCTAACACAGTACTATTATTAATCATAACTAACATTTCTGAGCTCCTACTACATGCCAGACAGCATGCAAAGAGCTTCACGTACCTTCTAGGATCCCAAAGGTTCAGTGCCATGACCCCCATTTCACAGGTGAGGAAATGGAAGCTCTGAGAGGTTATCATGTGTGGCATCCCTACCACGTTTCCTCTGGCCTCTCAGAAGGAATTCAGACCTAGGGGGCTGTACTTCTCCTTCTGCAAAACAACTGTTTCCTCCCCCTACATGTTCCTTGGTCTTCATCTTTCCTCTTACTACCTTTGCACCCATCCCCCTCTGAAATCCACTGGTCAATTACATGGGTTTCATTGCTCAAGATCTCCTAGGGCAGAAAATTCAATTGATTTCCATCTATTTTAGTTTTCTCTCAGAATGGCTTTTTTAAATTGGCAATAAGCACTTTAGTTCTCCCAAGAATTGTTTGCTCAACAAAATGTTCGTAGCATTCTTAATAGTTATGTGTGTTGAGGGGAGAGAGGATGTCCCACCACCGTCTCTTCTAGATGCTGAAAATAATTGACAAGATCTGGGTCGGCTGTAGAATCACAGAGGCTTCTCTCTCCCAAAGAATCAAGCCTCAGCGCCAGCAGAGTCAAAGGGGAAATATTGTGAAATTCCAAACCCTTCCCTGAAGGAAGGGGCATAAGAGAATGAGGATGACTTATATCAGCCATCTCTAAAATAAAATGGGGGGTGTGGTGGGCAGGGGGCTGTTCCTTTTGCCTGGAGTGTCTTTTCCCTTTCTCCAACCACTGAACTCCTACTCATGCTTCAAAACCCAGTTTAAATGTCATCAACTCTAAGATTTACATGAGCTTCCCCAGCCCCCAACACAGTCATTGATTTCTGTGGACATACAGAGTACAATCCACTCTCAGAATACAGAATGGCAGCAAGAGCTCATTCCTGGGTGAGATAACCCAGGATCAAATTCTCACTCCTTCACTGGTTATGTGACTTTCTGCAAGTCATTCAACTTCTCTAAGCCTCAGTTTCCTCATCAGCAAAACGTTAGTGCACACAAACAGCACTCTGCCTGGAACGTGATAAATGCTCAGTAAGGTAGCAAATTTCCTCATTACTATCATCATGATCACTCCTTCCTCTGAATTCCCGTAAGCACCATTTTCCTATTGTCCATTCCATTAATTTGCTATTTACCCTAGATGGCCTTGTTTTGTTAATTAACATCTCATGTGTGCATATCTCCTCTCCTTAACTACACTGCAAGGCCCCTGGGGACAGGAATGCATCGTATACTTTTATATCTTGTACAGCTGTGAGAACAGTACCAAACACATAGTGTGTGCTCAAATATTTGCTGAATAAATTCTTAAAGCATTGGCTATGAGTACAGGTACTTATTTTGCTTGGCAACAGAATAACATTTTGTATTTACATTCTCATTTCCAAGGCTAATTGATGTGGGTCTTATAATCATAAAAACCCCTCTAAACCCTCCCCTAATAATGGCAGAAACCATCAACTAAACAAACCATTAGATGTATCAACAATCTATTAATCTGCTCTTAGTGGAGGGACACTGGTTGATTTTTCAGTTGTCTGGCTATACAGAGGGATTGGATTTAACTGGAATATTCAGTTTGGTTTCCAGCTCTCCATCAGCACTGCTTTACTCTATGAAATGAGGATTAGGTGATAATGGAGCTAATATAAATATGGAGTTCAAGACAGATACGCAGATAGCATCTGACACAGTTCCCAGCATATTGCAAATCTTTAATACATGGCAGCTCTAAAAATCTGGGGAGAAAGCAGAGGTGGATAACAGAAAGGAGGTTCAACCCTGGCTCTACCACTTGCCAGCTGTATGACCTTGGGCAAGTCATTTGATCTCACTGACACCCAGTTTTCTCGTAGGTAAAATGGGGATAAAAATATCTGCATAGGGGCTTCCCTGGTGGCGCAGTGGTTGAGAGTTCGCCTGCCGATGCAGGGGACATGGGTTCGTGCCCCAGGCCAGGAAAATCCCACATGCCACGGAGCGGCTGGGCCCGTGAGCCATGGCCGCTGAGCCTGCGCGTCCGGAGCCCGTGCTCCACAACGGGAGAGGCTGCAACAGTGAGAGGCCCGCGTACAGCAAAAAAAAAAAAAAAAAGCTGCATTGTGGGGCTATTATGAAGATTAAATGAGATTATATGTGTAATACAATAGCTGTCTGTATTGGCACAGCTGACACAGTAGAAGAAAAGGGACAGAGTACCTGCCCTCATGAAGTTCATAATCTAGGGGAAGACACAAACAATCAGTTAGGACAAGAGGATAGTAAGTGCTGCTACAGAGGTGGTACAGAGAACTAAGGAGACACACAGAAGGCAAGAGAACAGCCTGGGCCCCTGTGGTGGTGTCACTGAAGGCTTCCCCCAAAGAAGGATTCGCTGGCCATTACAATTTCATTGCCCAGCTTCACATCCATCTTCCATCATCTCTGGATGAAGCTGAGCTGCAACTACATCCCTACTTTTCAAGTTGCATCCCTGGAAGGTTCTGTAAGATGTAAGCCAGACGTGACTACAAGGCTGGATGAGGCTGTGTTCGCTTTCCAGGACTGCCATAGCCAAGTGCCAGCAACTGGTTGGTTCTCACAGTTCTGGAGGCTAGAAGTCCAAAATCAAGGTGGCGGCAGGGTGGGTTCCTTCTGAGGGCTGAGAGAATCTGTTCCATGCCTCTCCCCTAGCTTCTGGTGGTTCGCTATCAATTGCTGGTATTCCTTGGCTGGTATAAGCATCACCCCAATCTCTGCCTTCATGTTCCACTGGACTGTGTGTCCAAACTCCCCCTTTTAATAAGGACAACAGTCATTTTGGATTAGCATGACCTATTCCAGCATGACCTCATCTTGACTAATCACATCTGCAATGACCCTATTCCCACATAAGGTCCCATTCTGAGGTACTGGGGGCTAGGACTTCACCATATGAATTTGAGGGTTGGGGGGATACAATTCAACCCTTAAGAAGGGCAGAAGGGATTGCTCCTTCCAGTCTGCATCCTGTTCCCATCAGTGTCAATGGTTCTCCCCTGACCCTGGGCAGTGCCAGGTGGTTCCAGAAACATCAGTTAGCTCCTGTGTCCAGGTGTTTTTTCTCACACTGCCCGAAACAGCTTCATTGTGCCCCATCATTCACCGGTATCAGCTGGCCAGGGCCACCCCCTCCAAGGCAGTCTCAGCCCTGTGCGGACCCTCCTCCGAACACCTAGATTCTAAAACCCAGCCTCTTCCCTTTAGGTATTAGCTTCTTTCTGCCTGTGAGAGGCAGTCTCTGACATGGTCCCCACATGATCCCTGCCCTCTGGTATCTGTGCCCTCGTGCCATCACCTCCCCTGGCATGTAGGACGGACTTGCTGACTCGCTTCTACTAGAAAATGGCAGAGATGATGGGATGTCACTTCAGAGATTAGATAACAGGACTGTGGCCTCTGTCAAGGATGTTTTCTTTTGCTTGTTCAGTCTGATGATGTTTTGTTTTGCTACATTGTGAGCTGCCCTATGGAGGCTCATGTGGCAGGGAACTGAGGGAGGCCTCCAGCAAATACATGGGGATAAACTGAGGGCTTCGGTCCAACAGCCCACAGGGAACTGAATCCTGCCAGCAACCACGTGAGTGAGCTTAGAACCAGATCCCTCCTCAGTCGAGCCTTCAGATGAGACCCCAGCCTCGGCTGCCACTGTTACTGTTGTTATGAGAGACCCTGATGGAGAAGATCCAGCTAAGCCATGCCCAGGTTCCCAAACCACAGAAAATATGAGATAATGAATGGTTACTTTAAGCTACTGAGTTGTGGGACAATTTGTTACATAGCAATGGATAACTAATCCACTGCAGTTACTATCTCTGTGACCTCAGTGTTCCCTTTTTGTCTTTTCCATCTTCCATTAAGTGCTTAACCAACTCCCTATTAAACTCTCTCAGTTCAATTAGTTCCTATGCTTTCTATTTTCCTGATTGGACACCAACTGACACAAGATGACATATAAACTGTGACCTTGAGGACGAGCAGGGGTTAGCTAAGCAAAAGGATGGGAAGAGTGTTTCAGGAAAAGGATAAAACATGTGTAAAGCCTGGGCACCATTCATTCTTTACACATATTTATTAAATACCACTATGTGCCAGGCCTTGTCCTAGGAATGAGATTATGAATGAGAGAACAAGGTCCTACCCTCACGAAGATGATCCTCACGGGTAAGCCAAGACCGGTACATCAGAGACAGCCCCCCACATGCGTCCTGTCAAGATAGGAGCACTTGCCTTGGTGTCCCTAATCTAGGCACGAGATGAGGAACTACCTCCCAGCTTCAGCATCTCATCTGTGAAGCAAGGATGACAATGTCTCCCTCCCAGCACTGTAGCACTGACCAGATGACGTTGGGGGTGGGAGGCGCTTAAAGAAGCTTTGTGTAGGAGTCCTACTTTAATAACTGGCACTCTCAACTCAAAATGATCCAAGTTCTTCATCTGCCCACGTGGCCAGCGGCCCTCTGCCGGCCTGGAGCTGGCTGCAGACAAGGCCTGGGTTAACAGGATTAAACAAAGAGCCTGTTGCTTCTGGCCCCAGCCAGCGGGTTGCTGGTCATTGATAAAAACCAGCTGTAATAAACAGAGCAACCTCCCCCGGCCACCCACCCCATAAATCATCAGCTACCAAGGGCTATTGAATTACCTTTAGAAGATGGATGACACCAAGCTGGAAGGCTGCTTGATAAGGTTTCCCTTTGAATAATTCCATGTAGAAAGCTGGGTTTGAGAAATGGGGTCCTTCCACCAGCTCAGCCCCACCCATGCCGTCTCTGCCAGGTGCTTTCAAGATAAACATGTTTCCTTATGGGCTGCCAGAGCATCTGTGACAAAGGAAGAAAACTTACTGTCAGGCCCCAGGAAAGAATCTACTTCTGCCCAAGACATAAAAGGTGGCTTTGCTTTATTAGAATTGTTCATGATTTGGAGTACTAACTTATTAATAACAGCTATGATTTATTAAGCATATTCTATGTGCCAGGCAGTGTGCAAAGCACGTGATCTCATTAAATCCTTAAACAACCATATGAGGCAAGTCATGTTACTCTCTCCATTCAGTTGCTGAGAAAACTAAAGCTCGGAGAGGTAATATGACTTTCTCAAGGTCACACAGCTAGTAAGTGTTGGAACTGGGACTCAAACCCACGCCCTTAACAGGAATCAGCAAAATTGTTCTGCAAAGTGTCAGACAGCAAACATTTTGGGCTTTGTAGGCAATCCTGTCTCTGTTGCAACTACTTACATCTGTCCTTGTAGTACGAAAGCAGCCATGGACTCTACATAAACAAATGGGCATGGTTTTATTCCAATAAAACTTAGTTTTCACAAACAGGCAAAGGACCTGATTCGACAGATCAGTGGACCACACCCTACTACGGCAACCTCTGCTCTTAGCAGTTATATGGCACTAACTCTACATTTGGACTTTGCAGTTTCCCCCACTTTTTTATTTCCACGTAGAAAATGTACTGGCTCCTCATGGAGTTATTTCATTGATTCAATTCATTTATAATTCCTTTAATGCCTACTTTTTTTTTTTTTTTTTTTTTTTTTTTTTTTTCTTTGCGGTACGCGGGCCTCTCACTGCTGTGGCCTCTCCCGCCGCGGAGCACAGGCTCCGGACGCGCAGGCTCAGCGGCCATGGCTCACGGGCCCAGCCGCTCCGCGGCATGTGGGATCTTCCCCGACCGGGGCACGAACCCGTGTCCGCTGCATCGGCAGGCGGATTCTCAACCACTGCGCCACCAGGGAAGCCCCTTTACTGCCTTCTTGAAGGCTCTAGCTTTAAGGAAAATAACAGAGATTCTGTGAGGTGGAGAAGCAAGATTGAAATTTGTAATTTCAATCATTCATTGTATAAGTGAGGAAGAGACCTGTTGAGCTATGGTAACAATAAATCCCCAAATCTTAGACTTAGAAAAGGGCTTCTTAAACTCGGCATTATTGACTTGGGGGGCTGGATAACTCTTCGTTATCCTGTGTATTGTTGGGAAAGGGGTGGACGGGGAAGGTTAGGGAAGTCTTTCCCATGGAAGTGTCAAGAACTCTGAGGGGTGTGTAGGAATCAACTAGATAAAGAGAAGGGGGAAAGAGTTGTAGGCAGAGAAGTGGGAGTGAAGGAGCCTGCTGTGTCTGGGGGGAGCTGAAAGGTCAGCGGGATGAACACACAGAAAATAAAGGGTGAGTGTTGTATGAGGCGGCTTAAGAGGATGAGGGCCGGACCACCCAGGGGTGCTATGAGAGTTTACAGAGTTTGGTTTTGCTCTTACAGGCAATGAGAAGTCACCCAGTTTTCATCAGGGAGTGAATAATTTACTTTGCATTTTGAACAGCTCACTCAAGCTGCAGTGTGGAGAATGAGGTAGAAGGGGGTGGGGTGGATGCAGGGAGATGGATCAGCTGACTGTTACCGCCCTTCCAGGTGAGAGGCGATGGGAGCTCAGGGTGGTGGTGGGGAAGACAGAGAAGAGTGCATATATTTCAGAGATAATTAGGATGTGAGATGTCAAGAGGGGAGAGGTTTTCAGGCTGTCATCATTTCTGGCCTGTACAGCCAGATGGATGGTTGTGAGGCTCACTAAGACAAGAAACACTAGAGAAGGGCCAGGTGGGGGTGGGGGGTGGGGAGACAATACAGTCTGTGATAAGCTGCGAGCGTAACAAGTCTTTGAGGCGGCCAGGTGAAAATATCAAGAAGGCAGCCAGATATATTTGTCTGCAAACCAGAGGAAAGGCGAGGCTGAAGTTACTAATACAAGAATTATCGGAACAATGCTCAACCCTTGCATTGCAGCTTGTGGTTTGGACCCCGATCCGTGGCTTCATCATTTGTGGCTGGTTATCCTTGACTAAATGGCAGTAACCATAACAACTGTACAAAGATAGAACCATTCGTCTGCTCCCCTCAGGATTCATTCATTCATTCAGCAAACAGTTTTGGATCTCCTCATTTGTGACTGGTTATCCTCGATTCAGTGGCGATAAACCTAACAACTCTACAGAGATAGAACCATTTGTCTGCTTCCCTCAGAATTCACTCATTCATTCATTCAACAAACAGTCTTGGATGATACTGTGTACCAGATTTTGTCCTTGGGGGGGTTGATGCTACAGCAGTAAACGAGGACCAACAAGGTTACGGTCTTTGCAGGCATTTGGTATTTTATGGCTTCTTCCTTTGTGTGAGTTGCTCACAACAAGGAAATCTTGTTCTTGCATGTGTGGTCTGGAGTAAATCACCCCACACTGAAGGAAGTGCTTGCCTGTAAAATGACCTCAAATTTTTAATAGGAAGATAGAATTAGAGTATCTCAGCTTTGTACTGTTAGGATCCATTTAATTCCATGACGTCAAATAGATTTCTTCTCACATGCCAACTTTAACTGATTGACATTGACTGCCTGGAGAAACAGGCTGAGAATGTGTCAGCCAGAAAAAAACAAAGTGATCAATTAGTGATGCCTGTCAGGGGTTTGCTATGGAAGAGTGAGATGCAATGTGTCCATAGTTCTGATCTCAACTCAACCTTTTCATGTATTGCTGAATTCTGTTTGATATATTGTTAAGGAACTTTGAGTCTATGCCAAAGATATTGGTCTATTATTTTCTTTTTTTAAGTCAGCTTTTCTTATGAGAGGCTGACTTAATGATATGAGTTGGAAACAATTCTTTATTTTCTGAAAGGGTCTGTGTAATCCTGGCATAATTTTATCCTTAAATATTTGATAAAATGGGCCTATAGTTGTGGCAGAGAGAAGTCAAGAAGAGTTTTTAAATTGTTAATTCAATTCTTAAATAGATACAGGGGCTTTTTAGATTTTCTATTTCTTCTTCTGTTAATTTTAGTATGTTGTATTCTTCGAGGAATTTGTACATTTCATTTACGTTGTCAAAGGTAACCCATTAATTTAAAAGGTGTGAAACTAAACCTTAGATATGACAACAGACAGGCCCCAGGACACAGAGTAAATGACAGATGATCAAATATAAGAATGCAGGGCTTCAGAGGCTGAGTCAATTGTTCTCAGTCTGCCACATCCAGATGTATCCTACTTGCAAAAGCCACAGGGAAATTGACAAAGGATCTTTCCCCAAATGACACACACATGCATTTTAAATGCCCACATGCTGCAATATTTAGCATGATCTGGTGACTTAAGAGAAAAAGAGCTGCCCAGGGTAAAAAACGTCAACATTAGCACCAAACTGGAACCTCAGATTTTAGCGATCTTACCTGCCAAAGCCTGAGGCTTTTTGAAAAAACTCGTGGTTCACAAGAAAGAGAAACCCACTCCATTTAGGTTGCCCTGGGAAGTATCCCAGGCTGCTTTCCCCTCAGTTGAGTACAAGAAGCCAGGCCGTCCATGCAGATTATTGCCCCTTGAATCTAGGCCTCGCCATTGGAAGAAAAGTCCCTGAGGACCTTCTCTGCCTGGCCTGACCTACTTAGATGTGATATGCCTAGTGAGAATGGGAATGGAGCTGATGGGGATGGACAAGAAGACAGGCCTGGGGTGGCCCAAGGGAGATGAGCTCACAGGACTTGGCTCAAAACGCCTCTGGGGGAAGGTCTCTCCAGAGGAGAAGCATCTGTTAAATCTGGACACTCAGTGCCCTGCTTAAAATTTTTCAGTGACACCCCTGTGCACTCATGAAATAATCCACACTCCTGCACATGGCCTCCAGGGCACTGCATGACCTGATCGCTCCACGCTTCTTTCCCCATCCTTCCCCTGACCACTGTCTTCCTTGAGTGAGACTGACCTACTTTTACCTGCAAAACGGTAACACGCTCTCCCTTCCCTCGGGGCCTGGCATGGGCTGTTCCGTTTGCCTAAACTCTGCTTTTCCTCTATTTTCACTTGGTTTGTCCTCCTCAATCTTCAGGTCACAGCTTAAAGATCACTTACTCCATAGTGCTTCCCAACACCACAAGTCTGGGGCCCTTGTTAGTGCTTCCACAGCCTGCTGCACTCACTCGTTGCTCTGGAACAACTTGCCTATCCATGTGCCAGCATCCCTCCCTAGTCTGTGAGCTACCTGGCCTCTCCGCTGAGTCCCACAGTCCTATGATCAACTGCCTACTTGATGTCTTCTTTTAGATGCTTATAAGCACGTCGGACCTAACCCGGCCAGCCGATACCAAACTCCCACTGCCCCTCCCAAACGGTTCCTCCCACAGTCTTTCCCATCTCAGCAAACTGCACCTCCATCCATTTAACTGCTCAAGCCAAAAACCTTGGAGTCATCCTTAACTCCTCTCACTTCATCACATCCCACATCTTATCATCAGCAATATACCTTTCCAAATATACCGTCCAGAGTCTGGCCACATCCCGACGAGAAAGTAAGAGAGAAAAACGAGAAAAGCCACTAAATTTTGAGTAATAAGCAAGTTACCGCTGGGGGAAACTGCTGGGGACCCTCTGGGAGACTGTGGTGAACACACCTCAGAATACTCCCACGGAGGATGGGGGATGGGACGTTAAGCCACCAACTCCCATCCCCCAATGGTTAAAGGTTGATCTGAGAGTGTCAATTTCTCCGCACTTCCAGGTTATACCAGAGCTCAGCAAGATGAGCTCTCAGGCAGAGGAGAGGCAAAGAGGCAAGCACCTGTGGTAAAAAGCTGTCAGCAGCACACTCTGAAATGTCTGAAGCTTAAGAAAAACTCAGGTGGACCAAAGAGATGCAAGGTGGGGCATCTACTATATTGGGGAAAAAAGTCTCCTGTAAGAAATCAGAACCCCAGGCATACTGGTACCAAGGCATGGGGGTCTGATTTTTAGTTTGTTTTTTTTGTTTGTTTTTTTGCGGTACGCGGGCTTCTCACTGTTGTGGCCTCTCCCGTGGCAGAGCACAGGCTCTGGACGTGCAGGCTCAGCGGCCATGGCTCACGGGCCCAGCCGCTCCGCGGCATGTGGGATCCTCCCGGACCGGGGCGCGAACCCACGTCCCCTGCGTCGGCAGGCGGACTCTCAACCACTGCGCCACCAGGGAAGCCCGGGGGTCTGATTTTTTATATTCCCTGAATGATACAGAAATCCTCAGCTAAAACTCAGCATAAATATAAGTCTGGATTGTGAAGCTCTTGAGCCTCAGGAGGAACAAAAGCAAAAACGTTGCATAAACATGTAATCCATGACCAGGAGGGTCTGTTGGGGCTTCCACCCGCCCTGCACAGAGTCCACGGACAGCAAGCCAGACCACTGGAAATGACCAGCAGAAAGAGGACAGCTCCAGCCCCTCCCCGCCCCAGCATGGAGCTTCTCCCACGTGGATACAGCAGTTAGAACTGAGAGGACAGTCAGCTCACCAAGGACATGTTAAAAAGAAACATCCCAACACTGAGATATCACTGCACAACTACTAGAATGGCAAAAATCCAAGAGACCGACGACACCAAATGCTGGAGAGCATGTGGAGCAACAGGAACTCTCCCAACTCTGCTGGTGGGGATGCAAAATGAAACAGTCACTGTGCAAGATGACTGGGCGGCTTCTTACAAAACCAAACATACTCTTACCCATGTGGTCCAGCAAACTTGCTCCTTGCTGTTTTCCAAAATTAATTAAACACTTACGTCCACACAAAAACCTTTTCACAGATGTCTGTAGCGGCTTTATTCGTAAGTGCCAAACCTGGAATGAACCAAGTTGAGCTTCAATTGATAAATGGGTAAAAAAACTGTGGCACATCCACACAGTGTAATGTTATTCGGCGCTACAAAGAAATGAGCCATCAAACCATGAGATTTGTTCTACAAAGAAATGAGCTATCAAACCATGAGAAGACATGGAGGAACCTTAAACACATCTTACTAAGTGAAAGAAGCCAATTTAAAAAACTAAATACCTTACGATTCCAACTATATGATATTCTGGAAAAGGAAGAACTAAGGAGATGGTAAAAAGATCAGTGGTTGCCAGGGGCTGGGGCAGGGAGGGGTGAAAAGGTGGAGCACAGAGGATTTTTAGGGCAGTGAAATTATTCTGTACTATCGTACAGAATACTACAATGGTGGATACATGCCATTACACATTTGTCTGAAGCCACAGAACGGACAACACAGAGAGCACCTGAATGTAAACTATGGACTTTGGGTGATAACAATGTGCCCGCGTAGGTCCGTTGGTTGTCATCAATGCCCCACTCCGGTGGAGGATAACTGACAGCAGGGGAGGCTGTGCATCTGTGCGGACTCTGTGCTCTCCGCTGAGTTTGGCTATGAAACTAAAACTGCTCTAAAAGATAAAATTTTTGACACAAAACAGAACAGAACAAAAGGAAATATCTCTTCCCCTCTCTCTCCTTCCCACCGCAACACAGCAGAAAACAAGGAGCAGGAAAGTGTAGGGAGCAGGGCAGTAAGAGGCCACAGCCACCCCCTAAGTCCAGTTCATGCTGGCAAACAAAAGGGGGAACTTCGAATGAAATATGTCAGTTGAAAAATGGCCTGGTGACTAGGCTATTTTAATAGCTCAAGGAGATTGAAGGGTTATGGAATCCAACTGACTTATCAGGTGGCAAGAAGGTGGGATGGGGGTGGGAGGTGTAACAGAGACTGGCTTCATAGTAGCTACTGGAGAAAATAAAATAATTTCATGTTTTGTTTTCTCAATGAGAAAAGACTTCTCAATCAATCAGGCTCCAGAGGCAATTTCTGAGCTCTTTTACAAATCAGATAAATTCTCCCTTGTTTCTACACTGAATGTTTACCCTTATATATACCGCAGGCGCACATACACACACGCACGCGCACACACGCACACACACACACACACACACACACACACACACACACACACAGCTGAGAAAAGCCTGTATGGCTGGCAACATCCTAACACCTGCTCTGGTCTTGTTGGCAGCACACAGGCCATTTCACAAGAATATGCTCTGGCTCTGCTGAGAAGCAGAGTATCAATAACAGTCATAATTACAAAATCTCACACTTCTATTCCATTTTGTTTCAGGAGGTTTAAAACACTTGGCAGACTTTAATTCATTAGCATGGGTACACACACTCACCAACCATGGGAGGAATAGCAATTGTGAGATGCTCCTGCCCAAGCCTGATATGGTGTGATGAGATCCCAGAACGTCTGTCAGACAGTTACACATAGCACCGTGTCCTGCAACTGTTCTGCAAAGGTTGAGACAACTTCCCTCAAGGCTTTCCATGTCCCCAGCGGTCAATGGGCTGCCATATTGGTTTTTTGAGTTTTATCCGAAGTGGTTATTTCTTCTCTACTTGGACTTGGGTCTCATCTCACAGCTTCTAGGGATATGGAAAGACTGACGAGGCCCCCAGAGAATAGTTTTCTAACAATAGTGAGGGTCTTGGTCATGACCCAACCTGCTACAGCATACCCTTCCTCTTGCCCACAAAGCACAGTAGCCCTATCAAGTAAAAACTTGGCCAAGTGCAGCAAAAAATGCCCTGATCCTTATCACTTTCCAGGATCAGAGAGACAGAGATGGAAATGAGTTAAGGCTGGGGGTGGGGGTGTGTTCCCTCACATGCCATGTTTCCCCCCAACCACAGGACCTTTGCATGGGCTGCTCCCTCCACCTGGGACACACCCACCCTCATGCTCTCCCCCTCACTTAATTCCAGCACCTCCTTTACAGCTCAGCACAGGTCACCTCCCCAACTCTGATGCAAACTTGTTAGACACTCTCACAGAAAGAAGCAAGTCCACTTCTCCACATTTTGTTCACTTTGTAACAATTTACTCATTTTTTGAGATTATTTGATTATGATCTGCCCCCATGCCACCTGGACTTTATAATTTCCAATAGAGCAAGGCCTGTGGCTAATTTTGTTCACCAACGTAGCTCCAGAATTTAGCACACTGCCTGGTATGGCAGATACTCAATAAATATTTTAATGAATAAATCAATGAATCCTATTTTACTGAGAAATACAAACACATTCGATAAATACCTGTTGAATAAATTAACCAATATCTTTAAAACTGGCTTAATATTAGTACCTACTTAATATAGGAGCTACCTAATAGAGCTGTTAGAATTACAGTGTTAACGCAGATAAAACCCTTAACAGTGCCTGGCGCATAGCAAGTGACCAGTAAATATGAGTTAATCTTATTGTTCCTATCGGTATCCCCGTAATAGGAAGATACTGTGAATAATTACGCAAAGGGAGTTTTCTTCTTTTTATTTTCTTGTAACCCAGCCCTTCTTTCAGCCTGGGCAACATTTTTCAGATGTGGAAACAGAGGCTCAGAGAGACCCTAAGCTGTGCAGCTGGTATATGGCAGAACCTGGATTCCAATCTACTTCTCTCAGACTCCAGAACACTAGTGTTTAACCCACACTTTCTCAAACCAACCAGCAACTGTCCAATGAATAAACAAACAGAACTTCAACTTTATTCATTTGAAAGATCAGCTTATTTTTTTATCTGTCCTCTGAAGAGAAAATATCATTTTACTGGAGAATTACTGTCATTACAAAAAGTACCTAAAACGATAATAATCCCATGTCCAGCTGCGAAATAAATTCTGCTTTTTTATTACAACACAGACAATGGTGTACTGATGCGTTATTGGAAACAATTATCTCTATCCTTGGTTTGGGCTGTAGCTCACCACAAGTTGCTGCCTCAGCCAATATTACTTAAAGACGGTGACTTTTTGTTTCGTTTTAGTGCATGAAGTGTACTTTAAAAGCAAACAGGAGGCCCTGCTTGAAAACTGGATTACATGTTTCCATTTTAATGTAAACACTTAGCGTCTAACTCTCCACCTCACCACCTCATTAGCATTTGAAGGCAAAGCCCCACTGCAGACAATTACTTCGAAACCTTTTTTAATTTTCAGTCAGAGAAAGCGAAGACAGCAAAATAGAGACCTTAGCTGATAGCTGATCAAATGCAATCATCGTGATGAGGGCTGTGGGGCAAACTGCAGGACAAATGGGAAAATACCAGCTTCAAATCCGTCTCTGCCTCCAGGGAGCTACTCAGGTGCTTATCTGGAATTTTAGAGAATCTTTCAAGTTCTGTTTTGCACATATTGCACCTCCAAAACATACCAATAAATAAAGTGGATTTTATCATGGTCAATTTATTCCCTAAATGACCAAATTTTCCTCTTCTCCATGCTGAGGAGTCACCCCTCTGAGGATACTAGAGAAGCCTCCTTGGCTAAAACCCACAGGGTCAGACGCGAAAGTGCTGTTTGAAGCCCAGTGCTGTCCCCCCCTGGTGACATGGTGTCCTGCCTCCAAAGCCACGGAAAGCAGCCTGCACTCTTCCGGAAAAATATTCAGCCTGTCTGCGCCGCCATCCACCCAGCACGCCAGGTGTGATTGCGGCAATTTAGGCTGCGTGCAGAGTTCTCCATTTCAGGCTGAAATCACGCCAAAGACTCCTGACAAAAGCTACATTCAGCACCTCCGATTCCACATTCCATCCTGCGCATTGTCTGCCATTATCACCCAGGATTCCAAAAGCACTTGGCCGCATTAAGTAAGAGTCGGGAAGGAAAAGCATAGCAAGGGACTGCTTGAGGACGCAAAGCTGGAATAATGAAAAGGGACGCAGCCAGAGACGTCAGCTGAGCTCTGAAAACAGACGCGGCTTAATGAGCAGGAGGGAGGTTGGGTTTCTCCAAAAAGGCAGATTCAACCAGGTAAGAACTAGATCATCACGCTCTACAGACGGGGGTGCACCTTGGTTCAGCACCTTTGGAGGTTTGGCAGTACTCATTAAAACTAAGAAAGGCATGTGCTCTAGGGTCCAGACGTTTCTCTTCCTGGCAACTCTGCTAGAGAAAAATGCAGAGGGATGCAATGCGCACAAGGAGGGATACACAAGGGTTTTCAACACTGAGTTGCTTGTAAGAGCCAAAAGGTGGGAAATGATCTAACATCTGTCTACAGAGGAACAGCCACACTGTGGGATGCTGTGCAGCAGCAAAGCGATTATGCCCTAAGTGCAACTGATAATAATATCCACACATACCTGTCCAGGGCTTGAGATGTTCCAGAAGCTCTCGTAAGTGCCTTCCGTGCGTTAAACCGTTTAATCCTTACAACCGGCCTTGAGTAGTTCTGTAGTTAGGCTCACAGAGCAACTCCAGCACCAAGACGTGAAATGACCTGTTACCCAATGCAAGTCCTTGTGCCCGAGGCACCGTGAGGCCAAACGATACTAAAATGTCCGAGTTTGGAGCAGAGACAGGTTTCCTGCGGGGCCTTACAAGGAGAACTGGGGGGCTCATGCTTTAAAAAGACCCAAACTCCCCAAAGCTTTCAGCAAAGCCCTTTTAGGAAAGGTGAGGGAGGGGCGTGGTTAGTTGCTGCAGACTTCTTGGTGGCAGATCCTTTGTTCTTGAGGCCAGGTCCCAATGTTCCATAAACCTCCACCAAAACAAATGTTACCCTCTGTTCTGACAAGAGAGGGAAAGGTCCCAAGGCTCAACTTTCACCTCCGAGGTCCAGGCCCCCGGCTAAGTGGGGGGGCGGGGGGGAGGGTCCCTGCGCAGGCCAGTCTTCCCGCCTGTGCCTAGGCCTAGCTGGCGGCGCCCTCAGGGCCAGACCCCAGACCCTGCCCAGCCGTCATCACTGAGGGAGCCAGGCGCCCGAGACCCCGCCGGCTCTCGGCCTCCTCAGGCTGCCCAAAGTGGGGCCGCGCCCGAGGACCGCCACCCACGGAGACCACCGCCGCCATTAGGTCGCGGAAGTGGGGAAGCGGGGGAGGTTCGCGGCTGCTCCGAGGCCTGTCCCCGGGCCCCTCAGCTCACCCGCTGGCCGGAGGCCAGAGGGCCCCGGGGAGAAGGCGGCGATCCGCCTCGTACCGCAGTCTCTGCCGGAGAGACCCCTGCGAGGCTGGGACCAGGACCACTAACCTCCAAGCTAACGGTCTCGTGCTCGCCGTAAAGGTTGCGGGCTAACGCTCTCGCGCTAACGGTCTCGCGATAACACTAACAGCGGAGCACCTGCCCCGCCCCTGTTACACACCTGCCCAGGATCACGCAAGTCCGCAGGGCATTTAAACTCACGCCAGCTGGATCCAAAAGTCATAGTGCCTGCCTCTCAAGGAATTTTAAAACAGATTTTTGCCCTTTAAATTAAAAAAAAAAAAAAGAAAGAAAGAAAAGCATGATGCTGTGGGACTATACCTACAATCTGCATCTGCCAGCTGCAGTCTCAGGTGCCGAAGAGCCTCGTGGCCTGTGGCCTCTCGTTGCTTAAATGGCGTCGAATGAACTTGGCCACCAGACGCCACTCTCTCACTCCTTCCTCTGCTTCCCGGGCTCATCATTCCCTTCCCATAGCACATTATTATGTTTAGGTATGTTCATTCATTCAGTCAAGTCGCAGTCAAGTTTGTCGCCCTGGGGGCCCTTTTGTTTCTTCAACATGTGCCCTGCGCCAAACCGGAAGTGGGGGGGAGGGAGTACCTGGAAGGGTGGATTTTGGAGTCTGACAGCCCTAGGTTTGAATCTGTGCTCTGCCTGTGTGTCCTTGGGCAAGTGACTTCGCCTTTGTGAGCCTCATTTTCCTCATCTGTTAAACGGGGACGTTAATAGTTCCTACCTCATGGGTTGTGAGGATAATGTTTGGGAAATGTTTAGCATAATTCTTGGTACATGGTAAGCTTCTCTCTGATCCATACTGAGAGGGGGGAAAAATCACATTTTCTTATGCCTTCCTTCTCTGGGATGCACCTGGCTCTACCCAAAGGAGGAAAAGTAGCAGATTCAGTTCAACATATAACATTTACTGACCACCATCCAGTCTACAACTCCTCTTCCTGTTGGCACTTGGACTTCCATTTTGGAAACTCTCCCACTGAGAGTGGTTCTGGGATGAGTGTCCCTGCCCACTGTTGAAACCCATAAGGGGACAGGAGAATGACACAGTTTCCTCTAGTCACCTGCTTTCCCCAGAGGCTTGGAATCTTGAGCTGGTCATGAAAGGATGTAGAGATGGTTGAGGCTGTGAACTGGACAATTTCTGCCGATGGACATGTGCTATAATTCTTTTATTTTTTTTTTTATATATTTTTTTTAATTAATAGTATAGTTTTAATTTAATCTCTTAGTTTTGAGAAATGTACCATGGTTTTGTATGATGTTAATATGAGAGAAGGCTCAATTAAAGCATATAGGAATTCTCTACTGTACTTGTAACTCTTCAATCTAAAATTATTTCAAAATAAAATATTCTCTGAAATTTTAAAATAATATCAAGTCCAAGATTTTACAAAATTGGGATATTGAGTGATAAGTGTGCCAAAAGTCACGTACATTCCTATAGCCACACACTAGATTTCCCCCACAGCTTTCTTGGTATAGACCCATTATACCCTTGGAAGTCAGATAAACCTAGGCTCAATCCCTGGCTCCACCACTTGCTAGCTGTAAAAATTTAAGCAAGTAACTGACTCCTCTAAGACTATTTTTCTTTAATGGGATGATGATGAGGTACCAGTTTTGAGGGCTTAGATAAGATAACAGCCTAGGGCCTGCCACATAGTAATTCCTTGAATTGTCACTTTCAGCCCTCCAGGATGGCACTTGGAGAAAATTGCTCTCCCCATCCCTTCTTTTTTTTTTTTTTTTTTTTAAACATCTTTATTGGGGTATAATTGCTTTACAATGGTGTGTTAGTTTCTGCTTTATAACAAAGTGAATCAGCGATACATATACATATGTTCCCATATGTCTTCCATCTTGCATCTCCCTCCCTCCCACTCTCCCCATCCCACCCTTCCAGGCTGTCACAAAGCACCAAGCTAATATCCCTGTGCCTTGCGGCTGCTTCCCCCCAGCTATCTACCTTACTACGTTTGTTAGTGTGTATATGTCCATGACTCTCTCTCGCCCTGTCAAAACTCACCCTTCCCCCTCCCCATATCCTCAAGTCCGTTCTCCAGTAGGTCTGCGTCTTTATTCCTATCTTACCCCTAGGTTCTTCATGACATTTTTTTCCCTTAAATTCCATATATATGTGTTAGCATACGGTATTTGTCTTTTTCTTTCTGACTTACTTCACTCTGTATGACAGACTCTAGTTCTATCCATCTCATTACAAATAGCTCAATTTCATTTCTTTTTAAGGCTGAGTAATATTCCATTGTGTATATGTGCCACATCTTCTTTATCCATTCATCCGATGATGGGCGCTTAGGTTGTTTCCATGTCCTGGCTATTGTAAATAGAGCTGCAATGAACATTTTGGTACATGACTCTTTTTGAATTTTGGTTTTCTCAGGGTATATGCCAAGTAGTGGGATTGCTGGGTCATATGGTAATTCTATTTGTAGTTTTTTAAGGAACCTCCATACTGTTCTCCAGAGTGGCTGAACCAATTCACATTCCCACCAGCAGTGCAAGAGTGTCCCCTTTTCTCCACACCCTCTCCAGCATTTATTGTTTCTAGATTTTTTGATGATGGCCATTCTGACTGGTGTGAGATGATATCTCATTGTAGTTTTGATTTGCATTTCTCTAATGATTAATGATGTTGAGCATTCTTTCATGTGTTTGTTGGCATTCTGTATATCTTCTTTGGAGAAATGTCTATTTAGGTCTTCTGCCCATTTTTGGATGGGGTTGTTTGTTTTTTTGTTATTGAGCTGCATGAGCTGCTTGTAAATTTTGGAGATTAATCCTTTGTCAGTTGCTTCATTTGCAAATGTTTTCTCCCATTCTGAGGGTTGTCTTTTGGTCTTGGTTATGGTTTCCTTTGCTGTGCAAAAGCTTTGAAGTTTCATTAGGTCCCATTTGTTTATTTTTGTTTTTATTTCCATTACTCTAGGAGGTGGGTCAGAAAGGATCTTGCTGTGATTTATGTCATAGAGTGTTCTTCCTATGTTTTCTTCTAAGAGTTTGATAGTTTCTGGCCTTACATTTAGGTCTTTAATCCATTTTGAGCTTATTTTTGTGTATGGTGTTAGGGAGTGATCTAATCTCATACTTTTACATGTACCTGTCCAGTTTTCCCAGCACCATTTATTGAAGAGGCTGTCCTTTCTCCACTGTACATTCCTGCCTCCTTTATCAAAGATAAGGTGTCCATATGTGCGTGGGTTTATCTCTGGGCTTTCTATCCTGTTCCACTGATCTATCTTTCTGTTTTTGTGCCAGTACCATACTGTCTTGATTACTGTTGCTTTGTAATATAGTCTAAAGTCAGGGAGCCTTATTCCTCCAGCTCCTTTTTTCGTTCTCAAGATTGCTTTGGCTATTCGGGGTCTTTTGTGTTTCCATACAAATAGCGAAATTTTTTGTTCTAGTTCTGTGAAAAATGCCAGCGGTAGTTTGATAGGGATTGCACTGAATCTGTAGATTGCTTTGGGTAGTAGAGTCATTTTCACAATGTTGATTCTTCCCATCCAAGAACATGGTATATCTCTCCATCTATTTGTGTCATCTTTAATTTCTTTCATCAGTGTCTTATAATTTTCTGCATACAGGTCTTTCGTATCCTTAGGTAGGTTTATTCCTAGATATTTTATTCTTTTTGTTGCAATGGTAAATGGGAGTGTTTTCTTGATTTCACTTTCAGATTTTTCATCATTAGTATATAGGAATGCCAGAGATTTCTGTGCATTAATTTTGTATCCTGCTACTTTACCAAATTCATTGATTAGCTCTAGTAGTTTTCTGGTAGCATCTTTAGGATTCTCTATGTATAGTATCATGTCATCTGCAAACAGTGACAGCTTTACTTCTTCTTTTCCGATTTGGATTCCTTTTATTTCCTTTTCTTCTCTGATTGCTGTGGCTAAAACTTCCAAAACTATGTTGAATAAGAGTGGTGAGAGTGGGCAACCTTGTCTTGTTCCTGATCTTAGTGGAAATGCTTTCAGTTTTTCACCATTGAGGATGATGTTTGCTGTGGGCTTGTCATATATGGCTTTTATTATGTTTAGGAAAGTTCCCTCTATGCCTACTTTCTGGAGGGTTTTTATCATAAATGGGTGTTGAATTTTGTCGAAAGCTTTCTCTGCATCTATTGAGATGATCATATGGTTTTTCTCCTTCAATTTGTTAATATGGTTTATCACATTGATAGATTTGCGTATATTGAAGAATCCTTGCATTCCTGGAATAAACCCCACTTGATCATGGTGTATGATCCTTTTAATGTGCTGTTGGATTCTGTTTGCTAGTATTTTGTTGAGGATTTTTGCATCTATGTTCATCAGTGATATTGGCCTGTAGTTTTCTTTCTTTGTGACATCCTTGTCTGGTTTTGGTATCAAGGTGATGGTGGCTTCGTAGAAGGAATTTGGGAGTGTTCCTCCCTCTGCTATATTTTGGAAGAGTTTGAGAAGGATAGGTGTTAGCTCTTCTCTAAACGTTTGATAGAATTCACCTGTGAAGCCATCTGGTCCTGGGCTTTTGTTTGTTGGAAGGTTTTTAATCACAGTTTCAATTTCAGTGCTTGTGATTGGTCTGTTCATATTTTCTATTTCTTCCTGATTCAGTCTTGGCAGGTTGTGCATTTCTAAGAATTTGTCCATTTCTTCCAGATTGTCCATTTTATTGGCATAGAGTTGCTTGTAGTAATCTCTCATGATTTTTTTTATTTCTGCAGTGTCAGTTGTTACTTCTCCTTTTTCATTTCTAATTCTATTGATTTGAGTCTTCTCCCTTTTTTTCTTGATGAGTCTGGCTAGTGGTTTATCTATTTTGTTTATCTTCTCAAAGAACCAGCTTTTAGTTTTCTTGATCTTTGCTATTGTTTCCTTCATTTCTTTTTCATTTATTTCTGATCTGATTTTTATGATTTCTTTCCTTCTGCTAGCTTTGGGGTTTTTTTGTTCTTCTTTCTCTAATTGCTTGAGGTGCAAGGTTAGGTTGTTTATTCGAGATGTTTCCTGCTTCTTAAGGTGGGCTTGTATTGCTATAAACTTCCCCCTTAGAACTGCTTTTGCTGCATCCCATAGGTTTTGGGTCGTTGTGTCTCCATTGTCATTTGTTTCTAGGTATTTTTTTATTTCCTCTTTGATTTCTTCAGTGATCACTTCATTATTAAGTAGTGTATTGTTTAGCCTCCATGTGTTTGTATTTTTTACAGATCTTTTCCTGTAATTGATATCTAGTCTCATGGCGTTGTGGTCGGAAAAGATACTTGATACAATTTCAGTTTTCTTAAATTTACCAAGGCTTGATTTGTGACCCAAGATATGATCTATCCTGGAGAATGTTCCATGAGCACTTGAGAAAAATGTGTATTCTGTTGTTTTTGGATGGAGTGTCCTATAAATATCAATTAAGTCCATCTTGTTTAATGTATCATTTAAAGCTTGTGTTTCCTTATTTATTTTCATTTTGGATGATCTGTCCATGGGTGAAAGTGGGGTGTTAAAGTCCCCTACTATGAATGTGTTACTGTCGATTTCCCCTTTTATGGTTGTTAGTATTTGCCTTATGTATTGAGGTGCTCCTATGTTGGGTGCATAAATATTTACAATTGTTATATCTTCTTCTTGGATCGATCCCTTGATCATTATGTAGTGTCCTTCTTTGTCCCTTTTAATAGTCCTTATTTTAAAGTCTATTTTGTCTGATATGAGAATTGCTACTCCAGCTTTCTTTTGGTTTCCATTTGCATGGAATATCTTTTTCCATCCCCTTACTTTCAGTCTGTATGTGTCTCTAGTTCTGAAGTGGGTCTCTTGTAGACAGCATATATAAGGGTCTTGTTTTTGTATCCATTCAGCCAATCTGTGTCTCTTGGTGGGAGCATTTAGTCCATTTACATTTAAGGTAATTATCGATATGTATGTTCCTATTTCCATTTTATATATTGTTTTGGGTTCGCTACTATAGGTCATTTCCTTCTCTTGTGTTTCGTGTCTAGAGAAGTTCCTTTAGCATTTGTTGTAAAGCTGGTTTGGTGGTGCTGAACTCTCTCAGCTTTTGCTTGTCTGTAAAGGTTTTAATTTCTCCATCAAATGTGAATGAGATCCTTGCTGGGTAGAGTAGTCTTGGTTGCAGGCTATTCGCCTTCATCACTTTCAGTATGTCCTGCCACTCCCTTCTGGCTTGTAGGGTTTCTGCTGAGAGATCAGCTGTTAACCTTATGGGGATTCCCTTGTGTGTTATTTGTTGTTTTTCCCTTGCTGCTTTTAATATGCTTTCTTTGTATTTAATTTTTGACAGTTTGATTAATATGTGTCTTGGCGTGTTTCTCCTTGTATTTATCCTGTATGGGATCCTCTGTGCTTCCTGGACTTGATTAACTATTTCCTTTCCCATATTAGGGAAGTTTTCAACTATAATCTCTTCAAATATTTTCTCAGTCCCTTTCTTTCTTTCTTCTTCTTCTGGAACCCCTATAATTCGAATGTTGGTGCGTTTCATGTTGTCCCAGAGGTCTCTGAGACTGTCCTCAGTTCTTTTCATTCTTTTTTCTTTATTCTGCTCTGCAGTAGTTATTTCCACTACTTTATCTTCCAGGTCACTTATCCGTTCTTCTGCCTCAGTTATTCTGCTATTGATCCTATCTAGAGTGATTTTAATTTCATTTATTGCATTGTTCATCGTTGCTTGTTTCATCTTTAGTTCTTGTAGGTCCTTGTTAACTGTTTCTTGCATTTTGTCCATTCTACTTCCAAGATTTCGGATCATCCTTACTATCATTATTCTGAATTCTTTTTCAGGTAGATTGCCTATTTCCTCTTCATTTGTTAGGTCTGGTGGGTTTTTATCTTGCTCCTTCATCTGCTGTGTGTTTTTCTGTCTTCTCATTTTGCTTATCTTACTGTGTTTGGGGTCTCCTTTTTGCAGGCTGCACTTTCGTAGTTCCTGTTGTTTTTGATGTCTGTCTCCAGTGGCTAAGGTTGTTTCAGTGGGTTGTGTAGGCTTCCTGGTGGAGGGGACTAGTGCCTGTGTTGTGCTGGATGAGGCTGGATCTTGTCTCTCTAGTGGGCAGGTTCACGTCTGGTGGTGTGTTTTGGGGTGTCTGTGGCCTTATTATGATTTTAGGCAGCCTCTCTGCTAATGGGTGGGGTTGTGTTCCTGTTTTGCTAGTTGTTTGGCATAGGTTGTCCAGCACTGTGGCTTGCTGGTCGTTGAGTGAAGCTGGGTGCTGGTGTTAAGATGGAGGTCTCTGGGATATTTCCACCGTTTAATATTATGTGGAGCTGGGAGGTCTCTTGTTGACCAGTGTCCTGAAGTTGGCTCTCCTACCTCAGAGGCAGAGCCCTGACTCCTGGCTGGAGCACCAAGAGCCTTTCATCCACACGGCTCAGAATAAAAGGGAGAAAAAGTAGGGAGAATTAGTAGAAGTATGAGTAAAGAAAGAAGGAAAAGAGGAAAGGAAGGAAGGAAGAAAGAAGCAAAGAAGGAAAGAAAGGAGGGAGGGAGGGAGGGAGGGAGGAAGGAAGGAAGGAGGGAAAGAAGGAAAAAAGACAGAAAGAAAGATGATACAGTAAAAATAAAATAAAGTATAATATAGTTATTGAATTAAAAAATATTTAGGAAAAAAAAAAGGGACGGATAGAACCTTAGGACAAATGTTGGAAGCAAAGCTATACAGAGAAAATCTTACACAGAAGCATACACATACACCTTCACAAAAAGAGGTAAAGGGGGAAAAATCATAAATCCTGCTCCCTGAGACCACCTCCTCAATTTGGGGTGATTCGTTGTCTAAAGGAGGGAAGGAAGGAAGGAAAGAAAGAACGAAGGTAAAGTATAATAAAGTTATTACAATTAAACTTAATTATTAAGAAAAAGAATTTTTAAAAAAAAGTCATGGACGGATAGAGCCCTAGGACAAATGGTGGAAGCAAGAGTATACAGACAAGATCTCACACAGAAGCATACACGTACAGATTCACAAAAAGAGGAAAAGGGAAAAAAAATCATAGATCTCGCTCCTAAATTCCACCTCTTCAATTTGGGATCATTCCTTGTCTATTCAGGTATTCCACAGATGCAGGGTATATCAAGTTGATTGTGGAGCTTTAATCCGCTGCTTCTGTGGCTGCTGGGAGAGATTTCCCTTTCTCTTCTTTGTTCTCACAGCTCACAGGAGCTCAGCTTTGGATTTGGCCCTGCCTCTGCGTGTAGGTCGCTGGAGGGCGTCTGTTTTTTCGCTCAGACAGGACGGGGTTAAAGGAGCCGCTGATTCGGGGCCTCCGGCTCACTCAGGCCGGGGGTTGGGGGATGGGGGAAGGAGGGGCACTGCGTGCGGGGCCGGCCTGCGCCGGCAGAGGCAGCGTGACGTTGCGGCAGAGGCCGGCGTGACGTTGCACCAGCCTGAGGCCCGCCGTGCGTTGTCCCGGGGAAGTTGTCCCTGGATCCCGGGAACCTGGCAGTGGCGGGCTGCACAGGCTCCGCGGAAGAGGGGTGTGGAGAGTGACCTGTGCTCGCACACAGGCCCCTTGGTGGCGGCAGCAGCAGCCTTAGCGTCTCCCGCCCGTCTCTGGGGTCCGCGGTTTTAGCCGCGGCTCGCGCCCGTCTCTGGGGTTTGCGCTTTCAGCCGCGGCTCGCGCCCGTCTCGGGGGCTCGCGCCCTCAGCCGCGGCTCGCGCCCGTCTCTGGGGTTCGCGCTTTTAGCCGCGGCTCGCACCCGTCTCTGGAGTTCCTTTAAGCAGCGCTCTTAAACCCCTCTCCTCGCGCACCAGGAGACAAAGAGGGAAGAAAAAGTCTCTTGCCTCTTCGGCCGGTGCAGGCTTTTCCCCGAACTCCCTCCCGGCTAGTCGTGGTGCACTAACCCCTTCAGGCTATGTTCAAGCCGCCAACCCCAGTCCTCTCCCTGAGCTCCGTCCAAAACCAAAACCCGAGCCTCAGCTCGCAGCCCCGCCCGCCCCCCCGGCGGGTGAGCAGACAAGCCTCTCGGGTTGGTGAGTGCTGGTTGGCACCGATCGTCTGTGCAGGAATCTCCCCGCTTTGCCCTCCGCACCCGTCGCTGTGCACTACTCCGCGGTCCCGAAACTCCCCCCTCTGCCTCCCGCAGTCTCCGCCCGCGGAGGGGCTTCCTAGTGTGTGGAAACTTTTCCTCCTTCACAGCTCCCTCCCACTGGTGCAGGTGCCGTCCTTATTCTTTTGTCTCTGTTTTTTCTTTTGCCCTACCCAGTTACGTGGGGAGTTTCTTGCCTTTTGGGAGGTCTGAGGTCTTCTGCCAGCCTTCAGTAGGAGTTCTGTAGGAGTTGTTCCACGTGTGGATGTATTTCTGGTGTATCCGTGGGGAGGAAGGCGATCTCCGCGTCTTACTCTTCCGCCATCTTCAAGGTGCCCCTGTGCTATAATTCTTGATGCTTATTCCCTTGCAAGCCTGGTCCTCCAGCCCATCATTCATTCCATACATCCCATAGACTTCCACATATTCTCTTTTAGTTGAAGGAAGCTGGAGTTAGGTTTGTGTCCCTTGCCACCAAGAATGTTGGCTGACCTACTATCCACAAGATGCTGTGGATGTGGGAACTAACACGATGTCATCAGTCCCTGTGCTCAAGTCGTCCACAGCCTTGCAGGGAAGTTCAGAGCACTCTCATTAGGCGCGTGGTTAGGTAGTATTCATCCTCTCCACCTCCCAAAAAAGGCAGTATCTGAGTGGAGCTGAGATGAGAGAGAAGGTCAGGAGAGTCATGACTGAACCAATGATACTTGATTTCTCTGCATACTACGACCCCATTCTAGAGACCAGAGACCATACGCAAGCTTAATCTTATGGGCCTATTTAGAAGTCTGGCTAATTAATGGCTGTAAAAGCAGTTTGGACTTTGCAAGTCTTTTTAATATGCCTCATTTAGTCATAATGGGCTCGAGACTGCCTCTGGCATCTTCAAGAAAATTAAAAATCCAGTAGGCAGTGGAAGTGCCTCTACCTGGTTTTCCTATTAGTTTTATTTTTATTATGATTGCAAATAGCGGCATTTTTTTTTAGCCAGCAGTGTGCTGGCTCCTTCCTCGTGGTATTAAACTCTCACCAAATGGAGGGGAGCTGCAGGGCTCCTGAACACGTGACCCACTACAAAGGGAAACACCGTGTATTACTCTCCAGCTTGACAATACAAGTCCTAATTGATCTCTGTCTAATCCTTGGCTCCAGACAAGCAGGTGTCTGATATGTGTGGGCTGGACGAGATTTGGTATTCTGGAAGTCTGGGATGGCACGTGGTGTAGAAAGGTGACAGCAGATAAACTGGGCAGAGGAGGCACAACTAACAATAGTAATAACAATAATGACTCCATCCATTATTTGCAAATAATCATAATACTGCTACCAACTGAACAGAAAAAAACTGTAGTGACATCAAGAAGTTCCTGGCATCTCCAATGAGAATCAAAGGATTACGATCAAGGATGATATGCCCAGGAATGAAACCCAGTCTGTACCACTTCAGCACAGATAACTGCTACCACTACTCATTACAGACACTTCAGTTAATACTAGCGCCTCCGGGCTTGAAATACCACCCCCTGCCAGTGCCTCTCCTAAAAACCTGGGTGTGTCTGCCACCATGCTCACTCAAAGATGGAGTTCACCCATACCTGCTTACCAACACCGCTCATCTCCAAACTGAAGTTTTGCATAGGTGAATCAAATTGGTGGGACAAGGGCAGTGGGAGTGGTCTGCCCCTGATGCAAAGAGTAAGAGAGTGCATGGTTGAAAGAGAATTTAAATGCAATATAATAAGACTGACGACAATCACCCAGCTTTATACTTTTACCACGAGACAGTAATTCTAAACAATGTCAAAGATATAATACATCTCTGGGTGGCACACCCCTCCTCCTTATATGCCATGAGATTAGTTTACATTTTTGTGCCCCAGCTGCAAAAGAGGGATGCATTTGTCAACGGGGATAACAACAGAACCTACCTCATAGGGTTGTTGTGAAAAAAATGAATCAATATTGTAAAAAGGTCATTTCTCATCAAATTTGATCTAGAGACAGTAATCCTAATAAAAATTCCAGCAAGTTTTCGTTTTGATGGAAACATACAAGGTAACACTAAAATATATGTACAAAATGAAAGAGTCAAAATTATCACAAAGAAGAACAAAGTCAGATGACTTTCACTACTGGATATCAGGAGTTATTATCAAGCCATAGAAATTAAGGGAGCATGCTTTGATACAAGAAAGATAAATAGACCAGTGAAACAGCAGCGAGAGCTCAGAAACAAATCCACACATGTAAAAACACTTGATTTATAACAAAGGTGCCACAGGAGAGCCACAGGGAAACAATGGCTTTTTCAATAAATGGTGCTATGTCAACTGGCGATCCATATGAAATAATCTGAATCCTGATCCCTAACTCATAATATACACAAAAATCAATTCCAGGTGGATTGGAAATCTGAATGTGAAAGGGAAAAAAAGATAAAGTTTCTAAAAGACAATATGGGAGCATATCTTGAGCTTGAAATACACAAACAAATTCTTAAACAAGACAATGGAACCAGGATGGGTGACTCCCCACTGTGCATTTGGTTCTGCATAAGAGGGAATCCACAAATCAAACTCCTTATCTAAGTCCCATCACTTAAAGTTTCACTGCCTAAGAAGCTTTTAAAATCACAGAATGTTCAGGCTGCAGCATTCCAAAGGAAGAGGGAATTCCCCATGTGCTCTCCATGGGAAGCATCTATGTGTGGGCTACTTTTAGAGAGGCAGCGACTCTGATGTCATATATAGTGATTGTTTACTACATGCCAGGCACTGTGTAAAGCATTTTGCAATCATTTTCTTATTTATCTGTTTTTCAGCCAGTGGTTGATGCCTACCAGTTGGTGACCATGGAAATCACAACACTCCCTCCACTACCTCACCCCTCACCATCTGAAATTTTTAATTTATAAACTTAAGACCCGAAGAATCAATCATGAAATTGAAGTTTAAATGAGTGCTTCCTGCTTGTTTTGTTCAATTTACAGTAAACCTTAACATCAAGTTGATGACTTCAACTTTCAGAAATACATTCCCCACATTCAAAGAAAGACAGACAAAATGAAAAGGCAGAGGACTATGTAGCAGATGAAAGAACAAGATAAAACCTCAGAAAAACAATTAAATGAAGTGGAGATAGGCAACCTTCCAGAAAAAGAATTCAGAATAATGACAGTGAAGATGATCCAGGACCTCAGAAAAAGAATGGAGGCAAAGATCGAGAAGATGCAAGAAATGTTTAACAAAGACTTAGAAGAATTAAATAACAAACACCTAGAAGAATTAAAGAACAACCAAACAGAGACGAACAATACAATAACTGGAATGAAAAATACACTAGAAGGAATCAATAGCAGAATAACTGAGTCAGAAGAATGGATAAGTGACCTGGAAGACAGACTGGTGGAATTCATTGCCGCAGAACAGAATAAAGAAAAAAGAATGAAAAGAAATGAAGACATCCTGAGACCTATGGGACAACATTAAATGCACCAACATTCACAATATAGGGGTCCCAGATGGAGAAGAGAGAGAGAAAGGACCAGAGAAAATATTTGAAGGGATTATAGTCGAAAAGTTCCGTAACATGGGAAAGGAAATAGCCACCCAAGTCCAGGAAGCGCAGAGAGTCCCAGACAGGATAAACCCAAGGAGAAACACACCGAGACACATAGTAATCAAACTGACAAAAATTAAAGACAAAGAAAAATTATTAAAAGCAACAAGGGAAAAACGACAAATAACATACAAGGGAATTCCCATAAGGTTAACAGCTGATTTCTCAGCAGAAACTCTACAAGCCAGAAGGGAGTGACACGATATATTTAAAGTAATGAAAGGGAAGAACCTACAACCAATATTACTCTACCTGGCAAGGATCTCATTCAGATTCAACGGAGAAATCAAAAGCTTTACAGACAAGCAAAAGCAAAGAGAATTCAGCACCACCAAACCAGCTCTAAGACAAATGCTAAAAGAACCTCTAAGTGGGAAACACAAGAGAAGAAGAGGACCTACAAACACAAACCCAAAACAATTAAGAAAATCGTAATAGGAACACACATAGCGATATTTACCTTAAATGTGAATAGATCAAATGCTCCATTGGATCAAATGCTCCAATGGATCAGGCTCGCTGAATGGATACAAAAACAAGACCCATATATATGCTGTCTACAAGAGACCCACTTCAGACCTAGGGACACATACAGACTGAAAGTGAGGGGATGGAAAAAGATATTCCATGCAAATGGACATCAAAAGAAAGCTGGAGTAGCAATACTCATATCAGATAAAATAGACTTTAAAATAAAGAATGTTATAAGAGTCAAGGGAGGACACTACATAATGATCAAGGGATCAATCCAAGAAGAAGATATAACAATTATAAATATATATGCACCCAACAGAGGAGCACCTCAATACATAAGGCAACTGCTAACAGCTATAAAAGAGGAAATCGACAGTAACACAATAATAGTGGGGGACTTTAACACCTCACTTACACCAATGGACAGATCATCCAGACAGAAAATTAATAAGGAAACACAAGCTTTAAATGATACAACAGGCCAGATAGATTTAATTGATATTTATAGGACACTCCATCTGAAAACAGCAGATAACACTTCCTTCTCAAGTGCTCATGGAACATTCTCCAGGATAGATCACACCTTGGGTCACAAATCAAGCCTTGGTAAATTTAAGAAAATTGAAATCATATCAAGCATCTTTTCCAACCACAATGCTATGAGATTAGAAATAAATTACAGGGGAAAAAAACGTAAAAAACACAAACACATGGAGGCTAAACAATACATTACTAAATAACCAAGAGATCACTGAAGAAATCAAAGAGGAAATCAAAAAATTCCTAGAGACAAATGACAATGAAAATACAATGATCCAAAACCTATGGTATGCAGCAAAAGCAGTGCTAAGAGGGAAATTTATAACAATACAATCCTACCTCAAGAAACAAGAAAAATCTCAAATAAACAATCTAACCTTACACGTAAAGGAACTAGAGAAAGAAGAACAAACAAAACCCAAAGTTAGTAGAAGGAAAGAAATCATAAAGATCAGAGCAGAAATAAATGAAATATAAACAAAGGAAACAATAGCAAAGATCAATAAAACTGAAAGCTGGTTCTTTGAGAAGATAAACAAAATTAATAAACCTTTAGCCAGACTCATCAAGAAAAAGAGGGAGAGGATTCAAATCAATAAAATTAGAAATGAAAAAGGAGAAGTTACAACAGATACCGCAGAAATACAAAGCATCCCAAGAGACTACTACAAGCAACTCTATGCCAATAAAATGGACAACCTGGAAGAAATGGACAAATTCTTAGGGAGGTATAACCTTCCAAGACTGAACCAGGAAGAAACAGAAAATATGAACAGACCAATCACAAGTAATGAAATTGAAACTGTGATTAAAAATCTTCCAACAAACAAAAGTCCAGGACCAGATGGCTTCACAGGCGAATTCTATCAAACATTTAGAGAAGAGTTAACACCCACCCTTCCCAAACTCTCCAAAAAATTTGCGGAGGAAGGGACACTCCCAAACTCATTCTGCAAGGCCATCATCACCCTGATACCAAAACCAGACAAAGATACTACAAAAAAAAGAAAATTACAGACCAATATCACTGCTGAATATAGATGCAAAAATCCTCAACAAAATACTAGCAAACAGAATCCAACAACACATTAAAAGAATCATACACCATGATCAAGTGGGATTTATCCCAGGGATGCAAGGATTCTTCAGTATATGCAAATCAGTCAATGTGATAAACCATATTAACAAACTGAAGGATAAAAACCACACGATCATCTCAATAGATGCCAAAAAACCTTTCAACAAAATTCAACACCCATTTATGATAAAAACTCTCCAGAAAGTGGGTATAGATGTTACCTACCTCAACATAATGAAGGCCATATACGACAAACCCACAGCAAACATCATTCTCAATGGTGAAAAACTGAAAGCATTTCCTCTAAGATCAGGAATAAGGCAAGGATGTCCACTCTTGGCACTGCTATTCAGCATAGTTTCAGAAGTCGCAGCTATGGCAATCAGAGAAGAAAAAGAAATAAAATGAATACAAATTGGAAAAGAAGCAAAACTGTCACTGTTTGCAAATGACCTGATACTATACATAGAAAATCCTAAAGATGCCACCAGAAAACTGCTAGAGCTAATCAATGAATTTGGTAAAGTTACAGGATACAAAATTAATGCACAGAAATCTCTTGCATTCCTATACACTAACAATGAAAGATCAGAAAGGAAATTAAGAAAGCAATCCCATTCACCATTGCAACAAAAAGAATAAATACCTAGGAATAAACCTACTTCAGGAGGTAAAAGACTGGTACTCGAAAAACTATAACACACTGATGAAAGAAATCAAAGATGACACAAACAGATGGAGAGATATACCATGTTCTTGGATTGGAAGAATCAATATTGTGAAAATGACTATACTACCCCAAGCAATCTACAGATTTAATGCAATCCCTATCAAATTACCAATGGCATTTTTTACAGAACTAGAACAAAAAATCTTAAAATTTATATGGAGACACAAAAGACCCCAAATAGCCAAAGCAGTCTTGAGGGGAAAAAAAGGAGCTGGAGGAGTCAGACTCCCTGTCTTCAGACTATACTACAAAGCTACAGTAATCAAGACAATATGGTACTGGCACAAACACAGAAAGATAGATCAATGGAACAGGATAGAAAGCCCAGAGATAAACCCCTGCACATATGATTACCTTATCTTTGATAAAGGAGGCAAGAATATACAATGGAGAAAAGACAGCCTCTTCAATAAGTGGTGCTGGGAAAACTGGACAACTACATGTAAAAGAATGAAATTAGAACACTCCCTAACACCATACACAAAAATAAACTCAAAATGGATTAAGGACCTAAATGTAAGGCCAGACACTATCAAACTCTTAGAGGAAAACACAGGCAGAACACTTCATGACATAAACCACAGCAAGATCCTTTTTGACCCACCTCCTAGAGAAATGGAAATAAAAACAAAAATAAACAAATGCAACCTACTGAAACTTAAAAGCTTTTGCACAGCAAAGGAAACTATAAACAAGACGAAAAGACAGCCCTCAGAATGGGAGAAAATATTTGCAAACGAATCAACGGACAAAGGATTAATCTCCAAAATACATAAACAGCTCATGCAGCTCAATATTGAAAAGACAAACAACCCAATCCAAAAATGGGCAGAAGACCTAAACAGACATTTCTCCAAAGAAGACATACAGATGGCCAAGAGGCACATGAAAAGCCGCTCAACATCACTAATTATTAGAGAAATGCAAATCAAAACTACAATGAGGTATCACCTCACACCAGTTAGAATGGGCATCATCAGAAAATCTACAAACAACAAATGCTGGAGAGGGTGTGGAGAAAAGGGAACCCTCTTGCACTGTTGGTGGGAATGTAAATTAATACAGCCACTATGGAGAACAGTATGGAGGTTCCTTAAAAAACTAAAAATAGGGCTTCCCTGGTGGCGCAGTGGTTGAGAGTCCACCTGCTGATGCAGGGGACACGGGTTCGTGCCCCGGTCTGGGAGGATCCCACATGCCGTGGAGCGGCTGGGCCCGTGAGCCATGGACGCTGAGCCTGTGCTCCACAGCGGGAGAGACCACAACAGTGAGAGGCCCGCATACCACAAAAAAAAAATAAAAATAAAAATAAACTAAAAATAGAATTACCATATGACCCAGCAATCCCACTACTGAGCATATACCCAGAGAAAACCATAATTCAAAAAGACACATGCACCCCAATGTTCATTGCCGCACTATTTACAATAGCCAGGTCATGGAAGCAACCTAAATGTCCATCGACAGACTAATGGATAAAGAAGATGTGGTACATATATACAATGGAATGTTACTCAGCCATAAAAAGGAACAAAATTGGGTCATTTGTAGAGACATGGATGGACCTAGAGACTGTCATATGGAGTGAAGCAAGTTGGAAAGAGAAAAACAAATATCATATATTAACACACATATGTGGAATCTAGAAAAATGGTACAGATGAACCGGTTTGCAGGGCAGAAATAGAGACACACATGTAGAGAACAAACATATGGACACCAAGGGGGGAAAGTGGTGGTGGGGGTGGGATGAACTGGGAGATTGGGATTGACATATATACACCAATATGTATAAAATAGATAACTGGTAAGAACCTGCTGTATAAAAAATAACATAAAATAAAATTCAAATAAAATACAGTCCCATGCATTTCTTTATAGAATCTCTATGAGATAGCTATAGCGGGCATTGTAATTTCAATTTTCTAAATGGGTAAACTGAGGCACACAGAAAGCATCTATCAGGGTCTGGAACCGGCACTAAATATTTTAAGCCATATCCAACGTGAATGGAAGAGTTCGTCAGCTTTGCAGAGGCGTGAGCAAGTGAAAAATGGGATTGTTATTTGGGATTGTCTCCTTACAGGTGAGTAACCACAGAGGGGGAGACAGGAATGTACTTGGCCTTCACCTCATTCAGCCTCATTCAGAACCTCCTCACCTCATTCCTAAACTGGTCCTCCTGCCTCAAGTTTTCCCCCGATTCCACACACCTCTTAGCAACACTTTCAGATTTATCTTTCTACAAGAGAGTTCTGATGTGTCACTTCCTTGCTCAAAAAGCGTCAATAGTTCTTCTTTACTTTAGTTTTAAATATGGGATTTGTAACCAAACACCATCAGAAATACATCTGGGGTTCACTGAGTGGTTTCGGTCTACTTAATCTAAGTCTTGGTCTTCTTGTCTGTAAAATGGGGTAAGACTAGGGTTGATGGGAGGGTTAAAAGAGATATTTTAAGTAGAATGACAGTGCATTGATGCGCTGGTTTTAAAAGATAGAATGAAACACTTGATTCAATTAACAGTAAAACTTTTTTAAGAATTTTTTTGCTGTTTTGATCTTGCTGTGCACCAAGTTCTGTGCTCACACTTTTCATGCAGGCCATTATCAAATCTGCACAACTACCCCTGAGGTAGGAATTACTATTTTTGCATTTTATATATACAAGGAACCTGAAACTCAGAGGTGTCACCAGCTGGTAAATGGTAGCATTTAGTTTTAAACTCAGACCTCACTGAGTTCAAAACTCATTCCCTTCACTGCTATGTTTGGACCACCTACATCAAAGTCACCCGGGGTGGCGGGGCCTTGCAAAAATGCATTCTGGACTGGGGCATAGAGATCAGCTAGACTACCGACAGAATCCATTCTCCCCTTTCTTAGTGACTGAGAAGATGGCAGCATAGCTAGAAGACTGTATTTCCTCATCATTTTTGCAATTTTATGCAGCCATGTCACAAGCTCTCGCCAATGCAAGGTGAGCAGAAGTCATGGGTACCAGCTCCAAGCCAAGGTGAGACATAGACGCATCTTCTCCATCTTCTTCCACTGACTGGAAGCTGGACGTGGTAGGAACTGAGCCCTGACTGAGCAGATGATGACAAGTCTATGCAAGGCAGAGCAGCCTCATGATGGAAGGGCCTCTGGACCCGTCTGGCCTATGTGTTTTGGTTATCAAAGCTGCTCAACAAACCACCCTAAACTGGCACAGTGCTGCTTCCGTAACATTCTGCTGGTCACAGAGCAGTGCCAGAGGCTACTCAGATTCAAGAGGAGGGCACATCAACCTCATTTCTCAATGAGGACAGTGTCAAATAATGTGTGGCCATCCTTAGTCTGCCACATCTCATGAAGATATCCACCAATAAGCAACACCCGCCTTGGATTGCAATGTGTGTGACAGAAATACGTTCTCTGTTCTCTAAGCCATGCTGTTATTGGGCCTCTAAATAGCCTTTTGCCATAACAAATACTCCTAGCGAATTAAAACAGGGGGAGGGCGTGAAGAATCTGCATTCTGACAAGGAACCTGACGGCTTACTGCACACTCGAATTTAAGATTCACTCTGCTGTTCCCGTCTTACCCCTAGGTACTTCATAACCTTTTTTTTTTCTTAGACGGGAATAAATACACAAACCTACTAGAGCATGGACTTGAGGATACGGGGAGGGGGAAGGGTAAGCTGGGACAAAGTGAGAGAGTGGCATGGACATGTATACACTACCAAACGTAAGGTAGATAGCTAGCGGGAAGCAGCCGCATAGCACAGGGAGATCAGCTCAGTGCTTTGTGACCACCTAGAGGGGTGGGCTAGGGAGGGTGGGAGGGAGGGAGACGCGAGAGGGAAGAGATACGGGAACATATGTATATGTATAACGGATTCACTTTGTTATAAAGCAGAAACTAACACGCCATTGTAAAGCAATTATACTCCAATAAAGATGTTTAAAAAAATCTGAAAAAGAATATATGTATATATTCTTACATATAACTGAATCACTTTGCTGTACAGCTGAATCATTGTAAATCAATTATACGTCAAAAAAATAAATCAATGTTTTTAAAGGCAAAAAAAAAAAAAAAAGATTCACTCTGCTAAGCCGCACGGCTACTCCGTCCCATGTCTGACCTCCCAGTGACTCTGAGATAGTTAAGCCCTTTTATCTGATTGTTCAAGGGGTTCACATCTTAGAACAGACACATCTCCACGAGGTTGTTCTGAAGATCCATGACCTTGCTAAATCCCACTTGGAGATACTCAGAGGGGACTTGGAGTTCACCTAGTGAAGTCCTCACTGGTCCGGGAGCTCTTAACACTCTAGGGCTGCAGGATGCTCACTTCAGTGGCAAAAATACAGAAGTCCAGGCAAAAGGAAGTGTTTGCTAATGCAACTCCTATAGGCACTCAGATAAAAGGACTGAACTATTTCAGAGGCATCAAGAAGTTAGAAACTAGAGGTGTGACAGTGTTGCTTAGCTGAGTGGATCTTGAATACAACAGACTTGCCGTCAACCCATAGTGAACGACTTGGTGGGTTTCGCACATGTCACATAACAGGGGAACCAGGCTCCTACACCAGCATGTTAAAACTCTCTAAGCAAGAAAGTTGCAGGAAAGAGCAGTGGTATTTAAAGCAATTCGTGAAGACACCCAACCAAAAAAAAAGGACAGTTTTTTTTTTTAATTTTTGGCTGCGTTGGGTCTTCGTTGCTGCATGCGGGCTTTCTCTAGTTGTGGCCAGCTGGGGCTACTCTTGGTTGCAGTGCACATGCTTCTCACTGCAGTGGCTTCTCTTGCTGCAGAGCACAGGCTCTAGGCACGCGGGCTTCAGTAGTTGTGGCTCACGGGCTCAGCAGTTGTGGCTCGCGGGCTCCAGAGCGCAGGCTCAGTAGTTGTGGCGCACTGGCTTAGCTGCTCCGCAGCATGTGGGATCTTCCCGGACCAGGGCTCAAACCCGTGTCCCGTGCGTTGGCAGGCGGATTCTTAACCACTGCGCCACCAGGGAAGTCCCAAGGACAGTTTTTAGCCCAACGTCTGGCTATTCAAGTCTCTTAGCACCCGGAGGGTCTCATAAAATCAGGTCTCTAATCCAAAAGCCTTATCCTCCTCCTAGCTCACTTCTAGTTCTGTGTGAATATTAAACTTCCTCATGGCTAATATCGGGCCCCTGAAGACTTAAGTTGGCAAAAATTGTCCTCAACAGACATGATAATACCAATCCCATTAGGTTGTTGCAAAGATTAGAGAAGACAATAGAGATGTGAATGCGATGAAAATTCATGAGGGCGATCCATAGAACATGCAGTGCAATGTTCAGAACAAGGTGGCTGCATAGTAAACACAAGTCCCTCTTACTCCCTTTCCAGGTTTAGGAAATAACTTCTAAATCAGGAATGGCAGCTGTTATAGACTGAATTTTTATATCCTCCCAAAATTCACATGTGGAAATTCCAACCCCCAAGGTGATGATATTAGGAGGTGGGGGCCTTCGGGATGTGTTTAGGTTAGGAAGGTGGAGTCCGCATAAATGGGATTGTGCCCTTACAAAAGAGACCCCAGAGAGCTCCCTCACTCCTTCCACCATGTGAGGACACAGTGAGAAGTCATCTGTCTATGAACCAAGAAGTGGGCCCCTCACTAGATACCAAATCGGCCAGCTCCCTGATCTTGGACTTCCCAGCCTCCAGAACTGTGAAGGGTGAATGTTGTTTGCTTAAGCCACCCAGTCTGCAGTATTTTTGTTATAGCAGCCCAAAAGGACTGAGACAGCAGCCCATAGATATTTGATTGGCTGTACACAATGAACTTTTTTTAAAAATAAAAAATGTTGCAAATTAGGTTCAAACATGAAAATTAGAAGGGCTTACATGAAAATTCAGATTTCTGGTTTCTTCTAAAAGAACAGAAGCTCTAGAAACACAGTCCAACCTGGCCCCTACAGGCATGAATTTGAGAGCCTGGGACTTGGTTCTCTCTTGTCAACTTTTGCCCCCTCAGTCTACTTTCCTGGGCTCAAATTTGCCTTCTCAGTTTGGGGGAATGGGCAGGGCAAGAATCTGTTGAAAGTTCTGACATTACCATGAATGTTGAGTGGAGAAATTTGCCTTTGATTCTTGGCCAAATGCTAGGTGCAGGCAATGAGAAAAGACATGCCAATAGTACTGCTTGCTTTGGAGTCATCATGTTTTGTTCTTCACAGATTTGGTGACGCCCTACTATGCCCAGGGCATTATGCTCTAACCGATGGAACATACAAAACTGGCAAGAAAGAGACCTCATTCAGCTAACTCCTGTTCATTGCTTAAGTTTCACTATTAATGTCCCTGCCTCCAGAAAGCCCTCCCAAGTTCCTCCAACTAGGTTAGACTGCAGGTCTACTCTTCTGAACTTCTCCTTTGTCACATTCCATGAACTTGGTCAATGTCTTTCTCTAGCTCCCTCCTCCGAGTTCCTTATGATGTCCTGTGAACTGCTGCATCCCCAGTTCCTAACATGGTGCCTAAGATCCAGTGGGCCCTTAACAATACGCTAAAAGAAAGAATAAATTAATTATTACGTGAATGAATGAATGTATGAATGGCAGAAGATTGGATGTTTATGCAATTAATTGCAATAGAAGTGACAAGTAGGGCAAGTGTATTCATTGGTCGATTGCTCACTTGTTAAACATTTTAAATATCATCCCAGAACACAGGAGAGTTAAGTGTCCAGTGTGCTAATAGCTGTAATTAATTAATAGCTATAATGATTACAAGCAGATATTTTCCACTAAAAGGGCCAGTTCTCTCCCCGCAAGGAATTTTGGTATCAAGTTCCTTATATAAATTAAGCTCCTAGAACACAGTAGGTGCACAGTACGTGCTCAACCCATGACACAAAGTTATTATGAGTGCTGTGATTTACAATACGCATCTATTATCTTCACTGCTATATACTCAGCACAGAATATGGTACACAGTGACGAATCAGAGGCAGAGACTCGCAGAGACACACCCAGCAACAGATCCAGGAATGGGGGGAGACAGAAGAGAGATGGAGAGAAGCAGAGACTCAGAGACATCCCCCAGAGAGATGACACAAAACAGAGAGACAGAGTTGAGCGAGAGAGAGAGAGGTTGTCAGGGAGACACAGATAGACTAAAGAAGGACAAACACAGAAGGACAGAGACAGAAACAGAGGGGATTAAAACAAAATAAATCACAGAGACATAAAACGAGAGTTCTACAAAGTAACAGAGAAAAGGAGCAGATGCAGGGGATGCACAGGTGAACCTGTGGGTCGGCTTTATCTGGAGTATGCAGCACCCGCCAGGGGTCCTGATCCTGGAGTTCTGGGGGCGGTGGGGGGGGGTGCTGGGTAGCACAAGTTTCAAAAGCTCCCCAGGTGACTCTCCTGTGTAGCCTGGACTGAGAACCTTTGCCTAAAGCAAGGTTTCTTGTCAGAGGGGGGACTGTACCAGAATCACTTGGTGTTTAAAATCCTTGGGCCCTTCCTGGGCTATCAATCAGACCTATGAGTGCGGGGCCCAGGCAACTGCATTTTGACATGTTCCTCTGGGAATTCTGAGGTACACTTCAATCTGAGGACCATTGTCCTAAGCTGGTGGCTTTAGGGAAGACAACACACACACACACACACACACACACACACACACACACACACATCTCAGAGCATGCTTGGCGATGATGTTCCCAGGTGCTGGGGTAGCCCAACCTGTCCTTATGTGTGGAAGCACAAGACTCAAGGTCCGAAAACCGGGTCACAGCCTTGCTTCCTACACACTGAATCACCCTAGACTTGTCACTTAACCTCCGGAGCCTGTAATTACTCATCAGTACAGTGAGGTTAATAACCTCAGCTCTGCCTACCTCACAGGGCCTTGTGGTGATCACATGAGATAGAGAATGTACAGGTGCTCTGTAAGCTGAAGAGCCCTGCAGTGCCATCACTAGGTGTCATCACATGGTGTCATAATGATGACACCATGCTGTCACCATTATCATTAATAGGTATGTTGTCTTTTTCCAACACCAACAACCAATTCTCCAGTTCTCCGACTCTCTGACACCAACTAGGTGTCCAACAGTCAACTCTAACACCACCCACAGGCTACCCACACTTCTGTACAGCCAGCTACAAACTCAAGGGTTCCCAAGACCCCTCCCTCAGGTTTGACAGTTGGCGAGAACAGTTCACAGAACTCAGGAAATTGCTATGCTTGCTGTTACCGTTCACCGTAAAGGCTGCAAATGAACAACCAGGTGAAGAGGTACATAGCGTGAGGTCCGGAAGAAGCCCAGCAGCTGCTGTGCCTGTGGAGTCGGGGTGCCCCCCACTCCCAGCATGGGGGTGTGTTCACCAACTATTCAAGAGCGTTTATAACCGCATCTTCAGGCCCCTCCCATCCCCAGGCACTGGGGGAGCTGAAAGTTCCCACCCTTTAACCAAGAGTTTGGTCTTTCTGATGGCCAGCCCCTATCCTGAATCTATCTAGGGGTGTCACCCCAAGTCACCTCATTATCAACTACTCCAGTGTCTAGAAAGGGGCAGAAAGTTATGAATAACAAGAGGTACTGCTATCACTTAGGAAATTCCAAGGATTTTTTAAGCTCTGGACCAGGAACCAGGGACAAAGCCAAATCTATATTTTATTATACCGCAATGAGTAAATTAAAGAGTGCTTGCAATCTTCTCAGTGTCCTGATCACATGCTTTGTTTCATTGGTTCCTTATAACTACTTTGTGACATGGCTAATTTACTATGATTAAGCCCATTTTACAGATGAGGAAATTGAGGTCTGTAGAGATCTAGTGTTTTGCCCAGGATCACAAACAAGCAAATGGCAGAGCCAGGTCCCTTATCATCTTAGATCTGAAAGGAATCTCAAAGACCAGTCCATATAATAACCTTCCTCTATCGGTAAGGACCTCCAAAGTTCAGAGAGATAAGATGTCTAACCTAGGTCATAGAAGGAGTCACTGCTAATTTGTTTAAATTATTTTAAACAAATTGCAGTCATGACAGACAACCTGATTGTGCATGTAGAAAATCCTATTAAATTCACACCAAAAAATCGACTAGAATAAGTGAATTTAGTAAAGTCACAGGATACAAGTCAATGCATAACGAAAATAAATTTCATTTCTGCTGGTAAGAAATAATTGGAAAACAAAATTAGAAATACAATGGGATTACAAAAGCATCAGCAAAGGTATAATAATTAGGAATAAAGTTCATTAAAAATGTGTAAGTTACTGAAAACTAAAGAAGAATATTAAGAGAAATTAAAGATTACTTGAGTAACTGGAATGATGTACCGTGTTCTCGCGTCAGAGACATAATGTTAACATGCCCGTTCTCCCCGAAACGACTGCAAGCCCAACCAAAATCTCAGACTGAAGAAACTGACAAGCTGATTCTAAAATTCCATGAAAAAGCAAAACACCTATGTATTAGTTTGCTTGGACTGCTGCAACAAAGTACCACATGCTGGGTGGCTTAAACAACAAACACTTATTGTCTCACAGTTCTGGAGGCTTGGAGTCCAAGACTGAGGTGCTGGCAGGATTGGTTCTTTCTGAGGGCTGCGAGAGAAAATCTGTTCCATGCCTCTCCCGTAGCTTCTAGTGGTTTGCAGGCAATCTTTGATATTCCTTGGTTTGTAGAAGCATCACCCTGATCTCTGCCTTCATTTTCATGGGGTATTCTCCCTGTGTGCATGTCTACATCCAAATTTCCCCTTTTCAAAGGACACAAGTCATATTGGATTACAGCCCACCCTACAGATCTCATTTTAACTTGCTAGCCACTATAAAGACCCCATCCCCAAATAAAGTCACATTCTGAAGCACTCTGGGTCAGGACCTCAACATATGAGTTTTGGGAGGACAAATAATCTAGGAAAGCCAAGACAATCTTGAAGAAAAACTTACATTACCTGATTATTATAAAGTAACAGTAATCAATATAATATGATAGAATGATGTAAAAGAAAAGAAAAACGTATCAATGCAACACAAAAAAGATTCTAGAAATAGACTCACATGTTATAGTCAATTGTTTCTCTACAAAAACACCAAAGCAATTCTATGGAAAAGGAGTCTTTTTGACAAATGGTGCTGGAATAACTAGATACTCATATGAAAAAAGTGAATCTCAATTCCTATATCATACCATACAAAAAATTAATTTTAGGATGAGTCATAGGCCTAAACGTAAGAGTTAAAACTATAAAGCTTCTAGAAGGGAACATGGGCGAATATGTTATAATAAGCAAACAGTTCTTAAGACACAAGAAGCACTAAGCATACCTTTTTTAAAATTCATAAACTGGATGTCATAAAAATTTTAAACTTCTGTTCATTCAAAAGACACCCTTAAGGAAATTAATAGGGAAGGCATAAAGTGAAAGAAAATGGTTACAATACGTGTATCTGATAAAGTCCTTGTATCCAGAATATAAAAGAAACTCCTACAACTCAATAATAAAAAGAAAAATAATGTAATTTTTAAATGGTCAAAACTCTTAAACAGATACTCCACAAAGGAAGATACACAAATAACCAATTAGTGCATGAAAATGGATCTAATGCCATTACTCATCAGGGAAATGCAAATTAAAACCAGATTAGAAAAAAAAACACTGAATCCCCATCAAAATGGTTTCTTAAAAATCTAATCAACATAAAACATTGGCTAGGATGCGGAACAACCAAAAATCTGAAACATTCCAAATCGGGATACAGAGTGTACAACAATTTTTAGAAAAGATCTGGAAGTGTCTTATAAAATGAAACTTGCATCTACCTTGTAACCCAAAGAAACTCATTCCTAGCAATTCACCCAAGAGAAATGAAAACCTATGTTCACACAAAGACTTGTACATGTTTTATTTATAATAGCCCCAAACTGGAAACAACCCAGGTGTCTATTAATAGAAGAACAGATAAATAAACTGTGGTACATTCATACCATGGAACACTAGGCAGCAGTAAAAAAGGATAAACTGCTGCTTCATGGTTCTCACTGACAATGATGACCAAGAGAAGACGAAACAGAACGCACACAGCCTGGTTCCATTTTATATGCAGTTCAAAAACAGGCAAAATGAATCTAAAAGTGTTAGAAGTCGGAAGAGTTGATCACCTCTGAGAGTGGAGTGTTCACGGAAAGAGACATGACGGGGGCTCCTAGGGGACTGCGAATGTTCTGCATCGTCATCTGGGAGTGACTGTATGTTTAAAACCTGAACACCCTACAGATGAGTGGATAAAAAACGTGTGGTATATAGAATATCTCTTTATTATTTTTTTTACAGCCCCATGGTGACATATCATACCTTCCCAGCATATCCAAGTGTCCCAACACAGGAGTTGGGCAACCCCAGTTTAGTCCAACGTTTTTCAAACTGAGTGCTGCCACCTATTCCTGGTGCCATGAAATTAGTGCACCGAAACTAGCATTTGTGAATCGAATGGAATGGAAAATATCCTAGTATAACAGTTATGTGTGTGCCTGTGTGCGTGACAGCATGTGTGCGTACACACGTCTATGCACACAGGCCACGTACTGGTTGTGATGTGAAATGTATCTTAGCAAGGATCGAATCAAAATATTTGAACCTGACTCTAGTCCATTCCCCACTCCCACAGCCCCGTTTGGAGCGCACACACACCTGCACCAAAAGGCACCTTGGCTGTTGATTTGTAGGTAGACTTCCTTGCTGACCGTCCACAATTAATTGATCCAAAAGGCAAACTCACCTGCAGCTATGGAACAAAAAGAGGTCTTCTGTGTTAACTGAGACGTTTACTCTAAGCAAGGCAGCGACCACTTATGTGTGCTCGCGCTGTAAAGAGTGTGTACTTTTTGCTTTGTTTAGTTACCATGATCCCTCGTCTATGGAAGAACCCCCAGACGCAGCCAACAACATCCCTCTGGGTCCAGATACAACAGGTAAGGGAGGAGCTGGTGGTTCCCTCTCAGAAAAGGGCCAGGCCCCTCAAAAGTGGAGTTATTGGGATCAGACAGGTGTAAACTCCAATCCTGACGTTGTTACCTCCCATCTGTGTGACACCAGACGAGGGAAATCACTCCTTTGAGCCTCAGTTTCCTCATCTGCAAAAAAGAGGTGATGGTAGTACCAACCTCATAGGATTGTCATAGGTTAATAATAATGATGGTTTATACCTAATACAGCGCTTACAATGCCTATGCCTATTGACCCAGGTAATCCTCACTACAACTATGAGAAATGAAGGATCTATTTCCCCACTTTACAGGTGAGAAAACTGAGCCCTAGAAGTTCAGTAATTTGCCCAAGGTTCCCCAGCTGGTAAATTGGGTGCGCTGGGCTTCCCATTCACTCTCTCTGCTCAGTTTTAGCTACTTAATGAAAAAGATTAGTGACAGAGAAAATGATATATAAGAGATCATGCTAATCTTTAAGGCTGTTTACCAAGAATTTGGGGTTCTCTTTCCAGGCACACAGTTGGATTACTGTTCTCCACCCTCTTGAATTTCGGTAAATCCATCTGCTTGCTTTAGCTAATAAAATGTGAGCGGAAGTGATGAGTGCCACTTCTGGGCAAAAGGTTTAAAACAGAGCATATTTCAGCATATTCCTCTCCTTCCTGCTGAGAGGATCATGAAAATACATCAACACGGAGCATCCATTAACCTGTTTTCCTGAAAGGCTAGGGTGAGCGCAGACCTCCTGCCAATATGCCTTTGCCACACTACATGACTGAGAAATAAAGTTTTGTTACATTAAGACGCTGAGATTTGGGGTTACCTCTTCTTATAGCAACACCTGGGCTACCCTGACACAAGCCCTTCACAGATACCATTTACTGAGCTCTGTGTGTCAGATTAGGTGCTAGACACTTTACATACTTCAACTCATTTAACCTTGACCACAACCACAGACAGTAATCCTATGAGTGTGCCCGTCTGCAGACGAGGAACTGAAGCTCCGAGAAGTTAAGTATGTCACCCAGGTTCACACAGCTCCTAAGTGGCACGGTCAGGACCCAAACCTAGACCAAAATGATAACTGCCTCTCCCCCACTCGTGGGAAGTGAACACGGTCGTGTGCTGGAGCCAGCTTGTACCAGCTTGTGAGAGCGGGTTGTGGGCATCCCTTTCCAAGTTCACGTTCAGTGACACCGCACTGGGACCTTGAAATCCACCATGGTGGGAGCATTTACACCATGGAAATTGGCAAATGCTACAAATCAAGGCCTTTCTTTTTTATTGAAGAGCCAAGTTACCATGACACTACTGATTGGACTCCTCTTATCAGAGCCAGCCATGCTGAGTTCCAATCCACTCAACGTGCCCAGGGAAATTCCCAGAAGCTCATCCGGGACCCCTTGGGATTCCCCAAAGTGTTTTTAGTTAATGGGAAAGAATCTACAGCACTACTAATGCAAAGCAGTGGAACCACAAGTTGAATTGTTAAGAGCAAGAAGAGAGAAGATGCTCTGCAGGGTGGTTGAAAAATAGGCTTAGAGAACAAGAGAGGGAAAATCTAGCAGAGGAAAGAAAGGTCTTCCAGTAAGGAGAACGGAGTCTTTAATCTGTGGAGCACACATTTTGTTAAGTCCGCATAATTCATGAAACACAGGAACTTCCCAAGGACAGCTCAAGCTCAGGGCAGAAGATCAAGTTGACAAGATTGGCTTTGGGGTAGAACAAGCGGGGGGGGGGGGGGGCAGGAGGGTCGGTTGCTGGAACTGACCTCTATTTCTCTGTGTTTACACTGCAGCAGGAGCTGTCTCTGCTCATCCATCACCTCAACTAGGCTTCACTTGCAGCCCAGTTTTCCCTGGGGATGGGGGACCTTTGGAGCACTGAACCACAAGGATGGCTAGTGTGTTGGCTTGTGGTGGCTGCCCCCACATCTCCAGACCACTATTCATTCTTGGGATGACAGTGAGAGTAACTCTGCCACTTCCAGGCAGGGTGTCCTCGGACAAGTGATCTTATCTCTCTAAGCCTCAGTTTGCTCTTCTGTAAAGTGGGGCTGATAAGAACTCCTAATACATAGGGCTGTAACGCACAGTGCCCGGCACATAGTTAAGTGCTTAATAAATAGCGGCTTTCAAATTTTATTAGTACAAGGAAGACTAATTATAGGAATAATAATTATAATATTTAATAGTGTCCGATACTCTTCCGAGAGCCTTGCTTAAAATTAATCCTCACAGCAAGCTTTTTAGATAGGTACTATTACTATCCCCATTTTCTAGATGAGAAAACTAAGGTGGGAGAGGGAGTGTCATTTGACCTCGGCACAGTAAGTGGTGGAGCCAACCAGTTATCGAGCTCCTAAGAGCCAAGGAGTTTCTCAACAGTATCTTTCATCCTCACCTGCACACCTTTGAGAGTTAGGTATGTTTGTTTCCATTTTAAAGATGAGGAAACTGAGGCCAGAAGAGTTAAATTAGCTAACCCTGGGTCACTGAGAGAGTAAGAAGCAAAGTGGGAATTCAAGACTAGGTCTCCTCGTCTCTGAGTGTTTGTTTCATTCAACCATTCTTCATTCCCAGAAACAAAAGGAGCAATCCTTGTGAAGACTAAATAATGTTTATTTGGCACTTAGGATATGCATGACACTAGACTAAGCATCCTCCTATCCCAACAGCTACAGGTGGCAGGCTTAGCCCCATTTGACAGAGTAGAAAACTGAGGCACAGAGAGGTTGACCACTTGTCCAAGGTCACCCAGCTAGAAAGTGGCACAGGTGGGATGCAAAACCAGCTGTTCCGAGGCAGAGCCCCCTCACTTAAACACTGGGTTAAATTCTGTCCAGCTCCAGTATCTATTCAACAAACATCCTTGATCTGTGATAAAGAATGGTAAGGCGGACTTTATTCAGGGGGACTACCACTGTAGGAATAGGGACCACTGCAATGGGATTTTGCAGTAGGGAAGAGCGATTGGGCTCAGCTCCAAATACAAGGGAAAGTGGGAATTTATAGCCAAGGAGCAGGGTGGAGGTCAGTGGATGGAAAGTCACTCAGGAAAAACAGCAGGGCAAGGAGTCTGGCTAAATTAGGATTCCTGTGGAATGAAGGACAGGGTGATCAGACATCACCTGGGGCATGCTGGGGGATGAGGAACCCAATCAGATATCCAGGGCGATCAGTGAGCATGGCTAAACAGACTGAGCAGGATTCTTGCGAAATACAGAAAGGAACATTAAAGTCCAAAAGTCAGGGTTTAGTCGAGAAGAGAATTCAGAGGAGACCAACTAAAGTTTGGTTGAGAGAATCTTTGTCACCTGCCATGAGGTCCTCTCACTCTTTTTGACCAGTATCAGAGTAGGATAGAGGGGAAGAGGAGGGACAGGGGTGGAAAGAACCCAGAGCTGGAGACAGGAGGGCACATAGTTGAGAGAGGGGCAATGTTGGAGCCAAAGATGACTGACAGGAAGCTCGACCAATGGCCCTGGGGGCTGGGCCAGCCCCCCTCCTCCACTGGATGTTCGTCCTTCCCTCCTCCCTCCAGAAGGGAAATTATCCCAGTTGTGTCCTGGAGGCCTCAGAACCACCAATTCAAAATGGGTCTGGAAAGATCCCTCAGTATCCTTGGAGATAAAGCGAATATCCCCACCTCACACCTCACTTTGCCCCTCCTGAGAGGGCAGCGGCAGAGACCCGGGAGGTCCCAGCCTCTGCTCTCTTGGCTAGAAAGAGTTATTAAAGCAGAACCTTCTGAAATGACAAAATAAAGGTCGGAGGCTGCCGGCTGAATGGACTTCCAGCTGAGTGTGACAGAGTTAAGCCAGGAGCCGGAGAAACACTTGGCTTTATTAACACCCCCCTCGCTCACCTCCGTGCAGGGTGGGCCTGGGGGTGGCCCAGAAGTGGGGCCCCACCTGGGGAGGAAACTTCGTGTCTCCTGTAGGTGCCAGACTGAATTCCAATGAGAGGGCAAGCCAGTCCCCCAGGAAGCTCACCCTCCAGAACCTCCAGGCCTGCCCATGTCATCGCCGTGTCTCTCCCCTGTCTCCCCTCAAATGCTCCCTGGTCCCCGCATGAGACCCCCAAGTTTCTCGGCTGGCCTACAAGACCCCATGTGATCTGGGCTCTGCCTGCCTCTCAGCCTCATCTCACAATCGTCTTGGCACCGTTCTAGAAAGGCTGCCCCGCACGCAGCTCCTTGCCTACCCTGGGCTGTTTCTCCTCTCCTGGACTTTGATGGGGTTGTCCCTCTGCCTAGAACGCCCTTTCCCTGTCCCCTCCCATCGGCCACTTTCACCAAGGAGCCCCTAGTCATCCTTCCTGATTCTCCTCATTCTTCCCAGTCGCTGTCTTCTTCCCCCAGTGCGGGGTCGGGCGCTGTTTGTGTCTCCTAGGGCTGCTGTAACCAATACCACACCGGTGATTTAAAACAGCAGAAATCTACTCTCTCACAGTGCTGGAGGCTACATATCTGAAATCAAGGTGGCAGCAGGGCCGCGGTCCCTCAAAGCCACTAGGGGAGGATCTTTCCTTGCCTCTTCCAGCTTCCGGCGGCTCTGGCTTTCCGTGGCATGTGGCAGCATCACTCCAACCTCCATCTTTGCATGGCCTTCCTCCCTCTGTGTCTCTTTTCTTCTTAGAAGGACACCAGTCTTTGGATTTAAGGCCCACACTAATCCACTGTGACCTTATCTAACTACTTACATCCTGTTGGGCTGCACCCCACTGGCCTGCAAGCCCTGTACTTGTCCAGCCTCAAGGCCGAAGAAAGAGCCCAGCGTCAGCAACAGTGACGTCAGTGGTTTAATGGATGGGGGATCTTACACGTCTGAAGCAAGGTCCTGGAGCGACACCCCACCATGTTCTGCAGACATGGCGGCAGTCTTTGCTATGGGGGGAGGGGAGAGGTATGGAAACTAGCAGAGGAGCACGCCCACCCCACGCCCCTCACCCTCTGGTGGAGATGTTCTGATCTAAAGATTAGAACAATCACTAGCTGGGCCGTAGGCAAGTATGCAGGCATTTACTGATTAGGCTCTATGTTTAAGAGGGAAGGTCAGTCCTGTGGGTAGGGTATAGGTGAAGCAGGCACTGGCTGACCAGGGGATGTACAGAGAGCAAGACAACAGCCATCTTGGGTGGCCTGATCATACACATCTGCAAAGACCCTATTGCCAAATAAAGTCACATTCTGGGGTTTCCAGGTGGACATGAATTTTGAGGGGAAATTATTCAACCCAGTACACGCTCTTAAAAAAAAAAAAAAAAAAGGCTGGGTCTCTGAGGCTATGATGTCACAGTCAGATATTCCATTTGAGAAAAACGGCTTAAGTGAGCACCCAACGGTGGGGAGCCAGTGACCCCTTTACAGCTTCCCTGGTAGTGGGCTTCCCTGGTGGCACAGTGGTTAAGAATCCACCTGCCAATGCAGGAGACATGGGTTCTAAGTCCTGGTCCGGAAAGATCCCACATGCCGCGGAGCAACTAAGCAAGTGGGTCACAACTACTGAGCCGGCGCTCTAGAGCCCGCGAGCCACAACTATTGAGCCCGCGTGTTACAACTACTGAAGCCCGCGAGCCTAGAGCCAGTGCTCGGCAACAAGAGTAGCCCCTGCTCGCCGCAACTAGAGAAAGCCCACGTGCAGCAACGGAGACCCAATGCAGCCAAAAATAAATTTAAAAAAAAATTTGAAAAAAAAAGCTCCCCTGGTAGGTTCAAGCCTGTGCCTGATAACATCTTTGCTCAAGGCCCTGATGACCCCTCCCTTTTGCTTGCCCCACTTAAAACAATCTGGCAGGAGAGGAGAAATACTCAACACCTGTAAACAGACCCCATCAGCTAATAAAGCAGAAAGCAATAATCTGTCGCTTTGAAAGTATGAGCCAACACGTTTCTCAAGAAGCTTTCCATTCTAGCCTAATAACATTAGGCTAGTAAACGGCTTGCCTCTCTCTGTCTCTGTCTCTCTCTCTCATCTGTGTATTTCCATATAATGAATGTCAGGTCATCTTTGGGAATGTTAAACATCCAGGTGGCCCATGCAATTGGAGAGCAGGCACATTATTAATTCCAAAGGCAAGGGGGAAAAATGAAACCCAAAGCAAGAGAGAGTGATGGAGTCAGCGACTTGGGGGTTCAAATACTGGCTTTGTGGGGCCTTTAGGGACTTTCCACCCCCTCACTTGTTCCCGTAAACCAATTCTTCTCCCTATCGTGCGCCACTCCTTCTCCCTATCGAAACCAATTCTTCTCCCTATCGTGCGCCACTCCTTCTCCCTATCGAAACCAATTCTTGGAGTTTTTCAGTTGACGGCGACTTGCCAGACAGCAGGTAATTTTCCAGTTGCCCGTAACAGGTATACGCCCTAACCGCCACAATGAACAGACAACTATAACGGCCAGAAGGTGGGACAAAAGTTCCTAAGCCAATGAATTCAAAAGTCACCACATTTACCCAATCATTGTGAGAATATACCCGCCCTATGAGTAAATAAACCTATAAAAAGTATGTGATTCCGCTTTTAGGGGTTCCCCATCGGCCTCCTGCGTGAGGTTCAGGGAACCCCGGTGCATCGGCTCCTAATAAACCTCTTGCGTGTTGCAGCGGCTCTCGACTCTTGGCGGTTCTTGGGCGAGTTGGAATCCCTCGTAGACCGTTTGGGTCTAACATTTGGGGGCTCGTCCGGGATCCCCTCTCGCCCCCGGGTCACAAGAACATCGGGAGTCGGAGGTATCAGGTAGGCTCGAGCCCAATTGTCTGTTTGTTTGTCGTTTGTTTGTTGCTAGCCGCCATTAGAAAAAAGCCGTGCGAACCGGCTTGCTGTGGAATCTGTATTGGACTCCTGGCTAGGCAGACGTGCCGAAAGCTGGTGTCCACGGGCCCCGGGGGACGCCCTGGTGGTCCATCTGGAAGGAGAAACAAATTTTGTCTCCCCTTCATCTGGTTCTGGCAGGTTATATAAGCTGCCATCTGAATTTGAGTTGGTTTCGGGTTTAAGTTCGCGGCGGCTGGTTCTGGCAGGTTATATAAGCTGCCATCTGAATTTGAGTTGGTTTCGGGTTTAAGTTCGCGGCGGCTGGTTCTGGCAGGTTATATAAGCTGCCATCTGAATTTGAGTTGGTTTCGGGTTTAAGTTCGCGGCGGCAATATCAATGTGTGTCTTTTGAAATTTTATTGTTTTTCTGTACTATTATCTTTCTTTTGACGGACGACAATGGGACAAACTATGACGACTCCTCTTTCTCTTACCCTAAGCCACTGGACCGAAGTTAGGGCTAGGGCCCACAACCTTTCGGTAGAAGTAAGGAAAGGAAAATGGCAAACGCTGTGTACCTCTGAGTGGCCTACATTTCAGACAGGGTGGCCACCCGAAGGATCTTTTTTGTTAGATAAGGTTGGGCTAGTCAAGTCTAGGGTCTTTAACACAGGACCCCACGGACACCCAGACCAGATACCATATATCTTGGTCTGGGAAGATCTAGTTCTCTCCCCGCCTCCGTGGGTCCGGCCCTTTGTTTCCTCAACAGGCACGTCTGCATGCGCTCCAGCACAATCGGAGATATTGGCCCTGAAGAAAACCCCAGACACGGAAAAGTCATCTGCTGCCCCGGACCCGCCAAAGGCGATATATCCTGACCTGCAGTCTGATTTGCTTCTTCTAGATTCCCCACCTCCTTATCCTCCGGCCCTAAATCCCATGTCGCCCCTAGGACCCCCAGCTTCACAACCCTCCGCACCAGTAGGGCCACCTGTTATGGCGGAAAGGGGGGGTCCCTCGGCGGGCACCAGAAGCCGGAGGGCTGTTTCCCCGGATCCTACTGCTTTACCCCTTAGAGAATATGGCCCCCCCGATAACCACGGGAATAGGCCCCTTCAATACTGGCCCTTTTCCTCTGCAGATCTTTATAATTGGAAGATGCATAACCCTACTTTCTCTGAAAACCCACAGGCTCTTACTGCTCTAATAGAGTCTCTTGTCTTCTCCCACCAACCCACCTGGGATGATTGTCAACAGCTCCTCCAGACTCTCCTCACAACTGAGGAGAGGCAACGGGTTCTCCTGGAGGCTAGAAAGAATGTGTTAGGCGCCAATGGACAACCTACCCAGTTGCCTAATGAGATTGATGCCGGTTTTCCACTCGTCAGGCCGAATTGGGACTTTAATACCCTGGAAGGTAAGGAGCACCTGAAAATGTATCGCCAGGCTCTGGTGGCGGGTCTCCATGGAGCGGCCAGGCGCCCCACGAATTTGGCTAAGGTAAGAGAGGTAACTCAGGGGCCCCAGGAATCGCCAACCGTGTTCCTAGAACGCTTAATGGAGGCTTTTAGACGATTCACTCCTTATGATCCAACCTCTGAGGAACATAAGGCCACCATAGCAATGGCCTTTATTGACCAGGCGGCCCCTGATATTAGAAAGAAGTTACAAAGGCTGGATGGCCTACAAGGTTTCTCCCTTCAGGACTTAGTAAAAGAGGCAGATAAGGTATATAATAAGAGGGAGACAGAAGAAGAAAGAGAAGAAAGAAAGCAGAAGGAACAAGAGGCTCATGAGGTAAGATGAGATAAGAGGCAAGAAAGACATTTGAGTAAGATACTGGCCACTGTAGTCAGAGGAGGAAACAGTAGAGACAGAAATAGACAGGAAGGGCGAACAACGGATAGAAGGCGGCCATTAGACAAGGACCAATGTGCCTACTGTAAAGAAAAAGGTCATTGGGCAAGAGAATGCCCTAAAAAAAGGAACGGGGGAAGGATCACTAAGCCTTTTCATCTGTACGTGGCCGAGAATAAAGGTATTGCAAAGGGAGTACTAACTCAGAAACTGGGCCCCTGGAATCGCCCGGTTGCGTACCTATCAAAGAAATTGGATCCTGTGGCAGCAGGATGGCCCGCCTGTTTAAAAATAATCGCCGCGGTGGCCGCTTTGGTCAAAGATGCTGACAAACTGACTTTGGGGCAGAACCTAATGATAACAGCCCCCCATGCATTAGAAAGTGTAATTCGCCAGCCACCCGACAGATGGCTAACAAATGCCAGGATGACTCATTACCAAGCCCTGCTGTTAAACTCAGATCGTATTAAGTTTACCTCAGCCACAGGACTCAACCCGGCCACCTTGCTACCCGACCCTGACCTGGAAAGCACTACCGTCATCCATGATTGTCAGGAAGTACTGGCTGCAGCACACGGTAGCAGACCAGACTTGATGGATCAGCCCCTCCCCAACGCCGACGTTACCTGGTTTACTGACGGAAGCAGTTTCCTAGAGGAAGGTAAGCGTCGGGCGGGAGCTGCCATGGTAGACGGGAAAGAGGTCATCTGGGCAGCCACATTACCGCAAGGGACATCGGCCCAACGGGCTGAACTAATCGCCATGACTAGAGCATTGGAACTAGCAGAAAACAAAAAGGTAAACATCTATACGGACAGTAGATACGCATTTGCTACCGCCCAGGTCCATGGGGCCATTTACCAACAAAGAGGGTTGCTCACCTCGGCGGGCAAAGAAATTAAAAACAAAGAAGAAATAGTGGCACTGCTAGCTGCCCTCATGCTCCCCACTAAAGTCAGCATCATTCATTGCCCCGGACACCAGAAGGACAATACCCCGGTGACAAGAGGCAACAACATGGCAGATAGGGTGGCACGAGAAGTGGCTCTACGGAAAATCATACTAGAACTATCAGATGAGAGTCCTGGGAAACCAAATAATAGGGGAACAATTACCCCAGCCATAACTAAAGGAACATTACCTCCTCAACAAGCAAAATCCATGCTACAACAGATTCACAGATGGACACACTTGGGAACCAAAAAGATGGTGTCCCTACTACACAAGACAGGTTATGATACCCCTGGACTAACTAAATTAGCTGAGCAGATTGCACGAAAGTGCATTCCATGCCAACAGGTAAACTCCCATAAAGGAAAACTTGAGGTCGGAAAAAGGCTCAGAGGAGACCGCCCAGGAGCCTATTGGGAGGTCGACTTCACTGAAATACGCCCTGGAAGGTACGGTAACAGGTATCTTCTAGTTTTTATAGATACCTTCTCAGGATGGGTAGAAGCTTTCCCGACGAAGAAGGAGACAGCTACTGTGGTGGCCAAAAAGATCTTAGAAGAAATTTTCCCCCGGTTCGGGGCACCAAAGGTAATAGGATCAGATAATGGTCCCGCCTTCGTCGCCCAGGTAAGTCAGGGTGTGGCCAAATACCTGGGGACTGATTGGAAATTACATTGTGCCTATAGACCCCAGAGTTCAGGACAGGTAGAGAGAATGAATAGAACTCTAAAAGAGACCCTAACTAAATTGTCCATAGAGACTGGCGGTACAGATTGGACGGTGCTCCTTCCCTTAGCCCTGTTCCGGGCTAGAAATACCCCCTCCCGCTATTATCTTACTCCATTTGAAATACTATACGGGGCCCCACCTCCTCTTTTTACGCTAAGGGAGAAATTAAGTCCTGACTGCCAGAATAACACTGACTTATATGCTAGGCTGTTGGGACTCCAGTTGGTCCAAAAGGAGGTGTGGTCCCAGCTGGCAGAGGCTTACCGACCAGGAACACCAGCAGAGGCTCATCCCTTCCAAGTCGGAGATTCCGTGTACGTCCGTCGGCACCGAACCCAGACTCTAGAGCCTCGGTGGAAAGGACCATACATCGTCCTGCTCACCACCCCCACGGCTATAAAGGTAGACGGCATCGCTGCGTGGATCCACGCTTCACACGTGAAGGCCGCACCAGCATCTGCAACATCGGAATGGCGAGCCCAAAAGACCAGCAACCCGCTCAAGCTCAAGCTTCTGCGATCATCAGATTTATAACTTTAACTTTGTTACCCCTACTGACTGTGAGTAATTTTAGTCCTCACCTGCCCCAGCATTTAACCTGGCAGGTAATTTCCCAAACTGGAGATGTAATATGGTCTGTTAGCCATACTGCTGCTCCTTGGACCTGGTGGCCAAACCTTTTTCCTGATGTTTGTAAACTGGCCATAGGGGCTCCCGGTTGGGATTTAGAAGACTATTATGATCAACATAATGTTCCAAAATTTTTATCAACTAGAGCTGATTCCTCCGGAAAGGGTTGCAAAAACGGGATTCGGAGGACTGGGCTCAGAGCTCCTGCTTTCTACATATGCCCCGGGTTCCATCGCCACAGGTCCCTTAATTATAAATATGGAGGAACTGAAAACTTTTATTGCAAAAGCTGGGGATATGAAACCACAGGAGACACCTATTGGAAGCCCACCTCTGGCTGGGACTTTATTAAGGTGACAGCCAATTATACACACCCAACCAACCCCTTAACTTATAGGCCTGAATGTACTAAATGGTGCCATCCCCTTAAGATTTCTTTTAGTGAACCAGGAAAAAAAGATAAAAAACTGGATAAATGGCCATTCATGGGGAATCAGGTTTTATAAAGAAGGATATGATGATGGATTACTAATGACCATCAAACTAAAAATTGAAACCCCTACTCCAGTTCCTATAGGCCCCAACCCTGAGATAGGGCACTCTTTGCTACCTTTGGCCCCTCCCACAGCGTTACCAGAGATAAGAAACCAAACTTTTGAGCCAAAAGAAATGACAATCAAGCCCAAGACCCCCCGGGACCGAATGCTCTCATTGGTCCAGGCGGCTTTTGAGGTTTTAAATGCCACAAACCCGGAGGCTACCAAATCATGTTGGCTTTGCTATGCTGCTCCTCCCCCTTATTATGATGCTATAGGATATAATTCTAATTATAATAATGTTAACACTCCAGATCAATGTCGATGGAAACAAGAAGAAAATAGTAAATTGACCCTGGCCTCAGTATTAGGAAACGGTACATGTGTAGGAACGCCCCCCTCGTCCCACCGACATCTTTGTGCCAATTTAAGCCTCCCACAGGGCTCAGGGTATCTCCTCCCTCCTCCGGATGGATGGTGGGCATGTAACACAGGATTGACCCCCTGCATTTCTTTAGAGGTCCTTAAAGCTTCAACCGATTTTTGTGTGTTAGTTCAGCTAGTCCCCAGACTCATTTATCATTCAGATTCATCCTTTCTAGATGAATATGAGGGCAGAAGAAGGTTTAAGAGGAAACCCATAACACTCACCCTGGCTGTACTCCTAGGACTAGGAATGGCAGCCGGGGTAAGAACAGGTGCAACAGCCCTCATTCAACAACCCCACTATTATGATGCCTTAAGACAAGCTGTAGATGTTGACCTCCGGGCGTTAGAAAGTTCCATAACTCAGTTAAAAGAATCCCTCACCTCGCTTTCAGAGGTGGTAATGCAAAACAGGAGGGGATTAGATCTGCTGTTCCTTAAGGAGGGCGAACTATGTGCTGCACTAAAAGAAGAATGCTGTTTTTATATTGATCATTCTGGGGCTATTACCAAAACTATGGACAAACTTAGGGAGCGCCTGGACAAAAGACAACAGGAAAGGAAAAATCAAAAAGGATGGTTTCAATCGTGGTTTGATAAATCTCCCTGGCTTACTACTTTAGTTTCCACCTTGTTAGGGCCCCTCATTATTTTATTGTTGCTCTTAACTTTTGGACCATGCATTCTGAATCGCCTGATAGCCTTTATTAGAGAACGCATTAGTACGGTACAAGTTTTAATGCTAAGGCAACAATACCAAAACTCGCAAAAAGAAACTGAAATTCCATGATTGAAATTAGTTACCAAAAAAAAAGGGGGGAATGTGGGGCCTTTAGGGACTTTCCACCCCCTCACTTGTTCCCGTAAACCAATTCTTCTCCCTATCGTGCGCCACTCCTTCTCCCTATCGAAACCAATTCTTCTCCCTATCGTGCGCCACTCCTTCTCCCTATCGAAACCAATTCTTGGAGTTTTTCAGTTGACGGCGACTTGCCAGACAGCAGGTAATTTTCCAGTTGCCCGTAACAGGTATACGCCCTAACCGCCACAATGAACAGACAACTATAACGGCCAGAAGGTGGGACAAAAGTTCCTAAGCCAATGAATTCAAAAGTCACCACATTTACCCAATCATTGTGAGAATATACCCGCCCTATGAGTAAATAAACCTATAAAAAGTATGTGATTCCGCTTTTAGGGGTTCCCCATCGGCCTCCTGCGTGAGGTTCAGGGAACCCCGGTGCATCGGCTCCTAATAAACCTCTTGCGTGTTGCAGCGGCTCTCGACTCTTGGCGGTTCTTGGGCGAGTTGGAATCCCTCGTAGACCGTTTGGGTCTAACAGCTTCATCACTTACCGACCTGTGAATCTTGGGCCTCAATTTTCTCATCAGTAAATGGGGATAATAATCACACCTTCCTCCCTGGCTTGTTTCAGGATTAAGTGCCTGGCACCAAATGAGCACCTGAATAAATGCTACCTGGTGATGTTTTATAAATAAAATTTTTTTGAGTAATCATATTGTTAGTTTGTTACTGTATATTTCGGAAACATGATATATTTGTATTACCAAAAAAGCAAGTAAGAAGCTAATTTCTTGTCATGAGGAGTTAAGGTTTTTCAGCTTAAAAGAGAGACACATATGAAATCAAAATAAAAACAATGCAGCCCAAGTGTGAATTAGAAATACATTTACGAACATGAGGCAGTTTCTCCCACAAAACATATGTATTCTCTAACTGCCCTCTTAAAATCCCTGGAAACGACAGCTAACCCAGGAGCAATGAGCCCTGATTATGGTCTCAAATATCGTTTGAGGTAACACCCAGATTATGGTCTCAAATATCATTTTCCTATTCAAAGAAAATAGGGCTCCTTGGAGAAACGGCTGACTCCTGACCTTGGGCAGAAAATGTACACGATGAGTCTGAAAGCATCATCATACCAGAGGGTAAGAAAGCTGTTGATATATTAGGGTCATTTCCAAAGGACTCAAGGGCCAACGTTAATAGTGTCCCACCAGCCAAAGATGAGATAATCTGAGCACTAATAAGTATAATGCAACGGAGTTAAACACATCAAATATGTTAAGGATCCACGAATTCATAGTGGTATAAACAACTAATTCAGTTGTTTCATTTAATCCTCAATTCAATGTTACGAAAGAAGATCTAATTAGCTTCTATGTCACAGATGAAGAAACTTAAGCTCAGAGAAGTGAAGTCTCTCATCCAAAATCACAGCTTATAAATGGAGGAGCTGGAATTCCACAGCAGATCTGCGACACTGCAAAACTGCAGAAAGTGTTCAGCAAAGTTTAACTTTCCCTCCACTACCCCACCACATCAGGGCAATAGGAAGGCAGCTAATAAAAAGTGGTGAGAAGAAGGAACTCTCAAAGTTGCATCCCACGGTCTCTTACTCCCTGGTTATAAGCAACAGGGGCTGGTGGTTGAGTGTGTAGCATGATATGTGTGTAAAATGATAATGATGAACCAGTTATAACCACTCTTGTGAGAAATCCATGAGAGCCATTAAACGGTCTTTGGTTTTAAAGTGGTAACCAGCAAGCTGTTTCTCAGATACTTCCTGATTCATGACTGTACCTTCCTGCCCCTTAGACCAGAGTTTCTTAAAGAGTGGTCTGGGAACCATTTTTACCCATGACCTAGGGTACTATCTAAAAGATGCAGGTTCATGGGCCCCATCTCAGACCTACTAAATCGAGCTCTCTCTTAAGAGCCCTGTAATCAGTATTTTTAGCCAAGTTCCCTGGGAGGAATGTGAGAGCATTAAAATTTGAGGTACTGCCTAACATCCCCCAATTGTCATATGAAACACCCTCTGTCTCTTCCTGTCTCCATCCCCCCCACCCCGTTCAATCTATTCTGCACTAGTCAGAGTGATCTTTCTAGAAGACAAATCTGAAACAGCACCACTGTTAAAAGCTTCCAGTGGCTCCCCAGTGTCCTTAGGACAGAGGCCAAATATCTTAGCTCCTTAACAATCTCCAGCCTTGTTTGCCATCGCTCCCAATACCACCCCAAACACTCCCTGCACCCCCATCACGGGGCAGCATGGGAGAAAATTATTATTGATGAGGGAACGAAGCAAGGTAAGGGGAATTCAGAGGATGGGTGAGCCACGGTGTATACCATGACGGAGTGGGAATGGGGAGAGGGATGCCATTTGTTCATCATTCACTCATGTAATAAGCCCTGTGAGCCTACAGTGTGCCAGAACTGTACCAGGTGATGGAGATACATGGAAGAGACATGGCCTGCCCCATCACTCTGAACCTTCCCCAAGTACACTCACGCTTCTACGGCTCTTCCAGAATGCCTGTGCCCACCATTCACTCTAACCCTACCCTTGTCCGCCTCCCCAAATCCTACTCATCCTTCATATAGCCTTCTGGATTCACTGGTACTTGGCCTTCCTTGGTACTTTTAGCTGAGTTAAGGTACCCCTTCTGATCCTATTCTCTCTCTCATCTCAAGATAGTTAGTAATGGGCAGGTTATGTGCCCATCACCCAGCCCCCCATGCTCCCTGGAGAATAGAGGCCATGTCTCTTCCATGTATCTCCATCACCTGGTACAGTTCTGGCACACTGTAGGCTCACAGGGCTTATTACATGAGTGAATGATGAACAAATGGCATCCCTCTCCCCATTCCCACTCCGTCATGGTATACACCGTGGCTCACCCATCCTCTGAATTCCCCTTACCTTGCTTCGTTCCCTCATCAATAATAATTTTCTCCCATGCTGCCCCATCGGGTCAGGGCCATGATCTTGGCAAAGGATGTGATGGGGGGATATTGTATCTTCCAGATGCTCCCTTTAACCTAAATAACAACTGGCCCTTCTGAAGCACTTGCCAGTCTGCAAACTCCTTTGATAAATATGCCCTCCCTACAACAGCCCTTGAAGGCAGGCAAGGTTAGTCTTCGTATCCCCACGACAGAAATGAGTGTGTTTATATATATAACTCAGGGTGCCTGTCCTGTCCACACCCGCTGTTTTGACCGCCCATGCTTAAGAGTTGGCCACAAGTAGCTGGTCATGTTATATGCTCGGAGCCTCCCCTCTGACCACAGCTGATTGGACCAGGAATGTACACTTGATTCAAGTGAGCCAATCAGGTTCTGTCTTGAAAATTTCAACTGGAAAAGAAAGAGGATTTTCCTGAAGGTCATTTTTAGCATTTATGGAACCTGTAAGCTGAGCCAATGTGCAGAGAAAAGCAGAAAGGAGCCACTAGGTGGTTTGAGAAAGAGACAAAGAAAAAGAATGGTTTTCTTGGCTTCTGATCTCTGTTCAGTGCCCCGATGGGAACCTTGTGAGATCCAGCTCTGCGTCCTGCCCTTGGGTCTCAGGAGGCCCTTCACTGTTCTTCCAATAAACTCTCCATCCTACTAGAGTTCATTTGTGTAAGTTTTTGTTCCCTGTAAACAAACAAGCCTTGCCCAGGTAGGGCTGTAAGCAAAAGGAAGAACACTTGGGAATCCGAAGACCTTAGTGACTTTGCCACTGAGCGACTGTGTGACCCCCTAAGACCTCAGTTTCCACTCCTGTCGAGTGGGAGTAGTGATAATACCCACCACACAGGATCGTATTAGTAACACCTGGAAAAGCATCTTGTAGCTACAGAATTATTAAGTGAAGTAACCTGTCCAAGTCCACTGTAATGGTAGGAGAGTCAAGCACCCTAGTGGGCAGCCAATGAGAGAGCTACAAAGGAGAGGCTCAGTGCCCTTCAACCAGGAGCCACCTTCCACAAACAGCCCTCCCAGGACACTGCCTGGACACAGGAGGAAGAATGCAATGGCCCGACCAAGAGGTTACCAGCTTCTGAGAGACACCAGCCTTCAGCGTAAGACCTGGTTACTCCATGAGGGAAGACAGCATCTCCCTCCGGCTCCATCAGTTTCTGTCTCTGGGTCCGTGAGTTCCAGGGGTAGGCATGGTGTCCGTCTTGCTAACAGGCCTATCTCGCACAGCAGGTGCTAACAGGTGAATATCTCCATAATTCTCTGTCTCCAAGTGTCTCTGTTGTGTCCACCTATGCTTTAGTGGTTCTGCCTCTCTGTGTTTTTCTCTCTCCGCCTCTCCCTCCCTCGCCCCACCTTGTCTTTCCTTTGTCTCCTTCTCGGTCTCCCCCTCTTCCGTCTCCCTGTCTGCCTCCCTCTCTCTCATCCCCTCTCGTCCTCCTCCCCACCTCGCCCGCACACACTCACACCTGCCCCAGGCCGCTCCCTCGTACCGGCTCCCTTTGTCTCGGGCCCTCCTCCTTTGCCTGGTAACCGCCCTCCCTAGCAGCCCCGCGGAAACCATAGCAACGGGCCGCCTAAGTCGCCGCCATTCGTCTCCGTTTTGTCCCTCGCAAGCTCGCCACCGCTCCAATTACAGGTACTCGGTCGGCGGCGATGCCTTTGTCTGCAGCCCATTCACAGCGAGCCGGCTCCAGGGCCCAGAAGCTACTGGGCGCTGCCTCGCAAAGCGCCTTTTGTGCCGCCTCCCGGCGCCCCGCGTCGTGCGCAAGGGCAAGGCGAGCTCGGATTCCTGCTCCGACACCGGCGGGGGGAGGGGGAAACGGAGAGGGGAACGCGGGGTAGAAGGTGCAACAGACTGACTGACCCCACAGCCTCTGCAAGAGAAGTCTCGGGCCGGAAGGGCGGGCGGTGGGAACGGGCTCGGGCTCCCCACTGCTGGCTGTGTGCTCCTCTGGGCTCCGACCTTCTGTCCATCCCTCCAGCCTGTAGGTCATCCTCAAGCCACAGAACCTTCCCACGTTCCGTCCCCTCCAGCCCAGATCTCCCCTCTCTTTGCACACTCAGCTCCTACCCCGCCTTCAGAATCCACTCCAGCGCCCCTTGCCCACCTCCATCCCACTTCACTGGCGACCGCAGCTCCCTGTGTGGTGCTTCCCCGCGTGCAATGATATGTGCATTTCTTGAGCAGCACATTAAATTCCTAGGGCTTCTTTAACAAATTACCACAAACTGGATGGCATTTATATCTCACAGTTCTGGAGACCAGGAGTGTGAAAGCCATGTATAAGCCCTGGACCTCAGCAAAGGCGCCTCCCTTGCTCACTGGCCTCAGTGCCCAGTAGAGCGTCTGTGGTCAGTTAAGAGGTGGGTCAATATTTAGTGAATGAATGACTGAGCATGAGTCGCTTTGCCTCCACAAGGCTTAGTACTCCTTAAGCATGAAACAGAAATAACAGCACTGCTTCAAAGCATCACTGAGGAGAACTCCACACCTGGCGTGGAGAGAAGGCTCAAAGACCGGTAACCAGGTGTATTCCTTTCCTGTGACTGCTGTAACAGCTCTGTGACTTAAACCACGGAACTGTATTCTCTCACAGTTCTGAAGGCTAGGAATCCAAAATCAAGGTGTTGGCAGGGCCACACTCCCTCTGAAAGCCCTAGGGGACAATCCTTCCTTGCCTCTTTCAGCTTCCAGGGGGGTGGAAACAGATGTTCCCCGGCTTATGGCTGTACCTCTGCCTCCATCTTCACATGGCCTTCTCCCCGTTCCGTTCTTCTCTTCTTCTTATGAAGACAATTGTGCTTGGATTTTGGGCCCACCCAGAAAATCCAGGATGATCTAATCTCCGGGTCCTTAATTACACCTGCAAAGTCCTTTTTTCCAAATAAAGTCATATTCACTGGTTCCAAGGATTTGACATGGATGTATCTTTGGGGAGGCCCCCATTAGACCTACTACACCGTAGTTATTTTTTCTGTAACTAAGGTCCAAGCTCCGGTTGCTGACAATTTATCAGTACTTACGAGAACCAAGTAGCTGCAGTTCTGAAAGGTACTCATTTTTATTTACTTTTCACAATGACTCTGAGAATGGAAAATCTGTCATTCCCAACTTAGAGTTGAGGCAAATGAGGCAAGAGGGGTGAAGTGATTTCCCTGCAAATCAAAAACCTGGAAATCAGGGAGAATCCCCCCAAAGCATCCTGCTCTTTACCCCTGTGTGCACAAGCCATCCCCCTGCAAAGCCCTTTCTTTCTCCTGATTTCATTGGCTGGGTCCACTCATCCTTCAGGTTCCATCTAACTGGATGTCCCTTTTCCAGAAAACCTTCTCTGCCCCCATAAGTCTGTGTTAGGACCCCTCTTCTGGTTTCCAAGTTATCCTCTATTTACCACTCGGTGTCTGTGTGTCTCCTTCCTCTCAACTGTGAATTCGTTGAGGGTAAGCACTGAGTCTAGTTCAGTGTTACATCGTCATAGCTTAGCATTGAGGCAGGCATTGAGCAAGAGCTCCATAAATATGTATTGAAGCGAGGGACTTCCCTGGTGGCGCAGTGGTTAAGAATCTGCCTGCCAATGCAGGGGACACAGGTTCGAGCCCTGGTCTGGGAAGATCCCACATGCTGCAGAGCAACTAAGCCCGTGAGCCACAACTACTGAGCCCGCATGCCACAACTACTGAAGCCCGCGTGCCTAAAGCCTGTGCTCTGCAACAAGAGAAGCCACGACAACGACAAGCCCGCGCACCGCAAGGAAGAGTAGCCCCCGCTCGCCTCAACTAGAGAAAGCCCGTGTGCAGCAATGAAGACCCAACGCAGCAAAAAAAAAAAAAAAAATCTATTGAAGTGAAATTATGCATGTAATGGCATCGTCAGAGACATTCAACTGAAACACATCAATATCAGTTATATTATCATCATTATTATTACTACCTGTTTAACTGAGATCTCAGTCCCACAGAAATCTTGGCTTGGGAGAAGGCTAGTGGATAGTTATTCCTAGGACTTAAATAATTGCAAAGTTTTAAGACTTGTATAATTGGTAAAATGCTGGTGCCATTAATAAAACGCAGAGAATCAATATGTAGACCAATGCTTATCCAACATTAATGTGCACACAAGTCACCTGGGACTGGTTAAAAATGCACATCCTACTCGGTCCGTGGCAGGACCTGAGATTCTGCACCCATATGCTTTCAGATGATGCCCACACAGCTGGCCCTGGAGAGAACTTGAGACGCAAGGATGCAGCGGATTTGAGCAGAAGGGCCAAGATGATGAGTTGGATTTGGAAATGCTGAGTTTGAGCTGCTGAAGTGATTTTCAAGTGAATATTTCACTGAGGCAGCTGTAAACACAGGCCAGGACTTGGAGAGAGAGGTGTGGGCTACCGCTTCCAATATGGCGCATCATATCAGATGTTGGTGAGTTCGCACATGGGCAAGAAAAAACAAAGATATTGGGGGAGTACCCACATTTGGGAGGAGGAAAATGAGAGAAATAGAGAAGGAGTAGTTGGAGAGAGAGAGAGAAACCAGGATAGTGCAGAGTCAGAAGACAGCCCACTGCTGCAGACCCCATGGATATGAGCGAAGAACTTGCTAATGGAATCTGTGGCCTTGAAATAAAGGTTTTACTGGAGTCCAGAGATGTGTAAAACAGACACTGTTGCCCCCACCCCATATGCCCTTGGCCCACCTGAATTCACCTGCAGCCGCAGCCCACGATATCCCCGTGCACACGCTTTCCACCTCGAGCACCCGTATCTGTCTGTCCTCTCAGCCTGAGGGCCTCCTCCAGCAACCAGGGAGCTTGCTGGGCCTCAGCCCGTATGGATAGGGGAGTTAACACCCAGGGGGCCAAGGGGGCAACCTTAAATGATACGGTGTGGGAGTAGATGCATAAATACCCCAGTCCCTCAGTTCTCCAGGGGGTGGTTCTAAGGTGTGGTTCTCAGTAGCACGAAGCCCCAACTGCCCACAGCAGTCGTCCCCTCAGTGACACTCCTCCTCTTCTTGGTTTTTCTCCCTTTCCCATCTCACTTTTCCACTCCCTCACTCATACTTCCTGAGATCACCTCCCTAATAAATTCTTTGCATGTTAAGTCCTTGTCTCAGGGTCTGCTTTGGTGGGAGAGAACTCACCTGAGACAGGTTAGTGGCCATAAGGCAAGGGGTTAAGTCTGAATGGCTAATACAAAGAACAAGTGCATTAACACAAGAGATGCAAGGAGTTTTAAGCCAGTCTTGCAAATAGCCCCTCCTCCACTAGCCCAGGCAAGTAATAAGCTCAGCCGGGCAAGTGACCTGGTGATTAGGTTGAGTGATTTCTCCCGGATGAGAGAAAGCCTTGGGGGCAGGTCCACACGAGCACCCCCCTGCCCCCAGCATCACCACCACCACCAATCCACCTTAACACTGGTCTGCGCACAAAAGAGCAGACTCTGTCCCCGGAAATGGGCCAAACTTGAGGGAGAGGGTAGAGTTTGCCTTGGTTCACCTCTCTGGAGAGAGGCTCTGCGTGCAGCTGAGGTTGCTTCTATATATAACGCACAAGCACAACTAATAAAACCGATTGTAAAGCACTTTGCAGATCCAAAGTGCCACATAAATGCTAAATAAGAAAATTAATCTTAGCTACAAAGAACTCACATTGTGAGACAGTAGTGGTTTTGAGACTGTGCCAGGGAAAGGGGAATGTGTGCCCTCTCCAGCTCCCGCACTCTGCCCTCACTCTCCCCCCAACCAACATAGGCTCACGCAGTCCTGAGGAGCACGTGGGTTCTCCCGTGTGCACCCCTGACACACGCACACATATGCACACACACTCTAGTACATATACCCCACACACATACCACACACACACATATGCACACAGAGACATTTTTATAGCCAGACATGTACACCCAGATGCACCCTGATACATGAACACCTGCCAACACATACACCCCCCCATACATACTCACCACCCCACACATATACACCGAGAGACACCTTCATAGCTGCGCATATACACCTACATACACACCCAATACATACATCACTGAGACCAGAAGTCACCCATTAAGCAGCAGGGCTGAGATGTGAACCCAGACAGCATCTAGAATCTACACTTTGAACCCCTGTCAGGTGGGAAAACAGAGGCTCTGAGAGTCGAAGTGATTTGCCCATGATCACCCAGGTCAAAGTGCAGAGCTGGGGGTTGGACTGGGCCTCCACCTCCTGACTGCACGGTGCTTCTTGCTGAGCTGACATGCCACGGACGTTTCCAGCCTAGACCCGTGATGCTAGAAGCTTCTGCTGATAACGTGCTCCTCCAGTCTGCTATTCTGTACCAGTTCCAGGATGACAGCTGCATGAACCACTCACCAGCCGCAGGGTGGCTGGGTTGCCTCCTGAGTGTCACCTGCTGTCCCCAGCCCCTTGGGGGGAAAGAAAATGCCACCAGCTCTCCGCTGCTGTCTGAGGATGGCTGTGGTCTCTAGCCCCCTTCACACCAGCTTCAGATAGCACAGACCAGGCAGAAGGAAACCTCAGCCAGATCTTCTGCAGGGCACGGAGACTGTGGAATAGCTTAGCAGATAGGAATGAACGTTATGGCTGCCTGGAAAGGCTCTCTGTGGAGCCAAAGGGGTATCAGTCATCCCCTCTCTTGCAGGAGAGCAAGCTGGCCACAGGGCTAAACGCAAGCCAGGGTCCCCAAGGTCAGAGCCTCCTTAATTCTCAAGATGAGGAAACGTAACACCTGCAGTAACACCAGCTGGTCTTAGTGAGCACCTACTACACACTAAGCACTGTGCTAGGTGCTTTTGCACTGAGTTCTCTATAATCCTCACTATACTCTAGGGACATAAACCGTCATTAGGCCCCCTTTACTGAAAAAGAATGGAGGTCGGGAAGGCTTGCTCAGGGCCACACAGCCAGGAGTGGCTTTCTGACCCCAGACATATAGGTGCCCACCCACTCCAGACGGGAAAGCTCCTGTCCCAGTTATCCTCCAAGTCAGTGACTGGCGGAGACCACAGCTTCTGCACCCTAACACCTGAATTACCTTAGACATCATGAAGCCTACTTTGCAACTAGTAATGGACACAGATAGAGGATGAGTCATAGGGCCAGAATTAAGAGTATAGTGGTCACGGGTGTGGAGGGAGAGAACAGACGGTTGCCCATCATGGCCATTCCTCGACTCAGAAGTAGAGTCATAGTCTAAGCCATTCTCACTCCCTTGCCAGGGATTGGTTTGGGAACGGGACAGGGGACTTAGTTTTTGGCCAATGCCTTGCTGGAAATGTTTCCTTGCTCTTAAAGAGACAGAGTCAGGGTGGGGGTAGGGACAAATTAGGAGCATGGGATTGATCAACAGATAAAATCGATAAGCAACAAGGATTTACTGTATAGCACAGGGAATTATACCCAATATCTTGTCATAACCTATAATGGAATATAATCTGCCAAAAAAACCCACTAATCATTATGCTGTACACTTGAAACTAACATAATATTGCAAATCAACTATACTTCAAAAAAAAAATTAAGAGGGACATAGTCAAGACAAGGCCTCTCATCTTCCCTGGATGTTATATGTGGATGTGATACCTGGAACCACAGCAGCCATTCTGTGACTTTAAGAAGAGTCAGACTAAAGGCAATTCTCATGAGTTTAGAGATGGAAAGAATCCAGGTTAGATGACATTGTTGAAATGCTAATTAACTAACCACAGAACCAAATTTCCTCCAGACTGCCTGTTAGGGATATTATGAAAGTCCTTCTTGTTTAAGTAATTGAGTCAAGGTCTTCCATTACTCGCAGCCAGAAGCACCCTCACTAATACAGTGGACCTTAAATTCTGGTGTCAAACTGCATGGGTTCTAATCCTCACTCCACCACCAATTAGCCATGTGACCTTGGGCAAGTCTCTTGATACTTCTGAGCCTTGGTCTTCCTCCTCTGTAAAATGTGGTGGGTCATAATAATCCAGGGTGATTGTGAAGATAAAATGAGAGGATAAAAATCAAAACGCTCTGCAAACAGAAAAGCCTGAGGTATTGCTGGATATTATTGTTGTGGCTGATGTTACAGACTCAGCAGGGCCAGAAGAAGCCTGGGGCATCCCAGGGGGCCCAGAGCCTGCCCTTGTTCCTGGCGATGGACTCAAGGAAGACAGCAGCTGCACACACTCAGATAAGGCCATATTTGCATCCCCCCAGCCTCTCCTGCCCACGATCTGCAGGCTGAGCCAGACCGCAACCCTTCCCAGGGGCACAGAGCCAGCAAAGAGCAGCTGATGGAGGGAGGGATGCTGAGGTGGGGGCTGAGAGGAGGCTGCACCTCAGCCGTGGAAGCCCCACCAGAGAAGCTCCTATGCCAGGAACAGTACAGTATTCTAGCTGTCATATTCGGACAGTCTCCTGGGTGGCCAGATCCTTTGTTTTCAGCCTCTCATTCAGCCCTCATAGCAACTCTATGAAGTAGATGTATATTCCTATATTATGGATGAGGGAACCAAAGCTCAGAAAGGTTAACAAACACGTGCAAGTTTAAACAGCCGGGAGTGGGAGGGCCAGACTCCAAAGCCATGCTCTTAACCACTGTGCTGTAGCCGAGAAAATTAGGTGCCCTTCAAGCTACACAGAGAGAAGAATGCATGAGCAGTACTGGGAAGAACTGGACTCCTGTGTTCACTGACCTGGCGTTCGCGGAGCCCACCGCCGAGCCGATGACGGAAGCATTCAGGCTTCATCTGTTCCTACGTTTTGCCTTTGACATGCTGGCCTATCTCAGAACTTTCCTTTTCCTTCTGTGTCAGCTCTCTCAGTAAGGGTCCTGGTCCCCAGGAGAGAGCTCCTGAGGGAGACAGTGCTCTCTGAAAATGGCTCCAGAAAAGTGGAGACACCACCTTTCACTAAGAGTCTGGGGGCCCAAGAGGGCGAGCGAGAAGCAGCATGTGGGAGTGGGCTGGTGACACTCCCCCATCCAGATGCACCCTCTGCCTCGGGAGGCTGACGCATATGAAGGGCATCCATGGGCCCCCTGGCTTCTAGCTGCCCCGTGAGTTTAGCCAGTGGGAGGCACCGGGAGGGGCTGGAAAGCTAGGAGAGAGAGTCGGGGGTGTTTCTCCCATCCCCTTTCCTACTCCCTAACTCGGCACTGTGGTTTTGGCTGTGGCTAAGCCCTTCCGTGACCACAGCTCCTCTGGCCTCCCTTCCCTGGCTGCACCTCTCACCAGGTTCTGAGAGCCCCATTCCTCTCCTTTATATTCAAGCCTTAGGTTCAACTGCTCCCAGCTATTGCTAGTGTCTGCGTCTCCCCACATCCCTCATCAATCCCCCTAACCTTGCCCACTCCTCTGTGAGCAGTCCTTTCATCAAATGTTCTTCAAACTCCCAGCTTTCTGTTTCCTCACGTGGCTCTGAGTGGTGGGATGTGTGCGTGGGAGGGGAGGCCGGAATGTAATGTGTTCTCAAGGAGTTGGACTGTCTTGGCTCAGCTATTCAGTGAATTGCCAGTGGGAGGGGCTTAAGAAATCACCAGAGGTTGGCAATGTCCGTGGATGCCATTGGAAGAGGGTGGAGCTCGGTGGCTAGGGCAGTTCTCTATTTCTGAAGGATGCAAGCTCTGACAAGCCAAATTCCACCTGGCCTAGTCTGCCTGTCTACCCGTGAACTTCAGAATAGTAAAGAGGAAACAGCCTATGACAGTGAGACGGTATCCAGCTCTCACACACAATAGCTACATGGCACTTTTATTTATTTATTATTTTCTTGCGGTACGTGGGCCTGTCACCGTTGTGGCCTCTCCCGTTGCGGAGCACAGGCTCCGGACGCGCAGGCTCAGCGGCCATGGCTCACGGGCCCAGCCGCTCCGCGGCACGTGGGATCCTCCCGGACCGGGGCACGAACCCGCGTCCCCTGCATCGGCAGGCGGACTTTCGACCACTGCGCCACCAGGGAAGCCCTCCATGGCACTTTTAAATTGACAAAGTATTGTTTCATGAATTCACTCAGCTGAGGCTCACAATTATCCTGTGAGGCAAACAGATAAAGGCCACTTCCCCCCACTTTACAGAGGAGAAAATTAAAACTGAGAGAAAGGAAGGGACCCAACTAAAGTCACACGGCCCCAGAAGGTCTCAACCACCAGCCATGGTGCTCGAAGTCTGAGGCTCCTCGCAACACACCTCACATTTCTAGCCGATGTACTCTCTGCCTCGGTGGCTGAAGGATCACTTGGCAAACCTAAGAAGGCTGTCCTTCCCTTAGACTCAAAAATAAATAAATGAATAAGAGCTAGCTAGAATTTGTCCACTGAGCACCTATTATGTACCAGGCACTGGGCAAAATACTTTATATACACTTCATCCTTTTTAACCTTCAACAATGCTGTGAGGTAGCTGTGGAGGAAGCTGAGGCTCAGAGAGTTTAAGTGATTTGCCTAAAGTCACACATCTGGTAAGTAACAGACCTAAGATTTGAAATTAGATCCTTCTTATGCCTCCTGTGCTTAACCATTGCACTGAACTGCCTCTAGGCCAAATGTTCCGGAAAGAGAGCACTGACGTGATGCATGAAAGGCATGTCCTTCCCCTCTGCCAACGCCTGGAGCTATGTTAGCAAGAGCAGTGAACTGCATATTGAAACGATCATTCTGCAAACAGCACCTGTAGTCAGGCAACCCCTGTGCTGGCAGTTTTCCTTAAGTTTTCTGATCCCACACAATGTTGCCCTGGACTTGGGGGGATGAGAGAGTCAAGTTTCCACGGATGGAATGAATGATACCGCATACATCTTCGGCATTTCACATCTCAGGATGTGTTTTGACATTCAATGGGTCATTTCATCCTTACAGCAAACTGTTGGGAACACGGGACAAATATTCCCTATCCTATCTTTCTCTGGAGAAAACTAAGGATGCAAAGAAGTAAACAGATTTTCCCAAAGTCACACAGCCGGTACAGGGGGAACCTGGATTCCAACTTACATAGATTAGATTCCAAAGCTTATGATCATTCTACTCTAACATGCTGTTTGACATGGATGGGATAAGAATCTGAGAGGGGAAGTGACTTGTCCATGGTCACACAGCAAGACAGTGTCACTGGGATTAAACTCAACCAACACACCATATGCTGCACCTGTCAGCCACCAGACTTCCTCCTTTCCGTCTCCTCCTCCCTTCCCGGCAGTTCTCCCCTCTAGGGGCGTTCCCTCAAGTCCCTCTTCTAGAAGCAGCTAGAACTAAGAGGTGTCTCCCAACCCATAGCCTCCTTGGGGAGAAGTAAAGGAGAAGGAGAGACTAATAAGAAGGGGGGAAAGCCCTGATGGGCTTTATTTGCACGAGCTGGTTATAGCACATCTCCAGAACGCTTGGAAGTATCTGCCTGCTCTCGGTCTGCAGGAAGGAGGTGGAACAGCTGTGTGCACAGCTGCTGGAGGAATTCTTTAAAGAGCAGAGGTGATGCCATTTTTCTACCAGCAGTAGCAGCAGCAGGGCAAGTGCTTGAGGCTCATTTTGGGTTCATTCTCTCTCTGTCTGAGGTTCATGTGTTTAGAACAGCTGTACACACAGAGCAAGGCTATAAGGCAAGGAGGCCTCTGAAGCAAGGTCAGGAGCCCCCAGTCAAATTCCTGTAACTGACTATTCACAGAGGTTGCTTACAAACAGAAAACGATAGCTAAGACACACTGTGTGCCAGGCACTCTTCTAAGCTATATACATATTTCATTTCCATATTCATATTTATATTTCATATATATTAATTTAATCCTCAAAACATATAATCCAAAAGAATCTCTACGCCATAACTACTGTTACTGTGACCCGTAGTTCTCAAATTTTAGTGTGTTCAAGAAACACCCCCAAGACATTGTTTAAAAATCAGATTCTTGGACTCCTGCCCTCTGAGCTCAGGAGAGCTAGACGGCCCAGGGATTTGCATTTTACTAAGCTCCCCTGCTTGGTTCTTGTACAGGTAGTGGATAGACCACTCTCTGAGAAAGACTGGTAAGGAGATACGTTCATTTGCACACTTCACGGGCGAAAAATAGGCCAGCACCTGGGATAGGCATACAGGAGTTGAGGAGAAGTAGTTATAATGCTAGATGTTACCTGGATGTTAACTATATTCCAGGCACCTTGCTAAATGCCTTACATTCACTAATGCTTAATTATCAGAACAACCCCCTAGGTCAGGTAATATAACCTCCACATTACAGACAAGGAAACTAAAGTCCACAAAGGTAAAGTAACTTGTCCAAAGCCTCAGTTGTCCAAAGCCTCAAAGATAGCAAGTAGAGGAACTGGGATTTGAATGCAGGTCTGTCTGATTCCAGACACTGTGATGTTAGTCATGGATGCACATTTCCTACCCTTGTGGAACTCCCAGACTAGCGGAAGAGCCAACCTAGGGACCTAAATAGTCAAAGCAACACAGTAAAAAATAAAAAGAACCACAGAGTTTTATAGTTCTAAGAGTTGTGAAGGTTAGTAGGGGAGATAGATCACTTCCTATCAAAGGACAACCCTGGTAGGCTTCCTAAGGGAGGTGATCTTTATATAGGGTCTTTTTTTAAAATGGTAGGATTTGAACACAGTAGCGATGGGAGTTGTAGGGAAGACAATTCCAGGAAGAGGGAGTATCATAAGCAAAAGCACCGATGTGAGGAAGAACAGGGATTTGATGGGAAACATGAGCAATACCACTCGGTTGGTGTGAAACTATAGGCAAACCGGAATAATTCACCCTCTAATCGCTTTCAAATGTTTATTCAAATGTCATCATCTCCATAAAACCTTGGCTGGCCACCCCATTTACAGCTGCAGTGAAAATTCTGCCCTCCCTGTTCCGTTACTCTGCTCTATTTTTTTCCAAAACACTTTTAACCTTCTAATATATAATTTGTTTTTTTTTCCTTAACGTCTTGTCTGACTCCACCCACTAGAACAAAAGTTGCAAGCGGGCAGTGATTTTTGTCAGTGTCGTTTATCGTTGAATCCTGGGTTCTATAACAGGACCTGGGATGTGATAGGTGATCGATTCAAATTTTTAAAATTTTGAATGAAGGAAGAAGGAGCATCAAGAGAAGAGTGTGCTCGGAGATTTCAGCACCTCAGACAGAGACCACTGTTATCGCTCCTGGGAGTTTCATACCTGGCTGCCCACCTGATTGCACTTTGGTAGATCTGGGATGGGGGACCAAATTCCTCCTTCCCTCTCTCCCTTTCTTCCTTCCTGCCTCCTTTCTAATTCTCCACTGATGAATCTAATGTACATCCAAGATGAGACACCATGTCATATCCAGCTGTGGCAGGCTACATAAGCCACTCCTACTGCAGACATCAGTAGAGTTTCCAGGATCCTGACATCCTGACCAGGCTGGTGACATAAACAATGTCCCAAGTCTGGGGGGTACAGGTGGAGTTCTCCCATTAAGGCAGGCTTAGCCCACAAGAGCGATTCCCGAATCAATTCCCTACCACAAGACAGCCTGGCGCACTCTCTTCTCCACCAAAACATCTTTGACAAATCCTATTCCTCTCCCTCCTCCTTTCTGACGAGTCCTCAGAGACGCCCACCAGTCTGTTCTGATACATATTTATCAGCTTGGGGCTGTCTTCCCTTCCACCATCACCCTTGTATTCTCCCCCACGTTAATCAGGGAAGGCAGATGGATGATGGTACCCTGTGCAACCTAATTAAGATAAAAGCTTCCACTGGTCTCCCTGCTGATGAGACAAAAGATGTTGCCAGCAGTAACTCCTGGTGCCGACACGTCTGATACGTGTAGCCCCGTGGAGGCTAGGGTCTCGGTAGCTGCCTTCAGAACAAAAGGATCCCAGTTACACAAGCTCCCAAGACATGGGCAGCTGTGGAGGATGGAGGAGATAAATCCTGAACCTCATGTTTGCTAAAAACTCTTAGTTTCTGTATCCAGAATCTGGCTACTTCTCACCACCTCCACCTGGATTATTGCAGTGGCCTCTTCACTGGTCTCCCAGATTTCATCCTTGCCCCTCTATAGCCCATTCTCAATGCAATAACATTGCCATACTGTTGTGTTCCTTTTGAAACAAACTGACTGACGTCACTCCTCTTTTCAAAACCCTCCAATGGTTCCCCAAGTCACTCAAAGTAACAGCCAAAGTCTCTATATGGCCCTACCTGTTTGGCCACAGCTACTGCTACGATCACGCTTCTTCCTATTCTCCCCTACTCTGTTCCAGTTGTATTGGTCTCCTTGCTGCTTCTACAACACCCAGCATACACTCTGGCCATCTGCTTTGCACTGGCTACTCCCCCTCGTGACCTTCCCCCAGGTAGCCATCTGGCTCATCCCCTTACCTCCTGACCACCTTATTTAACACTGCAACATACACCACCAATCACCCTTACTCTGATTTATTTTTTTCCTATAGCAGACATCGCCTTCTACTATACCAGACAACTCATTTGTCCGTTATTGGACAACTAGCACGTGAGCACCACAAAGACAGAGATTTTTGTCTGTTTCGTTCCCTGCTGCTTCCCCAGCCCCTTAAATTGTGCCTGGCACATAGTAAGCACTCAGTAAACATTTACTGAATAAATGGATAAATAAATCAGCAGGGAAACAAAAATTTACATTACTCAAGATGGCTAGAAGGAACAAAGGCGACTGTGGCAAAAACATGGAAACCAACATAAGAAAACATTCCCTGACGTGTAGTCATCAGGGGCTTGACAGTCTACAGGTGTGCAACCTGACTGTCTCAGTCCTGCATCTTATAAGTACACCTGAGGTCACATTAACGTCCTGGCTCTGCCATTCCCTGGCTGTGTGACCTTGAACAAGTTACTTAACCACTATAACCTTTGATTTTCTCATATGTAATAAGGGGATAATAATAGAAACCCACCTCATGAGTTTGTTGTGGGACTTAAATGACAATGTATCTAAGCGGCTTGGAATAGTGCTCTAAGCTCAGTGAGCAGTTACTAATGGGAGCCCTCATGTGCTAACATAGTTCCTAAGCCACTCACAGGAGGAGGGACACAGAGCGGAAAACTGGGTCTCAGAGCTGCTCAAAGCTCTCTCTATGACTCCTGCCACCTGGCTATATCCCCTAGAGGGCACCATGAACCCTCAGAGGCCAGAGCAGCACTGAGGCTTCAGGCAAAATTGTAGAGATGAATTTTCCTTAAATCAGGCTCCCACTTCTTTCCCTTAGAAGCCCTGCTTGCGTCCAGAATCACATATTTCTTGCACCTGACAGCTCTGACTTTTCATCTAACTGCTAAACTTCACTGGAGATCAAAATTAGGCCATTAGCTCGGTGTGGATGGAGATGAATCTGGTTAAGGGGAGGGACAGACACTTGGTTATTCTTATTTTCCTCTTCTTCTTCCCCCAGCCCTCCCGGCCCCAAATCTCCCTTCTCCTTAACTACAAAGCAACAGTCCCCATGCATGTCAATGAAAGCAAGCAATTCTAGCCAAAACAGTAACTGTTTGTTGTTTAAGCTGCTGAGTTTCAGAGTTGTTTGTCATGCAACAATAGATAACTAATACATCTGGAAAGAGACCTGAAAATCTGCACTTCTAACAGCTCCCAGGGGATGCCCTGCTTCTATGAACCACCCTCTGAATAGCCAAGAGATTAGATGATTTGCTCAAGAAAAATATAGCTAGTCGTAAGTGGTAAAACATGACTTTGAACTCAGATCAACCTGTCCACATCCCCTGGGCACTCACTGTTCCAACATATGCTGAGAGTGTTGGACAGCAAGCACTGCAAGTCTCCACCTGAGGCTTCCTTCCTGCCCACTCGGGACATCCTGGGAGTTCTGCAAGTTAATGCCCAGTGGCCGCAGTTACCCGATGATGGCTGGGAACTGAAAGGTAAATACCCCAGCTTCCTTACCTCCTACGTGGGATAACTGAGGTGTGTTCTACAACGCCTTCCACAAGTCCCCAGAGAGACTGAGTTCCAGTGGTCCTAATTTGCTCAATATTAGGACCACTGGAACTCGGTGCTAATTTGCTCAATAACAAGCCTTATTGACTTTTTTTCCCCTTCCCTATGTCACTTTCCCACTACCCTACCGATAATTCTTGGGTTCACCTCCCAAATAAACTACTTGAACTCAAATCCTTGCTCTGGGATAGATACAATGTGCCAGCCGCAGTGCAAAAAGCTCTAAATATATCATCTCACTTAATCTCTACAACAAGTAATATTTCCATTTTATAGACACCTGAGGCACAGAGAGGGTGACTGACTCACCAAAGGTTACACAGCTAGGAATGAGCAGCACAGGATTTGAAAACAAGCCTCTCTGACCTGAAAGCCTAGGTTCTTATACTTCTAGCCACTCTCTACCCACTGCCGTCTGCTCTCAGTCTAAAGCCATCCATCTCCATTCTCAGGTCCTTCTCCCCGCCCCTGCTTATAAAAACTGCCACGCCTCAGGCCCCATCCCAGTGTGTCTCCTACCCTAGGAAGAGGCCACTAAATCAGTATGAACGTTCCCCAAACTAAGTTCCTAAGTAACTAAGATCTTCTCAAGACTCGTCCCCCCAAAAGCAATCCCAGCAATAGGGAATATCATCGGGTTTTCCAGCACATCTGGGGATCCAAACAGAAGAGAATCCACTGTGACAAGTGGATCTCAAATCAGTCCTCACAGGCGACAATTTAATTCAGCAAACTATAGGGCTTCTTCCTGGGGATGCGGGTAGGAGTTTAGCTTAGTATTCTCTGCTCCAACTCATTCCCACAAATGTTAAACAAAATCTACCCTGTGTCTGGCTCACAGCAGGCTCTCAGCAAATGTTTCTTGAATAAATGAAACAATCAGTGAATGGATCAGTGAACCAATGAATACAGGTGGACCGCCTAGCTGGGCACAGAGAGACCCTGCCCACTCCCAGGATATCTCCTGCCCATTTAATTTCACAAAAGAGCAAAGTGCTGAACCACCTGTACTAAGAATCACAACTCTATTCATGTGGAATGCTTCCCAAATTTTTCAAGATTACTCCCTATGTGATGTCTCATTTTATACTCATCCCTCCCACAACAGCCTTTGAGTCGGAATGGGAATGGAAGGCAACCGAGTGTGAATGAAAGAACTTCAGCCCCTAAGTCCAAGGGACGTTAAGCTCTAGCCCTGGTTTTGCCACCATCTGCCACTAACATGCTATGTGACCTGGGGATGGCCTCTTCCCCATTCTGAGGACCAGTTTCCTTGTCTTTAAAATGAAAAGGGTCAGACTGAATTTAAGATCAGAGTCCCTTCTGGTGCTAACATTGTAGGATTCCAATATCTATCCAGATAGAAAGGGAGGGCAGAAGAGGGCCAAATTTTATCTATTGCAAATTTCCCCATGATTCTGCAAATGTCATCTGTGAATCTCGGTACAGTTATTCCTACCAACAGTAAACGCTGTTTTACTGTCTGCTCATCGTGTTCTTGGGACTATGCAGGGAACGCTCTATACATTATCGTACTTATTCCTCACAACAACCTGTGAGCCTGGGCTTGATCTGTCATTTATAAATGCTTTCAACTGCCAGAAGCAGGAAACCTGACGACCCATGGCTTAAGCCACAGGACATACTTAACAAGGAAACTGGATGTCCCACTGCTGGTTCAGTATCTCAATGACATCATTAAGTACCTAGGTTCTTATATCCTTCTCTTCTATCATTCTCAGAGTACTGGTTTTTCATTTACAGATTTGTTGCCTCATGATCACATGATGGCTACCATGGCTCCAGACATCATAATCCAGACATTATAACCCCACACAACAACATTCAAAGCAGAAAGGAGGAAAGGGAGAGAGAGAGCTCTATCCTCAAGTATGTACTGCTATCTTTTTTATGGGAAAAAAATCACTCCCAGAATCCTCTATGCCAGTTTCCTTTTTATCTCATTGGACAAAACTCAGTCACATGGTCACCCCTGGCTGCAAGGAAGACTGGAAAAGTATTTGCCTTTTTCAACCGTTACACTGGGAGGCAAACTCGAGAAGAAAAATGACACGTGCTATTGGCTAGGAAACCGACAGTTTGCCCTACTCTTTATTTCCATTTGAAATTCAGGAAACTGAGGCTTAGAGAGGTTAAGTAACTTGTTCAAGGTCGTGCAGTGAATAAGTGGCAGAAGCATGAGTATAATCATCCCCCTCCTCCAAAGCCTGTGCTCTGAACTACTGTCACAAATCACCCTGGGAACCAATCAGACCTTAAAAGGTTGAATGGTGGGCAATTTAAAAGGGAGTTGTTTTTTCTAAAAGGATATTGAAAGAGAACAAGGATGTCAAATCAGGCTTGAAGGTCCAATGATGAGAGAGATAGGCAACGACTCTCCTCTGGAAGGCAACAGCATTCTGCCCAGAAACCTGGCAGGCTGGTGAAGATGAGGCAGCATTGTCCCAAGCCCTTGGCACCCCACCCCAGTTACAAGCTTGGCTGCACACAGATCTGCCTTGCCCTCGTCAGCATAAGCAGCTGAGTCCGAAGATGGTTCTCCCACGGAGGGAAGCAGGAACCCTGGAATGGGCTGGTCATTCCTGAGCCACGTGTCAAGGGGCTTTTAATAGCATAATCACTCTCTCCTATGAAGGCCAGTGGTGACAGACCTTTTAATGAAGGATAATGGTATTTTGCATTTAAATATACTCAGCCACTGACTCATTACTGCAGTAGCCATCAGAAAGACAAGTAAATCAAAGGGAAGGAAGAGTTTATCAGGCTTGGGGAGAAACCAGGCTAAGATGTGGACCACCAGGGACCCACAGGACCGCCGCAGCCAACGCAAGTAGCTCCTGAGCCCTCTTTGGTGGAGAACCGGACTGCGTGGAACATTTCCATCATCACAGAAAATTCTATTGGACAGTCCTAAAATGGAACGAGGCTGGAGGAGGGTTACTTTCCCGAAGGAAAATCAAGACGCTGGGACCTGAAGAAGAGTGGATAGATGTTGAAGAAGCAAAACAGATGCCCGCTGAGAGTCATTCTTAATTTAAGAGTTGCAGACTTCTGAAACTAAAGAGAGCTATGGACCTTCTCCCCAGGCGGGATAAAATTGCAAACAATTCACGGACACAGAATTCTCCTTAGCATCTCAGAGGGGTCATAGGCTCTCATAAGCTCCCTGAAGCCAAGCAATGAGCAGTGACCCCAGTTCAGAATGGCTGGTGTTCAGGGAATTTTAGCAAGACAGTGGGTGCTGGAGGGAATAACTTTTAAAGGCTTTACTGCCTGAGGGCTGTCTCCAGAGCTTCCTTTATTCTCCACCCCAATGCCCTTAGTCTGGGAACAAGAAGAATTTGTCTCCACTCCTAATTATCGGGTAAGACACAAACGATGCAAATATTATGCTAAATGAGGCCCCTTAAAATAGCAGAGAGCAAACCAGAGCTGAAGATGCCTTGTCATTTGCAATTTGCAAACGAGTTTGATGCCTTTCTTCATTCTCTCCCCACTGCCCACCCCTGTGGTTGATGTTAATCTGAATTCCTGAAGGAGTCACCTTCCTCCCAGAAAGGTGTCTCTTGAGGGGAGGCAGGGAGGAAAATGGGGGGATGGAAATGCAGCTCGATTGCCTACATGTGATTAGTAATTACACGCCAAGAGTCGCTCCGGAGAGAAACACTGTCACCCTCTGATGAGGAAAAGGCTTTGAGAGGCAGATCTCCCAGGTGGAGAGTGGAAGAGGAAGGTGATGAGAAGGGTAATAGATATGCAATCGGGGGGCTGCTGCTAGTTGGGCTGGGGGAGAGGCACGCAGGTTATTCCACCCTTTGCCAGTGTTTGCACTCCACCATTCATCAGCACGGGGACCTTGAGCTACGTGTGGCTTAAACTGTGTGCCTCAGTTTCCTTGTCTGTAAAATGGGGATAAAGCTGGTACTTGCTTCCTAGAGCTGTTGGAAGACTGAAAAAATTCTTATTACAGTGCATGCATCCAAACAAGCTCCAGTTCAGCCTCCAATTGACAAGACATTGTACTTGGGACCGTACAAGACCTCAGGAAGGCCACCCTGGTCTCTGCCAACATAGACCCACATCCTTTAAAAATGGAACATCATAGTCTATAACCAACTTCCAACTACTTGTGTCACCAGAAAGGAATGCTGGTTTGGGCAATCCTAGACAACAGTAACCCAAAATCACATATTTGGTTTTAGCTGTTTTCATGAACTTTCTCACCATGGGTGATGAATGAGAAAGGTGATTCAGCTCATCCAGCAATCTCAGTTGTTCTAAATGCAGAAAAGACTCTGGAAGGAAGGACCCCCATTGTGCATGAATGGCACAATACCTAGTGAATCTCCCTCCCCATTCCTCAAAAATTGGAACATGTCACTCAGCCTACAAATTGCTGCGTGACCTTGGGTAACTGGCTTAACCTCTCTGGTCCTCAATTTCTTCGTGAGTAAAATGGATATACTAAAACCAGGCTTCTGCACTGCTTGTTCTTCCCTCTGCATTTCATTTTTTTCTCTAAATGACTTAGATCAGAGCCCCTCTCCTCTGCCTCCCACTTACCTCCCCCCCACCTACCTCCCCCCTGAGCATACAGCCCCATAGCATTCCCCGAGATTTGCCTGGCTTCACTGCACCCTATCTTCTGCTCCAAAAAGAAAGAGGTCCATTTTGGTATTGTGTGTACAGTACAAGGGTATAGTGACTAGACTGCATTTTTACTGATTTGTACTGGTTACATCGTTCCGACGATGACCCTTCCCACTGAGGGAAGAATGGGGCTAAAGCAGTGGTCCTCAGTTGCGGCTACCCCATTGAACTCACCAGGGTTTTTTAAAAAATATTGATGCCCAAGTTCAACCCCATTTCCCTACCCCCTCACTCCCAACCCCACCAAGATTCTGATTTAATTCATTTTGGGTATGGTCTAGGCATTGGGATTTTTTTTTAACCCAGGCTATACTAATTTGCAGTTATATTTGAGGACTACTAAGCTAGAGAAACTAGCACTAATGAATGATATACAGTGATAGGGTAAAGTCTTAAATCCATATTTTAAAATTTTATCATGAGGAAAATAATGATATATTTGACCACAGTTTTTAAAAAAATCTTTTTTGCTCTCCCCAAAACCATAAGACAATTTAGGAAGCCAAACAGCCAACTTCTTAAAAAGAAACTGAAATAGATATGGAAGACCAAGGGGAAAGTACACATCCCCCAAATTTTAAAGCTCTGTCATATATAAAGAGCCACTGTAAATCAATAAGAAATATATTAAAAACCCTAAAACTCCAGCAAAAGAAAATGAACAAAAGACATGAAAAACAATTCTCAGTAGGATAAATATACATGTCTAATAAGCTTATGATTTTTTTTAACTCGGCCTTTTCAGTAATCAAAGAAATGCAAATGGAAACAAGCCACTGGCTTTAAAGCTATTAAATTACCAAAGACAAAAAGAAAACCTCTATGCTGGCCTGGGTAAAGGAATCACTCTCAAACCCTGCTGGTGGGATTGTAAATTAGTTCAACATTTCTAGAAAGCAATTTGGCAGGACAATCCCAATTATGTTAAAAAATATATATATGTACATTTAGGCATATGAAAAAATACTGGGAAGATAAAAAAATAAATGTTAACAGCTATTTTCTTCCTATAATAAGATTAGGGTGGTTTTTGTTTTCTTCTTTATACTTTTCTGTATTTTCCAAATTTCCACAGTGAACATGAATTGCTTTCATAATGAGGAAGAAAGAAAAACAATGAAAAGAGACACATTTTTTAATGTTATGTTCTTTTTTAATATATAAATTTATTTGTATATTTATCTTGGCTGCACTGGGTCTTCACTGCTGTGCATGGGCTTTCTCTAGTTGCGTTGAGCAGGGGCTACTCTTCGTTGTGGTGCACGGGCTTCTCATTGCGGTGGCTTCTTTTGTTGCATAGCACGGGCTCTAGGAGCGTGGGCTTCAGTAGTTGTGGCTCATGGGCTTAGTTGCTCCATGGCATGTGGGATCTTCCTGAACCAGCGCTCGAACCCATGTCCCCCGCATTGGCAGGTGGATTCTTAACCACTGCGCCACCAGGGAAGTCCAAAAACCTTGTTATGTTCTTTTGAAATGTATTTTTTACCATTTCATTCCAGGATGCTTGGTTTTGCAATGCTAAGCTCTATCTGAAGAGTTGTACTTCATCCTGAGAGAGTTGTCCGGTAAAAAGAACTGGTCATTTTAGTACCTCTAGCAAAAAAGAAAGCACACCTGCTCTGTACTCGGCAGACCTGTGTAGGTGTTTTGGTTTTGCCCCTTCTTGGCTGTGTGAACTTGGGTGAGTCATTCAAACTCTCTGAGGTTTGGATTCCATATAATCATTCCTATGTTGTGGGACTGAATAAGACAGTTTATTTAAAGTATCTGGGACCATGCCTGGAGCAGAAGAAGGGCTCAATAAATGGTAACTAGTACAAACCACATGGTGGGGAAAAGGCATGAAATCCTTACAAATGGGAAGCAGTCATTACAAATGGTGGGGAAAACCCATCCCACTTGGAGAAAATTCTCCTGATAAGTACACCTCAGGTCATTGTTCCCATTTTACAGAGGGGGCTCTCTCATGAGGTAGAACGCTTTGCTTAAGACCCTCCCAGGACTTCAGGGTTAGGAGCTGAATGAGCAGCAAAGCCCAGCTTCCTTTACTCCTGGAATATACTCTGCTGTTTCCCGAGCCCAGAATGATGTGTCGTCCATCTTCTCAGGTCTCCCCAGACCAATGGCAGCATCTCCTCCCACCTTCCACCAGCATGATCCTCTAGTGTTCACCGCAGCACATTCATAATGGGAAAAGTTTAAAGCCACCTAGATGGCTGTGAGCTCCCCGAGGACAAGAACCATGTCCATTTTGCAATCCCCATGTTGTGTCCTTAGCTTCTTTGAGTCACAGTTAAGCTAGAACAGAAAGGGAACAGGGAGATTGAAATGGCCCCTGGCCCCTGGCTTACTGGCCACTCCAACAGGCGATCTCGTTCTTTGTCCTGCTGCTCTCAAGCAGAAGCGAGAAAGTCAGCTACTGGCTGAACACCAGGGGCAGGTTGTGTAGGGTCTGTAGGCCACGGTGAGGACTGTGGCTTTTAATTGAAAGGCAGGGATTTTTGCCTTCTTGTTCACTAAAGCATCCTCAACACCTAGAGCACTGCCTGGTACAGAGTAGACACTCAATAAACAGTTGCAAAAATAAATACTACGCAGCCAACAAAAATTCCTGCCACAGGAAGATATGTGTAATATTAATATATTCTTAGTTTTTGTTGTTTTTAAAGGCTGATTATGAAAGAGTATAAACTGGGCGATCACAAATGGTTGACGGTGGCCGGTTGTGAATTTGACAGGGGTAGTGAATTTGCTCGCCCCCCACCCCAACTTCTTTTCTGTTTTTCTAACTGAATATTTCCAAAAAAGAGCTTGTGATATTTGTGTAAGAAAGGAGAGAAATAAATGAATAAATTGGATGGAGGAGTGGGTGGGAAGAAAGGAAGGATCTAGGAAGAGGAGAGGTTAATTCAGGCTGTGAAATCCAGAACATGTCCTGTCACCTCCGTCCTCCAGCTCACACACACACACACACACACACACACACACACACACACACGCAGGTGCACATCTGGAAGCCAGCCTTCCTGCCGCCTGGCTCCTCTAATTGCCTGAAAGGAAAGAAATGATGGCTCTTTCTGAGGAAACTAAAAACATCTCAACCATTAGCCCCGCAAGCATGCAGAACAGGCCTCCCCTGGGGATACCCAGAAATGGCCAGAGATGGGACTCACACGACAAGAATGCCACTGCCCCAGGAGAGATGAGGCCAAGTGACCAGGATGGCCCCTTGCCTGGCTCTCTTAGGACTGACCATTAACCCCCTAATGTGAAATCAGGCCTCTAGAAAGAACTGGGTTCAAATCCCATCTCTACAATTCACTAGCTGGGTGGCCTTAAGCAAATCACACAGCCTCTCTGCACCTTGACTGTCAATGGGAGCAGTGACAGCAGCATCCTCCAGGGGTTACTGTGGGAGATAAGTGAGAAAGCACCCAATAAGAACTACTGACCATTGTCACTTACGAGCATATTTTCCCCCTGCCTATGCACCCTTCCCCCATCACTTTTCTATCTCACTAATTCTTATTCATCCTCCAAGATTCAGTTCATATGTTACCTCTCCCAAGATGCCTCTCTGACCCCTTCAGGCTGAACTGGGTGCCCTTGGACTTTGCTCCCAGTTTACACACTGCTTATTTGTGTGTGGTCAGGGCTCATTGGTTGTGAGTGACAGAGACAGCCCCTGGTGAACTTAAGCAGCAAGGGAGTTTATTGGAAGGATGTCAGAGCTCAAGAAATCAATGTGAGGTTGGAGACTGGGCCTTGAGAATTAACTAAGGACGCTCCAGGGAGCCGAGAAGTAGAAACTGGGCATGAGGCCACTGAGAACCTTGACCCTTTCGGATGCCTTGTCCCTCTGTTCAGAATCAAATTCCAGAGAGAACAGTGGACTGCCCTTGATAAGGGCACAGGCCCATCCCTTGTCCAGAGTAAAGCAGAGCCTCCAATTACGGCCCTGCTATGGGGAGAGGTTACCCATAAAGGAAGTGATCTGTGAAATATAAATGGGTGCTGGTCAGTGAACAAACAACTGAAATCTGTCTCAAATACAAGCAGGGATTTCACCTCATTCACTTCCCTCTGAGTCTCTAGCACTTTACTCAGTGTCTTGCAAAGTTTGAATGAATGAGTGATGGGAAACCATAGCCTTCAAGGTAAGTAGCGCCAAGGGCCCCATTTGGGCACCAAGGGGGTTAGTGGTTAGAAACATGGACTTGGGAGTCGGACAGAGCTGAGTTCGAGTTCTAGCTCTGCCTCATTTTTGACTTTGTTATCTTTGACTTTGGGCAAATTGCTTTCTAGGCTTCAGTTTCCTTACCTGTAAAGATATCTTTCTAAGTTTGTTGCAAGGATCCAAGAAGATTTATGTAAAGAATTGATACAATGCCTGGGACATAATAAGTGCTCAATAAACCACACTGCTACTACTCCTTGGTTTTTATCACTGTTGTGATTACTGCAGGAGATGAGGGGAGGGAGGTGGTCTGCTGACTGAAAACGAGAGCCTTAGGGAGAAGGAATCACTGTGATATGTGTGGAGGCCCTGAGGGAGGCCCCTAGATGACTCCGCCCCAGGGATGCTCAGAGCTGAGAGAGGGAGACAGATGAATTCTCACCCAAGATCAAGTGTGAAAGTTACATTTTTAAAAAAATGAATGAAAATGAAACTAACATATGATGAAAAACATATGCAGCCAGTAGAACCAGGTGCAGGAAGAAGCAGAATCGAATGTAGTCAAGGACCGACTTACTCAACTCACTAAATTCTGGGGGTAGTGACGAAACGCCCAAGCCCTGGGGAAGGCAGGAGACTCTGCTCCAGAAGTTGTCTCAAGTCGGAACTTGAGCTGAGGTTTGGGATAAGTTTGGAGAGGTCAAGAAGAAGGGGGGCACTCTAGGCAGGGGGCATGGAAGCTAGAGTATCAAGCCTTAGGAGGCTGTCTTAGCTCCGGCTGCTATAACAAATACCATAGGCTGGTGGCTCCAACAATAGACACTCATTGCTCACAGTTCTGGAGGCTGGGAAATCTAAGATCAAGCTATCAGTAGATTCAGTTCCTGGTGAGGACTCTCTTCCTGACTTCCAGACAGCCACCATCTCACTGTGTCTTCATATGGTGGAGAGAGAATGGGGGTTCCACCCTCATGACCTCAACTAAACCCAATTACGTCCCAAGGGCCCCACCTCCACCTACCATCACATTGGGAGTTCTGGCTTCAACATATGAATTTGGACGAGAGGGGGACACAAACATTCTGTCCATAACAGAGACTTACATGGTGGGCAGGGAGAGCTAAAAGGGAGAATGATTCTGCAGGTGGCTTACATTTTTGGCAAATCCTGTCTCCCCTCTAGATCTTTAGCTCAGACAGGGGAACCTAAACCTGGTCTTACATAAAAAGTAGTGCTGAGGTTTCCTTCTACAATTCAGAGTCCCCGTCTCTGCCCCAGATCTACTAAAGCAGAATCTCCTGGGACAGGGACAGGAAATTTGGACTTTTTCATTTCTTCAAATGGTTACGTTTTATTGAGATACAATTCAAATAACACAAACGTAACCATATTAAAGTATGCAACTCAGTAGCACTTAGCACATTCACAATGATATGATATGCAACCAACTTTACCTAGTTCCAAACCATATTCATCATCCCATAAGGAAAGTCCTTACCCATTAAAAGGAAACCCCCAGGGACTTGCCTGGCGGTCCAGTGGTTAAGACTCCATGCTTCCAATGCAGGGGGTGCAGGTTTGATCCCTGGTCGGGGAACTAATATCCCACATGCCATGTGGCATGGCCAAAAAGTAAAAAAAAAAAAAGACACCAAAAGGAAACCCCTATATCCCATTCCCCCTTCCCTGGCAACCACTAATCTGTCTTCTGACTCTATGAATTTGCCTACTCTCATTATTTCATATAAATGGAATCATACCATGTGATTTGTGTCTCTCTTCTTTCACTTAGCATCATGTTTTCAAGGTTCATCTATGTTGTAGCATGTGTCGGAATTTCAATTCTTTTTAGGACTGAATGCTATTCCATTGGATGGACCACATTTTGTTTGTCCTTTCGTCCACTGATGGATATTTGGGCTGTCTCCATCTTTTGGCAATTGTGAATAGAGACGTCCTCCAAGTAATTGTGAGTTCGCGGACCTGAGAGTTGCCATTTTGGAACCGTGCTGAGGTGACAATCACTTAAGAAAACCAGAGTTCTCAAACTTCAGTGTGCCTCTCTCAGAACCGTCTGGAGAGCCTGCTGAAAATACCCATGCCAGGGCCCTACATCCAGATACTCTGATTCAGTAGATTTGGGTACACCTGGATACCTTTATTTTCGATGAGGTCCCCCACCTCATCCCCGCAAATTTTGATGAAATGGCCAAACCACCATTCTGTAAGAAACGGTGACTTAAAAGAAGGAAGTCATCCATGGTTGCTCGAATTGCGCGGTTTTTTTTCTATTTTTTAAACACTTGCCTATATTTGTCAAATATTCAGTAGTGAGCATGTTTTACGTTTACATTCAAATTTATTTTAAGTATTAATGAATTTTAAAAAAGGAGAAGGCTCTAATGCCTTGCTAGATTCCTAGCCTCTGCCTCTCTCCAGCCCCCTCCCCCCACCGAAGAAGACTTCCTGACCCCCCTCCTGCGCTCCCCCAAGCTCAGGCTCTTTCTAAAAAGCACACACACACACACATTAAGAAAGTCAACCTCTGATTTCTATGCACGGGACACTTTTGCCTACGGCGTGTCATACAATTTGCTTACTTACTGTGCGCTTTTTGGAGCTTCTGAGGAAATCAAAGCAGGGGGCTGGATCTCTGTTTGTTTTCCTACAGATAATGATATTCTCCCACCACCTAAGTTAATAGATTGAGGCTTGCAGGCATTTATGAGTGCTGTCTTTAATACGGTGCTGGAATATTTGCCCTATAAATTCTTAAGAACAGACTTACAGATTGCCTGTTACCAGCATTATGGGCTATTAATGAATCAGTTACAGCTACGTATATTTTCTGAAATTGCATTTTCCCTTTGTGTTCACATTCTAAGCAGCTAAAAATCGGAGAGAGACAGAACACCTGTGCTGGATGAGGGTTGCAATTTCCTACAGAGAGATTGCAGGGGAAGGGGGATGACAACTAGGTCTGCAAAGGCAAACAATCTGGAGCAAGGAAGAAAGAGGAGCAAAGGGCCCCCAGCAGCTATAGGTGTTGCTGCAGTGTTTTAGAGCTACGGTCCATCTCCTGGTGCCCTCCGGTAGCAAGGCTGAGTCTGCCAGTGTCATCGCGATTCCTTTGCTGTAAATCCCCCGGTAGCTCTCGACTCAGGGTGCTCTGTGTTAACTTCACATTTACTGATACGCCGGTGTGGATGGTCACCTGAGCCTTGCTGGGACTCTCCAGCTGGTGTGCACAAACACCGTCACATGGGAGGACAGATCTCCACAGCCCGTTCCCCGGCAGGAGGAAGCCTGGGCCTCCTTCAAGGCTCCTGTCCCAATCTGGAAGCTGGGGAGTCCCCAGGGGCTGACACTGCACTCACGTCTGGTACTTCAGGCAGCTGCTCTTTCCCCAGCCACACCGGCGCAGCGCTGCTCTCCAGCCCTGGGACTCGCAGCTCCCTCGACTGGCACTCACCTCACGGCTGGGCATCATTTACCCCTCAGCCTGCTCCACGGAAGGACCCCGTGGCACTGGCGCTGGAGCACAGTGTCACACACTTTGCATTTAACACAGACACTTCTTTCCTCTCAACAGAGCCAAGTCCAGCATGACAAAAGTCAAAGCTGCATTTTGGGGTTTTTTAAACATTATTTTCTCTTTGTTTTTGTCAGAACTCCTCTTTTCTTCCAACCACTAAGCCTTCTTGCAGGGACTGAGTCACTATGCCCATGGAATGTTTTCCTCACCGGCAGATTCACTGGAACAGATCCCTCTGTCACCTTACAGTCTCTTCTCATTGAGCCTCCCCGCCCCCTGCCACACTGTGGTGTGTGTGTGCTTGTTGTGTCTGAACACCACGCATTAAGGCTGGTGAAATTTTTTTTTTTCCCAGAAGCCTCCAGTGCAAATCACTGGATGCAAAGAGATACAGGGAAGAGCAGTTTCTGGAATCACACACCCTGTGTGTGATATAAGAAGGCGAGGCCACCTGCTCTAACAAACCAACCCCATGTCTCAGTGGCCTAAGACAATCAGGTTTATTTCCCACTGACCTCACAGTCTGATGCAGTTGGACAGGCTTTCCTGGTGGCTCTCTTCCAAGTGATGACTCAGGGATCCAGGCTCTTTTCATCAGGAGCTGCTGCAACCTTGAATACTTCACCACCACTGCAGAAGTGAGGGGAGAGGAACTTTCAAAGAGATGCCCACATTTTAGCCAAGGGCCTAAACCCAGTCATGTGGTTCCAACTTAATTGCAAAGGGAGCTGGGAAATTTGATATGTGCCCGAGAAGTGGAAATGGGATTGCTGGGCCATTTACCCAGGTTCCCCTTTGGCTCAGCCAGGAACCCAGACACATATGGGTTCCCAAAGATTCTGTATATTTTATATACAAATAAAATGTATAGGGGGCAGCCCCTACACATCCTGCCCCAACTTCCCCGCCAGAATGGGACAACAATTTGACAGTTAACCAGGAGACAGGAGAGTCCGAGACCCCTTGGAAGCTTCCCAGAATATTCCCTACCCAGGCACCTGTTACTGAATCAGAACCTTCCCTAGTGGAATCACGCCTTGGATGGAGGAATGGTCAGAAGGCCCCTGTTAAAATGCTCCTTCAGGGGAGAGGCCCTCATGTGGATTTGCAAAGTTCACTTATCAAATGAGCTCACTGATTGATTCATTCATGTCATTGATGCCTACAGGGGCAAAGGACTGGGGACACCTTGTGACAAGAGTGTCCCCTTGAAGAACAGCAGGCAGAATGCCGCAGGATGAGGACGCAGGATGGAAATGGGTAGCACAATCTAGTCCTGGGGCCCTGCGGGGGGGTGGAGGGGGGCTGATCTGAGGCATTAAGGAGGCACTGAAGGGCTCTGGGTATGAAACAGAGGGAGCTAGAGAAGGGTTATTTAGTGATTTTGCCTGAGGCCAGCACTGCCCGAGATGACTTTGTCCTCCAGCCTCTGTCACATCCTCTGGCCTATTTCCTTGAAGATAAGGTCTGGGGCTTAAAACCAGAGGCTTTCAATTTATGTAAACAGAAAAACTTCATTGGCAAGATCTCTGGGCACAGTGGAAAGGCTGGACTGGAAAGCAGGAGGCTGGCTCTGGAGCTGACTCGACCTGGAGATGGTGGGTCTGTCACCTCTCTTCTCGGGGCCTCAGTTTCCCCATGTGCAGCTGGGCCACACTAGAGACAACAAGAGGACTGATGGAGCTGTGGGAAAGCATGAGGCTCTAGTCTTAGTAAGAGCTGGGTTCACATCCTCAGACACACATTTAGCCCATGTGGCCAAGAAGACGGATTCACGCCCACAGCCATCCACAGCCCTTCCTCTTGTCTTCCTCTTCAACAGAGGCCAGAAAGCTAACGTCTCACACTTCTAGAGGCTCTTACAGCTTGAGGCAGTTATGGTCTGTGAAAAGATACAAGTCTCTAGGGAAAGCACCCCTCCTAGAATGAAAAGACAAAGATTCAAGAGAAAAGGTTAGGAGCGACCTTCAAGATGGCAGAGGAGTAAGATGTGGAGATCACCTTCCTCCCCATAAATACATCAAAAATACATCTACATGTGGAACAACATCTACAGAACACCTACTGAACGCTGGCAGAAGGCCTCAGACTTCCCAAAAGGCAAGAAAATCTACACGTACCCGGACATGTGGCTGACAGGGTCTTGGTGCTCTGGCCTGGTGGGAGAGCCGAGTTCAGGACACTGGACCACCAGAGACCTCCTGGCCCCCACGTAATACCAATTGGTGAGAGCTCTCCCAGAGATCTCCGTCTCAACGCTAAGACCCACCACCACGCAACGACCAGCAAGCTCCAGTGCTGGATGCCCCATGCCAAACAACTAGCAAGACAGGAACACAACCCCACCCATTAGCAGAGAGGCTGCCTAAAATCATACTAAATTCACAGACACCCTAAACGCACCACCGGACGCAGCCCTACCCACCAGACAGACAAGATTCAGGCCCATCCACCAGAACACAGGCACCAGTCCCCACCACAGGAAGCCTACACAAGCCACTGAACCAACTTTACCCACTGGGGGCAGACACCAAAAACAACGGGAACTATGAACCCGCAGCCTGTGAAGAGAAGACCCCAAACACAGTAAGTTAAGCAAAATGAGAAGACAGAAAAACACAGAGCAGATGAAGGAGCAAGGTAAAAACCCACCAGACCTAACAAATGAAGAGGAAATAGGGAGCCTACCTGAAAAAGAATTCAGAGTAATGATAGTAAAGGTGATCGAAAATCTTGGAAATAGAATGGAGAAAATACAAGAAATGTTTAAGAAGGACCTAGAAGGACTAAAGAGCAAACAGTGATGAACAACACAATAAATGAAATTTAAAATTCTCTAGAAGGAATAAATAGCAGAATAACTGGGGCATAAGAATGGATAAGTGACCTGGAAGATAAAATAGTGGAAATAACTACTGCAGAGCAGAATAAAGAAAAAATAATGAAAAGAATTGAGCACAGTCTCAGAGACCTCTGGGACAACATTAAATGCACCAACATTTGAATTATAGGGGTCCCAAAGAAGAAGAGAAAAAGAAAGGGACTGAGAAAATATTTGAAGAGATTAGAGTTGAAAAGTTCCCTAACATGGGAAAGGAAATAGCCAGACAAGTCCAGGAAGTGCTGAGAGCACCATACAGGATAAACCCAAAAAGAAACACACTAAGACACAAATTAATGAAACTATTAAAAATTAAATACAAAGAATAAATATTAAAAGCAGCAAGGGAAAAGCAACAAATAACATACAAGGGAATCCCCCTAAGGTTAACAGCTGATCTTTCAGCAGAAACTCTGCAAGCCAGAAGGGAGTGGCAGGACATACTTAAAGTGATGAAAGGGAAGAAACTACAACCAAGATTACTCTACCCAGCAACGATCTCCTTCAGATCCAACAGAGAAATTAAAACCTTTACAGACAAGCAAAAGCAAAGAGAATTCAGCACCACCAAACCAGCTCTACAACAAGTGCTAAAGGAACTTCTCTAAGTAGGAAACACAAGAGAAGAAAAGGACCTACATAAACAAATGCAAAACAATTAAGAAAATGGCAATAGGAACACACATAACAATAATTACCTTAAATGTGAACGGATTAAATACTCCATCCAAAAGACACAGGCTCGCTAAATGTATACATAAACAAGATCCATATATATGCTGTCTACAAGAGACTTCAGACCTAGGGACACACACAGACTGAAAGTGAGGCGACAGAAAAAGATATTCCATGCAAATGGAAATCAAATGAAAGCTGGAGTAGCAATTCTCATATCAGACAAAATAGACAAAATAAAGACTCTTACAAAAGACAAAGAAGGACACTACATAATGATCAAGGGATCAATCCAAGAAGAAGAGATAACAGCTGTAAATATTTATGCACCCAACATAGGAGCACTTCAATACATAAGGCAAATGTTAACAGCCATAAAAGGGGAAATCGACAATAATACAATCATAGTAGGGTAATTTAATACCCCACTTTCACCAATGGACAGATCATCCAAAATGAAAATAAAAAAGGAAACACAAGCTTTAAATGACACATTAAACAAGATGGGTTTAATCTATATTTATAGGATATTCCATGCAGAAACAACAGAATACACTTTTGTTCTCAAGTGCTCATGGAACATTCTCCAGGATAGATCATATCTTGGGTCACAAATCAAGCCTTGGTAAATTTAAGAAAATTGAAATCATATCAAGTATCTTTTCCAACCACAATGCTATGAGACTAGATATCAATTACAAAAAAAACTCTGTAAAAAATACAAACACATGCGGGCTAAACAATACGTTACTAAATAACCAAGAAATCACTGAAGAAATCAAAGAGGAAATAAAAAAATACCTAGAAACAAATGACAATGAAAACACGATGACCCAAAATCTATGGGATGCAGCAAAAGCAGTTCTAAGAGGGAAGTTTATAGCAGTACAATCCTACGTCAAGAAACAAGCAAAATCTCAAATAAACAACCTAACCTTACACCTAAATCAATTAGAGAAAGAAGAACAAAAAACTCTAAAGTTAGCAGAAGGAAAGAAATCATAAAGATCAGATCAGAAATAAATGAAAAAGAAATGTAGGAAACAATAGCAAAGATCAATAAAACTAAAAGCTGGTTCTTTAAGAAGGTAAAAAAAAATTGATAAACCACTAGCCAGACTCATCAAGAGAAAAAGGGAGAAGACTCAAATCAAAAGAATTAGAAATGAAAAAGGAGAAGTAACAACTGACACTGCAGAAATACAAAGAATCATGAGAGATTACTACAAGCAACTATATGCCAATAAAATGGACAACCTGGAAGAAATGGACAAATTCTTAGAAAAGCACCACCTTCTGAGACTGAACCAGGAAGAAATAGAAAATATAAATAGACCAATCACAAGCACTGAAATTGAAACTGTGATTAAAAATCTTCCAACAAACAAAAGCCCAGGACCAGATGGCTTCACAGGCGAATTCTATCAAACATTTAGAGACGAGCTAACACCTATCCTTCTCAAATTCTTCCAAAATACAGCAGAGGGAGGAACCCTCCCAAACTCATTCTATAAGGACACCATCACCCTGATACCAAAACCAGACAAAGCCATTACAAAAAAAGAAACCTACAGGTCAGTATCTCTGGTGAACATAGATGCAAAAATCCTCAACAAAATCCTAGCAAACAGAATCCAGAAGCACATTAAAATGATCACACACCATGATCAAGTGGGGTTTATCCCAGGAATGCAAGGATTCTTCAATATATGCAAATCAATCAATGTGATACACCATATTAACAAACTGAAGGAGAAAAACCATATGATCATCTGAATCGATGCAGAGAAAGCTTTCGACACAATTCAACACCAATTTATGATAAAAACTCTCCAGAAATAGGCATAGAGGGAACTTACCTCAACATAAATAAAGGCCATATACGACAAACTCACAACCATCATTCTCAATGGTGAAAAACTGAAAGCATTTCCTCTAAGATCAGGAACAACACAAGGCTGCCCACTCTCACCACTATTATTCAACACAGTTTTGGAAGTTTTAGCCACAGCAATCAGAGAAGAAAAAGAAATAAAAGGAATCCAAATCGGTAAAGAAGAAGTAAAACTGTCACTGTTTGCAGATGACATGATACTATACATAGAGAATCCTAAAGATGCTACCAGAAAACTACTAGAGCTAATCAATGAATTTGGTAAAGTAGCAGGGTACAAAATTAATGCACAGAAATCTCTTGCATTCCTTTACACTAATGATGAAAAACCTGAAAAAGAAATTAAGGAAATGATCCCATTTACCACTGCAACAAAAAGAATAGAATACCTAGGAATAAACCTACCTAAGGAGACAAAAGACCTATATGCAGAAAACTATAAGACACTGATGAAAGAAATTGAAGATGATACAAATAGATGCAGAGATATACCATGTTCTTGGATTGGAAGACTCAACATTGTGAAAATAACTATACTACCCAAAGTAATCTACAGATTCAATGCAATCCCTCTCAAACTACCACTGGCATTTTTTACAGAACTAGAACAAAAAATGTCACCATTTGTATGGAAACACAAAAGACCCTGAATAGCCAAAGCAATCTTGAGAAAGAAAAATGGAGCTGGAGGAATCAAGCTCCCTGACTTCAGACTGCACTACAAAGCTGCAGTAATCAAGACAGTATGGTATTGGCAAAAAAACAGAAAGATAGATCAGTGGAACAGGACAGAAAGCCCAGAGATAAACCCATGCACATATGGTCACCTTATCTTTGATAAAGGAGGCAAGAATATACAATGGAGAAAAGACAGCCTCTTCAATAAGTGGTGCTGGGAAAACTGGATGGCTACATGTAAAAGAATGAAATTAGAACACTCCCTAACCATACACAAAAATAAACTCAAAATGGATTAAAGACCTAAATGTGAGGCCAGACACTATAAAACTCTTAGCGGAAAACATAGGCAGGACACTATGACATAAATCACAGCAAGATCATTTTCGACCCACCTCCTAGAGAAATGGAAATTAAAACAAAAATAAACAAATGGGACCTAATGAAACTTAAAAGCTTTTGCACAGCAAAGGAAACCATAAACAAGATGAAAAGACAACCCTCAGAATGGGAGAACATATTTGCAAACGAAGCAACTGAGAAAAAGATTTATCTCCAATATATACAAGCAGCTCATGCAGCTCAATATCAAAAACACAAACAACCGAATCCAAAAATGGGCAGAAGACCTAAATAGACATTTCTCCAAAGAAGATATACAGATTGCCAACAAACACATGAAAGGATGCTCAACATCACTAGTCATTAGAGAACTGCAAATCAAAACTACAATTAGGTATCACCTCACACCAGTCAGAATGGCCATCATCAAAAAATCTACAAACAATAAATGCTAGAGAGGGTGTGGAGAAAAGGGAAACCATGCACTGTTGGTGGGAATGTAAATTGATACAGCCATTATGGAGAACAGTATGGAGTTCAGTATGGAGAACAGTTTTTCCTTAAAAATCTAAAAATAGGGCTTCCCTGGTGGCGTAGTGGTTGAGAATCTGCCTGACAATGCAGGGGACACGGGTTCGAGCCCTGGTCTAGGAAGATCCCAAATGCCGCGGAGCAACTAGGCCCGTGAGCCACAACTACTGAGCCTGCGCGTCTGGAGCTTGTGTTCTGAAACACAAGAGGCTGTGACAGTGAGAGGTCCACGCACTGCAATGAAGAGTGGCCCCCGCTTGCCACAACTAGAGAAAGCCCTCACACAGAAACAAAGACCCAACACAGCCATAAATAAATAAATAAGCTTTCATTAAAAAAAAAAAAATCTAAAAATACAACTACCATATGACCCAGCAATCCCACTACTGGGCATATACCCAGAGAAAACCATAATTCAAAAAGAGTCATGTACCACAATGTTCACTGCAGCACTATTTACAATAGCCAGAACATGGAAGCAAACTAAGTGTCCATCAACAGATGAATGGATAAAGAAGATATGGCACATATATACAATGGAATGTTACTCAGCGATAAAAAGAAACTAAATTGAGTTATTTGAAGCGAGGTGGATGAACCTAGAGACTGTCATACAGAGTGAAATAAGTCAGAAAGAGAAAAACAAGTACCGTATGTTAACACATATATATGGAATCTAAAAAAAAATGGTTCTGATGAACCTAGGTGTAGGACAGGGATAAAGATCCAGATGTAGAGAATGGACTTGAGGACACTGGGAGGGGGAAGGGTAAGCTGGGATGAAGTGAGAGAGTAGCATTGACATATATATACTACCAAATGTAAAACAGATAGCTAGTGGGAAGCAGCTGCATCGCACAGGGAGATCAGCTTGGTGCTTTGTGACCACCTAGAGGGGTGGAATAGGGAGGGTGGGAGGGAGACAAAAGAAGGAGGGGATATGGGGATATATGTATACATATAGCTGGTTCACTTTGTTATACAGCAGAAACTAACACAACATTATAAAGCAATTATACTCCAATAAAGATGTTTAAAAAAAAAAAAAAGAGAGAGAAAGGGTTTGCCATGTTCCTTCCTGTTGCCAAGGTCATGAAAAAGATGCTTGAAGGTGCAGCAGCAGCCATCGTGTAACCATGAGGAAGAAAGCCACACTATGAGAATGGAGAGTAGTAGAGCAGGAAGACAGAGGGAGCCTGTGTCCCTGAGGAAGTTCTTGTGGATAAAATCTTGAGCAGCTGACAGCAAGCCTCTTATTTCATGGGCCAAATAAAACCCCTGACAGATGTGTCAGGTCTCAGTTACTTGCAGCCACTCGCAATTCTAACTAACCCTTGAGCCAGTTCTTTAATGCTTTTTAAAATTAATATTTATTGAGCACTTACTTTGTGATAGGTATGTACCAGGCACACTATATCTATTCTGCCCAATTTGTCACAATAACTCATTTCATAAATGCAAAATTTGAGGCTCAGACGGGGTAAGTAATTTGCTCAAGGTGAAATAGCATGAATTTGACCTCTAGAACCTGGGCTTGTTAACCATGACCCACGCTCTACTTTCCTGAACCTCAGTTTCCCTATCTGTAAAATAAGACAGCAGGAGGCAGTGTTGTAAAGGAACCAAGCCTATGGGCTCTGAATAATTCAGAGTGACATCAGCTCAAATCCTGCCTCCACCACTTGGTGCTGTGTGACTTGAGGAAGTAACCAAACCTCTCTGAGCCCCAGTTTCTTTTTCAATAACTTGGACAATTAGAGGACCTACCTCATAGGGTTGTCCTAAAGATTAAACATCAGGTAAAGCTGTGAGCACGGAGTCCAGCAGAGAGCAGGCACTTCTCTGCAGCTGAGATCATCTCCCCTCTCCCTTCTAGCACAGGATTTCCATAACCTTGGCGGCTGGTTGTACATCAGTGAAATATCTATATCATTCCCTGGGGAAGAAGGACTACTGTGGCTTTCTAGGTACAGATGACAAACTGAATACAGAAATTTTTCGTCTGAAGCCAACTATTTTTTAAAACAACAGTTTACGAGTTAAAAAAAAAAAGGGACTTCCCTGGTGGCGCCATGGTTAAGAATCCGCCTGCCAATGCAGCGGGCATGGGTTCGAGCCCTGGTCTGGAAAGATCCCACATGCCGCGGAGCAACTTAGCCCGTGCGCCACAACTACTGAGCCCGCGTGCCACAATTACTGAAGCCTGTGTGCCTAGAGCCGTGCTCCGCAACAAGAGAAGCCACCGCAATGAGAAGACTGCGCAACACAACGAAGAATAGCCCCCGCTCGCCTCAACTAGAGAAATCCCGCGCGCAGCAACGAAGACCCAACACAGCCAAAAATAAATAAATAAATAAGTCTTTAAATAAAAGTATTAAAACTGTTTACTACTTTGTTTACTCCCAGCTAGGGTTAGATCAAAGCATCCAGCTCCTCCCTGCCGCAAGTAATGGAGGAGGGAGAGAGGGAATCACTCTCCAGGGGGCTTCGCCGGACTCCACGGCTAAGCTCAAAACTTAAAAACCTGCAAATGGGAGGGAAAGGGGGAGGCGCGGAAATATTAAGAAGCCGGTCCCAAGAAGGTTGTATAAAAACAATGAAACCGTAATGTTTTCCATGACAGATTTCATCAGTGCCGCCTGAGTGCATTCTATTAAACCTCATTTATTACATTTTGAGGAACATAATTTAGATATAAGATCCCAGACAGTTTGCAAATTAGCTGAATCCGGACGCATCACCGTCCCCCCTCCCCCGTGCACGGAAAACAGGCTGTTTTTCCTCTTGATGGTCTCAGGGCTCTCCCTCTACAGTTTGTGTGGGGGGAGGAGACAGTGAGACGGGATGGGTGTGGAGGGCTCCATGCTGTTATTTGCCGTCTTTCTCCCCCCCTCGAGCCGTTTGGACGTGTTGGGCTTCCTGCCCTGTAGCATAAACATCTCTGAAGTTGAACGGGCATGCTTCGTTGTGTTCTGGAATCTGCGGGCTGATGGGAAATAGGTGCACAGGTGCCAAAAAAGCAACATACACGCACAGCACAAATTGTTGATTTGTTTATCTAAGGGTCTCCCCTGAGCCTCCCAAGACTCCCCCCACCCACTCGGAGAATCTCATTTACTGGGATTTACAAAGCAGGAGTTGACCCAGTGGACGACAGATGATATTTTCATTCTAGGATTTCCAGGTCACTGGGAAGTCTCCCTACTCCCACCAAACTCCCAGCCCAAAACACTTCCCCAGCCCTGCTTTCTAAGGCCTAAAATGCCCCTTTGTGAAAACCAAAAGAGTTAAGGCATGCCAGAGACGCTATGTTATTTCGTCTATTCCTCTCCTTGGTCCACTCAGGGCATGCATTAGTCATCCTGCTGCATGGAGGACAACACAGACTCAGACTGGTGAAGCGACTTTCCCAGGGTCACTCGGTGATTAAGTGGCAGAACCAGGAATCCAAGCCCAGGGGATACTGTATACGATTTAAACATTCTTTTAACGGCAGGACACAACACACTGATACTCAAATAGAGGAAGGGCAGAAGTCTTGTCACTGACAGCTCCAAATGAGAGAAGGCCACCACGCAGGGCCTCCCAGCGGTTTGCACTGGGGGCAGGGTAACATCGAGTTGGAGCTGCTGCAGGGGCACCTTATGTACGGCAAGCACAACGGGGCTATCTGGGTCTCTGGGGCTCCCTGTGGACTGGCTGGTACTTGCTCTGGCATGATTAGGGCAGGTGCACTGTGACCCCAGAGTGTGAGAGCCCCATGAGCAGCTGCTCAAGAAGAGGAACTAACAAGCCTCTAGACAGGGCCTCAAAACTGGGTTAAGACAGCATTTTAAAAATATATATTATATATATATCATGCATGTTATAGGCGGGTCTAATTCTGAATCCCATATCCTTTTCCTCTCTCTGTGCTGAAAATGCCTATCAACCTTGGGGTCACCCATCCTCAAGACATTCACTTGGTCACCTTGTCTTGTTGGCCCCATCTCTGAAAAGTCTCTTGGATCAGTGCCCTGCTCGAGAAAGTTACGCTCAGATCTCTTTCATGAACTACAAGGCCCTTCGAGAGAGCACCACAGCGTTAAGAGAAAGAAAGTGAGCTCAGAGGTCAGCACAGGGGTCAAATTGTGGCTGTGCCACTCGTTAGCTGCACGACCTCAGACATCAGTGTCCCACTGAGCCTCACCTGCATCTGCAAAATGGGAATTAGAGAATGGCCTGCCGCTGGAGATCGCCAGGAGGGAAGAAGGCAGGTTATCAGCTGGCAACCCTGGCGGAGAGTAAGTCCTCAGTTAAGATACGCAGCACTGCTGCTGTGACGCTGCGTGCTCCGGCGCAGACCTGCATTTCAACCTCGCCCGCCACACTCTGCCCCCCAAACACGACCGTGCTCCTCCTTACGTCTCTGCCTCGGCTGGGGTATTTTTCTGTACACCTTTTCCACTTCCCAGCACGTCCTGGTCATCCTTCAGGGCTCACCCCCATGGTCTTCTCCTCCGAGAAGCCTCCCGGAGCCACTACCTACCCCAGTGGAATCCAGCTCTCCCTGCCCAGTGCTCCCTCCCACTCCGGCCAAGTCTGAACTGGCCATCTGTTGGGAAGGAAGTCGGGTTCCTACCTGCTCCCCCCACAGTGAGCTACGTGAGGAAGTGCAGAATCTTATCACACAGTGGAGTGGTAGCTGTCTTGATGTATTAGGGTTCTCCAGAGAAACAGAACCAGCAGGACAGATAGATATAGATGTAGATTTTTCAATATTTTATATATATAGATAGTCTATCAATAGACTATAGATCTATATCAATCTATATCTATATCTACATGAGGATATTTATTATAGGAATGGGCTCGTGTGATTATGATCTGCCCTCTACAAGCTGGAGACCCAAGACAGCCGGTGGTGTGATCCAGTCCACGTTCAAAGATCCAAGAAGCAGAAGCATCAATGTCCAAGGGCAGGGGAAGTCAACACCCCAGTTCAAACAGAGAGAGAGCAAATTTGCCCTTCCTCCACCTTTCTGTCCTATTCAGGCTCTCAACACATGGGATGATGCCCACCCACATGATGGGCACATCTTTACTCAGTCTATAGACTCCAATGCTAATCTCTTCCAGAAACACCCTCACAGACGCACCCAGAAATAATGCTTTGCCAGCTCTCTGGGCCTCCCTTAGCCCAGCCAAGCTGACACTTAAGACTAACAATTATAGCTGACGAGGCACCTTTGAGTAGCTGCCTTCCCTTTCTTGTCTCACTCCTCCACTCTGTCACCTTCGCTCCTCAACTTGCACTCAAGTTCTTACCTCAGGGGCTGCTTCTGGGGTAATCCAGATTGACACGTAATCCCCGCTAGCCGTGAGATCTGGGGCATGTTACTTAAACTCTCTGTGCCTCCGCCTTCCCTTCTGTAAATGAAAATATTTTTACTTATGGAATTTTATTACGAGGATGAGATGAGCCTGGGAAAGTGCCTGAAAAATAGAAAACACTATAAATATTAGGTCTTACTATTCTCAAGATCTAGCTTAGGACCTGGCACATGCTATGGCTTCAAAAAAGTGTTTGCTGGTTAAAGCATATTGAATCTCTCAGGATGGAGGAAGGCTGTATATTGAGCCTTTTCATTCCGCATTAGTTAGGTTCTTCCAGTTGCCAAGAACTCACTCAAGCAAACACAAGCAAGGCAGCCTGTTTCAAGGATGTACCTGCAGGAACAGAGATGGGCATCTCTAAGGAACTGCAGATACCAGCCAGGCAGACTGTACCAAGGCAGGATCATAAGTGGGGAATAGGAAGGTGTCTCAGATTCCGAGAACAGCCCTAGTGAATGGGTTATCTTGTCATCCTCCAAGAGCTGCAGGGTGTTTTTGTGTCTTCCCTCTAGAGATCTATAGCTCATAGAGCTCACCTGCTCCCTCTGTATTTCCTCTCTTTGTACAACTTTCTGGTTCCACTGAGGTCTCTGAGTTTCCAGTAACATCTCTTTCCCCCATGGGTTCTGATCCAGCTGAGAAATAGTCATAGGAGTCAAACTGGGATGAAGACATCAACTTTGGGGGTGGTAAAGCTGCACTTCGGAGCACAGTGTAGACTTGTGACAAGAGGCAAGAATTCCGCTCCTTCCCCCCCAGTCTAAACCTTGATTCTTCCCTCAGCAAAGAGTCTGCTCTCCAGCCAGCCTGGCCCACACCTGCTGACCAAGAAGAGACCTGACGGAGGAGAGAGTACAGGTCATCTCACTGCAGAGGGGCAGGAGCTGAGAACAGACGTTCTGAACAACTCTGAAACCAGAGCTTGACAGAGAGACCGAGCTGGCCACACTCAGACCTGTTCTCAGCTTCACCAGCAAATCATCTATTCACCCCGCTGGTAGAGTGAGAAAAGGAGGAGGAGGGATGGACTGACACCCTCCCTGGTACTTCTAGAACGGTCAGTAGAAGTTGTTATTGTAATGGACTATGGCAGACTAGACAGGGGAGGGTTGGAAAGTTTTTTTCCTGCAGCTATTAACTGACCAACCTTGCCTGTGTCTATAGTTCAAATTTCCAAGAGAGAGGACCTGATTGGCCCAGAGACTCATCTTCATCTCTGTTTGGACAGCTAGTCCATAGAGCTAGCTCAAAGGCCATAGGCCAGCCTACCCCTTAGTGCAACCTGAAATTGCCCTGTTCATTTATTTGTTTATCATCTTCCCACACCCCGACTAGGGTGTTCCTGAGGGACAGGAATCTTGTCTGTTATGGTCATTGTTTCATACCCAGCATCTAGAAAGGTACATGGCACAAAGTAGGAGCTGGATAAACATTTATTGAATATAAGATTGAATGATTGATTAATGCAACAAATAAGTGAGTGAATGAACAAACCTAACAGGATTATAAAAAGCCCTACCTACATCACTGGAGCCTCTCCTCTATCACCCAGGGAACTCAGCTTCAGCCCGCAGCTTGTTTAGCCCACGGGGCAAAGTCCCTCAGGTAATGAGACCTCACTCACCTAGAAGGCGATTGAATGAGTTTCCATTGTCATGGCAGCGAGCTGATCCCCATCAAAGCAACTCAGCCAAGTGTTCCTTCTAACCACTGGAATCTTTCTGAGAGATGTTCTGACCAACACAATTTTCTCCATCTTATTCTATTTCCAGTGATGTTTTAGCCCTTCTTGAAACTGGACCACTTCTCTGATTACCTGCTTCTTAATCCAACTCTGTCTGCACCAGTACCCTTGATTAACGCCTTTCCCACAGACCATAAAGTCTTTCTCCAACTCACTACCCAGGGCATTATTTAACAGAAACCTAAACCCAGCAAGCTAATGAAAACAGCTCTTGCAAATAATCCTTTAAAGGGGTTTTAAGTACCCAGTTCCTACTAAACTGATGCAAATTAATGACCTTTAGGAGGCTTCTAAAAACTCACTATTCTTTTACCCAGAATGGAGTAGCGATGAGGTCACAGATACTAAGCACCAAAACAAATGAGTCCCAAGTTTAATCACTGCTGAGCCTGACACAGTGTTAAAAGGGGACAGTGCCCTGGAGAGCTCTGAAAAAGAACTCAGTGTTGCTAAAAGAAGTAGACGGGGATGCCCCAAAGGAAGGGACTTTGTCCCAATTTCCTCAGCATCGGTCAGAGGGGCTGGGACACTTAAAGGCTGAGCTATACTCATGAATAAATAAGACCTCCAGGGCCATTGTGCAGATCAGAGATAAAATGTAAATGTAAATGTAAAATGTAAATGTAAATCTGCACATAGCAGATGCTCAATAAAGGCTAAATGTTGTTATGATGAAAACCACACACTGGTGCCTGTGACAGCAGGGACCTGGAGAAAGAGGGTCAGTCCAGGGGCAGGGGTGTCTTGGCACCAAAGGGCTTTTGTGTGCTCAGCAAAGTGGAGGCTTTGGAGCTATGAGGTTTACAGCTCCTGGACATGTATTTAAGGGCCCCTACGGCCAAAAGGGCCAATTTAGGAAGGTCCTAAGTTAGCTGACTTGTTGAGAGGGCAGAGCAGAGGCTTCCTCTCAAGGGAGCTGAGGTCAGGGTGAACCTCTCCAATTCTGTGAGTCTACACTGGACCAGAAGTATCTTTCCTTGCATGCCTTTTCAAATTCACAGTGCACTCTCTACCCCTTCTCACCATCCCTGTCCTCTGATTTACAGCTCTAGGTTCACCTCCTCCAGAAAGCCCTCCTAGACTTTTTTTTTTTTTTTTTTTTGCGGTATGCGGGCCTCTCACTGTTGTGGCCTCTCCCATTGCGGAGCACAGGCTCCAGACGCACAGGCTCAGCGGCCATGGCTCACGGGCCCAGCCACTCTGCGGCATGTGGGATCTTCCCAGACCGGGGCACGAACCCGTGTCCCCTGCATCGGCAGGCGGACTCTCAACCACTGCGCCACCAGGGAAGCCCCCCTCCTAGACTTTTGCAACCTACATACTCTTTTTCCCATCTCTATATCCCTATGACATTCACAGTCTGAAGCAAACAGTCTAGCCTCCTTTTTCCACTTTACACCTTACTGGTTTCTAGTACGTGAGATATGGGAGCCCTCTTTTTTTTTTTTTAATTAAAACCCCATGGCTTATTTATTTCATAACTGTAGGTTTTTACCCCTCATTCCCCTTTACCTATTTCTCCCAGTCCCCACGCCCTCCCCTCTGGCAATCACTCACTTTTTCTCTGTATCTATGGAGTTTGTTTTCTTTTTTTTGATTTTTATTTTATTTTTTATACAGCACGTTCTTATTAGTTATCCATTTTATACATATTAGTATATATATATATATATCAATCTCAATCTCCCAATTCATCACAGCACCACCACCATCCCCTGCACCACTTTTCCCACTTGGTGTCCATACGTTTGTTCTCTGCATCTGTGTCTCAGTTTCTGCCCTGCAAATACGTGCATCTGTACCATTTTTTCTAGATTCCACATATATACATTAATATTCCATATTTGTTTTTCTCTTTCTGACTTACTTCACTCTGTATGACAGTCTCTAGATTCATCCACATCTCCACAAATGACTCAATTTCGTTCCTTTTTATGGCTGAGTAATATTCCATTGTATATATGTACCACATCTTCTTTATCCATTTGTCTGTCAACGGGCATTTAGGTTGCTTCCATGACCTGGCTATTGTAAACAGTGCTGCAATGAACATTGGGGTGCATGTGTCTTTTTGAATTATGGTTTTCTCTGGGTATATGCCCAGTAGTGGGATTGCTGGGTCATATGGTAATTCCAGTTTTAGTTTTTTAAGGAACTTCCATACTGTTCTCCATAGTGGTTGTATCAATTTACATTCCCACCAACAGCGCAAGAGGGTTCCCTTTTCTCCACACCCTCTCCAGCATTTGTTGTTTGTAGATTTTCTGATGACGCCCATTCTAACTGGTGTGACATGATACCTCACTGTGGCTTTGACTTGCATTTCTCTAATAATCAGTGATGTTGAGCAGCTTTTCATGTGCCTCTTGGCCATCTGTATGTCTTCTTTGGAGAAATGTCTATTTAGGTCTTCTGCCCATTTTTGGATTGGGTTGCTTGTGTTTTTGATATTGAGCTGCATGAGCTGTTAATATATTTTGGAGATTAATCCTTTGTCTGTTAATTCGTTTGAAAATATTTTCTCCCATTCTGAGGGTTGTCTTTTCGTCTTGTTTATGGTTTCCTTTGCTGTGCAAAAGCTTTTAAGTTTCAGTAGGTGGCATTTGTTTATTTTTGTTTTTATTTCCATTACTCTAGATGGTGGATCAAAAAGATCTTGCTGTGATTTATGTCAAAGAGTGTTCTTCCTATGTTTTCCTCTAAGAGTTTTATAGTGTCCGGTCTTACATTTAGGTCTCGAATCCATCTTGAGTTTATTTTTGTATATGGTGTTAGGGAGTGTTCTAATTTCATTCTTTTACATGTAGCTGTCCAGTTTTCCCAGCACCACTTATTGAAGAGACTGTCTTTTCTCCATTGTATATCCTTTCCTCCTTTGGCATAGATTAGTTGACCATAGGTGCGTGGGTTTATCTCTGGGCTTTCTATACTGTTTCATTGATCTATATTTCTGTGTTTGTGCCAGTACCATACTGTCTTGATTACTGTAGCTTTGTAGTATAGTCTGAAGACAGGGAGCCTGACTCCTCCAGCTCCTTTTTTTCTCCTCAAGATTGCTTTGGCTATTCAGGGTCTTTTGTGTCTCCATACAAATTTTAAGATTTTTTTGTTCTAGTTCTGTAAAAAATGCCATTGGTAATTTGATAGGGACTGCACTGAACCTGCAGATTGCTTTGGGTAGTATAGTCATTTTCACAATACTGATTCTTCCAATCCAAGAACATGGTATATCTCTACGTCTGTTGGTATCATCTTTAATTTCTTTCATCAGTGTCTTATAGTTTTCTGCATACAGGTCTTTTGTCTCCCTAGGTAAGTTAACTCCTAGGTATTTTATTCTTTTCGTTGCAATGGTAAATGGGAGTGTTACCTTAATTTCTCTTTCAGATTTTTCATCATTAGTGTATAGGAATGCAAGAGATTTCTGTGCATTAATTTTGTGTCCTGCAACTTTACCAAATTCATTGATTAGCTCTAGTAGTTTTCTGGTGGCATCTTTAGGATTCTCTATGTATAGTATCATGTCATCTGCAAACAGTGACAGTTTTACTTCTTTTCCAATTTGTATTCCTTTAATTTCTTTTTCTCCTCTGACTGCCGTGGTTAGGACTTCCAAAACTATGTTGAATAACAGTGGTGAGAGTGGACATCCTTGTCTTGTTCCTGATCTTAGAGGAAATGCTTTCAGTTTTTCACCATTGAGAATGATGTTTGCTGTGGGCTTGTCATATATGGCCTTTGTTATGTTGAGGTAGGTTCCCTCTATGCCCACTTTCTGGAGAATTTTTACCATAAATGGGTGTTGAATTTTGTCAAAAGCTTTTCTGCATCTATTGAGATGATCATATGGATTTTATTCTTCAATTTGTTAATATGGTGTATCACACTGATTGATTTGCATATATTGAAGAATCCTTGCATCCCTGGGATAAATCCCACTTGATCATGGTGTACGATCCTTTTAATGTGTTGTTGGGTTCTGTTTGCTAGTATTTTGTTGAGGATTTTTACATCTATATTCATCAGTGATATTGGTTTGTAATTTTCATTTTTTGCAGTATCTTTGTCTGGTTTTGGTATCAGGGTGATGGTGGGCTCATAGAATGAGTTTGGGAGTATTCCTTTCTCTGCAATTTTTTGGAAGAGCCTGAGAAGGATGGGTGTTAGCTCTTCTCTAAATGTTTGACAGAATTGTCCTGTGAAGCCATCTGGTCCTGGACTTTTGTTTGTTGGAAGATTTTTAATCACAGTTTCAATTTCATTACCTGTGATTGGTCTGTTCATATTTTCTATTTCTTCCTGGTTCACACTTGGAAGGTTATATCTTTGTAAGAATTTTTCCATTTCTTCCAGGTTGTCCATGTTATTGGCATAGAGTTGCTTGTAGTAGTCTCTTAGGATGTTTTGTATTTCTGCAATGTCTGTTGTAACTTCTCCTTTTTCATTTCTAATATTATTGATTTGAGTCCTCTCCCTCTTTTTCTTGATGAGTCTGACTAATTGTTTATCAATTTTGTTTATCTTCTCAAAGAACCAGCTTTTAGTTTTATTGATCTTTGCTATTGTTTTCTTTGTTTCCATTTCATTTATTTCTGCTCTGATCTTTATGATTTCTTTCCTTCTGCTAACTTTGGGTTTTGTTTGTTCTTCTTTCTCTAGTTCCTTTAGGTGTAAGGTTAGATTCTTTATTTGAGATTTTTCTTGTTTCTTGAGGTAGGCTTGTATTGCTATAAAATTCCCTCTTATAACTGCTTTTGCTGCATCCTGTAGGTTTTGGATCGTCATGTTTTCTTTGTCATTTGTCTCTAGGTATTTTTTGATTTCTTCAGTGATCTCTTGGTTATTTAGTATTGTTTAGCTTCCATGTATTTGTGTTTTTTACGTTTTTTTCCCCTGTCATTGATTTATAATCTCACAGCATTGTGGTGTGAAAAGATGCTTGATATGTTTTCAATTTTCTTAAATTTACTGAGGCTTGATTTGTGACCCAAGGTGTGATCTATCCTGGAGAATGTTCCGTGTGCACTTGAGAAGAAAGTGTAATCTGCTGTTTTTGGATGGAATGTCCTATAAATTACCCATTAAATATATCTGGTCTATTACGTCATTTAAATTTTGTGTTTCCTTAGTAATTTTCTGTTTGGATGATCTGTCCATTGGTATAAATGAGGTGTTAAAATCCCCCACTATTATTGTGTTACTGTTGATATCCTCTTTTATAGCTGTTAGCAGTTGCCTTATGTATTGAGGTGTTCCTACGTTGGGAGTGTATATGTTTATAATTGTTATATCTTCTTCTTGGATTGATCCCTTGATCATTATGTAGTGTCCATCCTTGTCTCTTGTAACATTCTTTATTTCAAAGTCTATTTTATCTTATATGACTATTGCTACTCCAGCTTTCTTTTGATTTCCATTTGCATGGAATATGATTTTCCATCCCTTCACTTTCAGTCTGTATGTGTCCCTAGGTCTGAAGTGGGTCTCTTATGGACAGCATATATATGGGTCTTGTTTTGGTATCCATTCAGCAAGCCTGTGTCTTTTGGTTGGAGCATTTAATCCATTCACGTTTAAGGTAATTATCGATATGTATAATCTTATGACCATTTTCTTAAGGTTTTGGGTTTGTTTTTGTAGGTCCTTTTCTTCTCTTATGTTTCCCACTTAGAGAAGTTCCTTTAGCATTTGTTGAGGAGCTGGTCTGGTGGTGCTGAATTCTATTAGCTTTTGCTTGTCTGTAAAGCTTTTGATTTCTCCATTGAATCTGAATGAGATCCTTGCTGGGTAGAGTAATCTTGGTTGTAGGTTCTTCCCTTTCATCACTTTAAGTATATCATGCCACTCCTTTCTGGCTTGTAGAGTTTCTGCTGAGAAATCAGCTGTTAACCTCATGGGAGTTCCCTTGTATGTTATTTTTCCCTTGCTGCTTTCAATAATTTTTCTTTTTCTTTAATTTTTGCCAATTTGATTACTATGTGTCTTGGCACGTTTCTCCTTGGGTTTATACTGTATGGGTCTCGCTGCACTTCCTGGACTTGGGTGGCTATTTCCTTTCCCATGTTAGGGAAGTTTTTGACTATAATCTCTTGAAATATTTTCTCGGGTCCTTTCTCTCTCTCTTCTCCTTCTGGGACCCCTATAATGCGAATGTTGTTGCGTTTAATGTTGTCCCAGAGGTCTCTCAGGCTGTCTTCATTTCTTTGCATTCTTTTTTCTTTATTCTGTTCTGCCACAGTGAATTCCACCATTCTGTCTTCCAGGTCACTTATCCGTTCTTCTGCCTCAGTTATTCTGCTATTGATTCCTTCTAGTGTAGTTTTCATTTCAGTTATTGTATTGTTCATCTCTGTTTGTTTGTTCTTTAATTCTTCTAGGTCTTTGTTAAACATTTCTTGCGTCTTCTCGATCTTTGCCTCCATTCTTTTCCGAGGTCCTGGATCATCTTCACTTCATTATTTTGAATTCTTTTTCTGGAAGGCTGCCTATCTCCACTTCATTTAGTTGTTTTTCTGGGGTTTTATCTTGTTCCTTCATCTGGTACATAGCCCTCAGCCTTTTCATCTTGTCTCTCTTTCTGTGAATGTGGTTTTCATTCCACAGGCTGCAGGATTGTAGTTCTTCTTGATTCTGCTGTCTGCCCTCTCTTGGAGCCCTCTTGAGGATTGAGACTCTGGCTCATATGCCTCATGTATCCCTCACAAACATGTTTTCTAATCTAGGGCCTCTCGCTCTGTAATATGCACATGAATCCCCTGGAGATCTTGTGGGAATGCAGATTCTGATTCTGCAGGTCTTGGCTAAGGCCTGAGACTGCATTTCTAACAAGCTCCCAAGTGATGTCAATGGTACTTTGAGTAGCATGGATCTACAGCATCTTACCAACACTGTTTCTTCAAGCTTTTAATGTGTTACATATCTAAAAAGATAGAGAGAGAAAGAAGTCGACTCCAGGAGTTCTCAGAGCCTTTAGTGGACATTATGAATTTTCAAGAAGGGGCTATGGTGTGCAGCATCTCCCAACAGAAATCTCTGTTCAAGGGAGTATCCTACAGCATTTATCTCATTATCAGATACACGTCAATTGCTAATAATAAGAGCAAATATTTATTGCATCCTTACTACAGGCCAAGCATTTTACACACACCATCTTATATCATTATTCCACTGAACACTATGAGGTAAGCACTACTGGGATCCCCGTTTTAGAGGAGGAGATGGAAGCTACAGGGGTTAAGCCCTCTACCCAAGTGTGTGTGGCAGAGTCAGGAATTGAACCCCATTAGTCTGGCTCCAGGGTTCTCTATTTTAACCATCCCACTTGACCTCTAAGCTTGGACCCACAAATCTTCCTTCTGCCATGAATAATGGCTAAAAGGCCAAACTTGGTGAGGACAGACTTCTGCCTCAACTGCAGTCAGTTTTGTCCAGGTGCTCTTTTTTTTACATAGCTATAAGTTGTTTGTTTGCTTTTCCCCCCACTACGGTGAACATTTACTAATCGTATGTAAGAAAGAAAAAGAGCACACTTCTGTTTCAGCTCAGAATGTGTCTGGTTTCAAGTAACAGGACAGACAGGTGTTTGTTTTTATTACACTACAAGATGTCCAGAGATAGACGGTTAGAGACTTTTTAAGTCAGCCATCAGAAACCCAGGCCCCGTCTTTCTTTCCAGGTGTGTGGATAATAACAGAGAAAGCTTATGTCTTGGTTCTGGAAGAAGTTGGTGTAAGCACCTTCCTCATTCATTCTTTCATTTGAAAGGCATGTTAAGGTCCTTCCATGTGTCAGACAGTGGGTTTTGGAACAAAGATGAAAAGATACAACCAAGTCTATGGGTCAGATAAGATTATACAGATACGCAATCTCCTAGTTACGGTACCATGAAGTGACTATTATTTATTTCAACCCTGGCTTTCTACAGAAAGGATCTGAGGTGCTAACGTACTGTGATATGTGTTATAAGAGAAGTGAGCACAGGATCTGTGGGAGCCCAGAGAAAGGGCCCCTCACCTACCTGGGGGTGAAGAAGGGCAAAAGGAGTCAGGGAAAGGGTGGATCTGAGTCTTGTAGGGCAAAGAGAAATGAGCTGGGCAAGAGAAGGTCAGGTAGGCAGGGCATGCCAAGCCAGGAAAAATAAAAGGACAGTGTAAGTAGTCAGAAGGCTTTGTGCTGAATCCTGTTTGGGCTTTTTAAAACAGGGTTGTTGTTTTTTTTCCCCTCATGAAAAAGAAGCAGAGGGATAACTAGCTCCAGTGTTGTTTCAGTGAATCAACCACATAAGGATCCTGGATCAACTTCTCTGCAATTCTCTTCTCCCTCCCCTCATGGTTGTAAGATGGCTGCAACTGCTCTGGGTATCACAAAAGGACAGAATAAGCTTCCCTGACAGCTTTGCCCTTCCAGGCAAAGCTGTTCACTTTGCAGTGTAGCACAGTAGTTTGTGCATATGTGTTAGGGGGTTAAACTAGATGAGATTCACTGAAGACACACAAAGTTTCTAATAGAATTATATCTGAAGAAACAAATGTGATCTTGAAATGAAAGGGACAGAAAGGGTACAAAGCGAAAAGAGATATTCAGATCATCAAATTTCTACAAGCAGGAAGCAGGCTGAGAAAACTATTCAGTATAAATGCACACCACCTTTTATATAAAAGGAAGGATGACTAAGAGGGTAGAACCAAGAGTCTAGAATTTGGAGTCAAGAGCCATGGAGAATTATTCCCTGGACTTGAGACTGAATCAAGGAACTGTCAATCTGTGCCCAGCTGGATTTCAGAATTGCTATGGACCAGTGACTCCTGTGTGCCTCACATCTTCAGCTTTGTGAACAAGAATGTCTGCAGTGGTTATCCTATGTCTGTTCCAGCATAGTATCTAAAGATAGTTTATCTTCAAATCCTGGCTCTGAGCTTGGTATTTTGGGCACCGCCAACCATAAGCCAATTTCTTCATCTGTGGAATCAGGACAATAATGCCTACCTATCTCATAGGTTGTTATAAACACTCAATAAGCTAAACATATAATCACTCCACAGTGCCTGACACAAAGTAAGTAGTGTTCAGTAAATGACAACTGTTATTATTTTTCATTATTCTCCCCTTTGTATTCTGAATATATTCTTACTATAGCACCTGCCATTCTGCACTGGAATTATATGCCATATGTCTACCCCATATATATGCTACTGTTTACTCCATTAGGCTCTGAGCACTTGGGGCTTAGAGAAGATATTCATGTTTGTATCTTCAACAAACATAAATACCCTGGTATATGGTAGATGATTGGGAAGTGTTCGTTGAATGAAGAGAATAGAATGGAATAGAAGAGAATGGAATAGAAAACGATAGAAAAATGTATACCCATGATTCGGCATTCCTTTCTGCTAGCTTTTGGTATTGAATAGCATGGTTTTCTTTCCTGGTTGTTGTTATGGGAAATGATTTGAGAAAGGCAGGGGACCTTCCAGTCAGTCATGATGACTGTACAATTCTGAAAACCTGTGATGCTGAAGTTCTCCAGAAGCTGTCCCTACAACAGGAATCCGCTGTGGCTGGGGCAAAACCCCTGGAAAATGAAGAGCTTCTCCCAATTTGGAGACATCAGAGCTCCAGAAACACGCAAAACAGCCAGTTCTCCTCAAGCCACTTCCCTTTCCCAGAGTACTCTGCTGACCACCCCTCTCCCAGCTCTGTGTTGTGAGAAGATGAAGTTCAGTGACTCAAGGTTTCTCTTGTGGCCCCAGACAGTTGAAGGCAAAATGGGATGTGGACACAAGGATGTTTTTGCTGACTCTTCTTTAGTGCTTCACGGAACATTACATTTAGCTAATTTAGGAAGAGTATCAAATTAAGAGATACCCATCTGCATAATAGCTATGAGAAGTAAAACTCTCAAGAAGCAAGGGGCTATAGTGCCCAAGGTCATGACCTATAACCTCCTTCAGAGCTAGGATCCTTTACCAGCACCAACAACAGTCCTAGCGCAAATGCCAACAACAAATTCCTAGCATAAATGATGCCACTCACTCATAGCAGACATTACTAATCAATTATAGCATACCTTCACCCCAGACATAGCTTCAAATGCTTCTCATCCCATTGACTGAAGAAAGTCACTACTAATTGATTGGGAGTGCCATGCAGGATTAAACCCACTTTCCTTCCCTGACCTAGATGTTCACACTACCTGTGCAGTCCTCACAATTATAATAATCTCCTTAGATGGTTCTTCTTTAGGTCCCTAACAACATGATCCTAATAGCATCCTAAGACATCATGAGTAGACTACTTGCATCTCATATTGCCTCCTCTCTCTAGGATCCTCTTACTTTCCTGAACTGCACTTTAGTAGGACATAATATGAAACAGTCAAATAAAATTACATTTACTATAAGAACACTGTTGAGGGTATTGTTCATTACTTTATACACTGTTTCTCTATGAGGCTCCAGGAGGGAAAAAATGCCTTTCTAATCATAGGATCAATAATGGATGTGTCTCTCCTGAGCCACCAGACTTTCTTGCCTTATGAACCATATGCATTCCGTAACGGACATGTTTCCCTCTTTGCACTGGCTGCAGGAAGCTTACAGACCAGGATGGCACTACTTCCCTTAGAATTCATGCATTAATCTCTTTACAGAATCCAAATTATTTTTCTTGGTTGTTTCCCTCCTTTGTCTTACTTATCTTAATTTTCATTTATTTTATTCTGCTACAGTTTGTGCATCCTTGTAAGCCACGTTGAATACTTGGTATAAATAAACAGATGGATAACTAATATCTGGACGAATGTGAAGCATTATTCAGGTTTTTATTCATTTCACGTGCAAATGTTGGGGATGGGGTGCACCAGAGTATGTTTATTGGGGCAGTGGAGTGCATAAGACCATCTTTCTCTTTAAGCATCTACCCTTGTTCCTCTTATTCTGCAGGACCTAAAAAAGTGTGTGTGTGTGTGCACGCGCGCGTGTGTGTGTCCTCACTTCCCTGCTTCACACATGTTCCTACAGACCTGAGACCACCACACAGCAACCTAAATCAGCTTGCCAAGAGGCACATAGTTTAATCTGAACACCAAATGCCCAGGGGGTTCTTGAAGCGCCAAGATGAAAGAACGGTCACTCTCATTATTCCCAAGAGTCACAGCTCTCCGTTGGCTAAACTACTTGTCTAAACCACTGTAAACACATGGACTTTGAAGCTACATATATCTGTGTTTAAATCCTCATTCTGCCATTCAGAATGTATTTACTTAACCTCTTTTTCTAAGCCTCAGTTTCCTCTTCTGTAAAATGCCTACTTTCTGGAGTTGATGGCTTAAGTGAGATAATATATGAAAAGCACTTAGCACAATGTTGGGTACGTGGTGAGTCCTTAATAAATGATAGCTATTACTTTACGGCTCTGATTGCTCTTGTCTCCCTTAATCTTGTAAACTCTAGGCTCTGCTTCACTATGGTGGGGGTAGAGAGTAATTTGGTTTATTGCATCCTTATTAGCATCTAGCCCAGGGTCAAGAACACGTAGGTGTTTAATATCTGGCTGCTGAATACTTGGAAGAACGTGCACCTGGAGACATTAACAATCAATATATTTACCATGCTGTGCAATATTCCATTATACTATACTACTTCCTCCTTCTTAGAATGGTCTGTCTTCAATTGGCATCAGTTATATTGATAGCGCCCTCTGCTAGCTGGCAGTAGCAACAAATAACCTCTTAAACTTAGCGTGAGATTTGCTCTGGAGGAAAAGAAAGGAAGAAAACAGACATGTACTGAGTGCCCACTGTGTGCCAGCCAATGTCCATCATCTGTGCATGAAACTGTGGTTAGTGAGTGAAATCCACACCAGCCCCCATCAGGTCAATTCTCCCTGTGTGTAAATCCTACAGCCTGAGCACCTAACAATCTATATTCTTTTCCAGGTCAAATGAAATGACAAGAGGATTAAAAATGTGTCTCAGAAATCTGTAACCAGAGCTCAAGAAGCCAGCAACAGGGAGAGCCCTGGTTAATTTCAAGATGCCAAACAGCCAGCTTTCTATCAGTTTCCAGGACCTTATTTCCTGCCCCCCCCCCTTCATTCTCAGAATTGATGTTTATGTTTCCACCAGGGTAGAGACCAATTCTCCTTGGCATCTTCCTTCAGAGAGAATCAGAAATTTTCCACCTGGGATGCTACAAATTGCATTTCTCAACACAGTTCTGGAATACAGGATATGAACAGCATAGCTAATGCTGAGTGATCAAAATTCAGGTGCTCTAACTTTATAACAATCATCATCAGGCAGTCAGAGTTTCACCAATGGATGGAGCCTCTTGTCCTGTAAGATTCAGACAGCAGGAGCACAGCAATCTGAAACCAGCTCCCAGGGGAGACTGCAGCGTGAGGGGAGGCTGGTTGAAGCCTCTGCCAGCCCCACCCACATGACTTGGGGCACATTGCCATATTGCTCTGAGCCTCAGTTTCCCCATTTATGACATGAGGATCGGAGCAGGACCTAATTCAACGAGCTACTGGGAAGATTAAATAATAAAACACGTATGAAGTTCTTAGCCCGGTGCCTGGATCATGGGAAGTGTGTGATAAATCTTAGCCAAGCTGCGTAGGCAGCTTGTCTGGTGTTTGTCCTCCTTCTCTAAAAATATTCCTCACTCCACACCCCAGTTAAACCCTTGGGAGCTATATTTATCCTATCTGGAACCCCTTCCCCCGCTCCAAAGTTCCCAGCCAATGGTGGTTGGAACGTAGAGGAAACATCACCCAAACCAGACCAATCAGATTTTCCCTCCCAGAAAACTGGGATGGAACTAAAGGAGCTAGTCTCTGCTGGCTGTTTCAACTGAGGACATGCAAATTCAAGAGCCAGATGGGTGCCGCCTTCCACATGTGACTAAAGAAGCACAGAAAGAGTCTGGAGAGAGAGGGTTCTCCTCCAGGTCTGTGGCTACTGAGGGAGAGAGACAGACAGACAGACAGAGACAGAGAATATGAATTTGCCTTAGTTCCAGACCTTTTCTGGCTTACGGTTCCGGGGCCATGGAAGGCCAGGCTACATCTGTTCCCTGTAAGCTTCCTGAGTCAGCACTGTGGGCTTTTAACAAACCCCACGTTTTCGTTAAGCTACTCTAAGATTTCTCTTAGTTGAAGAAAAAAGTTTTGATGCCAAAGGAAAGAGATTTCAGGCCCCAAACTCTTTTCTTGGGACTATGCTACTTCATGGGATTTAATGAGGAATTCTATGAGGAAGGAAAGAAAAGGGACAAAAAAAAAATACCATATAATGAGCATCTATTGGGTACCAGCCTCTCTGCTTGGTGTTCTCTCATATCACCATCCACATGTGAGACAAGTGTATATGTCAGGGACAGTCATCAATATTTTATGAAGTATTTTATCAATATTTTAAAGCTTAGAATGCTTAAGAGCCCAGCCCAAGATCACACAGCCAAAAACACGGTGGAGCTCGGAATTGAACCCAGGTCTGTCTGAACCCATGTAAGGGTTTTTCATACATCTGGTATGAACAAATTGGGACTTAATTCAGTGTCTGCTGCATGGTCACAACCATCACCACCATCATCACCATCACTATCATACCGTCATCATCATCACTCATCACCATCATCACCATCAGTCATCATAATTATCACCACTATCACTATTATCACCATCACCATCATCACCTCTATCGTCATTACCATCATCACCGTCACCACTATTATCACCATCACTGTCATCACCTCTATCGTCATTACCATCATCACCGTCACCACTATTATCACCATCATCGTTATCACCATCATCAGCATCCTAGTGAATAACATTTATTTATCAATTCCATTCAATCAGGCTTTGTATTGAGCATGGTACATATACACGTTAGCACACAACAAGCCTTTGAAGAAGATGTTAATATCATCTTTATTTTACAGCTGAGGAAACCGAGGTATTGCGAGGTTAAACGCTCATCTGAAGTCACTTACCTGGTCAATAATACAGCAGAGATTCAAACCGGGTCTATGTGAATCCAAAGCCCACTCTGTAAGACTATACTGTCCTGGAGGGCAGGGGCTGCATCTCCCATTTCTTTTGCATCCCCCATGATGCCAAGCATTGTGCTGTGCATGCAACAGTCACCAAATAAATATCTGCTGAGATGATGAAAAATGTGGAAAGGATCACAGAAGTGCTGCACAGGAAAGGGTTAAATGCTCTGCTCCGGGTCACCAGTAAAGACAGCAGGAAAGCCAGGCTCTGAACACGAATCTCCAGGCACAAAAGGGTCTCTTTCATATTGGTAATAAAGATGTGTATCAAAATGCCTTTCGACGTGGGCAAGAGACTGACAGGAGCGTGCCGAGCATCTCAAAGGCTGAGGTTCACTGCTTAGTCCTTAACCTTGTCTCCTGGGCTGAGCCAGGCCATGAATAAATGCCAGGGAATTCCTCTCTGACCTCCAGCTCAAGCCAAGGAGACAATTAGAAGAGAAGACCCCATTTAGTGAGTGCTTGTATGTACCAGGTGCTTTGCTAAGTACTTTACTGAACAGGACAAGATATGCTGAGGTCACCTGACAGTATAGCACAGTGATTAAACAATCAGGCTCTAGAGGCAGACTGCCTTCAGCCCTGGCTCTACCACTCACTACCTGTGTGTCCTTGGACCTCAGTCTCCTTGGCTATCAAATGCGGATGATGTTAATGCAAATCAAAACTGCAGTGAGGTATCACCTCACACGGGTCAGAATGGCCATCATCAAAAAGTCTGCAAACAATAAACGCTGGAGAGGATGTGGAGAAAAGGAAACCTCCCTGCACTGCTGGTGGGAATGTCAATTGGTACAGCCACTATGGAAAACAGTATAGAGGTTCCTTAAAAAAAAAAAACTAAAAATAGAGCTACTATATGATCCAGCAATCCTGGGCATATACCTGGAAAAGACGAAAGCTCTAATTCAAAAAGGTACATGCACCCCAATATTCACAGAAGCACTATATAAAACAGCCAAGACATGGAAGCAACATAAGCGTCCATCAACAGATGAATGGATAAAGAAGATGTGGTACACATATACAGTGGAGTATTACTCAGCCATAAAAATAATGAAATAATGCCCTCTGCGGCAACATGGATGGACCTAGAGATTATCATACTAAGTGAAGTCAGACAGAGAAAGACAAATATATGATAGCACTTATATGTGGAATCTAAAAAAAGAGTGCAAATGAACTTATTTACAAAACAGAAACAGACTCACAGACATAGAAAACAAACTCATGGTTACCTAAGTGGAAGGGTGGGGGAGGGATAATTGGGAGTATGGGATTACCACATGCACAGTACCATATATAAAACAGATAAACGACAAGGATTTACTGTATAGCACAGGGAACTGTATTCAATATCTTGTAATAAACTATAATGGAAAAGAATTGGAAAAAAGAATCTAGATGGGCTTCTCAGGTGGCGCACTGGTTGAGAGTCCGCCTGCCAATGCAGGGGACACGGGTTCGTGCCCGAATCTGGGAAGATCCAACATGCCGTGCAGTGGCTGGGCCCATGAGTCATGGCCGCTGAGCCTGCGCATCCGGAGTCTGTGCTCCGCAATGGGAGAGGCCACAGCAGTGAGAGGCCCACGTACCGCCAAAAAAAAAAAAAGAATCTAGATATATACATATGTGTATATATATGTATTATATAGATGTTTATGTGTATATATGTGTATTCATGTATATATGAATCACTTTGTTGTATGCCTGAAACTAACACAATATTGTAAGTCAACTATACTTCAATTAAAAATAAATAAATAAAATGGGGATGATATTATTTTTTATATTTTTATGCAGCAGGTTCTTATTAGTCATCAATTTTATACACATCAGTATATACATGTCAATCCCAAACGCCCAATTCAGCACACCACCATCCCCGCCCCCCCGCAGCTTTCCCCTGTTGGTGTCCAGACATTTGTTCTCTACAGCTGTGTCTCAACTTCTCCCCTGTAAACCGGTTCAGCTGTACCATTTTTCTAGGTTCCACATACATGTGTTAATATACTATATTTGTTTTTCTCTTTCTCACTCATTTCACTCTGTACGACAGTCTCTAGATCCATCCACGTCTCTACAAATGACCCAATTCCGTCTCTTTTTATGGCTGAGTAATATTCCATTGTATATATGTACCACTTCTTCTTCATCCATTCATCTGTCGATGGGCATTTAGGTTGCTTCCATGACATGTCTATTGTAAATAGTGCTGCAATTCTATTAATTGACCATAGGTGAGTGGGTTTATCTCTGGGCTTTCTATCTTGTTCCGTTGGTCTATGTTTCTGTTTTTGGGCCAGTACCACATTGTCTTGATTACTGTAGCTTTGTAGTGTAGTCTGAAGTCAGGGAGTCTGATTCCTCCAGCTCCGTTTTTTCCCTCAAGACTGCTTTGGCTATTCGGGGTCTTTTGTGTCTCCATACAGATTTTAAGATTTTTTGTTCTAGTTCCATAAAAAAATGCCATTGGTAATTTGACAGGGATTGCATTGCATCTGTAGATTGCTTTGGGTAGTATAGTCATTTTCACAATATTGATTCTTCCAATCCAAGAACATGGTATATCTCTACGTCTGTTGGTATCATCTTTAATTTCTTTCATCAGTGTCTTATAGTTTTCTGCACACAGGTCTTTTGTCTCCCTAGGTAGGTTTACTCCTAGGTATTTATTCTTTTCATTGCAATGGTAAATGGGAGTGTTTCCTTGATTTCTCTTTCAGATTTTTCATCATTACTGTATAGGAATGCAAGAGATTTCTGTGCATTAATTTTGTGTCCTGCAACTTTATCAAATTCATTGATTAGCTCTAGTAGTTTTCTGGTGGCATCTTTAGGATTCTCTATGTATAGTATCATGTCATCTGCAAACAGTGACAGTTTTATTTCTTCTTTTGCAATTTGTATTCCTTTTATTTCTTTTTCTCCTCTGATTGCTGTGGTTAGGACTTCCAAAACTACCTTGAATAGTAGTGGTGAGAGTGGACATCCTTGTCTTGTTCCTGATCTTAGAGGAAATGCTTTCAGTTTTTCACCATTGAGAATGATGTTTGCTGTGGGCTTGTCATATATGGCCTTTGTTATGTTGAGGTAGGTTCCCTCTATGCCCACTTTCTGGAGAGTGTTTATCATAAATGGGTGTTGAATTTTGTCAAAAGCTTTTTCTGCATCTATTGAGATGACCATATGGTTTTTATTCTTCAATTTGTTAATATGGTGTATCACACTGATTGATTTGCGTATATTGAACAATCCTTGCATCCCTGGGATAAATCCCACTTGATCATGGTGTATGATCCTTTTAATGTGTTGTTGGGTTCTGTTTGCTAGTATTTTGTTGAGGATTTTTGCATCTATATTCATCAGTGATATTGGTCTGTAATTTTCTTTTTTTGTAGTATCTTTGTCTGGTTTTGGTATCAGGGTGATGGTGGGCTCACAGAATGAGTTTGGGAGTGTTCCTTCCTCTGCAATTTTTGGGAACAGTTTGAGAAGGATGGGTGTTAGCTCTTCTCTAAATGTTTGACAGAATTGTCCTGTGAAGCCATCTGGTCCTGGACTTTTGTTTGTTGGAAGATTTTTAATCACAGTTTCAATTTCATTACTTGTGATTGGTCTGTTCATATTTTCTGTTTCTTCCTGGTTCAGTCTTGGAAGGTTATACCTTTCTAAGGATTTGTCCATTTCTTCCAGGTTGTCCATTTTATTGGCATACAGTTGATTGTAGTAGTGTTAGGATGCTTTGTATTTCTGCGGTGTCTGTTGTAACTTCTCCTTTTTCGTTTCTAATTTTGATTTGAGTCCTCTCCCTCTTCTTCTTGATGAGTCTGGCTAATTGTTTATCAATTTTGTTTATCTTCTCAAAGAATCAGCTTTTAGTTTTATTGATCTTTGCTATTGTTTTCTTTGTTTCCATTTCATTTATTTCTGCTCTGATCTTTATGATTTCTTTCCTTCTGCTAACTTTGGGTTTTGTTTGTTCTTCTTTCTCTAATTCCTTTAAGTGTAAGGTTAGATTGTTTGAGATTTTTCTTATTTCTTGAGGTAGGCTTGTATTGCTATAAACTTCCCTCTTACAACTGCTTTTGCTGCATCCCATACGTTTTGGATCGTCATGTTTTCAGTGTCATTTGTCTCTAGGTATTTTTTGATTTCCACAGGCTGCAGGATTGTAGCTCTTCTTGCTTCTGCTCTCTGCCCTCTGGTGGATGAGGCTATCTAAGAGGTTTGTGTAAGTTTGATGGGTGGGACTGGTGGTGGGTAGAGCTCGGGGTTGATATTATTAATAGTGCCTTCTTCATAGGGTTATTTTAAGGGTGAACTGAGCACATGGTTAGCGCTCCATAAACAGTACCATGTATTAAACCTCCTAATGACCCTGTGAAGTAGGTACATCAACCCATTTTGCCGATGAGGATACTGAGGCTCATGGGCAGAAATGACTTGCCCAATACCACACAGCTAACAAGTACACAAAACAGATTGGTATTTAGGTCACTCACATCCCAAGGCTGGGCCCTTTACCATTCATACTGCATGTTACTATAGGGCACCTTGAAATTGTGTCCTCAGCCTTGGGAAGAGGGGAAAGGTCAGACCCTTTGTCTTCTACAACCTTCGATCATTCTTCCAATGGTTTAATTTTGTCACACGCACATATACGTGGGTGCTGTAGGCACAGAGGAGCCACGTGTCAGGATTTCTACCACTTATTTCTTCATTCATCACATATTTACTGTGACATGCCCTGAGAAAGGTGCTGGGAATAAAGTCATTGACAAAACAGACTCAGCCTCTGACCTCATGGAGCTCAGTTTAGCAGGGGATGCAGACATTAATCAGTCATGCAGATGTATGAGTGTGGCTGTAACATGTGTAACATGTAACATGAAGCAGTGATGCTGGTGCTCAGAGGGCCTGTGATAGAAAGAGACGACAGAGAAAGGAGTCAGGGAAGACTTCTCTGAGGAGGCGACAACTGAGCTAGCACATATAATAGTCAACACCCACAGGAAAAAGGGAGGGAAAGCCATTTCAGGTAGAGGGGATCGCATATGTAAAGGCCCTGTGGCAGGAGGGAGCATGGGAGTCAGAGGGACTGAAAGGGGACCTATATGGCTGGAGCAGAGGGAATGAGGGATGCATATTATAGGGGCGAGCTGGGGACATCATCAGGAGGCAGGCCGTGTAGGACCTGAGGGCAGAGCAGAGGCTCAGACCTGCACAACAAAGCGGATCAGAGCTGCCTTATTTAGTTACTTGTTCATTTTGTGAGTTTCATGAGGAGAGGGATGCTGTCTGTTGGTTTACTGCTGCATCCTATGTCTACAATAGTATCCAGAACACAGAAGATACTCAATAAACAGTTTTGAATGAGTGCATTTATATAATCATTCCACAAATTCCACCGCTTTATGTAAGGCTGTGGCCTAGGTCCTGAATGAATGATGGACCTTGAGTAGTGCTGGGTTAATGAGAAAGGCAGACAGTCCACCAGACTGTTAATGCCCTAAGGACAGAGGCCATGTCCTTAGTTGACTCTGCACCTGTATAAGAGCAAGTCTTCTCCTTTATTATGCAGATCCCTGGGTCCTAGTCTCAGACAGTCTAACCTGGTAGTTCATATGTGGAACCTGGGACTCTGCATTTTAACAAGGGCTCCCGTTGATTCTGAAGCAGGTAATTCCCCAAAAACACTCTTGAGAAACACTGTTATAGAACATTGCCTGGCACAAAACAAGTGTTCAATATAAAGCTGACAAATGAATAAGTAAAAGGAGTGAGTCATTGACTGAAAACAACCTATAATATAATGTTATGCGATGAAATGCTGTAATAACAAAGGCAAGTAGAAAGAACTATGGAAGTGCTTATAGGAATGCAATCGCAGGCCGGGGAAGGCTTCCAGGAGGAGGTGGCTTTTTAATTGAGCCCTGGAGCCTGAGAAGACATTTTCCAGGTGGATATGTCTTTATATGTCTGAACCTCATTTTTCTCAACTGTACAATGGGAATAACAATAGCTTCACTGGGAGGAGGATATGAGAATTACATGAAATTTACTCATTCATCCCATAAATATTTATGAAGCATCTACCACGTGCCAGGCACCATTCTAGGCACATGGGCATAACAATGAACAAAGCAGTGAAAGAATCCTGTCCCTGAGTTACTTACATACTAGGAACGAGACACACAATAATCCTAATAAATGAGTATATTATCTAGTATTTTAGAAGGCAAGAAACGCTACTGAAAAACAGTAAGGTGGAGCAGGGTCACGGGGACACTATAAATGTATCAAATCAACACATCACATACCTTAAACTCACACAATATTGTATGCCAATTACATCTCAATAAAAATTAAAAAATAAAGACAGCCATTGCTATCATGATCAAATATTTGTCAAGTAAATAGTTGCTCTTTTTGACAGATCTTTTATTTTTATGGCTTTCCTTGCTTGGGATAATAAATCCTTGCTCCCTCGACTGACTCCATGAGGACAAAAGAAGTTCTTCCCATCCAAAGAAATGCCTTTTCGCCTTTAAAAACAAAAACAAGCAAACAAACAAGCAAATCTCCTACTTCAAGCACTCGACAAGGGAAATGTTAAGGTCTGGTGCCCAAGAGCACGCCTTGTCCTGAAGCATAGGTTCTCAGTGGTGGTGGTACTGCCCCCTAGGGGGAGATCTGAAAATGCTGGGAGGAGATTAGATCATCGCTAGGTCTGGAAGTGTGCAATGCATTCACATCAATGCCCTGCCAGACACTTAACATCTGTGAAAAGTAAATTTATCATAACCAACTGAGCCTAACTCTAAGTTCTTTGTACACAGAAACAAAAAAAAATATTTTCTGCATGGCTTAGGTGTACATCGAATTTTAAAGGAACATTACTACTGGATAAATTGAGCAAAGATTGCTCTTTGCTTTGTTCAGAACGTTACCGAAAGTTGTGCACCATTTCAGAAAACCAGGTCATTGACGGCAGCGCTGTGCATGGCATTTTTTGAAGGTGACATAACACATCTGTACAAGTTTGCCTCTGTAGCCGCAGCAGTCATAGTGATTATATATAGAAGCAATTATCTGGCTATATCATTATGTTTTATTGTAGAGTCATAGGCAAACATTTACATGTTGAAATATATACTGTCTTATTATAGACTATGTTCACTTTATTCTCTGTTATAATGCTATTAGGACATTATATTGATGTTTTGAAGTTACGTGTATATATATAGATTCTATTATCTGTGAATTTCATTTCTGGATAGTAAAGAGGGTGTTATAAAGTGTTTCTTCTTTTATGGAAAGCGGCATTGGGTCTGACTGAGGACTGATTCATCTAAATGCTACTACTGAGCTTTAGAAAGTATGCCCTGTGGATTCTGGCACTATTAGTGCCTGATCTCTCCATATTTCAAGAGAAACTGGGCATCCAGATATTTATGTACAAGCTCCTGTTTTTACAGAAATGGCAATACATTTTAAATATATTTAAGCACACAGTGAAAAGATCAGTGGCGTCAGGGGTTTGGGTGAGGGAGCGACAAATAGGCAGAGCACAGAGGATTTTTAGGGCAGAGAAACTATTCAATATGATACTGTAATGGTAGACATATGTCACTATTCATTTGTCAAAACCCACAGAATGTACAACACTAAGAGTGAACCCTAAAGTAAACTATGGCTTTTGGGTGACAATGATGTAGATCCATCCACCGTAACAAATGTACCCTCTAGTGTGAGATGTTGATGATGAGGGAGGCTGTGCATGGGCTGGGGCAGAGGGTGTGTGGGAACTCCCTGCACTTTCCACTCAGTTTTGTTGTGAACCTAAGACTGCTCTAAAAATCAAGTATTTTTTCTATAAACACTATACAGGCCAAATAATCACACGCCAGACTGTGATCTCAACTTTGAAACTAGATGTATTTACAAAACTGATAATACAAAACCTAAAGAGCGGGTATAAGAACACGCAGATGGACCAATGGAACAAAATAGAAAGCTTAGAAATGTATCTAAGGGAACTTGACGTGTGATAAAGATGGTGCCTCAAACATGGGGGAGGTGGTGGATTTTTCAGTAGGTGGTACTGGGAACACTAACTCAGTAGGAAAAATAAAGCTTACCATCTTTATTACTCTATTTACAAAGGAGAAATCTCCATGGATTAAAGATCTTAATAAGAAAGACAAGATTATAACGTCAACAGTTTGTTCCTACCAATAGTTTGTGCCGTAATATAACTCCACCTCATGAAGGACATCTGGGTTCTTTCCAGTTTGGGGCTATTATGACTAAAGTGGCTAGAAACATTTGTGTACAGATAAAAAATAAATAAATAAATAAAACTAGATGTATTTGATGGAGAAACCAGGAGAAATGCATGGACCTCTCCAGGGTGTGTGTAATCGTTCCAACTGTCAATGGCTAAGAACGTAAGTACTGTGCAGTTTTATACATATTACATTTCACAAGAAGCATCTAAGATAAGTAGTGTCCGTGTCACAGATGAGAAAACTGAGGCTTGGAGAAATGAATTGACTTGGCTTGAAAGGAAAAACCAGGATTCCCACTGAACTCTGGAGTCTTGTGATTAATTATAGTAATTACGGTCAAAAGCATTTTAGGGCCCCCTGTTTGCCTGATCCTGTGCACAGTGCATTTCAAATACTCTCTTGTCTAAGTGCTATAATCATGTTTTGAGGCATATAGTTTTATCTCCACTTTCTAGACAGTGAAGCTGAGGCTCAGAGAGCAACACGTGCTCAGACCTTGCAGCCAGCAAGTGTCGGAGTAATCTCAGCATCCCAGCCACACCTGGTTGATTCCAACGCTCATACAATCAACTACAATTTCTATATTTCCTCTCAAAAAGATAAGCAATACTAATAGATTCATTCACTGAACCCCTTCTATGACAGGGACTTCATCCACTGTGTCTGTACCAGAGATTGTCACACATTAAAATCACTTTAGACACTATTCATGCCTGGGTCTCCCGTCATTGGTCTAGGATATGGCCTGAGCATCAGGATATGTAAATGCTCCCCCAGGTGATTCCAATAATCGGCAATAATTAGTATAATGAATTAAAGATTCAAAGATGGGTGGGAATCCTGGCTTCACCTCTTGAGCCAAGTCAGTTCACCTCCCAAGCCTCAGTTTGCTCATTTGTGACACGGACACTACTTATCTTAGAGGGTTTTTGTGAAATTAAGTGTGACCTTTAGCTGATGCACACGACTTGGCCGGGTCAATGATTCTCAAGTCTGTGTACTAGAGTCATCTAGAAAAGTCTTCTTTTCCAGTTACAGATGCCCGGGCTCCATCCCCAAAGATTTTTTTTTCCAGCCGGTCCATTCACTGGGTTTGGACAAAAAGCCTCCCAGGTGATTCTAATATGCAGCCAAGGTTGCGAACCACTGAACCAGGTGTAACTGATGCCCTATTTTGCTTATGCAGTAAGTGAGGCTCACAGAGGTGAAGTGACTTATTCAAGGTCACATACCTAGTAAGTTGTGCTTTTAACCATTATTCTACAATATCCTGAAAAATCAAAAACCTCTGTCCTTTGCCACTAAATCCAGATTGTTGCTAGAACCTTCTTGCCAAGCCAGAGAATCATAAGATGTCAAGGTAAGTGTGCTCCTTAAAGGCCACCATAGTCCAACCTACCATCTGATGCTGATCTCCCTCTCTGAGGGGTTACCGTGTTCTAAGTGGTTCCTTCAGAACAGGGAGATCGTTCGCACTTGAGCAGCCCGCTCTGCCTTTGAACTGTTCTGACTCTTAGGAAGAGCTGCCTTACTTACTACATGGCTGTTGAGAATTTTGAGATAGATCTGTTTGAACTGACACAGGGAAATCTCTGAGATAAATTATTAAAGGCAAAAAGCAAAGTTCAAGGACTATATGCCTAGTATGATCTAATTGTTATGCAAAATACAAACCCTTCTGAATGTGTATGTAATTGCATAGGGAAGACAACCTGGAATCATAAGAACAAGTCAGTAACAATGGTTACCTTTAATAGGGAGAGGGAAATTTAGAAGCAGTAAGTGTATTTTTTCTGAATAGTAACGATACGTACCTCGTGTGCTGTGAGAGTAAAATACAGAAAGCAAGAGACTTAACGTGATCCTATCATAAACACTCAATAAATGTTAACTGAAGATTTTTTAGTCATAGAAGACTTTCAAAAGGATGTCAACAGTGATTATTTATGGATTTTTTGCTTGTCTGTTTTTAAATCTTTTTTCTAAATGAGCATTTTATTAGTTGTCAACAAGGAAGAAAAAGAAGTCACTTCTGTAGCAACTCAGAATGCATTTGGCTGCAAGTAACAGAAAACCTAATGAACAGAGGCTTACACAAAGAAAAAATAATAAAAGGAAGTTTGTTTTTATCTCTGCAGATGTCCAGAAGTAAGTGGCTCTTGTTAGTTCCATCATCAGGGACACGAGGCCACTGGCCATTTTAGCACATCTATGTTTAGCCTCACCGCATGGTTTCAAGGTGGCCACAGCTTCTGTAGACACCACAACCTCTTTCCAAGCAGAAAAGGGGAGGAGAGATGGTGCCAGCTGCATGTTTTCCCTTTTGTTGGGAGACACCCTTGCTCCCAGAAGCACTCACAGCAGTGCTGTTTAGGTCCCATAGATCTCATTTGTGTCACTTCTGCCTTCAAGGGAAGCTGGCAGAGTAAGGAACAGGATTGTCGTAATTGGCTTCAGCTCATCATAATTCATAACCTAGGACTGGGTATACCACTGCCTCTTTTTTTTTAAATGTTCTGCTCTCAAGGAAGAAGGGGGTTTAGGTACTGGGTATGATACACAAGTGTCCACCACAGCTTCCATTTATGGAGCCTACATTTCTCCCCAAAACATCCACCACTGATCCTAGTTTTTGTTTACAAAATTACACGCACTGTTAATAACTACACTTGTAGGCTGCTTACAGAGTGACATACAATTTATTTAAAATCTCATGGGGAAACCCAGCAGGGTCAGAGCTGGGATTTGCAGACTTCCACCTGTGGAGATGAGTAATACTCTTACCCCATTATTTATTTACATCCAACCGAAATACAAAGCCGAGGGGGAAAAAAAACTTGAATCCCATCCCTAACTGGGATTTATACACATTCAAACATCATCTGAAAGAGAAATGGCCATGGAGGAGCAGGTAACGGAAGCTGGGTTTTAGGGAGGGATGGCTCCGTTTCCGAGAGAAACGTCACCATAAAAGGAAAAGGCGACTGGCACAGGGAAGACTCGACAGCAAAGCCTGCAGGGCGGAGGGAAGCAGGAGGTTCAGGTAACAGGTAGGACACAGCAAACCCAGATGATGGGCTATATGTGTGTAAGTGTCTGTGCCCTGCGAGAAAGGGGGCTCTCAGACAGAGTGACGTGAAAGCTCAACTTACAAGGAAGGAACAGGGAATTTGTCTTCTCACTTCACAGCACAATACTCAGCTCCTGGGGTACTGTGAGAATCCAGAGCTGCTTACAAGAGGGGTTGAGGACTCTGGTTCTAGAATCACATGACTTTGGTGCACACCCCACTTCTACCATCAACTCTCTGTGACCCTGGGCAAGCTGTTTAACCTCTCTTTCATTAGTTTCTTCATCTGTAAAGTGGAAATAATAAAAATATCTACCTTAAAATATGGTCATGAACATTAAGCTTACACAGTGCCTGGCACTTGGTAGGCTCTTGCTATTGGTTCGCTAGTGGTATTGCTATGCCAAAGGGTCGAGACCACCAACAATTACAGGGGATCTCAGGATGATGAAGGCCAGGAGTTATTAGAAGCCAGAACTGATCTGAGAGTCCACATGTAACCCTAATCAAACTCAGGTTCCCACGTGGCCAAGCCTGGAGCACTGTAGAATTTAAAGAAACTCAGCCCAGCAACCAAAAGTATGTCAGTCTGGTCTCTTTGCATCTCTTGGGCAGCATCAAAGAGGGATGAAATTCATGATCCACAGACACACTTCTTTAAAGAACCCCTTTCTCTCACACGCCAGCTCTCCCGAATTCCTCGTCACATTCCTCAGCTGGGAGCTCGCTGCCAGCGCTCCCCCAAGACCTTCAAACCCCCCCACCAAGCCTCTCTCTCATAGAACTCTGTTCTCTCTCCTCTCTGACAAGTCCATCTAGGTCTTTTCAGGACAAAATCCCACCATCTCTTCTCTGGTTCTTCATCCACGGATCGGCGCCATCTGCATTTGAGCCTGAGGCAGGGAGACAGGGAGTGATACTAAACGGGCAATGCCAGGAATCATCCCAAAAGAATCAGGGACGGGAAGAATATTATGGACAGTCACTTGGTCTCTGCTTTTTATGCGAGGCACCTTTCCTTTGCTAATTTGGTCATTCAACAGGTATTTACTTGTGCCCGGCACAATTCTTGTCTCAGGGATAGGAGGGTGGTAATACGTGGTCCCTACTCTTAGGAGCTTTCCGTCATCTCCTCCTGCCTCAGCCACTTGCCAGCAGAGGGGATGCCCCAGGTCACCCAGGACCTGAGCCAGGAGTGGATGCTCAGCCCCCCAGAAAGTCCTCCTAAAGACCTCTGGTGGAGGGTTCCAGCCTGATGACTACTTCCAGCCTCTCCATAACACTCTTGGGAAATGAAGATACCGAGTTCACAGTGGCCTTGGCAGAGCCAGAGAGAGATCCCAACACATTTATCACCAGCCGGGGAGCAGCTGTTCAGCCTCACTGACCTGTAAAATCCACACTAAACTCAAGCCTGGCTCCTCAGCTTCTGAATTTGATTTAGACCTCAGTAAAGGTCCCCAAGGCCTGATACTGACAAATCATCATTTCTCAGGACAGATCCACTTAATGTGGATGTTTGAAGGATGCTAGTGGGAAGAGCCAGACTTGCTTCATCTACTAGGCACAAGGGGCCACAAAGCTACCTACCTTCCAAATGCCCCCTCAATTTGGCACTTCTCCCCCATAGCGCTCATCACATTTGGAATTATCAAACCGAAAGCTGTCTCCTTTGATGGAATATGAGCTCCAGGAGGGCAGGGACCATATCTGACTCATTCATGGGCTGTACACTCAGCATCAAGCCTATGTGTAGCCCACAGTAGATACTCAATAAATATCTAATGATTTCATCATACGTGATACTACTCTCATAACATGCCTTGAAAAAAAAAACAAATGTGTGATAATAATAATATTTAGTCAACACTGACTCAGCACAAAGTAGGGTACTAAATGATTTACATTCGTTATCTTAAATAAAAAGCCAGAGAGACAGGATTTATATCCTCACGTAGCAATTTCCCAAATGCATAACTTTGAGCAAGTGATTTAACATCTCTGAGCCTCAGTTTCCTAATCTGTAAAAGAGATAAACAAGAATAATACTAAAATGCCTCTGACGTGCACAGCACAGGAACAACTTTTTAAAAAAGAGCCCAGCCCCCTCCACTTATCAAAATTTTAACTGCTATTCCCATTAATTCCCAATAATTCCATTTCCAGGAGTTTCTCAAATAGAAAAAAGTGTGCAGCTATACTATAAAAAGACAATGTATAAGAGTGCTTACTGCAACATTGTTTGAAATGAGAAAATTTGGCAGTAACCTAAATGTCCACCAACAGGAGATGGTCACATAAATCACAGTAGAGTATATTGGTTTCTCAGGGCTATTGTAACAAATTACCACCAACTGGGTGCCTTAAAACAACAGAACTTTATTCTCTCACAGTTCTGGAGGCCAGAAGTCTAAAATCAGTGTGTCAGTAGGACCATGCTTCCTGCACAGGCTCTAAGGGAAAATCTGTTCCTTGGCTCTTCCAGCTTCTGGTGGCCGCCAGCATTCCTCGGCATGTAGCCGTCTCTCCTTCTGCTTCATCTTTACGTGTGCCTTCTCCTCTGTGTGTGTCTGTGTGTGTGTAAAATCTTCCTCTTAAAAGATCCCTCTTAAGTCATATACCAAAATGTTCATTGCAGTTCTATTTACAATAGCCTGGAGATGGAAACAACCTAAGTGCCCATCATCAGATGGATGGATAAAGAAGATGTGGCACATATATACAATGGAATGTTACTCAGCCATAAAAAGAACTGAAATTGAGCTATTTGTAATGAGGTGGATAGACCTAGAGTCTGTCATACAGAGTGAAGTAAGTCAGAAAGAGAAAGACAAATACCGTATGCTAACACATATATATGGAATTTAAGGGAAAAAATGTCATGAAGAACCTAGGGGTAAGACAGGAATAAAGACACAGACCTACTGGAGAACGGACTTAAGGATATGGGGAGGGGGAAGGGTGAGCTGTGACAAAGTGAGAGAGAGGCATGGACATATATACACTAACAAACATAAGGTAGATAGCTAGTGGGAAGCAGCCGCATAGCACAGGGATATCAGCTCGGTGCTTTGTGACCGCCTGGAGGGGTGGGATAGGGAGGGTGGGAGGGAGGGAGATGCAAGAGGGAAGAGATATGGGAACATATGTATATGTATAACTGATTCCCTTTGTTATAAAGAAGAAACTAACACACCATTGTAAAGCAATTATACCCCAATAAAGATGTTAAAAAAAATAATAATAATTTAAAAATAAAAAAAAAGATCCCTCTTAAAAGAACATACGTGATGGCATTTAGGGCCCACAGGATAATTCAGGATGATGTTCTCATTGCAAGACTCTTAATCATATCTGCAAGATCTTTTTTCCAATAAGGTAACATTTACAGGTTTATTATAGACTGACGGTTGGTATCTCCCCAAAATTCATACGTTGAACTCCTCACTTCCCAGTGTGATGGCATTTGAAGATGGGGCCTTGGGGGGTTCGCTAGGATTAGATGAGGGTAGAGCCCTCACGATGGGATCGTGCCCTTATAAGAAAGGACACCAGAGAGCTCACTCACCCTCTGTGTGAATACAAGAGAGACGTCATGTAAGCACACAGCAAGATGGCACCCGCCTACAAGCCAAGAGAAGACACCTCAGAATGAAACCTCTGTTGTTAGCACCTTGATCTTGGACTTTCTAGCCTCAAGAACTATGAGAAATAAATGCCTGTGGTTTAAGCCACCAGGCTACAGCATTTGGTTATGGCAGCCTGCGCTGACTAAGATAAGACTCCAGGGGTTAGGACATGGACATACATTTGGGGGCCACTATTCAGGTCATGACTTGCAGTAGGTGATGGAATACTATACAGACATCAAAAAGAACAAAGCTATTTTATTGTCCAGGTAACAGGTGACAGTGACCTGCACTAAGGAGGAGAAGTGAAGATGGAGCAAAGGGAACAAATTCTAGATGTTTCTGACAGTAGAGCTTAGAAGACTTACTTCTATTTTGAAGGAAGGAGAAGAATCCTCCTTCAAGTCACTGCAGCAAGAAAAAGAGACCTGGAAGATCACATAGGATGATTTAAGGGCTAAGCCTAGATTCTGGATACATAACCATTCTTACCTTATTATTGAAGCATAACATACAGTAAAATAAAAAAACCTTCAGTGTACAGCCCGATGAATTTTTACATTTGCCTTTGCCCATTTAACAACCATGCAGAGCTCCTTATATAACATTTGCAGTGTTCCAGAGGTTTTCCTTGTGTACCTTCTAGGTCAATGCCCATGCAAAGGTAGCCATTTTGATTTAGATGTTCTTTTATTCTTATAGATGTTTTTGTATTCTATAAGTTTTAGATGTTCTTGAACTTCCTACAGATGGGACTCTTTTATATCTGGTTTCTTTCACTCATCATTATGTCTCTGAGATTCATCCACGTTGTTGCATGTATTTGTAGCTTGTTCTTTTTTGTTGCTGTGTAGTATTCCATTGTATCTAGATGGAACCTATAGGATTTACTGAGGGGGTATGAGAGGAAAAGGAGTCAGGGCTTCTGTTCTGAGCCACTGAAAGGTGGAGTTACCATTAGCTGAGATGGATTACATTGTGGGAGGAGGAGCTCAGGGGCTCGGTTTCGGACATGGTGAGTCTGAATTGCTCATTAGACATCCAAGTGTTGATAGTGAGCAGACCATTAAATCATCAGGCAATGATGGGGAGTGACAGAGGGGAGGCAATTACAACAAGCTGGGATAGTGGGTGATGGAAAGATGGCAAGAGATTCCGAGCTAAAGAGGGGGACGAAGGACAGGGAAGTGGCAAGCACAAGAGAGAGGAGACACACCTCACCTCCAGGAGTACTCCAAGGGTAGGAGGCGTGGCACGGAAAACAGCCACCACTTGGGAGGGCTCCATCTGCAGAAGAGGTTGTACTGCGCCAGACGCACACATCTTCCAGGGGCTTCTCATCCGCTCACCAAGCAGACACCCTAACACTCACCTGCAAAGGCATATTAGCAGCCCCAACTCTTTTATTTAAGGCTGCTTCCCGGCCTCAGCCATCCAATCAGTTTTCATTGCTGTTTATCTTCCTGTTACTCTTAGTGTCTAACAGGTAATAAATGAAATTACAAAGGCAGGCACATGACCATGCCCCATGCTTGCCAAGCAAAGTAGCTCCTCTGACACCCGAGTCCCAAGCCCACCTCTGCCGCTAACGTGACACGTGACTTCCAGGAAGACCCTGCCCTTCTCCGACCTCAGCTCCTATGTCCATAAAAGAGAAAATCATAATTCAAAAAGACACCTGCACCCCAGTGTTCATTGCAGCACTGTTTACAATAGCCAGGTCATGGAAGCAACCTAAATGCCCGTCGACAGACAAATGGATAAAGAAGGTGTGGTACATATATACAATGGAATATTACTCAGCCATAAAAAGAAACGAAATTGAGTTATTTGTAGAGACGTGGATGCATCTAAAGACCGTCATACAGAGTGAAGTAAGTCAGAAAGAGAAAAACAAAGATCGTATATTAACGCATATATGTGGAACCTAGAAAAATGGTACAGATGAACCAGTTTGCAGGGCAGAAATAGAGACACAGATGTAGAGAACAAACGTATGGACACCAAGGGGGGGAAGCGGCAGGGGGTGGGGGTCGTGTGATGAATTGGGCGATTGGGATTGTGACATGTATACACTGATGTGTGTAAAATGGATGACTAATACGAAAATAAATAAACATTAAAAAAAAAAAAGGGACAGGAAGAGCGTAGACAAAGAAAGTGTGGGCTCTGGGGTCCAGCAGGCCTCACACAGTAAATGGGGTGTGGCCTCTTTTGTTGTTTGGCCTCCCCAGCACCCACACCCTCTTCTGCTAACAGTACCCTGATTTTCTTTAAGGAACCCCTCCTCCTCCCTTCTCAGCCCTTGAGGTTCAGAGAGAGCTAAACCCACCCCCCAGATCCACACATGGCCAATCAGAATCACAATGTTTGTTTGGGGATGTGCACATGACCTAATTAAGGTCAAAGGGACATCAACCCTGGGACTTTTATTGAAACCACTGGAGAATGATGTTCTCTTTTACCCTATGGCTCAGCTAGCAGCCTATCAGCCTATGGATGCTTGAGGGCATCTTGTATCATGAGATTTGGGCCAAACTGCGAAGAGCTTTTCATGCTATGCTATGAAGTATGAAGGCTTTACTCAAGTTGAGCATCTCCAATTTTTTCACCAAAGTGTCCGTACACAGCACAGAACAACAAATTGAGTATGTCCATTCTGAAGTGCTGAACTATGACCTCAACTGCAAAAATTCCCCCAAAAGTCTTGTCTCAGTGTACATTAATTATTTGTTTCAATGTTTAATAAATTCTCCCCTCCAAAGGTATTAGTTCCAGGAAGTTCTTCCTGTTTAACCTGTGGCTTTCTGTCTCTCCTGGTTCACTGTCACCCATCTTCAAGGCTACAGCTGCCCCAGTTTGCGAAATATGACTTTAAATAAGAGGCAGCCACCAAAGGTGTTTGTGGAGTGGTGTAACCTGATCTCAACTCTATGTTTAAAAGGTAACTCTGGACCATGATATCCCTTGTCCATAATTTCCAGGGTCACTGCAGCAAATGCCTATCATCTCCCACATGAACCTTGACAATGAGTTAAGCCTGTGACTTTAGTCTGGAATGTTCAAGCCACGTCACTCACTCACTCACATCACAGGGCTCTTTCACATATCAAGCTGACCTTTCCCAAGGACACCTGCATCCTTGCTGCTCACACAAAATTTTTTTTTAATTATTTAATATCTTTTAAAATATTTATTTATTTATTTGGCTGCACCAGGTCTTAGTTGCAGCAGGCGGGCTCCTTAGTTGCGGCTCTCAGGCTTTCCAGTTGTGGCATGCGAACTCCTGGCTGCGGCATGCATGTGGGATCTAGTTCCCTCACCAGGGATCGAACCCCAGCCCCCTGCACTGGGAGCACGGAGTCCTATCCACTGTGCCACCAGGGAAGTCCCTCCCACCAAATTTTTATTTCCCTGTGGGGCTGCACGCTGCTGGGAGACAGCTACATCCCTGCTAAACTGCTTTGATAAAGCTGATTGTGAGCCTTAGATTGCCGAGCTTTTCTGGAAGTTACGTGAAGGTTTTGAAGTGAAATCTGTCTTAGCACTGACCTAATCCTCAGGAGGATCAACTTCTACTTCTTCAGGATCACCCTAAAATATATGGAATCCTTATACTCCAGAGGAATGATTCATAACTGTTTAAAAGGGAGGGGTGTCACAGCCCCTTTTAAGAACTGATGAAAGATCTGGGCCCCTCTATCCAGGAGAAAACACCTTTGCACAAAGGGTTAAATACAATGTCAGGAGTACGGTAGACACCCCAAAAACCCCATTCTGAGACTAGGTTAAAACTCAGGGATGAGAACATCAGAATTGGAAGAAATCGTAGAGATTAACTGGCTGAGCTGGTCTACTGAGCAGTAATGATCATGATTATAAAATCAATTATCTATTAAGTACTTACTATGTACTAGGCACTCTGCTAAGCCTTTACATACATCATGTCTTTAAATCCTCACGATGACTCACCCTACTAGGTACTATTTCATCCGCACTTCACAGACAAGGCACCTGAGGCTCCTGGAGTCTAAGCCACTTGCCTGTGGATAGGAAACAACTGAGTGGCAGAAGCCTGCAGACTCCTAGATTCATGCCCATAACCACTGTGCATTAGCACCATCATTCATAGTTCTTTTTGTCACCCTTGGTGACAAGTAACAGGAACCCACTAAAGCTAGCTTAAGCACAAAGGGGGTTTGTTATAAGGAAGGATATAGGCATAGGCACGGAATTCGCTGGACTGCAGGGATCACTTAGAACTAGACAATGGCTTACTATAGGAACCAAGAAAAAGCAATCCGTCTATTATGGACTGAATGTTTAAGTGCCACCAAAATTCATACAATGAAGCCCTAATTGCCAGCATGACGGTATTCATGCCTGTAAGAAGGTGATAAAGGTCGAAGGAGGTCATAAGGGTTGAGTCCTAATCCAGTAGGGCTTATGCCCCTATAAGAAGAGGAAGAGACTCAGCAAGAAGGCAGCCGTCTGCAAACCAAGAAGAGAGCTCTCATCAGGAACTAAACCTTGCCAGAACCTTGATCCTGGACTTTCCAGCCTCCAGAACTGTGAGGAAAAAAAAATTCTGTTGTTTAAGCCACCAAATGTATGGTATTTTATTATGGCAGCCCTAACAGACCCCCTTTCCCTCACCCTCCCCTACTCGCCCTCTCCCAACAAAGAAAGAAAATCAGCAAAGGGAAATTTTAGGAGCTGGGCTTCCCTAGCACGAAGGCCACATCACCAGCTAAAGACGGCCCCTCAGAATGACACATACCCAAAACAGTGAAACACTGAAACTGCAAAGGTCTCAAATGCAGATGTGTAGAGAACCCAGGCAGGGACCAGAAATGAGTGAAGTGGGCTAGAGGTGCAGAAAAGGGAGAGGCAGGAACTGAGAGCCCCACAGAAAAGACACAGCCACTTCTCGGCATCAGCCAGCCTTGCTGTAGATGGACCTGTCAAGTGTTGGCAGATTGCGCCCTTCCATTTTTAAAAAAGAAACTCTTAATCTGCATTTGCATGTGAAATCTCCAGACTTTTAAACACTGCACACTTGTACAGTCCAAACCAAACACATGTATGGGCTATTTCTAGACTGAGGGCAGCCAGTTTGTGAGCTGTGTGTACAAAGCCCTACAGAATCCAGCCGGGAGGGAGGGGAGCAGAAAGAGAATGTGCTATGGACTCACAAACCTAAGTTCACATCCTAGGTCCAACACTCACTGTGCTACTTAGCAGGTCACTTAACCTCTCTGATCACTGTGAGCTAATCTCTTAATCCTACTGTTTCCAACATTTCGCCAATACAAATAATGCTATTATAAATCAGGCTGTACACATGTCATTTTGTATTTTACAAGTCTACCTGGAGTATAAATTCCTAAAGGAGAGAATGCCAAATGTCACAGGTTGGATTCTCTGGAACAGACGCTGAGATGGAGTTTGGGTTGAAAAATGTTTACTAGGAACATATGTCCACACGAAAACTTGCACGGGAACGTTCACAGCAGCATCATTCACAACAGCCAAAAAAAGTGGAAACGACTCAAATGTCCATCAGCTAATGAATGGATGGATAAAATGTGGCACACCCGTACAGTAGAATAATATTTGACAATAAAAAGGAATGAACTACTGATGCATGCTACAGAACGGATGAACAATGAAAACATTATGCTAAGTAAAATAAGCCAGACACAAAAGACCACGTGTTGTACGATGCCATTCATCTGAAATGTCCAGAAAGAGCAAGTCTTTAGAGATGAAAAGTGTACTAGTGCTTGCTTGGGGCTGGAAGTTCTGGGGGCAATGAGGAGTGAATGACACTGAATACGGGGTTTCTTTTGTGGGCGATGAAAATGTTCTAAAATTGACTGTGATTCACAACCCTGTGAATATACTCAATACTAATTATATGCTTTAAATGGAGGAATTATATTTGAATAAAGCTGTCCCCAAAATGTTGAAGGCAAGGGGAAGGAAGGAGAACTGGGCAGACAAAAAGTCTAAACTGCAGTGCAGGTCCAGTGGGGCCAGGCAAGCAAGCAGAGGACGCCTGAGCCGAGACAGCCAAGCCTTTCCAGCCGTCTCATTCAGCCAGGATGCTGACCGCTCGCTCCAGAAGGCGCAGCCTTGGCTGGGTGAGGGAGCTCTCGGCAGCTGACAGCTGGAAGCCCCCTGCTGACCACACTCCCCACAGCAGAGCAGCAAACCCTCCCCTGAAGGGGGCATCTGGGAAGCACACCTCCACGTCTACCTCACCGACTCAAAAGGCAACTTTAATTAACTTTGATACATAGGGCCACACTACATGACTGTCACTGTTACTGCTGACATCCAAGAACTCCCCAACCGCTGGCAATATTTTTCTATCTGGCAGGTGGGATCCTCTTGGACTACATCGGGGGATGCCTTTTAGAAGACCAGACCGAGGAATACCCGAACTGACTGCCATATGAGAGACTTTTCATTTTCTCTTGTGATGACTGGTTCTGTTGTTTTCCAAAGAGAGCTGATATGATGTAAAGCTATGTTCTAGAATACTTATTCTAGTGACAGCGTGCAAGATGGACTGGAGAGGGAGACTCAGAAGACAGGAAGACCAGTTGATTATTGAAACCTCCCAGCCATGGAGTGAGTAGGGTGGGTGGATGCCACAGAAAGGGATAGAAGGAAGAAGGAAGTTGTAGCGCACCTGGAGACTGATTGGACCAGGTTGTAAGGGAGAAAGTAACTCCTTTTAGTTCAAGTTCAGGGGCATTGGATGGATGCCTTGGCCCTATCCCACCATGATACCGACCTCCTAAAAATCTTCCCCATCCACCCATTTCCCTCCATCTCCACTATGACCACCTCCATCTCTTGTGTGGGCAACTCTACAGCCTTCTAACTGGTCTCAGAACATCTACTCTGCTTGTTGCAATCTATTCCCCTACAGCAACAAGAGGGATCTTCTTAAAACTTCAATCAGGTCCTGTTACCCCCAGATTCAAGTTCCTCCAATTGCACCTCATTGTCCTTGGGATAAAGCTCTATGTCTACAAGGCCCTGCACTAGCTTCCCCCGCCCACCTCCCCAGCCACATACCTTACCAGTCCCCACACTCCTGTCCTTGCTGAACTTCCTTGAAGTCTCTGAAAGTTCCATGTTCCCTTTTGCCTCTGAGTTTCCACACACACTGTTCTTCTGTGTTCAATATTCCATAATCTCTAGCCTATTCCTACTTAAACTGGAATAGATGTTGCCTATTCCAGGAAGCCTTCCCTGACCACCATACCTTAAGATTGGATGAGTTGACTGTGGCAGATGATCTACAAAGATGGCATCAACAATCCCGTCTCCCTGTTGGCACCCACTCTGCCTTCCTCATCACTCCTTGAATCAGGCTGGAGGTTGACTAGCTTTAAGCAATAGAATGTATCAGAAGTGACTTTCTAGGGTGTCAGACCCCAGACCTTAAGAGACCACAAAGCCTCTTCTGCTTTCACTCAGGGGGAACAAGCCCCTGGGTAAAGAAGTCCAGGAGAGAGAAGCACCACACGGAGGAGAAGCTAGGTCCTATACTATGAGAGAAGCGACACCATGAGAAGAAAGTGGCCCCACTATCCGAACAAGCCCTGGGACAGTCAAACCATCCCCATGAGGTGCCAGACATGTGACCAAGGCCATCTTGGCATCTCCTGCCCCAGCCAATGCCACGTGGAAGAGCAACCAGCCATCCTACTGAGCCCTGCCTGAGTCCCTAACCCAGAGAGTCGTGAGTAATAAAGTACTTGTTTTAAGCCACTGCATTTTGGAATGATGCACGGATAATTGATAAAACGTCCCTCCCCTTAGTTCCCACAGCACCTTCTGTCTCCTATCACGGCATCTATTTCGTTGTCTTAGAGTTGTTTGTTTAATCCCTTCCACCTCTCCCATCCATATACCCATTAGCACAGGGAAAGGACTAAACTATGTCTCGTTCAGCACTACCTCTCCAGGGCCAGGCACATGGTAGATGCTCATTAAATATGTTAATAGTACAATCAAGATAGGGACACTCTAAGCACCACTTCCCTTAATAAAACCAAGCCATCTCCCCAGGTTGCCAGGGAAGGGTGAATTTCCACATGGCATGAGGTGACTAGACCTCATTACCAGGCTCTCTCTCTCCTCCCCTCCCCCTTATTTACCCAACCGTTGGCTCTTTGGAGAATCTGGATGTTTTTATGAAAGGAACCATGGGTGCCCATGTCTTTTTTTAAAAATTACAGTAAACTCAAGATCACCTGTTGTATGTTAACTACATGCTTGGAAGCGTACCAACCACCTGTATGAGTTTCCTAGGGCTGCTGTGACAAATTATCACAAAATCTTTGACTTAACACAAATTTATTCTCTTAAAGTTCTGGAGGCCAGAAGTCCACACTCAGTCTCACTGGGCTACAGTCAAGGTGGCAGCAGGGCTGGTTCCTTCTGGAGGCTCTAGGGGAGAATCCCTTTTCTTGCCTCTGATAGCTTCTGGAGGCCACCTGTAATCCTTGGAGCATGGCCCTTTCATCACATCACTCCAACCTCTTTCTTCCATCATCACACCCTCTACTTGCTCCTCTGTAGTAAGATCTCCCTTCGTCTCCCCTTTTTAAGGACACTTGTGACTACATTTAGCATTTACCTGGATATTCCAAAACAATCTCCCCATCTCAAGATCCCTAACTTAATCACATCTGCAGAGTCCCTTCTGCCATATAAAGTTATAATCACAGGTTCTGGGGACTAGGATACGAGCATCTTTAGAAGTCACAATTTAGCCTTACACCTACTGACTCACTCATTCTCAGCAACACCATGACTAAGTTCTTTTGTTATCTCCATTTTACAGATGAGGAAACTGAGACACAGAGAGATGAAATGACTATTCTAAAGTCACACAGCTAGGACTTCCCTGGTGACGAGGTAGTTAAGAATCTGCCTGCCAATGCAGGGGACACGGGTTCGATCCCTGGTCCGGGAAGATCTCACATGCCGTGGAGCAACTAAGCCCGTGCGCCACAACTACTGAAGCCCATGCACCTACAGCCTGTGCTCCGCAACAAGAGAAGCCACCGCAATGAGAAGCCACCACAGTGAGAAGCACGTGCTCTGCAGTGAAGAGTAGCCCCCGCTCGCTGCAACCAGAGAAAGCCCACCTGCAACAATGAAGACCCATCGCAGCCAAAAGTAAATAAATAAAATAAAGAAATTAAAAAAACATAAAGTCACACAGCTAGAGAGTGGTCAGGCCAACCGAGGAAACCAGTTATGTCTGACTCCTCACCACTCTGCTACACTGACCGTATATCATTGTTTATTACGTGGGCTGACAGCGCTATTTAGCGAGAGATCCTTTAAGGGAAGGTGAATCTCAGGAAACGGTGGCTACAATGTCCAGCCACCCCTCTCCCTACATGAAGGGTTTGTTGGCTTTCTTTGGGGCCACCTTGTAGGATTAGGGTGCTGTTCACTAAAGAAACCAGTGGTAAAGGCTACCATTTGGGATGTGTTGAGTTGGAGGCAACCTTGGCAAGCTCTCAGTACAACTTGAAACACCTGAGAAACCAGGTCTCTACTCTTATGCCTGTAAACCATGCACCTGTGGCAGGAGAAATCAGAGTTCTTCTTTCCCCATGGGCCTTTGGAACCCCATTCATCTCCCAGGTCTGCAGCTTAGTCACGAGGTAAAGCAAGGACAGATTTGCCCCAACCGGAGGGGGATGTGACAGCGAGCACTTCAAGGCAGCCTGTGCCTCTGGGACTTGCCACTTCTCCACTACCTTTTGGGGGTCCCACACCCTCAGAAGGACCCTCCAGACCCCTATCAACACCCATCGCTCAAAGACTATACGATCCTTAAGTGTAAGGATTATACACATTGTCCTTTCATTTCTGCCCCTCAGAACCTAGCACATTTCTTGGTTCACATTCAATAATCAAGCAGTTCATGTATAAGACAGAAAGAGAGGAAACAGAATGGACTAGGTAGAAACGGAGGAAAGGAATGGCTATTTGGTGCCAATTGTGCAGTCTTGGGCAAGTCACTTAACTTTTCAAACATCATTTACTGTCCTTACCTGTAAAATGGGCATAATGACTTTCTGATAGCTAACATTTATTGAATACTTACTAAGTGCCAAGCACAGGTCCAAATGCACTATCTCACTTAATCCTTGTAGCTTATGAGGTAGCTACTTATTCTTTTTTGCCTATTTTTATGGCCAAAACTCACTCTAATTTTGTTTTGTTTTGTTTTGACCTTTGCAGTTCAGTTTAAACACACATGCACATTTCACAGATGAGGAAACTGAAGCAGAATGGAATTAAGTAAACTTGCCCAGGATCACACAGCTTCTAAGTGGTGGAGTCGGGATTCAACCCCAGTACTTTGCTAGCACATAGAGTGGTTATGAAGACTACATAGGATGACGGATGTAAGGTGCCTAGTACAGGGGTTAGTATATATGGATTGTTATTAGGAGTAAGGTAGGGAGAGAGGGAAGCAGGATATCACACCTAGTCTCTCTACTTTCTTGTGTCTGTCTCCCCTTTCCAGGTACACAGAATCAGATTAATTATTAGCTAATGATAACCATTTTGTTTTCTTTATTATTTTTTAAATAATACAATGAACACTATGAACTCATTGCCCAAACCAAGAAGCAAAACGTTAGCAATAATTTCATCTACCCGTGTGCTCCTCCCATCCGATCTCCTGCCTTTCTCTTAAAGGTAACTATGATCCTAAACGTTGGATCAAACATTCCACTGATTTTTTTCTTTAGTTTTTACACATATATATGCCTAACAATACATCGTTTCACTCTGTTTGTCTTTAACTTTCTAATTTCTAGGTCTTTCAATTATAGGCTCTTACTTCTTTTGTTGTGGTTGAATTTTACAAGTTCACTCAGGCTGCCATGTTTGGTTGTATGGGCTCTTTGGTGCAAAAGGGTTCCCAACTGAGGGCACAGGTGGGGACTGAAATTCACCCTGCAGTTCCTCTGGTCCTTTTCTTATCAGCACAAAGATGTCATTCTCCCACCAAACCATGTACTATGAGGCAGCAGCCACTGGCGGGGGCGGCGGGGAGGCTTTCTCTAATTTGCACAAAGGCACCATGAGGGCTAATGGGGGGTCTGAATCACCAGCAATCCCTGTCAGACCCTCCACATTCAAGGTCAAGACAGAGCCCATTGAGATTCTAGACGGGAAATGACCCACAGCGGCAGCCTCTGGAGACAGCTGCGTCATGAGATTCACTGTTCCCGCTGGAAGCCCGTTGGCCTTACTCCATCAGTCCACCTCTAACCCATCGGGAGGGACTTCCTAATCATGTTCCAGGGGCTTTAAGATTTATGTCAAGGGGTCTCGATTTATTGAATTAATGCTGCTGAGCAGAACTGTAGCTGTTAAACAGTGTGGAGATCTGGATTTTACAGCAATGTAACTAATAAGGCTATTAACACAAACGGGGTGTGCTGCTGGCATTTATAATACCATAAATCTCTCTTTCCTCTGGAAGTATTTATGGGATGGCACGCACCCAGAGTCCACTGCCTTTTCTGTGCTCTGCTCTCAAGGCTCGGCCAGGAGGATGTGCTGCCCAATAAGGGAAATAGTTAGGAGGAAGGAGGGAGAGAACTGAACCTGGGCTGATTCTCGGCTTCCATCCCTTCCATCAGTTGGAAAGGCTGGTCATTGCTGTGGGCAGATGTAGATCTTTTAAATTATTACTTATGTATTTATTTCCCATTTATGGAGCATTTACCACGTGCCAAGCCCTCTGAAAATTTAGTGACTACGATTCCCCAACACCTTCTCAAGAACGAAGTATGTGTTCTCCCACTGAACTTAATTTCTGTCTTGAGCCCCCCCGAAACCCTCTGAAGCAGAACATTTAATATTGTCACTTCCAGCTAAACTCAATCATTTTAATGATTTTTATTTTTCTCATTGATTTCAGCTTAAACCAAGTCAGATTTTGCATTTCCTCACTCCTTTCCTCTTAGTGGAAAAGATTCCAAGTTCCAGGGGTGTGTGCAAATATCCCTGTGCCATGGGTGGAGAGGCATGGTCACGTCTTTATTTTCACCTGTCCATGTGCTCTACTGACAACCACTGAGATGGAACTCCCAGCTCAGTGTCAGCCTCCACGCTGGCTGACTCCTGGGATGGGACACACCTCATCTGGTCCGTACATCCTTCACTGCGGTACCTGCACCCCAGCCAGAGGCAGCCTTGCAGAACTGCTGTCTCACTCTCTCCCTCCCTTCCCCCTAAACTCCCAGACCCACTAAGGGGCCAGGGACCACGACACTCCAGGAACTGGAAAGACACTCTCTGTCCTTCACATGCCGGCCAGACCACCCACCATGTGTGCTCTCTCCAGCCAGTACACTACAATGCCACAACGGCACTGGGGACATCTCCAGAAAGCCTGCCATCTCTCTCGGCTTGCTTGCTTGCTTGCTTTTTAAACAACATATTGAGCCTGTCTCAGGTACCGTTCTCAGCTTTACAAGGTGTGCTTCCTCTACTCCCACCAACAGCTCTATAAGGTAAGATCTATTATTATCCACGCCCCCATCAAAGATGTAGAAACTGAGGTCCAAAAGCTTAAGTCTCCTGTGTAAGGTCACATGGCCATTAAGAGAGGGAGCCGGACTTGAACCCAGACAGCTGGACTCCACGGGGCAATGAGACGTCTGCAGAATCCAAAACTAAAAGTGGGGCCCTGCTCCCTTACACCTCTCCAGAGCTTTGCCCCAGAGAGGTACTGTCCAGAGTCCCATGTGCATCCAAGTGTACACTCCTCTCCCTTTTTAGGGAGTTTGGGGAATAAATGGTTTCCAAGGAAACCTTCCTAAACTTTCCCAAACACCTCAGCCTTTGGAATTCCAAAGCTACAGATGTCACTGTGATCCTTTTTTCTCTTAGGGCAGTGGAGGCTAAGGCCTGATCTGAACTGAGTCTAGGATGACAGGTGAACTTGAAGGTTTGAGGGAACAAAGAACCCCACAAAGGTGGAAGCTTCATGCCTCATCCATATTCACATTATCACATTCAACCTCACAGAAGTTCCCTTGAGGAATATGCAGTCCTCCCCTTTGTACACGGAAATAAAGATTGCAGAAAACTCAAGGGCTTCTCCAGAGAAGTGAAAACTCACAAGTTGGGAAATGAGAATTTGGACTCCGGTCTCTCTGAATTCCTGTGGGATCACTAATCTCTCTCCTGGGAGCAGAAACTTGGTCCTGATTGGTTTTCCCATCCAGCCAGATGGTGGAGAAACTGGTCTGAGTGGAGAGTTGTCCTCAGTTTAGGACTGTCCTCTGGAAGCTACGCCGGGCATAAGGAAGTGTGTCACAGGGGATGCTCAGCTGTGGATCCTTGCCAGGACACTTCCGGTGAAGCAGAATTCAGAAGATCCACTCTTCTGATGCTTCTTAGCTTTTCTCCTTTCTGCTCCTTCCTTCTTTGGCTCCCATTGTTTTATTAAAAATGTCTGTGAGCCCCTACTACGTGCTAGGCTTTGTTCTAGAAACTGGGGATACAGCAGGGTGGAAATCAGACTCCTTCTCTCCCTCAAGATCTTAGAGCCTCAAGGTGACCAGGAAGACTATTAGTTCCCCCAGAGGGCAGGGCCCTGGCACAGAGTAGGTTGTTAGTAAATTGATCAAGGGTTTTCAGTTTCCATCAACCATACAACTTAGAGATACAAGGTGAAGACCCCACAGGTGTCTCAAAGATTTGGACAGTGCTGTGCTCCCCAGATTCCTAGCAATACATGGACATCCAAGAGTGGTCATTACATGCTTCAGTGATGGCTGATGTAAAAGGAGACAGAGCAGGCGAGGAAGTACTCAGACTAGGGCAGGAATCCAGATGTGAGTCACTGCCAGGGGAGGAGAAGGAATCTCACATTTTCTGAAAACCTACTCTGTGCTAGACCCTGGCCTAGACAATTAACCTACGTTATCTAATTTAATCTTATGACAGAGGATGAGGTAGGCACTCTCACCAACCCTGCAAACTACTGCTCATCAGTAAAAGAGGGCCCTGTTATTGTTCAGGTTCCTGCGGACGATGGCTGCCCATGAGTGCTGAATTAATTTTATGAATGGAACCAGGGTGGAATCCCGAGCCAAGCTGAACACGGGAAATGTGGCCCCACGTGCAGTGAGGATGTGGTTGGCTCATTTGTTTTATTTAATCAAACATCTGTTTTGTTAAAATAATATACTTGTTTTGGGGGGTTTTTTTTTTGCTTCATCAATACGTGTACATGGTATGAAACTGGAAAAAGAAATGGAAATAAAGAAAACAGAAGAGAAAAACCACCATTAACCTCATCATCAAGAAATATTCACCCTCACTACTCTGGCATTTACTTTCTAAGTGCTACACAAATGCATGTACATATTCATATTCATATGCGTACACACACAATATCATATACATACATATATGTGCATATCATATACACATATAGCTCACGTGCATATATGATTACATATCATATACGTATATACATATACTTAGGTTATATTTTTTTCAATAGATATTTTTCTACAACATTGTGATCTTGCTGCTTTAAAATTTTCTCATTTCACCAAAAAATATATCATAAATGTATTTTCCTAACATTAAATATTCTCCTATAACAAAATTTTGAAGGCTCCGACAGAAGCCATTATATGTGTATGCCACCTTTTGTTTACCTAGTCCCAACGGTTAAACATTTAGCAAGTTCAGTATTATAAAAAATTCTACCATGAACATCTTCATGGCTCTATCTTTGAGCACATTCATGATTATTTTCTTAGGATAGATTCTATAAATGAACTTGCAGTCTTGGGGGCTGTGCATATAGAAGAGGCTTTTTGATGCATTTTATCAAATTCCTCTCTATAAATTGCGCATGAGTTTGCCCTCCCACGCCACTGGACAAGACTGCCTACTTTTCCACATTTGGCCCTGCACCGGACGCTGTCATTTTTTACATATGTTTCAATTTAAGAAATGATGTTTCAAGGACACTTTAATTTGCAATTTTTATCACAAGTAAGGTTAAATCAATCACCTAGCGTGCTCTGAGTTCAGCACAGAGAGAGTGAGTTGGGTGGACTGAAGTAACACAGAGAAAGTGATTTACCCACACAAGGACCATTCAGAAGACGGCAACCCAGAGTATAGGCAGCATGAGTTGATAGAGAACTAAGTGCTAGAGGGGTCAAGGCTTGTTCAAGGCTTGTTCAAGGGGAAAGGGCTCAGTGTCTGTCCTGGAGCTGAAAGCAGACCTTGAGGAGGAGGCATGACTGGAGCCGTGAACAAGGGAAGGTGCCCCTCATGTCACTCTCCCCTCACACGCTCCGCTCCCCAAATGCTTCAACTCCTCAGATGCTCCCACCTCCTCATCTCCCAGCCTTTGCGTGTGCCGGTTCCTCTGCCTCTCCCTTTCTCCTTGCTAAGGCATCCTTCTCACTCTTCAGGCTATATCTTAAGTGTTTCTTCATCAAAAGAAGCATCTCAGCCCCAAACAAGTTCATGTCTCCTGTTATGTGTTCTCCCTGTGCCCTGTACTTACTATAACAGGAATTAATTGTGTTTGTAATTATTCACGTAATGTTCCTGCTGGACTACAAGTTCTGAGAGCCTGGACTGCATCTGCCTTGCTCACCTCTGGGTTCCCAAGACCTAACACGAAATCCTATTTAGTTCTCACCTCCCAGCTCTAGAACCGCCCTTCATTAATCTGCCTTTTGCTGCTGTTACTGCTGCCGCTAGGTCGGAAAATTACAGTTCTCCTTTTGCCAGCTAGATTTCTTCATCGGTTCTGTCAATAGGGCGACACGTGAGGGCTGGAGGAGGGAGAAGAGACTTGCTCCTTCTTCCTGTTGGCATCCTGTCCCTTTAAGCACCGCCCCAGCAAAGCAATGCCTCCCAGCCCCCATCACCCCCTAGCCCCAGCACCATCACCTCTACAACCCACCACCCCGCTTTGGCAAGTGGTTCTAGTTTACAGTCGCTTTCAGCACTCCCTGAGTCAGACTATTTGTGCCCTTTCACAGGTACCAGCACAAACCAGGGCTGTTCCCTCATCAGAAGAATAAACTCCAGATCCACGAGCCCCTCCTCCCAGCTCCTAAGCTTTGATAACCGTATGTTCTTCCCTTTGTTTCCCCAGCTATACGGCAGTAGCAGATCCCCTCAGCTATCACATCTGGGCTATCTTTGTTCTACTTTTGCTTTTCCATCCTCCCCAACCTGTCCATCCAATTCCCTATATTAAACTCTCTCTGTTCAAATCCCTAGTGTGGTTTCTGTCTTCCTCACTGGACCCTGATGATACAGTAGATATTCAATTAAAATTTCACTGAAGCCAGGCACCATTCTGTGGTTAGAAAACAGTATGAACAACTTACATCAATCTTGCGAGACTGATCATCTTCTAAGAGCCTGGCATTGTGTGGGATCCTGGAGGCCCAGAGATGAAACAGACACAGAATGAGGCGGGAGTGCCCAGAACACCTTTAGACTGAAAGTCAAAGCCCCTTTCTCCCACCTCCATACCTAGATCAGAAGCCTCTTAAAGGAGAGCAATTTAAGCTAAGGATTCCTCCTGCCCTCTGCATTTTGCAGGGTTTTTCAGTGGGTTTCTATTGACACATGGACACTGGGGAGAACTCTTTATTGTGCAGGACTAACTCCGTAAGAAGTTTAGCATTTTTGACCCCCTCAGATAGATGGTCATGCCCCTCCTCCAGTCGTTCTGTCAGTCAAAAATGCCTCCACCCATTGACAAATGTCCCTTTGGCGGTGTCCACCCTCCCTGACTATTACGAAGTCGCCCATTGAGGAGATATCCCCAGGGGGTGAAGAATCTGCTGCTGATTTCTGACACGATCAGCCCCAGCAAAGAAAACTTCAATAAATGTAGAGGATGGAGTACTTCTGCATGATTTCAGCAAATTAACCGAGACAACCAGCGGAATGAAATCCACAGAGGGCGTGACAGGGTGGCAGACTGGTAGGGTGTTGGGTAGAGGAATGAGGCAGCTGGGAACCTAATTAGCCAGGACCGCTCACATCTGAGCCGCTCTACTCCCAGCTGCCTCCTGAGTCGTAACACGCTGAAAATGAAATCATTACGAAGCACTCACACACATCCCCCTTGTTAGAAATGGGTCCTGAGTGGGCTTAAATGGAAGAAGAAGAATAGGGAGAAAGGAGGGCATCGAGGAAGAGAGAGGGTGGGTGACAGCTGACTGTGAGTCCCCACATATACGGTATAATCCAAGACAGGGGATGTCTGAAAGAATTGAGGTTTTCTCCACTTCTCCCCACTCCTTTCCTGCTATTCCACCCCCTGGTGACTTGTAGAGCACCAGTTTTCAAAAAGGTAGGTTGGGGCTTCCCTGGTGGCGCAGTGGTTGAGAGTCCGCCTGCCGATGCAGGGGACACGGGTTCGTGCCCCGGTCCGGGAAGATCCCACATGCCGCGGAGCGGCTGGGCCCGTGAGCCATGGCCGCTGAGCCTGCGCGTCCAGAGCCTGTGCTCTGCAACGGGAGAGGCCACAACAGTGAGAGGCCCGTGTAAAGAAAAAAAAAAAAAAAAAAAAAAGGTAGGTTGGTACACTCTAGACTGCATGGAAATTGACAATGAGATGTGGTTAAAGTTAACCCTATTGTGGGTAAAAATCACTAACAACAGTTTTCAGAAGATGATTTTCTCCCTTCCTTCCTTCCGTTCCTTTCTTCAATCCTTTAAAAAATTAATTTAAAAAGATTCCAGTTGTCTCTCTAATAATATTTTTGTGGCACTTCTATTCCAAAATCCCGTCTCACAAGGGAGAGGAAAAAGACAGAGTTCCACGTGTGGATCACAACGCCAACCAGTCTCATCTTCCCAGCCCAATTATAACCGATGTTTATCTTTTACTCCCTATACTTTTCACCCCCAACCAAAGAAAACAGTTTTCACTGTTGAGATTAGCATAGCGTAACATGATAAAGGACAGTGGAGTCCTAATCCTCTCTTGGACATTTAGTGGCTCTGGGATTAATAGCAAATTACTAGCCACTCGGAGCCCTAGTTTTCCTCCCCAGCGGATACAGCCACTGGCTTCTCAGTCTCTGGACCCTGGATGCTGCTGAGAAATGGGGACCCTGTGTTGCCAAATCTCACAGGGTTGTTGTGGGGGTCTAGGAAGGTAAAGGATAGAAGGGTTCTTTGTAACATTAAATCATTATATGCACAGATACTGTAGGGCCTTGGTTATTTACCAATGACTTATGCATTCCATTGATTATCTATGTCTGCCTCCCTGCTCTGCCTCTCAGCTAATCCTAGATGGGACAACTGGCCAGAGTGAGTGAGTGGCAGCCCTTCTGACTGCCTACCCAACAACCATTCACTCCCACCTCTTTCCCAACAGAACTCCAATTTTACTTACTCTCCTAACAGCCAAGTGCTTGAATTGGGGCTGTGCCCCGCTCTTAACCCCAGGAGAGAGGTGAGTCTTGACTGGTCAAAACCAATCAAATTAATTCCACTGCTCTTGTCAGTGATTGGCTGAAGCAATGGACATGTGACACAATCGTAAAGAATGGGAAGTCTGCTGGGGACTCTGGGAAATGCATTTCTTGCTCTTACAAAGTCAATGCCTTTGATGATGATGATGTCTTGACGCTTAACACTCTTGCAGCCATCTCTGAGCTCAAAGGGAAAAGTATAAGGACAAAAGCTAGCCACTGAGACTCTGAGAGCCTCAGTGTCTTTGATCCTCAGAATTAACTCTAGATATGCCCTGTCTACAGATGTCCTGATACGTAGGATAATGTAAGGTGATCACACCTCCTTGTCTTAGTCAACTCAGACTGATATAACAAATTGCCATAGACTGAGTGTCTTAAACAATAAACATTTAATTCCTACACTTTTGGAGGCTGGAAGTCAGAGATCAGAGTGGTCAGGTTCTGGTGAGAGCCCTATTCTAGACTGCAGAAGACCAGCTTCTCCTTGTATCTTCACATGATGGAAAGAGAGGGCTAGCTAGCTCTCTGGCCTCTTCTTACAAGGGCATTAATCCCATTCATGAGGGTGGAGCCCTCATGACATAATGGCCTTTCAAAAGCCCCATCTCCAAAATACCATCACATTAGAGATGAGACATATGAATTGGGGGTGGGAGACATAAACGTTCATTCCATAACAATCCTGGTTTTCCTGGAACTGTTCCAGTTGACATTTGTGCCAGCGTACTTTCTGATTTAGCATTTGTCCTGAACAAAATTTACTGGTTTGAATGATAAATCATGTGGTCTGCCTACTGATAATAAATGTCCTTATTATTTAAGTCACGTTGAGTTAGATGTATTCTATGCAGCCACAATATTCTAATTAAAACAGGGCTAGAGAGAGGTATAAACGATGCGTGTATACGTATGTGTGACTATTTATGCATCCACACAAGCGCATGCAGGATGATATTAAGGCTGAGAATGAATGTTTTATAGTAACCTCTACTTTAAATTTTCCATGCTTCTTCTTCTTCCCTCCTTAGTAAACAGTATTATTGTGGAAACAGAAAAAACATGAGACAGAAACAAATCATGACATTATAATCTGAGAATTCGTCGTCTCCCGAATGTCTCATGAATCTTTAAGGCAGAGCTCTGTGCGTCCCCACACGTTCTATTTTCACTACTGGCTCGTGCAGCAAAACCCTGATCCCTCTCAATGCACGGAGCTCTTTCACTTTGCCCAAAGTTATATGTCCACTGTTAGAAAATGCGTCTACAAGGGCTTGTTCTCACTCTCTCCTTCATCTGTCCTTCCCCAGTCACTACACTAAAAGCTTCAATTTGCCAGTTGCCCTCTCCCCTTATGCTGCTGTCAGCAGGTGGGGCTGACTTGGCCAGTGTCACAGAGAAAACTGAGCAGTCTGCTGATGTAGTCTGTTGAACAAGTGCCCCATTAGTTTTCCTATCATCTGATGAGCCTCATCCATTAGCTTGGCTGATTTGAGGCTGGGTTTCAAGGTAAATCTAGCAGGCAGACATCTACTTAAGACAAAAGCCAGTTAGAACACTCAGTGCCTGCCCAGCCTGTAAATGACCCTTGCAGATAAACCCTCTCTTTTATTCCTCACCTGATGCAAATCCAAGTGTCTGAAATCAACCTCTAACCACCCAAGGTCAGGAGTATCTAGACTTGGAAACTGGAATCAAGAAACTCAGAGGACACTCACAGCTGTTACCAACACTCTTTCCAAATCGAAACAGGCACTCTTCTGTTCTGATGGTAGTGGTATAAAAAGGTACAACATTTTTGAGAGGGAAATATGATGGTATGCACCAAAAACCTGAAAAGAGTTCACATAGTTTGATTCAGCAATCCAATTTCTATGAATTTATCCTAAAGAAATAAGGGGACAAATATACGTGTGTATGAAATACTCATTACATTTCTGTAATGAAAAAAATTAGAAGTGATCATTGGCAGGCAACTGATGACATGACTTATGATACATCCATGAAATGGAGTATAGCATAGTTATTAAAACAAGTCATTTTAACACATGAGAGTGTAAGCTGGCACAACCATTCTGTAGGAGGGTTTGGCAATATGCACCACAAGCCTTAAAAAGGTGCACACCACTTAAAAGAGTCACTGATGCTGTTCACAAGGTTTCTGGTTTTCCACCTTCCAGACACATGGTAGAATTGAACTTCATGGCCTCCTAGTTATTATCCACTTAGTTATTACCCATGGTTCTGGCTAATGAGTTGTTAAGAAGAAGAGTTGAATACCACTTCCAGGCCAGAACACTGAACTGTCAATGTAACACCCAGAGAACTCTTTTCTTCTTCCACGGTGACTATCAGTAATTGAAATGGTGGATTGTTCCATCAGTCTTGGTCCCAGTGTGAGAAGACATAAGCGTAACCCAGATGGATATTAGGATGAATGGGAAATAAACCTTTGTTGTTTTAATATTTTTAGAGTTGTTTGTTACTGCAGCATATCCTACCTGTGCTGACTGATACACCCTTTGACCTAGCATGCCCATCTCTAGAATCATAAGGAAACACTTGTACACATAGGTATACATACTGGAGGATCTTTTGTATACATAGATACATGTTGAAGGATATTAATCACAAACTTGTTCTTAACACATACAAAAACATATAGCAATAAGCCCTACAGCACACTTACAGTGCCAAGACAGCTAGATCAGAAGGCATGGCAACATCACCCACATGTTACAACATTTCCTAAGAAGACTTGGGCCCTGATGTAGAACCAAGTCACTATCCTGGCTTCTTCCATCTCTCCTACATAATGACTTCCCTTCAGAGTCCCAACAGTCCAATCAGCTGACTTTAGTCAAGGTTTCTCTAGTCCATTAAAGATGTTCTAATAATATTACACTTCAAAAAGTAAGGGTTATGGGACTTCCGTGGTGGCGCAGTGGTTAAGAATCCGCCTGCCAATGCAGGGGACAAGGGTTTGACCCCTGGTCAGGAAGATCCCATATGCCACGGAGCAACTAAGCCCGTGTGCCACAACTACTGAGCCCACGTGCCACAACCACTGAAGCCCGTGTGCCTAGAGCCCGTGCTCCACAACAAGAGAAGCCACCGCAAGGAGAAGCCCGGGCACCGCAACGAAGAGTAGCCCCCGCTCGCCGCAACTAGAGAAAGCCCGCAAGCAGCAACGCAGACGCAACGCAGCCAAAAATTAATTAATTAATTATTTTTTAAAAAGAATCAATTGTCAAAAGATAAGGGTTAGAACCTCAATCTCGTTTCCTCCCGAGGACCTCTGAGGTTCCTACGCAAAGTTATCCAACTCTCCCTCTTCCCCCCTCCCCCATAAGTCATCAAGATCTGTTTAACAAGGAATGTAGGGAGAAAAAGCCTTTATCTATCCCCAAACGTACCTGCTATGCTCTTCCCCTGGAACAATGGGTACATACTTGCTTTACATCTACATAACCCACTCAAGCAAAGTCTCCACTTTTAGAAATAAAGCAGCTGGAAACGTAGAAACTTCTCTCAACTTGGAGGGAAATAACTTTATTCACTACAGCACTATTATTATGAATTATATTGACCAGATTGACAACGATGAGAAATAAAACAAAGATGTAGCAGGGAGAAATGACATGTTGCACCAACCAGATTAGAACTTGCTTTGGGGTGGGTGGGGGAGGGTCTCAGGATGCCCCTTTCGGCAACAGCTCTTTAAAATTTAATGGCCCTACTGGATATACCTTCTGAGCCCTAGAAAGTAGTTGGTGAAGAGAAAAAGTAGAATGAAAATCCCTGAGGCTCTGAAAGGGATGGTTTCTCGGTTGCTGGAAGACCTTATAGAGTTGCTGGTGGTGGCAACTGTGGCAATGGTAGTAGTAGGGGTGGTAGGGGTGATGGTGGTAGTGGTAATGGGTGAACGTGATAGACCCACTCATCAGCCTAATCCTGACCTCTCAGTTCAGAAGACTGAATTAACGTGACAGTAATGAAGCGTTAATATTTACAAGGATTTAATATTTTATAGCCAGTCACTCATTCTAGAAATGGATTGAAAACAGACAGGTCAGCTGTCATCAGGGGAAACAAACAACTCAAAAGCAACAAGAGAAGAGTAGGGAAATAACAGGGGAGTGGGCAGAGCAATGAGTAGAGAGGGGAGAACAGCCAATCCCACAATGAGAGTGGAGGATCTTAGGGCACCTGCCCTCATAGGCTCTCAGCCTCTGAGACAGAAGCATCACCACTCTTCCCCTCCTGTTTTTCTTCTTCCTATAATATTCTGGTTAGCTCACCTATCTCTCCTCCCATGTGAGGCAGGAAAGGAAGAGAATGTACCCTTTTATACCTGGAAAGCCAAGAGGTAGACTTCAGGGAGCAAATCAAACTGGGTCAAGGCCACCATGCAAGGCCAGGACTAGAATCTAGTCACCGATTGCCTTTGGGATACCCCCTCTCCGGGAATAGGTGAAGCCTACTAAGTATCACAGTTTTCCCCAAAGAGTATTTGGAGACGTGGTCTGTAAGCTGACTGGTAGCTCTGTCAAGGCAGGGACCAGGTCTATCTTGATCACCGATGTTTCCCAAGAGCTGGAAAAGTGCCTGCCATATGGTCAGAGCTCAACAATGTCTGAGAGATGAACAATTGGGTGGATAGTTCTATGGGATGTTTTATTTTTAAAGGTTCCATACTCAAATAATCGTGGGAAGCATGCAGGATCATAGCCCTCTCTTGGAGAATTGCAATGTAACATCAGAGAAGCCTTTGTCTAACTCTTTCTCACAGAAGGTCTCAAATTTGTTTGAACATATCATCCCCCACCTTTTCTGGAATGCCTTAACTATTCCTGTGGGACGTGCTTTGGGAAATGCTGATATACAGCATTACAGCACAGTGGAAAGAGCAAAAAATCTGGAGTTGGACAAATCAAGATTCAAAAATCTCAACTTTACTATCTTCCAGCTGGGTCACCTTGGACAAGTTGCTTAATCTCTCTGAGCTTCAGTTTCCTAATCTGTGATAGGTACATAATGCCTGCTTTATGTACCTCACAGGGGTTGTTACAGGAATCAAACGAGATACCACATGTGAAAAGTAAACTGCTTTCACATTGCAGTTGTTGCTGTTTCTAAAAGCCAGAATCATGTCAAGGTGACATTGCCCAAAGCAGTTTCCAGTTTCAGACCCTGCTGAAGATGTCCCAAGATATACTGATCTCTGGGAGCTTGTTGGGCCTTGAAGGTACATTTCTACGTGCAGGTGAGTCCTACTATCATAAAAAGCTAATATCAGAGTTTTTTTAAAGACACCTGAAATATTGTAGTAGGTACTGGTCATTCACAACACCTTTATCCCTTGCCATCTCCCACTATTTGAAGGCTGGAAAACCAAACACTCAAATTCCCAGATTCCTTTGAAACTAGGGAAGTTATGTCTTATGAAATATAAGCAGACATCTTCAATGAAGCTTCTGGGAAAAGCTTCATTCAATTTTCTGATTTTATAAAGAATCAGGGAAGACCAGCACAGCCTTCTCCCCGTTCCCTTCTTGAATTGAGTACAGATGTGAAGGCTGGAACAGCAACAGCCATCCTGCAACTTTGAGGGAAAATACAAGAGAATTACAGAGGCATTATTATGGAATTACTGAGCCAATGCACCTGAGCCAGAAACCACCTTCCCTCAACTTCATGTTATTTAAAAAAAAAGAAAAAATTTAAATCACTACAGCTGAAAAAAATCCTAGCTGATTAAATATAATGGGGAAAAAGGTTTGATTGGGACTTTATTAAAATCAAACTTAAAATTATGAAAATACGTTTATATATCATATTAAAATAGATTTAAGTTATAATTAAGTTGCTCTATAATTCCACACTCTAATTCCTAAAACCAAGAATATATTATTGATTTATTTGATACAGAGCACAATTCTTCTAACCAAACTATATCCCAACATATTGTAGAGATGCTTCACCTCATATCTGACTTTTACAGCAAGTTCATTAATATCAGCTTCATCAATTTTCCTGCTAGTCTCTTAATCCTCTGCTATCCTCATCCCTCCCCTTGGCAGCTCCCATTGTAGGGTCACTCTTCTAGATTTTTCTCTTCTTTAATTACCTAACTCTGCCAGGTGCTCAGTTGTCAAGGGCTGCATGAGATGTGAGCAGTTCGCCAGCTTCATTGTCATCAGCTTCATGAAATCCCACATCTTATGCAAGATTTGCAGGCCCACTTTGCAGGCAGTTTTCATTATATTTCTTTAACACTGTTAGATGTTTACAACATCTGATAACTGAGGAAGAGGCTGACTGAGACACCGGCTAGAAGGTAGGGATAGACTAGCGTTGAATGAAAAGAAATATCTATAGGGGGGTTGATTTTTTTTAAGTGGACAGTTCATTGGTGAATATTTTTATGCACTGATGGCATTCAAAAGTCTACCACTGGTGTTCACCCTGATAAAGCCATGAAGGCAATAGGCTGGGAGTCAGAAGACTGTGCTCCACTTCCATCTCTGTCTCTAATCAGCTGTGTTACACTGAGCAAGTCACTTCGTCTCACTGGGACTCAGTTTCCTCAACTGCAAAGTGACTAGACTGCATATATTCTAAAAGCCTTCAACTTCTAAAAAGTCTATTATCCTGCAAACAACTGGCAATGAGTAGGGAGTGGCAAGCTTGAGTCCAGAAGCTAAGAACCTCTGAAAAGGGTGACAGACAATCCTGGACAAGGTCCTCCTTCGCTAAATCTGACTCGAGTTACACGTCTTCATCTTGAGGATTCCCTTGATCTCTTAGTAGCAGGGAAACTAATTCAATTTAATAAGAGACAAGGCTGCTAAATGAAAGCACATGAGAAATATCACATTGCTGAAGATTAACACATGTTCTGGTCTGTCCTCATAATAAAACCAGGACCCCTATTTATCCTGGAATCTGTGACCTAGACAGAGTGAAAGGAATAAGCAGTTTATTCATCTAGGATAAATAAGGATTTCATCTCAAGGAATACAAGTGCCATCTAGAAACCGAAAATACATAACTGGTAACAGGCCAATCTTACCCCATCTTAATGCTCAGAAAGTCCCTAATGCTTGAAATCGTTCAGTGGTTCCCCACTGACCCAGCATATCCATCCAGCATGATGTTCAAAGCCTCCACCATCTGCTCCCTGCAAGTGTCTCTGCCCTTGTCACTCACTATTTCACTCCTTTTACTTTGTATTTCAGCATCAAGGAATTTAATATTTTAAATATCTGGGAACATTCCATTTACACTGAGCTCCTTCTCACTTCCATGGCTGTATTTCTTCTGTATTTCTCAGAATTCTCTTTCCTACCTTCCACCCTATCCTGCAGCCAAACTATTTACAGTTCCCTGAGCATGTTGCCTGCAGCCTCCTCTTCCAAGGATACCGTTCAGTTACAATGTATTTTACTACAGTTAACAGAATACCCAACTAAAAATAGCTTAAACAATACAGAATTTAAAACAGTTTGTTCAGTGACTCAACATCCTCAGGCTTGATGCCTCATCCCCCCACACAGGGTAGCAAGATGGCTGCCACAGCTCCGGGCACCACAACTCACATAACAGCATCCAAAGGCATTCAAAAGAGAACTTTATTTTCTCAACTCTCTTTTTTTATGACAGAGAAAAATCTTTCCCAGAAGTTCCTGCCCCCAGAAGAAATTCCCTCAGATTTCTCTGGTCAGAAAACTTCTTAAACGTCCCAGGAGTAAAACTTATCAAGCACTTACCCTCTGCTCCCTTCCTAAATGTCACCAGGTCCCCCCTAGCTTGACCTCTGATTTTGTTTTTTATTTTAGTAACATTTACCTAATATTACCAAATGCTAGGCATTCTGCTAAGCACTCTAAAAACATTACCTTATTTAGCTCTTAGAACAACAACAGGCACTGTTCTCCCCATTTTAAGTCGAGGCAATGGCCCAGAAAGGTTAAGCAACTTGCCCAAGGATGCACAGCTAGAAAGAGGAAGAGCCGGGATTCAAATCTGAGTACGTCCAGCTCCAAAGCCCAAGCTCTCAGCCACTCTTTGTCCTTCTCATTCCTGTCTCCTCTTGACATTCTTTACCCCTCAATGGCCCAATCTCTTTTACACAGAAGTCTCTCTGTCTAATGGACCCTTTCCCATTGCTTAGCAACATTTTCAGATCTTCCCTGTAATTAAAGAAAAGTGAGGGCCATTTTCCTTCACCCTATTCTCTCCTCTATCTATCAAGCTTCTCAAAAGCTCCTCTTCACACTCACTGATTCCACATCCTCAGGACACATTCACTCTTCGCTTAATCTAGCATCCTCCCCCGCCTCCCCACTGAAACTCTGCCCAAGGTTATCAATGACAGCCAATCGATTGGCTTCTCCCCATGCTCCCTTCTCCTGGACCTGATTAATTGGTACGCCAGCCAGGCAGCTGCCAAGGGCTCCAGTCTATATGGGACTCCAAAACATCACTGGAAATATAACGAAGAAAATTGTGTTTACCAGAACTCCTCTCAGGAGTTAGTACTGTGTGCAGTTGGCAAGCAAGCTTTAATCAGTTACTCTGGGAAGGACTGGGAGATCTCCCCAGGAGGCATGCCCGAGTAACAACAAATGCTTCCCAACTGTCTACCTATGAGGGCTGGTCTCTTTAACTGCAGGGCTTATGTTTTGCTGAATACGAAAAGCAAGCCTGGAGCCAGAGCTAATTGCTTGGGTCACTAGAGGAGAGGCCTCTGCCCCAGGTGATGCTCAAGCTCTCCTCCAAATTAATGCCAAGCAAATATTTAAAGAACATCAGTTTAAAGGGTACAAAATGATTAGCCTACTCTATGGACCTACATTTCTCAGTCCAGGTAAATCTGCTGTATGTAATATGACTGATTCACTTCCTCCTCCCCTCAGTGGTCTGGGCTGCTTTTTTCTGGGCCCCAGCATCCCACTGGTAAGTCCTTTCTCTCTCTCGTTCTCTCCTCTTCATTTCCTGCCTCTTCCTACACCTATAATGGGGACAGGCTCTGACTTCAGACTCTGCCTTCAGAATCCTTTCTTTACATCTTCTCCCTCCTGGTCTCAACCATTCCCAGGTGTATTAGTTATCTACTGCTGCATAACAAAGGACCCCAGAACTTAGCAGCTGAAAAAACAAACAGTTGTTATCTTACAGTCAGGAATCCAGGAGTGGCCTAGCAGGTGTTCCTGGTTCAAGGTCCCTCAGGAGGCTGCAATCAAGGTATCAGCCAGGACTGCAGTCATCTCAAGGCATGACTGGGAGAGAGAATCCACTTCCAGGTTCACTCATGTGCTTCTCCACAGGGCTGCATCACAACATAGCAGTTGGCTTTCCCAAGAGTGAGTGGAGTGATCCAAGGGAATGTACCCAAGATGGAAGCCACGTCTGTATAATCTAATCTCAGATTGACATCCCATCACTTCTGCTCTATTCTGTGCACTGGAATCAACTCAAAGTCCCATCCACACTCAAAAAGAGGGGATTACACAAAGGTATATATACCAGGAGGTGGGGATCACTGGGGCCATTTTAGGGGCTGCGTACCATCCAAGGCTCTCCCATCAACTCTAAGGAGAGTCACTACTTTTCTCATGACCCTTTCATCTCGATTCCCATCTGCCTGCTAGATCATTCCATGTGGACGTGGGAGATGGCTGGCGCCTCATGTTCCACCTACCTCAAACCAACTATTTTGTGTTCCCTTAAAGCAACCCAATTTCCCTGCCTTTCCCCACTGATGGCTGTTCTCACAGTCCCTGAAGATTTGGGGCTCTGAGTCATCCTTTTATTCTTTAATCCAACAAAAATCCTCATGTTGCCATTTACTTAGCCCCTGATATGTGCCAGGCTCTTTCGCAGACATTATCCTATGTAATTTTTGCAGTGCTGTAAGGTGAATGAACTCATTTTTCTTTCAAAGGGAAGTCGATTTCCTGGAGTTGGGTTCCATGCTGTGTGCTGAGAAAAAGCAATGAACAAGACAGGTACAGTCCCTCGGGTACTTATAACCTAGCAGAGGAGAGTTTTCCTGTACTAAGTACCCTATGGCTGAGATCATATGTTGTATATAGTGAAAAACTAGTGCTTGAAATAAAACAAACCTGGGTTCATGTCCCAGTTTATCCATTTACCAGATGGGTAACCTTGGGCAAGTTACTGAATCTTTCTAGGCCTCAATTTCCTTCTGGGACAAAATAACAGTGCCCACCTCATGCACCTATTCTGAGGATTGAAGGAGATAATTCAAGTTTTCCACCTGGCACACAGCCTAACACACCAGGGTTCAGCAAAAGAGAGGTTTTGATGAGGACGTGTGATGATGATCACAGCACTGATTTATCCAACTCACAGCAGCGACGATCGCTAACATTTATGGAGAGCCACTGTGCACCAGACACTGTTCTAAGCACCACGCATGCAGTAATTCACTTCATCCTCCCAGCCACTCTATGAATTAGACATATTATTATGTCCCTCTTATATATGAGGAAACTGAGGCACAGAGAGGTTAAGTGACTTGACCAAGGATACAAAGCCAGAAAGGGGCAGAAACAGACTTTGAACCCAGGCAGACTAGCCTCACGGCCAGGAACTTAATAGAATTTTAGAAGCAGAGACGCCTGAAAAACCCAATGCTCGGGGAATCCTAGTGGTGTGTGTGTCTGTCTGTGTACATGACTATGTGTGTACACCTGTTTGTGTGTGTACACGTGTGACTGTGTATGTGGGATTTCGTGTGTGGCTATACACATGTGTAGACCGTGTGTGTGTGTGTGTGTGTGTTCATGCTCATTTATTGGGTAGAAAGAAAGAAATTCACATTCTGGGTCACAGTTTGCCTTCTCTTTGCATTTGGGCATGGAGCTCTTTTTTTTAATGAATTTTTCTCTTTTTTAAAAAATTTATTTTTGGCTGCGTTGGATCTTCGCTGCTGCACATGGGCTTTCTCTAGTTGTGGTGAGCAGGGGCTAGTCTTTGCTGCGGTGTGCAGGCTTCTCATTACAGTGGCTTCTCTTGTTGCAGAGCACAGGCTCTAGGCGCACGGGCTTCAGTAGTTGTGGCACGTGGGCTCAGTAGTTGTGGCTCGCAGGCTCAGCAGTTGTGGCGCACGGGCTTAGCTGCTCCACGGCATGTGGGATCTTCCCGGACCAGGGCTCGAACCTGTGTCGCCTGCATTGGCAGGCAGATTCTTAACCACTGTGCCACCAGGGAAGTCCTGGGCATGGAGCTTTTTGTTGTGAAAAATCTTGCTTGTTTGTTTTTCTTAGAATTCCTCTCCTTTTTCTAAAGCATGCTCCCCACTTGTGGTTCAGGGAATGATGAAAAAGCTCCCAGTGGCAAAGTAGAACCTGCCTCTTAACGGTACATAAAAAGAACTACAAAACTAACTTAAACCTTTCCTACCGATAAATTATAGGGAGATTTCCTCAGTAAAGAAGACAAATGAATTATACAGTATTTCATTCCAACACACTCTCCTCCTTCACAGTATATATTTCTGAGACATAACTGGAAGAAGAACAGCTCTATGGGAGGCAGTGTCCCCCGACCCCCAGGCCCAGACTTGGTGTCTTTGTCATAATGGCTTGACAATTTGTACACCCCTCCTCCACTGAATGTCTCCATTTGGAAGTGACCAACTCTGGCATCAACAAAACCCAGCTGCCATGTCTCTCCCTCTTTCCCTTCTCTGGGAAAAAAACCCTTAGGTTTTTCCCCTTCCCTGCCATTTCCAACCCCTTCCCCACCCCCACCCCCTATTCCTTCCTTCTACTTCACATCTTTACCCATAAAATTAGGAAGCAGGAGTGGCTAACAGGGAGGGAATTGGTGTCAGACTCAGCTCTGCCACTTACTACCTACATGACCTGGAGCAAGTGGTTTAAGCTCTCAGAGCCTCGGGTCCTTCATCTGCAAAACAAAGGTAACTGTGACGATTAAGTGAAATAAGTAAGTAAGGTGCTTGGAACAGTGCCTGACAATGTGGTAAGCACTAAACAGGTATTAGAAGTAACTATTAAGTGCATAGTGAATCACAGTGGGGACTCAAAAATTTCCTGATTGAATGGTTACACATCTGTTAAGAATAGGCCTCTGGTCAAGAAAGAATTTAGTCCGGCATCATGCAGTGGTCAAGAAGACAGACCTGGGCTCAAGTGCAAGCTCTACAACACAGTGGTTTTGTGACCTTGGGTGAGAGACTTAAGCTCTCTGGGTATCAATTTCTTCAGCTGTCAGATGGTGACAATAATAGCCCCCAGCTCTCGGGGGTGGTGTCAGTGATTAGATTTAAGCCCTTAGCTCAGAGTCTGGTGCATAGTAGATGTTCAATAAATGGTAATTATTAGGATTGGGGTATACCCTTCCCTTTGCAGCCCATGAACTCTCCTTGCCCATTTTCAGCCCTCTTCTCTCTGTTTGGTCTTTAACTCTCCTCGCTCCCTATTTACACACAAAACAAGGAGGGTTCATGAGAGTGTTTATTCAGTGCTGTATCTCCTATCTATTGCTGCCCAACAAAACACCCCAAAACTTAGTGGCCGAAAACAACCACAATCGTTTATTTTGCTCACGAATCTGCAATTTGGGCAGGGCTTGGCAGAGATGATTCTTCTCTGTTCCAAGCAGCATCAGGAGAGACAACTCAACTGGGCACTGGCAGATCCACTTTCAAGATGGCTCAATTACATGGCCAACAAGTTGGTGCCGGTTCTAGGCTGGGAACCGAGCAAATGCACTGTGGAGCTTGGTTCCTCTCCACAGGCTACCTGGGCTTCCTCACAGCATGGTGTCTGTGTCCCAAAAGTGAATGTACTAAGAGAACAAGAGGGAAGTGCATAGTATTTTTATGAACTAGCCTGCGTTGTCGTATAGCACCACTTCCATTGATATTCTATAGCTCAAGGTAGTCATGAAGGTCCACCCAAGTTCAAGAGGAAATGACATAGATTCTTTTTTTTTTTTTTTTTTTTTTTTTTTGGGTACGCAGGCCTCTCACCGTTGTAGCCTCTCCCGTTGCGGAGCATAGGCTCCGGACACGCAGGCTCAGCGGCCATGGCTCACGGGCCCAGCCGCTCCGCGGCATGTGGGATCTTCCCGGACCGGGGCATGAACCCGTGTGCCCTGCATCGGCAGGCGGACTCTCAACCACTGCGCCACCAGGGAAGCCCCTGACATAGATTCTTGATGGCTAATAAAGCATGTAGGATTGGAGATACTGTTGTACCCATCCCTGGAAAATACAATCTGCCATACTTGGCTACTTTCTTTCCCCCAAACCTCCACCCTCTAAGGAAAGCATTCCACCTTAAATGAGTTATCTCTCCCAAACAGGCTTAATCAGGTTACAGCTAAAGAAACCCAAGCTAGGAGCCTCATAAGACACTGAACTGACTCATGGACGCTTCCTAATTGGTTTGGATTATCTGTGTGCATCTGCTGGCTTGGACAGGTTTGACTAAATTTTCTTCATCTGGTAATTTACAGGAGGTGGTTCTGGGAAGTGGGGGCAACACAAGAGAGTATCACAGATACTGTGGTCAAGTTTAACTCCTCACTTAGGAATGTAAAAATGGAGGCTTAGGAAAGTGAACTTAAGATCAAGAGCAAATGTGCTGGGACTTCCCTGGTGGTCCAGTGGTTGAGAGTCTGTGCTATCACTGCAGGGAACACAGGTTCGATCCCTAGTCTGGGAACTAGGATCCCACACGGCACGTGGCTCAGCCAAATTAATTAATTAATTATTTTTTTAAAAAAAAAAAGAAAAAACAAATGCGCTGGAGCCAGAACTTCTAATTATCTCCTAATTCCAAGGTCAGTGTTCCTTCCCTACTACTGCACCGCCCTGGACCCTAAGGACTTTTTATAAAGTATTCACTAAAAAGGACTAGCTAATATGCACCTCTAGTCCTATGTAGCAGGCATGCCTTGCCCCAGCCCCCTTTTTTAAAATGTCTATTTATTTATTTATGGCTGCGTTGGGTCTTCGTTGTTTTGCATGGGCTTTTCTCTAGTTGCGGCGAGCGGGGGCTACTCTTCGTTGCGGTGTGCTGGCTTCTTTTGTTGCGGAGCACAGGCTCTAGGTGCGTGGGCTTCAATAATTGTGGCTCGCGGGCTCTAGAGCTCGTAGTTGTGGCACACGGTCTCAGCTGCTCCACGGCATGTGGGATCTTCCCGGACCAGAGACCGAACCTATGTCCCCTGCACTGGCAGGCGGATTCCTAACTACTGCGCAACTAGGGAAGTCCCTCCTGCCCTTTCTGATGGGAGTCTTAGGCAATCAGATTCTAAGTGATACGATGAGACTCTACCCTTCCATGGACAGCTGATTGGCCTAGGTTTAATCACCTTACTTAAAGGCAGCCAATACAGAGGCCTGGAGCATAAAGCTGGGCTAAACCAATCAGATTTTCTCCCTCTGGAACGTGAAGCAAGAAACAGAAGGCAGCACCTGTTCATGGGAATGAAAGCTGAAAGTTCATGAGGTAAAGTAGGGATGAAGCTGCCTTCAAAGTCTTCTGCAAGCTTATGTTTTGATGAGCAGAAACTACCAGTTACAGATGAGGTAGTCCATAGAGAGAAAAGTGGAGCAGTCCCAAATAAAGATACAGTGAGTTACAAAAGGAGGGAGAAAACAGTCATTAGAACCATTTCAGATTCTGAGAACTTTCCATTCCAGTTTCAGGGACTTTATTTTTCATTTTTTTATTTTTTAACATCTTTATTGGAGTATAATTGCTTTACAACGGTGTGTTAGTTTCTGCTTTATAACAAAGGGAATCAGTTATACATATACATATGTTCCCATATCTCTTCCCTCTTGTATCTCCCTCCCTCCCACCCTCCCTATCCCACCCCTCTAGGTGGTCACAAAGCACTGAGCTGATCTCCCTGTGCGATGCGGCTGCTTCCCACTAGCTATCTGTTTTACGTTTGGTAGTGTATGTATGTCCATGCCACTCTCTCACTTTGTCCCAGCTTACCCTTCCCCCTCCCCATATCCTCAAGTCCATTCTCTAGTAGGTCTGTGTCTTTATTCCCATCTTGCACCTAGGTTCTTCATGAACTATTTTTTTTTCTTAGATTCCATATATGTTAGCATATGGTATTTGTTTTTCTCTTTCTGACTTACTTCACTCTGTATGACAGACTCTAGGTCCATCAACCTCACTACAAATAACTCAATTTCATTTCTTTTTATGGCTGAGTAATATTCCATTGTATATATGTGCCACATCTTCTTTATCCATTCATCTGTTGATGGACACTTAGGTTGCTTCCATGTCATGGCTATTGTAAACACTGCTGCAATGAACATTTTGGTACATGACTCTTTTTGAATTATGGTTTTCTCAGGGTATATGCCCAGTAGTGGGATTCCTGGGTCGTATGGTAGTTCTATTTTTAGTTTTTTAAGGAACCTCCATACTGTTCTCCATAGTGGCTGTATCAATTTACATTCCCACCAACAGTGCAAGAGGGTTCCCTTTTCTCCACACTCTCTCCAGTATTTATTGTTTGTAGATTTTTTCCTGATGGCCATTCTGACCGGTGTGAGACGATATCTCATTGTAGTGTTGATTTCCATTTCTCCAATGATTAATGATGTTGAGCATTCATTATGTGTTTGTTGATAATCTGTATATCTTCTTTGGAGAAATGTCTATTTAGGTCTTCTGCCCATTTTTGGGTTGGGCTGTTTGCTTTTCGTTATTGAGCTGCATGAGCTGCTTATAAATTTTGGAGATTAATCCTTTGTCAGTTGCTTCACGTGCAAATATTTTCTCCCATTCTGAGGGTTGTCTTTTCATCTTGTTTATGGTTTCCTTTGCTGTGCAAAAGCTTTTAAGATTCATTATGTCCCATCTGTTTATTTTTGTTTTTATTTCCATTTCCCTAGGAGGTGGGTCAAAAAGGATCTTGCTGTGATTTATGTCATAGAGTGTTCTGCCTATGTTTTCCTCTAACAGTTTAATAGTGTCTGGCCTCACATTTAGGTCTTTAATCCATTTTGACATTTATTTTGTGTATGGTGTTAGGGAGTGTTCTAATTTCATTCTTTTACATGTAGCTGTCCAGTTTTCCCAGCACCACTTATTGAAGAGGCTGTCTTTTCTCCATTGTATATTCTTGCCTCCTTTATCAAAGATAAGGTGACCATATGTGCATGGGTTTATCTCTGGGCTTTCTATCCTGTTCCATTGATCTATATTTCTGTTTTTGTGCCAGCACCATACTGTTTTGATGACTGTAGCTTTGTAGTATGGTCTGGCCACTGGTTTCAGTTTTCCACCATTGAGGATGATGTTGGCTGTGGGTTTGTCATATATGGCCTTTATTATGTTGAGGAAAGTTCTCTCTATGCCTACTTTCTGCAGGGTTTTTTTTTTATCATAAATGGGTGTTGAATTGTGTTGAAAGCTTTCTCTGCATCGATTCAGATGATCATATGGTTTTTCTCCTTCAATTTGTTAATATGGTGTATCACATTAATTGATTTGCATATATTGAAGAATCCTTGCATTCCTGGGATAAACCCCACTTGATCATGGTGTGTGATCATTTTAATGTGCTTCTGGATTCTGTTTGCTAGGATTTTGTTGAGGATTTTTGCATCTATGTTCACCAGAGATACTGACCTGTAGGTTTCTTTTTTTGTAATGGCTTTGTCTGGTTTTGGTATCAGGGTGATGGTGGTCTCGGAGAATGAGTTTGGGAGTGTTCCTCCCTCTGCTATATTTTGGAAGAGTTTGAGAAGGACAGGTGTTAGCTCGTCTCTAAATGTTTGACAGAATTCGCCTGTGAAGCCATCTGGTCCTGGGATTTTGTCTGTTGAAAGATTTTTAATCACAGTTTCAATTTCAGTGCCTGTGGTTGGTCTGTTTATATTTTCTATTTCTTCTTGGTTCAGTCTCAGAAGGTTGTGCATTTCTAAGAATTTGTCCATTTCTTCCAGGTTGTCCGTTTTATTGGCATAGAGTTGCTTGTAGTACTCTCTCATGATCCTTTGTATTTCTGCAGTGTCAGTTGTTACTTCTCCTTTTTCATTTCTAATTCTATTGATTTGAGTCTTCTCCCTTTTTTTCTTGATGAGTCTGGCTAATGGTTTATCAATTTTGTGTATCTTTTCAAGGAACCAGCTTTTAGTTTTATTGATCTTTGCTATCATTTCCTTCATTTCTTTTTCATCTATTTCTGATCTGATCTTTATGATTTCTTTCCTTCTGCTAAATTTGGGGGTTTTTTGTTCTTCTTTCTCTAATTGCTTTAGGTGTAAGGTTAGGTTGTGTATTTGAGATATTTCTTGTTTCTTAAGGTAGGATTGTATTGCTATAAACTTCCCTCTTAGAACTGCTTTTGCTGCATCCCATAGGTTTTGGTTTGTCGTGTTTTCATTGTCATTTGTTTCTAGGTATTTTTTGATTTCCTCTTTGATTTCTTCAGTGATCTCTTGGTTATTAGGTAGTGTATTGTTTAGCCTCTATGTGCTTGTATTTTTTACAGATCTTTTCCTGTAATTGATATCTAGTCTCACAGCATTGTGGTCAGAAAAGATAACTTGATATGATTTCAATTTTCTTAAATTTACCAAGGCTTGATTTGTGACCCAAGATGTGATCTATCCTGGAGATTGTTCCATGAGCACTTGAGAAGAATGTGTATTCTGTTGTTTTTGGATGGAATGTCCTATGAATATCAATTAAGTCCATCTTGTTTAATGTATCATTTAAAGCTTGTGTTTCCTTATTTATTTTCATTTTGGATGATCTGTCCATTGGTGAAAATGGGGTGTTAAAGTCCCCTACTATGATTGTGTTACTGTCGATTTCCCCTTTTGTGGCTGTTAGTATTTGCCTTATGTATTGAGGTGCTCCTATGTTGGGTGCATAAATATTTACAGCTGTTATCTCTTATTCTTGGATCGATCCCTTGATCATTATGTAGTGTCCTTCTTTGTCTTTTATAATAGTCTTTATTTTAAAGTCTATTTGTCTGACATGAGAATTGCTACTCCAGCTTTCTTTTGATTTCCATTTGCATGGAATATCTTTTTCCATCCCCTTACTTTCAGTGTGCATGTGTCCCTAGGTCTGAAGTGGGTCTCTTGTAGACAGCATATTTAGGGGTCTTGTTTTTTTTATCCATTCAGACAGTCTATATCTTTTGGTTGGAGCATTTAATTCATTTACATTTAAGGTAATTATCAATATGTATGTTCCTATTCCCATTTTCTTAATCGTTTTGGGTTTGTTATTGTAGGTCTTTTCCTTCTCTTGTGTTTCCTTCTTAGAGAAGTTCCTTTAGCATTTGGTGGTGCTAAAGCTCCTTTGGTGGTGCTGAATTCTCTTAGCTTTTGCTTGTCTGTAAAGGTTTTAATTTCTCCATCAAATCTGAATGAGATCCTTGCTGGGTAGAGTAATCTTGGTTGTAGGTTTTTCTTCTTCATCACTTTAAATATGTCCTGCCACTCCCTTCTGGCTTGTAGAGTTTCTGCTGAAAGATCAGCTGTTAACCTTATAGGGACTCCCGTGTGTGTTATTTGTTGTTTTTCCCTTGCTGCTTTTAATATTTTTTCTTTGTATTTAATTTTTGATAGTTTGATCAATATGTGTCTTGACGTGTTTCTCCTTGGAGTTATCCTGTATGGGACTCTCTGTGGTTTCTGGACTTGATTAACTATTTCCTTTCCCATATTAGGGAAGTTTTCAACTATAATCTCTTCAAATATTTTCTCAGTCCCTTTCTTTTTCTCTTCCTCTCCTGGGACTCCTATAATTCGAACATTGGTGCATTTGATATTGTCCCCGAGGTCTCTGAGACTGTCCTCAGTTCTTTTCATTCTTTTTTCTTTATTCTGCTCTGCAGTAGTTATTTCCAGTATTTTATCTTCCAGGTCACTTATCCGTTCTTCTGCCTCAGTTATTCTGCTATTGATCCCTTCTAGAGAATTCTTAATTTCATTTATTGTGTTGTTCATCATTGTTTGTTTGCTTTTTAGTTCTTCTAGGTCCCTGTTAAATGTTTCTTGTATTTTCTCTATTCTATTTTCAAGATTTTGGATCATCTCTACTATCATTATTCTGAATTCTTTTTCAGGTAGACTGCCTATTTCCTCTTCATTTGTTAGGTCTGGTGGGTTTTTACCTTGCTCTTTCATCTGCTGTGTGTTTTTCTGTCTTCTCATTTTGCTTATCTTACTGTGTTTGGGGTCTCCTTTTTGCAGGCTGCAGGTTCGTAGTTCCCGTTGTTTTTGGTGTCTGTCCCCAGTGGCTAAGGTTAGTTCAGTGGGTTGTGTAGGCTTCCTGGTGGAGGGGACTGGTGCCTGTGTTCTGGTGGATGAGGCTGGATCTTGTCTTTCTGGTGGGCAGGTCCACATCTGGTGGTGTGTTTTGGGGTTTCTGCGCCCTTATTATGATTTTAGGCAGCCTCTCTGCTAATGGATGGGGTTGTGTTCCTGTCTTGCTAGTTGTTTGGCATAGGGTATCCAGCACTGTAGCTTTCTGGTCATTGGGTGAAGTTGGGTCTTAGCATTGAGATGGAGATGTCTGGGAGATTTTCGCCGTTTGATATTACGTGGAGCTGGGAGGTCTCTTGTGGACCAGTGTCCTGAAGTTGGCTCTCCACCTCAGAGGCACAACCATGATGCCTGGCTGGAACACCAAGAGCCTTTCATTCACACGGCTGCTAGTGTTGGGGGGTCTCCTGCAGAGGCAGGGGGTGAGGACACCCCCTGTGAGGGGGTGTCACTGTGAGGACACGGACACTGGCAGCCTCAGGGACTTTAAAAAGCCCCTTTTATTCCCAGAAGTGGGACTGCTGGATCATATGGTAGTTCTATTTTTAATTCTTTGAGGAACCTTCATACTGTTTTTCCATAGTGACTGCACATGGTACACTCCCACCAACAGTACATAAGGGTTCCCCTTTTTCCACATCCTGGTCAACGCTTGTTATATTTTGTCTTTATGATAATGGCCATCCTGAGAGGTATGAGGTAGTATCTCACTGTCGTTTTGATTTTCACTCCCCTGATGATGAGTGAATTTGAGAATCTTTTCATATACTGGTTGGCCACTTGTATATCTTCTTTGGAGAAATGTCTATTCAGGTCCTTGGCCCATTTTTCAGTCGGGTGGTTTTTTTGTTTGTTTGTTTGTTTTTGCTATGGATAGAGAAAATGTGCTATATACGTACAATGAAGTATTATTGAGCCTTTTAAAAGAAGGAAATTCTGTCACATGCAAGAACGTGGAGGCACTGGGGGGACAGTATGTTAAGTGAAATAAGCCAGTCACAGCATCACTGCATGATTTCACCTACACGAGGTATTAAAACAGTCAAACTCATAAAACCAGAGAGTTGAATAGTGGCTGCCAGTGGCTGGGGGAGGGGGAAATAAGGAGCTGCTATTCAACAGGGATAAAGTTTCAGTTACACAAGATGAATAAGTTCTAGAAATCTGCTGTACAAACTATTGTGCCTACAGCTAACAGTACTGCAGTGTAGACTTAAAAATTTAAGAGAGCAGTTCTCATGTTGAGTTCCTACCACAAATTTTTTTTAATTTACACTGGCCTATGTTCTTTGCCAGTTACTTCACTGCCTTAGCTCACTAAAATGTAGAGAGTATTCACCCATTTCATAGATAAGGAAACTGAGACTCAGAGAGATTAACCAACTTACCCAAGATAGCACAGCCATTGAGTGACAGAGTGGAGCCTAAGCCCTTTCTTCCACATCTTTTTCCAAGGTCATTCTTCTCTGACCTGTCCCTCTAATTAACACTACCCCCTCCAGAGACTTGTTCCTTGGAGGCTGCTATGAAGATATATTAGCAATAACCCTGCCCTTGAAAGATGACTTTGCCTTAGGATTCCACCTCTTCCTCAAGCTGAGTTAATTGCCAAGACTGTAGGGAAATCTCACCACCGCCTTAGTTCACGCAGCAGGACCCCCATCCTTAACAAGGCAACTTTCTGACAAAGTACGTTAGATGGCCTCAGACAAAACTTTCCTAGCAGGGGATTGGAGAGGAAAGAAAAAATTAAAAGCAGAATAGAGCAGAGGGAAAAGGGGGAGATTTCTTTGCATTGATTTCTTTGCCAATGAGAAGTCTTTAAAATTCATTCTTTAGCTGCAGCCCTCAGATGCATGAGCTCTTATGCTGAAGGAGGGAGAAAAATCAAATCTGAATCAGATCAAACTGTGGTCTTTCATTCGTCTGAACAGGCAGCCCTCATGGTAAACAGAACATTAGAAATTCCCACAAAAGGAAGAGGGAATGTCTGAGACAGCACTGGCCTCGGGCAGAATTCTGAGTTGGCAAAGTCTGACTTCAGAACACTCCGGTGCCCCATCCCCGACCCAGGAAGAATCTCCCTTGAGCTAGGTGAGGAAAAGAGGAACTGGGCTTTGCCTCGCCCTCAGCTTCTCCTTCTGCTTCGTGCTAGACCTCCTGTCCCTTGTCCCATCCAGTTTCGGCAGTCATCTGTCCCATTAGTGTTCTCTGATGCTAGCAACAGACACCCGGGAAGGACTAATTGATAGTTCAACCAACTGTGAATTAACTGATAATGAAATCTACGCTCAAGATACCCCTACCCCACCAATCCAAGGATGTTTGAGATTTGAAAAAGGGAACTCTTGGAGAGCCCGAAGTCTTCAAGACACAGACTCTATGATGGAGGGATAGCAGGCAGTGTGCTGACTGAGGGGTGCGGTGGATGCCGTGAGTTGGTGCCCAGATTCCCCTTCGGAAACGAAGGGTGCGTTATCCCGCCTGCTGAAGTACTTTTTAGAAGAGCCCTTTGCAGTTCGCCCTTGCAGGGATTGCCTCAGCTGAAGAGTAATACCTCATCGAAGGTCACGCCCCCTCCCCTGGGCAGCCTGCCCCCTATTACTGATGAACAGAGGGTATGCCAGCCCAGCCTTCTTGTTGAGACAACTTCAGACACAAGTTGGGAAGATCATCCCATCTTCAGAACTCCCCCTAAGGCTGGCTGAGGTTTCTGCTGAGACTACATTACAGCTCAATTTCCTCCTCTTTTCAATCCTGCATCCTTCCCTTCCCCCATAAGTACTGATCCCAAGGGCTCTCCCTAATAAACGTCCCGCATGCCAACCCCCATCTCAAAGCCTGCTTCCCCAAGGAGTCCACCCTGTGACAGGACAGTGAGAGAAGAGCCTTCGTGGCAGAGCCAACATGTCGCATCACCCCAGGGGCACCACTTCCGCCGTTCTGTTCGGAAATGGTATGCCCTAGTGTTATGCAATCCTAAAGCCCTGCATTCTGTCATTGCTTCAAATCACACCATCTGCTCTTGAGCACGCATTCATGAGCACCCAGCTATCCACTCTACTGAGCTCTAAGATGGTCTCTTCGGGTACCTGACTCTCTCACTGTGGCCTGTTTTTGTCACTCAGGGCTTTGCAGCATGTTTTCTCCGTACGACTCTCTGGCCTGCCAAGCTATTTCCCCACATCCTGACACTTCTCCCACATCTAGTCCTCCTCAAAATGTGCGTGTTCCATCTGTGCCATTAAATATGTGGGAGTGGACAAATATTTACCCTTCTGAGCCTCCATTTCCTCTTCTGTGATCATGGCACAGACTGCTGATTAGGTCCCAAATACCCATGACTCCCTCCTTCCTTTCCCAGAGCATGTGGCCACCCATGTAGACATTTCCCAGTCTGCCTGGAAGCTGGGTGCCACGGGACCACATTCTGATCAATGAAATGTAAGTAAGAGAAACTGCACAGTCTAGTTAACTACTATTGATATATTGTTCCCCTAAAGGCAAGCTGTTTTCCCCCTACACTCCTTTTCTCCTTTCTGCTGGCTAAGAAATTCCAAGAAGTAGAACAGCTGCCTTGAATTCATAAATGCAAGCCAATTTCAAATCAACAGACTCTGCCAGTTACATGAGACAAATAAGTTTCTATCTTAAGTTCCTGTAGTTGGGGGTTACAGCGTTTTTTGGTATGTATCATAACCAATATACATAAAAAGAAGATAATAACTCTTACCTCACAGATCTCCTAACACCTAATCATCCTCAGTGAGCATTTCTTCATCCTATTTCTGTTTAATCTCATCTCTAAATGAGGGGTTTAAAAAGAACAGACCTCACAGGTTGTAAAATAACACAAGGACAGCTGCTGAGCTTAGAGCCTAGATAAGCCTGAATTCACCCTACATATGCTCTGTAATCCAGGGCCAAGTCACTTAACCTCTCTGTGTTTTTGCTTCTTTGCTCTTTGTAGTTAACTCATAGGGTTGTTGTAAAAATCAAATGAGAAAATGTATGAAACATGCTTGGGTAAACCCATGTTACATGATGGGTGCCAGTTTTGCAGAAACAGACTCTCAATCAAGGATAGCTATTATTATTAGAGAGGCCACAGGCCAATATTATTATCACTAGATGTGGGAGAGGTGTCAGGATGTGGGGAAATAGCTTGGCAGGCCACAGAGTGGTACAGAGAAAACACACTGCAAAGAGGCCTCAGGCCAATATTATTATTGCCTGAGGGATAAGAGCATGTGCTCTGGAACCAGGCTGTCTAGGGTTGAATCCAAGCTCCCCCACTTACAATATGTGTGAACTAAGGTGGACTACTAAATCCCTCTGGTTCTTAATTTCCACCTCTATAAAATAGGGATTGTAATAGCATCTACCTCATAGGTTCATCATAAGGATCAAATGAATTGATAATTTTAAAACCCTAGTAGAGTACCTAGCAGATGGCAAGTGTTCAAAATTCTACCTATTGATTATTGTTATCAAAGACTCATTCCAGGGCTGATAGGTTAGGACTCTCCTCACAAAATGGAAAAGTAACTAAAGCCTCAACCAAGGGATAATGCATACTCCAATGCTTTATGAAAATGAGATCTCCCCTTGCTGACGTGCTGTTAGCTGAAATCCACACTATTAGAACTACACCTTCAAATTAAGATGTGTTTTTATAAAAACCCTAGCCCTGAGCCAAAATATCAATATATTAACAGAAAATGAGACTGCTTGGCCTATTTTATAATTCAGCAGAAATACACTCAGTCATTTATTCATTTTCTAAATAGCTATAAACATAGTTCAAGGTTCTTAAGGTATTAAAAAAGTAATAGAAATCAGTTTCCCCAGACTACTGCCTCAGATTAAAAAGAAGAAGGATCATGGAAGACACTGTTAATTGCCTCAGCAATATCTATTACCCTCCTTTCTTGATAACAGAACCAAATCTTACTTGGAAAAGTAAAGTGTCAATTCCAGGCAATGGATCATGATTGCTCTAAGTTGATCATAACAATCTTGTCCCTCTTCCCAGCCTCTCTTGTAGCTAAGGTGGTCATGTGGCCCAGGTACAGCCAATAAATGTAAGCAAAATCTACTGAGCGGGCAGTCCTGAAAAAGCATTTGCTTTTCTGGTAAGAGGAGACAAAGCAGCTGGTTTGGTGCCTTTGCCTTTTTCCCTGCCTGCCTTCTTTCTGTCTTGAACATATATGAGATGTCTGAAACTGAAGCAGCTATCACATGATCTTAAGATAACAAGCATGAAGGAAAGGCTGAGGAAAGAACAGATAAACTGGCCCTGACATTCCCAAGCCACTCAATGAACCAACACCAGTAACCATTTACCTCCTGACCTCTTGTTATAAGCTATTACAGATGAGTTTTACTCGCAGCTAAATGTATTCCTAAATATACAGGTTCTCCCACAGGATATGGAGCTGTAGCAGGCAGGTCCAGACAGTAGGTTCTAAGACATGGGGATATGTTCTTAAATCCAAGTTGTGGGATGATATGAAGGCTGTGAAGAGGGTGCTAATACTAAACCTCTCCTATTTCATCATTTTACCTGTGACCATCATCTAATTCAACTCAGTCTTTTGTGTATTCCTCTATCGTGGATCCAAGTGGCTTAGTGATAATCCTAAGGGGCACGATCCACCTGTAAGTATAACAATATGTACTCCCTGTGCTCGTATAAAACCCTGCTCTATTTGGACAGACACTCTCCCCAACCCACAGCTTTCCTCCTTTCCTATCATTTCTGTTCTAGCACATAGCAATTGTCCCAAAGGCTTCCTGTGCCTTTTCAACTCTGCAATCACACAGCAGTTGATAAGACCTATTAATATTTCAGCTCATTTTTCAGTTGCAGGGCCACGATACTCACTGAACACAAACCATTTATTTGTCTACCACAAAATGCAACCTTCTGGTTACAAAATGAGACAGTGCTCAGGACCTCGGAGAGCACCCTTCCAGCACCCTTCCATGTCAATGCAAGGGCAGCATCTCCAGGACCTCTTCCACAATCCAGGGCATGGAATTGCCTCTTCTTGACATTATTAACCAGAAAAAAATTTTTGAACCACTGGGTGGAGGGATATAGCCATTTTCTTAACCTGAAATATGGCAATCCACCTCAGAGGGAGCTTGTGGGAAAAAAATGCTTCCATTTAGCAAGATTAAGATAATAATCAGAACCATTCCCTGAGCACCTGATATGTGCCAGAAACATAAGATATTGTTGCCATTTTATAGGCAGAAAAACAGAGGAGTAAAAAGCTACCACATTATAAACACTTGCTAAATGCCAGGCACTCTGCTAAGCCATATATTCACACACACACACATATATACACATATATATATGTCTTATATATAAATTAATATATATATTTAAACACACAATCCTATCCATTTATACTTATATCTATTTTGCTATATTGACTTATTCAGTTCTTGAATTTGAATAAAAATAATTGAGATAGTAGCGAGAGATACTTCTATAATTAGCCTCATTTTATGTGAAGAAATTGAGACAGGCAGTACATAGCTCTTAATAGCAGTATTAGAATTTAACAGGCAGTCTGACCACACCTAAGGTGAATATACAATTTACTGTGCAAAATAGCATTCTTTTGAGGGTGAAATGAGTGCTAGTAATGATAAGGCCAGAATAGCAGGTGTGAATCAGGACTGTCCCACATAAACTAGAATATCTGGTCACTCTAGTTGTATTGACCTCAATGAAATAATGAAGTGAAATAATATACTTAAAGCATTCATCTCTATGCCTGACATGTAATATGTGCTCAATATATTTTAGCTATTTTTATTATTACCCATCTCTCAGGGTCACTTTGAGACCTTCATGAAATGGAAGGTGTAAAGTGGTCCAGGGATACACAGTAAATATCATCAAGTGTTTCCTTAACATGCCTCCTCCATCCTGTCCTCTTGCTTTCCAAGGAAGCATCAATTCTGGCACTTGACACCTGTCACATGTGAGCAATGCAGAGTCAGAAGAATGTGAGATGACTCAGGGCCTGCCTGCCTCAGGTTGATGGATGGGAAACCAGTGAACTTCTGAGACTGGTCCAAACACCCACCTGCTGCATGCCAGCAAAGAAGCCAGTGATTCTGGAGCAGCCACTGATGTCTGTCTGGGCATCTGATATCTCAGCTAAATTCAGACTGACAATCAATAGAGACTCCTCCGGAGACCTCATTTTCACAGGTTCCCTTAGTTCACCAGCATGTCATTTTGCATAGGTGAGACCTTCATTCAGGGTGGCTGCTCCTGTTTCTAATCAGTTGTCTGAAGTTTCCCAGTTCTACCTCCACTCTCCTCCACATCTTCAATTGCTTCATTTTACAGCAAGGAAAACATTTTATCAATGGCCACTCTCCTTAAGGTGGGATTACAGATATCAAATCACAAAATCATGGAAATTCTAGATACAGCTGGATTACTTTAAGAGTTTCTAGTCTAGGGCTTCCCTGGTGGCGCAGTGGTTGAGAGTCCGCCTGCCAATGCAGGGGACACGGGTTCGTGCCCTGGTCCGGGAAGATCCCACATGCCGCGGAGCAGCTGGGCCCGTGAGCCATGGCCGCTGAGCCTGCGCATCCGGAGCCTGTGCTCCACAACGGGAGAGGCCACAACAGTGAGAGGCCCATGTACCACAAAAAAAAAAAAAAAAAAAACTTTCTAGTCTAGAACAAAAACTCTTAAAATTTGTATGGAGATACAAAAGACCCCGAATAGCCAAAGCAGTCTTCAGAGAAAAGAACAAAGCTGGAGGAATCAGACTCCCTGACTTCAGACTATACTACAAATCTACAGTAATCAAGACAATATGGTACTGGCACAAAAACAGAAACATAGATCAATGGAACAAGATACAAAGCCCAGAAATAAACCCAGACACCTCTGGTCAACTAATCTATGACAAAGGAGGAAAGGATATACAATGGAGAAAAGACAGTCTCTTCAATAAGTGGTGCTGGGAAAACTGGACAGCTACATGTAAAAGAATGAAATTAGAACACTCCCTAACACCATACACAAAAATAAACTCAAAATGGATTCAAGACCTAAATATAAGACCGGACACTATAAAACTCTTAGAGGAAAACATAGGAAGAACACTCTTTGACATAAATCACAGCAAGATCTTTTTTGATCCACCTCCTAGAGTAATGGAAATAAAAACAAAAATAAACAATGCAACCTACTGAAAGTTAAAAGCTTTTGCACAGCAAAGGAAACCATAAAAAAGACGAAGAGACAACCCTCAGAATGAGAGAAAATATTTTCAAATGAATCAACGGACAAAGGATTAATCTCCAAAATATATAAACAGCTCATGCAGCTCAATATCAAAAAAACAAACAACCCAATCCAAAAATGGGCAGAAGACCTAAATAGACATTTCTCCAAAGAAGACATACAGATGGCCAAGAGGCACATGAAAAGCTGCTCAACATCACTAATTATTAGAGAAATGCAAATCAAAACTACAATGAGGTATCATCACCTCACACCAGTTAGAATGGGCATCATCAGAAAATCTACAAACAACAAATGCTGGAGCGGGTGTGGAGAAAAGGGAACCCTCTCGCACTGTTGGTGGGAATGTAAATTGATACAGCCACTATGGAGAACAGTATGTAGGTTCCTTAAAAAAACTAAAAATAGAAATACCATATGATCCAGCAATCCCACTACTGGGCATATACCCAGAGAAAACCATAATTCAAAAAGACACATGCACCCCAATGTTCATTGCAGCACTGTTTACAATAGCCAGGTCATGGAAGCAACCTAAACGCCCATCGACAGACAAATGGATAAAGAAGATGTGGTACATATATACAATGGAATATTACTCAGCCATAAAAGGGAACGAAATTGGGTCATTTGTAGAGATGTGGATGAATCTAGAGACTGTCATACAGAGTGAAGTGAGTCAGAAAGTGAAAAACAAATATCGTATATTAACACATATATGTGGAACCTAGAAAAATGGTACAGATGAACCAGTTTGCAGGGCAGAAATTGAGACACAGATGTAGAGAACGAATGTATGGACACCAAGGGGGGAAAGCCATGGGGGGTGGGGGTGGGGGTGGGATGAATTGGGAGATTGGGACTGACATGTATACACTGATGTGTATAAAATTGATGACTAATAAGAATCTGCTGTATAAAAAAATAAATAAAATAAAATCCAAAAATTAAAAAAGAGAAGAGTTTCTAGTCTGATGCACTCAATTTACAGATCAAGGAACTGAGATACAATAAGAGACTTGCCTAATGTAACAGGCAAGTTATTTCAGCATCAGAATGGGTTTGGGGGCAGGACTCTGAAGTTGGACTACCTAGATTCAGATTTTACCTCCATCATATTCAATTTACTTTCTCTCTCTGTGCCTCACTTTTCTCAGCTATAAACTGGGACTAATCATAGCACCTACCTCCTTATATTCTGATAAGGATTAAAAGAGATAAAACCCCCCTAGCACAGTTTCCTAGGACTTAGAATGAACATTAGATAAAGGTAGCATTTTATTATTAATATTGATGGAGCTGGTACAAGATTCCACATCTCTTAGTAGGAAAAACCATGAATTTGTCAAATTCTGGGTGCATCCTTAAGAAAAGGAGCATTTTTTAAGGTTTTGGAGTTTTAAATGTTTTTCCTTTATGTCATTTAATACTCTCAAGGTTAATGAGCTTGACCATCATTTCTCAAACTGTATTCCTCAAAGTAGCAGTTTCTTACAAAGCTAGGAATTCTTTGAAATCCCTAGTTTGGTGGTCATACGAGTCTGAGAAATATTGGACCTTCGATTTCTTCCTCCCCTGAAGATTCATAATGCATATGAACATATTATCCAAGAAGTCCTGCAGGAAAGAAGTCTGCATGACGTTATTTAAGCTGCCATTTCCCAAACATACTTGACCACAAAATCCTTTCAAATATCCCCACTGACACTAGTGTCCCAGAACACGGTTTGAGAAATTCTGAATTAGATCAAAGCTTCTTGAAGTCTCTCTCTCAAAATCAGAAGCCAAACCATGACACCTGACATTCCACATCTTCCCAACCTGAAAAAAATAATCTAGCAAATAACCGAGATTTGACATCTGCCCAACCCAAGATTCCCACAGCACTGAGTCTTGACAACCATGTTTGTATAACTCTACGCGGCCACCCTACCCCTTAGCTACAGCTAACTGGACACCTGACTGAGGATGAGCCAATCAGATTCTCTCCAGAGACAGCCCAGTGTAGGGAGGTGTCCCAGCTCTGAAGTTGAAGTCTCCAAACTCCTACCTCTGGAAACTCAGAAACTATTCTGCGTAGAGCTTCTTTCTCAAACGTTCCCCATCTAGTGGTAAAGAGGATGGCTAGTATCTCCTGCCTACTATTCTATTTCTCACTTCCCACAATTCCATGAAAAGTCCCAGAATTGAGTCTTGTTGGCCCTGATTGGCTCCGCTCAGGTCACTGACTCACCCTAAACCAATCGCAGAGGACAAGGGATATGGGCCTCTGATTGGCTGGGCCTGAGTCACATGGCCATTTCTGGAGCCAGGATTGACAAGAAACCCATCTGAATCTCACAGGACTGAAGATATAGGAAGAGTGGTTCCCCAAAGTAAAATTGAGGTTTTGTAACCAGAAGAGGGTATAGAGGGTGGACAGATAAAAATAAAGATGTCCACCATACCTAGGGCCACATTATGACTTTTATGGGTCTTAGGCACTTCTGTCTTCATGACGCCCTTCCTCCATAAAAACATATATATTTAAAATTGTATTTTACGAATATGTTGGCATAAAGACAAATATAACCCAGGCTGGGTTATATTCCTGTTTCTCTTCTGATTTTAGAGGAAATTAAAACATTTTTGTGGACTCTAGGCATTGCGCCTACTGTGCCAATGGATAAATCAGCCCTGACCACACCAGCTCTCAGAAGGAGACTTTTCCAGCAGAAACTCGTGCCCACTGATCAGCAAGTATTCTTCCTGTGCCTGCCTTCCACACCACCCTTGAGCTTGGCCCAAGAGCTCATGAGGAGGGGCAGCCAGTTTTCCTAAAGAACCAACCTGGAGAAAAGGGAACCAAGTAAATTATGGGCTTCTTAATAAGCATAATCTTCCTGCTAAGGGGTTTATCTGCCAGACTGCCTTAAACTGCTTCCAGAGTTCACATTCATTAACTGCCCAGTCTCTGAATGGTGCTGACAGCCCCCTTCACAAATCTCTCATCTGCCTTAACCCCAGTTATATTCATGGTTGTTATTTTTAGGGTTACATGAAGTCAGTAACCTTTTACTTTCTCCCTACCCCACCCGCCCCCATAGTTTAAAGAGAGATGAACCAAGGGGATGTTTTCATGGAGAGGAAAACCAGAGAAAGCAACAAGCTGATAGGGAGGGTGGGAGGGAGGCTCAAGAGGGAGGGGATATAGGGATTAAAAAAAAAGAAAGAAAGAAACAAGCTGAAAAGGGCCCTGACTGCTTTGAAAGCAAAGTCCAAAAGGGACTTTCTGAGGTTAGCTAGAAAATCTCTTGTCCCTAGTAATTTACCCTCAACTACTATGGGCAGAGGGTTGCCAGTCAGCATAGTGCGGTTCACGCACTCCTATGTGTCAGCCATTTGCTTAACACATTGGTGGGTTCTGCCACATTCGCGTATCAACCGTAGAATTATTTATTAAGCTTTTGTTTACTTTAAACCACCTCACTTGCCCACATAACCTCATCTAAGCATTACCATCCATGAGATTAAAAGTTTGATAAAACAATTAATATTTTTCCTGATACATTTAATTAAATATTAACTACTCAAACAGAAAATACTCCTGGTAGGATACCTACCACTAATTAGCTGTGTGACTTTAGCAAGTCACTCACCCTCTCTGAGCTTCAGTTTCCTGGCCCTGTTGACCTCTCAAGCTCTATGATTCTGAAATTCCAGAGATATGTTTAGGAAGCTGTATTTTGTGAGATTATGTTCCACTTCTTCTCCCACTTTTCTAGCTTTTATTTTCCTGAGTATTAATTTTTAAATGGGGGGAACTATATAAAATTTGAAAATAAAATATATCTTAAACTACTCTTTTCCCTTTATTCTGTATATTCCAAATCTATTGTGTTTTTTTTTTTTTCAGATTTCTGCTCACCCAAGATCCTTCAAAACTTCAGAGGTTTTGTACATGCTGTTCCCTCTGAAAGCAATGCTCTTCCCACACGTTAACACTTACCCTTCATATCTCAGCTCAGTGTTCCTTGCTCAGGGAAGCCTTCTCAACCTCTTACCGCCACTTCCACTATGAGTCAGGTCTTCCTTCTAAATGCTTCCATACCATTCTGTTTCTCCGGATGTAATTTTTTTTAATTTGGAGGATCATTTTAGTGTCTGACCTCCTCACTATGATTCACGAGGACGGGAATAGCATTTGATTTTCGTGACACTGTGTTTCCAGAAATTTCTGTAGTGCCCAGCACACAGTAGATACCCAATTTGTTGAATGAATAAGATCTCCAGGAGAGGGTGGTTTTGGAATTTCATAGAAACTCACGTTTCTTTTGGTAACCTATTCTAGGGACTCTCAACCTTTTCAGTCACAAAATCATCCTTAATCTCTAGCCTAAATTCTTCTTACTCTTGGCAGAGAAAACATTTTAGAAATAGTTATACCTAAATGCTGTAGTCATGGAGAGCCAAAGAGAAATTATAAGTTGCTTCTCTGATGAAGCCCTGGGAATTTCTTCCTACTCCCCACCAAGGCAAAATCCAAATGTTCTTTTTTTTTTTAATTGGGTTATAGAAATCCAAATGTTCTTGATGCATGTTAATTGCAAATGGAGACTACTGTTACCTGTTTCCACGCCAATTATCTACAAAGTTCAGCCCAAGGCTGTGACTCTGCCTGATGGCTTTCTCTCGTAACTGGAGCCCAGTGAGCCTGTGCCCAGGAAATGCCGGACAGTTAGCGCTCCTGGGGATTAGCACTCAACCAATGACTGATGCTAGCTGATGGATAAACATACCAGCTCCCTTGCCATCCCAGGCGGGATCATCTGATTGCCCACAGTGGTGACCTGCTGAATAACACATCCTTATTGGCTTCTTTCCTTTCATTGCCTCATCTACCCCACCCCCTACTGCGTTGGACAATGTGAAGTGCCATCCACACCTCCCTTCACTGAAGGACTTCTTGCCCTAGCTGCTGGGAGTGCTGCTGGCAGACGACCTTCAGTTGTCAGTCCCTTTAGGAATTGTCTCAGCTGCAGAGAGCTGTCTTGCCCAAGGATGCACCTTGTTCTGGGAAGCCCATGTCCCATGACTGATTGATGCGGGTTTATGAAGGCTTAGCCACCCTAGCCAAGTTTAGGACAACTTGGAGGGTCGTCCTAGCTTCAGACCTCCCTGTAGGGTTGGCTCGGGCTGTTGCTGAGCCTGCACTGTGGCTTGCCTTCCCCCCTGCCCATCTCTGCTTCCTTCTCCTTCCTTTTATGGGTGTTGATTTCAAGGGCATTCTTTAATAAACATCCTGGCGCTAACTCCATCTCAGAGTCTGCTTTCTGGGGCTTTGCCTCTCTACGAGGGGGAGAGCTAGTGAGCGAGCCAGCTATCCAGCTGTCCCCTTCATCGAGAGGGAAGGCTCTACAAGGAGGAAAGCGAGCTTACTAGTAGGCTCATCTTACTAGTATTTGTAGCCTGTGAAGCTGCACTAGGATTTTCCCTATTAATAATAGTATCAGGGCTTCCCTGGTGGCGCAGTGGACACGGGTTCGAGCCCTGGTCTGGGAAGATCCCACATGCCGCGGAGCAACTACGCCCGTGAGCCACAACTACTGAGCCTGCGCGTCTGGAGCCTGTGCTCCGCAACAAGAGAGGCCACGACAGTGAGAGGCCCGTGCACCGCAATGAAGAGTGGCCCCCGCTTGCCACAACTAGAGAAAGCCCTCACACGGAAACGAAGGCCCAACACAGCCAAAAATAAAAATAAATAAATTAAAAGAAGGGCATAACATTAAAAAAAAAAATAATAGTATCAAACACCTACAGTGCTGATTACCTACAAAATCTTAACCTTCTCCAATGTTAAAAATTATTGCCCCAACTATTATATTAATGCCATTAATATGATTATCAAAAAATAATATAACTTGAATCACAACCTACAGCTTACTAATTCGTTTTATCAGTCTATTTCTTCTTAACCAGTTTAACCACAACAGCCTTTACTTTTCATCAATCTTCTTCTACTCCCTATCAGCACCTTTACGAATTCTAGAAACATGACTCCTACCACGAATACTCACAGCCAGCCAATGCCACCTGTCTAAAGAATCCCCAGCTTGGAAAAGGTTATACTAATCGTGCTACAGATGTTCCTAATTCTAATATTAACAGCCACAGAATTGATTCTATTCTACATGTTATTAGAAGCAACACTAGTCCCAACATTATTATTATCTCCTGGGGAAGCCAAACAGAATGACTTAATCAGGGAGTTTGCTTTTTATTTTACACACTAGTATTGATAGCATCTCTTCCACTTCCAGTTGCTCTCGTACATATCCAAAATACTATAGGTTCACTAAACTTTTTAATAATCCAACACTGAACCCAAACAATATCTAACTCTTTATCCAGTATTTTCATATGACTAGCATGCATAATAACGTTTATAGTAAAAATAGCCCTCTGACTGCCAAAAGCACACGTCAAAGCCCCCATTCTATAGTTCTTGCAGCCGTACTACTCAAACTTGGGGGCCACGGTACGCCACGAATCACAATGATCCTACACCCCTTAACAAACCACACAGCATATCCACTCGTCACGTTACGAATAATCATAACCAGCTCAATTTGTTTGTGCCAAACAGACTTAAAATCACTCATCGTCTACTCATCCATTCAACAGATAGCACTTGTCATCGTAGCTAACCTCACCCAAACATGTTGAAGTTACACAGGGGCTACCACCCTAATAATTGCCCATGGCCTCACGTCATCTATATATCATTCTGCCTGGCAAATTCAAATTACAAACATATTCAGAGCCGAGCCATAATTTTGGCCTGTGGCCTACAGATGTCTCTTCCACTAGTGGCAACACGATGACTACTAGCAAGTCTTATGAACCTAGCATTACCCCCCAACAATCGACTTAACTGGAGAACTACTGGTAGTAATAATGTCTTTTTCATGTTCCAACATCACCATCATCCTGATAGGGATTAAGGCAGGCATTACCGCCTTAGACTCTCTAGGTATTCTAATCATAACACAACATTTACATGAGAACACACCCTCCTAGCTCTGCACCTATTACCCCTTCTAGTATCACTCAACGCCCAAATTATTTTGAGACCCATGTACTGTAAATATAGTTTGACAAAAACATTAAATTGTGCATCTAATAATAAAAGCTCAAATCTTATTTACCGAAAAAGTATACAAGAACTGCTAATTTATGTCTCCACGTTTAACCAAACTTTTCAAGAACAGGAGTGATCCATTAGTCTTAGGAACCAAAACACTGGTGCAATTCCAAACAAAAGAAACAAATTTATTCCCCTCTTCCACACCAGTCGCACTGACTATATTAACTCTACCAATTAAAATTACAGCCTCCGATGTCTACAAGACTAACCAATGCCCATTTTATGTAAAAACCATTGTCTGATATTGCCTTCATTACCAGCTTAATTCCCATGACAATATTCATTTACTCAGGCCAAGAAATAATCATTTCAAATTGACACTGAATTACTTACTATCATCCGACCCTAAAACTATCACTTAGCTCTAAATTTGACTTCTTCTCAGTGATATTCTTACCAGTAGCACAAATTCGTCACATGGTCAATCATACAGTTCTCAACATGCTGTACACCCTCAGACCCTAACGTTAATAGATTCTTCAAATATCTACTTGTATTTCTCATCACTATGCTAAGTTTTAGTTACCGCCAACAATCTTCTCCAACTTTTTAGCTGCAATCATGCCCTTTTTGCTAATGGGACGAACGGTAGGGCCAAACAGACACAAACACTACCTCTCTTCAAGTCATTTCACATAACCGCATTGGTCTCTAATTGGATTCATTATATCAACAGCATGGTTCTTACTCAACTTAAATGCATGAGACTTATAACAAATTTTCAGACTTAACGTAAATCACACTAATTTACCCCTAATCAGGCTTCTCCTAGCTGTAGCTGGAAAATGTACCCAATTTGGCCTTCACCCATGACTTCCCTCAAAAACAGAGGGCAACACTCCAGTCTCAGCCCCAATACACTCAAGTACTATAGCTGTAGCAGGTGTTTTCTAACTTATCCGTTTTCATCCATGAGTAGAAAACAGTAAAACAATCCAAACAATAACATGATGCCTAGGAGCCATCACCACCCTATTTACGGCAATCTGTGCTCTCACCCAAAACATCCAAAAAATAGTCGCCTTTTCCACCTCAAGTCAACGAGGCCTTAAAATAGTAACCACTGGCATTAACCAGCCCTTCCAGCCTTCCCCCATATCTACACACAAGCACTGTTCAAAGAAATGCTATTCACGTGCTCCAAATCCATTATTCACAGTCTAATGACGAACAAGATATTAGAAAAACAGGAGGTCTGTTTAAAGCAATACCTTTCATCACAGCCTCTCTCATCATAGGAAGCCTTGCATTAACAGGGATGTCTTTCCTCACAGGCTTTTACTCAAATGACCTAATCATTGAAACCGCCAACACACCCTATACCAGTACCTGACCCTCCTAATTACACTGATTTCCACATCTCTAATGACTGTCTACAGCACTCCAATTCTTTGCACTCTTCGGACAGCCTCGCTTCTCTACTCTAACTTGAATTAATGAAAATAATCCACTCCTAATTAAGTTTATTAAACGCCTTTTAATTGGAAGTGTTTTCGCTGGATTCTTTATCTCCAGCAACATCTTTCCAACAACTATTCCACAGGTAACTATGCCTTATTATTTGAAATTAACAGCCCTTGCCATGACTATTTCAGGGTTTACTCTGGCACTCAAAATCAAGTGTAGATTTTTGTGTAAAAATACACAGAAACTAAATTTCAATTATCCTTCAAACCTATGCAAATTCTCTAATCTTCTCAGATACTTTCCAACTATCAAACACTGTCTCTCACCATATCTAAATCCGTCAAGTCAAAAATCAACATAACCACTGTTAGATCTGATTTGATTAGAAAATGTGCTACCAAAATCTACCTCACTTTTCCAAATAAAAATTTCTATACTAGCCCTAGACCAAAAAGGCCTAAAGTTTATTTCCTCTCCTTCCTCATTACATTTGCCTTAAGCATAGTTCTATTTAATTTCCACGAGTAACTTCCATAATTAGCACAACACCAATAATGACCAACCGGTAACAATCACCAGCCGAGTACCATAACACAGCAATTCCTATAGCTTCCTCACTAAAAAACCCAGAATCTCCAGTCTCATAAATCACTCAATCCCCCAACCCATTAAACTTACACACAATCTCTACTTCTTCATCGTTTAGAATACAAAGAATCACTGCAAGCTCCATTATCAGCCTTGAAAGAAACATGCCTAGGATGGTTTTACTAGAAACTCAAATCTCAGGATACTGCTCAGTGGCCACAGATGTTATATAACCAAAAACTGCTAATATATGCCTAGATAAATCTTTAAAACCATTAGACCCCAAAACAGCCCAACAAAATTTATTAAAATACCACAACCAACTCCACCACTCACAACTAATCCAAGCCCACCCATAAATAGGTGAAGGTTTTGAAGAGAAATGTACAAAACTAACTACAAAAATAGTATTTAAAATAAATACAATGTGTGTCATCATTATTCTTACATAGAATCTAACCAATACCATGAAAAATCATCATTGTATTTCAACTATAAGAATACTAATGACCAACATTCGAAATCTCACCCATTAATTAAAACTGTTAACAACGCATTTATCTACCTACCAGCTCCATTAAATATTTCATCGTGAGATATCTACACACATGCATTGTTCAAAAAACAATGGTGAAATTTCAGTTCCCTACTAGGTATTCCTTTAATTCTACAAATCTTAACAGGGTTATTCCTAACAATACATTGTACATCAGATACAATAACTGCCTTTCATTTGTAACCCATATCTGCCGACACGTAAATTACAGATGAATTATCCAATATCTACATGCAAATGGAGCTTCCATATTTTTTATGTGCTTATTTATCCATGTAGGGCAAGGCGTGTATTAGGGATCTTACACTTTCCCAGAAACATGAAACATCAGAATTATCCCTACTATTTACAGTAATAGGTTTATGTGTTACCATGAGGCCAAACATGCTTCTAAAGAGCAACAGTCATTACAACATGGGCGTTTCTGTGAATGAACTATATCTGACATCGGCTCTTACTTCAGGGCCATCTCAGCACACACTTTCCCCTTAAATAAGACATCTTGATGGACTAATGACTAATCGGTCCCTGCTCACACATAACTGGTTTCATGTATTTGGTATTTTTCAATTTGCAGGGTGGGTGGTGGGTGGGAATGCTGTGACTCTGCTATGGTTGTCAAAGGCCTTACTTCATATAGTCCAGCAACTTGTAGCTGAGCTTAAACTGAATATTATTTACCAACATCATCAACCATCAGGTGTTGTTTAGCCAATGGTTATGTGACATAAAGCAATTACACACATACATACACACGTACGTACACATGCACACACATATCAGGTAAATAGCCTGTTTAATGAAACTCCCCTTACCCCTCGCTAAACTCACACTTTATATGCCATCATCACCCTGCCAAACCTCCCAAACAAGGCAAAATATATAAAAATATAACATTCAGCTAACTCATTAAACAAACACATTACCCTTATTTTACCAACCCAAAGCTAGCATAACTACAAACTAGCCTCTGAACTGTACCAGTGAATTACTTATAGATACAGTTTATATAGACAGACATCCCCCTAGATCTGCCACTTACCTCAGACAAAATCAAAATTAAGTATATTTTAATATATAAATTAAAATACATTTTAATAATACACAAAAGAAAACATTATTTCGATACTAATTTTAACACAATCCAAACTATTACACTGAATACCAATATATCACTGAAATACATAAATCTCCTACGTACAAAATTCTACTCAACCTGTCGATGTAGCTTAATAATTAAAGCAAGTCACTGAAAATGCCTACATGAGGTTACCTACTCCGCAGATACATAGGTTTGGTCCCAGCCTTTCTATTAATTTTTAATAAAGTTACACAGGTAAGCACCTGCATCACGGTGAGAAAGCCCTCTAAACCGTAAAAGAGTAAAAGGAACAGGCATCAAGCACACCAAAAAGTAGCCACCGTGGTCATATGATTAACCCAGATTAACAGAAACCTGGCATAAAGCATGTTAACGAGCACCCCCAAAATAAAGTCCTAGCTAAGCAGTAAAAAGCCACAGCTAAAATAAAAACAAGCTACAAAAGTGACTAACATTTCTGACTATCTGACAGCAAAGATCCAAACTGGGATTCGATACCCAACTATGCTTCGCCCTAAACTCAAATAGTTAACAGCAAAATTATTTGCCAGAATACTGCTCCAAAAGCCTAAAACTCAAAGGACCTGGTGGTGCTTCACACCGCTCTGGAGGAGCCTGTTCCATAATCAATAAACCCCAATAAACCTCACCAACCCTTGCTAATAATAATACAGTCTACATCCCAGCACCTTTAGCAAACCCTAAAAAGGAAGAATAGTAAGCGTAATTGTCAGAAATAAAAATGTTAGGTCAAGGTATGGGATGGGAAGAAATGGGCTACATTTTTTACCTCAAGAATGTAAAATAATTTAACATGAACGTTTTTATGAAATTAAAAACCAAAGGAAGATTTAGCAGTAAATTAAGAACACAGTGCTTAATGGAATCAGACCATGGAGTACACACACATCACCCATCGCCCTCCTCAAACATGGATAACTCTCCAAAAGCCATTGACAAGTACCAAACATAAAAGAGGAGACAAGTCGTCGCAATGTGAGCATATTGGAAAGTGTGCTTGGACAAATATAAAGTACCTAATTTATATGCACGAGATTTCATACTGCATGAACACTTTGAACTAAAACTAGCCCAAACTTCCCACCAAATTCAACTGCCATAAGCAAATTAAATAAAACATTCACTCAACATCTAAAGTATAGGAGATAGAAATTTAAACTTGGCTCTATAAAGTACCACAAGAGAATGATGAAAAAAGCATTAAAAGTACCAAAAAGCAGGGCTTCCCTGGTGGCGCAGTGGTTGAGAGTCCGCCTGCCGATGCACGGGATACGGGTTCGTGCCCCGGTCTGGGAGGATCCCATGTGCCACGGAGCGGCTGGGCCCATGAGCCATGGCCCCTGAGCTTGCGCGTCCGGAGCCTGTGCTCCGCAACGGGAGAGGCCGCGGCAGTGAGAGGGCCGTGTACCGCAAAAAAAAAAAAAAAAAGGTACCAAAAAGCAAAGGTTACACCTTCTATCTTCTGCATAATGATTTAACGAGAAAACCTCAACAGAGGGAACTTAAACACAAAACCTGACGACCTACTTGTGAACAGTTTACAAGAACAAACTCATCTATGTGGCAAAATAATGAGATTTATAAGCAGAGGTGACATGCCTAATGAGACTGATGATAAGCTGGTTGTCCAGGAAAGAATGTTAGCTGAACTTTAAATATTACTTTTAAAATCATAACTTTTTAAAAAATATAAATTTATTTCTTTTTGGCTGCGTTTGGTCTTATTGCTGCACGCGGGCTTTCTCTACTTGCAGCAAGCGGGGGCTACTCTTCAGTGCGGTGCATGGGCTTGTTGCAGAGCACGGCCTCTAGGCATGCAGGCTTCAGTAGTTGTGGCACACGTGCTCAGTAGTTGTGGCTAAAATCATAACTTTTAACGCAATTTTAAATGTTACTCTAAAAAAGTACAGCTTTTTATACACAGGATACAGCTTTTCTTAGAAAGGAAACATAAACAATTTCATAATTGGCTTACAAGCAGCCACCAATTAAGAAAGCATTCAAACTCAAAACACATTCATCTTGGGCTTCCCTGGTGGCGCAGTGGTTGAGAGTCCGCCTGCCGATGCAGGGGACACAGGTTCATGACACATGCGTCCGGAAAAAAAAAAAGAAAAAAAACACATTCTTTTTTTAAAATTAATTAATTTTATTTATTTGGTTTTGGCTGTGTTGGGTCTTCGTTGCTGCACGTGGGCTTTCTCTAGTTGCGGCGAGCGGGGGCTACTCTGTTGCGCTGCACGGGCTTCTCATTGCGGTAGCTTCTCTTGTTGTGGAGCACAGGCTCTAGGCACGTAGGCTTCAGTAGTTGTGGCTCGCGGGCTCTACAGCGCAGGCTCAGTAGTTGTGGCACACGGGCTTAGTTGCTCCATGGCATGTGGGATCTTCCCGGACCAGGGCTCGAATCCATGTCCCCTGCATTGGCACGCAGATTCTTAACCACTGTGCCACCAGGGAAGCCCAAAACACATTCATCTTAATACCAACAATAAACCAACTCCTAATTTAATACTGGACTAATCTATTAATAGAAGCAATACTATTAACATGAGCAACAAAAAGTGATTATCCTTGCATAAGCCTGTATCAGAGCAGACGGCCCACTAATAGTTAACAACAAAATAAACCTAAGCCAACACTTAATTATTTATTAAAACGATTATTAACCCAACACAGGCATGCATTTAAGGAAAGATTTAAGAAAGTAAAAGGAACTTGGCAAACACAAACCCTGCCTGTTTACCAAAAACATCACCTCTAGCATCACTAGTATTAGAGGCACTGCCTGCCTAGTGCCTGTAACACTAGTGGTTAATGCCCATGGTATCCTGACCGTGCAAAGGTAGCAAAATTATTTCTTCTCTAAATAAGGACTTGTGTGAATGGCCACATGAGGCTTTTACTGTCTCTTACTTTTGATCAGTGAAATTGACCCTCCTGTGAAGAGGAGAGAAAAATATAAGACAAAAAGACCCTATGGAGCTTTAATTAACTAATCCAAAAAATAATAATAATAAACAATAACTGAACCTCAGGGGATACCAGAGCTTTTAATGGATTAACAATTTTTGTTGGGGTGACCTCAGAGAATAAAATAACCTCCAACTGATTGAAATTTAGACCAACTGGTCAAAACGCGTCATCACTTCTTGATCCAAAATATTGATCAACAGAACAAGTTACCCTAGGGATAACAGCACAATCCTATTTTAGAGTTCACATTGACAATAGGGTTTAGGACCTCAGTGTTGGATCAGGACAGCCCAATGGTATAACTGCTATTAATGGTTCATTTGTTCAATGATTAAAGTCCTAAGTGATCTGAGCTGAGACCCAAGTAATCCAGATAGGTTTCTATCTATGATACATTTCTCTCAGTACAAAAGGACAAGAGAAATAAGGCCTACTTAACAAAAGCACCTTCAAATTAATTAATGATATCACTTGAATTCAATTAATTTACTCAAAGAACAGGGTTTGTTAGGGTGGCAGAACCCAGTAACTAAGTAAAATTTAAATCTTTATTGCCAGAGGTTCAATTCCTCTTCCTAACGAAATGTTTATGATCGTACTTTCACTCATTATCCCCATCCTACTAACTGTAGCATTCCTCACATTACTTGGACAAAAAGTTCTAGGTTATATGTAACTCTGAAAAAGGGTCAAACATTGTCGGCCCCTATGGATTACTACAGTCCATTGCTGATGCAGTCAAGTTATTTATTAAAGAGCCACTACAAACATCAACATCATCAATTTCTATATTTATCATTGCACCAATTCTGGCCTTAACCCTAGCTCTCACAGTATAAGTCCCTCTTCCCATACCCTACCCACTAAGTAACATAAACCTATGTGTATTATTTACACTAGCCATATCAACCCTAGCCTTTTATTCTAACCTCTGATCTGGTTGGGCTTCAAACTCAAAATACACACTAATTGGAACCCCACAAGCAATAGCACAGACAGTCTCATATGAAGTGATACTAGCAGTTATTCTCTTATCAGTCCTGTTGATAAACATTTCATTTACACTTTCAACACTAATTATTACACAGGAACACATACGACTAATTTTCCCATCCTGACCCCTAGCCATAATATGATTTATTTCCACTCTAGCAGAAACCAACTGAGCCCCATTTGATTCAACAGAAGGGGAATCAGAACTCGGAGTTGCCTTCAATGTAGAACGTGCAGCACCCCATTCACTGGGTTCTTCCTAGCAGAATATGCCAATATCATTATAATAAATATTTTCACAACAATCCTATTTCTAGGTGCATTTCATAATCCCTACTTACCATACCAGTATACGGCTGATTTCATCATTAAAACACTCCTCCTAACAATTGTCTTTCTGTGAATTCAAGCATCCTACCCATGATTCTGATATGATCAACTCATGCATCTTATGAAAAATTTTTCTACCGCTAACACTAGCCCTATGTACACAACATGTTTCACTACCTGTCATCACATTAAGCATCCCACCACAAACATAAGAAATGTGTCTGCAGGACTTCCCTGGCGGTCCCGTGGTTAAGACTCTGAGCTTCCACTGCAGAGGGCACAGTTTCGATCCCTGGTCGGGGAACTAAGATCCCACATGCCATATGGCCAAAATTAAAAAAAAATTTTAATTAAAAAAAAGAAATTTGTCTGACAAAAGAGTTACCTTGATAGAGGAGTAATAAAGGTTTAAATCTTCTTACTTCTAGGGAATTCCCTGGCAGTCCAATGGTTAGGACTCCGTGTTTTCACTGCCAGGGCCCGGGTTCAATCCTTTGTCAGGGAACTAAGATCCCACAAGCTGTGAGGCATGGCCAAAACCAAACAAACAACAACAACAAAGCCTCTTAATTCTTGAATTATAGGAACTGAACCTACCCATAAGAATTCAAAATTCCCTTGTGACCACCTAGAGGGGTGGGATAGGGAAGGTGGGAGGGAGGGAGATGCAAGAGGGAAGAGATATGGGAACATATGTATATGTATAACTGATTCACTTTGTTATAAAGCAGAAACTAACACACCATTGTAAAGCAATTATACTCCAATAAAGATGTAAAAAAAAAAAAAAAAAGAATTCAAAATTCTTCGGGCTACCATACTACACCACATTCTACAGTAAAGATTAGCTAAATAAGCTATCTGGCCCATACCCCAAAAATGTTGGTTTATAGCCTTCCTGTACTAATAAACCTTATTATCTTTACTATCATTCTACAGACCATCATTTTAGGAGCCGTAATTGTAATAACTAGCTCACACCGGTTATTTACCTGAGTCAGATTTGAAATAACCATATTAGCTGTTATTCTCATTCTAATAAAAAAAAAAATTCAACCCACGAGCTATAGAAGCATTCACCAAATATTTTCTAACACAAGCCACAGCATCAATACTACTTATAATGACTTTATTATTAATCTAATATACTCCAGTCAATGAACTATTACAAAAATCTTTCATCAACAAGGAGCTCTCCTCCTCATAGAGCCTTTCCTCTCTTCCCCATTGGTCGTATTTATAAACTGCATTATATTTTTGTTGTTGACATATCTGTCTCCCCCACTAGACTGAGCTATGCAAGGGCAGGGACCATGATTTGCTCGCCAATATATCTCCGGTTCCTAGCACAAATGCCTGTCACAAGGCAGTTACTCAGTAAGTTGTGGTGGAATAAATGTGAAGCAAAGTTTGCCCCACACGCATATTAAACAATGTCCTAAACCCTTCCCAGGGACTTCCCTTGCGGTCCAGTAGCCAGGACTCTGCACTTCCACTGCAGGGGGCACGGGTTCGATCCCTGGTTGGGGAACTAAGATCCCACATGCTGCATGGCCCGCCAAAAAAAAAAACAAACCCTTCTCAATTTGGCCTAGTTCCAGTTCCACAGTCATCACTCTGGAGCAATAAAGACAGCTTCTTCACTGTGGGCCACAAAGGAAGTCCTTGCTGTCTAGTCTACCTTTATGTCAATGGATCACTACATTTCATGCCCAAGAAAACTGACATTTGGCATCTCAAGAGGAAGGACACAATGATTCAAGTACAAAAAAAAAAAAAAGACATTTACAACTTCCAGTCATGGGAGTGAGGTGTGTGGAGGGATGGAAGTTCCTAATAAAGAAGATGGTTTGGTTAATCAACAGGGAGAAGTGTGAATTTAATGAGGACTCTCCGGCGGCTGAGGTGCAGACCTCATCTGTTACAGCTGCCTTCCACAAGAGAAACGGAGATGATAAATCAGAAATCTGGAATCATTACCAAGCTGCAAAGGTCCAGTCCAAACACTAACTGGCCTCCCAGAGTGACAGTAGAATTTTGGAATCTAAATGAATCCAGATGTCCAAGCAATCAGCAATCCACAGTCGAATTAGCCGGGACCCAGCAGACTCTAGCCTGAAAGAAACTGGACAGCAGGGCTGAAAATAAAACCATTTGTAGGCCAAAACTGGAATGGAAATCAGAAGACAAGAGCTTGGCACTGGTACTGCAATTCTTCTGACAATGGATACTTCTATTTCCAACAGACTACAAACTCCCTGAGGATAGGAATTCTGTGCATCCCTTTACAGATATATCCCCAGAGTCTAGCACAGTGACGTATATGTAGCAAATCTTCCTCAAGTACTTGTTGAAAGAGTGACTGAATTAATAACTAAATGCTGTAGCACCCTTTCTTAAAATCTTGCAGCACCTGGCTGCTGTCGGCTTCTCCAGCTGTGTGTCTATTCTCCACCATGTAATTGGCTCTCTAGCCAAGGTGCAGATGTGGAGGAAGTGGAGCCGCGAGGCATTACCAACGTGGAAGCCTCTTCCGCATGGACCCTCATTCTCTACTTCCTCTCCCCTCTGGACCCTTAGCTTATTGAAGCCAATGCTCATTCTTCCTGGGTTCAGTGCAATCCTTCAGCCACGTGTATCTTCCTTTTGGGTTAGAAGTTAGGGCATGAGGAGGGGACACAGATCCTTTGAGGAGGAGATGAGAGGCACGCACCCTGGCCTCCCTCACGGTTGATCATCAAAAGAGCAATCAGGGGCTTCCCTGGTGGTGCAGTGGTTGAGAGTCTGCCTGCCGATGCAGGGGACACGGGTTCATGCCCCGGTCCGGGAAGATCCCACATGCCGCAGAGCGGCTGCACCTGTGAGCCATGGCCGCTGGCCCTGCGCGTCCGGAGCCTGTGCTCCGCAACGGGAGAGGTCACAGTGGTGAGAGGCCCGTGTACGGCAAAAAAATAAAATAAAATAAATAAATAAAATAAAAAAGAGCAATCAGATATGTCACACTGCCAAGATTATCTCATCCTCTCTGCATTACTGTGCTAAAAGAATATCTATCTCCTACCGTTATACTAGCCTTGGAATGTGACATACGGATGTGTGAGTGGAGGGGGAAAAACATGTCTTTCTCCTCTTTTATCATAATAATCATCACACTGTAATTTGACTTGTTGTATATAATCTGCTTCCCCTAGGAGACTGTGAGCTCCCTCAGGGCATGGACTATGTTTTATATTTCTACACATCTAAGTGTACTCGAGGCACTCACACAGGGCGGGAGGTGGGTGCCATATGGTGATGTGCTCTGCTGGGTAGTGGCTGGAAGAAAAGCTGCAGCCACTGGTGAAAAAGGAGCATTTTAAAAACAAATTCATGTTTGTGTCCAACAGACTGCATCTGCCCGATGTTCTATATGGCTGTACTTATGCTACAGAAGACAAAAGGCACAAAGGGGAGTTTGGGCAACTGAAAGATTGCACCATTCAGAAAGATGGGTTGCATAATAGCTCTCTCAACGGGAAGCTTTGGGTGCCCATCCCACCTCTGGTGTTCAGAATACTGCATGCAGGGTAGAAGATTTAAGATGCCATACATACACTCCCTAGACTATAAGAACAATCACAGTCACCACTAGGCACGAGTACCGTACACAGCCTAACATGGGGTGGAATTCCAGCCAATATTTTTTAATTAAAAATAGTTTTTTGGGGCTTCCCTGGTGGCGCAGTGGTTGAGAGTCCATCTGCCGATGCAGAGGGCACGGGTTCGTGTGGGTCCGGGAAGATCCCACATGCCGCGGAGCGGCTGGGCCCGTGAGCCATGGCCGCTGAGCCTGCGCGTCTGGAGCCTGTGCTCCGCAACGGGAGAGGCCACAACAGTGAGAGGCCCGCGTACCAAAATTAAATAAATAAATATATATATAAATAAATAATTTTTTTAAATAGTTTTTTTCTTGATACAAGCATAATATATGTTAATTGTGGAAGATTTAGAAAATACAAGGAAGCACAAATAATGTTTTCAAACACATGTGATACTAGTACCTAGAAATAAACACTGTAACTCCTTCCAAACTTGTATATACCAATCCTAGCGCTTATCTCAGAGAGTGCATTAGTATCTTCATGTTAATTCAAGTCCGTTCCACGTGGTTTCTGCCAGGTGTGGTCCTCTCCTCAGCGCCCAGTGCCACTTCCACTTCCCTCCAGGGAGAAGTGACGCTCATCCCCGGTGGACCGTAAGCATCATCTGCTGTCCTTGTTTCATCACATGACACACGTGCTGTTCGGGCGTGAACTCTATGTCCCACTCCTCTCAAACCCTTCCCTTTAGATCATGAAGAGCCTATTTCATAAACTGAAAAAAATTGTTATTATGTCCCTGCTACATCCACCCTAACGTTCCTCAAGGCACGATAGATACCTCTTACTTATTAGGGAAGCATGCGTGCTAGGAAACAGAAAATATGCCCCATATGCACACACATAAACATTTCTGCATTTCATCAAATCTAAAAAGCTAGTAATTACAAGACACACTATTTTTAAAAATTTTTATTGAAATTAAAGGCCACAGAGAAATGTGTATAAAACAGAAATGTATAGCTCAATGGATAATCACAAAGCAAACATCTGTGTGACTGCCAGCCAGGTCAAGAAAGAGAACGATGCCAGGCTTTCAGAAGTCCTCCCCCCGCCCCCCACATCATGTTTCCTCTAACCTCTCAGAAGATAACACCTACACCTACCTTGAGGTATAACACTATATCTTGGTTTTGCCTGGGTTTTTTAACTTTATGTAAGTAGCATCATACATTATATATTCTTCAGTTAATGACTTCTTTCATTAAACACTAAATTTGTGAGATTCATCCTTCACTCACCACTGTTTTATGCAGCCCTAAGAGAGAGAAAAACACTACCAATTAAACTGTGGCAGAAAGCTTTCTTATCACTTATAATTTTTCTTTTATACCTATTTAAAGAGCTCTCTTAGACTTACTTGTTCAGATTTTATGACATATTATTTTTATGCACTCATAAAAAAGGGAAATATAAGCAAAATAGATTGGCAGCCTGTTCCTAATACTCCTTTATTTCCAGAATTCAATTCTTCTTGACTATTATGCTGCAGGGCTGTGCCCTATACAACCTGCCTGACCATATGAGCAGCCCCTGCTTACTTCTCCAGCCTCCTCTGCACCACTTTGCCTCTCGCTCTCCATAATGGACCCACAGGCACCTTCTCTTAGTCTCCCAGACACACCAAACTCTTTTCCAACTCTGTCTGTGCTGCTCTGTCCTTTTAGGCACACTTACCCTCAATTCCCCCTTCACTTAAATAACTCCTACTAACCCTCTACGTCTCAGTTTGAATGACACTTCCTCAAGAAGGCATTCCCTGACTGTCCAGGCTTTCTGTACAACCCTGCCTAGACTTGGTTAAAATGTTTCATGGGCTTTATGGTTTAGTATCTGTATTCTTGCCTGGCACTTAAGCTGCCCAAGGAGAGAAGCTATCTGTCTCCTCACTGATATACTCCCAATGCCCAACACAGTGCCAGGCACAGAGCAGGTGTTCAATAAGTAGAGAGTGTATGAATGAGTAGAAGGATAGACGTAGGGTAGATGGATAGGTGAGTAACTGAATGAATGAATGAATCCCTTTAAGACAAACAGGCAAAAAAAATTCATTTGGTGAACTTCAGAACTGTCTGATATCTCCATTCTTCTCTCCTTTCTCTCCCTTACCTGCCACCCACCCAAACTGGCCTGAGAATTGGGACCCTCCAAGGGTTCAAAATTGCCTTCAACCTAGAATGGCCAAACGTAGCAAAGAAAACACAAGATACCCAGTTAAATGTGAATTTCAGATGAGCACTGAAATTTTTCTAGTGTGTCCAAATGAGTAATAATTAATGAAATAATAATTTCATTTTGATATAATACTTATACTTTAAAAAGTCATTGTTTATCTGAAATTCACATTTAACTGGGAATCCTATATTTCATCCGGCAACCATAATTCAACTTCTTCAAACCTGGACCTTCAGCTCCATCCTCTGCCTTCTTCTGCTCACCTCTGTGTCACAGGTGTCTGACCTCTGCAAAGCACATTTCCCAGAACCTTTTGCTAGCTGGCATCTGGGTTTGGCCACTGGGAGGCACGGGGGCGGGGAGAGTGGTGGGTGACAGTAAGAGAGAAGTCACTCTTTCTTCCCATCTACTCTGCCTCAGGCAGCGTCTCTAGTAGCAGCCATGTCACCTGTAAGCCCAGTTCCTGCTAGAAGGCTCTCTGTAGTTCCAGCTTCCAAAGGATGACCCTAACTCCTGGCGACACCACCTCCTCTCTCTGCTCCTCTGCCTAGGAATAGAGCAGCTTCCTGCTGTTGCCAATCTCTGAGTTGTCTCACCTTTTCAGTTTGGCTTCTCTGTTCTTTGCTCATCTATATAATCTATTCCCTGCATTTAATTCCTTTTGCGTTGAAACCTCAGAGGTTTCTGTTTTCCTGATTTGAACCCTGGACTCATACACCCCAAGTCTCTGACTCCTTGTACAGCCTCCTGACCTCACTGCTACGTATAACCCTTCCTCCTTGGTGAGCCAAGTGTAACATCCCCAATGCCAGCTCCGTTTTCAAGTCCTTTCACTCTTATTGTAGAGATTGCGTCCCTGGTCTAATGTCTGGGGAAATGGCTTCAGTATTATTTTTATGAGTAATAATAATAGAGCTAATATTTATTGAGCAGTTACTATACACAAAGCACATCTCATTTGCCTTCCGATATAACTTTATGACCGGATGCTATCATCCCCACTTGGCAGATGTAGGACCTGAGAGACCAAGGTGATGCCTTTAGAAAGGGCAAACCTGAGCAAGTGTGACTCTGTGCTCTGGACTGTCCACTCTACTGCCTGGGAATCCAGTCCCAGCTTCCCTTGCCCCGCTCCTAGAGCCAGTGCCAGTCCTCTCAGAGGATACAGGCATCTTTAGAAGCTGCTGTGTGGGCTTTCTCTGGAGGGGTCTTTGAGTGTTTCAGCCAGCAGGCTATATCTTGAGGCTGCTTTAAATGAATCAGTCTCCACAGTGTATGTGTATGCAGGGGTGGGTGTAACAAAGAGGCAATGACCTTGAAATTTGCAATGGAGTCACTCTGTGTCAGCTGTCATCATGGTGAGAGGCCAGCCAGCCAGCTCGGCAGGGGACCCAGGGAGACGAAAGGCACAAAGAGTCAGATTGAAGGAGATATCATTAATCAGGCAGAGGGGTCATTGGCACCGAGGGAGTATCTGCTGAACAAAGTATGAAGTGTCACCCAAGCAGCACTGTGAGCTGGCCTCCTGATGTGTGCTACCTCAGAAAGGCCCATTTTATGGCAAAAATAACTAATGAGGTGAGGTTGACATCCGTCCCTCCATCACTCTTCCCCGTTTCTGGGGAAATCGCAGCTAATGGAGCACTGCATGACTGAGCTTCACAACCAGAACACATGGAGGTGCCCTGCGCAGGGATTCAAATCCCATGGGGCAGTTCAGACACTGCAGACCTCAGCCCTGTTAGCCACCAGCTGCCGGCCTCACACAGACCCAGCTGTTTAACATTTGAAAACCAATATCAATTCTTAACATGGCACGGGTGTCAGGGAATGGGCAGAAAGCCAGGCAGGAATGAAGTTAGCACGATTTGATTTGGCCAAGCTTCCTGCTCCAGGGAGTAGCGGGGGAGAAGAGGTAGAATGTGATCTGGACAAACTGGGAAGCAGATGGAGTATATGTCTGGCAGTTCCTTTCCCGGGACTCCCCACATCAAATGCCCAGGGCTCACAGGTCATTGCTGTGGTGCCCCAGGAAGGCCCACCTCCAAAGCCTGATTCATTCATTCACCACTTAAAAAGTATTTATTGAGCATTTACCATGTCCTAGGCATTGTGCTGGGGGTAATCCCATACTCCCTCTATTAGGGAAGACTTTTCCCACCTTCTGTCCCACCCCGTCAAGATCTTGCCTTCTGGTCATTTGTTTCATCCTGGTCAAGAATATTAATGGAGCACCTACTCTGTGCCGCGCACAACAGTTGTATATACAGCAGTGAACAAGACAAATCCAGTCAGTGATATGTAGTGGAAAGAAGAACGAATTTGGAGGCCAAAGATCAATTTTGGACAGGTGGGTTAACCCCTCAGAACATCAGCCTTCTTGTTGGTAAAATGAGGCTGATCCTACCCATTTACAAAAATACTATGAATCTCAGAGATAAAAGATGTGAAAATTACTAGTTATACCTACAAAGACCCTATTTCTAAACAGTCACATTCTGAGGTGAATGGTAGATATAAACTTGGGGGACACTAACCCACTATAATTATACAGTGTTATCAATTAATCAATATTTTTAAAGGTTTTAAAGGACTATATGTTTATGTCTCTTATTACTCAGCCATCCTATAAACTCCCAGAGATCAGGAAGCATGGGTAATATTGTCTTGGATCCCCATTTTTACAAACATGTAAATATCTGTTGAATGAATGAATTATTGAATGAATGGACTCAGGGATAATAATAGGGGATGGAAAACTCCAGGGCCAGGTTGGTAACATAAATGCAGGCAAGAATGGCCCTGGTGGGGTGAACTTGAGGGCCCTTGTCCTAAATGAGGGCAATGCTACTCAACTCCAGCCAACGCTTCCATGCCACAATCAAGCTCAGCATTGCCAGACCTTCTAATTTTTCAACAGAAACAGAAAAGGTGGCTTTTTATGTGAAATCTCCCAAGTCTTAACTGTTGGCAATAAACTGAATTTTTAACAACACAGTACAGAATAAACAAAGTGCACTGATGAGCTGTATGTGGCGACCACCAGCTTACAACCTCTACTAAGACCTAAGGAGTGACTCTGATGGTGTCATTTCAGGCAGGCCAGTGATAAACACATCTTTGAGATGGCTGGCCTTGCAGTGTTTGTGGAGCCCTGCTAAGATTTACAAGTGAAAGATTCACTTGTAAATGAATCATCACTTGTAAATGAATCATCATCGATTCATGCATTCAAGAAGTATTTATGGAACCTCCACTCTGCATGACGCTATGTGCTAGTCTGTGTTTTGAGACCAAAACAGACATAATACCTGCTCTCAAGGAGGCTGGAAAGGGAGAGAGAGATTAAACTGATCACTAATTATGCAAATAATTACTTAATCACAACTATGTTGAACTGAAAAGAAGACAGAGGCAAACGTTTCCTCTCTCAGTTTTTCAGTATTTTTGTTTAGTCTATTTGAGAATGGGGATACGTGGAAGGGGTCACTGTTATCACCTGCAGAACCCAAACAGGGGAATAGCATTCTTTAAGAAGTGATTGGAAAAGTCAATAACAACAGCTATCATTTAGTGAGCATCTACTATATATACATCATTGTGCCAAACATTTTGAATGTGTTTTCTTTAATTTCCAAAACAAGCCTGCAGGGTAAGTTTATTTCCATTTTCTAAAGGAAAAACACTAAGGCTAAGGGAGATTAAGTAAACTGCCCAAGACTGGGAGTCCATGAATGGCAGAGCCAAGACTTTAACCCCTGTCTGTCTCACTCTGCAGCTCGTGGTCTTTCAAGCACATAATGTTCTTTCTCTGCAAACACTACACACACCACCAAGTGCAAACTCCCTGTCCAGACTTCCAGCCAACACAGCAAACAATCCCCCAAAGGTATGATAGCTCAAACATAACAGTTTATTTCTCACTTATCTACTATTCCAAGGCAGTGTTCCTGAATGGTAAGGGCTGCTCTGGCAAACAGTAACTCAAGGACCCAGAACCTTTCCATTTCCTGACTCATCACCTTCAAAAACAAACTGGCTTCCAGGGCTGCCAGGGTGGGAAAAGAACAAGAAGGACTGTGGGTGTGAGGTTTTTATGGGTCATGCAGGAGGTAGACCACAACATTTCTGTTTACATCCCAGTGGCTACTACTCAGTCACATGGTGGCAACTACTGCAAAGGAGGCTGGGAAATGTAGTCTGCGTGCCGAGAAAGAAGGGAAACTAGGGATCGGCTAGTACTCCCGCCACACTGCTTCCCAATAATCCATTTATTCTGGTTGTATGTTTTGAGTACTTGCAAAAGTTCAACCAGGCTTACTTTCCCTTCTGGGGTGTTCAAGGAGCTTTTATTCATGTGCCTTACAGTCTTATATTTACACTGATAGCTATTTAAAATCTGTATAACTGCTTGACACTATCATTATCTTGCATGCCTTGCTGAGGTTGGAGTCTCAGGGAGAGATATGCTTTCTTTTCCATGGATTAGAAATGAATATAGCCCCCTAAGCAATCTTGCCAAGGACTAAGAAAACGATGTAAAGAATGAACAGCTTTCAAAAGGAAGATATTACTCACATAGTCATCCAGAGGTAGGTCTGCAAAGGAGATACGAACATACCATAAGCCAATTTCATCCAAGCAAATGTCATCCAAGACTCTTAAGAGGCTCCCTCTTGTCAAGTTTCCCTTTATGACACACTGAAAATTTTAGGGTACATCAACAAATCATGATTTGCCATTTCCCTCCAAAACCCTCCCTGTTGTGAAATTCCAAGTAGCTATTCCCTAGAACAATATATTCTAGAAGATTTCACTGGGTATGTCTGGGTTTATTTTATGTTGCCCTTTATGTAAAGAAAGAACTGTTGCCTATTCACCACCAGCAGGGGATGCACGTTGAAACGGGCTCTTCTCCCCCATTGTGGGGAATACACACAGACTTAAATGCCTCCCCTACAAAGGGAATTACTCAAACCCTGTTTCATGGAATACCCTTCCTGTGGATGCTAATACATGTTCTAAAAGAAAATGGGAAGCAAAGAAGGGATTCTGAAGGAAAAATAGGGTGGGACAAACTGGGTTAAAGAAAAAGAGGCTTCTTTACTGCAGGACTTTCAGAACCTTTTGTATGTTAATTGAGGATTGAATATTAAAGAGAGGGCACAGGTTGACAGCTGCTCTCCTTTCAAACGGACCATGGGACACCTACAGAGAGTGAACGTGTTTTTAATTTACATATATATTCATATACATATGATTCTTCTGAATCTGAAAAACAAAGTCCTCTGCTCTGCTCAAAATATTCCTAGAAGAGGGGATATTGGACACATTCTCTGACCACCCCATTGCAAGTCAAGGATTTGGAAAAAAACCCTCTTAATTCAAGTTAAGAACAGAAGCTTTGGGGTCAAAAGACCTGGGTTCAAATCCTTGTTTTTCCACTCACCTGCTGTACAACCTTGGGTAAGTTAACTAATCTCTCTGAGCACCATTTCTTGATGCTTCATTCCCACGCACGTGAAATGGGGATTATAATAACCATTGTCCCTATCTTATTGGGACATTGTGAGAATTAAGTGATACAAACTCTGGAAAATACTTAGTATGCTTGCTGGCACACATAAGTCACCTGCCCTCCAAAAATATTAGCCATTATCATTGTTACTCTAGTATGCTGTATTTCCCAGATTTATATGTCATGGGAACCTTTTAACCCAGAATATCCATTAGCATCTCAAGGAACACCACAGAACCAAGCTTGGGAAACGCTAAATAAGAGGGCATCCTACGAAGATGACGTCCTATGATGAAGACAGACCACAGGGCATTACAGGACCCAGAGAGCTCATTAGGAGCTCAACATCATGAACATGGTCTCTCTCCCCATCTCTCAAAATCCAAAATGGTACATCTAGAGGTGGTGCCAACTTCCCGGGACCACCTGCAAAGCCCTGGTGTCTAGGTCTTCCGCTCATCAAGTCCCAATCCCAGCCAGGGCTGACAAAGTGTGAGGCTGACCTTCCTCTGTTCAAAATGAGGTTCGACTGGCTGAACACACATGGAACTCTTAGACCCCACAGATTACCATTACATCCACTGCTGAGGGCAGTGCTTTCCTGTCTCCTCCTGGGACTCATTCTGCCCCCATGGTAGAGGGCCCTTTCCCCCTTTGAGTCTACTCCAGTCTGTCTAATCCAGGCTCTATGAGAGATGATCTGTCACTAAATGCAGTTATAGCCATTCGAGTTCCAGTGGATGTCAGTAGTAAAATAACTATAGTCACCCTCTCCTTAGTGTTTCCAATACGCCAGGCAGTATACTAAGCACCTGAAAGGCACCACCTCATTTAACCCTTACAAGAACTCAAGAAGTCGGGTCGATTATTGTGCCCATGTCACAGATGAGAGAGTGCGGTTCCAAGAGATATAATGACTTGCCCAAGTTCTCACAGTCAATTATGATCTGAACCTGAGCCAGGTCTCCTGAATTTGGTTCATCTACTTCATACCACCTCCTTTTTCTCATGGTTTCCCTCCCACTCCTCCCTGCTCTCAGCAACGATCTCCGAGAAAGAACTGGATGGATCTGGGTGGGGAGGGAGAACGCCAGTCAGACACACTGATTTTCAGAAAAACAGCTTTCTTCTCATTGATCTTCAGCAAATTGGCCTGCTTCCAGTATCAGAACTAGTGGTTGGTCGGTGACTCAAGAAAGCCCCAGTGAAGAATCACGAAACATAATGCCTTCATACCTTAAGTGTTTTAGTTTAACCTAAAACAAAGCAATGTCATTTGTCCGCCTCTATTTGGAGGCAGGGAGAGGTTTTGTCTTGGAGCATGGGAGCCCTGCTGGAATTTCCCTGCCTTCTTACATGAATCACAAACACAGCATATTACCTCTGATATCCAATCCCAATTTCTTTGGAGTGGAACACTTGAAAGAAGGTATACATGAAGGAACCTGGGTACCACACTCTTTTATTTAGAGTGTTGTGATTTTTTTTTTTTTTTTTTTTGCTAATCTTTTCATTTTCGTCCCCTAATTTGACAGCATTTCTTTGAAACTCACCTTTTCAAGTCTTTTCAAAGCATTTAACTTCCTGTTCACAGAAACAACTCCTCTCTTTTAGCTCTCGTATTTCATCTGTGATTTATAATGTTTAATTAAAATATATACTCGTAGTAGAACAAAATGTAGGAGTCATGAACACCCCCCGCCCCCTACACACACATAGGACTGCCTGTCTCATTCCCTCACCCCCTTCCTATTGTTACCTTCTCGGTAAGATGAAATGACCACACTCCCTGTCTCCCTTCCCGGCTCACTTTTCCCTATAGCTCTTCTAATCATCTCAGGTACTGACCATTTTATTTCTTTTGTTTATTGTTGTCCCGCCCCATTAGAATGTCAGTGCAGTGAAGACAAAGATATTAGTCTGTTTTGTTTGCAGATGTCTCCTTAGCGCTGGGCACATAGTAGGTCCTCAGTAAACATGTGTTGAATGAATGAACAAATGCTCCAAAAGGGTCACTAAGACTAAAAGCCAATACCAAAGAGATCTTAAGAACCTCCATGTTTTAAAGTGAGCCACTAACTTGGAAGTCAGACACCTACCTCTGAGGTTCACCAAGAGAACAACAACCTGACTTTAGCACCCCCGGTTCTCACCCATCCCCCACCTCTTCCCAGACTATGAAAGAAGGCAGCCATGGCCCTGTGAGTCATGTTCTGTGGTGACAGCTGCTCCCACCGTCCACTGTAGGGTTCGGTAGATGGGGGCTGGGGGAGGGAGCGGTATTTTGCCCACCCTGAGGCCAGGTAAAGAGAGATTTTCTCTTTGTTTTGGTTTTCTGTATTTTTTTCCAGAATGTGCCCACGTATTGGTTTCTTTATATTTATCCTGCTTTGGGGTTTGTAGGGCACTGTCTGGCTGATGCCTTTCATCAGATTTGGAAAAGTTTTAGTCACTATCTCTACAAATACCTCCTTCTGCCACATCCCCTTCCTCCCTTCTCCTTCTGAAACCCCAATTACACCTTCTCACCATATTCTTAAGTCTCTTCCTTCTCTTCTGAATTTACCATTTTTGTGTCTCTCCATTCTTGATTTTCACCATTTTCTTCTGACCCATCTTCCAATTGACCAAGTCTGCCTAATTTGTTGAGTTCTTAATTTCTTTTCTTTTCATTTCTAGAACTTCCAATTACTTCTCTTTATTATTTTTAGTTTTTCACCAACATTCTCAATTTTGTCTTTTATCTCCTTGTACATAGTAAGCAGAGTTATCTTATGGTCGCTGTCTGATAACCTCAATATTTGGAGGTTCTAGGGGTCTGTTTCTTTTGTCCATTGTTTCTGCTGGCCGCTCACCTCTCATGGGCCTGATTATCATTTTCTTGCATGCCAGACATTGCATTTGCAAACCTGTTTGTAGAAATAATTTGAGGCTTAGAATGATGTTATTTTTCTCCAGGGAGCACTTACGTGTGCTTCCTCTGAGTCCCTGTGGAAACCAGAGGACCCCCAAGGAAACCTGGGGTCCTCTCCATACACAATTCAGGGACTGAGATGAGTCAGTGCTGAGCTGCATCCCTGTAAGAGCCTGACTGCCTCTATCTCACCTTTACCCCTAGGGTGCAGCCCCTCAGGATGCCAACCAAAAAGAAGGAGGGTTCACCAAACCCTCTTCCCCTCGGCAAGCCCTGAGTTCCGGTCTCTGTGCCCCCAGCCCTAGGTGTGGGCTAAAATGACCACTCAGCCTCTTCGCCTCTCATCACACCCAGAAGTGCCAGATACTGGTCTCACCTCCGTAGACCTCCACCCCGGTGAATAATTTTCACTACTTGTTAGCTGTCTGATGCCTTGACGTAGTGTCTGTGCGTGTGTGTGTGTGTGTGTGTGTGTGTGTACATACATACGTATACGTGTGTAAACGTATGTATGTGTGTATACGTTTATATATACATATGGGTATATATGTATGTGTGTGTGAATATATATTCCAGTCTGTCTAGTGGGAGGGTTGGTCCAGATTCCCTAGTCTGCCATTATCAGAAGCAGAAGTCTCTTCATCACCTGTGTCAGGACCTGGCTAGGGTAAGGCAAGTGAGGCATCCGAACACAAAATTTCAGGATGTTCTCACTCTCAGGTCCATGCAAGTGCGGGGCTGGCACCTTAAACTGTGCACCCCCCGCACCTCACATGCCTCTCTCGCATGCCAGTCCTGATCTGCGTATGTCTGCAGAGGTTCAAGTACCTGGGCAGACACTACTAGGTGAACCTATATCTAGAAAATGGGCTGGGGGATACTTTACTTCTTTATTTACTTCTAGGCTGTTTGATCGTTCTTATGTCACCAGATCTTGTTTACCATGCATCTTACATGCATCATCTCAGGCAACCCTCAGAGCAACCCTAATAAATAGGTACCATCTTCACCCTCGGTTTGCCTATAAGGAAACAAAAGTACACAGAGATTTAGTAACTTATCCATGTACCCAAAATTGAGAGGGGATGGAGCCGGATTTTGAACCCAGGCAGCCAGATTCCTAAACCTCCACGTCTAATCACTACACACACAGCCAGTCATTACGACTCCTGTTGAAAGCACTGAATTACGTACTTTCGGAATTTTTAATACATGGTGCAATATAAAATGGAAAATAATATTTTAATTAATAATATACAGGGACTTCCCTGGCCTTCCAGTGGTTAAGACTCCGTGCTTCCACTGCAGGGGGCGCAGGTGGGTTCTATCCCTGGTCGGGGAACTAAGATCCCACATGCCACACGGCACAGCCAAAAAAAGAAAAAATTAATAATATACAGATATGTTCTATATATTAAAAGTCTTCGGCCAATGGTCAAAGCTACTTCCAGTTCATCCCGCAGCAGGGGAGAAGCAGGGCTCCGCAGCCCCTTTCTCGCTTCCTTGGCCTTTTCACGCTCTCCAGCACAGAGGATAAATGACCCAGGGCCTGTTCTCAGACGTGTGCTGGGGCCAGACTACTGCCCAGGCCACATCGGTCTGCCTGTTGTTACCACGTCAACTCAGGCCTTTGTCCGCGACATGGTGCCCGACTCCCATTACTCACTCTGTCCTTTCCTGTCCAGCTGTGCCAATAAAATGATTTATCAGCAGGAGCTTGGGATGGCCTGCCAGGTTCTGGGCAGAGGAAGGAGGCATGGGAACTGTTTTATGAAATAAAGGCCTGGCTGCCAAAGGACACACTTCACAATCACAAGTGCCTCTCCCACGAGCTCTGGACGTTGCATTCGTTCCTTCGTTCACTCATTCGTTCATTCAGCACGTGTTTACTGAGGATCCAGTGCTGAGCCAGGCCTGTGGGATACACAGGCGGGGCCTCTGCCCTCTATTCACGGGCCTGGGGAGCGGCAGACACAGAGCGAGTTAATCACAGGTGCGTCAAGTAGGTGTGGGAGGTTATCAAGGCAAGAAGCAGGGGCCTCAACTAGCCCGGGGGGCAGAGAAGGCCTCCCTGAGGAGGTGATTGTTGAGTTGTGATGGGGCTCAGGCCAGGCTGCCCCAAGATGTGTCACTCTGGCACTCGGATTATTTTAAGCTGAAAACAATCAGGGCCCAAAAGATTCAGGAAGAATGTTTGAACTTCCCCCTTACTGCCTAAAAGAATTTAAGACAGGAGGCCTATCCCAGGAAGAAGCTATCACCACAAACAACTGTAGTACAGTATTAGGAGTGGTGGACGGCGAGGAAACATTTGATCAAAGCCCATGTCTTTGGATGCCCAGCTAACGTTTACCAAACATTAATTCTTCTTAGCTCCCTGCGGGTTACTTTCCTTCCCCCTGAATCCTCAGACCCCTACCTCCTTCTCCTTAGTCCAGAATATATGTACATATGCATGTGTGTGTGAGACATATATATATCTCATCTAGCCTTGCTGTCTTTGGAATTCTTCATTATGTGAATTCCCCACGCACACGTGATAAATTTGACTTTCTCCTGTTAATCTACCTTATGTCATGTTAATTGCCAGCCAAATGAACTAAGAGGGGGAAAAAGAGAAATTTCTCCACCCCAACAGCTGTGATCCGAAGGCAGAATAGAAGTCAACTCCCCCACAATGGAGGCGAAAGCATGCCAGGTAGAGGATGTCACACGCGTCAAAGTCCTGAGGTCAGAAGGAACTTGCTGTTTGTTAGGGTATAGGAAGCATGGGAAAGAAAGCAGAGGGGAAGAAGCTGGGGAGGTGAGCGGGGACCAGATGATGCAGAACCTTCCAGGCCCTTGTGAAGAAGTTGGTCTTTATCCAAAAGAGCTTGAGAAAATCAATGGAGGGTTGTAGAAGGAGGCATGTCAGGATCCCACTTGCTTTCTAGGAAGACCACTAAGGAAAACAGATGAGGAGGGACCTGCACAGAATGAGAGAAGCCACTCAGGAACCCAGCACAGCGCTCTTCAGACTATCTGCAGGGACGGACCATTTTCTCTCCAATCCATCACAAACCGACGCTTTTGTAAAATACAACAGAAATTCACTTGGATGTCACAGCAATGTCAAATTGCTATAAAAGTTTCTAAACACTAAATCCCAGTTTCTTTACTTACTCACTGTGGGCCAGTAATACTTTGCTGACTGTCACTGGTCTGTAGATGACAGTTTGAGGAGCACTGGGGTAGCACAAATGAGGTTCCCAAGCCAGACTCCAGTGTCTGAAGAGAAAAGTACTTTATCTTCCAGAACCTAGGTGAGCCTCTGGCACCTGGCCTCTGATCAGCCTGACGTAGGAAATATCGTGAGCCCTTCCGGACAAGCCTGCAGGTTACCACTCACGTACATTTGAGTGTTTATTCTCCTCCGAACCCCTCCTCGGCGCCCTCCTCCTGGAAGCTCCTGCACACGCCAGCCCGATGGTCTTGGTGGAAGGGGCTCTTCCATTTGGCCTTCGTCGGCCTCTGCCTGGTGCCAGTTCCTGCTCTGCATGTAACTTGTCCTTTTCAGTCCTTGAGCTCATCTCCTGTCCTGCACTGACTTCCGCTGAGGTGGCGCTGCACCCTCCTTCAGGCCTCTCTGGTTCGCCTCAACACAGCCTCTGCTGCACAAGTCCCTGCATCCTGGGACCAGCCTTCCCCTGGCCCTCTCTCCTTACCTCCCTCCCCGCACCGGCTCCTCTTGCACCCCAGCCGGGGCCACACACAACCCCCATGCTTTTGGCCAGCTTTCCCTCTGCCCAGCACAGCCACCACGACCTCTAGCTCTCCTGCCATTGAGAAGAGCAAGGCTGCTGGTCATCGGAGATCGCAAGGGGTCAACAAGTCACAGGCGCCCCTTGACCCCTGGGTCTCTGTAGTCAAAGTGGTGCTCCCAGCCGTCAGCTCAAGAAGGTGGAGCAAACCCGTGAATGTAAAATTCTCTCTCTGCTTCTCTCCGTAGCTTTATCCCTCTCAGTCTCTCTCTCTCCTTGTCTCTTTCCGTCTCTCTTCTCTTCTCCCCTCCCCACACTTCTTTCTCCTTCTCCCCTCTCCCTCCTCCTCTTCCAACTCACCTCCCACCTGGCCTCTAATCAGAGGTGAGAGGAGGAGAACTGGGTCTGGCTGACGTTGATTTCCTGAATCTTTCTGTCTCACTGCCAGATCTCCTGAATTAAAGAGGTAATAAATCACCACCCTTATTATGAGCTCCTCTTCTGCCACCCATTCCCTGGGGAAAGTGATTAGATAAGACTGCTGCACACAAATATTTCCAATTCTTCCTCTTCCAAGTGCCCCTCTGATCTTTTAAATTAGACATGGTCCTACGACTTGCTGTGGCCAATAAAATGTGAGGAGTGAAACGGGTCACTTCTGGGTGGAAGCTCTCAGAGCCGTCGGACAATTCTCTCTCTTTTCTCCTCCTGCAGCAATCATGGAAGCATGTTCCCTTGATATGAAAGATTCATAAGATCAAAGCAGCCTGGAACGTTGAACCTGTCCCAGAGTGCAACTGTCCCCGGGCGTCACCAGCACTGCAGCAGACTTTGCATGAGCACAAAATTTTGTTCTGAACCCGCTGGTTGTCTGTTACAGCACCATAGCATTGCCTGTCCTGACTAACATACCATGGTTCTGGCCCAAACAGCAGATGGTGAAAGTGAAAAGAAAAAGCACTCAGTAGCTAAGAGCTCAGCAGGTCATCATCCAGGGGAGGTTGTGGCCGTTCTCCAAGCTACAAATAATGGCGGCCCGGCTTGTAAAGGTGGTGCCAGCAAAGATGACAGAAGTGGATAGATAGGATACAAAGTGAAAAGAGACAAGTCTTGGTGATGGACTAGACTGAGAGGATGAGGAGAGGGGTATGTCAGGTTGTGCCTCAGTTTCTGGCTTCAGGAATCAGGGGGATATAGAGCCATTAGATGAGGTGCAGAGCACCAAAGAACATGCCGACCATATCTCCCGGTGCCAAGAGCTCTGAACACGGCCAGTTACAGCAGTTGGAACGAGCAGCCTTCATTCTGGGCACTATCCTGACTCCATTTGCAGGTCTGAGGCTGAGTTTTCCCCGTGGTGTGGCAGATGCTCCATGGAACAGCCAGCAGAACTCTGCTGTAATCACCTCCATTTATAACCATCAGGAAAAGACCAAGCTACAAGGAGGAAGGCTGTACTCCAGAAACCGCTGGTGTCTGAGCACCTGACAGAGCTGCCAGTGCTGAGGGTTTGATGGATGGAAAAGGCAAAGAAGAGTGTCTCATTTCATTGTTCACTGTATCAACTAATTACCTGGCGTTCATCCATCAACACAGGACGGTTAAAGGGAGAAAGTCCTGAACTTGAGATCCAGAGGCCTGGGTCTTGGTTCCAATCCTGTTATTCAGGACCCTGGGCCAGGTACTTCCCCTCTCTGGATTTCCCCAGCCCTACAGGCAAAGGTCCTTCAGTGGGGTCCTGTGTACTCCTTGGAGATTCGTGAATGGGCCTTAGAGATCCTCAGAAATTATATCCAGGACACTGTTTGAATGTCTGTGTATTGGAGAAGCGGGTCCATGCCTTTCATCAGATCCCCAAAGAATTCCATGACTTGGAAAAAAGTTTTATACCACTGAAAGTAGAGATGGACACCCTGGAGGGCTGGAGGGAAGGAGGTGGAAGGAGATGGCAGGAGCCAGATCACGAAGGACCTCACGAGCTGTGCTAGGCAGCCTGGCACCACCCAAAATGAATACAGGAACCCCTTCTGGTTCACTTCCAGTTGTGCCCAGGCAAGCCAGAACAACAAACACCTAGATATCTAGGGACAGGGCAAGGCGAGAATACCTGAATCACCCCTGCACTTATTCATCCAATAGGCATTTGATAGACACCTACTGTGAGCTGGGACCTGATACTAGAGGCTGCGTTATTGTGATAAAGAAAAGAGTGAATGGGACAAACAGGCAGAGGAGTGTGTGTCTGTGTGTGTCTGCGTGAGTGTGTCTGTGTATGTGGCCCTTGGAGCAGCTGTGGGCTGGGAGCCCCGCTGCAGGCTCCTCTCCACCAGAGCCTGACTCCGTAAAGCTCCAAAGAACAGTTTGCATCGCGGTTATAAAGATCTGACACTAAAGCTGCAAGGCACACAGGAGAATGCCAGGGAGCGACGGTCTGGGAACCAGAAAGTCCCATTCCTAAGACGCAAACCTGGCTTAGAGGGGACTGGCTGTCCCAGGCCCTGCTCGAGGCTCCTGTCTCCACCACTGCTGACAGCCAGCCCTGTACTGCCAAGACCTGGAAACTTGCTGGACGTGGAGTCCCTAGATTTCTCTACGCCTTGCTAGAAAACCTACACCGTCATCAAAATTTGAGCTGCAAAAACTCAAGAGTTCTTGGTATATCTATTTACTGCAAACTGAGAAGGCTTTGAATATCAGGTGCCTTCCTGCAGTAGAAAGTCATGGGACACTGGCCTCTATGTGAAAGCTGTGAGGCTGTACAGCACAGCACAGGGAGGTGGCGAAGGAGCAGTCAGGACCAAGGGCCTTGGAGTCAGGATGGACAGGTTTGAACCAGTGACCAATGTGTGCCTCAGTCTCCTCCTCTGTCAAATGGGTATAACAATAGCACTGACCTTCTAGGGTTGTGTGAGAATTCAATGAGTTAAAATGCAAAAGGGCTTGCAGTAGTGACTGGCACATAGCAAGCACTAAATAAATATCATCTATTATTTTTTATTATTATTATTCATGAAAAATGGTTTCCTCATAGTTATTTGAAACTATACACTGCTGGGAGAGAGAGAGAGAGAGAGGGAGAGAGAGAAAGAGAGGAGGAGGGAGGGAAAAGGAGGCAAGGAAATAAGATGTTCCATATCTACCCATTAATGATACCAGGCAAGAGAAGGGTGAATCAATTTTTATGACACATTAATATAAATATTTTATCATATGAGAACTAGCTCGGGCTATAATATATCTTTTTCTCAACTGTAAGGCACTTCTTTTCTTTTCTAAATTAATTATGCCATGTTTCACTTAGAAGAAAAGAAGGAAGGAAGGAAAGAGGAGGGGAAGCGGGGGAGGAGCTTAGCAGAAATCTGCCCCTCACCACATAGTGACTGCTGTGCCCGTGCACCGTCTGCCTAGTGTTTTACAGGTTCCTGAGCATCTGCAGCTCATCAGCTCCTTCTGGCTGCTCGAAAACTGTCCTTGCAGCGGGTCTTCCCAGCTCCATCCAACAGATGAGGAGGCTGAGGCTAGAGAGGTTAAGTGACTTGTCCACGTTACGTGACCGAGCCCCAGCTGCTCTGACCTCCTACCCGGAACACCCGGCACTCCCCCCACTGCCTCTCAAAATTCTCCACTTATTCATTCAACCAGCAGCACGAAGTCCTGCTCTGTGCCTGGCCTCGTGATCAGCGCTGCAGACACAGAAATGAATAAGCTACTGCCCTTTCATCGAGGCAGGTTAGAGTCTGGTTATGGGGGGTATTTCCAAGTGCTGTCTCCTAGAGTGACCTTCTGAGCCATAAGGAAGCCCAGGCCCTGGGACTCCTGCACATCCTGCTGTGTGATATTGGGCACCCAAACAACCTTTCTAAGAGCCGTTTTCCTCAAATGTCAAACAAGGACGATGACGATAATAGGGCCTACTTCACAGGGCTATTGTGGGTCTTAACATAAAACACTTCCTACAGAAACACTTAGCCTGTTCTCAGAGAGACTCCTTCTGAAAGGCAAACTTGATAGATTTCCTCCCTGATGGGCCTGAATATCTTGAAAGAAGATTTAGACAACTGGCAAAGAGTTGAGGGTTGAGGTAGTGGAAAGTACATAGATAACAAAGCCAAGGGAAAAACGAGGCAGTTATTAACTTCAGAGAGAACAAAAGATGTTGCAGGAGGGGAAAGTAATCTGAGCTGACTGCAGCATCAGCAGAGCACACCATTTACAGTTAGGGTAATATAAACACTGAATATTGATCCAACAGAAATCACAGCGGATCTGGGGGGAGGGGGAGCCCTGCGTGCAGGCGGGTACAGGCAGGGGCTGAGGAAGGAGCGCTAACTCCTCACCTTCCACGGTTTATTCCAAGGGATAAAGCCTAGAATGGAATCATCAGGAAGTCACAATACAAGCAGGCTATTTAGAGACATACAGGTAAATAAAATAACCCACCCAAAGGGCAAAAGTAGCTGCTTCGGAGGAGGTGAAGGGAAGAAAGGGGCCAAGAGGCTGCTGTTTTATATAACATGCTTTGCAGAACTACCTGAATCTAAACAAGGATTTCTCAACCTCAGCCTCACTGACATGTGGGAGCAGATAATACTTTGTGTTGGGAGACGTTCTGTGTATTGCAGGATGTTTAGCAGCATCTCTGGCCCCTACCTGCCAGATGCCAGTAGCGAATAACAGCCCCGTCCCCAGTTGTGACAACCAAAAATGTCTCCAGACATTTGCAAACATCCCCTGGAGGCAAAACACAGACACACAGACACACACACACACACACACACACACACACACACACACACACACACACACGCTGAGAACCACTGATCAAATTAAGCACATGTATAACTTTAATTTTTAAAAAAGTTTTATAAAGCGTTTAGTGCAGTGACAGATGCATGGTTAGTGCTTAACGAATGGTAGCAAGGATTGTTATTTCCTTGACCTTGCTGGGGATGCCTTCTCAAGCCATCGACAGTCATTTCCTGCACCGCCACAGGAGACACGTCCTGCCCCAGTGAGCTCCTGATCCTTCATATTCACAGACAATACCACTGCTGCTAATCACATTAGTATTGATAACAATAACCGTCTACCATCTCTGGGCCTGGCACAGTGCGCTGCACACAGAAGGTGAGCGCATCCATTCACATCTAGCAATACCTTGTTGCCGGGCTCTTGTACGTGATCAGTGTTAACTTCATCCTCACAAGTGGGAGAGGGAGTGGGGAGGTTCATTCTTCTCAGGTTACAATGAAGAAACTGAGGATCAGAGAAGCTAAGCAACTTGCCTAAGATCACACAGCTAGTAAGTGGAAAGGTCTAAGCTTCGAACTTAATTCTCTCCAACTCCAAAGCAAGTCAGCCCCCACCACACCTGGGATAACCCCTTGCTATGCATCGAAAACACCTGGGGAGATTTTAAAAAATAACGATGCCCGGACCCCACCCCAGACCAATGGACCAAAATCTATGGGGGTGGGGCCCAGTCATCTGCATTTTTTGAAACTTCCCCAGGTGACCCTGATGCACAGGGAAAGCCCTAAATCAGTGCTTCTCAAACTGTAAGGTGCACATGAATCCCTCGGGGACCTTGTTAAAATGCAGACTCAGCAGATCTGGGGCGGGGCCTGTGACTCTGCATTTCTAACGCACTCCCAGTAATGCGCCTGCTGGTGCACAGGCCACACTTTGAGCAACAGAACATGAACCTGCTGCATGTCCTCACTTGTTAACGCTGCATGCCAAGTTTACTTAGGGAGTTTACTAGGGAAGAGGTAAACTGAATTTCTTCTCCAGGGAACAACAAAAACAGTAACAACACATTTACTTAACATCTACTATGTGCCAAACACTGTGCTAAGTATGTTTTAAATACATCAGCTCATTTAAACTTTATAATAACCCTGTGTAGTAGTTGCCTCTATTAGTATTCCCATTTTACAGGTGATGAAACAGAGACACAAAAATTAAGTGACTTGTTTAAGAGCAGTACAGTTAGTGAAGTAGCCAAAATTCATACCTGAGTCTCTCTTAGGACTCTTGATCCCTGGTTATCCTGCCTACCTTAATTTAAGGCCATTATCCACCTATGCTCTGCAACCTTAGGCAAGTCACTTGACCTCTCTGAGCTTCATATGTCCCAACTGAAAATTGAGCACAAAGGTCATCCCTAGATAACTCACATCAGGAGAATGCAGTTTGATGTCAAATGAGACACATCCCTGAACAAGGCACTCACTCTTCAAAGACACAGCATGTTACAAATAGCCATTCTGAGAGTTGGGGGTGCGCTGTTTTGCTTTTAACCTCGAGTGGGTAGGTGGGATTCTGGCCCCTGGGAACACACTGTGTGAAGGGGCTGGGAGGCAGATACGCATACCTGCAGAAGAAGATAAGGTTTATGACCGGAGGCTTATTAGGAGGGGTGGCTGGAGAGATGCTATCACCCCAGCTGAAATATCAGCCAGTTCCTCTCTGGCAGTGATTCAGCCTGGACAGCGGGGCAAAGGCAGCAGGGCGATCAATTACAATGCTTCCTGCTCTCCAAGGATGCTGAGACGCCACCCGCCCGCACCTGGTGGGGCCCAGCACTGGGTCAGGGGTGGAGGAGCAGTCAGTCTTTCAGAGAAATCAGATGAGCTGCAGGTTCAAACTCTTTCTCAGGGAAGAATTTGTATCCAAAATTATAGAGGCAAGAGGTGGAGCCAGAAGGCCCTGTTCCAGCACCTTCTGGCTGTGTGAGCCTGGCAGGTCAGTGCACCTCTTAGAGCCTCAGTTTAATCCTCAGTAAAAATGAAGCCTGTCTCAGCTGATGTGCCTTGCTCTTGGGGTTGTTTGAAGGTTTTCTAAATGGCAATACATATTTTGTATGGACCTGCTGGTATAAAGCAAGTCCAGATGGTACCTGAACCGACATTCTTTTTTATGTCCACACTGTGCGGCATGTGGGATCTTAGCGCCCCGACCAGGGATCAAACCTGTGCTCCCTGCAGTGGAAGCACGGAGCCTTAACCACTGGACCACCAGGGAAGTCCCATGAACCAACATTTTTATTCTAACAGTTATGTGTTGATTTTGTATGCATCGGGGGAAAAATATATCTATATATACAGTTATTGTAATACATTGTTGGTTTCTTTTACCTTCGTCTGCTTCATTTCACCCCATATCACGTATCACCACCTGACACTGTATAAATGTATTAATTCATTCGTGTATCTCCCGCCACTACTCTCTTTTGGTGCACTGATGTACTCCCAGCGCCCAAAATAGTGCCTGGTATAATGCAGGTGCTCAATAAACAGTTTTAGGATGAACAGCAAACTATGAATTCACCTGATAGGACTGCCTAGGATAGGTCAAGATATTTTTGTTTTCAGTTTTGGTTTTTAAGTAAGCAGATTTAAAGAACAGTCAAAGTGGATGCAAAAGCCCAAAGTCGGGGGACCACCAGGTAACAGATGCGGAGATGCTTAAACTACTGTGTCTCCAGAGTGCCGGGGGCTACTGGCAGCAGTGACAGCAGCGGTCCTGAGGGCCAAAGAGCGACTCGGGGCAGACGCCAAACCCTCAAGTCACCACCTGTAACATGAAGGGATCCCTCCCGGTCCTGCCTATTTCCCAGATCTCCTGTGACAGCCAAGTGAATTAACCAAGTGGAACTGTTCTAAAAACCTTCAAGAGCTACTGACACAGTAGTGAAATCCTGTTACTATATAAACACTCCAGGTGTCACCCAACCTGATCAGCGCAAGGATCTCAATTCATTCCCATTGTAGGTGCTCCCCAGAGGAGTCTGCGTGGCTCCAGGGTGGGGCCAGACTTGGGTCCAAGGGCCAGCACTGCCACTTGGCACCAGTGTGATCTGAACAGTCTCTGGACCTCGTTTTCCGCACTCAGCAAATATTTTTTGCTCTGTGTCTATAAAATAGTGATAGCACAGCTACCCCGCAAAACAGCTGCTCTGTAAACAGCAATAGTAGGTCCTAGGTCCCTGCAACAACCTATTATGCCCACTGTACAGATGGGGGAATTGAGGCTTGGGGAAGTGGGATGATTATATAGCTAATAAGAGATGGAGCCTTCCCTCAAACTCAGGAAGTCAGATAACCAAGCTCCAAGGTTGTTCACACTAAGCTACACTGCCTCCCTTTAAATGTGGGTATCTATAGCTACTGTCTTCATTCATTCATCGAAGAAACACTTACAAGCACTGACTGTGTGCCAGGCACCAGGTGAGTCACTGAGGAATGAGGATGTCAATGAGTTGGATAAGTTCCCTGCTCTCAAGGAGAGGGGAAGACAAGGGTATTAGAGGGTGGCAAATGCTACAAAGAACAAACGGCTATGGGGGTTCATTCTGATGGTTGGGGAAGACCTCTCTGAAGACGAGACATGAGTGCCCAGAAGGGATCAATCTTAGGGGAAGGTTTCAGGAAGAGAATTCCAGAAGGAGGGAACAGTTAGTGCCAAGGTCCTTGTGGGGAACAGGCTTGGCAAATTCAAGGGACAGAGAGAAGGTCAGGGTGGCTGAAGCACCATGAAAGGAGGAGTGGCTGAAGAAGAACCAGGAATGGCAGGTAGGGGGTAAGTCAGGTACGGTTTTCTGGGCCTGAGTAAAGAGTTGGGGGTTACTCTAAGCTCAAGAAGAAGCCTTTGGAGGCTTAGGCACTTGAGTCACACATCTTATTTAAGGTTGCGCTGACAGCTACGTAGAGAATAGATTAAAGAGGGGAAGTATAGAAGCTGGGACGTTAATACAGATATAAAGAGACTATTATAGTTGTTGGTACAAGAAATGATGGTAGAAACAAAGGCTTGTGTCCACCAAAAGCCACGTGCAGGAATGTCCACGGCACCGTTATACATAATAGCCACAAGCTGGAAACAAGCCCCATGCCCATCAGCAGCAGAATGTTTAAACAAACTGTAAGACATTCACCCAGTGGAATACTACACAGCAGCGAAAAGGGGGAAACTCCCACTACCCACAAGAACACGGCACAATCTCCCAAACACGATGTTGAGAAGCCAGACAAAAAACAGTACATGAAAAAAAAAAAACAAACAAACAGTACATGCTGTTTAATTCCATTTATAGGAAGTCAAAACAGGCAGAATTAATCTGTGGTGATGGGGGCTGGGGAGTGGTTACCCTTGGGATGATCTCGACTGGGAGGGAGCGTGAGAGAGCAGCTGGCCTCTGAGTAATGCTCTCTATCTCGATCTACACGGTGGTTATGACTATGTTGGTATGTAAAATTCACTGAGCTGTGCACTTAAGATCTAAAACAAGAAAAACATTAAAAAGAAAAAACGATGATAGAGTGGGTCAGGCTGGCAGCAGAGAACGAACTCGACAGGTCTGGTCCCTCCCTTAGGATTTTGGAAGTGAAACTGGCCTCCTGGCGCTCTGTCCCATGACTTACGAGCAGCCCTCTCTCCTGTAGCTAAGGCTGTCACCCAAATGAGCGATGACTATGCAGCACCCACAGCCGCAAGAGACAGGATTCCCCAGGAGTGTAGGAAATCTCCAGCAAGAGGTCCAGAACAGTGAGCTCTGGCTTCCCACCCTGCCAGCTGAACCGGGAGGGCTTGGGCTCCAGAGGGAAAAGGCCTGATCCCATCCACGGGAGCCTCTGCAAACGGCGCTGACCAGTTTTAAACAACTTTCCATCTCTGTCAACCAAAGGGCCACGTCAGAACTGGAGGAACCGGGGCAGCCAGACTCCTTCTGCCTGTCTTCAGCCTGAGCTACCTGCACTGTGCTCCCCGTCGCATCAGAACGACTGCAGGTTGGGGTCCTGCTGCTCGGTGAAGCCTCCAGAAAGGACCCTGTGGGCCAGTGGAAGATGGGCTGAGAGGTGCTTTGCATCCTTGCAGTAAGATGAGTGTCTATAATATCACCTTTAAAACTTTAGGAAATTTTTTAAAGCAAGAAGAAAAAATACATTATATATACAATAATAATAATACACACACACACACACACACACACACACACAAATGGGGTCCCTTCCCAACTGCCTTTTTCACTTAATAACTGATCTTGACTATCTTCCAGTGCCATTTGAGAGACTTCAAGTGCATCTGTTTTATTTGCTCCATAATAAAGTAATAATCAATAAAGCTGGAATTCATTTGCTATACACAGTTCTAAGCCCTTCTCGTGTCTTTTTGCTTTTAATACTCACCTCAACCCTATGGGTCAGCTGTATAACTGTCATCCCCATTTTACACACGAGGAAACTGAGGCTCTCCAGAGGTCTGCCCAAGGACAGGACACAGTACTGTCTTAAATGTAAGTGCATCTGACGCCCAGGTCTGCCCTTGATCAGCACATGTGACAGCCTCAGGGTCCCACACGATGAAGGTGCTATGGTGTCTTGAATCAACAGGCCCCTCATCATACATCCAGATTGAGTCCATGTTTTCCCATTTGTTATACGACTGTGTTGAATAAGTCCTTGTGAATAGATAACCAGGGGTCAGCATGACTATTTTCTTAGGATAAATGCCTGGTTGTGGGACGGCTAGGTGGAAAGCTAAGCCCCCTGTCCAATTAACTGCCCTCCAGGAAGGCTGTGTCGTTGACTCTCCCACCAGCAGGGTGGGAACTGCCTGCCTTCACAACCCCGCCCCTCTGCTTGATAAAACCTCAGTCAAGAGTGACTCTCATCCTTCCTCTCTCTTTCCTCTCCTCGAACACAAAGATGCACCATTCGCTGAAGCCAACTACCAGACCACAGGCTCCCAGAAGGCGGAGACCACAACTCTCTCCTCTCTATGACCCTCCAAGCTCCAGCGGGTGGGGGAAGGCATTTGCACTGGGAAGAGGCCATGTCCTTAAAATAAAAAACAGATTCTCAGCTCCCAGCCTTGGCACATGTTGTTTGCTCTGCCTGGGTCACGCTTACTCCACTACCAGTCCTACTCATCCTCAGAGCTTCAGCTTTGACACCTTTGCCACCACTGCCACCATCTCCAGGAGGCCCTCCCTGCTTCCCCAGGTAGGTCAGGATGGCTTCTCGGCACCTCCGCAGCCCCATGTTCACCTCCGACAGTGTAACATGGACCACATCACATTACACTCAATTTCATCAAAACGGAGCCACCCTCATTATTTTATTAACCCTAAGAAACACACTGACCCAGTGCTTTCCTTTTCTCCAACAGCTTTGTTAAGATATAATTCATACACCATACAATTCACCCACTGAACCCGTACAACTCAATGGGTTTTAAAACATTCACAGAGGGCTTCCCTGGTGGCGCAGCGGTTGGGGGTCCGCCTGGCGATGCGGGGGACGTGGGTTCGTGCCCCGGTCCGGGGGTATCCCACATGCCGCGGAGCGGCTGGGCCCGTGGGCCGTGGCCGCTGGGCCTGTGAGTCCGGAGCCTGTGCTCCGCGGCGGGAGAGGCCGCAGCGGTGAGAGGCCCGCGTACCGCAAAAAAAACCAAAACAAAAAACAAAAAAACATTCACAGATATGCATGATCATCACCACGTCGATTTTTACAGCATTTTCATCACCCCCCAAAGAAACCCTGTACTCATTAGCTATCACCTCCCTGTCCCTCTATCCCACACCCTTAACCCAATCATAGGAAACTAATCCACTTTCTGCCTCCGGAGGTTTCCCTATTCTGAATTTTTAAATGAATGGAATCATGTAACATGTGAACGGATGTGACTGGCTTCTTTCACTTAGCATAATATCTTCAAGGTTCATCCACATTGTAGCACGTATTGGTACTTTATTCCTTTTTATGGTAGAATAATATTTCATTTAGGGATAGAACACATTTTGTTTACCTATTCATCAGCTGATGGACATTTGGCTATTTCCACCTTCTGTCTATCGTGAATTATGATGCTGTAAACGTTTGTGTACATGTTTTTATGTGGACATACGTTTTCATTTCTCTTGGGTATATGCCTAAGAATCACAATGCTTTCTTATCATTTTATTTCTACTTATTTTATTTTTTTTCTACTTATTTTTAAAGTGCTTTTAGACTTATTTAGACAACAATATTTTACCACATATCACTCTGGCACATACTTTAAAAAAAAGAAGCAAAATACATCAGCTAAGATATTCCAAAAATGTTTTCAATACAAAGCCTGGATCTTCTAATTCATTTTTAAAATCATAGTTGCCTGCGTCCATGTTTTCCTGTAAGCTACTGTCCTCTGTGCCATTCTTGTATTAGCCATACAAGAATTCTCAAAAGAGAGCTCCACTGTCATCTCCGGTCAAGACTAACCTCATCCTGACTGCTGCTGGTCAACGGTGATTTCACACCATTGATCATAAGATGCATCCTGATCTGGGAGAGGTTAATGTGTGGGAAAATGTGTGCCTTAGAATTGATGAAACACGGTCATTTCCTGTCTGCTTGTCTGTATCCCGCACAAAAGATCACAAGTGTCTCGAGGACAGGAACCAATCTTATCCACCCTTGTACTCATTCCCACTTTCAGTCAACAGAAATATATGAAGCACCTGGCCCACACATAATACATTCTTAATGAAAATATATCAAACGAATGAATGAATGTTGACCTACTTTGGAAAATGGAACTCACCTCCTAGCTGGGGGACCACCATCAATTTGTTTCATCTCTCTGAGTTGTTTCCCCATCTATGAGATGAGGTAATGATAAGGATGAAAATGAGCTCACGTGTGCAATGAACCTAGGAGAGTCCCTGGCACAGAGCAGGCTACTGAAAAATATTTGTGGAATCAAAGGATGAATAACTGAATGAGAAAAATTTTTTTAATTTATTTAATTTATTTATTTTTGGCTGTGTTGGGTCTTCATTGCTGCGCGCGGGCTCTCTCTAGTTGCGGGGAGCGGGGCTACTCTTTCTTGAGGTGCACAGGCTTTTCACTGGAGTCGCTTCTCCTGTTGCGGAGCACCGGCTCTAGGCGCACGGGCTTCAGTAGTTATGGCACACAGGCTCAGTAGCTGTGGCTCGCGGGCTCTAAAGCTCAGGCTTAGTAGTTGTGGCGCACAGGTTTAGCTGCTCCACGGCATGTGGGATCTTCCCGGACCAGGGCTCGAACCCGTGTCCCCTGCATTGGCAGGAGGATTCTTTTTTTTTTTTTTTTTTTTTGTGGTACGCGGGCCTCTCACTGCTGTGGCCTCTCCCGTTGCGGAGCACAGGCTCCGGACGCGCAGGCTCAGCGGCCATGGCTCACGGGCCCAGCCGCTCCGCGGCATGTGGGATCTTCCCGGACCAGCGCACGAACCCGCGTCCCCTGCATCGGCAGGCGGACTCTCAACCACTGCGCCACCAGGGAAGCCCGGCAGGAGGATTCTTAACTACTGCGCCACCAGGGAAGCCCAAGAAAATAATTATTATTGCAGCTAAAATTTATCACACACTTTCCCGTGTGCCAGACACTGTTGTATGCACTTTATGTGTGTGAACTCCTTTTTCTAACCCCCATTTCATCCTCACAACAAGCTTGCAAGGTAGGTACTAATATTATCCCCAGCTAAATGAGGACAATGACAAATGAGGAAACTGAGGCATGGAGCAGTGAATCAATGAATAAGTGAATACAGGAATGAACAAGTGTTGGACCTACATTAAAATCCCAGGCATCCAATCTCTAGAGGGGTAAGCTGGTCAGTCCCTTCACCTCTCCAAGCCTCACCCCTGTCTGTAAGATGGGGAAGTAAATCACCTGCACCTCACAGGTAGGTGCTGAAGAGGAAGTGAGTAAGCATTAAGTAAGCATCTGACTCAGGTGCAAAGGGGCAAGATGAAGCCTGACCCATCTGATAGGAAAATCCCTTCATTGCTTGGCCAGGTGACCTTGGGCAAGTCATGTAACTTCTCTGAACCTCATTTCCTCAGCTGTAAAAAGGGGATACCCTACACCCCCAAGGTGGCGATGAGGCAGCCTGCAATGACACCCGCAAAGTCCCTAGCTCAGCCAGTGACTGCCTCAGAGAAAGTCTCACGATGACGAGTGGCCCTCACCCAGCCAGACCAGCTTTCCAGGACAGCTCATCAGCTGAAACGGGCTCCTCCCTCTGGAGGCAAGTCCAACACGTGCCTGCAGCGGCAACCTTTCAAGCTGTCAGACAGGCAGGGCACAACCCAACGGGTGCACTCTTGCTTCCCCCAGATGAATAAATCATTACAGGAGAGTGGTATGCATCCCACCAGCATCCATAAGGACCTGAATTATATATGAAGGCAGCAAAAGCAATTTATCCCAGACACATGCAAGTCATAAAATGGGAGTTCTTGGGCACCCAAGACAATTTTCAGATATTGCAGTTTTTATCAAAGCAAAAAGGTCCCCAAAGGAGCACCCTGCACCACGGGTGCAGGGATGCCTTAATCGAGCTTATTTATTATCAGAGGAGAGAAATCTACTCTCCCTCCCGGTTCTGCAACGTCCCCCCACCTGCCGCCCCAGCATGGCTGCTTCTCAGCTCAGGAGCCCTGGGATTTGAGGGTGAGCTGCCAAGAGCAGCCACCTGCCTGGTGGAAAACATCTGCTGGCAGGCCGGGAGCGGGACCAGGTGTGCTCCAGATCCCTGGAGGGAGAGGCGAGAGGAAGAGGGAATTGCAAGACGAGAAAATGGTCCGGTAGCAAGAGCTCTAAGCCGGAGCTCCAGAGTCCCACCTTCGCCACTGATTACATGGGGGGAAACCGAGGCACTGAAAGGTTGGTCAAGGTCACGTGGAGAGAGAGGGGAGGAGCTGGAATGACAACCCAGTTACATTCAACAGACATTTATTCAGTTTCTACAGTGTGCTGGCCCTAGGGATGCATGGTAGAGATGCGCACGTGACTTGCGGCTGCCCCTTCCAACAGTCGCCCTCCGTCCCTGGGCTTCTGCTCCCCCTGGCTGTCTTGCTGCTGATGCTCAAATGTGCCAAATGCACTCCTATCTTAGGGCTTTTGTATGTGCTGTTCCTTTTTTTTTTTTTTTTAAACATCTTTATTGGAATATAATTGCTTTACAACGGTGTGTTAGTTTCTGCTTTATAACAAAGTGAATCAGTTATACATATACATATGTTCCCATATCTCTTCCCTCTTGCATCTCCCTCCCTCCCTCCCACCCTCCCTATCCCACCCCTCTAGGTGGTCACAAAGCACCTAGCTGATCTCCCTGTGCTATGCGGCTGCTTCCCACTAGCTATCTATTTTACGTTTGGTAGTGTATATATGTCCATGCCACTCTCTCACTTTGTCCTAGCTTGCCCTTCCCCCTCCCCGTATCCTCAAGTCCATTCTCTAGTAGGTCTGTGTCTTTATTCCCATCTTGCTCCTAGGTTCTTCATGACCATTTTTTTTTCTTAGATTCCATATATGTGTGTTATCACATGGTATTTGTTCTTCTCTTTCTGACTTCACTCTGTACGACAGACTCTAGGTACATCCACCTTTCTACAAATAACTCAATTTCGTTTCTTTCTTTGGCTGACTAATATTCCATTGTATATATGTGCCACATCTTCTTTAGCCATTGATCTGTTGATGGACACTTAGGTTGCTTCCATGTCATGGCTATTGTAAATAGAGCTACAATGAACATTTTGGTACATGACTCTTCTTGAATTATGGTTTTCTCAGGGTATATGTCCAGTAGTGGGATTGCTGGGTGGTATGGTATAGTTCTATTTTTAGTTTTTTAAGGAGCCTCCATACTGTTCTCCATAGTGGCTGTATCAATTTACATTCCCACCAACAGTGCAAGAGGGTTCCCTTTTCTCCACACCCTCTCCAGCATTTATTGTTTGTAGATTTTTTGATGATGGCCATTCTGACTGGTGTGAGATGATATCTCATTGTAGTTTTGATTTGCATATCTCTAATGATTAATGATGTTGAGCATTCTTTCATGTATTTGTTGACAATCTGTATATCTTCTTTGGGGAAATGTCTATTTAGGTCTTCTGCCCATTTTTGGATTGGGTTGTTTGTTTTTTTGATATTGAGCTGCATGAGCTGCTTGTGTATTTTGTAGATTAATCCTTTGTCAGTTGCTTCATTTGCAAATATTTTCTCCCATTCTGAGGGCTGTCTTTTCGTCTAGTTTATGGTTTCCTTTGCTGTGCAAAAGCTTTGAAGTTTCATTAGGTCCCATTTTTTTATTTTTGTTTTTATTTCCATTTCTCTAGGAGGTGAGTCAAAAATGATCTTGCTGTGATTTAGGTCATAGAGTGTTCTGCCTATGTTTTCCTCTAAGAGTTTGATAGTGTCTGGCTTTATATTTAGGTCTCTAATCCATTTTGAGGTTATTTTTGTGTATGGTGTTAGGGAGTGTTCTAATTTCATTCTTTTACATGTAGCTGTCCAGTTTTCCCAGCACCACTTATTGAAGAGGCTGTCTTTTCTCCACTGTATATTCTTGCCTCCTTTATCAAAGATAAGGTGACCATATGTGTGTGGGTTTATCTCTGGGCTTTCTATCCTGTTCCATTGATCTATATTTCTGTTTTTGTGCCAGCACCATACTATTTTGATGACTGTAGCTTTGTAGTATAGTCTGACCACTGGTTTCAGTTTTCCACCATTGAGCACGATGTTGGCTGTGGGTTTGTCATATATGGCCTTTATTATGTTGAGGAAAGTTCTCTCTATGCCTACTTTCTGCAGGGTTTTTATCATAAATGGGTGTTGAATTGTGTTGAAAGCTTTCTCTGCATCAGTTGAGATGATCATATGGTTTTCCTCCTTCAATTTGTTAACATGGTATATCACATTGATTGATTTGCATATATTGAAGAATCCTTGCATTCCTGGGATAAACCCCACTTGATCATGGTGTATGATCCTTTTCATGTGCTGTTGGATTCTGTTTGCTAGTATTTTGTTGAGGATTTTTGCATCAATGTTCATCAGTGATATTGGCCTGTAGTTTTCTTTCTTTGCAACATCTTTGTCTGGTTTTGGTATCAGGGTGATGGTGGTCTCGGAGAATGAGTTTGGGAGTGTTCCTCCCTCTGCTATATTTTGGAAGAGTTTGAGAAGGATGGGTGTTAGCTCTTCTCTAAATGTTTGATAGAATTCGCCTGTGAAGCCATCTGGTCCTGGGCGTTTGTTGGAAGTTTTTAAATCACAGTTTCAATTTCAGTGCTTGTGATTGGTCTGTTCATATTTTCTATTTCTTCCTGGTTCAGTCTCAGAAGGTTGTGAATTTCTAAGAATTTGTCCATTTCTTCCAGGTCGTCCGTTTTATTGGCATAGAGTTGCTTGTAGTAATCTCTCATGATCCTTTGTATTTCTGCAGTGTCAGTTGTTACTGCTCCTTTTTCATTTCTAATTCTATTGGAGTTTTCTCCTTTTTTTTCTTGATGAGTCTGGCTAATGGTTTATCAATTTTGTTTATCTTTTCAAAGAACCAGCTTTTAGTTTTATTGATCTTTGCTATCATTTCCTTCATTTCTTTTTCATTTATTTCTGATCTGATTTTTATGATTTCTTTCCTTCTGCTAACCCTGGGTTTTTTTTGTTTTTGCTGCTCCTTCTGCCTGGAATGCTGTTTCTCCAGATCTTTGCATAATTGACCCCCTCCCCTCGTGGTCTTTGCTCAAATGTCACCTTCTCAGGGAGGACTACCCTGACTACCTTATCCAAACTCGCAAGCCCCTCCCTTGCCCTGAGGCTCCATCACCTTGTCACATGTTGGGTTGTCCAGAAGCAAACACAGTGTGTAGAGGGGAAAGCAGGTTGAGAAAAGAGGGGAAGATCAACTGTTTTGGTTGACAAAGCCTCCTCCATGTGAGCAAAGAGCTCTGCAGACAAGTATTGTCCCCCAAAATGTCCCGAGTCAGTCTGAAATGTACCCCCCCACCGCAGTCACTGGATGCAGGTTGCCCTGGAAAAGGTGTGAGCTTGGCAGGGTGTCTCTGTGGCTCAGGCTGACCCTGAAGGAGCTGACAGGTGCGGGCTGTCTGCTGACCACCCCCCCTGCAGCCAACCAGCAAGTCCTTCTTTGTCAGGGCACGTGGGTGGAACATCCCCATGTCTACAGCATCCCTAATCCTGCTTGAAATCTCTTCCCAGCACTTACCACCACCCAATACTGTATATAACTATGTATTTACTTATTATCTTTCTGCACAACTCGACTCTTGTCTTCAAGGATATAAGCAATGGCTGTCTTGTTCTCCTTGCCTAGAACACTGCTTGGCATAGAGCAGATACCTAATAAAAATGTGCCCAATTAATGAATGAATGAGTACCTCCCACTGCTCCCAACTTAACAGGGACGACTGGACAGTGAATGGTTACATTTCAGCATGGTAAGCACGGTCAAAGGGGATATCCCAAGGGCAACGGGTGGCCCCTAACCCAGCCTGGGATGGGGAGTGTCCAGGGAAGGCTGTCTGACTCCAAGTCCACTGCTATTCCAACTTCACCAGGACAGAACAGGTGATGTAAAAGCAGCTGCCAAAGCACTCAGGGCTCCTCCATAATCTTGATGTGTCAGGTACGGTTGCTTAACCATTTCATGTTTTTATATACTGCCTCTCCGACCACGTTACAACTTCTCTGAGCCCAGGGAGCATGTCTTACATTTCTTTTTTTTATCCCCCTCAGTGGGAGGAGTGTGGTGTTTTGTGCACCACTGACACTCATTGCATAATTACTGAATATATGAATCAGGCCTGTAAGGATGAAGCAGCGTGGCTATGGGTGACTAGGTTTTCTGACCTCCAGTTGGGACACAAGGTCTATAAAAATAAAAACAGCTCTCGCTTAGTGAGTGCCAGCTCCAGCCAGATGCTGTGCCAAGCCCTTTGCATATATCACACTATCAGTTCTCATGGCAGCCTTGCAAGGTAGAGGTCTGAATATTGTCTCCATTATACAGATGAGGAAACTGAGGCCCAGAGAGGGGAAAACATTTTCCCAAAATCACATAGTCAATAAGTGGTCAAGCTGCCAGACAAGCCTGCGCTGATGCTCTTAACCATTACACTGACCTTTTAAGGTTAACAAGACAGTTTTAAATCAGGATAGAATCATAAAACCTGGGTTGTGAGATCAAACATCTCCATCAGCCTGAAGTCACTAGGGCCTCTGGGTATTCAGGTCGGGGAGCATATGACAAATGGCCACTCAGCCCCATTCATTCTCATCTCTGTAGTGATTCCTGATGTCTTCTCTCAGTCACTGATTGTGTCTCCACTAGAAGAAAGAACCAGAAGCTGTCTCCCAAAGAGATTTATGTGACAGCATGAAGGTTGGGTGATTGCACCCAGATCATTACAAATATGGAAACCTGGCTTTCTCAGCACACAGCATGGTATCATCTCTAGGGATTAGACTCACATTAGCCACACTTTGAGACTGATGTGTAAACCAGATGACAACTTGTTCATGTGCAAAGAGAAATTACTACAGTAGGGATTGGTTCAGAAAGTCTACACAACCAGTACTTTCTCTCCTGGTAAGAAGACCAGCCTGGGGGAATAAATAATCATCTGGTTTCTTGATGAATAAAATCAGGACAAGGAGAGACAATGTTTAGTGGCAGTAGACTGAGATGGCTGGGAGCAAGCATTTCATGGAATAGATAGTTCAGATGGCATCATAACTAGTACAAGTCAACTGGCAGCAATATCTGCATCCATCCTGTGGCAGAGATTTTTGGTTGTTGCCAAAAGGCCATTGTCAATTCCCTTTCCCATGGTTGCTTCACACTGTAGAGATTAGATAAACATACACTCACTTTCCTTAGAACTATGGGTGGTCATAGCTGGCCAATGAAACACAATGGCAAGTCATCTTAGGGGGTTCTGGGAAGATATTCGCCTTCCTGGTGAAAGGTACAGAGGCAAGAGAAGAGCTCACTGGTACTACCTCTTTCCCCTTCTTTTTGCTTAAGCATGGATGTGATACCTGGAGCTGCAGTAGCCATCTTGCAACTATGAGGAAGATGAAAAGCCAATGTGCTAAGGTTTATGGAATGGAAACCTTAGACACATGGCTCATTGATAATATTGCTGATCTGCTGCACCAAACCTGAAACTTCCTACATCCAGACTTCCCATTAGAGAAGATCATTAAATGTCTTTGTTGCTTAATCCACTGTTGTTTCAGTTACCTGGTGCATGATTACAAATCACTCCAAAATTAAGTGGCTTTAAACAGCAACCATTATTACCTCTCATGATTCTGTGAGTTGACTGGGCTCAGCAGGGCAGTTCTTCTCTCCACGTGGTGTTGACTGGGGTTGCGATCATCTGGAAACTCGACTGGGCTGAACGTCCAAAGGAGCTTGCTCACGTGCCTGGCAGCTGGCTGACAGCTCAGCCTTTCTCTGTATGGCTTGGGTTTCTCACAGCATGGCAGCTGGGGCCCAAAAGGGAGTCTTCCAAGTGTGCAAAAGTAGAAGTTGCACATCTTTTGCAGCCCAGCCTCAGAAATTACAGAGCATCACTTCCACTTCATTTTATTTTTCAAAGTAAGTCACAGGGCGAGCCCAGATTCAAGAGGAAGGGAAGGAGACACTGCCTCTTAATGAGAGGAGTGGCAAGGAAGTTCCAGCCACCTTTAATTGACCACAGTTATCAACCTGCTTTCATACGACTTGTGGCTGAAAGCATTTCTCTAAATGCAGCCTTGCAAAGATCAAGACTCCCTCTCCACCGGGACAACCTGCAGTGGCTACACTGCCAAGGTGGGCATTTGCAACTCTGTCCTTTAGGCCCCCATGGCAGATCATGATGGATACAACCTTGCTTTAAATATGTTAACACATTCAGTCACATAACAGACAAGTCTTGCAGGCCTAGGAGCCATTCTGTCTCTTTAAGGTGACCCTGCATTGCTCTGCTTTGACCTATAATATATTGACTTAATGGTTTAACTCTCAGAAGGCAATCTTTACTCCCTGTGTTTTTCAAGTGCTTGAGAAAACATCACTGTAGTCCCCTAAACCTGGCAACAATCTCCATCAAGATGATTATCCTTTTTGCCCGGTCTGTATTGTAGCGTCGCTGAAAGAATCAGACGGGATGACGACTGGAAAAGTACCTTGGAATGGTTAAGAGGGATTATTACTATCATATTCAAATAAGCATGTTGTGTTAGTTACGGCTTTTTTGGTAAAAGTGACATAAAACCCAATTCGATCCAGTTTATGCAAAAGGGAGAAAGGTTGGCTGGAAGTCTGAGGGAGTCTTTCCAGTTTCAGGCATGGTGGGATCCAGCAACTGAAACATCGTCAGCAGGACCTATTTTCTCTCCACCTCTTGGTCCCGATCTCCTCCAGGTTGCTTCATTTCTCAACAGGACAAGCTGCCAACAACTTCAGGTGCATATCCTCCTAACTCTTTAAACAAAAGTCCTCCTCTTGACCATTATGGGTCCAAGCTGAGCAACATGCCCATCTCTTAACCAATCCTTATGGCTAAAGGCATGTAACGGGAAGGGGAGACACATGTTATAAAGTATGGATGCTTTGACAGGTACACCGTGAGTGAGCAGTGAACACAGATGTGCAGAGAGAAGCAGGGAGTGGAGTGGTCATGGCAAGAAGTGGAAGAGAAAGACTGTGCGGCTCCATGAGGAAAGGGAGGGTGGGACTGCCCTCCCTGGCTTTTTGTTTCTATCCTTGAGGAGCGAGTCAATCTTGGTAGAAGACATTTAAAGAGACTCGGTACTGATCTCAAATTTACATAGCAAACTGGGGGGAAGAAAAAGGGATTGAGTTGGAAATTTATCTTGAAAAATGAAACTAAAGCTTATCAACCTAACAAAATTTAGGTTACCATTTCAACAACACTTGAATTCTTGTGAAGAACGGTAAGTGAATTAAGTAGTAAGGGTGTTTTTGGGGTAATTTTTCTGACAAAATCCTTCACTTCAGCTTTGGTTTTCATAGCATGATAGCAAAAAGGTCATTTAAAAAAATATTCAAGGGCTTCACCAATTTTTCCTAAGGCCTTCTTGAATCTTTTGATATTTAAATCTTTCTCTTTTGAAGTGCTCACCGTGTCATTTTCCTTGTCCTTTTTTTTTCCCTTCAACTGTTAACTCTTTGGGGGGAGGGATGTTCGAAACACTGAATAACCGATATGACAGAGTGGAATGATCAACAGTCACCACAACAGCCAGCGTGGCTGAATCTGTGGGTTCTGGCTGTGGGTATCGGTACTGATTGTTCTAAGACCACCAGACTCCCAGGGGTTGTCTGTGATTTTTCTGTTCTTTCAGCATGTTTCATCAACTTCATGGAATCCTGCACTTTGGGCAAGATTTCCAGTCAAACATCTGCAGTTGGATACACTGCATATGCACCAGGGTCAGACAGTCAGTGAGAGGCTGATTCTCTCCGACAGGAGGACTCATTTGCTATAAGAAACAGCAATCCCTACCAGGACACGTGATGGGCACTCAAAATTCAGGGGGTCCTTCAGAGAGACTAAGCCACAAGGAAGCTGATGTGGTAGAAAAGAATTCATGCTAGTATTAATCATTAAAATTTTTAACAATTGATGTTGTATAATTACTGAAAGAGCTGGAGGACAACTTTTACATCTCTACACAACTCCATCATCTCCAGGACTCAGATGATAAATACTCAATAACAAAGACCTCCTGAGTTTTGTGTGTGAACTAGCTTGCATGGATTGCCCTTTCTTGCAGGCAATAAGCCTTGCCAAAGACAGTCAGGATTTATGCACAGGGTCACCAGATGGTTTCAACAGAAATATCAGAACGACTTGGAGAAAATACGATGACCATGAATGGGTCTGATAGTTTCTGAATTTGTTTCCTAAGTGAAATGCTCAAATATTAGCCTACATGGTTCAAACTGGAAATCCTATTTATAAAATTCAGGACAGATCCTTTACACAACTGTAGTCTTTAGCCCACCGATTCAGAGAGGTGTGGGGCTTCCCTTGCTAATCATGGGACAGAAAACAGAGTAAACACAGAAGAGGGAAAGGAGCAGCTGAATTGATGAATTCTCCATCTCGTCTCTTTGCTGAGGCTTTGAGTTCTGATCCTCGGACTTAGGGGGGCAGGGCTGGGGTGGTTACAGGTCCCTGGGTATCTTCCTGGCCTCAGTTTTGAGGAACAACAGCAATTATTTCATGTTCTGCAATGCTAATTAACTCGAATCAGTTAAAGGCTTGCCCAGATCAGAAACAGTTCTGAAAATAGACTTGTGAATTCTGAACTTTCCTTAATTAACATGTTAACATACATCCTTCCCATGCCTCAAGTCAAAGCTTTTTCAATCTTGGGAATAGAAAAGCAAGAGCATCTGAAGCTAGCAATCATCGGCTCTCAAAAGAGTCTAGCAGTACAAAGCTGTAGTTCTACAGCCTGACAGGTGTGGATGTAAATCTTGGCTCTGGTACTTGCTAACTGCGTGACCTTGGGTAAGTCATTTAACTTGTGTGTGCCCCAGTTTTCCAATCTGTAAAATGAGGAAAATAATAGTATCTACCTCATGGGGTTTTTGTATTAAGTATAAATGTTTTCAAGACCTAACACATAATGAACATCTAAAAATTATTATGTATCTGACCCAGTGGGTAGACAATCTAGACTTTTTTCCCCTACTGGGCCATTATTCTTCCTTGTAGTAATAGCCCCTTGGGCTTCCTTGGAGTAATCACCCCTTCTCTGCTCAGGGTGGTTCAAGAGGGACTAAATAAATTCACCCCAACTCCAGGGCTGAAACTATGTATTAGTTTGCTAGGGCTTCACAGACTGGGTGACTTAAACAACCAACATTTCTCACAGTTCTGGAGGCTAAAGGTCTGAGATCAAGGCTTTTGCAGGGTTAATATCTTCTGAGGCCTCTCTCCTTGGCTTGCAGATGGTCATCTTCTCCCTGTGTCTTCACATGGTCTTCCCTCTGTATGTGTCTGTGTCCTAATTTCCTCTTCTTGTGAGGACACCAGTCATATTGGATTAGGGCCCAACCATATGACCTCATTTTACCTTAATTACCTCTTTAAAGACCCTATCTCCAAAATACAGTCACATTATGAGATACTGGGGGGTTAGGACTTCAACATATGAATCTGAGGGAGACAAAACTCAGCCCATAAAAACTTGTGACCCAGATCTGGCCAAAATATTTCCCTTTCCCTGGTCAGAGAGATTGATTCAATCCAAGACATTTTTTAAAAACTTAAGTACAGACAATTTCTTCATTTGCAAGATTGTGTGTTGCAAAAAGAAAGTGTGGAATGGAATTGCTGGGGTCACCACATGGAAAGGACCAATACAAAAGAAAACATAACAGAGAGATGGAAAGAGAGAGACAGTCCTGATGTCATCATTTGAGCCCCTGGAGCCAGCTGAGCCTGAAGCTCAAATGACAGTTCATTCATATAATTCACTACACATCCCCTTTTGTGACTTTAGTCACTTTGAACTGGGTTTCTGTCACTTCCAACCAAAGAAGTCTTGCCTAGCATAGCCCCTACTTAGTTATTAAGCAGCTTGTAGATCCCAAAGAAGCAGAATGAAAAGGAGAGGATCGAGAGAGAGGACTGCAAAGTGGAAGGAATATTTACAGAAAAAACTAGGTAGGAATCATGAGCATATATTACAGAGGACGGGGTAGCTTTAAGAACAGATGTGTATTCCTTTCAGCCTAATGTAATAAATTTGACCGCACAGTACTGGAGGCAAGTAGTTCTTCACTAAGCCACAGTCTTCTGAGAGGCAGTAATAGTATCTTGTTCAGATGCAATGTATCCCAAGTGCCTAGGTGCTCAAAAGTATTTGTGGATTTGAATGAGCTTACTAAGAAATCTTTTGCATTTTATGATTTAACATAGGCACCCTTTAAATAATGAATTTGCCATAGCATTATATTTGCAAACTCCCAGTGTACTCATTGTTGGAGAATTACACTGATAATCACACAGTTGTTGAGTATTAATTTTAATGAGGCCTAATAACTCAAAGAGGAAATTTCAAGTGCATCCTCTCACCATTAGCTGACCCGTAACTGGCTCCTTCTTTACCCATAAATCGCATTACAATTCTCTGTTGCAATCTGGAACTGCTTTGCTTGGGATCCATTACAGCCCCTCGTGAAAGAGGTTTGGGTGGGAGAAGGCAAGAAGGTGTGTTTACAACATTGGACAGCAGCATGGAGTGAGAAGAGTCTGGCCTCCTCTACTTGGCTTACGGCACTGGAGAAGAACCCTGAACTTGGGAGATGCTAAGTTTCTATCAAGCTGCTGGTTCCCTGCCCATCCTCCCCTCTAGAGAGAGATTATTCCTTACCCTGGAAGGTAAGTAAATGTCTCTGGAATATGGGGCTTGCTGTAGGTTTACTGCCCTACAAAGGTAGGCAAGTATCCTCCAGGAAGAAAAGGGAACTTTCTTATCTTGGAATGCCTCCTGGGAGAGAGAGTTTCTCTATCTTCAGCTTGCTATTCAATCAGCCTTGAACAAAACTTATCAGTGTCCGTTCCCGGGAAGGCCCAGACCGTACAAGAACCCAGTGAATCCAGGGAGAACTCTCTCCCAACAGACATGTGCGGAGGTGACGATGACACAGGATGGAAGGAACCTGGATCCCTGAATCACCAGATGGAGGAGAGCCTTTGCCAACTCACATGAGGCTTTATCTGAGCAAAATATAAACTTTTGTGATGTTCGACCACTGAGATTTCAGGTCTCATCTACTGTGGCAGCTAGCATTAATAATCCTAACAAAGATGACTTTAACATACATTGAACAAATTATACGTGTATGGGAAATAAGAGAGCTAGAAAATATACAGTAAACTCCAAATGACAAGGATGGGGTGGGATTTGGGAGAGGGTAGAAGATTATGAAGCAGTTGTCACCTTACTAGTGACAGTATGAAAGGAAACAGAACTTGAGAGACAAGCCACAGCCGTCCAGGACCACATCCCCCCAGACTCAGCATATCCAAGTGTAATCAGCCCACCTCAGTCATGAGCAGCCATACTGGAGCAAAAGCCGAGGATGACTTTCACACCAGTTTAGACATTTTCAGATCATCCTAAGCTCAATTACGGCTAAACCAATAACAAGCCCCAAACATCATTATTGGAAAATCACCAACCAGGCCCGCTAATTGTATCTGTGGCCTCTTCACCATATTAGTAAAGCAATAAGTGCAGCATGATCCCAGGGGATAACTATTCACAAGGCCAATTTCCTTAGGGGGAGACTTTCATATTGCACCAGCTTGGAACTAATGCGTCTCGGGAAATCAACTGTCAGATCAATAACATTTGCAACCAGAAAATATTTGGAGCAAACAGTGGGGTACAGCCTGCAGTTGAGACCGATGTGATCCTTACCTGACACTTTCAAGCTGTCGTGACTCAGAGCCTTTGGGGTCAATTTGGAGATACTGTTCACATTCCCTGGCAAGACACAAAGAAGCCCTATTATAAGACTTTGCAACTCTTTCCTGGGAAGCTCACCATATTATCACTAAACTGAAAAAAGAAAACAACATTACTAAGCTCCTTCTGTGCTCCAAGCTTGATGCCTTGAGCAGTGTACACAGAAGTAAGTGGTCTTTATGGAAGTCTGGAAGGAATTCAAATTCCAGATCTGAAGCTTCCTAAGGCAGTTTTCTTTACTTCTCTGAGTCTCAATTTTCAAATCTGCACAATAGAAATAATAATACCTATTTTCCAAAAGTGTTTTGATCATTGAAGAGGGATGTAAAGTGACCAGCGTAGTGTGTGGCACATAGTTCGTGCTTATTTAATAGTTACTGCTGGGCTTCCCTGGTGGCACAGTGGTTGGGAGTCCACCTGCCGATGCAGGGGACACGGGTTCGTGCCCTGGTCCGGGAGGATCCCACATGCCGCGGGGCGGCTGGGCCCGTGGCCATGGCTGCTGGGCCTGAGCGTCTGGAGCCTGTGCTCCGCAACAGGAGAGGCCAGAGCTGTGAGAGGCCTGCGTACCGCAAAAAAAAAAAAAAAAAAAAAAAAAAAAGACGTATCAAAAAGTATGATAGGTAGCTAAAGCTCTAGTTAGGCAAAAACTTACAGCTTTTTTTTTTTCTTTTTTAATTTTTTGGCCATGCCTCGCAGCATGTGGGATCTTAGTTCCCCAACCAGGGATTGAACCTGTGCCCCCTGCAGTGTAAGCATGGAGTCTTAACCACTGGACCCCCAGGAAAGTCCCACAGCTTTAAGTGGATATATTAGAAAACAAGATAGGATGGAATCAATGATATAAATATCCATCTCAAGAAGTTAGAAAAAGAACAACAAATCAAAGTAGAAGGAAGAAAATAGCAAAGATAAAAGCAAAAAATCAATGAAACAGAAAACAAACTTACAATAGAGAAAATCAACAAAGCCCAAAATTGGTTCTTCAAAAAGGCTAATAAAATTGATAAATGCCAATCAAGATCCTATGGGCATTGAAAAGATAACGATATGATTATAAACAACTTTATACCATTAGAATTTGACAATGTAGATGAAGTATGCAAATGAGAAAAACACACCTTACCAAAACTGACATAAGAAGAAATAAAATATCTGAATACTTCTATATCTATTAAAGAAATTGAATCTGTAATTAACATTCCCACAAAGAAATATCTAGATCCAGATATTGAATCCTTCCAAGCATTTAAACAAGACATAATACTGACCTTACTACACAACACCTACTAGGAAATAAAAAAAATGAAACATTTCTCAATTCATTTTTTAAGGTCAACATAACCTTGATATGAACACCTGGATACCAAAACCTGACAAGGAAACTATAAGAAAAAAAAGTACAGTCCAAACTCTCTCTCAGACCCAGATGCAAAACTCCCAAACAAAATATTATCAAATCAAATGCAGTTATACATAAAAAGGATGCTAGATCATGACCAAGTTTGGTTTATCCCAGGACTACAAAGTTGATTTCACATTTGAAAAGAAATCACTATAATTGTCCACATTTATGGAACAAATGTCAAAAGAGAATACAGAATCATCTCAATAGATAAAGCATGTGAAAAAGTCAAATACCCATTTATGGTTTAATCTTAGCACACTAAGATACTTTTGATAAAGGGTAGCTACAAAAAACTAGCACCAACATCACATGTAATGGTGAAATAGTGAAGATTTTCTCTATGAGGTTGGGAATGAGTTAGGGATACCCATTACACCACTTCTAACCCACCATATCAGAAGTTCTGCAGACCAGCTGTTCAGCCCATGCTCTCTGGCAACTTCCTTTGCCACCCAGAGGTAGGCCACTCCTATAGGTCAGGTGTGGCCCACATCTTCCTGTTTCTCCATCATTGGTGGACTGCGTATTTCTATGGGGCCCACACCTTCTCCAAATAGCTCTGAATTTCAGCCTAGGCAGTGGGGATGGGGGCCCTCTTAAGTTTCCAAGCATCTTTATTTATTCACTATCTCTTGGCCCCAGGGGTAGTAACAACTTTCTGTAGTTGCTCCTGCTGTACCCCTTAGTCATCTTCTACCCTTTTAAATAATGATCCGCCTTTTTACTAGTCAACACATTTTTATATTAAATTTTCCCTATTCAAATTACTGGTCCAGCTTCCGTCTCTTCATTGGACCCTGACTGATACAAGACCTAAATAAATGCAAGAATAAATAATATTCATGGATTGGAAGACTCAACATTCTAAAGAAGTCATTCTAAGTTGAGCTATAGATTTTAACAAAACCTCAGTCAAAATCCCAACAGGTTTCTTTTTGTTTGCATTGATAAGTTAATTCCATAATGCATATGGAAATAAAAAGGGCCAAGAAGATCCAAGATAATCTCGATGATGAACTAAGTTGGAAGATTTATACTTTCAGATATTAAAAACTATAATGAAGCTACAGTAATTAAGACAGTGGGGTAATGGTGCAAGGTAGATGAACAGATCAGTAGAAGAGAATACAGTCCAGAAACAGACTTATAATATATGGTTACTTGATTTATGACAAAGAGACCATTGCAGTGTGGTAGGGAAAGATACTATTTTTCAAAACTGGGGCTCAGTCAGTGGAAATCTACATGGAAAAAAGAAAGTATCTTGCTTCACACTATATATAAAATCAATTCCAGGGGGATGGTAGACCTTAAATGTAAGGATACAAAAATAAAGCTTCTGAAAGATAAACCTAGAATAAGCAAAGATTTTTTTCAACAGGACCTACAAAACACTAATTTAAATGATTGATAAATTAGACTTCATTAAAATTAAGAACTTCTGTTCATTAAACTCATCAATAAGATACTGAGGAACGGCCAAACTGTTTTCCACAATATTTGCACCATTTTATATCCCCGCCAGCAATGTATGTGTTCCAATTTCTCTGCATTCTCTCCAACATTTGTTATTTTTCTTTCTTTTTTTAAATTATGGCCATCCTAATGGATATGAAGTGGTATCGCTCATGGTTTTGATTTGCATTTCTCTAATGACTCATAAAAAGGAATAAAGTACTAACATATACTACAACTTAGACAAACCTTGAAAACAGTGAGCTAAGTGAAAGAAGCCAGGCACAAAAGTCCACATATTATACGACTCTCCTTATACGAAATGTCCAAAATCGGCAAATCTATAGAGACCAAAAGTCAATTGGTGGTTACCAGAGGATAGGGAGAGACGGGAATTGGGACTGGCTGCTAATAGGTATAGGATTTCTTTTTGGAGTGATAGAAATGTTCTCGAATGAATAATGGTGATGTTGCACAACTCTGTAAATATACTAAAAACCACTGAATTGTACACTTTAAAGGGTGAACTTTATAATATGTGAATTATATCTCAATAAAGCTGCTATTTTTAAAAGTACCTAGATATGAGCTCACTGCTCAGTCGACTTTGTCTGCTTGCTCTCACCTGATATTCACTGTCTGTCAAACGCTTAAATATATTTTGGTTATTTTGCTCCTTAGTAAATTACATGTGCTTATTCTTCTATAATAAATCAGTTTGCAAATGACCAAAGATATTTTTTTATAAAAACATAGGTCTTGCTTTTAAGAGAATTCTTTTAAGTATCCGTGGATGTAAAATGATGTCTTAAATAATTGAAAATAGTTTTTAAATAACAGTAACCAAACAAGGGGTGTGATGAAAACATTTAGTGGCGGTTAATCTGAAAAAAACAGGTTTTAAATCATAAAGTGGCACTTAACTGACCTGCAATAACTGGCTTGTTAAATCCAAATTAAATCATTATCTGAAGCTCTTTTTTAAAAAAGTAGAACTCCTAAAGATTTGCAGGAAAAAAATTAGTTAAGTCCAAGAAACAGCAATGAGAGTTGGATACTGAACCAATTGTTGAAGAAGCCTAGAAAATTTTGCATTACTCACTTGCCCAATGTTGTTTGATAAGAACTTACTGGGCACTTGCTATGCACTAGGCATTGTGCTGGATGCTGAAAGCACAGTGTGAAGCAAGGAGACAGGTGTCTACCCTCCTGGACCACAAAGTCTAGCCATTGGCACTGCCCAATGGAAAGAGAATATCAGCCACATCTGTAATTTTAATTTTCCACTAGCCACATTAAAGAATTACGAAGAAATAGTTGGAATCATTTTAATAATTTATTTAATTTACCCCACTATATCCCAAATATAATTTGCCCCACTATATCTCAAATATAATTTCAACATGTTACAATATAAAGAATTACAAATGATATATTTCACATTCTTTTCTTCATGCTAAGTCTTTGAAACCCAGGGTGTAATTCACACTTAAGGCACAATCTCAAGTCAGACTGGCCTCATTTCACATGCTCAGCAACACACAGGATGTGACTAGTGGCTACCATGTTGGACAGTGCAGTTCTAGCTGTATTACTATCTCATTTTTGTTTTTTTTCTCTTTCATTCTATTTTCCGTAATGTTCTCAGTATGTCGTTTGGACCCTGGCTTTGAGGTTAGAATTAATATGGAAAATAGGGCCTGCGTATGGAAAAGTACCTATTACCATAAAAACTTTATAATAAAAATAGCAGTATTGTCACATGATGTACTCATTTAATTATACCTATATTTGGCATCTTGTTGGCTGCTGCATTGTTGGTGCCAGGCACACAATAGGTGTCAAAAAATGCTTATTGAATGAGTACAAGTCCTGTGAGTTTCCAAGTGGGAGGAATCCCTATAGCTGGAAGGGGCTGAGAAGACTTCTTAAAGGATTTATTCATTCATTCAACAAATATTTTTTTTTTTTTTTAATTTATTTATTTACTTTCTGCTGCGGCGGGTCTTTATTACTGTGTGCGGGGTTTCTCTAGTTGCAGCGAGCGGGGCTACTCTTCGTTGCAGTGCACAGGCTTCTCACTGTGGTAGCTTCTCTTATTGCCGCACATAGGCTTCAGTAGTTGCAGCACGTGGGGTCAGTAGCTGTGGCTCGTGGGCTCTAGGCACACAGGCTCAGTAGTTGTGGCACACGGGCTTAGTTGCTCCGCGGCATGTGGGATCTTCCTGGACAGGGCTCGAACCCATGTCTCCTGCATTGGCAGGCAGATTCTTAACCGCTGCACCACCAGGGAAGTCCAACAAATATTTTTTGACCAACCACTATGATGGGTTTGAACTGGGTCTAGATACACCAACAGGACTAGACCAATGTAAGTAATCCTGACTAGTTGGTTCACCATGTTGACCCAACCATTGCTTCAGAGACTTCAGTCCTTTTTCAAGGACCTTAACAATTTTCCCCAAAAACCATGGGCGCTATTGTGTATCTCCTTAAATTGACTCACATCTTTTGATTTAGGAAAATTCTAACATATAAATTCAAGCATATAACATAAATGTAAAACCACTATCCCTTGCCATTATTAACAACAACTACAAAAAAATAAAAACAACATATCCAGTGCTATTAAATTCTCTAAAGGTACTGTTGCCCACTGGAGACTCTCAGGCAATGGCCTGGTTTCCTTCCTTGTTCAAAAGTAGATTAGCCAACACTAGACAGGTGTTAGAAACATATTAGTGCCTAACGAATACCATCTCCCTGCCATAATCAGTAGGTCAGGCATTTGAAAAAAGAATAGCTATGTGATTCAACTGTATGCAATGTTCAGTGCTGCCTAAAGTCATCCAGTGCGTAACCAGTGGTACACATGCCACATTCTGTTCCAAGAACATGAACGGCTTCCAGAAGGAGACCAGGCAGGCGGCCTGTTTTATGATTCAGTGAACACGCCACACTTGCCTATAAACCAGACTCTCGAAGACGTCATTACCTTTGAGGAACATCCTGTTTCCAAAGCAAGCACACTCTCCTCTCTTCCTCTGCAGTTGGAGGATACACCAAGGTTCACAGTGCAGAACAGCCATAAACTATATTCCTAGTGTGAAGTCTGGCTAGAGCTTGTTTTTAAGGGAAGCAATACGGTGTTCTGGTTTAAAGCCCAGGCTTTGGAGTCAGACAAACCCAGATTGGCATCAGTCTCTGCATCTCTATGATGGCAGTCAAGTGACTTAACTTCGTTAAGTCTGTGCGCCTCGTATGAAAAATGGGAATAATAGCCCTTGCTTACAGAATTACTGTGAGGATTAAGTAAGATGGTATGCCTAAAGTACCTGGCACAGTCCTGACAGTTAAAAAACATTCCAAAGTGTTTCTTGTTGCTGTTGTTGCAACTGCTGCTGTTATTCAGATGGAATCCTTTTGTATCAACCAGAGAAGCAAAACCGCTAGGAGACAGATAGATAGATAGTAACGTACATATATACATACATACATATACACATATATTTTCATATATTAAAAAAATACTTTTACGTAGAACATATTTTAAAATATATATCTCTACATAGTTATATATGTAAAACAAAAGGGATTTGTTATAGGAAATTGGCTTTATGCACTTGTGGGAGCTGATTAAACAGTCTCTGAAAGGCTGTTGTCTTCACATCTAACGCTGCAGCTTGATGTCCTTGGAATGGGCAGTCGGAAAGGGAAGAGGGATGTAAGATGGGGAGAGCAAGAACGTGCTGAAACACCACGAAACCCATGACCATTCCTGTTGCGCCTGGTGAAGTGCTATGAGTGTCCTGAGGAAGCTGGGCCCTTAGTCACAGAGCTGAACACACACACCCAGCCCAGGAGTCAGAGGCACTGACGGGGGAGCCGTTGCAGGCCCCGCCGCTGCTGATGTTGCCCCCAAGATGATCAAGCAGATCAGCAAGAACACGCGTGAGCTACAAACTGGCTGCTGCCCTCCTGTGCCCTCCAGATCTCCCAAGAATCTCCCTGGTGGCTCCCCCTAATGGGAAACACACAAGAAAAGGACTGTGGGGATTGCAGTTCATACTAGTCACGTTGATAGATGCATTACAAAGCCACCGCACCATCCAAAAACAAAAGAATTCCCGTGAAGGAATTTTCACACTAGAAGGAGTTTTCACAGGGGAGCGCCAAGGAATGTTACTTGCACCACTATGGAACAGTGTTTTGGGGCATAACTGACATGAATCTTTCTCTCCCTCTCTTTCTCTGTCATGTATCATTCATGAATCTCTATGCACTGACATGGAAAGATCTCTGAGACCTCTTGTTAAGTGAAAAGAACTTGTCATAAAGCAATATGCCTAAGAAAATCCCCCCTGAGGTTAAACATACACGTACACACACACACACACACACACACACACACACACACACACACACACCAAAAAACAAAACTGTGTACGTGTACTTAGTGTATGTAAGTTCACAGAAAATGAAAGGTCCAGAATGATACATGTGTGGCTTACGGTGTTCATTTCTGGAGAGGGGGAGAAAATTGGGATGGTGGTGAAAGGGATCTTTCCCTTTCCCAAATGACTGATCCACAAACATTTTATTTGGACTAAACAGGTTGGTTTATTTTTTAATCGTTGCCAACACTTAAAAATTACAAGACTTCACATAAAAATCTCCAGTCCTGGATTTCTTTTTAATTACAAGTTCTGGTAACACTAGGCTCCCTCCCATGTGGCAACACTGGGCTGGAGCTGAGTGGTGGCTGATACCCCGGATGGAGCACAGGTCGCCACAGTGGCCAAAATTTGCTGCCTGACCCATTGCCTTCCCATCTCTTGTTAACAGAACCCTGATGTTATTCATCTCATCTGCTGAGCAGCCACGTGCCTCAGGTGACCCTCCCCGCTCCTGGGTGCAGGTGTAAATCTTGATTGGCCTAAGTCAACTGCGGTGGGCACATGTCCCTGGCCAGGGACCTGCTTAGGCTTAGCCATGTGATATAATCCTGGCCAAAGGGCCTGGGGGTGGGGCTTCTGGGAAATATTTCCCTTACTGACTACAAAAAACAAAACAAAACTATACATATATATAAATCAACAGAGGAAGACACGGACTCAAATTCATTCACTGGAATGGCAATGTGGAAAAAAGTTGACTTTTTTTCCTGCTGCTGAATTAGCCACTCTGGAACTACCTCCCTCCAGAGTTCTCATGATACAACATAATTTTTTCCTGACATTTGAACCTCTCCCGGTATGGCTTTCTTTTACTCATAAACCAAAGCATCCTAACTGATATAAACTTAGTCGCAACCCTGCTTGGTACTTGGATCTCTGGGCATCCAACTCATCTCTCCCCAGACATGCCACCAAGATCCCCATCTTCATGTCCGTATTCTGCTTTAAGCATCCTCCCCCATCCCCCCATCTTTAGATTCCTGGCTGGCAGATTCTTAGTCATCCCTAAAAGTCCAGGTTAATCATCACTTTTTCTCCTATAGCTTCTTCAATCTCCAATTCCAGGCCAAATTAATTTCTCCTCTTCCATGTTCCCATAAATTGCTCCCCAAACCTCCATTTTTGGCACTTTCTTCCCAGAACTTCGTGAGTCTATCTTCCCAGCTGTATGCTACACATACACAAACTGTGTCCTAGTTCCTAGTTCCTAGATTCCTGGAAATCTGAATCCCCAGCAGAGGTTTACAGAATTCAATCAATGTCTTGGTCGTTGTCCGTGACCTCCAGCCTCCCCACCTGTTAAAGAATCCCGAGTAGGATTCAGTCTAAAGACAGAAAGAGGGCTTCTAGGACCCTTTGAGCCTCTTTCTAGCTCTGTGACGATTTTAAGACCTCCAGATCATAGGAAGCAGAATAACAGAAAACTATCTTAAGATTATGTTTGCTAAGGATCCAGAGAGCTACGTTCACTTATTCATTTGTCTCAATAAAGATTTGCTGTGCATTTACTACTCTGTGCCAGGCATTGTGCTAAGCACTAGGGTTATCATGGGAAACAAGACAATCGGCCAAGACTTCATGAAGCTCAACCCTTGGTGGGAAACAGAGACCCCCCAGAAAAAACTCATGTGATAAGTGCTATTAAAAGCTAGGGGCATGTACCCAGAAGTGGGATTGCTGGACCATAAAGTAGTTCTATTCTTAATTTTTTGAGGAACCTCTATACTGTTTTTCCATAATGGCTACACCAATTTACACTCCGGCCAACAGTGCACAGAGAAAGGCTCCTTTTCATCCACATCATCCCCCACACTTGTTATCTTTTGTCTTCCCGATAACAGCCATCCTAACAGGCGTGAGGTGGTATCTCACTGTGGTTTTGATTTGCATTTCCCTGATGATTAGTGATGTTGAACACCATTTCATACACCTGCTGGTTATTTGCATGTCTTCTTTTGAGAAATGTCTACTCGGGTCCTTTGGCCATATTTAATCGGGCGATTTGGGGTTTTGCTACTGGTCTGTGTGAGTTCCTTACATATTTTGAAATACTAACACCTTACCCAATACATGGTTTGCAAATAGTTTCTCCCATTCTGTAGGTTGTCTTTTCACTCTGCTGAGTGTTTCCTTTGCTGTGCAGGAGCTTTTTAGTTTGATGCAATCTCACTTGTCTGTTTTGGCTTTCGTTGCCTGTGCTTCCGGTATCACATTGAAAATATCATTGCCTAGACATTAGCTTGATTATAGTGATTATTTCACAATGCACATGACCATGAGCGCAAAGAAGAGCTGCCTAGCCCAAGCATGAGAAGTCAAGAGATTGCTCCCAGAGGTCTGTTACATAAGATAATGACTAAAGGTGGCAGAAAGGAGCTTGGAGGGTATTCCAGGTAGAGGGAAGAAAGTGTGCAAAAGCACAGAGGTGAGATAGAACATAAGAAGCTTTAAAAAGTTCGGTTTAGATAAAACACAGAGTGCAAAGGTGGCTGAGAAGGTAGCAGAAAGTCACATTGCAAAGCATATGGTGAAGCCATAGTAAAGCATTTGGTATTCATCCTGAAGGCAATGGGGAGCTATTTAAAGTTCTAGGCGGGAGAGTGGCACCGACTTTCCTGTTAGCTCTCTCTAACTTGGTGTGGAGATACGTTTCGGTTAGCCTGGAGGCAGGAATACTAGTTAGGTGGAAGAGGATGGTGGTGAAATACTTGAAGGTGGAAAGAACAGAAGCACACAGCACTTTCACCAGAATTTAGAACACTGCACACCTGCAAGTCACTTCCCCAACCTGGGTAGACACACCCACACACATGCGTCTACAATCTAACGCTGGTGTTATTCAGGGAAAGTCTGAAGAACCTTACCACATGTTCCAAGGGGCAAAGACAGACAGAATTACATGATCATATTAGGAAATACTGGGTTAACCAAAGTGAAGCAGATGTCTTTACTGCAGGCCATCAGAAAACCTTTGATATGCAACTGTGAATTTGTGAAAAAGAAGATACAATATGTGATGTTTTTCACGTGTAGTTGAATATGAACTGCTTCTCCTTCGGTCTTTCCCATCTCAGGAGATAGTACCTTTTATCCATTGAGACCCAAACTCCTCTTTTTTCCTCACACAGCACAGCAAGTCCTGTAGGCTCAACTTTCAAAACAGATGCCAAGTGCAACCACTTGTTACCACGTCCACTGCTGCCCTCTGGTTCAAACCACCATCTTTCACCTGGATCAACGCTTCCGAAATCAGCTCCAGGCTCCCAGTCCTGCCCCCTATGGCCTATCCTCCGCACAGCAGCCAGAGTGATCCTTCCAAAATGTAAGTTGGATCACGTCGTTTTCCTGCTTAAAACCGTCCAACAGCTTCCCATCTCATTCAGATGAACATTCAGAGGCCTTCGCGTGGCTCCCGGGCATTGTGAGATCCGGCCCTGCACACCTCGCTGACCCTCTCCCCACTTCAGCCCCTGTGAGCCACATTCCTTCCTGCTGTTCCACGAACCCACCAAGCACATTCCCATCTCAGGGCTCTGCACCTGCCCACCCCTAAGGAATTGTTTCTTCTCATCATTCAGGTCGCCACAGACAGAGGGACTTGGCCTCATTTGTTACCATGTCCCCGTCATCCAGAATAGTGCTAGGCACATGGCAGGAGCTCAACAAGTCCTGAATGAATGAGTAAATTTGTATTTGAATGGCATGGCACCCAACGACTCACTATTCTGGAGCACATCTGGCTGGATGAATGTGATAAAATATCTGTCGTCTTGCCACTTCCCAGGTGAGAAGAAAAAAAACCAAAAACCCAAATAAATAATAACAAGCCACCATTCTTCCCTTGGGTGTGCTGAAACTATTTTTTCACAACAGCTTCAGTTCATTGTACAGGGAGAAAAATGCACAGCCCAACTTCTTCAGGTTAATTCAAAGCTCCAGTATTAGCTGACATATGATGGATGCTACATAACAGCCCCTGTCGGTCTTGTGTCTTTGGCACAGAGCTCTATAAATACTGGAGGGAAGGGACAGGAAGGGAGGAGGAACTGATCTATCAGGTCAAAAGGTCTTGCTTCTCACTGCCTGGAAAGTCCACTCCTTGGCCCCAATTGCTTCATGCCAACCCTCTGTATTTTCCAGGTGCCTTTAAAGATCCCAGCACTATGATAAGCCCAAAAGAACACAGAAGACAAAGAGCCTCAAGTTGGATTCTGCATCAACCAGAGGTTAGAAGCAAAATTCAAATCCCAACACAGTCTAATCGTAATCCAAGCACAGTCATCTCCCTCCTGTGAATGATCTCTTGCTAGTTTGAGGGCTTTGGACAGATTATATACATTTTGAGCCTCAATTTGTTTATCTGTAAAAGGGAGATATTAATCTTTGCCTCAAAAAGTCATTGCAAGAATTTAATACACACAAACATCAATGTGCTTAGCAGAATCTGGCACACCAAGTATCAAAATGATCCACTATTAACATTAATAATATTATGGATGTTCAAAGTCTCAGTTTCCACACCTTCACCATTTTGTGTGTGGGGCGTTCATGGGTTTTAAATGATTAAATAAGTAGTTCTCAATCTTTGCTGCATCTTAGAATCACCTGGGGAGGTTTTAAAGCTCCGGACACCAGGCTGCCACCCCGACCCCAGTTACTCGCAATTACATTGTAATCGCTGAGGGTGCGGATCAGGTGTCAGTATTTTTTTAGCTCCCTAGTGATTCCAGTGTGCAGCCAAATTTGAGAACCATGGACTAAATTACTGACATCACATTTGTAAGCACATGGTAGATGTTAAACAAATGTCCCTTTCTTCCACCCCTCCAATGACTCTGGGAGAATGAGTTCCTCATATGATCTGAGATCTTTGCCACTTTTATGATTATATAAACAGAATTGACAAAGCTTTTGGAAACCAAATAAGATATAACTGCACAGACCAAGATAGGTTATGCAAATTATATTCAAATCAACAGTTATGCAAATGCTCTTGTGGCCCTTCTAACTACTTTATAGGCCCAGAGAAGCCCCAGAAAGACTGGTGGAAATACGTGCCTTAAACGACAGATACAAAGACAGAAAGTTACTGTCTCAAGACCAGGTGTTCACAAAACAAGGCAACTCACCTGAGTATGAAGAAAATGGAGAGACCCAGCAAAGAGGAGAAAGGGCAGGTTTTGGCTCTAATCAAGGAGTAGATGATCTTTATTTGGGTTTAATTATCTTAAGACTAGACACTACCTCTTCCTGCTTCAAGAAATACGTCTGAAAGGCAGGCTGTAGGGGGGCAGTAAGTGAGCAATACCAATAACACAGGTGTTTTTACCTTGCTTTTCATCTGTGGCTTTGGAAACACTTTACAAATATTAGTTGATTAAGCCACCCAACAGTTTTGCAAAGAATATATTATTATCCTCATCCTTCAGATGGATGAAACCACCCTTATTGGAAGACAGTGCTAATTCATTATCCCAGGACCAACCTTGGCAATTCTCACAGCTGAATGGACACCTTTGGCGAGGCGGTGGGGGGTGGGGGCGGGGAGGCGGAGGACTCACTTGCTCTCTGCATTCATTTATTCACATAGTCATTCATCCACAGGCTTTCCTTGAGGGCCTACTATGGGTTCTGGGCTTGGTGGGGAAATGCTAGACTCTGAGGACAGGGATTGTGTCTTAGTCTTAGCTGCATGCTTAGGGGCTAGGAAAGTGCCTGGCACATAGTAAGTGCTCACTGCACATGGGTTTAAAAATGAAATGAACAGGGCTTCCCTGCTGGTGCAGTGGTTGAGAGTCTGCCTGCCGATGCAGGGGACGTGGGTTTGTGCCTGGTCCGGGAAGATCCCACATGCCGCGGAGCGGCTGGGCCCGTGAGCCATGGCCGCTGAGCCTGCACGTCCGGAGCCTGTGCTCCGCAACGAGAGAGGCCACAGCAGTGAGCGGCCCGTGTACTGCAAAAAAAAAAAGAAATGAAAAAGAATGAGTGAGACACAATCCCTGCTAAACACACACAGTCTGAGGGAGGGAGGGAGGGAACCCTGATTCAGGCCTTACTCCCCGTATCTTAATAATAACAACTGCTAGTTACTCTGTACCCGGCACCATGCTAAGTGCTTTAGACAAACCAGCTCACTGAACCCTAAGAACAACCCTATGAGGCCAGGACTGTTATTCCCATTGGAGAGAGGAGGGAATTGAGACCTAAAGAGGTATTGATGGAAGACAGCAGAGAACCGTGATTTCAAAACGTGGGCTCTGGAGTTCAGCAGTCTCTGGTGGGAGTCCCAGCTCTGCCCCAAACCCTAACCCCCAATACTCGTGAATGTGAACTTATTTGGAAATAGAGTCTTTGCAGAAGGAATTAAGTTAAGGATCTGCAAATGAGAGCAGCCTGGAGTTAGGCAGTGACCGGTGTCCTTGTAAGAGACCGGAGAGGGAGACCGGCGACACAGAGAGGAGGCCACGTGAAGATGGGATCAGAGACTGGAATGGTGAAGCCCCGCACCAAAGGAACGGCAAGTCTGAAGCTCGATTTCAGACTTCTGGCCTACAGAATCGCGCAAGAATAAATTTCAGTTGTCCTTAGCCAACAAGTGTTTAGTAATTTGCTATAGCAGCCCTGGGAAGCTAACAGAAGCCCCTGCAAATTTCAACTCAAGCACCTCCTCCTTTCTTTTTCTTTCTTTTTCAAATTTTAATTATTACAAAATGCCTCTAGCCTATTAAAAAAAATAAAAGATAGACACCAATATAATGAGCACCACAGATTCATCACCCACCTTGGGAAAAGAAGCTGTGCCAATACTGGTGAAACCCCAAAGGTACCTCCACGTGAGTCTACTCTCTCCCCTAACAGGAAATCACTCTCCTGAATTTGTGTTAATCATTCCCTTATGAGCTTTTATACCTTTACTACATATGTATGAATTCCTAAATAACAAATCGAATTATTCTGCCTGTTTCTAAACAGTACATATAAATGGTGTCCTAGAACATGTATCCTTCAACTTGGATTTTAACTCAGCATTGTTTTTGAGAAACATGCTGATTCATGTGGCTCGAATTCATTTATTTTCACCGTTCCGCTGTGTGCGTACGTCACAAATGCACTGATACATTCTCCTGTGGATAGGTCTTTCGGCTTGTTGTTTTTTCTTTTGTTTTGTTTTGCTTTTTCCAAATTTCTTTTTGTTATTACAAACAATGCATCAGTAGGCCCTCCTGTTTCCTGGTGTGTAAGAATTTCTCCAGAGCTCTGTTTCTTAAAGTGTGGCTTGAGACCCGCTGGTGAATAATGAAATCATTTCAGTGGCTTTGTGGTCAACACTGCTTTTTTGATTCTTTTTTTGGCAGAAGACAAAATATTAGCGTGCATCGCATGGCAAGGATAACTATTGCTTCATAAAACTTCTGTTTCAATTATAGATAAGTGTATACTGGATTGCCATCCGAAATGTGTTTTCTACTAGCAAAGCCAAAAGAAAGTTTAGAAAGCAGTTCCCTTGGGCCTTGCTGCTCAGAGTGTGGTCCGAGCATTAGCATCACCTGGGAGGCAGCCAGAACTCTGGAATCTCAGGCCCCATTTGGGATCTACTGAATCAGGATCTGCATTTTCATAAGATCCCCAGGTTCTTCAGCTTCCCACTGAAGTGTGAGGAGCAATTCTCTACAGATATACCAGGAAGGAGAAATTGCTGGGTCACAGAATGTGCCATGTTTATTTAGCATTACGAGACATTGCCAAAAGGCTATCCAAAGTGTTAATATCCAGAAGCTCCTGGGACTTCCCTGGTGGCACAGTGATTAAGAATCCGCCTGCCAATGCAGGGGACATGGGTTCGATCCCTGGTCCGGGAAGATCTCACGTGCCACACAGCAACTAAGCCGGTGCGCCACAACTACTGAGGCTGCACTCTAGAGCCCACGAGCCACAACTACTGAGCCCGTGAGCCACAACTAATGAAGCCTGCGCACCTAGAGCCCATGCTCCACAACAAGAGAAGCCACTGCAACGAGAAGCCTGAGCACCGCAATGAAGAGTAGCCCCCGCTTGCCACAACTACAGAAAGCCCACGCACAGCAATGAAGACCCAACGCAGCCAAAAATAAATAAAATAAATAAATTTATTAAAAAAAAGAAGCTCCTTTAACGATCTGCTTTCCATGGCAGGGTTCCTAGTAAGTCTCCATTTGACCAAAGCATTCTGCAGCTACAAATTTTTTCTTTTTCTTTCTTAATTCACAGTCCATTGCTGCTTTCCTGCAACTTCCTCATTCTCCATCCCTCCTGGCTGTCTATGAGGAGTGAAGGAAGCCTGGATAAACAAGGCCCCCTTCTGGGAGCAGAGGGCTTCACTCAGAGATAGAGCAAGGGACAGCTTCTGTCACACAGAACCACCTGAGATGTGTAAACACGACGTCCTGGAGAAACACCAGCCCCAGGAGAACACAACAGGCCCCACTCACTCTGGCAGCTCTCGGCTTTCTGGGGCTAAGGGAAGGCTGCACCCTTTGTCAGTGCAGCTGACATTTCTTCGCGGCTAGAGCAGCCCCACTCCCAGATGCAAAGTTTAATATGATTTTTTCACTCGAGTAACCAAAGCATTTCTGATGCATTGCTTTTCATGAGGTCCTGGCAGTGCATCAGCTGAGCCACTTCCTCAGGCTTCTCCTTTCCGCTCTGGTTCACACTTCCTTTTCCTGGGGTTTCAATGCCTGACTCACAACCCTGCATCCACTTCCTTATGCAGAGTCGATGTAGTAATATACCTCTGTGCTGACAGCCATGCTCACTGAGGGTTCACCATAAGCCTGGAGCTGTAATGGGGACCTCCTCCACCCCACAGATAGACACAATTATCCCCACTTTACAGCTGACATCATCATTCCAAGATGCACATTGTCACACTGATGAAATTGAAGTGGGTCCTGGAATCAAGGCATCTCATTGCCATGTGACCAGATGGCAGTCATGTAATGGACATCCCCTGTGGACCGGAGAACTTGGTTGGTTTTCCTCATGGTCTGAGTAGACAACTGCCCCTTCACAATACTGCAGTCAGCATGTCATATCAGGATAACAAGCATGTGAGCAACGACCATGAGTCCTGGCTGTTGTCTGAGAATCTTCCTTTGATACTTTCAGGTTAAGACCAAGAAACCAACACCAGCATTAAAACTTGCAGAATGGGTTTCAGGAGCTTGAATGAAAACCCTGGAGTCCAGAGTGGGGCCCTCGCATAAGAACTGCTCTTGACAGCAGGACCTGGTTATTTATTGAGCATAACAAAGCCCCCAAAACAACAGCAATCCTTTATTTTGCTCCTGGATCTGTGGGTAGGCTGGGCTCAGCCAGGCAGCTTTCACTTGGGAATCTCTCATGCCCTTGCAATCACTGTAGCTGAGTCCTGGGTCACCTCAGAGGTTTCTTCAGTCATATGTCAGGCACCTGGGCTGGGAAGACTCAAACAACTGAGGGCGGGAACGGCTGGGGCTCTTTGAACACCTCTTCTTCTTCTTTTTTTTTTTTTTTTTTTTTTTTGCGGTACGTGGGTCTCTCACTGTTGTGGCCTCTCTCGTTGCGGAGCACAGGCTCCGGACGTGCAGGCTCAGCGGCCATGGCTCATGGGCCCAGCCGCTCCGCGGCATGTGGGATCCTCCCGGACCGGGGCACGAACCCGTGTCCCCTGCATCGGCAGGCGGACTCTCAACCACTGCGCCACCAGGGAAGCCCAAGCACCTCTTCTTCTTGATGTGGTCTCTCCACGTGGTACCTGCAGGGTGGCCACACTTGGGGAGGAAGGCTCCCAGACTGAGTATCCCAAGAGAAAGCAGCAGAGGCTGCATGCCTTTCTGTTCTAACCTAACCTTGGAAGTCACACAGTGTCACCTCCACTGCATTCTGTTCATCCAGTGGCCACAATGGCCCTCCCAGATGAAAGGACAGGAAACAGACTGCACCTCTTGAATGGAGGAGTGTCAAATCACGTGTGGACATGTTTTAAAACCACTACAGTCTGCCCTTGTGGCACAAACCATTCACATACAACACAAACCCACCCATTCCCAAGGACCCCCAAAAATCCTAGAAGCATTAAGCTCAGCTCAGGATCCAGTCGTCTAAATCACATGTAAGTGTAGGTCAGGCTTCCTGCGTGAAATTCAGCAAGTACAGTTCTTCAAGTACCATTTCTCTTGATCTGAAGACCTACTAAAAAGACAGAGTATCTTCCCTCGACACACCCAACCTACCATGGTGAGCCAGGTGGACTGCTACAGACATTCTCACTAAAACGCAGGGAAGTGGGAGGCACTCAGTGGTCCATATCAATTCTGGGACCCAAGAGGGCATATGTTGTCAGTGCCTTGATTAGGGCTCAGTCCAACTGCCTGGGATGTACCCAGCCAGGATCATGGGTTTTACTGGGGCTCCCAGATACTCTGCCCCCTCAAACTGCCCAAGCCAGCGAGTTCCACAGGAATCCTATCAATGAGATCACCTTCCTGCCCAAGCACAGTCTTTTTTTTTTTTTTTTACATTTAGAAACAAATCAGAGAATTTTATTTCCTTGAAGCATTTCAAGCTTAAAAAAGAGTATAGAAATGGCATAATCAATATCAGCATATTCATCATTCAGCTTTTATAAATCTTAAAATGTTGTCATATTTGATTCTGAAATGTTTACCCCATATATAAATGTTGCGTATGTTTACATCCTCCTCCCCACCACAAGAGAGAACCTCCATCCTGAATTGGTTGTACCTCCTCCCTGTACATTTTTGTGTGTGTGTGTGTGGTACGCGGGCCTCTCACTGTTGTGGCCTCTCCCGTTGCGGAGCACAGGCGCCAGACGTGCAGGCTCAGCGGCCATGGCTCACGGGCTCAGCCGCTCCGCGGCATGTGGGATCCTCCTGGACTGGGACACGAACCTGTGTCCCCTGCAATGGCAGGCGGACTCTCAACCACTGCGCCACCAGGGAAGCCCTCCCTGTGCATTTTTTAAAATTCTGGATGCAACCTCAAAGTAATCTATGTCATTACAGCTGCCTCAGACAGAAACAAAAATTTTAGGTTAATGGGACCTAAAAGATGGAAGCGAAATCACCTCCAGAAATCCCTGAGAGTTGCTAAGTTACCTAACTGGAAGTACGTCAGGGGGATAATCAAGGGGAAGAACACCAGGATCTCAACCCAGCTTTACCATAAACCAACACATCATAAGACGGGGCACAATGCAAACAGCCAGCCTACATGTGGAGTAGCCCTCCAGAGGTATTATGCTTTGCTACAGCATTTTAGGAGTTAAATTGCCAAGCACAGTCTTTAATGATGACTTTGATTCTCTTCTTTCTCATTCCCGAGGTTTTTAGTACATTTTCCCTAAAATCTACATTGTGACTTTTTTTAGTTGTGTTATGAAGGTTGGGACAGAGCCCTAGTGGTTGGTTAACAGTAGCAAGAAGCAGAAGACATGAGATCATCGAGGGATCATTCTCTGCTGGAGTGGGAGGATGACAGGAAGGTTCAGTTTAACAAAATTTTGCCCAGTACCTACTATGGGCCAAGCATCAGACGAAGAAACCAGTACATAGCACGATGTCTAGCACACAATAGGTATTCAAAAATCCTCACTGAAATAAGGAAGGGAAGGAGGGGAGGAGGGAAGGAAAGAAAGAGGGAGGAAGGGAGGGAGGGAGGGAGGGAGGGAGGGAGGGAGGAAGTCTGCCCATGTCCTCAGGAGAAAATGGACTCATAAATATATCATTGCAGTAGCACAGAGGAGGGGGCACCTAACTTGGCCTGAAGAAGAAGTCACACCAAACGAAAGTAACAACAAATGCAGAGGCATTTTCACATCCAATTATCTACCCTATGAAGTAGGCAGAGGGCATGTCATTCTGTCCAGCACACAGATGAGGAAACTGGGTTTCAGAGTTACATTTCTTGTTCAAGGTCACATATCCAACAAGTGGTAACCCAGAAGTGGGACTCATGCTTCCTGACTTCTAATCCAAGGCTTGTTCCCAATAAATGAATTCATATTTATTGCTACAGGCAATGCTGCAGCCCTTCAGAGATCCCAAGAATGGAGCCACCTTCTCTCTCATCAAAGCAGCACCCTAGGATAGTGGTCAAGAGCTCGGACTTTGGAGTCAGACTGCCACTTACTAGATGCATGATCTTGAGATCATTATTTCATCTGTCTGAACCTCAGTTTTAAATACACTCTGGGAAAAGAGTGTAATAACACAAACCCTTAGTAGACCTCTCATCTTTTCTCTCTCCTTTCCAGGACTCAGTCCCCCTCTTCTGGTAAGAATATGTGCATTTTTCTTTTGGAGAATCACCACTCCCTCATTCTCAGTCCATATGTTTCAGATTAAGTTAACCACATCCCTAGCTCCAGATGTGGGCACGTGACCAAGGCCTAGCCAATCAGAGTACTCCATCCCTGAGCACATGACCAAAGCCTGGCCACTCAGAGTATTCCACCCCAGGCCACAGTGATTGGTTCACAAATTAACATAGGACCCAAGTTGGTCCAATGAGACACCATTATGGTATGAACCACTTGAGAAAAGAATCTCTCTTCCCAGTGGGTTTGCTGAACTGGTCACTGGCACCCCTGTAACTGCTAGACAGCCAACCTGCCATCATTGAAGGGAAAGGAACAGAGAAGCTGACGAGAGTGAAGCCAACACAGAAGAAAGCACAGCAGAAAGATGGACAGAAACCAGTGACATTATTTAAACTCCTGGATCCAGGCTGTGCATAATTCCCCCTTGACTTTGCCATTTCGTGAGCCAAAAAGTTATTTTCCCCTCACGTCAGGTTGCCTTGGGTTTCTACTACTGGTAAAAAAAAAAAAAAAAAATTCTTCATATACCAGTTTCTATGACTGCTGGATGTGATGACACGAGATAATGCTCGTGGGGCACTCAGCACAGAGCCTCACACATAGCAGGTGCTCAATAAATGACTCCTGCTATTTTATCATCCCTGGACTGAACCAACTCATCACCCTCAAAATAATTAGCAGAGCGGTGGCCATGACCCTGAGGAGGGAGCTACTGACTTAGCCTGTGCATCCACTTACTTCTCCCTCACTGCCTCTCAGCTCCCTGTGCAGAAAGCTCCAATGCCAGATGGCTTGGGAAGATGGTGACAGATGAAAGCTGGTGCAGCAAAGGTGGTAGCAGCTCCTGATGGATAGAGGGGCCATTGGAAGGTGAGAGATGGGCAGAGAGGAGGCAGTTAGAGACTACATGAGCCTGAGGCACTTCTGGACCTCCAGAGCTCCAGCTGCTGGCAAGTCAGCCTTGGCATGGGCAGGGACCCAAGGCTCTCTGGACCCAGCAACCTCATGCCAACCTCATCCATCCAGCAGGGGCCTAAGGTCACCCCTCTGGCTTCCCTGCTGCCTATGCTCCATGCTGAATCCCCTCCTCACTTGTTTCTGCACAGTGAGGTCTCAGCATGTTGCTGAGGACTGTTAGGGGCGCTGTGATGATGGCTGTGGTCAGTGGCAGAAAAACAACAGAGGTGCTGGGGGCTGCTTGGTTTCTTTTCCTCAATCCTGACCAGGATGAAAAACCATTTTTTCATCTGTCCATCTTCTCACAGGTACCCATTCTTTCCCTTGCCCTTGCCTCCTCTCCTTCACGCCTCCTTCACCCCCTTCTGCTCCAGACAGCTGTGACTGTCCCCCACTACAGTGGGCCCTAGATCCCCTTGCATCCCTTCTACCACTCCTGTACACCCCAGAGCTTCTGTGCGGTATGCTGCCGAAGCCCCACACCTGTGACCTTCAGAGCACTGTCCTTGAGCTGCTGTTGCTGTGTCCCCCATTTAGAGGTCCAGGAGTCCCTGGGAATTCACACCCAGGGAAGCCCATGGCCAGTGGCTGGGTCACGGGTACAAACACCCAGTTCCTATGACCAAGGTAAGTCATTCTCCAAGGTTTAATTTATATTCCAAAGCTCCCCACAGGATCAGGTGAAGGCTGGGGCTTCACCTCAAATCCCACCCTTACTTGACTTCCTCCCCTTTCCTCACTCCCTTACCAGTACCTCCTATAAGCATTTCTTAATAAATTACATACAAATCCTCATCTCTAGTCTGCTTCTGGGGGAACATACCTGTCTGCTACCCATTCCCCTTCTTCTAGTAAAAGAATGTAGATTTTCCTTTGGATGAACTGCCCTCTCCCAGTCTTAGGCCCTGTGGTTTGTTTAAAACTGATGACCTCACATCCCAGCTTGAGGGAGAGACATGCCCCAGACTCGGACAATCAACTGATTTTGTTCACCCATGACCTCAGTGATTGCTTCAAGGATGGGCACATAATTCAAGTTGGTCCAGTGGGACTCAAGACCATAGATTTTGATGTAACTATAGGGAAAAAGAAGGTCTTGTTCCACTAGGTTTGTGTGTAAGTCTTGAGCTACTGGGCACTATCTTGCCACCAGGAGGAGAGGGCCCTCCTGGGAGTGAAGCCAACACAAATGAAAGCAGAGCTGAGAGGAGTTTGGAATGGGACCAGGTCAAGATCTCATATGAGCACCTGGATCCAGCTGTACCTGAAGACCTAACTGATGGATTTTAAGTTTTTGAGGCTTCAGAGTCTCAATCTGTACCCCATACTGCATTAGTAATAACATTCACTTACTAGGCACTGTGCCAAGTGCCTGGCACAGTGCCAGGCACTGTGCTAAGTACTTTCTACACATCATTTCTAATCCTCACAAGACTGCTGCAGACATTATCATCTCCCATCTACAGAAGCGGAAATTGAGGTCCAGAAAAGTACATCTGTCCCAAAGTCACACAGCTGTCATGTGGCAGAGCTGGACTTGAATCCAGGTGTGCACAGCCTCTCTACCAAGTCAGTGTTCAATCAAAGCTATTTGATTTAAATCAACTTAACTTTTCAACCTCTCCAAAACAATTATGTGGGACATGGATAGAGTTAGTTTGGACTACCTAACAGTGGAGGTCATCGTCTTCACAGAACTCTGCTAGCAACTTCTGCTCTAAAAACATCTCCCCGAACATTCCTCACAGGGCCCACATGTCTGCCCTTGAGGTTGATCCTTTCCTTGACTCTCAAATGCTTTTTGCTCTCCACACAACCCCTATGAAATAGGAGCCATTTTTATCCCCATTCTTCAGATGAGGACACTGGGGCTCAGGGAGGTGAAGTCACTTGTTCCAAGTCACACAGGGACTTTAGTAGAAATCAAGACCCTGGAGAAAACAGACTCAGTGGGACTGTGTCTTCATCCCATTCAAGCTCACAGAAAAGGAAACAGTAAATGCTTGCTGAATGCATGAATGAATGAATGAACGACGGGATGGAAGGAAAAGCAAACAACTAGTTTCCTACTTTCAATATTTTTTAGAAGGTGAGAGATGGTCTTGACGAGAAATAATCCTTCCGAGCTATAGTTTCTTTACATGAAACTCTAAGGAAAGGGACAGGGGACTGGCTTGATATGGGAGCCAAGAGAATTAGGATCTGACTGTGCTTTTATTTCCACAACATCCCATTTAGTGATGCAACGGAGAAACCAAAGGCCTTGAAGATAAATCCAGGGTCAAATCCATAGTCTACCAATTATTAGCTGTGTGACCTTGAACAAGTCACTTAGCCTCTCTGAGCCATTTTTCTCACCCATAAAAGAGGACAATTCACAGATGCCCCTCCTAGGGTTGATAAGATGCACAGAGTAGAAATTCATTAAATACCAGCTCCTTTAGCATTTCTCTTTATTCTCCCATAACTCTGTTCTCCCACATTTAAGACAGAGATGACTGTAGCCCCTACCGTTTGAAGAGAATTGATTAGTTGCCAAAGCCCTTTCACATAATAGTCACGAGCTGCCTCCCTGGGGAACTGGAGGCTTAAATGGGACATATGAAATGCTTTGCAGGCCTTGGAAGAAAAGGGACAAGAGAATCCGGAGGGTTATTATTAGACATGGAAACGGGAGAGCAGGAACCCACACACGCCTCTCGTATAATCAAACTGACACTGAGGTTTACAGTGCATTGAACACTGCGTTCCAGTCCCGGGAGCTAAAAATGGAAACCTGTGAAAACAGCAGCTGGGTTGAAAAGGGAGCAGGCCCAGAGTGCACTGAGCGGGCTCCCACAGGCCAGAGAGCAGAAAGGACGCCGGGCCTTCACCGCCTAAGCTGAGGCAGCAGCAGGCCCATGCTGGCTGGGACACGCGCTCCACCTGCCATGGACCTCCAAATGGGCCATGACCTTGCAGGACTCCTGGAAATAGACAAATCAGAGCTACAGCCTGTCCTTGGGCAAGACACTTCACCACTCTGGGCCTCAGTTTCCCCATCTGCAAAGTAGAGATGTCACGAGGGCTGTTATGAGGATTTAATTAGTTAATACGTGAAAGAGCTTCGCAGAGTGACTGGTGCATAGTAACCTTCAATACCCATTAGCTTATATTCTGTGGGCCTTGTTTGTCCTACCTCTTAGTCTTCACTTATGCCGTGTTCCCCACCTGAATCATCCCCTCCCCCCAACCTCACTTACTTCTTCCTAACTAAATCCTATCCATCCTACAAGCCTAAGTTCAAATTCCATTTTCTGGTAAAGCTACACAAGTGCTGGGAGACTCATTCATTCATTCACTCATTCGTGGGGCACCACTGTGTGCCGGCAGCTGTCCTAGGTGCTGAGTCTACAGCCATGAACAAAAGAGCCAGAAGTCCCTGCCCTGGTGAACCTCCATTTTACTGCCTATTTAGTTGTATTATGGTTGTTCCAATTATATTACCATAACTACATAACAATGAACATTTTTAAGTGTCCCTGAACATTTTAGAATCAGTTCATGTACTATGAGAATCCCCGCACTGGTGCTTCAGATACACAAATCTTCCTGTGAAACAGGCTGCTGAACTGCTGCAGGGCCGGGTGGGCCCCATTCCTCTCCAGGGAACACTCAGCTGGTCACTTTTCTGGTGGAAAGGAAAGAAAAAAAGGCTGGCTGCCTTGAGTCGAGAAACCAGGCACCCATACCTCACATTTCTCTCCCCATTTATCCTAAATAACACCGGCTTATGCTAAAATAATCCTTTGTACAAATGTGCCTCTCTGGGGCTTCCCTGGTGGCGCAGTGGTTGAGAGTCCGCCTGCCGATGCAGGGGATGAGGGTTCGTGCCCTAGTCTGGGAAGATCCCACATGCCGCGGAGCGCCAAGGCCCGTGAGCCGTGGCCGCTGAGCCTGCGCGTCCGGAGCCTGTGCTCTGCAACGGGAGAGGCCACAGCAGTGAGAGGCCCGCGTACTGCAAAAAAAAAAAAAAAAGTGCCTCTCTGCCGGCATGTCCCCTGTTACACCATACCTCGGATGACATTTCAGCAGCCTGATCAGCCATGTCCAGATCTCTCCCCAGAGAGCAAGAGGCTGCTTTCAGAGTCTGGCAGTGCCTGGCATGCGTGTGTGTCTTCAGACGGAACTGGCCTTGGGATCCTGAGGGCAGACGTTCTAAATGAACAGCACCCAACTGCTGGCAATCATCTTGGTCTTTTCTAACCCACAGACCCTGTAATACCTGGGGGAAAGGAGTCCACAGCGAGACTCTCAGCCCTGCAGGAGGGAAGGCTGGGAGGCCCCAGATCTGCTGACAGATGCAGACAGTGTCAGAGCCAGTGACCCTCAAGCCTCCTCCAGGGGACATTCTCCATCCTCCCACCCAGCATAACAGAAGCCATGCAATGAACTGGGAGTCAGAAGATCCAATCTCCCATGTAACACAGTGGCCACTAACCATGGGAAAGTCATTAGCCTTCCTGAACCTTGCTCTACCTGTCTATAAAGTGGGGACCAAAAAAATCCCCCTTAATCTTACAGGTTTCCCTGAGAGGAAATGAAATAATGGTTGTGGTAGTGTTTTGTGATCACTTTCTACTAGCTATGTGACCAATACTCCCTGTGCCTCAGTTTCATCACCTGCAACATGGGTTTACCAGGAGAACATTCCTCAGAGTTTTGCTGCAAAATAAGTGAATGAGGTCAATCAGAAACAAAAGTTTAGGGAAGGATTAAGGACAGTGACCAACCATCCTGGTTTGCCCACATCTGACCTGAGCGGTTGGTTCTTGGGATGGAAAATCCCCAGCAAACCAGGACGAGCTGGTCACTGCAGCAGTCAATGACTTAATGCAGTGTCTGACACCTAGTAAGGTCCAACTGGCATTAATTAGCTCAGTGAGTAAGGCTGATGCTCCAACCAATGAGCTCAGAATCTAGAAGGTCCCAGATGGTTTTAATGAGCAGCCAGTGCCTGGAGGCGGTAAAAACCCCTCTCCACCACATTCTCAACCCTGCCTACAGACGGGAGCCACTCTGAGTGCTTTTGGAAACTCTCCACGCAGGGCCCCCATGCCCAAAGGTAACGGAATCAGAAGCTCTGGTGTGCGGCTTGGCATCGTTATTTTTTTTTTACTTGAAGTACAGTTGATTTACAGTATTATATTAGTTTCAGGTGTACAACATAGTGATTCGATATTTTTATAGTTTATACTCCATTTAAAGTTATTACAAAATATTGGCTCTATTCCCTGTGCTGTATATTACATCCTTGTATCTTATTTATTTTATGCCTAGTGGTTTGTACCTCTTAATCCCTTTCCTCTATCTTGCCACCCACCCCTTTCCCCACTGGTAACCACTAGTTTGTTCTCTGAGTCAAAAGGATACATGCACCCCAGTGTTCACAGCAGCATCATTCACAATAGCCAAGATATGGAAGCAACCTAAGTGCCCATCAACAGATGAATGGATAAAGAAGATGTGGTACACACACAACACACACACACACACACACACACACAGAGGAATATTACTCAGCTATAAAAAAAAGAATGAAATTTCATCATCTGCAACAACGTCGATGGACCTGGAGGGTACTGTGCTTAGTGAAGTGAGTGAGAGGGAGAGAGACAAATACTGTATGTTTTCATTAATATGTGGAATCTAAAAAATTAAACAAACAAATGAATACAACAAAACAGAAACAGTGCACAAACACTGGCACTGTTATTTTTGACGAGTTCCTGCATGAATCTAATGAGCAGGCAGCAATGAGGACCCCTGCTCTAAAGCAAAGCAGGCTCCCACCCAAGGGAAGTGCATCCTTGCACACATACTGGGTGACTCTCGGGGGCCAGTCATTTAATCAAGGTTGTTATGAGGATTAAAGAAGAGAAAGCAACCTGAGAAGAAGCTCAGTAAGTGATAGGCTTACTATTATTTTAATTAATTAATTAGTTTGTTTATTTATTTATTCATGGCTGCATTGGGTCTTCATTGCTGCACGCGGGCTTTCTCTAGTTGCGGCGAGCAGGGGCTACTCTTCGTTGCGGTACATGGGCTTCTCATTGTGCTGGCTTCTCTTGTTGCAGAGCACGGGCTCAGTAGTTGCGGCGCACAGGCTTAGTTGCTCCGCAGCATGTGGGATCTTCCTGGACCAGGGCTCGAACCTGTGTCTCCTGCATTGGCGGGCGGATTCTTAACCACTGTACCACCAGGGAAGCCCGGTAGGCTTATTATTATTCACTTAATCAGCATAATGAGGTGGTTAAGAGCCCAGACTCTAGAGCCTGCCTAGATTCCAACCCCAGCCCTGCCACTTTCTGAGTATGCAGATATGAGAAAGTGACCTGCCTCTCAGTACCCCAGTGTCCTCATCTGTAGAATAAGGATGTGGATTTTTGTCTCGTGGGGTTGTTATGAGAATTAAAGGAGTGAAGATGGAAGCATCAAATAAGAGCTGAGTAATCGAGGTAAGGCATATTATTATTCCTCAGCATGCATTAATGAACCCACTTTGCAGATGAAAATAAAATTGAGGCTTAAACAGTTTGTCCAGGTTCACAGCTACTAAGCATTGGGGCCAGCAGCTGCCAGATCAGATCACCTGCTTCTGTCACCCTTCCACAGAGTTCACCACCCTGGCTATGTGCCTTCCCTTGCCTGGCCCCATGTCTGCCCCCTGTGTTTTTCTCACCATCCTCACAATTTCAGTTTCTAGGCCCCGCAGCCACAGGCAGACATGCAATACTAATCACCAAAATGAGTTCTGAGTCAAAGACACAAACATAAACAGGGTCCCCGCATCCAGGTGAGTTTTCCAGGTAGACTTCATTCTTAAGGGCAGTTGTAAGTTCACAGCAAAATCAAGCAAGAAGTACAGAGAGTGCCATGTGCCACCTTCCCCAACATGCACAGAATCACCTCAACACCCCCCCCCCACAGGAGTGGCTCACTGGTTACAGTGATGAACCTACAGTGACACATCGTTATCACCCAAAGCCCACAGTTTACATCAGGGTTCACTCTGGTGGTGTACATTCTAGTTTTGACAAATGTACAATGACAGGTATCCACCACTGTAGTATTACTTAGGATAGTTTCTCTGCCCTAAAAGTCCTCTGTGGGGACTTCCCTGATGGCATAGTGGTTAAGAATCCACCTGCCGGGTGGGAGTGAGGTAGATGCAAGAGGGAAGAGATATGGGGATATATGTATATGTATAGCTGATTCACTTCGTTATAAAGCAGAAACTAACACACGATTGTAAAGCAATTATACTCCAATAAAGAAAAAAAAAGACAATATCACATTAAAAAAAAAAAGAATCCACCTGCCAATGGAGGGGACAGGGGTTTGACACCCGGTCCGGGAAGATCCCACATGCCACGGAGCAACTAAGCCCATGCACCACAACTACTGAGCGTGCGCTCTAGAGCCCAAAAGCCACAACTACTGAGGCTGTGTGCCACAGCTACTGAAGCCCGCATGCCTAGAGCCCGTGCTCCACAACAAGAGAAGCCACCGCAATGAGAAGCCCGCGCACCACAACAAGAGTAGCCCCCGCTCGCCGCAACTGGAGAAAGCCCATGTGCAGCAACAAAGATCCAACACAGCCAAAAATTAATTAAGTAATTAAAAAAAAATTCTGTGTGGACACCAGCATTTTTTGGAAACTCCCCAGGTGAGTCTAAGGTACAGCCAGGCTTGAGAACCACTGCTGTAGCTAGCAAGAAGTGAGTTAATAAGCATGTAAATCTTGAAGAGAACTTGCTCTTGGAAGAGTGGAAGTGAGTTTTGAAAGAGAAAGATGAGGAGAATTCCCTGGCAGTCCAGTGGTTAGGACTCAGCACTTCCACTGCTGGGGCCCGGGTTCAATCCCTGGTCAGGGAACTAAGACCCCACAAGCCACGCAGCGTGGGAAAAAAAAAAGATGAATAAAGAAAGGTTATTGAGATAACAGAACAGTGTCATGAAAAGTAGAGAAAGGATGGATTTTTTAAAGGAGAAGATGGAACATCCTGCAGGAGTGAAGAAAATTAAGAAATGTGGAGAAGGAGAATAGATAATGTTTTTGCAAGATCTTTGGTGGCCTCTGAAAGTTCAGATCCAATAGACTATATGGGTCGGGTAGGGTGTGGAAGCAAACTTGCAGGGCGTTGGCATTGAGTGAGTGGTGAAATGGAGGCTGCAAATATTTTTTAAGAAGAATAGGAATAAGGTAGCCAAATAGGAGAGCAAGTCCAAGGAAGGGGTCTTTTTTTAAGAGTGTATATATACTATCTATCTATCTAATCTAGCTATCTATGTGTATATATGTGTGTGTGTGTGTAGATACACACACACACACACACACACACACATATACATATACACATACATACAAATTTGCAGGCAAAGAAAAAATCTGTGAAGAGGCAGAGATCAAAGGTCCTAGAAAAAAGGAAGTTTGGGGGTGAGACCTTGAAAGGCAGTGCCTAGAGGTGGGATGAAGGACAGAGGTGGGTTTGCTTGTAGGAGAAAAAAATATATATTCTTCTACCTCCAAGGCTAGAAGGACAGAAATAAATGGTGGTAAGGACATGTGTAAAGGTAAAGAGGTCACTTGAAGGACTTCAGGTGTGAAGGCACCAATCTCTGAAGCAAAGTAGAAGCCAAGGTCACCTACTGGGACTTGAGAAGACAGAAGAGGGGACTTTGGGACTTGAGGAAAGTTGGGAAAAAGAAAGGAAGAACTCTTGGAAGGACTTCGATAGACCTTAGTACAATGCCAGGCACAAGTTAAGTGCTTAATACTTAGTTAGCTAGTTAGTTACTTTTAAGAGGAGATGATGCGGTTTTCTAAAGTGGATATCTTCACAAAAGGATTACAGAGGGATGGGGAAGATACCCTTTTTAGAGCTCTTATCACATACAAGGTTAATTTCCTCATCAGTTCTGTTGCAGATTCTATCTTTTCTCAGGAAATGAGGGCCCATGCCACACCCCCTTGACCCACCTCAGATTTCAGCCGCATCTATGGGGGATAAGGCCATGTCCACTGACAACATCACACATCAAATGCCCCCTTGACTCTCCGGTTTTCTGCCTCAAAGCCACAGGAAAAGCCTTCACAGGTGCCTTCTAGAAGTACAGAGTGGTGCATGCCCCCAGGGGCAACCCTCAACCAACACGAGACAGAAGGCAGCAGGCATATATCTCCTGTCCTTTGGGGGGACAGCTTTGAAGTGCATTCTCCATGGTTCCTCTGAAGGTTGCCTACAATGTTGGCCTGCTCAGTAATGCACCTCTTTGTCCTCCCCTGTCTCACCTCCCCATTCCCTCATTCTTGCTTCCTGAGTCGTTTCCTGAATACACTACCTACACCTACACCCAAGTCCTTGTCTCAGGGCCTGCTTTTGAATGAATGCCAACCAGAACACGCATGTTTCACTACACCGTGGAGCCCCATGAGGACTCTGTTGGACTCTGCTGCACCACCCAGGTGCTCCTTCAGGACTGAAGGATTACTCCCCCAACTGCTGAGTTCCTACAAGGATTGCCTCAGCTGGAAAGAGCTGTTTCACCCAAGGTCACTGCTGCCCACATCTAATGACTGACGGTCCTCTCATCCCCGACCTGGGACAGCCCTAAAGGGACACCCAGTTTCAGAAGCTCCCAGTAGGTTGGCTGAGTCTTCCATTCAGACTGTACCACAGCCCAACTGCCCCCTCTGCCCAATCCTGCTTCGTCCCTTCCCTCATCAGATGTTGATCCCAGAGCGCTCCCTACTTAACCTGCTGCATGTTCATGCTCTCCCTCAGAGTCCACATCCAGAGAAATTTCTCTGAGACACTTCTAGAGTGCTGCATTCTCAGTGCTTATACGATGCCGGGCTGGTAAACACGCAGTATACACTTACAAAACTGATTGATTGATTGACTAGAAGGTGGGGGAGCTCTCTATGGAAACTACCAAGAGAAGCCCACCTTCCACCTGCTGTCAGCATCTCCTGCCATTTTGAGGTCTGGCCACATCACTGCTAAGTAATTTCTCCCAGTGGCCTGAATGTGGGGGAAGCATTTCACAGTTTACCTCTCATGAACCTTTTACCCTCTCCCAGCCACAAACTCAAGGCTGCAAAAGCCAACCTAGTCCATGAACATCTCAAACCAGGAGAAATAAAATCTCTGTTGCACTTGACCTCTTGCTCTTGATTCAGAGAGTATTTAGAAGAGAGTCCAGGTGTGGGTCCAGAAGATGAAATGCAACTGCAAAATGTACCTGGGGCCAAAAGAAGTGTGGAGCTGTAAATAAACCACTTCCCTGGCTGCAATAAACCATTTCCCCGGACCTAGGTCTCTCCATATATGATGAACTGTCCAAAGAGAATGATTCTAAGACTCTCTCCAGTTGATCCTAGATCTCTCCATATATGATGAACTGTCCAAGGTTGGGAACTGACTGTATTCTGGTTCCTGCCTATTGAAAAGGATTTGGCTCAACCGGCCGCCTCAGCCCAGCAGCAGGGATCTGGGAGGCTAATGATGGGATTCAGAAGCCTGACCTTTGCGGCAGCACCTGCTTGGGATAAGGCCACAGCACGCTGGCCACAGAGGCAGCAGCAGCCAACAGCTCTGTCCAAATGCTGAAGAACTTCCTGGCTCTGGGTAATGAAGTCATGGTGAAGTATGCCTGTTCGTAAGCTTCAAGCCTTTGACCAGCAATTCCTTTTCTAAAAATGTACCCTGATGATGAATTACCTACACGGATGTTCATCAGAGCACTTTCTAAAATAATGGTGAAGGGCTAGAAACAACCTAAGTGTGTCCATCTGAAGGGGATTTGTTTTATAAATTATGGTCCAACATACCGGGGAATATAGTAATTAAAAACAATGTTATGATATACAATTATATTTGTTGGCATGTGATGACATGCCTCATGTATTGTTAAATAAAAAGTCAGTGCATCAGACATAAAAAACAAACCTACGGGTTACCAAAGGGGAGGGACGGGATAAATTGGGAGTTTGGGATTAGCAGATACAAACTACTAAATATAAAATAGAGAAACAACGAAGTCTTACTGTATAGCACAGGGAAATACATTCAATATCTTGTAATAAACTATAATGGAAAAGAATCTGAAAAAGGATATATATATATATATATATATATATATACAACTGTATCACTTTGCAGTACACCAGAAACTAACACAACATTGTAAATCGACTATACTTCAATTAAAAAAATTCTTTTAAAGTCAGTGTGTGCAGTATGCTTCCACTGGAAGGAAGAGGAGGTGGAAGAGGAAGATGATAGGAAAAAGGTGACGTGGTTCAAACCTGGTATCTTAAATTGTCCCATGGAAAGTGGCCAGAGTCCTCCTGGAGTCCCAAGACGCAGAAAATGATCTCAAAGCCATTTCTTTAAGGGCCCACTTTTTTTTTTAACTCAGGAAGGACAGCAGGAACAAAGGAAGAAAGAATGATGTAGCAAATCAACAACCAGGGGCTCCTGCTTTCTACTCTGAGATCTGCCACCAAACAGCTTCCTGACCTGGGCCTGTTTCCCCAACAGGGGGTGGGGTGAGCCTGAGTGACTGTAAAGGTTCCTTCCAAGTTTGACACTTCTGACTAAAGAATGATTCTAGGACTTCCCTGGTGGCGCAGTGGTTAAGAATCCACCTGCCAGTGCAGGGGACATGGGTTCGAGCCCCGGTCCGGGAGGATCCCACATACCACGGAGCAACTAGGCCCGTGCGCCACAACTACTGAGCCCTGGCACCACAACTACTGCTGAAGCCCGTGCACCTAGAGCCCGTGCTCTGCAACACGAGAAGCCACTGCAATGAGAAGCCCGTGCACTGCAACGAACAGTGGCCCCAGCTGGCCGCAACTAGAGAAAGCCTGTGCACAGCAACAAAGACCCAAAGCAGCCCAAAATAAATAATAAATAAATTTATAAAAAAAAAAAAAAGAAAGAATGATTCTAAGACTCTCTCCAGTTGATCCTAGATCTCCCTTTGCCTCTTCTCAGCCCCTGGTTGCCTCTACTGATATTCCCTAACTATGCTGAACTCTCTTAAGAGCAGGGAGTAGCAGACGTGTTTTAGGGCTTCTCTCTTGCCCCACAAACCTCACCTGAGAAGGAACCCATAATTTGGTAGGACAGGTCTAGACGGACATATTTGTTTCAAATGTCCCTGCCTTCCATAGTCACAGCTGATTGGGCGAAGGCTGGACACATGACCCCAAAAAAGCCAGTCCCTTTTTTTCTGGCCAATGACCAATTAGATCCTCATTCTTTCTTTCTTTCCCCTCCTTTCTCTTCTTTCTTTTCTCTCTCTGTTTCTCACTCTCTGTCATGTCTGTGATGGACGATGAAGTTACCAAGTCATATAGGGCAGTCATGTTGAGTCATGGATAGGCAGAGAAGGCCAAGCAAGAGAAAGAGGATCTAGAAACAGAAGAGAGAACATGTTCACCCTGGGAAACCAGAGGGCTGCTCTGTTCCTAGTGGTTTCCAAGTTCTGGTCTGCACAAGGCCTGGCTGTATTTCGTTTCATGTGTCCCTGAGATTCTCAAGTACATCCCTTCCCTGAGCTCGCCAAAATAGTTTCTGTTTCTTACAATGAACAGCCTCTAAGTAAAAATCAATGACTGTGTGTACGTCATACTTTGTTCTACATCTCTTGCACTTAGCTAAGGGTCTGGTATATATTTCAAATGTTGTTAACATATTAATAATTAATAATAACAGGTAACATTTATTGAGCACTTAGTACACACCTAATACTCGCCAAACACATTAAATGGACTGTCATTTAAACCTCACACTAAACCTATGATGGTTACAAGTCATCCCCATCTAACAAAGGGAGTAAATGAAGCTCAAAGAAACTGAGTCCAGGTTTCTCAACCTCGGCTTTATTGACATTTGGGACCAGATCATTCTTTGTTGTGAGGGCTGACCTGTGCATTGTAGGATATTTAGCAGCATCCCTGGCCTCTACCCACTAGATGCCAGTAGTAGCTTTGTTGCCAGAGCTGCTCCAAGTCTTTGCTCAACCCTCACCTTTAGCAGGAGTTAACAGAAATGTTTAACTTAAAGGGTCCAGCGATAAGAAAGGAAACTATAAACAAACAAATGAAAAGACAGATGGAACCAGCTGGGACCAAGATGGTGACAAATCTGACCTCCAACAGACCCTGAGTCTCATTATACATTGATTTTACTACATTAGCATAGTAAATGACACAACTACCAGCAGCCCTGACCAGACATTAGGACCAAAAAGGATAAAAAGGGGTCGAGACCCCACTCCCTTGAAAAAGCACTGACCCTTCCCTGTAGACTAATGCATATGCCACCCCATCATTAGCCTCACCCCTCCCTGCGTCTTTACTCGGTAAAATTAAATCCCTCTCGCCAGGTGGGCAAGACGTCGATCTGTGAACTTAGTTCCCGCTTCTCCATTCTTTGGCCACTGAATAAAGCTAGCCCTGTGTTGATCTCAGCTTTGGTTTCATTACTGGCTGCTCAAACCCCAATGGAAAAAGACCCCTCGCCCGCTAAGGTAGAGAGCCTCGGCCAGGCTAGGGCCCAAGCAGGGTCTATATGACTTAATTTGGTAACAGCTTCACCTTCCCCCATTTGTAACAACCAAAGATATCTCCAAATGCCCACTGGGGTACAGAATCACCGCTGATTGAGAACCACTGGTTAAGTGACCTCCTGCAGTCACACAGCTAGCAAGGAGTGAGCTGGGATTCCAATCCAGACCGTATATGCTGGAGACAAAGCTCTTTACCACTACACTGACTGCCTCTGATTTGAAATGATTTTTTAAAGATATGGGAAATATCTATGTCCTAAAATTAAGTGAAAAACTCTGGACCCCAAATTACATGGTCTCATTTAGATAAAATCATAGAAAAAAAATACTGCAAAATGTTAACCGCAATTTGGTGAGATATGGGTTGACTGCCCTTACTGATACTTTTCTGTATTTTCCCAGATTTCCAAAATGGGCACTTATGACTTTCATAATTAGAAGCAATTAATAAATATTAAAAATTATATTAAATCCCACTTATCAAAAGGAATTAGCAAAGCACATATGAAAAGGGCTTGGTGACTTTTGTATCTACTGTGCTTTATTTATATGTGGCCAAGCCCCATGAATGGTCACACAGTGGCGCCCCACACTCAACAGGAGCCAGACTGGTTTGCTGCATTTCCTAATAAGCCTGGTCTGTGTTCAGACGAAGAGCAATCATTCAGTTCTCCCCACCTCCTCCTTTCAAATACAGGACTCTGAACACTGAAAAGACAAGAATTCAGTCATTTTCCCAGAAAAAAATTAAGGAGCAATGGGGAAATTTGTTCCTCTCCATTTTCGGGGAAAAGAACCGTGCTTCCCAGGGAATATGCCACCCAGATGAAATTAAACATCATTCAAAACTCCATTCTCCTTCCACACACACCGACACACCCATAAGGACACTAACGTCCTACATCAGCTAGTGTGGGTTTGTAGTTTGACTTTGCATGAGGTGTTATGTGCAAGCTTGGGGTCTGGATGCCTTCCCAGCACCCAATGGAAATGGTATCTTTTTTTTTTTTAATTATTTATTTGGGAAACGGTATCTTTTAAAGGAAGAAGAACAAAGCGATGGTTTTAGAGTCATACACATTTGGATTTGCATCAGAGCTCATACACACGCACACACATACACACACACACATTCTACCTGTGTGACCTTGGATTCCAGTTCAAGGTGGTGACATAGGAGGACCTGAATTCGCCTCCTCCCACAGACACCAAATCTGCAGTTATATATGAACAACCTTCTCTGGGAAGAAAAAAAAAAAAACTAAAAACTGGCAGAGCAACTCCTCTGCACCAGTGAAGGAAAGAAGGTCCACATCAAAGCAGGTAGGAGAGGCTGCAGTACAGCATCACCATGAACCCCACTCTCAGCGCGACAACCCAGAATCGGAAGGGAACTCAAAACCCGGAGTTTCTCCCTAAGGAGGGAAGGTTTGAATCCTACATCGGGAGCCCCAACTTTTAAGACTTGCACTTGAGAGACAAACCCCCAAAACATCTAGCTTTGAAAACCAATGGGGCTCACGTCCACGAGACCCACAAGGCTAAAACGAACTGGGAAACATTGCTTAATGGGTTCCTGCGAGGACTCACTTGCCCCAGGGCCCAGCACAGAGGCAGCTGGTCAAGAGGTGCCCAGACTTTAGATGAACGAGGCTCATTTGCTAATTTTAAAGTGTCAACCTGAGGGGCACGCATCCAGGGGCCTGCAGGCTGGTGGGTGCCATCATCACACACCCTCCGCCTCGCTCTAGCCAGCACCTCCCAGATGGGAGATTTTACATGCATCTGGCGCCCTGGTTTTTGACGCCACTACCCAAGGGATGCCCTTTGATCACTGGGCTCTGCAGGACAGAGGGGCTTGCGATCCATAAACTGTTGTTGGCAGGCTACCACCCCCAGGGCACTGCATGGATAGCAGACTGAAATACGCCCCCAGACTTTCTGAGAAGGAGGCGTATTTGCTTATCCAGGAGCATCTGCCTGAGTGGCAGGCCTCTGGTGTGGCACAAAACTAGGAGCCTACAGAGGGGCTCTCAGGGAGCAGTGGACATAATCTTTGCACTCGTCCTCTGCCTCGCTCCAGCTCACTGGTGTCTCCCAGAAAGGAGCCTATGCCCTTGTCTGGCACCACAAGTTTTACAGCTGCTGCCAGGGGGCACTTCCACATCACTTGGCTCTGGTGACCAAAGGGTGACATGGGTCCCACAGGACTGTATGTACTCACATACTTTAAAAGCTGCTGCTGGGGCTTCCCTGGTGGCACAGTGGTTAAGAATCTGCCTGCCAATGCAGGGGACACGGGTTCGATCCCTGATCCGGAAGATCCCACATGCCGCGGAGCAACTAAGCCTGTGTGCCACAACTACTGAGCCTGCGCCCTAGAGCCCACGAGCCAAAACTGCTGAGACCGCATGCCACAACTACTGAAGCCTGCGCGCCTAGAGCCCGTGCTCTGCAACAAGAGAAGCCACCACGATGAGAAGCCCACGCACCGCAACGAAGAGTAGTCCCCACTCGCTGCAACTACAGAAAGCCCACGTGCAGCAACGAAGACCCAACGCAGCCAAAACTAAAGTAAATAAATAAAGGCACTAATCCCATCATTAAAAAAAAAAAGCTGCTGCTGCTGGTCTGGCTTGCAGTCACCCTGAGTCTAGGCACTGACTGAGATCCTGCCCTTTGGGACACCGACAGATCTTGGCACAATCTCAACTACTGGGAGCCATTAAAAATAAAACAGGTGTTTGGACCATCACAAAGGTTGGAAAGACCATCAGGAGCTGGGACATGGCTGAATAAATAGGTCCACCTCCTACACTAGACCACTCCTTCAAGACTTTGCGTGGGGACTCCCCTGGTGGTCCAGTGGTTAAGACTTCACCTTCCACTGCAGGGGGTGCAGGTTTGATCCCTGGTCGGGGAGCTGAGATGCCACATGTCTTAGGGCCAAAAAACCAAAACGTAAAAACAGAAGCAATATTGTAACAAATTCAATAAAGACTTTAAAAATTGGTCCACATCAAAAAATCTTAAACAAACAAACAAAAAGACTGAGTGGTGGCTGTTTCATCTAATGCATAGACCCCAACGCAGAGAGTCAAGGAAAGTGAAGAAACAGAGGAATATGTTCCAAAGGAAAGGACAATATAAAACCTCAGGAAAAAACCTTAATGAAATGGAGATAAGTAATTGACCTGATAAACAGTTCAAAGTAATGGTCACAAAGATGCTCACCTGTGTGACCTTGAGCTGGTGATATAATCTCTCAGAGCCCCAGTTTCCTCATCTTTACTAACTGGACATGACAGTCTCTCCTCATGGGGCTGTTTGGAGAATTAAATAAGACAAATAAAGCACTAAGCACAGTGGCTGGCACATGGTAGCTACAATTAACAGTCTGGCCATTAAGCACGGAAACCAGCAATTTGTGGTGTGGGGTAGATTCCTGTTTCAGAGGGATGTATGAGTTTCCTGTTGCTGCTGTAACAAACTACCACAAACTTAGTGACTTAAAACAACTCAAATTTATTATCTGACAGTTCTAGAGGTCTGAAGTCTGAAATGAGTCTTAGTGCTAAATTCAAGGTGCCGGCAGAGCTGCATTCCTTCTGCAAGTACTAGGGAAGAATCCGTTTTCTCTAGAGCTTCTAGGGGCTGCCCGCATTCCTTGGCTCATAGGCTTTCCTCCGTCTTCAAAAACAGCAGCATGGCGTCTTCAAACTTCTCTCTCTCTCTCTCTCTCCTCTGCTTCTGTCCTCACATCTCCTTCTCTGACTCACCTGTCCCCTCTTATAAGAACCCTTGAGACTACACTGGGCCTACCCAGATCCTCCAGTATAATCCTCCAATCTCAAGATTCTTAACTTTACCTTATCTGCAAAGTCCCTTTTGCCATGTAAGGTGACATATTCACAGGTCTCAGGGATTATGACATGGATGTCTTTGGGGGGTCTTTATCCTACCTACCACAAAGGACAAGAAAGGAGTCCATCCTTATAATCAAATAACCACAGCTAATCATAATACTGGGAACACTCAGCCGACTTGTGGGCTGAAAGTAACCTTGCGGCCAGGCCCCCCCCCCCAGGGGAGCCCCAGGTTATGGGAAGATGTGGGGCTGAGGTTTGGGGATCCTCCTTAGGCTACTAATGACTCCCACCTGCCTTATATATTGGATTGCATTTTTAAAATATTCTACTACATTAAAACATTTTTTAAAAGCTCTGATCTAGCCAAATGCTCTTGTTTTAATGATGAACTGAGGCCTGGGGAGATTCAGCGACTTATCAAAGAGGCAGAGGAAGATCAGCTCAGTCACTGAGCTCTGAGCTAAGCCGGTCAGTCACTGAGCAATCACTGTGGAGGCAGCAGCACATAGTGGTAAAGAGCATGAACTTTCAGGAACACTCATGAGTTCAAGTCCTGCCCAGATATTTGCTGGGCAGTGTGTTTCTAAACCTGTTGGGAAGGTGAATTAAGTGAGATAATGCACTGAAAGCACTTAACCATGCCATCTGTCATTGTTGGCTAACTGGTATTGTCATTATTTCCATATATTTCTTTTTTTTTAACACCTTGATTAAAGTATAATTGCTTTACAATGGTGTGTTAGTTTCTGCTTTATAACAAAGTCCATATATTTCTTATCTCTCAAGTTACACTCTTAAGTTCTTTGAGAGTAGAACCTGGGGTGATCTGTCTTTGTGAAACAGCTGGGTGTCTCACTCCCTCTCGCCACCTAACCAGCCTGTTTGCCTCTCAGGTCTCGGGCTGAAACAACCCTTCCCTAGGAAGCCATCCAGACCACCCAGAAGGCATCAGGTCGCCTGGTTTACACTCTTGTAGCATCCCGAATCCTCTCTTGTAGGCTTCATCCCAATTATTGCTCAACAATTATTTATGCAATAATTTCTTTGATCCCTGCCTTCTCCTACAACACAGGCTACAATGCAAGCTCTCTAAGGACAGTTAGGTATACCAAATATTCCATGTGCTCTCTCCACATTTCTCAGCCTCCTTTGAAATTAACTGGGGCCATGTGACTAATACGTGGCCCATGGGCTGAGTCCAGAAGTTATACATGTCACCTCTGGGCTGAAGCACAGAAAAGCTGGCACAGTAATTCTCCAGTTACCAATTCTCCTACTGCAGAGATATAATGTTGCATCAGCCTAAGCCCCTGAGTGACTACATGGAGAAGCCCCCTCTGTTGATCCACACTGGATGTGTAGCTTAGTGGGGAAAAAAAACCAAACCTTTGTTGCTTTAAGCTTCTGAGATTTCAAAGGTAACTTGTTACATCAGCACAATCTAGCCCATCCTGACCAATGCAGCACTACATTCCCAGCATTCACATAGTGCTGGGCATGTAGAAAGTGCTCCACAAATACCTGATGGATGGATGAGTCTCTGAAACAACAGGTAAAAGTCAGAATACAAGATATTTTCTAAGTTAGTAGAGAAGGACAGCTCACCACCACCAAAAATAAAAGAATGAACCACTAAAAAGTGAAATACCAGGATCCCTGTCACCCAGGACAGAAGCTAGAACACAGGCTCTCTGACCTTGAAACGGCTGGGCTCTGAGTCACTGTCGTGTTGTTGCAGGTCACAGAAACACTCAGCGAGGCCGAGGACGATTAGGTACTCGACAAAGTGATAAAATCCACTACAACCAAAGCTGTTAGTCACGGCATTTAGAAACTGTTGTAATTTATAATATTTATGAATTGATCTGCAGGAACCCATAAACATTGCTTATCAATATAACTAATTGGCATTTATAAGTTTGGTTGGCTGGTGTCATCATGGTCTTGAAGGAAAAAAGGAAGCCATGCACACTGGGGCCTTCGACTGGGGTGCTGGCATTCTGACCATTCCACTGGATTGGACAAGGAATTGAGTGAAAGTGGTATATTTAAGAAGTGGAGGAAACACGGTATAGAAGCAAGGAAGATCTAGCAAATAATGGGTGTGCCACCAAGTGAGCTATTACAAGGGGAAGAGGAGCTTAAGGCCAGGAGGAAACTCTGAAGAAAGATGCAAAACACACCTTTGCCCTCCTACTCATGACTCATACCTCCCACCCCTTCCCTCCCTCCCTCCCACTCTCTCTCTCTCTGCCCTCTGCTGACCAGTTTTCTCTTTCTCTCCCTTTCTTCAAGGGAGAAAAACAGGTATCCACCATCTTCTATGTTATGATTTCAGCCACTACGGCTGCCTTTTCTTTATTCTCAGTCCAGAATCCCAGGGAAGTATTCAAATGGGCTCGGCTTGGGTCTGGAGAAGAGATTTGGAGCAATTACCTAAGGCCAAAGGCCGAGTCTCATTGTAGTAACAACAGCTCTCTTGGTGCCCTTGTGATTAGAGTACTGAATCGGGGTACAGGTGGGCTTTACCCAGAAGAAAATAGGAATTTTCCAGAAATAAATATTCGGTAAATGAACGGTCCTTAAGATCCCTTTACATTCTGGAAATGTTAAGATCTGGAACTCCAGACAAAGTGTTTTTGGTTAAAATGGCTAACGAGTGGCTTTTAACACCAGCGTATGTCTGGAGGGCCGGCAGTGCTCTTGAGCTGCAAGCGCAGCACGGCAGCATTTTGTACCCAGCAGGGCCCGGCACAAAAGTTGGGTCTGGGGACAAAGGAGACCTCTATCAACAGCCATTCATCTCAAGATGTGGCCTCCCAGCCCCACTCTCAAAGAAGACAGTGACCCCACAGGACACCCACATGGGCCTAGAAATGAAATCCTGTTGCCCCTCAGCGGAGATGCATTTCTCCGGATCACACAGAGACGGCCCTGGCTTGCATCAGCGCGGCTCTCACTTAAGCTGCAGATGGCAAACGGAACGCTCCTCCCCGGCCCCTGCTCCCTGGCCTGGATGCTTCTACATTCCTTGACAATAATGCTGGTTCAGAAGCTGGTACTGGAGCCAGCCCTCACCAGACACAGCAGGGCAGGCAAGGCAGAAGGGAAGCTGGCAAGGTGGGAAGCAGGGGCTATTTATTACATGCTGGCCCCAGCAGCCTGGAGGGTACTGTGAAGAGTGGGCAGCGAGACCACAGCAGATGACAGAGCTTAATCAGGTAAGGGGTGGTGGGTAGGGGGCACAGGAAAATGACAGCCCCACTTGCCAAGTCTCAGAGACACCTGCGTCTAATTTAGTATAAGGAAGAGATTACGGGAAAGGGCTGCCACCTTCCCCAGATGCAGAGCTCACTAAATCTAGTCTATTCCATCTCCTCCACCTCTCTCCAGCCTGCTCTCCAACCCCACCCCGCCTGCTCTAAGCAACCATCATCTCACCTGGAGAGCTGGGACTGCCTCACAAACTCTCTCCCCCTGCATTTGCTCCTCAGGCCACAACAGTCCATTCTCCACCCAAGGACTAGAGTGATCAAAGTTAAGATCAGCTTAAAACCCAACAGTGGTTCCCCAAAGGGTAGAGTCCAAAATCCTTCACAACAGCTCACAAGGGCCTTCACAGGCTGATCCTGGCTGACCCCAACAGCTCCAAGCACCAAAGGGAGCTGGAGTACGTAGCAGATGCATTAGTGTCCTGCCGGATCCCCTCTCCTTTACCATACTGGCCCAACTTCCAAAGGCCAGCACCTGCTTTCATTTGCCTTATGGCTTCTCTGGCAATCGGAGCCCACTTTTGCTCATATGCATGGCAGAATGGAATTGCCAGGGAATTAATGTCCCCCCACCCCAAGAGCAGTCCTCAAACAATCATTGATGGAAGATGGTGTATAAATATCATCATTCGTTGGGTGGAATGTTTGATACTGGCCCCCAAAGTTCCCCACTTGCCCACAGTGGTAACTAGCGTGATAATGCATCCTTTCCTGGATACCTCCCTTCCCTGTCTCACTTCCCATTTCTCAACTTGTATTAAGAATTGCCTCCCAGATGCAAACATCTTTTTATTTATTTATTTATTTTTGGCTGTGTTGGGTCTTCGTTGCTTCACGCGGGCTTTCTCTACTTGTTGCATGTGGGGGCTACTCTTTGTTGCAGTGCGCAGGCTCAGTAGTTGTGGCTCACGGGCTCTAGAGCACAGGCTCAGTAGTTGTGGCGCACAGGCTTAGATGCTCCGCGGCATGTGGGATCTTCCCAGACCAGGGATTGAACCCCTGTCCCCTGCACTGGCAGGCGGATTCTCAACCACTGTGCCACCAGGGAAGCCCCCCAGATGCAAACATCTTGCATTCAAACCTTTATCTTAGGGTCTTCCTTGGAGAGATCCCTGAAAATTCAACTATTTTCCATAAGCAGGCTTTCCAGCTATGTACCCATTTGTACACATTAGATATGTGCCGTATTCTCTACAGCCTCAGGACCTTTGCACAAGCTGTTCCCTCTGCTTAGCATACTCTCCCCTCACCCCAACCCTACTGCCTACTGCCCCATCCATCTCCTGGATGGATTTTACTCTAGCTTAGATCTATGTTCTCAGGTAGGACTTCACTGACCCCACTCCACACACACAGATGCTTTGATTCCCTTGGAATTTGTTCTCCTCGCCCTCTATTTCTCTTTCATTTCACTCATCCCACCTGTAATTATTTTTGAAGCCTGTATTCCCCACTGAAATGTAAGCCCTAAGAGAACAGGGACCGTTATGGGATCACTTCTGTATCCCCAGAGTGGAACACAAAATAGATGGTCAATGTGGAGTCAAGTAAGTGGTACTTTGACCTAAAAAAAAAAAAAAAGAAAGAAAGAAAGAAAAAGAAAGGTATAAAATCACCCATTTACTAATTGGATAGTCATAGACACCATCACTCAGCACACACGATGCACCAGGCACCGTGCCAATGGTTTCACAAACATTAATTCGCCCTCATAAGTAGATACTGATATTAACCCTATTTGACAAAGGGAGAAACTGAGTCAAAGAGAGGTTAAGTAGTTTGCTAAATGGCACAGAGGTAACAAGAGGCAGAGCTGAGGTTTGAACCTGGAGAGCCTGGCACCAGAGTACACGTATTTAACCATCGAGCTCTCCTGCCTCTCACTGCTCAGGAGGGGGATGCCGGTTGTAGAGAGCTTCACAGCATCTGTATGCAGAGCTTTCCCCCTCAGAAGGCACAAGGTGAAGAAAAACAGACAGAATCACTGACTTGGTGACATTCATTCTCTGTACCAGATATTGACAAAGAGCCTCCTATGTGCCAGCCACTGTGCCAGACACAAAGGTGGAGTGGCAAACAAGACAGACACTGTCCCTGCCCTCCTGAGGCTTACGGTCCAGCAGGAAAGACAGACACTGAATGAATAAACACACAAATAGGTATGCAATTACCAGTTGTTGTAAATACTGTAAAGACAACAGTGCACAGGAACCACCTAACTGAAATGGGTCAGAGACAACATCTAAATGAAGACCCGAAATGGGAAAAGAATCTAGCCACCCTAAAGGGGTGAGCAGAGAACATGTCCCACCAGACCTTAGGAAATGCTGGATGTTATTCTAGGTGCAGGGGAAGCCGCTGGGGGGTTTAAGGAGCCGGAGATGTGGTCTGTTTACATTTGCAAACATCCCCTCTATCTGCGGGGGGAGTGGGTGGTGGGGAGCTGGGACAGCGAGACCAGCTCGGAGGGCGCTGCAGTGGACACGGGGAGAGATGACGGCGGCTCCAGTGAGGCTCTCCAGCAGGGCAGATGGGGAAACGGGCTCCATTTAGGACACTTCTGGGGAAAATCCACAACGGAACTTAGCATTGAGTTGAGTGGAAGGGTTGAGGCAGGTGGAGGAACATCCAAGCTGACTCAGGAGCGGGTGATGGGACATCTCAAGCCCGGCCAAGGGGACCAGCTTTCACAAAGTTTTATCCAGGCGGTTCCACTATCCTCAAGGCCCATCTTTCCCAATCCCTCCCTTCACCATAACGACCTCATTCCAGAACAAGCTGTCGGAGTATTTTAGGAAAGATGGAAGGAGCAAGCCTCGAAGCTAGCAGTTTCTGCACGCTCATTATGTGTCAGGCATCTATTGCATGCAATTCTCTCAAATATTCTATGATAAAAGGCCTATTACTATCACCGTTTTACCGGTGAAGCTTAGAGAGGTTAACTTTTGCCCAAGGCTCACACAATTGATCAATGACACGGGGCGCTTCAGACTTGGGGCTGGTAGCTTACACAGCCATATCTCACCCCTTTGCTCCCCATTTGGACAGATCTGTCTTTGGAGGACCAGCCGGTGATAATGTCTTCTTGCTGTGGGCCCCGAGTATCCTGGGACTGCCAGTGGTTGCCTGTGAGACCAGGGAAACTGACCAAAGGGGCCCCTGACGCCTGAGTCTGAGACCACTGCCCAGAGGCATCCATCCTCACTGCTATCCAGCAAATACCCAAGTTCTGCACAACCCACTAATCTCAGCCCAGACTAAGGAAACCCCAGTCACAACAGAAAAATACCGAGAGTACAAAAGGAATTAGGATTTTTTGGGCGGTCACTCGTCACACGCCTGGTCTGTTCAGGCAGCTCTCCTCTGACCTCCTGCCTCATTAAATTTTTTCACATACATTATCTCATTCAATCTACGGGTACAGATCATTCTACCCTTTCCTACAAGATGAGTGAAGTGAGGTTCCGCAAGGTGAAATGACCCGCAAGCTCAGAGCCAAGTTCTGAAGCCAGGGCCTCTCAGCCTAAGTCCAGTAGCCTTTCAAACACCACTCACCGGCTTGCTGTGAAAACCTTCTTAGAGGTTTGCTCTTTAGTGATTTTTGCTCTACATGCATTTTCCCACTTCAGCATCAGCCAAGAATTGGAGGGGTGGGGGGAGGGCAGCAGGGGGATGGGGGTAGCTGGACTACAAGGACGTGACCCTAACAGGAGCTGTGATTTGAACTGAGTACAAATTGGTTCTCTGCTATCTTTGGAGCCACTACATTTGCAATTCAGGACCCGATGCCCATGTACTGGGCCAAACACTGCCACAGTTTTCTGATCAAATCTCCTTCCCGGGAAGATACCACTTAAAAATTCTCTGTAACCACTCAGGCAATCTAAGCTCCTCTAAAAAACCCATATCGCTGAACAAGTTCACAGAGGACTCCAACCCTAATCAGGCAGAAAAAAAGCCACACGCACCGTGACATCTGCGGGGCCAGGTGGTAAGACAGATTCACAAAAGCCTGTGTGGAACCAAAAGGAAACATAAAGGTACTCAGACACCACTCAGTGCCTCCCTCACCCACATCCTTGCTAAGAGAATCTGCCCCCAGTCACAGCCCCTGATTCCTCTTTCCCTCATGACTGATATCCAGCCATTGCACATAAATACATGCACACTGGAGGTTAAAATATTAAACTCCTTCTGTACACACTGGTAAATTACCTCCCTGAATGCCCCTGAGAAATTCCATCTAAAACAATAAGGAAATCTGTCATCTCACGCAATGGAAGTCCATAGGTACGGAGGTCTTAGGACCTGTTGATTCAGCTGCTCCACAAGCACCCAGGTTCTTGTCCCTCTCCTCTGCCATCTACGGTGCTAAGGCTTTCTTGTTTCAGTCTAAGAGGAGCGAGACAGAACCTCTCCCCAAATCATGGACTATAATTTCTTCCTGTTAATGGTTTATTTGGACCAACCTGAGTCACATGACTACCCCTGGACCAGTAACAGTCACCAGGGAAATGCCTCCAGGGACATTTGGCAATTAATAGTCATCACACTATTACTGGGTATGGGATGCTACGGGCATCTAGTGGGTAGAGGCCAGGCATGTTAATAAACATCCTATAGTGCACAGGACAGTCCCCACAACAAGGAATTGCCTGGTCCAAAATGTCAACAGTGCTGAGACTGGGAAACCCTGGCTTAGATTAATCTAGATCAGGGTTAGCCAACTATAACCCATGTGCCACGTTTGACCCACTGCCTAATTTTATAAAGTTTCATTGGGACACAGACATACTCATTCAGTTCCATATTGTCTACAACAGAGAGTTGTCACACGGCTAGTTGTGACAGAGGTCACATGCCCCCCGCCCCCCCAAAGCTTAAAATATTTTCTCTCTGGCCTTTTTCTGAAAAAGCTTGCTGATCCTTGATCTGGAGCTGCGGATGGGAGAATACGTAAACAAAATTAGGGTTCTGTTAGGAAGGAGAAGAACTGATATTGGGAAGTAATAAACAGTAATGACTATCAAGATAAAAGTCTGTTTATGGAAGTCACACCCTAGGGCACAGCTCTCAGCAGGTATTTTCCCAACAAAAATTTATTTCCACATAAAAGACTTCTTACAAAAACTAGGGCCTTAGACCTTACACACATTTTAAGTTGGTGGGAGGTGTGAATCCTCCAACTTGCACCCGCCCCCACAAAAAAATCCAGATTTTCCCCATTCAACTCCTACCACAGAGACAGAAGTGATCATCAGAGATCGGTGAGTTCCAAGCCCACAAAGATCTCAGAGTCAGGCCTGGTGTGAGCTCTGGGGCAGGCCACAGTCACCCCGAAATCAAGGGAGGGGCACACAGGGATGCTTTAGAACACACCTGGGGGAGGGAGTTACCCAGCAGAGAGGCCCATGGGACAGACGAGAGAAGCACTCCAGAAACATGGCTGCCCAACAGCAGTCTTGTCCCATAATGCCCCAGGGCCTATCAGTAAGTCCTCTTCCCTCTACTAGTTTAAGTGGGGTTTTCTCCCTTGGACCAAAGGACCCCTGAGGAGGACAAGGCCTCCTGAGTCACTGAACACCCTTTCCAGGACCCTCCCCTCATTGCCTCAGGGGCAGGGTAAATGTTCACTCCCTGGGTAGACTGACTCCTCCTCTCTCCTTCCACCCCGGTCATCCAGGGAGATTTCCCACCCATTTGGCAGGAAATTAGGCAGGCCCAGAGGCCTGACAGAACCTTCAAGACTTAAAAACTAAGAAACCCAGGAGGGAGACTGGTACCTGACTTTTCAGAGTTATTTTAAAGATTTCTTTTAATGGCAAGTATAAATGGTTACTGGACTTGTCAGACTTGAGTCAATATCAACTCCTAAAAAGGACTAAGAAGGAAAAAAAAAAAAAAAAACACCTTTTTAAGTGGGAAAAAAAAAAAATCCATGGTCATTTCTTTTCGACCTGGGATAATAATGTGACTCCGATCTTCCCACTCCTTCAGGCCGGACTTTAAGTTATCAGAAACCCCCACTAAACACCCTGTTCCTATTTCTTCCCTATTTCATATTTTAATGGAATGAGAACCCTCATATCCTGGCCAATATTCATTACCCATCTGTTGTTTCTCCGGTTTTTTTCTAGGAGCGCCTGGGGCAACAGTCCTTCCCGGAACAAAATCTCCTCTCTCTGACTTCCTCTGGAAGAGATTCTCTTTCCTGAAGCCAGAATCCTTTGCCTCCTGGAAGCAAATCTCTCCTGGAGGAGTCCCCCGGGGGCCACCATCTGGGTTTCCCGGCTGCCCTCTCGCTTCAGCAAGCGTGTTGCCACCATTGGCTCTAGCCCACCCTCCTCAGCCTGAGGCTTTGGGAAAGGGGTCCCTCCCCTGGAACCACAGCCAAGGCAAGATCAAACAAATGACGATTCTGAGTTATACAAACTGACTTCTTCCCAGCAACATCACCGTGAAGACAAACACCTCATGTAAACATATTCAGCGCACACACCCCGACTAAGTGCTGAATTCTACAGACAGAGATGAGGAAAATAGAATCCAAAGCTCCCAAGAAGCCAGTCTTGAATAACACTGTCCAGTAGAAAAGTAGGCAGAAAAGGCACATTTGTAATCTGGGAGTTTCTAGTAACCACATTAAAATAAGTACAAAGAGGGACATCCCTGGTGGTGCAGTGGTTAAGAATCCGCCTGCAGGGACGCGGGTTCGATCCCTGGTCCGGGAAGATCCCACATGCCGTGGAGCGGCTAAGCCCGTGTGCCACAACTACTGAGCCCACGCACCACAACTACTGAAGCCCGTGCGCTCTAGGGCCCGCGCACCCCGCAACGAAGAGTAGCCCCCGCTCAGTGCAACTAGAGAAAGCCTGCACGCTGCAATGAAGACCCAACGCAGCCAAAAATAAATTAAAAATTAAAAAAAAAAAAAGTACAAATAAACAGGTACTTCCAGGCACTTCACATACATTATTTTCTAATTTAATCCTCACAACAAGCATATGAACCAAGACCTTTTATTCCCTCATTTTGGAGATGGTAACACTGAGGACCAGAGAGGACCAGAGAGGACCAGAGAGGGTGAAACTGCTCAGGATCTGACACTGAGTGGCAGTAGGGGAATTTAAAGCAGACAATTTAGATGCAAAATCTATGCTCTTGGCACACTTGATTATTGTAGAGAAGCTGCTATTTAGAAAGCTCAAGTAGGCGGGTCCCTTCCAAAACAAGAAGGCTTTTTTCTTTCATCCTTTAATCTACTTCTGGCTTATAAATTTAGATTCTGAAAAATCTAGGATTTTTTCTGTGGCAAACATGTCAAGCCAAGACATTAAACTCAGACCTAACCAAATATGCTTTTGTCAATGCTGCAAACTGGCTCTCAGTTTGTTTGGCCCTTGTTTATCTGCAAAATATTTTCCTTCCTACCTTGTATCTGTTGGTGCCATCTAGCACAGGCACAGGGAGGCTAACTAGCTATGGGTTGGTCACACAGCTCATGACAGGTCAGAATTAGAACCCCTTCTTGGGGTTCCTAATCCACACCGGGTCCCAAGGAAACTCCTCTTGGATCTAAACAACCTCCCAGAGAAACAGCCTTTCCCCAGAGACACAAAGGATTAAAATAGAACATCTTCAGGCATTCATTTATTGTGCACCTATTATACATGCCCAGCACTGGGCTGCACTGGGCTAGGTGCTGGGGTTAAAGAGAAAAACGACAAGATGCCCACTCTCAGAGAACTCACATTGTCTCAGAGGCAGCAGACAGAGTGGACAACTGCAGTACCATGTGATGAGAACCACGAAAGGAAAACTGTGGGAACCCCGGGGCAAAGCACTTAACCCTGCCAGGTGGGTACCAGGGGATGGAGAAGTAGTGGTCACGGAAAACTCCCTGGAGGAGGTAATGACTGAACTGAGTCTTGAAGAATGAGAGTGAAAAAGTAGGAGACACAAGGCCAGGAAGAAATGAGGCTGGAGAGATAGGCAGGGTCAGATCATGAAAGGCCTTGAGTACCCAAGTAAGGAGTTTGGACATTTCCTTGAACACAATGAGGGATTGTGCCTCAGTTTCCACATCTAAAATGAGGGAAATAATCCCAACCACCTCATAGGGTTTTTGTGAGACTAAACCACAATTATCGTTGAAAGTTTTTAGAGAGACTGATAATATGATAATGCTAATTACTGTTAATATGACAACTACCATTAATTAAACATCTATTCCTTAAAACACTAAAAGTAGAACTATTCCTTAAAACACTAATAGTAGAACTACCATATGACCCAGCAATCCCACTCCTGGGCATATACCCAGAGAAAACCATAATTCAAAAAGATACATGCACCCCAATGCTCATTGCAGCACTATTTACAATAGCCAGGATATGGAAGCAACTTAAATGCCCATCAAAAGAAGAATGGATACAGAAGATGTAGTACATATATACAAAGCGATACTACTCAGCCGTAAAAAGGAACGAAACTGTACAGTTTGCAGAGACGTGGACAGACCTAGAGGCTGTCCTACAGAGTGAAGTAAATCAGAAAGAGAAAAACAAATATAGTATAATATCGCTTATATGTGGTATCTAGAAAAATGATACAGATGAACTTATTTGCAAAGCAGAAATAGAAGCACAGATGTAGAGAACAGACGTATGGATATGGGGGTGGGGGGGAAGGAGGGTGGGATGAATTGAGAGATTGGGATTGACATATATACACTACTGTGTACAAAATAGATAACTAATGAGAACCTACTGTATAGCACAGGGATCTCTACTCAATGCTCTGTGGTGACCTAAATGGGAAGGAAATCCAAAAAAGAGGGGATATATGTATACGTATAGCTGATTCACTCTGCTGTACAGCAGAAACTAACACAACATTGTAAAGCAACTATACTCCCATAAAAATTAATTAAAAGAAAATTTTAAAATAAACATCTATATGTGCTAGACATGGTGCTAAGCACTTAGTGGACATCACCATTTTTCTTCTAAACATTTGTCATTATCTGAAATTGCATCACATAATTGTTGGATAGTGCAATTACTGCCTGCTTCTCCCACTGGAAGAAAGCTTCCCAAGGGCAGGACCTGCTTGTCTTGTTTGCTGCTGCATCTCCAGTGCCTACAATGGAGACTGACACATGAAGCAGGAGCTCAATAAATCATGGTTGGATGAATAAATGATGATCTCATTTACAATAATCCAGAGAAATAAATATTATTTCCTTGCTTTTACAGATGAGGAAACTGAAGTGTAGAAAGATCACTCAGGCTGCAATGTGGACAAAAGATGCAAGATGAGAAAGGCTGGAGGCAAGGAGACCAGTGAGGGGGCTGTTTCAGACATGCAGGGAAGAAAACTGGGATGGAGAAAAGTTACTAGATTGAAGAGATATTAAGAAGGTGGGTGAATGGATGGATGGGTGGGTAGATGGATGAGTAAATGTGTGGATGGGTGAATATGTGGGATATGTGGGTGAATAGATGGGTGAGTGAATGGATAGGTGGGTGAACTGATGGATGGGTAGATGGATACATGGGTGGGTTGATTACTGATGAGTGGATAAATAGATCTTCAGAAGGCCCTAAATGCCCTTGCATGAAGCATTTTGTACATAGAATAAAATTTTTCACCAGAAGTAACCAGAATGGATATCAAAATATTGTCCAGATGATGAAGACAAGTCTTTAACATCCTCATATTCAGGGAATATAACAATCCTCTCCTATATGTCTTCATACCAATTCTGTCCAAGACTCATGTGCTCAATTACTCTTCCCATTACTCCCCCAAGACAAATAAGGCATAAATCAGCCCTTCAGCTGTCATTCCTTCAGCTGATTCCCAAATCCAGAGTGCTGAGGCTTCAAATTATTGTGTATATAACTTGGTTAAGCAGTACCTGGGTCCAGCTAGGATGATCTTATTGTCAGGGAGACAGAGTCGGCCTGACCTGCAAAAGCTCCTGCTGATGCTCTTGCTATTCCAGGGAGAGTGTTGAAGCCAACTCAGAATGGCTTTCAAAGGTGAGTCGTGTCCAGTCAAGTTCGAATAGACATCCAGCCATAAAAACCCCCAGTTGTGTCATTCTCCCTTATTAAAGGCAACACGTAGAAAGGAGTCTGATCTGTTCTTTTTCTTCAGCCCCTTCTTCCCACCCTTTCCCTGTGTCTTGAAAACACATACACACACACACACTCACTGCCAAATTCAGGGCTAGAGTATGTGAAATACATTAAGACAATTTAAAGGAAAGCCCCACCTCAAAACAGTATCTTCCCAGTCTTTCCTTGAAATTCCCCCATGAGCAATACATTCTTTTGTAATCAGCATTACCCTCTTGTGACCTGATGATCTCGTTTTAAATGACACTCAAGTATTCCACAGGCTAGACCAGCAGGAGTCAATAGGTCCCTATGGGAACTTCCCCTACCTAGCCTGTCAATTTAGTTTGCTACGGCTGCTATTACAAAATACCACAGACTGGGTGGCTTAACCAAAAGAAATTTTTCTCACAGTTCTGGAGGCTGGAAGTCCAAATTCAAGGTCTTCTCTCTATACCTGTCTGTGTACTAATATCTTCTTAAAAATAGAGAAACAACAGTCACATTGGATGAGAGCCCACCTTAATGACCTCATTTAACCTCAATTACCTCCAAAAGATGCTATCTCAAGTACAGTCACATTCTGAGTTACTGGGGTTAGGACTTCAACGTATGGATTTGGGAGGAGACACAATTCAGCCCATAACACCCTGGAACACTGAGTGGTCCAGGAAAGCATCTTGTCCAATACCCACATCAAAGAAGTCTCATCTCCAATGGGACAGTTCTTAAGTATATCCACGTGTACATGAATGTTCATAGCAGCATTATGTATAAAAGCCAAAATGTGGGAACAACCCAAGTGTCCGTTAATGAATGAATAAACAAATGTAGTAGAAGCATGCAATGGAATATGATTCAGCCCTAAAAATGAATACGGTACTGATACAGGCTACAACATTGATGAACCTCAAAACATTATCCCAAGGGAAAGAAACCAGACAAAAGACCACATAGGGGGCTTCCCTGGTGGCGCAGTGGTTGAGAGTCCGCCTGCCGATGCAGGGGATGCGGGTTCGTGCCCCATTCCGGGAGGATCCTGCATGCCGCGGAGCGGCTGGGCCCATGGGCTGTGGCCACTGAGACTGCACGTCTGGGGCCTGTGCTCCACGGCGCCAGAGGCCACAGCAGTGAGAGGCTCGCGTACCGCAAAAAAAAAAAAAGACCACATAGTGTATGATTCCATTTATATGAAATGTCCAGAATAGGCAACTCCACAGAAACAGAAAGTGGATTAGGAAGGTTGGAAAAGACATTAAAACAAACCTGGGTGTATGCTTGAAGTGGGTGCACATGGAAAAAGGTCTTCAAGGATATGTTGAGATTACCAGCAGCAAGTATCTTTAGGGAGTGGAAGGGGAAGCAGCTAGGATTTCTTCACTGTTTACCCTGATATCCTTTTCTAACTTTAGAATATTTTAAGTACATTTTTAAACAAAAGCCCTCCAGCAAATTGGTGACGGGTATTACAAATGTTAAAACTGTGCTTGAGACAAATTCATAGAGATGTTTGTGCATGTGGATGCTTGCCTTATTATTTATAATATGGGAAATTTTCAAACTACCAATGTCCAATAACAGGGCACTGGTTAAATTAATTACACTATGTACATATACAGGAACACTATGGAGTCATTAAAACTCCTATTTTTCAAAACCATTTAATGCACAGAAACTGTCTGTGATGCACTGCTGAAGTGGGGGGGAAGAACACGGCTAATTCTAGAGAGTACTGTATGTAAGGTCCAAAATTTTGTTTAAAATGCCTGTGTGCCTGCATATGCATTATATGCAACCAGTATATCCACACGCACAGAAAAAGGTCAGAAAAAATGTTAGAGAGGTTACCTCTGAGCTACAAGATTATGGGTAATTTTTATTCTTATTCCTTCAATCACTTCATAATTATTGTGTACCTACCAAGTGTTTCCTGTATTTCCCTTTTTATGAATGTTTTATTTCTGTAACTAGAAAAGAACAATAAATGTTCATTTTAAAGGGATAAAAAACATCTCTGGAAACAAAACAGACTACCACCTTCCTCTCACTCCCCTAAATCTGAACTGTTGTTTGCACTTAACCTGAGCATGTGAAACCTGACCACTACAGGAGCCTTAAAGGAATGGGGACCAAGTGGGGAACTAAGCTTTGCTTCTGCTCAGGGACAAAACCATCACCATGCAACCACTCACCATCATCCCATGTGGCCACCTTCCAAAGGTACAAAACCCACTCACTTCTCTCCTTTCCTACCTAGTGCTCCTCTTTTCTACACATCTTTGAATTGCCCACACTAATACTCACAGTCATGTCCCTAGGTTGGACATCTGTAGTTTTTGCCAACCTGCATCCATTCACTCTTCTCCTAGCAAAGGATCCTGAATTATCTCTGAGGAATACCATCTTTGTGTTCTCATCCAATGTGTTACAGGTGGGGCTCCACCCCTAGCCCAGGGTCAGAACATACCACCCAGGTCCAATTCAATGAGCACATTAAACATTAAATCCCTCTGGTCAAAATGACTGGCTCAGGGATAATCATGTGAGCCCATGAGATTCAGTGAGGCTTTTGCTGGGTATGCTGGGATGAAGACTGTCCTACTTTTCCTGTTGTGTGTAGACATGAAACAAAAGTACATACTCCTGGGAACTGCTGGCAGTCACTGTAAGACCATAAAGGGAATACTAGTCTGTGAACCGGATCGACTCAAAGAAAGCAGAACACAGAGATGGAGAGAGAGAGAACGATGCACCTGGATCCAGCCACGCGCTGACCTTTTAGTTACTTCAGCCAATAAAGTCCCTCCTTTGCTTAAGCCAGTCAGAGTCGCGTTGCTTCAATGACTCCCAACCAAACACCGCCAGCTGACATACCTGCCTTCCTCTGACTGACTGGGCAAAGGGCGTCTTGCAGTCACCTGCACTGGAAGATGTCTTAAACAGAAACCCAGACTTGGGTTTGAATCCTTCCTCTACTACTTATTAGCTATGTGACCTTGAGCCGGTCACTTACTCTTTCTCCTTCCTTATCTGTAAAAGAATAGTAACACCTAATTCACAGCCTTGTTGTGAGAATCAAATGTTAAGGATTTTGATTTTTAAGAACAATGGGAAGTCTTTCACAGACATTAATAAGGAGAGTTCTTCAATCTGTCTTGAAAAAAATCACTTTGTTGTATAGAGAACAGATGGGAGGAGGGCAAGAGTGAAAGCAGAGAGATCTGTTAGGAAGGGGCTTTAGAAGTCCAGGCAGATGATGGTGGTTTGAACCAGGACAATATTTACCCACTGTCAACTATAATACCAAATGACAGTTGTCCAAATGGCAATCACCAAGTTTACCAAAATTCCCATACCATCTCTGACCTTTTGCCATGTTATTTTCACATAAGTGAATTTTGTGCTTCAGTAAATTCTGCCACACCTTAAGCAATAATATGACATCTCGAGGTTGATTTACAAGATATAGACACACTATATTACATAACATATATGTTGGGGAAACACTGATCAAAACTGCCTGCCCTGGCCAGACCCAATAGTAACCACCGGCATGAGTTATCTTACAACAGGAGCTCCTGGTAAGGAATGCGGAACCAACAAGCTACCACCAAACGGAAGAATTCGCGAAAGGTCAAAAGGAGAGAGGAGACGCCAGCCCATATGTCCTGTCAACCTCCCAGAATCCTTCTCGCTAGAATCCATCTTGGCTGAGTGATGCGCGCGCCACCAGGAAGGACCCTGAGTCAGAATGATTGGCCAGAGACAACCCGGAAACTAACCCCATTACCATAAAACCCGAGACTGCAAGCCACATGGCAGAGCAGTTCTCCTGGGTTCCCTTACCCTGCTGCTCTCCAGCCGGGCGCCCCTTCCCAATAAAATCTCCTGCTTTGTCAGCACGTGTGTCTCCTCGGATAATTCATTTCCGAGTGTTAGAAAGAGCCCACTCTCGGAACCTGGAAGGGGTTCCCCTTCCTACAACATGTATATGATAAATTACATGTCATATATATGAGAAACTACATACCATATATATTATATATTATATACATATTACATGTCGTAATATTTCTAATCTACATTAAGATAAGTATATAACTATTAATTTTTTTTAATGTTTATGTACACATCACCGAAAATCAACTCAAATACTACCATTAGGAGACAATAAACCACCCAAAAAGATTGTGGGAGGTACAGGGGACAGAAAGAACTATTTCTTCTGGTTATTCAGAGAAAAAGTGCTAGTTAGCAGCAAGTAAGGTAATTTAAAAAGGCTAGTAGAGAAGTCTTACCTGTAGATGGACCTTACTTTAAGTGTGAACCCAATTAAAAAAAAAAAAAAACTCAGCTGAGCAGAGAAATGGAAGGACGATTATTTGAACGACAATTCCTTCCAGTGACACTTTAGACTGAGAGCTCCCCAACTGAATTAGTGCCTAGTACAATCATTAACTACTTGACAGAAAACCTGGAGGCAGCTGGGGAAGAAGGAGGGGGTAGAGAGAAATCTTAAAGCCGAGCCCTGGCCCGTTTAAGATCAATTTGAAATGAAGATTTCAGAACGTCTGAAAGTATAATTTAAGTGAATGGGCTAAGTAGGCTTCTGCGAATAACTCTTCCACTTAGACAATGTTCCTCAAGAGCACCCTACTCTGCAGTCATTAAAAAGTGTGTTTTAGGAGAATATTTAACGACATTGGAAACATCTCAAAAGCAGGTGGCAAATCAGCATGTACAGCATGATTCCAATTTCAGATTTTAAAAAGAAATTCTATACATGGGTTTAAAAAAAAAGACTAGGAGCCCACATTAAAATGTTAACAGTTATATTTAGATGGTGGGTTAGATGGATGATATACATTTTCTCCTTTATTCGTGTCAGAATTTACTCAAGTCTCTGATAATTTTTTAAGCAGAGAAGGATAATTAAAGGATTTTTTTAATATGAATTCATTGATGATCTATTGTAAACTGTACCGATTTCTTATTGACTAAAAACATAAAATAGGAAAACTCTTACTAGAAGAGCCAAATCTGATATTTCAAATATGATGGTATAATGATAGTTAACATTTGTAACCACTTAATACATGTCAGGCATGGAGGTCAGCACCTTATATAATCATGTCATTGACAATGATTCCTCACAACCTCTCTATGAGATGGGTATTTTTATGCACACACACCCCTCAATTTTCCAAACGGAAGAAACTGGGGCTCACAGCAAAGACATAACCTGTTCAAGGTCACTAGCTGGCAGGTGACAGAGAATCCAGGTCTCCTTATTTCTAACTCAGGGCTCTTTCTCCTCCACAGCATTGGGTTTCTACAGATGCCCTAGTTTATGAGCTGAAAATATCCCATAATTACCCCATAAATAAGCCATAGAACTTATTTATTCCTTGCATTTAACTTATTATGTAGCATTTAAAGGACACATTACACTGAGCAAGAACCATCAATTTTTCACATAATGCTCCGGTTAATAACTTGGTAATTATAATCCACAGTCACAAAGCTGAATATGCTTGTTGCTTCCATGGTGCCAGATCACCCTTTAAAGAAGAGAACTCATCAATTATCTCCGACCTGCTCACTTGGTGAATTTACACCCTCCCAGAGCACCAGCACTTACCATGGTGGTCGGAGAGTTCAATAGTAATTGCAGGGCTTCCCTGGTGGCGCAGTGGTTGAGAGTCCGCCTGCTGATGCAGGGGACACGGGTTCGTGCCCCGGTCTGGGAAGATCCCACATGCCGCGGAGCGGCTGGGCCCGTGAGCCATGGCCACTGAGCCTGCGCATCCGGAACCTGTGCTCCGCAACAGGAGAAGCCACAACAGTGAGAGGCCCACGTACCAAAAAAAAAAAAAAAAAAGTAATTACAGAGTCCCTAAACCTAAGGATTTAAAAAGCTGTGTGTGCATAATCCCCTTTAACATGGTATCAGAATATCATCTGGCCATTTGTCAACGTTAATAGAACTCCTATTGGAAAGCATTCACTCTGTGTATTCCAAGACCTGAGCTAACCACTTTGTGTACAGAAGGAATAGTAGAATAAAATGTTTATCAATCTTATCAGACCCAACATCTCTTTGTATCAGTCAGTTTCTGGTGCATAACAATCTCAAAATCTCAATGACTTACAAGGAAAAAAAGCTTACAGTAAGTCCCCTGCACACAAACGAGTCCCGTTCTGAGAGTGCGTTCATAAGTCCAATTTGTTCACAAGTCCAACAAAGTTAGCCTAGCTACCCAACTAACACAGTCAGCTATATAGTACTGTACTGTAATAGGTTATAATACTTTTCACACAAATAATACATAAAAAACAAACACAAAAAATAGGACATTTTAAATCTTACAGTACAGTACCTTGAAAAGTACAGTAGTGCAGTACAACAGCTGGCATACGGGGGCAGGCATCAAGTGAACAGGCAAGAAGAAGTTACTGACTGGAGGAGGGAGAGGCGGTAGGAGATGGGAGAGCTGAAGGATCGTCAGCAATAGGAGATGGAAGGCAAGCTGCAATTTCACTCACACATCCTGGGCTTGAAATAAAGATACTGTACTACTGTACTCTATACAGTACTGTAAAGTACACAAAAGCACAACCACTAGTAGAGGATGCACTCATGTGACAATGTACGCCAGACACGTGAACTAACTTATGTGACTGGACATGTGAGCACACGTTCACATCTTTGAAAGTTCACAACTTGAAGGTTCATAGGTAGGGGACTTACTGTATGTTTTTTACTCATGAGTCTGTGGTTGGCTGTGGTTCTGCTGAGCTCATCTGGGACCCCATGAGCTTGGCTCCAGGTTAGGCTCAGATCTGTTCCAAGGGTCTCTCCATTCTCCACAGAGCAGTGGACACACATTTTCTCACAGCAAATGTCAAAAGAACAAGAGGATGAGTGAAAACACATGATACCTTTTGAGCACGGGCCTCAAGACTGGCATACTTCCATTTCTGTCGAGGTATCATTGGCCAAAGCAAATTTCATGGCTAAGACCCAAATCAATGAAGCACATAAATACTCTCCACTCACTCTACTGAGAACTACTACAAAGTCACATGGCAAAATGTGTTGATGTGTAATTCCATTATGGGAGAGAAGGAACAATTGGGAGCAATGATCCATTCTACCCACCCTTTTATAACAAATATATTGTAATGTGCCCTTTATACTATCACAGAATGAAATTCAGAGATAGTATAACCTACACACATGTATAATTTTCAAAAATCAATTACATATGTAAATGCTAGAAGACATAGTGAGGTAGTCTGATGATGGCATATACATAAAGAGCCGCTGTGGGCATAACAGATAGAATACATGCTGATTCAGGGGTGTGATGCTGGCTCCTCAAATACCTTGAACGACGTTTCCATTGGTGATGTGATTTTTTTGGGAAATGGTATAAAACTATGGATAACATTTTGAGCAAAATAAACTGCAACCATCCCTTGATGCATACTGTAGAAAAATCAGAACATGCTAAAACTATGCAAAATATACTCTATATGTAAAACAAGCTCAGATGACAATAAATGAGTTTTTCACCTACACGAAGGTCTCGCAGGGTACTGGCAGGTCAAGCAGGACACAGGACAGATCTTCCCCACACATCGCTAAATGTCTAGCTCACCTGGTCCTCTAAAGCAAATCATACCAAAGTCATGATTTTGTAACTCCCCATCACCATAACTACCAAAATCGTCCCCACAAATTTCTGAAAAGAGCCCTAGGGGGCAGTATTGACCCAGAGAGAACCACTGGTGTTGAATTAGAGTGAAATCTTTGAAGTTCTACAGCCTGATTCTGAATCCAAGCTCTGCCTCGTACTTACTAGCTGTGTAACTCTGGACAGATTACTGAATTACTCTGAGTCTGCCTTACTCATAATGTTGCTTTAAGGATTAAATGGGAGCATGCAAATGGCAAAGCATTTGGCACAAAGCACTCAACAAATGTCAGAGCCTAATGTTATACCATTCAGTTAACTTATTCCCATTTCACAGATGAGGAAGCTGGGGCTCAAATGAGATGTCTTTGGACATCGTTCCTCCTCCTCTCCCTGATGTCTTCTAGTCTAAAGGTGGGTAATTGCTGATGTTCTCCTGAGGATCACTTTCAGAAGAAAGGTGAGACTGGAAAGGTTGTGGGATTGACGGGTGAGTCCATGAGTGGAGGGGACCTGGATTCAAATTCTAGGCTAGGATATGTAGTGGTTTTACTCTGAAAAAAAGCATTTCCCAGGAGTTCCCTGGCTGTCCAGTGGTTAGGACTCTGTGCTTTCACTGCCGTGGGCCTGGGTTCAATCCCTGGTCGGGGAACTGAGATCCTGCAAGCTGTCCAGTGTGGCCAAAAGAAAAAAAAAATTTTTTTAAATACATATATATGGAATAAAAAAAAGCACTTCCTTTCACATCTGCATCAGTGTTACCACTTGGCACACTTAAGATTGTTGGCAGCACAGAATCGTCCAACAGTGGTCCAGAGGAGGACATGGTCTTCAGTGGTAACGTCAGGAGAGGTTAGAGAGGCAGAATCCAAGACAGGCTCTGGAACCAGACGCCAGGGTGCAAATCCCAGCTCTACCACTTACCATTCATGCATCCATTCGACCTTGGGTAAAAACTCCCCTGTGCCTCAATTTCTTCATCTGTAAAACACTAGTACATACCTCACGGGGTTGTTGTGAAGATTAAATGAGTTAATACACGCAGAGCATGTAGAATAGTGTTGGCATATGATAATCTCTATATAATTGTGCATCATTGCACAACTGGTGTCCACCCACAGGTTCGGTGCAGTCATACAGAGCCTGACCCATGTGGGTGATAAAAAGTGGTGAAAAGAGACGAGTGGATGGAGAAGGGTCGGAAATAACTGTGAACTTTGGAAACATGTAATGTTCAGTGTCTGATTTGGGCATCTGGAAAGCTACAGTGAGTATTTACGCTTATTGCTATGCTCTCAGCCACTAGACTGGATGGTCTTTCAAAAATGCAGAACATAACTGAGGTGTGTCAAGTTGTGCTCACAAGCAGTTAACATTCTAAATGAACTAAAGCCATCAGCGTCAATTTATACAGACTTGTCCTAACAAGTAAGGAGGTTTTTTTTAACCTCTACTTGTCAACATTCACAAAGGAGAATGAAGGAGGACGCACTGGTGAGAAAAAGAATGGGACAACAGGAGGAAGGAAAGCAGAGAGAAGCAGGGTGCCTAGTACAGTCCTGATGCATAGTAGGGTCTCGATCATTACTTGTTGAATGAGTGGATAATTGGATGGAGGGATGGAGGGAAGGATGGATGGATGGATGCCTAATCTCCCTTTCTGCCCCCATTTCAACCTTCAAGCAAAGACAAACGATTTCCAGAGGTGAATGATCATCTTTGTTTTTTAAAGCCAACAGCTTCCTTAGGAAGAGATGATGAAAATACCATGTTTTCCAGTGTTGGACAAATCATAAATATCTCAAATTGTAGTGAAGCTCTGCCCCTTACTAGTTATGTGACCTGCAGTGAGTCGATATGATTCTCTGAGCACCATTTTTCTCATGAGTGGTCTCTAAGAATCCACACAGTGCAGACATCATATAATATCATGAATGGTTTATGTGCATGAGTGTAGGCTCCTATTCATACATTATAACCAGGGCCCAGTTCATTAGTTTTGTTCATGCCAACACTCTATCATTATTATTATGCAGCCTGTTATTGTATATTGATGACTCTTTACTTCTACACAGTACTCAAGCGTTTATAAAACACTGTGACGTCATAGCTACCACTTATTTAATGCTTATGTGCTCTCTCACAGGTCCTCACAACTCAGTGAGTAGGTACTTCCAATCCTGTATCCGTCATATATTCCCCACAGTGACGCTGAGTAACAAGCAAGCACAAAAACCCCAGAACGTTTAGCAATAAACATTTATGTGGGGTTCAGCCAACCAAGGTGAGGCTCATCTGATTTTGCTGCCTTGCTCGTGAGCCTGTGGGTAACTGCAAGTTATCTACACAGCTTTGCTGATTTTGGCTGGACTCACTGACACATCTGGGGGTTGGCTTGATGTTGGCTGATTTAGGATGGCCTCTGCTGGGATGCCTGGGACGACTCAGGCTCCACAACATGGGCCTCTCCTCCTCTAGCAGGCTTGCCTGGAAATTTTCACAAGGCAATTGCACAAACACTTTTGCAGACCTCTGCTTGCATAGCCTCTAACATTGCTTTGTCTAGAGCAAGTCACAAGACCCACACAGATTATTTAAAAGATGGAAAGGACTTCCTCGGTGGTCCAGTGGATAAGACTCAGCACTCCCAATGCAGGAGGCCCGGGTTTGATCCCTGGTCGGGGAACTAGACCCTGCATGCATGCCACAACTAAGAGGTCACATGCCACAACTAAGAGGTCCACATGCCGCAACTAAAAGATCCCGCGTGCCACAAGGAAGATCTTGCGTGCCGCAACTAAGAGCCGGTGCAGCCAAAATAAATTTAAAAATAAACAAAACTAAATAAATAAACAAAAGATGGGAAATACACTCCACCTCTTTTATAGGAGGAATTGCAAAGGCTGTTATTGGTTGAACTGTGTCTCCTTAAAATTCATATGTTGAAGTCCTAACTTCAGAATGTGACATTCAGTCCTATCTCAGAATGTGACACTATTTGCAAATAGAGTCTTTACAGAGATAATCAAGTTAAAATGACGTCTTTATGGTAGGCCCTACTCCAATGTGACTAGTATCCCTATAAGAGGCAGCAATTTAAACACAGACTAGGACACAGGGAAGGAAATGTGGAAAATGCCACCTATAAGCCAAGGAGAGAGGCCTGGAACAGATTCTTCCTCACAGCCCTCAGAAGGAACCAACTCTGCCAACACCTTGATCTCAGATTTCTGGCCTCTAGAACTGTAAGACTATAAATTTCTGTTGTTTAAACCACCCAGCCTGTGGTACTTTGTTGAGGCAGTCCTAGCAAACTAATACAAGGGGTAAAGAATGAAGGTAGGGACTTTCGTGGTGGCAAAGAGGTTAAGAATCCGCCTGCCAATACAGGGGACACAGATTCGAGCCCTGGTCTGGTAAGATCCCCACAGGCCGCAGAGCAACTATGCCCGTGCACCACAACTACTGAGCCTGCGCTCTAGAGCCCGTGCTCCGCAACAAAAGAAGCCACCGCAATAAGAAGCCTGAGCACCGCAACAAAGAGTAGACCCTGCTCGACGCAACTAAAGAAAGATCACGTGCAGCAACGAAGACCCAACGCAGCCATAAATAAATAAATAAATAAATAAATTTAAATTGCTCTGCAAATTAGCTTCCTCTGCAAGTTTTGCTCTTCTGCTCCCCCATAACTTAAGCCCATCTGGGCTTTAGTTTGCCATTGAAACAGGAGGGAAGGGGCAGGGCACAACCTTTTTTTTTTGGCTGTGTTGGGTCTTCGTTGCTGTGCGCGGGCTTTCTCTACTTGTGGTGAGCAGACGCAACTCTGTTGTGGTGTGCGGGTGTTGCAGAGCGTGGGAGTCTCATTGTGGTGGCTTCTCTTGTTGCGGAGCACGGGCTCTAGAGCGCAGGCTCAGTAGTTGTGGCGCACGGGCTTAGTTGCTCTGCAGCATGTGGGATCTTCCCGGACCAGGGCTCGAACCCATGTCCCCTGCCCTGGCAGGTGGATTCTTAATCACTGTACCACCAGGGAAGCCCAGGGCACATCCTTTAAAAGGTTGACAGAGTCGTTGAGGATATGACAAAGACTGGTTAGAACCGTTAGGTCCAAGATGGCGGAAGACTGGACTTCCAGTGGACCTCGAGCCTCATTATACACTTATTGTAATACGTTAGCATGCTAAATGACACCAGCGCCATGACAGTTCTGAGGCTGACCATCAAAGATCAAAAAGTGGGCGGTGGAGGGACTTCCCTGGTGGTCCAGTGGTAAAGAATCCATCCTGAAATGCAGGGGATATGGGTTCAATCCCTGGTCGGGGAACTAAGATCCCACATGCCGCGGGGAAACTAAGCCTGAGCACCACAACTACAGAGCTCACCTGCTCTGGAACCCATGCGCTACGAGAGAGAAAACCCACATGCTACAACTAGAGAGAAGCCCGCGTGCCGCAGCGGAGAGCCTGCATGCCGCAACAAAAGATCCCACATGCCACAATGAAGATCCCACGTGCCGCAACTAAAGACCCGATGCAGGCAAAAAAAAAGTGCCGGTGGCCCAATTCCTGGAAATCTCCGCCCCTTCCCCAAAATAGTTGGAATAATCCTCCCACTTGTTACCCAGCCCATAAAAACTAACCACCCCATATTTCAGGGCCCCTTGCCTTCTGAGATAGCCCACACTCTTGGTGGAGTGTGTTTCTCCCAAGGTCATTTTCAGCTTTTGAGACAGACCACATTCTGTCCACAAAAGGTGTTCTCTCTCTAAATAAATCCACTTCTTACCTATCACTTTGTCTTTCACTGAATTCTTTCTGCAATGAGACATAAAGAACTCGAGCTTCTGTAAGTCCTGAGACAAGGTATGTGATCTCGATTAAAGGACTGTGGGTTTAAGTCCCAATCTGCGTTGTGCAGTTTCACCGTGATACCAACGTTGGCCCATGCATTCCCATGCCGTTAACAGCTCCAACATGGCTGCCTTCCATTTCCCTTTATGCAGAGTCTCAAGAAACAAAGACTCTATTTGGCTAAACTATAGTCAGGTGTCAACCTCTAGTCCAATCAGCTGTGACCAGGAGAAAAAAGGCACCTGGAATCAGCATGGGAGCCCTGGGTTCCACATTTTCAGCAGGGATCCTGGGGTGCTTCCAAGGAAGGGGTTGTGGCCAGGTCAGGAGTCCCCAAACCTGTTCCCATAGCATCTGTCTTCTCCCTTTTCCTCAGATGGTTTTCAAATATGACCCCCGCTGCCAAGGAGCCTGCCACCACCCAAAAACTTCTATCAAGTTTTTGCTTCTGGTCAGTCACGGGCTTTTTAGCACTGTTTTCAAAGAATGAACAGGCTTCAAATACGGGTCCCAGACAGTAGTCAAGACATTTATTTGGCTTCCTAAGAGACCTTTCTTAACTCTTTTTGGCTTTTCAGAACTGATTCAAGTAATTAAGATTTCAAGACTAGTGAGATATCCCTGTGTGTCTTAAAGAGAATCAGAACATGGCACACAAAATATGCCACTTTGACATAAGGATCGTTTGGAGTTGAAAGCAATTAAGAAGCAGCAAACACAGAAAGAGCTCCTAGGTCTCCGCCCCATTTACATAAAAGTAGAACATAAATGTCCCTTTGTGAAAGTCTTCCCCTCCCGTCTTCTATACCAGAAGAAGGTGAAACAACCATTATCACTGGAGATAGAACTTCAGCATGAAAATGGGTTTTTACTACAAAAAAACTTTACTAAAATAACACTTATCTTCCATTAGTTCCCCCACATATTTACCTTCCCACAATTTACTACCCCTAAAAGCCCAAACCCCTTTTCCTTTGCCTTGTTACTTCTCCACAAATGTATTGCCTTTTGTTAAAATGGTATATAAACTGCCCAGATGTAACCACCTTCTTCAGTCTTCATTTCTTTTCTAAGAAGGCCTCTGTGCATGTTTTAAAAAGAATTAAAATATTAACATCAAGTAAAATCTGTTCACCTCTTCTCCTGTTAATCTGTTTTTTGTCAGTCTAATTTGCAGGCCCCATGAACAGAACCTAAGAAGTAGAGGAAAGGATTTTTTTTCCTTCCCTACAGTATTATAAACACACTAGACCAATGTGATTTCTTAGCTTTGTTGAAACAAAGATCTTTTGGAAGATAATAAACAACATTTTTAAGTTACATACAACTTCAGAGTGGTTGATGGCCCTCAAGCCACTTGTTGAATCCTGTAAGATTTTATATATGTATAGAAATATAATATATATATAAATCAGTTGAACATATATTGTATCCAGTGTATTTGAATGCACACACATTTACCTTATATGAATTCAATTATGAGAAAGAGAGAAAAATTTATCCTGCAGCTCTTAAAACCAATCACACTAGAATTTGTCTTCAGTGCCTCATAAAAAGGAAGGTCACAAGCAAAATGCAAAGAGAAACAGAAACAAGATAACTTATCTCTTGCCTTTTGCCCTTGTAAAGACCCAGGGCAATTTAAGGTAATTTTTGCCCTAAGCATTAATACTAAAGCCTATCCCTTTACCCTCTCATTCAAGACATAACTCTACAGTAACTCCCCTACATACAAACCTTCAAGTTGCAAGATTTCAAAGACGCGAATGTGCCCCCGTATGCCAGCTGTTGTACTGCACTACTGTACTTTTCAAGGTACTGTGCTGTAAGATTAAAAATCTTTTATTTTTTGTTTGTTTTTTATGTATTATTTGTGTGAAAAGTAATATAAACCTATTACAGTACAGTACTATATAGCCGATTGTTAGTTGGGTACCTAGGCTAACTTTGTTGGACCTGTGAACAAATTGGACTTACGAACGTGCTCTCAGAATGGAACTCGTTCGTATGTAGGGGACTTACTGTACAGGTTTTCCATATCAATGGTTTCCATGTCAGCCGTACCCATAGGTGGTCATAAAAGCAATTTAATGGGTCATGACCACTATTTTTTTTTAAATTAAATAGAAAATATCAGAGGGCAAGATTCACAATATGATAATTATTTCATTAAAGCTTTGCTTAATTTTTATAGTGTGTGTGTATGTGTTTCTTACTCTGTTCAAAAATGTTTGAAAGTCACTGTTCTATAGTCTGTGCTATCCAATATTGGTAGCCAGTAGGTACACGTGGCTATTAAGCACTTGGAATGAGGTTGGCCAGAATAGACATGTGCTGTAAGTGTAAAATACATATGGAATTTCAAAGACTAAATCCAAAAAAAAGAATCACGATAAAACTAATAATTTTATAGTGATTACATGTTAAAATATAACATTTCACTTTGGATGTATGATGTTGAACAAAATATTAAAATTGTAAGCAGATATGGTAGGGGGTCCCTGGAGAAAGAAAACCAGGCATGTCTTTCTTGATATAAGAGAAGCCATTTTTGGCCTAAGCAAGTTGTGATCTACGGCTGGCCTCAATCCTTGCCCTTGAACAGGTCTCAGTAATTAATGACCTTAAGGGAACAGAAGAATGCAGAAACAGGCAACTTATCAGGCAAGAGAAGTAACAACAGCAAAGATAACATATCAGTTGTAAAGACTCCCAGTTCTGTTTCAATGGTAAAGACTAGCGTGACGTGGCGCGCTCAACCACCAGATAACTGGAATCTAAGGGATGATGATGTTGACCTCTTCTGACCCTTTTAGTGACTTCAATCAACTAAAGCTTGTACTCTGTGGACCACCCAGGTCCCTTCGTGAATATGCAGGTACGCTTAGCTTAAAACTTGCCCAATATTGCTGTTCAGGGAGACAGTGTTTGGGGAAAGATCCCTGCTGTCCTCCTTACTTGCTGCAAGGATAATAAATCCTTCCTGGGTTTCCCTGGTGGTCCCGTGGTTAGGACTCCACGCTTCCACTGCAGAGGGCACAGGTCCAATCCCTGGTCGGGGAACTAAGATCCTACATGCTGTGTGGTGCAGCCCCAAAAATGAAATAAAATTAAAAAATAAATCCTTCCTTCCCCCCATCTTTGTTTGTTTCCTTTTCTTTTTTTTTTTTTTTGATCAGCAGCTAAGTTTGCCATCAGTTTTATTTTTCCCCCCCATCTTTGGCTTGTTTGTGTCTTTTGGCTGGACACCCACCAAGAGGCAAACCCAGTTTACAGGTGACAAAATTAATTTCACATTTTTTTTACTGTTATAATGTGGCTACTAGAAAAAGTTTAATTATATATGTGGTTGTCATTGTATGCCTGTTGGACAGCACTGCTCTATATGTTTTGGCCAAGTATTATATGTATATACATGTGTGTGCACAAGATATATCTATAATCTGGCTTATATCATCTTTCCACAGCATCTGTCACCATCTTATTACCAAACACTTAGAACTGTTCAGTGTCAAAATGAGTGCCAGCCTTTCAGTGTCAGCTGAAAGGGCTGCCCCCACCATCTGAAGCATCCTCTTCCACAGCAGAGAGTACCTGTTGACTCAGTCGGACTCATCTGCCTGACTGACCTCAGTCTCACGCTGCAGCACCTTGGCAGAGATGACAAACCTCTTGAGAATGTTTTTTTTTTTTCCTCTTAACCTTATTAGTTCAGAAAGGATTATAACCATCCTGCCAATGGGTATGCACTCCAAATGACCACACATCCTGGATCAGGCAGGAAATGACTGCTTATCTACTTCCTGTGTTCTCTGTAAATCTCTCCATGCATCAGCTTTACCATTCCTCATATTCTCCTTCCCTCTCCTAGCTCACGATCTTGTTATCTGTCAATCATAATCTTGATCTTTCTACTTGTCAAAGGTGTGCTAGAATGACCCTCGCAACACACACACACACACACACACACACACCTGCCACTCCCTGTCACTCCTGATTAGTTCTAGCCTCTATGGAGCCACTTGTTTTCCCCGAGCTTGACTTCTTCTACATCCAATACCTCTACATCATATTAATCTAAGAATTCTTCCCTTCCTTCAGGTTAGTAATAGTAATAATAATAAGCTGTCTTTTATAGAGTACTTATCTTCAGACACTATATTACACATTTTCTCTCATGTAAACATCACAATAATTTTGTTGTGTTGTGAATACTTCTCCCACTTCATAAATGAGGGAAGTTTGCCTTATGAGGTGACCTAAATTGTAAGATCCATGATGTCTTGTTCACCACATACCCAATGTATACAACAAGTGCCTGATACATACATGTAAATGCTTGAATAAATAAGTGAATGAATAAATGGTGGCACACACCACTTTCTACCTTAACTTATAGTTGTGTCCATGTGCTAACAACCTTATTATGAGTTCCTTGAGGGCAGGATTTAGTTTTGCATTTCCTGTGCTTGTTAGCATAATACCTGCCACAGAGTGGACACTCAGAGATATGTCAAACAAATTTAAAAAATAAATGATTAAATGAATATCATAGTCCCACAACTTCAGAATATGACATTCCCTTGCTAAGAATCGTTCAGTGACTCCCAATTACCCTTAGGCTAAGGCCCAAGCTATTCTTCATGGCCCGCAAGGACTCCCTCACCACTTCAGCCATTCATTATCTCTTGGAGCTCCAGCCACAAGCTCTTCAAACTTCTTTCAGCTCCTCAAATTCGGACTTAGGTTGAGGGCCAGAGCTTCTACTTCCCCTCTCAGGGTCCTTCACCTGGACATTCTCACCTGCACCCAACCCCACTGCTACCCCCTCCACCTGGCCAATTCCCCTCAGAGAGAGCTCATTGTACCCTGTACTTTGGCTTTGTAGTGCTTACTGCAAGGATAACTCAATAATTATGTTTATGTTTCTTTTATCTAGTGTTTATTTCCTGAAACACCCCATGAAGTAAGGAGCATGTCTGTTTTGTTTATCAAAATGTACCAGTGTCTAGCCCAGAGACAGGAAACCACTGGCCCACACATGATTTTGGCCTACCCTCCAAATGTTATAGATATGTGATATGAATTCATTACAAAATTTTAAAAATATGTATTTCACCAAAAATTCTGAATTTATGACTTCTCTTGGGGAAAAAAAAAAAAATCCAAAGACCCAGCAGTACTGCATATATGAGTCAGGATAGGCAAGCAATGCAACAGTAACAACCCCAGAGGACTGGATTGTCACTCACACCACAAGTCTGACATGTGAGTTCCATCTGGAACATTGACAGTCATTGTGGCTGAAGGAAAAGCAGACCTAGCAAACCATGCTTATCGCTCTCACCCAGAAGTGACACACACCTCTTTCACCCACATTTCATTGGCCAAAGCCAGTCAACAGCATGGAGATACATAATCCCGCTGCAGGGAGGGCCTTGCCTCCCACGGTGACAAGAGACTCTCTGCTCTGCTGAGGGACTCAGGGATACGGAGGATATGGATTTCCTACTTCTTTCGCGCTTGCTTTCTTCACACTGTAAAGGTATAAGCAACCCAAGTTTTTCTCTATTATCTCTAAGAGGTCCTAAGATGCTGTGATGAAGGCACCTGTAATTATCTGCAAAACAATCTCTTGTCCAATCTGCAACGCTTCTGCTAATTTCCTTTCGCCAGGCTACTAGATTTCAGGTTATCTCTTCCTACACACAAACACCAGTGCTCCCATGTGGACACTTGAGGGGACATCATTCCATTTTTAGCCAGGTTCCAGATCGTCCCCCTTTTCTGATTCCCATCTGTTGACAACTCTCTCACGTGTGTGTGCGTGTGAGTAAACATACACACACATGCATTTATGAACGCCTGTGTAAATTTCATTACTTCTTCCAATGAACATTTAATACAATGTTAGATACCTGGGGTGAAACGACGAGCAAGATAAGCACAGACACTAGCCTTCCGGATCTCAAGAGTCCTAAAGGAAAGACAGCAGCAATCACAGGAAATGGTTATGATAAGTTCTACCATAAAAGAAGTTCAAAGAGCTACAGGAAGCCTGAGCCCAGACCCAGAAGGTTCATGGACCACTTCCCAGAAGAAATGACATTCAATCTAACACCTAAAAGTCGGTAGTAATTAGTGAGGCAACTCCAGGAAGAGGGAACAACTGTGAGAAGACCCAGAATCCAAAGAGAGCACTGGATCTGTAAGAAACAAATGCGTTCAGCGCGGCCGGGACATGGGTGGCAGGAGGCACAATGGAAGCAGGTGGGGAAACACAGAAGAAGCTAACGAGGGATGCAAGCGCCAGACCTTATAAGGCCTTCGGTGCTCCGTGAAGCAGATGGAATTTAATTCTGAGTGAAACAGGGAGCCAAGGCAATGAAGGCTTTCAAGGTGTGATGTGTGATCCAATTTACATTTGCTCCACACGGATTTTCACAACGGGCTGGAAGTCTTGGCACTGGCCCATCAGAATGGATTCAGACAGGGTCCTGTAGGCACCCTGCTCTTATAGGCATCTACCCATTGGCCGCTAAAGGTCTGAAGTGTCCCGGGGGAGAGGCTGGGCTGCCTGGAGGACAGGGGACCCAGGACAGTGGCTTTTTACCACTGTATAGTGTTAATTTACCACTTCATTAATTATCCTCATAAATATCTAAAAATACACATATGAGGAAGATGAAGAAAATATACACCAGCAAAAGTTACCTTTTAGGATAACAGGATTAGTGGTCTAGTTCTTAAGTATTTTAATTTTTAAACAGCCAGCATGGCCATCCTGAGGCATAACAGCTAAATACATGTGCTAATGTCTACACAGAACAAATAAGCCAGGATGATATTCAGGAAGATTAACTGATGCTCTTTCCCCCCACCGCCTTCAAAATGAGATAAGAGGAAAGGAACTGGAGAGAGCTTGGGCACTGGAGAGAGTACCTGTCCCCCACCCCACCAAGGGGTGCTGTCAACAGAAACCCCAGTCTGGAATCCGAATGCTGGAAACCTGTGCTCTGAGCAGTTCACACAAGAAGTCAGCAAGGATCCGGCAAGAACCCAAGAGGGGAAATAGGATCCAGGCACGTGAAACAGTCTTCCAGACTTCCTCCCACAGAGGACTCCACACCTCACCCTCTCCCCACGACCCCGACACCGATGTTATTTAAGCCTCCTGGAACTTGAAAGAGTCAGGATCTCAGAACCCAGCTATAAGAGATGTTCTTGGAACAATTGGGGAATTCTGAATATGGACTGGATTTTAGATGATATTATGAAATTACTGTGAATTTCCTTAACTGTGGTAATGGTATTGCAATTATGTAGGAGAAAGTCCTTTTACTTAGGAAAATCAGGCTGAACTGTTAAGAGGTAAAATACCATAACTCCTGCAACTTATTTTCAAATAATTCAGTGGGGAAAATACACAAGTACATATGGGGGAGAGAGAGAAAGCAAATCCAGAAAAATATTAAGAACTAGCATAGAAAGGGGGGCATATGGGTGTTCACTGTGCTAGTGTTTCAATTCTCATAGGTTTTCATTTTCCAATAATAAACTTCTAAAATAAAATTTTATAGTAAAATTCATAACTGCTGAATGCCAGAATTCACAAGGAAAATGTTGATCCAATAATACCAGTTTTATGTATTTATTTATTTATTGGCTGCGTTGGGTCTTTGTTGCTGCACGTGGGCTGGCTTTAGTTGCGGTGAGCGGGGGCTACTCTTCGTTGCAATGTGCAGGCTTCTCATTGCAGTGGCTTCTCTTGTTGCAGAGCACGGGCCCTAAAGTGCACAGCCTTCAGTAGTTGCGGCACGCGGGCTCAGTAGTTGTGGCTCACAGGCTCTAGAGCGCAGGCTCAGTAGTTGTGGCGCATGGGCTTAGCTGCTCCGCAGCATGTGGGATCTTCTTGGACCAGGGCTCGAACCCGTGTCCCCTGCATTGGCAGGCGGATTCTTAACTACTGCACCACCAGGGAAGTCCCTTATTCTTCTTTGTTAACTGTAGTGTTTGACAGAGAGTAAACACTCAGTAAATGTTTGCTAAATAAATAAAAACAAATGAACTATCTGCCCCAGACAAATCAAACGACCCTTTGCAGGCAGGGGACTGGACAAAATAATACTCCAGGAACTTCTAGCAAGAGGATTCTTGGACATGATGATCTTGCCTGAGACTCACAGTTTTCTTCTGGAGACTGTCTATGAGCAAGAAGCTAGACTACAACTGCACTGATGCACTAAACCTTAACAAAAGCCAAATATTAAGTTTTGTAAATGGATCCACCTAGAAAACCAGTTCAAATCAAGTCAAAGTCCAAACATCTAAAATGACTGAGAATGAAATTTGCTCTGAGTCCCTACTTAAGGCTGAATTTTCTTATCTTTTAAGCAAAAAGCCCAATGTCATTAGTTCTGGTCATACACTGGCCTGTGGTGCCACACCGGGCTAAGTCACAGCACATATCAGCAATAATTTTATAAATGTGTTCTCCCCAGCTGCCTACCTCTGAGCTTGAATCAATTTCCAGTCACAGTTTGCACATTTCATGCCAAAAGGCTGCAGTGGGGCTACTGATGGTTAGTGTGAAACCACTTGTTCTGCAGATCTTTAAACACAGTTAAGAATCATCTCTCCTTTCAATGGTTTTGTCTCAGTTTAACAAAATGCAAAGTTGCTAGATTCTGTGCAGCATCTGAACTTTTCATTAATCCACTCACTCAACAATTTGCACTGACTGCTTACTATGGGTCAAGAACTATGCTAGATGCTGGGGATATGACAGTGACTGGAGAAGATATGGTCCTTGAATTCATGTCACTTAAATTCCAGTTGGAGACCCATAGATGAATATGTAATTACAAGATGTAACAGGTATTGGAGGTGGGAAAGTGCTATATACAAGAATGGAAGAATAATAGGAAATCTAATTTGGATTGGATGGAGTGGAATAAGGGAATGCCTTCCTGAGGAAGTGACATGTAGGCCACAATCTAAATACTGAGAAGACTTGTTATGGGCCGAGTTGTGTCCACTCAAAACTTACAGGTTGAAGCCCTAACTCCCAGGACCTCAGAATGTGACTGTATTTGGAGATAGGGTATTTAAAGAGACAATTAGATTAAAATGAGGTCATTAGGATGGGTCTTAATCCAATATGACTGATGTCCTTACAAGAAGAGGAAATTTAGACAGAAACACACACAGAGGGAAGACCATGTGAAGACACAGGGAGAAAACGGCCATCTACAAGCTGAGGAGAGAGGCCTCGGTAGAAACCAAGATGCTGACAGCTCCATCTCAGACTTCTAGCCTCTAAAGCTATGAGAAAATATATTTCTGTTGTTTAAGCCACTCAGTCCCTGGTACTTTGTTACAGCAGCCCTAGCAAAATAATACAAGGGTTAATCAGGCAAAAGATCAGGGTGGGGAAAAGGGAGACAGAGGGAAGAGCAGGAAAGACAATGACCCAGAGTCAGAAAAGAGCTTTGTCCCATCAAAGAATTGAAAACCCATTAAACTTATGTGGTTGGAGCTAAGTAAAGAAGAGTCAGGAGGGGAGGGGGACTTCCCTGGCAGTCCAGTGGTTAAGACTCCACGCTTCCACTGCAGGGGGCATGGGTTCAATCCCTGGTCGGGGAACTAAGATACCGCAAGACCCGCGGCCACACACACACAAAAAAAGACAGGAGGGACAAAATAAGACTGGAGAGGGAGGCAGAAGCTAGGACCTGACAGGTTATCCTGAAGAGCTTGACATTTTCCCCGGAATTATAAATAAAAGTCACTGGATAGTTTTTGAGGAGGGGAAAGATGTGGGTGACAAGGTTCGATTTACACTGTTAAACAGCTTGTTGTCTGGTGAGTGGAGAAAGGGCCACAGCAGGGGGATCAACCAGCAGAGAGATGATGGTGTTTGAAGCAGGGTGGGAGCGGTGCAGGTGGAGAACTGTAAACAGATGTCCCCTTAGAAGGTAGAACAGACAGGCTTCCCTGGGTGGGAGCTGGAGCAGAGGGAGTGGCAAGTATGGTACCTTGGCTTCTGGCTTGAGCACGTGTCAGCACTTAATAAAACACATTTTCTTCTGTATAGAGGAGCCTGGGAAGAGGGTAGGCCTTCCAATCCCTCCACCTTCTGGCCAAGACACCAGACAAGAGGTTTAACCTCTTCAGGCAAAGGCTAAGGTGCTCAGCCTGGAAAACAAGGTTCTTCTAAATGTAACCCCTACCTGCTGTCTCCCTTCCACCCACCGCCCACCCCTGACACATTCCGTGCTCTAGACACATCAATTTCTCAGTGCCCATCCTCGCTCCCCGTGTAGAGAAGCTGACACATACTCCTCCCTGAAAACCCCTGCCCACCATTCCATACCCTGTGAAAATGTAACCACTTCTCCCAAACCTTCCTTGACTCTCCTGTGTTTCCACCTTGACCCCACCTCTCCCTCTGGCGGCTGTTCTTTGTAGGTCCCTGCTCTTCACCCAAGCTTCTTGAAGAAGGCGTCTATCGTCATTGTTTCCTCAACCCTTCCTCCCTGATCACGCCATTGCAGGCTAGCTTCTCCATCCTCCACTCCACTAGAACTGGTTTGACCAAAGCACTAATTACATCCATATCATCCTCTCATATAACACTCTGTTCTTCTTCTTCCAACCCCTATTCCCATTTGAAATTATATATTCATTCATGGTTTTGCTTCTAGAATTGAAGTCCCATGAATTCAAAGCTAAATCCATGTTGCTAAATCCAATGGACACTTTTGACCTTTATCTTGACCTGACTTCTCCACAGAATTTGATACTGTGTATACCACTCCTTTCTTTTTTACCATTTTACTTTGAAATTTTTCTATACAAAACTGTACAGAGCGCTTCCCTGGTGGTACAGTGGTTGAGAGTCTCCCTGCCGATGCAGGGGACACGGGTTCGTGCCCTGGTCCGGGAAGATCCCACATGCCGCGGAGCGGCTGGGCCCGTGAGCCATGGCCGCTGAGCCTGCGCATCCGGAGCCTGTGCTCCACGACGGGAGAGGCCACAACAGTGAGAGGCCAGCGTACCGCAAAAAAAAAAAAAAAAACTATACAGAAGTTGTAAGAATCGTACAGTAAATACCCAAATCTCCTTCATCCAGATTCACCAATTAATATTTTTTCACCTTATATGTTTATCCTTTGTTTTTCTGGAATATGGAAGAGTAAGTTGCAGGCATTACAACCCTTCACTCTCAAATACCTCAGCACGTTTCCTAAGAACAAACATTTTCTGCCTTAGCCCATCTGGCCTTATATATATGTGTATATATATATATATATATATATATATATAACAGAATACAACAGACTCAGTGGCTTATAAACAACAGTATTTATTTCTAGGAGCTGTGGAGCTTGGAAGTCCAAGGTCAAGGTGCCGGCAGATTCAGTGTCTGGTGAGGACCCACTTCCTGGTTCATAGACAGTCATCTTCTCTCTGTGTCCTCACATGATAGAAGGGGCAAGGGAGCTCTCTGGGGTCTCTTTTATAATGACACTAATCCCATTCACGAAGGTCCCACCTCCAAATATCATCACACCAGGGGTTAGGATCTAACATGTGAATTTTGGGGGGGTACAAACATGGTTTATAGCCAACTCTTATCTAACAGCTTATTTTAAAATTTTGTAAGGTGTTCCTATAATGTCCTTTTTATTTATTTATTTATTTTTATGTTCGGCTGCGTTGGGTCTTCGTTGCTGCACGCAGGCTTTCTCTAGTAGCAGCGAGCGGGGGCCACTCTTCACTGCGGTGCTCGGGCTTCTCGTTGCAGAGGCTTCTCCTTGTGGAGCACAGGCTCTAGGCACGCGGGCTCCGTAGTTGTGGCTCACAGGCTCTAGAGTGCAGGCTCAGTAGTTGTGGCACGTGGGCTCAGTTGCTCCTCGGCATGTGGGATCTTCCTGGACCAGGGCTCGAACCGGTGTCCCCTGCATTGGCAGGCGGACTCTCAACCACTGCGCCACCAGGGAAGCCCCTATGATGTCCTTTATAGTGATTTTATTCTGATCTAAGATCAAATCAAGAATCATACATTGCATTTGGTTGTCATGTCTCCTTAGTCTCCTTTTATCTAGAACAGTTCCTTAGTCTTTCAAGATATAAATATTTTTGAAGAGTACAGCCCAGCTGTTTTGCAGAACGTCCCTCAATTTGGGTTTGTCTGATGCTTTCTCATGATTAGATTCTGGATATGCAGGGATATTATTACAGAAGAGACGTGGTACCCTTCTTGGGGCATGGTATCACGAGACATGTGATACTGGTTTATCCCATCATCAGTGATGAACCACCCCTTCCTTGAAGTTCTCTCTTCCCTTAGCTTCTGTGGCTTTCCTCCTGCCTCCCTGGTGGATGCTTCTTGGTCTTTTTCGTGGGTTCCTCTTCCTCTGCCAATCCATAATCACTGGCTAGGCAGGTTCCTATTGTAGGAGCCTATTCTAAGCTCTTAACGATTTAAACTCTTCTAGGCAGCTTCCCGTTCTTCTGTATCCTGAATCGAATCTTCGTAACTTCAACTAACACCTCTGCATTGATGGCTCTCAAACTCTCAACTCCCCTTACCCTGGTCTCTGTCTTAAACTCCAGACCCAGACCTGCCTACTAGACAGCTACACCAGGATGTCAGCACAACGTTCAAGACCGAATACATCATCTTCCCCTGCTCCGAGCCTGCTTCGCTCCCTCCTATGATGAATGGAAACACCCAGAACCCAACATTCAAAAAGGCACTCAGAACTTTTCCAATTTGATGATTCAGAGTCTTCCTTGCTGGACTGTCAGTGTCTTTAAATAAGAGCCGTATCTGTCCTGTTTGCAACTGGGTCTCTAGAAATGCCTGACACTTGAAAATGGTAGCTATCTCTCATCAGACTCTCAGTGTCCTTGTCTCAAAGGCAGAAATAATAATGGATGCCTCACAGGGCTTGGGTGAGGATCAAATAAGGTCATATATGAGCGAGTCCTTTGTAAACACCGTATCTCCTGGCTACTCAAAATGTTCATGAATCAGCAGCAGCAGCAGCACTTGGAAGCTGGTTAGAAATAAGCATCTTGGGCTCCACCCCAGGCTTCACCCACCTGCTGATTCAGAATTTGCATATTAATAAGATTCCCAGATGATTTGTATACACAGTAAAATTTGAGAAGGAATTCTTAATCCCAAGCGAATTACAGACAGACGCGTCCATGGAATATACACCATTTGTTAACCTCCAGGTTGTGGTCCTTCTCACACAGGAAATTTTTCCTGATCAAATGAGAAAATGTGAGGTGAACTGGCTCAGCATCGTGGAAACGGTGGGCTTTCAGAGCCTGCCTCTTGGTGCCTGCTGTCGATCTGACCGTGGGCAAATTGCTTCACCTCTGTAAACCTCAATTTCCTGGTCTCTAACATGGTTTTGAGAGGACCGAACTCCCTGACTGCTGTGATGACTGATGGAGATATTGCACAAGATCACAGACAGAGCATGGCATGTGCTGAATACTCAGCTAATCGTACTTTTTTGTTTGTTTTTTGCGGTACACGGGGCCTCTCACTGCTGTGGCCTCTCCCGCTGCGGAGCACAGGCTCCGGACGCGCAGGCTCAGTGGCCATGGCTCACGGGCCCAGCCGCTCCGTGGCATGTGGGATCTTCCCGGACCGGGTACGAACCCGTGTCCCCTGCATCGGCAGGCGGACTCTCAACCACTGCGCCACCAGGGAAGCCCCTTGTTTGTTTTTTAAGTAAAGAAACTCACATTCTGACGGCTTCCCATTTGCCATAAATGTGTAAAACCTGAGCTTGTCTCTGGGTTCTGCCTAAGAGAAGAACGGGAATCTCCTTGTTCTACATCCGGAACAAATAACAATTTTCCCAGAGATCTGGATGGGTGTGCTTTTTTTAACTACCATTTTTTAAAAAATTCCTATTATGTGCGAGACACGAGTTAAATAAAGTGAAACTGTCTGGTCTTTCCATTCCCCATGGTGGTTCCAGGCCTGGAGCACACAAAGTGGGCAGGGGCTCGAGCAGCAGAACAGAAGGAGAAGTAGACAGCCGGCTGGAGGCGCAGATGGCCATGCTCAGATTCATCCTGCCGAAGTTTATATCAATCTGGCTGGGCTTTTTCAAGCTTCACACTTAACAAGCTCGAAATAATAACAATTCCCATAGCTCAGTGCCTTACCTAGATAAAGATGCTTCTCAAATATCAAGGACCTCTTGTACCTAAGGTGATTGTGGCTCTTCAAAGTGAAAGACGTGCCAGCTAACAGGCAACATAAAATTACAGACGGACATTCTCTAAAACCCCTTTGAGATTCTGATGAACACTGTGTTGTGCGACCTCCAAAAAAATAATCATGCCCTAGACACAAAGTTCTGCATACAATTTTGGGGAAGGGGAGGCTGTAGTCCTTGAAAGGAGACTCAAGAACTTTCCACTTAAAACCCCCAGATTTAAGCCACAATTGCTTCTCTTCACGCAGATCCTTGTGTATCAGCACACACACACGTGCAAGCATGCGTGTGCGCGCACACACACACTGCTTCATCAATCACTTCATTCACCTCTTTAGATCCAAAAGCAGAATAAATTAACATTTTCCTGACAGCAAAGTGGAGACATGTTTTGTCTAGAGGTCACACAGATTAAATCATTAAGTGCCATAATCCACTCCCCAATAAGGCAGAAAGACTGACAAGAAATTGCGGATATAGCCATCTAAGCCCCAGCAGGAACCTGGAAATTCACATCTCAGGTGCGCCCTGACCCATGGAAATGCCCGTACACTTCAGCCTCCCTCCTGGGAAAAATGCTTCTCTGATCTAACTGACATTGTTCACAGGAAAACACATTTTCCGTGTAATGAGATTTAAAAAAAAGAACACAAAAAACTGTATAGTCAGAATGAGCAGGGCCGCTTGAGAGCCACTAATGATTTCACTTCTCCTTTATCACTGTTTGACTAAGTAAATACTCAAAATAGGTTTTTTTTAATCCAATGGTAAGGATTTTGGCTCCAAATCTCAGCAAAAGAGGGTGCAATGGTTAAAAGCATGGGACCATATGGAACCCGACTACCTCAGTTTGATTGAATATGGTCTCTATCCCTTTCTCTGAGCCTCGGTTTAATCACAAATACAGGGGAGCAACAGGAGCACCTGGACTGTTTTGCGGGGCTGTTTTGAGAGTTAAATGAGGTGATCTGTGTGAAGACCTTAGCTTAGTACACGACGAGTACTCAACAGAACCTACACTTCTAGAACGGATGTCTTAGAACTCCACAGACGCTAACCCTAATGGTCAGAGTCCCCACATCCTACCTACTCCTTCCCCTCAAATGTTCCATCACAGGCCACAGCATCTTGGTCATGCATTGCACCAAACAGTACAGAAACTGGCAAAAACCTATGACTTCAACTTATTGGAAGTTTTTTGGTTTACTTTCTTATTGCAGTAAAAAAAAAAAATGTATTTGTAACGTAAAGTTTGCTATTTTATGACCAGGTTAGTGACCAGGTTTAAGCGTACAATTCAATGGCATTAATTACATTCTCAATGTTGTACAACCATCACCACTATCTAGTTCCAAACTTTTTCATCACCCCAAATTGAAACTCTGTACACATTAAGCAGTAACTCCCTAGGCCCACCTTCTCCCCAGTCCCTGGTCACCTCTACTGTTTTCTGTCTCTGTGAATTTTCCTATTCTAGATATTTCATGTAAGTGGAATCACATTTGTCCTTCTGTGTCTGGCTTACTTCACCTAGCATAATGTTGTAAAGGTTCACCCATATTGTAGCATGTAGCAGAATTTCATTCTTTTTACAGCTGAATGACATTCCCGTTGTATGCAGAGACCACATTTTACTTATCCATTCGTCTGCCAGTGGACACTTGGCTTGCTTCCATTTTTTAGTTATTGTGAAAAATGCTGTTATGAACATTAGTGTACAAATATCTGTTTGAGTTCCTGCTTTCAATTCTTTGGGGTATACATTTAGGAATTGAGTTTAGGATGGCTGGATCATACGGTAATTCTATACTTAACTTTTTAAAGAGACACAGAACTGTTTTCCACAGAGGCTGCACCATTTTACGTTCCTAGCAGCAATGCACAAGGGGTCCAGTTTCTCCACATCCTCCTCATCTCCTGTCATTTTCTGTAATTCATTTGTTTTTGTCTTTTCTTATAAATTTCTTTATTTTTTTATTTATTTATTTTTGGCTGTGTTGGGTCTGTTGCTGCACATGGGTTTTCTCTAGTTGCAGCAAGCGGGATCTGCTCTTGGTTGCGGTGTGCGGGCTTCTCATTGCGGTGGCTTCTCTTGTTGTGGAGCACGGGCTCTAGGTGCGCGGGCTTCAGTAGTTGTGGCTCGCGGGCTCAGTAGTTGTGGCTCGCGGGCTCAGCAGTTGTGGCTCGCGGGCTCTAGCGCGCAGGCTTAGTAGTTGTGGCACACGGGCTTAGTTGCTCCGCGGCATGTGGGATCTTCCCGGACCGGGGCTCTAACCCGTGTCCCCTGCATTGGCAGGCGGATTCTTAACCACTGCGCCACCAGGGAGGTCCCTCATTTGTTTTTAATCATACCTCAAGACTGTCTCACAATACAGCAAACTTACTGTTCTAAAATAATTGAGGAGTAATTCTGGTTTAGAAGTTCTCATCTAGGGACATTTTTTCCACCCAAGGAACACTGGACAATGTCTGGAAACATTTTCAGTTGTCACAACCGGGCACAGAGTGCTGCTGGCATCTCGTGGGTAGAGCCCTGGGGTGCTGCTAAGCGTCCTAGATGCACACGGCAGCCCCCACAACAAAGAATTATGGCCCAAAATATCTACAGTGCCGAGGCTGAGACATCTTGTTCTAGTTTAAAAGTTAGCCTTCAAGCCAGTCTTCAAACTAGGTTCTGCAGAGGCACAGGATTCCAGAGGAAACTTGGGTCCTGTCATAAGGGAAAATACTGGAGTCCAAGTGGGCAAGGTTTCAGCACTCCACCCCCACTTCAAGGGCAACTCCTCATACAATTATTTTACATACGGGTCTTCCCTGTAAGATTCCAAAGTTCTCACTTCTCTTTTCTACTTACAAAACAGTTATTCAGGGACTTCCCTGGTGGGCCGGTGGTTAGGACTTGGTGCTCTCACTGCCATGGCCCAGGGTTCAATCCCTGGTCCGGGAACTAAGATCCTGCAAGCCACATGGCTCGGCCAAAAATAAATAAAAATTTAAAAATTAAAAACAAATTTTAAAAACACAGTTATTCCAATCAACTTGCTTTTGGCTGCTAGTAAGAGAATGCCAAATGAAAAAATAATGACATCTCAAATTTTTAAGTCTGGTAATAATGAGGTTTAGTAGTTCAATGATACCACCAAGGACACAGGCTTCTTCCATCTCCTTGCGTTATCACCCTTAATACTCTGGTTCCTATCCTCAGACTTGTCTCTTCATGGCCTCAAGCTGACAGCTTCAGATCCAGTCATCACATCCTTGCAGAGCCATGTACAAAGGCAGGAAAGGACAGTTTACTTCTTTGTACCCAAGAGGAAAATCTATCCCAGAATTCAGGCAGGAAACTTCCCTCCCTTCACCAGGTTTGCATCACCTACTCATGCCTAAAGCAATCATCCACCAGGAGAATAAAATCACTATCTCAAGTCTAGGCTCATCAAAGTTTACCCCCTAAGGCTGGGGAGGGACCACCTTCCCTCAGCTCATGGGAGGGTGAAAATCCAAACAACAGGAGATGTTGGAGGTACTAACTAATCTGTAGGTTGTTTCATTGGTGCTTTAAGCTAGTTTAGTTGTCATTTGGTTTCAGATGCAAATAACAAAAACCTGGGTTTTTTTGTTTTGTTTTGTTTAAAAAGAAGGGAATATCCAGCTCATATAACTGAAAAATCCAGGGACAGACTTTGGGTACACATAGATATTGGTGGTCAAATGCCACCACCAAAACTTGGCAATGCTTTCTCCAGCTCTCAGTTCTGCCTTCTTCTGTATTGGCTTCATTCTCAGGCTGCCTCTCCCCTGCTGGTGAGAGCAGGACCAAAACAAATCCCCAGAATTGAATTTGCATACGCTGTGACTAGTCAGGCTTGGACCACATGTTGATCGTTGAACAAATCACTGTGGCTAGGGAAACGGAATGCTCAGATTGGCCATACTCGGATCATATGGGTCCCCGCAGTGTTGGGGAGGGATGTACCATAAGTAAGAAGGGTAATGAATGCTGGGTTTGCAAAATCAATACACATGCATTCCATAGATATATAGGGAGGAAATGTATGTATTTTTTACCTCTAGGTAATCCAGATATTATAAAAATGCATCAGTTCTTTCCACAAGCATCTACTGAATACTGTGTACCAGACACAATGCACTGGGGAGGTAAATAAGACAGAGTCTCTTCCACAAGGAATCTAACCCTCTGCCACTAACCCACTGTGTAACCCTGAATGAGTCCGAAACCTCTCCCATTCTCCTACACAACATATGTAACAAGAAATGGCTGGACTGCTTGATTTCTGAGTTGATTTCCAATTCTGTGTTCTATTAATTCCACCATTACCTCCCTGCAAACGCCTTTGAATATTTTTTTCTAGATGCTACCAATAAGGCCAATTTGATTTCACGTGCATGGTTTGTTGCCACCACAGAGGAACAAATGAAAGAGTGAAATCAACTCAGAGGCCCCCTGTGACTGAAAGGTTGACCTTGGGCATCCAGAGTTCACTGACTCTTGCAGCCAGACACCTTGCGGGTGACTGAGGTGAGGAAGCCCAGTAGAGAAAGAGGGAGTGAGGAAGCCTAGCCCTGGAGAGGAAGCTCTGAGCTCCCAGCTTCCAGCCCCAACCTGGGTGAGCCACTTCCAAGCCATGTCTGTTAAGGGTGCCTGGCAAAAAGACTCATTGGTACCCTCTGCAGACTGCAAGCTACAATTCCCAGTGGGGTTAAAGCTGACTCCTTCCGAGCGATTACAGGGCCCTGGAGGTGCTGGCTTGCAAGGAAATGGTGTCAGGTGCTTGAAATGTTTAGTGACCCTTAAAAGAATACTGTAGCTGAGCCCAAGTGAATTACGTCTGCTCTAACAATCCTTTATTCTTTCTCCAAAGTGATGAGCATGGTAATAAGAGGTAAGAGGCTGACAGCCCTCGCATGAGGAGTTGTGCAGGTTGGGCACTGCACGTTAGGGGCGCCAGGTACACTGCAGTCTATGGAAGCCTAGGTGAGTGTTGCCCCCAAGAGTGATGCAGTGCTCAACCTGTGTAACCACACAAGTCAGTCCTTAACGCTGACACCAGAACTAAGGAGAAAAGGCTGCCATGGCAGGAATCCAGAGATTTTCAATCAACCAACACATAATTTTTATATTGACTATATACTGAAGTGATATGTATGATACATTGGGTTTGGGAATTCTCTGGCTGTCCAGTGGTTTGGACTTCACGTTTCCACTGCAGGGGGCAAGGGTTTGATCCCTTGTCGGAGAACTAAGTTCCTGCATGCCCTGTGGCATGGCCAAAAAAAACCAAAAAGATATATTGAGTTAAATGAGATACGTTACTAACGTTAATTTCATCTGTTTCTCTTTATGTGGCTACTAGAAAACTTTCAATCACACGTGTGGCTTGTATTTGCGGCTTGCGTTATATATATTTCTATTGGACCAACCTATCTTAGAAGGTCCTCAGCAGGACTGTGCACAGTTGCCCACAGTGGTGAACCAATACCTATCACACCCTCCTCTTTCCTTCCTTTGCTTATCTCACTTTCCTACTCCCTCATTTACACTGGATCACCTCCCAAATAAACTAACTAGACCTGAATCTTGTCTCAAGGCATGCTTCTGGGGTAGACTAATAAAAAACTTACTATGCACAGGGAACCATGCTAATATCTACCTTTCCTTATATGCAGTTTGCATATAACCAGGCAGAGAGATACAGAAACCAACACAGGAAAGGTTAAATACCAGATTTAAATAACAGAACAAGAGATGTGCATGATTACCTGCCAAGTGAGGAGTACAGAGAGTAAGTGCTAAGAGCCTGAAGGAGAAATGATATTAATATGTAGCGTGGTGGGGAAGGAGAGTTCTTGGCCACACAAGATCTAAGTGCTGTGAAGTTTGCTGCCAAGAATGGGTCGTGAAATATGAAGTATGAGCAAGGACCTAGACTCAAGGAATGACTCTGGTGTTGAGGGCAATGTGCTGTGTATTTTGTGGGGAGTTCACTTTGAAATGCATTGTGTATGCGTGAGTGTGTGTGCATGTGTACAGTGGGAGTCGGGGAGGATGCTAGATCTGATTCTCTTATTTCACTCATTCCGCTTGTGAACAAAGTTGGCAAGGGGAAGTAATGCAGCCTATTTCAGAAAGCCCAAACAAAACACACTTTCCACAAAAGGATCAAATGCTCCACCCCTTTCCCATTAGCACCTTGTTTTTTTTGTGACTGAGATGAGCAATTGTAAATGTCACCACAGGAGGGGCAAGCTTTCATTACTGACCATTCACTATGTGCCAGACATTGTTGAAAGAAAAGTGCAGAAAGCAAAGAGCAAATGCTATGTAGCTTTCAGGAAGAAGAAATAACCCCCTGCCACCATTCAGGCCTTTAAAATAAGCAGTAAATAAACCTTAAAAAGGTACATAAATAATTAAAATGTCCTGAACACTCTAGTTTTGATAGTTACCCATTCTCTTATTTGCTGTTCCCCTTTATAGGAGTTACAAGTATTTAAAAAATAAGAGTCCAGAGTTAGCTGGAAATTTTAAGCGTGGGTGCTAGATACAGTATTTCCCCTGCAGAACAAACTCACCCCAAAGACTTGGGAGGGTGCTGTCCAAGTACTAGCTGACCTCTCAGCGAGCCTAGCTAGAATTTGAACATAATTATGAATTCCTCCATAACTCTACGGAGGCAACATTTTGCCCTCAGTAAGTGGGCATCACAGTCCACAATTATATATGTACGTGTGTACTAAAGACAGCTTTTCTTTCACATATTCTTATTTTAAATGTCTTGATTTAAAGATAAGTTCCTTTAAAATGCATAAAATTAGGGAGTTAAGGTTTTCTATCAATTCAGTTCAAATGGTTGTAAAGTGTGCTTCATCTCATAGATGATGTTCTTCCTTACACCCAGCTGAAAATCTCTCCTGCTTAGATGTGGAAGTTACAAATTCAACTGTCTACAAGGATCAGAGGGCAGAGTAAATGACTGAAATGGAACGTTTTAAATAGTAACTGACACAGCTTCAGTGCTGGGGAGATAATAGGCATGGTGGGGACTGGTTACCAAGAGAGTGTGTGCTGTCTAATGGGAGAAGCTTCTACTCAACTCCAGCCATTGTGTCCAGGTAGGACAACAAACTCAGTCACAAAGTTAGCTAACTACTCAGGAGGCGCTCAAAAATCTCTCAATTAGGGCTTCCCTGGCGGCACAGTGGTTGGGAGTCTGCCTGCCGATGCAGGGGACGTGGGTTCGTGCCCCGGTCCGGGAAGATCCCACATGCCACGGAGCTGCCGGGCCCGTGAGCCATGGCCGCTGGGCCTGCGCGTCTGGATCCTCTGCTCTGCAACGGGAGAGGCCACGGCAGTAAGAGGCCCACGTATCGCAAAATAAAATAAAATAAAATAAAAATCTCTCAATTAAAAAAAGAATGTTTAATTCAATTTCTTACAATTCACTGTGTAAGCCAAAGAGAGCACCTGTGGGTTGGAGCTTACCCACAGGCTTCTGCTTTGCAATCTCCATTCAAGGCAAGTTCTCTTGCTTGAAATCTCATATACTCAGAAAATTGGAAGATGTAAAAACAGGTATTTTTCTTCCCTATTCCAAAGATGGAGATTGAGGTAAAAAACATCTTAGAGTAATAGACAGGAGCCAGCACCTCCACGGCCCACCAATTACCCTGAGGGAGTCAGCTCCATGCCCACTGCTAATTTTAGTTTGCAACCGCAGAGGGTACCAATGAGTCTTTTTTTTTTAATACTCTTCTCCACCTAAGCACTTTATTATTTTTTAAAATTTATTTATTTTTGGCTGCATTGGGTCTTCGTTGCTGCCCGCGGGCTTTTCTCTAGTTGCGGTGAGCAAGGGCTACTCTTCGTTGCGGTACGCGGGTTTCTCACTGCAATGGCTTCTCTTGTTGCGGAACACAGGTTCTAGGTGCACAGGCTTCAGCAGTTGTGGCACACAGGCTCAGGAGTTGTGGCTTGCGGGCTCTAGAGTGCAGGCTCAGTAGTTGTGGAGCACAGGCTTAGTTGGTCCGTGGCATGCGGGATCTTCCCGGACCAGAGCTCGAACCTGTGTCCCCTGCATTGGCAGGCGGATTCCCCTGCGTTGACAGGCGGATTCTCATCCACTGCACCACTGGGGAAGCCCACCGAGTCTTTCTGCCAAATATTTTTGGCTCTGTGGGCCAGACATTCCCTGTCACAACTACTCAGCTCTGCCCTTTTAATGCAAAAGCAGTCTTGGAGATGTGTAAATTTATGGGTGTGGCTATGTTCCAATAAAACTTTATTCACAAAACAGGTGGCAGGCTGGATTTGGTCCGTGGCTCATGGTTTGCTGACCCGTGGTTTAGAATAAAAAGATGATGATGTGTAACAGGAAAAAGCAATCTATTCAGTTCAAGAAACTGACTGCATAAACACAAACTCCTGGAATTTAAATCAAAACCCAGGACAAACAGGGGAGGTGAGATACCAAAAGGACGAGTAAAATTGCTAAAGTGATTTTAGGCCACAAAGCCAAAATTCTACTCTAGTGTATTCTTTATGGATCATGCCTAGATCAGTTCTGGATAAAGTAATGTGAACAGGAGCACGTTCAACTGAGACTGGTGATAAAAGACCCAACCAGAAACGGCTTTTGTGTTTCATCTGGTGTGTGTGCCTGCCACCGCACCTCACCCCACCCCCAATCCATGGCTGGTGGCCACTGCATGGAAAAGGACCATGAGACTGCACATGTGGACCTAGAGAGAATGAGGCCATACTGATTAGTAATGTCTGCCATGTGGACCTAGAGAGAATGAGGCCATACTGATTAGTAATGTCTGCCATGGGTACAAAAGGGGAGAACAATGATGTGTGTGCCACATAACTGCCGTCTGTAAAACCGTATCTCATGAGGAAGGACAGGGAGTCGATAAATGGAATTTGTTACCCCAAGTAAGCTGTATAACCCAAAATATAATTATCTTCAAACAGAAAAAACAGTACTACACTTTCTAAATATTAATCTGATCTTGCTAATGATGAGCATGACTTACCCAAAATAGTTTATTACAGCAGGCAGTAGGAGGCCGGGCTAGATCACCTCTGAATATTCTTCTCAGCCCTGCATAGGACTCTGATTTTTTTCAAGATGCCTCATTGTACTATCCCAGCTGTATTCCAGGTGGCTTAGTCTTCCCAAAAGCTTTGCTTTGAAGACGTCATGAATATTTAAACAAACTTCAGGCTAAACATTTTTCATGCTTCTAATTTCATCCACAGTCCAAAGCTGGGTTTGGTTTGGCAAGGCAGCTCATTTTTGAGATATGTGTATGTGCACATATATGCATATAAACCCACTGGCATTGTGTTATATACACATACTCGGACCTCCAAGGTACATGTATGTAAATTCCTCCTCTTATACCTTTTTTTTTTAATACATTTATTTATTTTTGGCTACGTTGGGTCCTCGTTGCTGCGCGCAGGCTTTCTCTAGTTGTGGAGAGCGGGGACTACTCTTCATTGCAGTGTATGGGCTCTAGGCGTGTAGGTTTCAGTAGTTGCGGCTCGCGGGCTCTAGAGCGCAGACTCAGTAGTTGTGGTGCACGGTCTTAGCTGCTCCACGGCATGTGGGCTCTTCCCAGACCAGGGATCGAACCCATGTCCCCTGCATTGGCAGATGGATTCTTAACCACTGCGCCACCAGGGAAGGCCCCTCCTCTTAAATCTTGACACTCAGCTCTGAAGTTAAAGTCTGCAGTTAAAGGCCACTGACTGTCCTCAGGCACAAACCAGCAGGTATGCAGTTAAGTATGGACAGACTGATTACTTGGAAATGACCTGCTAATGTTCCCACTGCAGTTATTCATTGACTGTGACTTCAGAACCACAGTGACAGTGAGAAAGCCAATGTCCCTTTCATTGTCTTGATGAGTAAGAGGCTCAATGAGTCACAGAAGGTCCCAGAGAGAGGTGGGAGCAGGTAAGGCCTGAAGGGCTGAGGTAAAGAGGGTTGGTTAAATACACATATCTTTTTTTCTCTTTTCCATGAAATCCCATGAAGACAACTACAGAGGTGTTTTTTTGTTGTTGTTTTAGGGTTTACACCCACCAGAATTGAGAGAACAGGCAAGGAAGAAAACAAATTGCAGAAGCTGAATGCAGATGAAAAAAACAGAACAAAATCTTAAGCCAGCAGTTGATAAAGCAGAGGAACATGGATTAGCAGCACCTAATCAGAAAGGAAGATACCCCTAGAAATGAAGATGAAGGCAGTGGGAATGGTTGAAATTCAGTTTAAGAAGATCTGAGTTCCAGAGATCTGTCTCCCTACTTCATACAGCAAGATTGCCAAGATCCCAACCTGGCAAGAGACCAGAGATTTCTCCTCTAGAGAAGATAAAACTAAAGGTCTCTGGACGAAAGGACTCCAGAACCACGTCCTACATTTTTTTTTTTTTTTTAAAAAAAGAGGGAATAAAAAATTAGAAAACAAAAATAGCTCTTAGTAAAAATATTTTTTGTTTTAATGAAAGAGCAGAAGTTAAACTCAATAGAAAGGTTAGAAAATAAAGTTAAGGAAATCGCCCAGAATAGAAGGTAAAAAGATAAAGAAAAATAGGAAAGAAATGAAAATTTAAAGACTGTTATAGGAAGTCTACTATCCAAGTAACAGGAATCACTGAATGCAAGAACAGAAAAAATGGAGGGGAGGAAATCATGCATTATATTATTTACCTATTGCTGCATAAAAAAAATTACCCCAACCACACAGAAACTTATAACAAACATTTATTCTCTTAGCTAGTTTCTGAAGGTCAGGAATCTAGGAGCAGCTTAGTGCGGTAGTTCTGGCTCAGGGTCTCCTCAGAGGTTGCAGTCAAGCTGTCAGTGAGGGCTGCTGTCTCATCTGATGGCTGGACTGGGGCTAGAGGATTCTTTCCAAAGTGACCTACTCACATGGCTGTTGGCAGAAGCCTCAGTTGCTAGCGGGTCATTGGCAGGAGGCCTCAGTTCTTTACCACATGGAACTCCCCATAAGGCTTCTTCACATGGTAGCTGGCTTCCCCCAAAGCAAGTGATCCAAGAGAAAGAGAGAGCATGGCCAAATGGAAGTCACGGTGCCTTTTATAGCCCAATCTCAGAAGTGAATTATTATCATTTCCACTGTGTGCTATTGGTCACAGAGACCAACCCTGGTCCAATAATGAGAGTGAACTGTACAAGGTATGACTATCAGGAGGCGAGGACCATTGGGGCCATCTTGGAGGCTGCCTATCACATCCATGAAATACGTATGTAGTATGTGTGTATTTATGTATATGTGTATTTCAATTCTCAGAATTTGAGGACCTAAGTTTCCAGAATTGAAAAAGCCAACTAACCACTTAGCACAATGGGCCCACACCAGAGCCTACTGTCATGAACTTTCAAAGCACCAAGGAGGGACTTCCCTAGTGGTGCAGTTATTAAGAATCTGCCTGCCAATGCAGGGGACACAGGCTCAAGCCCTGGTCCAGGAAGATCCCACACACCGTGGAGCAACTAAGCCCGTGTGCCACAACTACTGAGCCTGCGCTCTAGAGCTGGTGAGCCACAACTAATGAGCCCACACGCCACAACTACTGAAGCCCATGTGCCCTAGAGCCTGTGCTCCGCAACAAAAAGCCATCACAATGAGAAGCCAGAGCACCGCAACAAAGAGTAGCCCCCGCTCGCTGCAACTAGAGAAAGCCCGCACACAGCAGCAAAGACCCAACACAGCCAAAAATAAATAAATAAATAAATGAAGAAGATACACAAATGGCCAACAGGCACATGAAAATCTGCTCAACAACACTTATCATCAGGAAATGAAAATCAAAACCACGAGATATCACCTCACACCTATAAAATGGTTGTTAGCACAAAGACAAGAGTTAACAAATGCTGGCCAGGATATGGAGGAAAGGGAACCCTTGTGCAGTGTTGATGGGAATGTAAATTTGTGCAGCCACTATGGAAAACAGTATGGAGGTTCCTCAAAAAATTAAAAATAGAACTACCATACGATCCAGCGATCTCACTCCTGGGTATAAATCCAAAGAAGATGAAATCATTATCTCAAAGAGATATCTGCACCCCACCTTGTTCACTGAAGAATTATTCACAAGAGCCAAGACATGAGAAAAACCTGTGTTCATTGACAGATGAATGGATAAAGAAAATGTGGTACAGGCAAGTCCCTGGCAGTCCAGTGGTTAGGACTCCACGCTTTCACTGCCATGGGCCTGGGCTTGATCCCTAGTCAGGGAACCAATATCCCGTAAGCCACATAGCACAGCCATAAAAAAAAAAGTAAAGTAAAACAAGAAAGAAAATGTGGTATATATACAAAATGGAATATTATTCAGCCATAAAAAAGAAAATCCTACCATTTGCAACAATATGAATGAAACTTGAGGGCATTATGTAAGTGAAATAAGTCAGACAAAGAAAAATGCTGTATGATATCACTTACATGTGGAATCTAAAAAAGATGAACTCATAGAGTAGACGGGTGGTTGCCAGAGGCAGGGCCTAGGAGGTGGGGGAAACAGGCGAAGGTGGTCAGAGGTACAAACCTCCAGTTTATTTTGTAAAGCCTGGGGATGTAATGGACAGCAGGGTAACTATAGTTAACAACACTGCACTGTACGCTTAGAAGGTGCTAAGACCGTAAATCTGAAAAGTTCTCAGTACGCACGCACGCACACACACACACACACACACACAGAATGGTAACTAATAAGATGATGGATATGTTAACTAGCCTTATTGGCAATCACATCACAGTACACAAATACATCAAATCATGTTGGACACCTTAAACTTGTACACAATGTCATATATCAATTATATCACGATAAAGCTGGGGAAAAAAGTCAACTAATCAGTAATCACAATGGCTTCAGACTTCTCAAGGGCAACATTGGAAGCTAGAAAGCAATCAACAGTGCCTTCAAATTCTTGAAGGAAAATGATTTCCAAGCCAGAATTAAACCCTCCAGAATGGAAAACATTGGAAAAGAAACAACCAAATTTCAGAAGCTGAAAAGTAAATTTAAAAAAAAAAAATCCTGAATTTTAAAACTTGACAATGAAGAACTTGAAAATAATGAATTAGCAGCACAGGGAACCTCTAGAAATGGAGGTTAAGGGAGGGAGGGGCTGTTTGAAATATGGTTAAGTGCTAAGTACTTATCAGGCCTTTTCAGTTCTGGAAATATATAGGCCTAAATTCTGGGCATGAAAAACGTAGTTATACCAGCCAAAGCATCAATGAAGAGAACAGAATAAAAGTGTTCTGAATCACGCTTGGTAAGTTACTGCAAGATGCGTTTTACCCAAATCGGGGAGGAAGCAGAGAAATAGGAAGACAAGAGAAACAAGAAATGGGAGATCCAAACCCAAAGAGAGGTAATGGGGAGCTCCAGGATGGTGGTGAAGCGGGACCCGAGGGACCACTGTGTGCCAGGCTGCAGGGCAACCAGTCCAGAGTGGAGGTCAGAGGTCCCCAGGGAGGATGCTTTTTGAGAGTGATGAAATGGACGGAATACCTGGTGCATCTCAATGTATTGGGAGGAACTGAGACACTCAGTCAAGGCTTTGAGGTCGAATTTACAATAGTGCACAGAAAATCAAGCAAACACAAAACTGTTTTAAAGAGCAAGATAATTATTGACTCCTGGGGAGAACACTGTCCAGGAAAGAAAAAGCAGTCAGAGTTTACAACATGACTCAGCTCTGACTAGCATTTATATAGTCATATTATTGTAAACACTGAATACTGACCTAATCAAGATTATGACAGAACTATATTCTGGGGGAGTAGAGGATGGCTTCCACAGTGGGAATTTAATAGAGAATGCCTAGAACAGAAATATCTAGCATTGGTAACAAGGAGACACAGATAGAAGTTAAATACGAAAATAATCAGCTGGTTGATTCTGGGAGGGGAAATGAAGGAGAAAACAGGGGACTACTGTGTTTTGTGGCCAACTTTGTAGAATCCTTTGACTTTCTAAACTGCACGTGCATTACTTTGATCTCTGAAAGAGATTAATATGCTGCAATGAGAAATCAGGCAATAGGCAACCATTCATTCATTCAATAAGCATTTAATGTGTGCCTACAGTATACCAGTCCCTGGGAATTTGGAGGAAAAACAAAAAATGATCCAGGTCCTTTCCTCCCTGGCTCACAGTCCATTGGGTTTCTCAGCACAGCCAGAGGGGCAACAATTCAAACTCTCCTGTAGTGAGGCGTTAATATGGTGAAGGAAAGAGGCATGGACACCTGCTTGTTTTGAATTTCAGGGTCTGTGGCTAGCGGTTTCTGTTGGCTTGCCTTGGGCAAGGTTGCTGTGGGCTTAGCCTCAAGTCATGATGGGACCCAAGCAGGTGGGGCAGATGACAACTGAAGTAATAATGAGCCCTAACATGGGCAGTCGGCAATGCGGGATACATTTTCTAAAGCATTAGGGCAACCGAAGGTTTGTTTCAAGCATGAGGGTCATTGGCTGGCTGCTTTGTTTGCATGACCTAATTTAATCCTCACACTAAACTTCTGAGGTGGCTACTATTAATATCTCTACCTTCTATATAAGGAAATTGGAGCCCAGAGAGGTTATGTGACCTGCCTAAGGTCACACAGCTCATAAGCAGCAGAGCTAAACCTCAAACTCAAGTCTTGAGGCTATGCCCTTCAGCCTTAAGACTGGGATTTTTCTCAGTCATTGGATTAAGAGCTGCAAGACCTGAATTCTAGCTCCTGCTCTACCAATAATCGGCTGTGTGATCTTAGGCAAGTCCCTTCCCTTCTCAATGTCTGTTTCCAGGTGTGAAAAACGAGGGGGTTGACTCAGATGACATCTAAGCATCCTCTATACTTTGGCAGTCTGTGTTAGCAATAGGGAAAGCCAATGGGAAAAGGAAACGCATGAATGGGGTGCAGAGGTGAACACACTTTTCTCCTCTGAGCCTCAACTGCCTCATCTGTAAAATTAGAGAATCATTAAGACACACCTCTCATGGTTGTTGAGTGTATTAAATAAGACAGCGTATGGAAAGTACTTAGCACTTGCCTGGGCACAGAGTAAGTGCTCAACCAACACGAGCCCTTATTCATTCCTACTACTCATATGCTTACAGGGCTCCACCACACTTGGATTCCTGAAAGTTTCCACTTCTGGTAAGGTCAAAGTACCATGTTTGTGGGAAGAAGGGGGGATCAAATCACAGGAAAAGGGAGTCAAACAAAATTACTGTCTGACAGGAACGTGTGCTGCTGCCCTTGATTGGTTTTGCATACGAGTTAGTTTACCAGTACTTTCAGGAGCATGTAAGTGTGAAATTGGAAAGCGTCACCGCAGGACTGCCACAAGCCACTGCACTGGCGATATAAAAGGGGAGGTGAGGGGAATACGCTGGGCCAGGGAGAGGGAGAAAACGAGAGAGACAGAAAGGATAGGAAGGTGAGCCCCAGGTGTGGAAGGACAAAAAAGATACGGGGCTGGGGAGCAAACTGGCTTTAAAGTTCAAAGCACATTCATCCAGATTGACTGTTGAACACACACTTCTTTGAGTTTTTAAACATGTCCCCACTGTCCCACCTCTGTGCTTTCCCTCAGACCATTTCCTCTATATTATTTCCTATTCCCAGCCACGGACACTGCTCAAGGCCAGCCTAGCTTTCAGGCCAAGCTCAAATTTTCTTTTCTTTCAGAAGAAATTACAAAGCATTCATGGTTAATAAGAATATAGACTCTGGGTCAGTGAGACCTGCTTTGGAATTGAGTTGGTTGAACTTGAGGCGAGTTTCTTCACCTCTCAAAACCTCAGCTTCCCAATCTGTAAAATGTAGATACACGGTAACAACCTCACAGGATTACAATGAATAATAAATGATGGTGCACGTGAAGCCTTAACCATATGCTCAATAAATGTCAGCTGCTGTTATTTTCTCCATCACCCACACTCCCGTCCATTCCCCACACCTATTACATTGAACTAGAATTACTGACAACCATGGAACCGTGCTTCTGTCTCTGAATCCCCCAAAAAAGCCTAGTACACTAGGTAACATGCAACAGATGCTGCATAATAAATATCTGAATTGAATGCAATGACTATCACATTCTCAAGCTCGTGATTATTGACTGTTTCGAGTAAAAGAAAAAATATCCCAAGCAATTGGCTACCGGTGACCAAATGATCATGGCAGGGTTCCCAATCTTGTCTGGGATAAGAATGAACCTCTCCAGGAAACCATTCTGTGGCAGGGACCCTTGGGCTCCCATAATAATGAAAACAAGAACAATTAACAACTAACATGTATTGAGGACTTACTATGTCCCAAACACTACCTCTAAGGTTTACCCAAAATAAATCAGTTAATCCTCAAAGGAACTCCAGGGGCAATTCTCCCCCCTACTTTACAGAGGAAACTGAGTGACCAGCTGCCCCAGTTTGCCAGTATCTGAAGGGGTTCCTCAGACTTTCAGAGCTAAACCCAGAAAGTCCCAAGCACGCTGGGACGAGTGTGCCCTAACACTGAAGCATACAGATATTAAGTAAATGTCCCAAGGTCAATGAGTGGCCAAATCAGGATGACAAACCCAGAAGCCCCATCGCTTCTACTGCAGGCACAGACAAAAGCAAAATGAACCCACTGAGACAAATTAGCCAGGTCATCAAGTGGGCTGTCCACCAGGCTTCCGAGCACAGAGTCTGACGCAAGTAAGTACTCAAATAATTGTCCCAACCGTGTTCTAACCATGCACCGCCCAGAGCTACCCATATGACCTTAGGCAAATCATTATCATCTCTGGGCCTCAGATGTTTTCCTCTTCAAAATGAAGGGGTCACACTAAATCAGGATGGCAAATAAATCAGCTCCCTTGCCCATGGCAGGCAAAAGTAAATGATTAGGCTACTACTTCCCACTCCACCCAGACTTGGGCCTCAGAATCCTTCTCAATCCAACACACTGGGTATTCACAACCCATTTACAGCTGATGCTTAGCATGATCTCTAAAGCCACCAGCTTTATCTTCACAGTCTGTTGGCACTCAACTAGCTTCCCAGGAATTGCTCTGGTCTCTTAAGATTTGGCACTCAGACTAACACCCAAGGATAGGGAGCAGTTGGATGGCAGCAGGATGACAATGGAAGGGCCAGTCTCCGTAGACTGGGCACTCCGTGTCCAGTCCTATGCCATGTATACCTCACAGTACAGCACAGTGAACGAGAGCAGGGACTCAAGAGAGACCACTGGGCTCAGTATCCTGACTCACCATTTACCAGCTGTGTGACTTCGGCAAATTACCTCATGTTTCTCGATTTCCTCAACTACACAAGGAGGATGATAGTACTACCTACCTCACAGGATTATAAGGATTCAATTAGTTAATACGTGTAAAATGCCTGGCACGTAGTACGTAGTAGATGTGTTAATACCAGAATTCTCAAAATCACCCTGTGAGGTGGATATTATTTAACAGATGAGGGAACTGAGATTCAGAGGGATTACGCTGCCCAAGATCACACAACTAGTTAAACAGCGAAGCCAGATTCAAACACTAATTTCTAAGCCTTTGCGCACCACACTGCATTTCCGTAAACACTCAATGGTGAAATAAGGGATTCTTGATTAGCTGCAGGGCCTTGCCTGTACTCCTGGGGCTGCTGTACTTCCACCCTCAGCACCTGCTTGACCCCTCCTGACACTGCTCTCCTAGCTGGCTCTTGAATACTGCCTGCTTCAACTCCTGGACCATCCACACCTTCGGCACAGAGAGAGCAGATACCTACAGAAAACCAGAACACAGACTGCTGAGTCTCCAGCTCCTGGGAAACAGGGGAGAGAATCTTTACAATTCTGATTATTGGTCTTCCCCTATCTATAAAGCGAATTCTGCTATTTTATAGATTTCTATCTTTCAGGGAATTGAGCAAACGCAAATTAGAGAAAATGTGTACAGGGATTAAGTACCTTAGGTACCTATGCTGTATCTTATCTACCTCACTCCCCTAGGGGTCCTCCTAAACACATGTATCTCTTTGTCTTAAAAATCATAGCTATTCACAAAAATATTCTGGTTAACACTAAAGTTGCTACAGCTAATATATTTCTTGCCATGCCATTATGTCCAGAAAGAGTGAGCTGGTGCCCACGTTTCTAGTTCATTCCATCTAGTGCCTTTTTTTTTTTGGCAGCACCACGTGGCATGCACAACCTTAGTTCCCGGACCAGGGATCGAACCTGTGCCCCCTGCAATGGAAGTGCGGTGTCTAAACCACCGGACCGCCAAGGAAGTCCCAATATGCCTCCTTTTTAAAAGCTAGGAAAGTGCTTACTCAAAGATGGGGCTTGGAGAGTCTCTAACACTTGTGAGAGAGACCAGAAATTGGTTCCATTCCTGCTTCTGCCCAGGTTGCTGGCAGGAGCTGAGCAGGCAGCTTGCAGGTGACATAGAACTGTGTGCTCTTCCAGCCGGTGACTCCACAGGATGTGACATGGGAAGGTCCACTGACCTCCAGAGCGCAGTAATGGTGCACGACGTCCAGCTCTCAGTGGCTCCTACCTCTCCTCCTCACTTTACAGACGATAGGAAAGGCAGGAAGGAAGTGAGTTGGAAAAATACAGATATGCGCTTCCCTCCAAAGTCTCTCTTGTTGCTTATGAGATAAAGTCAGCTCCATCCAGACCCATTACTCTCCACGTTCTGAACGGTTCCTTCCTTTGTGAAACTGTCATACTTGTGCCTTTTCAAAGGAAACAATCTCTTGGCCAGGGACTTGACTCTCTCAACTCTAATGCCAAGGGAGAACCCCAGAGTTATCCGGCAAGGGGAAGGGTCCCACAAAATAAGAGTGTTTTTACCTCTAAAATTTGCTCTGGATGTGTGTCCAAGAGGTGAGAACAGATAAAAGCAAACTCTCAGGGCAGCACTGGAAGAGAAAGGTGAGAATGCTGAATGTGATTTTAACAGATGAGGTTGGGAAAGGAGAGCAAAGGGTAGTAGGCAGGAAAGCTGGCTCAGATTCCAAAAGATGTGGACTTGGCCACTCAGTGTGTGACCTTGGAAGTTACTGAACCATCTTCTGTGACTAACAGAATCTCTTTCCTCCTCCGAAAACTGGTGATAACAACAGTGTATTCTCTCCAGGGTTGTCATGAGGCTTCAATGAGATGATGCAGGTGGTGAAGGGCAGAGTGCCAAGAACTGGAGCCATCCTTACTAACCAGTCTGCCTCTCTTGGCCCATCATTTGACACTAACACTGTCTGACAGCTAACATTCACGGAGCACTTACTATGACCAGGCACAGTGCTGATCTCTGGGTTTCAAAGGAGAATTAAGTCTTGGCTTGATTATATTTGATGTATAAAGAGTACTCAGTTAAAGGCAGATACTAACGTCGAGGGCAAGCCCCGGTTAACAAACAGGAAGGCAAAATGGTTGACCTGAGTCTGCTTTTTGGCCTCTCCCACTTAGCCACACCCTTTGCTGCCAGCTCTTGCATCCCTGGTCAGCAGGCCCTAGCCTACATCAAGGACTTGGCTCTTCTAGAACAAATATGGAAGGACCCATAGACCTGAAGAGCTTGAAGGCTAAGATGATTAAAACAGAGAAAAGTTGTCGGGCTAGTAGTTACTCTAGCGAGGAAGAAAGCCTACGGAGTTCATGGACGCTGGTAACGCTGTCTCTCGGCCTAGATGCTGGTTACATGGATGCTGTTGACGCTGTCTCTTGGTCTAGATGCTGGTTACATGGAGGCTGGTGACGCTGTCTCTTGGTTTAGATGCTGGTTACTTGGACGCTGGTGACACTGTCTCTTGGTCTAGATGCTGGTTACGTGCATGTGTTCACACTGAGAAAACAACTTCTACAATTAAGACTTGTGTACTTTTCTGTATGAATGTTACGTTACAATAAAAAATTACTCAGACCGTGACTGTCCCTCTCCATTATGCAAAGCATGAAGCAGCCCTTCCCAATGGGTATTACAAGTACAACTGGGTTGCAAGCACAAGACGTCAGTCCCCAGTGGCAGCAAGCGGCCTTATCACTTTACCCGCTGGGAGCTGTGGAAATACCATGATGTTTGGTGAGACTGGCAAGTCCTGCTCTCGAGTACCCAATGAATAGCATCCTCCTCATCAGACCAGTTTACCCTAAGGTTTCTCCTATCTAAGGTCAAGTTTATTCACTTTATTTTTTTAATTTTTTGGCTGCGTTGGGTCTTCATTGCTATGCGCGGGCTTCTCACTGCGGTGGCTGCTCTTGTTGTGGAGCACGGGCTCAAGGTGCACGGGCTTCAGTAGTTGTGGCTCGTGGGCTTAGCTGCTCCGCGGCATGTGGGATCTTCCTGGACCAGGGCTCCAACCCGTGTCTCCTGCATTGGCAGGCAGATTCTTAACCACTGTGCCACCAGGGAAGTCCCTATTTACTCCATTTTTAATCAGATTCTTTTATCCTCTCCAACCAGGAGACAGCTGGCTACATTTAAGGGTCGACACCCCTAGACCGATCTTTACAAACCTGAGAGTCAGTCTTGGACATCACTCCATATCTCACCCTTCATAACGAGCAAATGTCTAGTAGGTCCCTCCCTCTTCCCCAACTTCCTTCCTTCCCAATTGCTGGAGGGAAAACCTAAAATAAATTTCAATCATTTGTCAAGTCAATGGATATAATTTCAGTAAAAATATACAGACTACGTGCTGGTTTTCTCTTTCAAAGTTTATTGTCATTAAAAAAAAAATAAACCCTCTACTTGTTACATTCACCTCTCAGAACATTTAATGTACCAGTTAATGATGTTATTGTAAAAAAAGCCCACCAACTGCTTGCAATGGCTCTAAGTTATCATTATTATTTTTTGCCATGTTCTGGTATTACAGTGGTTTAAACTCTTTGGAAAAAAATGGTGCAACATTAAATAGCAAGATTTCAAATTCCCAGATTAGAAACAATTTTTATATCAGGAGGAATTTTAGTAAAAAATCCAACGATAAAAGGAAATGTTAATAGAAAAACAAAAATACTGTAAAAAATAGGATTCCCCCCACCCAGCCCCAAGTTAGGTTAAAAAAAAAAAAATGGAACCAATCCCACCCCCACCCCCATATTTCTCTTAGAAAAGTCACCCAGTCCTAAACGCAGGGTCTCACACACCAATACAAGTAGCCTGATTTGCAGACCAGCCTCTGGGATCTTACACTGGCACCAGTCTGAAGGGTTTTTTTCAAAACTTAAGGTAAGTTAGGTAGTTAGACTTCCATAAATACTGGTATCCGAATGAATGAAAACATTGTGACTTTGGTATGGCTACAGAAATCTGGAAACTGTTCAAGAGGACACTGGCTTAGAGAGGGAGTTGAGGGAAGCACACAACAACCCCCAAGTGGAGGTAAAATAAACATTAGGCCACACCCAAAGCAAACACTGTGTGTAATACCTGAGGCTGATGCCTTGAACGAAACACATGTAAAGGTTCTTGATCAGAATCACACACATACAGCTTCTTGAACAGAGTAACACACATACAGGTTCTTGATCAGATTAACACATGTATAGGTTCTTGATTGGAACTGTCTGGACCAAACTTTATCCAAGTCACCACTTGCAGGAAACAGTTTGAATTTGGTAATTTATCCAGTACCCTGGAGTCCAAGAAGAGACAAAGACGTTTTGGAAGAAGAACAGCCACCCGGGCTAAAAGCCAGGCCCCTCTTATTCTAGGAAGCTCAAAGTCTGTTTTTTCCTTCTCTCGTTCGATTTTGCCCATCACAAAAGCACCTCCATCTCCCAACAAGGGGGCTCTTCCACCCCAGGTCACCACAGGGCCCTGTCTGAGGGGAAGAACTGCTGATTTTTCATCCCTGGAGTGATTCAATAAAAAGCAAGTCTTCCGGGATCAGGAATATAATTGACGGTGCTGTGTCTCAAGTGTACTTTACGGTTTCCGTCATTTTCACTAGATCATGATTGTTAAAGGTTGTGAGGATACTGAGAAGGCAGCGGTGGGGCTGCGACCATGCCGAAGTGTGGCCTCAAACACCCTCAAATTTACTGAAAAGGGTAAAGTGCCCGGTCTTCAAATCACCAGTTACTTCATGAAAGCACAAAGGACCCACCAGACAAGGCAAGAAAACAAGGCAACTTGCTGCTGCATCCATGCAGAAAAGCAGTTATCGATACAATCCTTTCCCCAAAAAACAAACTTTGGTGCAGTGTTAGGAAGACAAGATAATCATTAAAAAAAAAAAAAAATTAAAAATTAAAATAAACCACCGTCGATGGCAACACACACTAAATATATCTAAATAAATTTCCATCACAGGGCACAAGGGGATAACAAAGAGCTCCCTGATATTATGGGAGGTAACACACACCACAGTGACAATTCGATCAAGAGAGAGCCTCCCTTACAGCAAAGGCCACCAAGAAGAAACAAAAGGTGAAGCCCTTGTTTACTGTCGATCCAGTTCACTATTGCAAATATTATAATCATGGGGGGCTGGGAGGCAGAGAAGAAACTCAGAACGCCCAGGCAATTTTGATAAACAGCATCATTTGTCCTGTTCTCTAAATGAGACTCCAACACCAGAAAAAAATGAGAGGAAAATTGGATTATAAATGAAAACTAAAATGTATCTGTACAAGTCTTTACTCTGAGTCAGTAGAGTTTAGCCTCTGTTGAAGCCAGGACTCTGGAGAAGGTGATTTACTTGTCATCACAGCTCTACAACTAGCTGTGGGTGTACATCAAGAGACAACACGGAGACAATCACTCGAGACCAAGGAAATTACTTACAAAGATTTCCAAGGATGTATAAGGTCTACTGATTGCCCACAGAGATGCTAATACTTGCTCTAACCCCAAATACTTTAAACATCTTAAGGTGGCAACTAGAATACTAGAAACAAAACAAGAAAATCATCACCCAGTGAGTTATTTCTCCCATTATGGGAATGAGGGAAAGGGAGCAGGGCAGGCTGTTTCACCAGGATTCATTAGGGGGAGTGCAGGTTTAGTGGCAGCCAACAGCCTTCCTCGTCTGCAACCTGGGCCAGATCTCCTGGGAGCCCGGAAGTGCCGACAAGGTTCCATGGGTTCGGAATGGCCAGGCACAACACTGGCATCAGCAGCGAGAAGAGTGCGATGTGAGTTACCAGTGAGAGTCTACAGATCACTGATGACTCCACCAACCATCTCACCTCCCCACCGACTACAGACAACCCGGATCACCAGCTGGCGGCAGGTGCCACCTCATCTACATGGGAGCAGGAGAGAGGAGGGAATTACAAACGAAAGCTTCTGAAAATGACCGCTTCTTGTTCCAGCCTGAGCTAGAACAAATGCGTTTGAATGAACCACTTGCTTTAAACAACATTTAAAATATGGAACCTTCAGCACTTTATGATATGAAACTCCCCCTTCCCTCAACCCCATTTACTGCAGTGCATGTCGTCTCCCGGGCGAATTTTTCTGTCTTTCAGCCGGTGGAATGGATGGCATACATCAGATGTTACACAAGGCATTCATTTCTCCGAGAAGGCTTAGAGCCAGGAGAATTAATCTCCTTCTGCTAGGACCTCTGCCCCAAGCTTCTGGGGAAACGGTGAATTGGGCTTGACAAGGAAGGTAGCTACATGATCCACTAATCAGATTCAAAACATGAAAATGCACTGAGGAGGGTACCCCTTCCCGCTCCTCATGACAGCAAGACCTACAGATAATTAAGAGAGACGTCCCTTCAAACTCAAAGGAGGCTTTAAAAAAAAAAAAAAAAGACAAAGTACAAGCAAAAAACAAAGAAATCAGTAAAGCAAACTCCCAATTCTCCTGAAAGTAAAATAGTCTCATGGTGACGGATGACTGGAAGAAGTCGAGGCAGGGAAAGAATGACACAAAGGCGGGAAGTACCTGGCCACAAGGGCGCCTTGCAGAATCCACCACAGTGTTCTCCATTTTCCAAGGCCAAGCAAGTAGCAAGTCCCAAGTTAAAAACTTTCTATTAAGAGCAAAACAAAACCAAAAACCATTCCAGAAAAGGGGACAAGGGAAGAACAACACTGGAGAAAGTCAGGCCGCTGACCTCCGGCGGATCACGAAGAGCCCGCGCTGAAGCTGACCCAAGTAAATCCTCATCTTGGTGCTGTCGCTTGTCTTCCTCACCCAGATCTGCAGGGGAGATGGAAAAGGAACAGGATGAGAGAGGCTAATCCTGGGGGGCAAATCAGAATGTTTGCATGAATTAGGTGTAGCCAGATAGCTGGCAACCTCTTCCTGTCAACCCGTGAGGCATTCACAGGCCTTGACCTCTGGCCTCCTAAAGGCACATCTCCACTGCAGAGAGCAGGCATCACCCCTGAATTCATTTCTCCCAGCCATCTCTCTTACACCTTTGAGTAAGAAAATGGAAAGCACGGTGTTCTTGAGTTCCATTTTTGCCTTCATCTTAAAGACTTTTTTTTTTTAGACTGCACCGTGTACAGGTGGGCTCTTCTCTTAGTTCCCCGACCAGGTATCAAATCCATGTCCCCTGCACTGGGAGTGTGGAGTCTTAACCACTGGACCACCAGGGAAGTCCCCTTAAGGACTCTTTCTGATATGGTTTGACTACAGCATTATCAACATTCAAGACACATATATTCATAAACTTACAATCAAATTAGAAAATACTTTCCTTGCTCCTAGGGACTTCCATAGTATAGCCTTTCAATTCTCTGGTTTCCTGGCAATTAAGGCTAATGGTCATAACAGCAAAAGATAGAAAAATTAACAACAAAAGAAATGCCCATAGGAGAGCGAAGGCCCAATGAGGATGCTGAGAAGGCCAAATTAGCTTAAGACAGTCCTTCCCTCCTGACCGCATCATTCTCCCACAGATGGGATCAGATGTCTGGCACTGCACAGGGCAGATGTATTCTTCCCTAGAACTGAAAATGAGCTCTTCCAGCATGGGGCCTGCCAGAACTGCCAAGTGCACCCAGTATGTGGCATCCCTGCAGCCAGGGAGGGCAAGGAGAGCTGCCACCTCGGTCACCTGACCCACTTGCGGGGGAGATTACTGGAAGCCAGACACTGTGCTGACCAAACTGACCAAGCTCCTTCATCCTCAGAGCAATCCTATGGAGTAAGTACTGTTATCACCTCCATTTTACAGAAGAGCAAGGCTGAGTCCACTTGTCCAATGGGAATCCTGGCGCCTGACATCAAAGCCCCTTGCTGTTCTTACCTGGTTCCCCACTTTCTCACCCCTTCTCTCATCCGTGTTATTAACACGTGATCAGATGGAGACAAAAGCATAAATTTTTTAAAGATCTGCATCTCACCTATATATGCAAGTACAAGTTTACAGATACAGCTCCACCTTTGCCCATTCAGTTATCAGGTTTATAAAAAGCTTATTCAGGGCTTTCCTGGTGGCGCAGTGGTTGAGAGTCCACCTGCCGATGCAGGAGAAACGGGTTCGTGCCCCGGTCCGGGAAGATCCCACATGCCTCGGAGCAACGAAGCCCTTACGCCACAACTACTGAAGCCTGCGCGCCTAGAGCCCATGCTCCGCAACGAGAAGCCACTGCAATGCGAAGCCTGTGCACCACAATGAAGAGCAGCCCCGCTCACCACAACTAGAGAAAGCCCACGCGCAACAACGAAGACCCAACGCAGCCAAAAATAAATAAATTTATTAAAAAAAAAAAAAAAGCTTATTCAGAAAAAGAGAAAGCTATTCTCAGTTTCTATTTCCTTACTGTGATTATTATTTAACAACAAAGAGACTTTAAAGTCAAATACACTTGTTTAAAAATAAAGACCTCACCTGAAGCTGAGCCTCTAAAGGACCTTGCAGAACCATTTTAAACTGAAAACTGACCCCAAGGAGGGCTGAATAGCTAGTCACCAACATGCTCAGACCCACGCACCAAATATGCTCAGAGTCAAGTTATGCAGAAGCCAAGTAGCTTCAGTGTTACTTAGGATTTCACCTGAAAAAATGAGCTGGAATACTTCCAAGAAGGGAGAAATGTTTTCCCCGTTGCAAGCCTCCGACGCACTGAGGCTTCTCCCCTCCAGGAGACATGTCTCAGTGTCACCGTTTCCTTGTCAGACTTCGCTAACTATTATGTCAAAGGGTGACAATCTTCAACAGAGAGAGAGAAAAAAATCTAACTTGCATTTGTTTTCCTGAAAAGTCCTGAGGTGTCACAGAGAATAACGCATGGGTTCTGAAATTAGGTTCAGGGACAAGGAAGCCACACACCCTCTGTGCAGCAGCCCACATGGCCAGGCACACGTGCTCCGCTGTGAAACTGAAAAGCCTCCTGCCAGGGCAGCGGCTCTCTGAGATGCCCTGTTCCGACCTGGCTTAGGGTGACACACAAATTGCGAGCCCAGAGGAAAATGACATTCATTTATCTGGAAGGCTCTCCCTAACTTCTAAGTTAACAATCATTTTGCTAACTAGTTGTCACATTTGAGGGCATTTTCAATTCAGGAAGCTGGGAGAATAGAACAGGCTTAAGTTATTTCATAATCCAGCTTCATTAGACTTACTATGCTCTGGCACAAATAAGTTACAGAGGGAAGACACATAAAAATCAATTTCTTTGCAGACATTTGTGGACTGATAAAAGATCAAGCCAAATAGGCTATTAACATTTTGAACTGTTTTTTGACTACTAACAATACCAGTTACACACTGCTGACACCCTCCTAAAGAAGGGTCAGCCGGAGAACTCACAGGCTAGTCACATCATCCTTCAGCATGACCCTCAGAGCTGACTTTCAACCAGACCCCATCCTATAAGAGAGACTGGAGGAGACCAGTCCCTAAGGGTATGAGCCTGGTAGCTCATTGCCCAGAAGCACAACAGGACACGTCGGATTAGAGAGACAGCAGGTGAAGAGTAGTATGTGGGTCAAATCAGGCCAGCACCCATTTACTGAACACTTACTGTGTGCCAGACCCTGTGTCAGGTGCCTTGTTAGATCCTCAGAGCATGAAACAAATCTGAGTGCACATGAAAGCTCGAGAGAAATAACAGCAAAGACAGAGTATGCTCCAACGGCAAGTCCCATCCTCAGTAGAGGGCTGCCTCAAAAAGCAGCAGGATTTGAATGCGAAGACATAACACCAACTTGCCTTGTGTTCTTTCCTGCAGTCTATCTCAGTGGTGCCCAACTCAATTACTCTGCAGGGAGTTCACAAAACCACAAAGGCTTACATAAACCCGCATAAACTGCAGTCATGCAAAGTAAGGGATTTTTAAGGGTGATTTTGCCTATGTGCAATTTCAGCCTGAAAGTGCTGACTTTAGAATCTAACCCACATACAACACTGTGATTCCACCGTACTTTCTTGGTGGCACTCACATTGCAGGTTTGTCCCATTTTGCTTTCCTAAAGGGTGACAGAGGTTCAGTCTTACCTCATTGGCTCCGACAGAGCTGATCACACAACTCAATTTCTGGTTGTCCTTTGACTCCAGATAGATGGCCTGGCTCTTGTGGTACCTGCGGGAAAAAAGACACACATTTATTTTTTTAACCACTTTATTGAGGTATGACTGACATGTGAGAAGTAGTACGTATTTAATGTATACAACTCAATGAGTTTCAGGATAAGTACATACCTGTGAAACCATCACTATCAAGGCCATAAACATAATCCACCTCCTCCCAAAGTGTTCTCCCACCCTCTATTATAACTACTATTTTGTGGCTTTTTTTTCCTTTTGTGGTAAGAATATTTACCATAAGGTTTACCCTCTTAACAAATTTTAAGTGTACAGTATTGTTAAGGGCCCAAATTTAGAATAGAAATAAAGAAAAGGCCACAAAGGAGGGAAGAAAAAAAAAACACAACAAAAAATATAATTAAAGGAATCTTAATTTATAGTTGAGGAACAGCTTGGATTTCAGGTTTAATTTACAGGCTTCCACCCTAATCTCCTTCTAAGTCTAGAAATTACATTCTTGGTTCCACTGCAGAGTAGAAAAGGGGGCCAAGGAAAAGGCTGGAAAACTCTGTATTTTAGTTTTTTATTTGAACTATATGACCCAGTTCAAAAAGTAAATTATACTTTTTTACGTAAAACCTCTGTCCCCACTTTCTGCCTCCACCCCAAAACACTGAGGAGGGTTGGGTGGACAAAATGAACAGGTGGGCTTGAACAGACTGTCCCGTTATATATTTTCTATTTGTCCAAGTAAGTTATCAACAAGAAGGCAAGCCAAATTCAGTCCTTACTTTGATCACTTATTCAGCAAATACTCATTCACCACTTGTTGTGTACCACTGACCACCCTGGAGGGTGGAGTGGACAGTGAAGAAGGCCACAAGGTCCCTGCCGTCAGGAGCTTCAAATACAGTGGCAGTGACAAATATGAAATAATCACACCTGGCAAGTACTAACTAGGTGAAGTTCTGACTCTTAGACTTGCACCAAAGGGTATCTAATTTGGCCTGGTCAGTCGGGAGAGCAGCTCTGAATGGAGTAGATAAGACAGACTCCCCCCTTTCAGTCCCTGCATCTATTCTGTAGTGTAGGACCACCCTCACCTTCTTCTACAAGTTCAGGGACAAGGCAGAGGATGAAAAATGAGGAAGCCAGGGCCAAAGCCCAAATGAGTCAGTAACAGGTGCCACAGGAGGAAGGAGCAACTACTGGGTGACAGGAGTTGGAAACATCAGCTGAGCTGCTGCTGGCAGCCCTGGCCTAGGCCAGCCCAGTTCAGTCAAGATAACCTTTGGTTCATTCTGGCTGCAAAGAGTTGGCTTAACAGACCCACTAACTCATATAACTTCCACCAAAACACATCTCCCAGCAAAGCACTGCATCTAACCATTATTTCTGTGGGGGAAGAAGACAGACTCTGTTTTGCTGGTACAGTGAAATAATCCACTGCTAAGATATCACAGTAAAGGATGTATGTACTTCACTCTCACAATGGGCTTTTTCCTGTCAAGGTTCTAAGCATTCTTTAACCTGCTACTTAGGAGCAGAAAACTCAAGTTTCCAAGTCAATTTACTTCCTGAGAACACCGTTAAAAGAAATCAAATCATAAATTCAATTAGAACAGCGAGACTGGTTTAGACCCAGCTTGAAAGCTGCTTTTGGCCAGGGATTAGTTGGTAAACTGGGTCAGAGGACATCCATTATGCTAAATATGTAATATTACAAGGTCTGAATTAACAAAGTGCATGAGGAAAGGTTCAATTAGTTCACAGAAAACTCAAACTTGAGTTTCCCTCCCACAACTAAGCCAACCATCCTATGTAAATGGTAACATCTTGAGTAATTGTTAGAACAAAAACAGAAGGGGAGGGCTTCCCTGGTGGCGCAGTGGTTGAGAATCTGCCTGCCAATGCAGGGGACATGGGTTTGAGCCCTGGTCTGGGAAGATCCCACATGCCGCGGAGCAACTAGGCCCGTGAGCCGCAACTACTGAGCCTGCGTGTCTGGAGCCTGTGCTCCGCAACGAGAGGCCACGACAGTAAGAGGCCCACGCACCACGATGAAGAGTGGCCCCCGCTTACCACAACTAGAGAGCGCCCTTGCACAGAAACGAAGACCTAACACAGCCAAAAATTAAAATAAATACATTAAAAGAAGGCTCAACATTTAAAAAAAAAAAAAAACAGAAGGGGAGAACATTCACAGTTATTCTATGGGGGTTGTGAGTTATTAGAGAGATAAAAACACAAAACAACATGCAACTAGCCTCAAGTCATCCTGATACTACTTTCTAAATAAAGAAAGGTCATGGGTGTGGTGTAGGAGTATATTACTAGTGTGGAAATGTGGTCAATATACTGCTCAGTCAAGAAAAAAACTACGTCCATCATGTCCGTGTGCGTAATACAACATAATACGTGTTACATCACGTATGTGATGTATACATCACTATACATCATATACACACATACATAAAAATTGGTAAATTTATATTAAAATCTCTATTAAGTGTATCTTAAAATTTCATAAAAATATAAAGTTTTATAAAAATATAAAATAATGATATTCTTTTTATTGCATAGCCTTCTTTCCAGAATAAACAGGTATTACTTGTAATCAAAAAGTAAACAGTGCTTTCTTATAAGTCACGGTACTGAAAAACACCGAAGTAGCCAAAGGGCAGGAAGAAAACTTAATGTCACAAATTAATGTCTTAGTGTCTGTTAAAGACAACTCTGGGAGACAAGCCGGGCAACTCTCCTGAGACATGCTGCATTTTCCCTCAGATGCGCTCAGCACCCAAACCCCAACCCATCCGACTGGCTTTAAAGTAAATCTCAGGAGTAAACCACGCAATGTAACCTACTACCCCTGGGAAGCGGTCTGGGACCTGCATAGCTGGCCACCTCCCAAATCCGCCTGCTCTGGGACCGCTGGATGGTGGTGGCCTGAATGCCCAGCAGTGCTCCATGTGCTTCCTGGGCTCCACAGGAGAGCTCGCCAGCGTGTTTCCCAAACCAGCTGATTCCCAGGTCCTCGTGAAGCAGAGGCCCTGGGACCTCCAGCGGTTGTCAGGCACCACACAATGGTCTTGGGGAACCATTATCCCTGGATATCAAATCTAGTAAATTACCCAAATTCCCTGGGAAAAAAAAAGTAAGTCCTCAGAAATTAAAGTGCTCATGCTGGGGCGGTGGTTTCAAGATGAAACCAAAAAGTATATGACAACCGTAACATACAAATTTATGTGCCGATTTCTAAATACTAATTAAAAGGAGGGGGAGATTCAGAATATGTTTAGACACAAAAAAATGTTAAAAATACAAAAATAAAGTTAAATTAGTAAAAGTGTACATTATCACTTTTTTTTTTTTTGCCAATTAACCTGTTTTACAAGCTACAGCTCATCTCTGCTGAAAAAAATACTTTAAATAGCCTCAGAGAACAAGCCCCAAATGTCAAATTGACTTTATTACTAATGGAAATCCTGACCTGGGAATCCCTACAGTTAAGTTCTTTTTTTTTTTTTTTTTTCCCAGTATGCGGGCCTCTCACTGCCGTGGCCTCTCCCGTTCCGGAGCACAGGCTCCGGACGCGCAGGCTCAGAGGCCACGGCTCACGGGCCCAGCCGCTCCGCGGCATGTGGGATCTTCCCGGACCGGGGCACAAACCCGTGTCCCCTGCATCGGCAGGCGGACTCTCAACCACTGCGCCACCAGGGAAGCCCTACAGTTAAGTTCTTAAAGCTCTGTCTCTACTGTTAAACCTGACAAAATAGAACCACCGCTACTATTATGGAAATAAGCAATTTCTTTAGAAGGTGGGTCAAAAAGTGGGGCAGGGAAGGGGTAGAATTAATTTAATTTTGTATCCTACTGGGAATACTGATATTATTGTGTCATTTCCCAAAAAAAATCCATGAATACCATGTTACAACTACAGGACTTAAAGGAATCCTGATTCTAGCTGTAAAGAGTCACTGTTTTGAGTTAATAATCTCTCGTGTCAGGCAAAGGCCGGAGGGTTAAATCCACCCATGCAAGTGGGTGACTTCACTGAATTCACTTCAGCAGTACTGGATTTAAAGTGAGGAAAGAAAAAGCAGTCCACTGGCACCATCAGTGAGTTACTTTAAAATCTCAGCTACTTTCGCAGTACTTTCTAAGAAGGGTCATTAGTTCAAATCAAAATGTGAGGAAAACTTACAGGATATACAATGTCTTAAAAGCAGTATAAGACCCAGGAAAAGGGAAGATGCTTATCTTTCCAAATGAAATGTAGCTTGATAAGCGTTCAGGCCAAGATGAGAAGCCCGAACCATGCTCATTTTGCTGAAATTAAAACTGAATGAAACATGTTTTGCCAGAAATACTGTTTCACCAAAATACTCCACATCACTGGAAAGAGCAGAAAGTGATTCAGCCGACCTCTCAGCCACAGGCCACAAATGCTGGAAAAGAAGGAAGAATGAAAGCCTCCAAACTGACAAGGACACAAAAGCCAAACATCAGGAGCCTGGTGAGCCCCGAGAGGCCGGTCCTGTAGAGGACTCCTGGCAAACACCTTCCAGATGCGGGGGGGACCTGCCTTTCAGCAGATTAGTCATGAACCTGACCTCCAAGGCCAAAGATGGGAAACACACAGAACACAGAAAACAACAGTCTCAATATTTAACAAGAGAGTAAGCAACTTGAAAGTCACTAAAATAGTAAAATGCTCCGAGACACTTGACAGATTTCTGCCGCCACTGGGAGAAAGACAGTGATTATGACATTCCTTCAAAATGCTTAGGTGATCTACCACACCCCACCTGACCACTGTCTACATTATGAAACACCAGTCACCGTGGGTCCTTTCTTTAGAAAAACAAGAATTTTATTTTACTGCATTTTCATCCTCAAGACATGTCTCACAAAGTCTAAGGATTAAGCCTTTGAAGGAGGAAGATCAGAAGCAATGCAATGACAAAACGAACATCATTTGAAATATCACATGGCTTTAAGACTCACAGATCCGTAAAAATGCTAGTGATAAATCTTATCATTTTTGAAGATGGTTCTTATGTGTGGGCTTGATCTTTAAAGGTTATTTGGTTTTCATTATTAGAAACATTTTTCATTTTATTTTGCCCCTCAAGGTGTTGAGCTGTCAGGGCCTGCCACCTAGTGGTGCTGTGTTCTGATAAGCTATGTTAGGACACAACATAACTGGCCTCTTAGAAAAACAGTCGTCAAATGACGGGGGCAGAAGTCACTAAGATCAGGGTTACAGGGGGCGGAGTCAAGATGGCGGACTAGGAGGATGCAGAATTCGCGTCTCCTCACAACTAGGGCACCTACCAGGCGCCGGTGGGGAACCACAGACACCTAAGCAGACAGGAAGAACCCCCAGGGGCCGGGTAGGACGTGGGGCATGGGGGGAGGACATGGGGCATGGGGGAGGAGAAGTGGAGGCAGGACAGGACTGGTGCCCCTGAAGGGTGGCTGGGGCAGGGGAAGGGATCCCTCGCCCCAAGGGGGAAATTGGGGGAACACTGGGAGGGCAGAGGATCAAAAGGGAGTGTGGGGGCTTCCCTGGTGGCGCAGTGATTGAGAGTCTACCTGCCGATGCAGGGGATACGGGGAAGATCCCACATGCCGCGGAGCGGCTGGGCCTGTGAGCCATGGCCGCTGAGCCTGCACGTCGGGAGCCTGTGCTCCGAAATGGGAGAGGTGACAACAGTGAGAGGCCCGCATAACACACACACACACACACACACACACACACAAAAAGGGAGTGTGGCCAGGTTCCCCCTGCCCACTTGGGCCCCCAGGAACCTGCTGAGATCCCGGGCCTGATCCTCTGCCCACTGAGGCGGCCTCCAGCCACGCGGGTCCCGAAGGAGTGGGAGGGAGGGAAGGGGGAGCAAAAGTAAAGGCCAGACCTCTGGGACCAGCACCCCTGAGGAGCGGCTGGGGGAGGGGAGGAGTTCCTACACCCAGCGGGACCCATCCACGGTTAGGGGTCCAGTGACCAGGGAGACCCTGGGGAAGACGGTGGGGGAGGCCAGCGCTTTCCCTGTCTGCTTAGGCACAAGGGAGCCCAGCAGGCAGGGTCCTAATAATCCCCTGCCCTCGGGGCCTCCCTCTTGCCTCACAGAGCCCAAGCCCCTCCCCACCCAGGGCCCCACCCCTACACTGGGGGACCCCCTCCAATGCCCTGGGCCTAAACCCCACCCACACAGCCTCCCGCAGGGCACTACCTCCAAACTCAGAACTCCACTCTCCAGAGGCCCTCCTTTCCATGTGCAGCCTCTCCCCTCGCGCAGGTCCTAAGCAGAGTCCCCCCTCGCTTGACCATTGCCCCACCTAGGCCCCGCCCTACACCCACAGTCACCCGCCCACCAGCCTAGGTCCTGCCCCACCCTAAAGCCCACTCCTGCCCAAGTTCCACCCCTGCCCAAACTCCACCCCCCTAGGCAAGACTTTTTTTTTTCTGTTTTCCTCTTTTAGATTGGGGTTCTCTTTTACCTTGTTGATTCACTGTTGCTGATTCTTTTATATTTTTATTTTTCTTAATAAAGTTTTTATTTTTCGAATTTTATTTTATTTTTTATACTTTGTTATTGTTCTCTCCTTTTGGCTTGTCCCCCCCCCCCCACCCTTTTTGTTTCTTTTCCCTGCTGTGGTTTTATTTTACCTTGTTGCAGTTGCTTCAATTAAAGTTTTATTTTTCCTACAATATTTTTTTATCTAATTTTATTTTGTTTCTAATTCTTTTTTATTTTTATTTTTTGCAGTACGCGGGCCTCTCACTGTTGTGGCCTCTCCCGTTGCGGAGCACAGGCTCCAGACGCGCAAGCTCAGCGGCCATGGCTCAAGGGCCTAGTCGCTCCGCGGCATGTGGGATCTTCCCAGACCGGGGCATGAACCCCTGTCCCCTGCATCAGCAGGCAGACTCTCAACCACTGAGCCACCATGGAAGCCCTGTTTCTTATTCTTTGATATTGTACTGCTCCTTTTTTTTCTTTCTTTCTTTTTTAAACAACGCCACAAAGTTTGTGAGATCTTGGTTCCCAGGTTGGAGGTCAGGCCCAGGCTCCTGTGGTGGGGGCTCCGAGTCCAAACTGCTAGACTAAAAGACAACCTCAGACCCCTGGGAATATTAACTGGAGTGAGGCCTCCCAGAGGTGCTCATCTCAGCGCCAAGAGCCAGCTCTATCCAACTGCCTGTAAACTCTAGTGCTGGACGTCTCAGGCCAAACAACCAGTAAGATAGGAATACAGAACCACCATCAAAAAGAGGAAAAAAAAAAAAAGTCAGAAAAATATGTTACAGATGAAGGAGCAAGGTAAAAACCTACAATACTAAATAAATGAAGACAAAATAGGCAGCCTGCCTGAAAAAGAATTCAGAGTAATGATAGTAAAGATGATCCAAAATCTCGGAAACAGAATGGAGAAAATACAAGAAACATTTAACAAGGATCTAGAAGAACTAAACAGCAAACAAACAGTGATGAACAATGCATTTACTGAAATTAAAAATACTCTAGAAGGACTCAATAGCAGAATAACTGAGGCAGAAGAACGGATAAGTGACCTGGAAGATAAAATGGTGGAAATAACTGCCAGGGAGCAGAATAAAGAAAAAAGAATGAAAGGAATTGAGGACGGTCTCAGAGACCTCTGGACAACATTAAACGCACCAACAATCGAATTATAGGAGTCCCAGAAGAAGAGAAAAAGCAATGGACTGAGAAAATAATTGAAGAGATTATAGTTGAAAACTTCCCTAACATGGTAAGGGATACAGTCAGTCAAGTCCAGGAAGCACAGAGAGTACCATACAGGATAAAACCAAAGAGAAACATGCCAAGACACATATTAATGAAACTAACAAAAGTTAAATACAAATAAAAAAATATTAAAAGCAGCAAGGGAGGGCTACCCTGGTGGCGCAGTGGTTGAGAGTCTGCCTGCCGATGCAGGGGACACGGGTTTGTGACCTGATCCGGAAAAATCCCACATGCCGCAGAGTGGCTGGGCCCATGAGCCGTGGCCACTGAGCCTGCACGTCCGGAGCCTGTGCTCCACAACACGGGAGAGGCCACAACAGTGAGAGGCCCGCAAACCGCCCCCCCCCCCCAAAAAAAAAGCAGCAAGGGAAAAGCAACAAATAACATACAAAGGAATCCCCATAAGGTTAACAGATGATCTTTCAGCAGAAACTCTGCAAGCCAGAAGGGAGTGGCAGGACATATTTAAAGTGATGAAGGAGAAAAACCTACAACCAAGATTACGCTACCCAGCAAGGATCTCATTCAAATTTGATGGAGAAATTAAAACCTTTATAGACAAGAAAAGCTAAGAGAATTCAGCACCACCAAACCAGCTTTACAACAAATGCTAAAGGAACTCTCTAGGCAGGAAACACACGAGAAGGAAAAGATCTGCAATAACAAACCCAAAACAACTAAGAAAATGGGAATAGGAACATACATATCAATAATTACCTTAAATGTAAATGGATTAAATGCTCCAACCAAAAGACACAGGCTTGCTGAATGGATACAGAAACAAGACCCCTAAATATGCTATCTACAAGAGACCCACTTCAGACCTAGGGGCACATACCGACTGAAAGTGAGGGGATGGAAAAAGAAATTCCATGCAAAAGGAAATCAAAAGAAAGCTGGAGTAGCAATTCTCATATCAGATAAAATAGACTTTAAAATAAAGACTATTACAAGAGACAAAGAAGGACACTCCATAATGATCAAGGGATTAATCCAAGAAGATATAACAATTGTAAATATTTATGCACCCAAAATAGGAGCACCTCAATACGTAAGGCAAATGCTAACAGCCATAAAAGGGGAAATCGACAGTAATACAATCATAGTAGGGGACTTTAACACCTCACTTTCACGAACAGACAGATCATCCAAAATGAAAATAAATAAGGAACTACAACCTTTAAATGATACATTAAACAAGATGAATTGAATTGATATTTATAGGACATTCCATCCAAATAAACAGAATACACTTTCTTCTCCAGCACTCATGGAACATTCTCCAGGATAGGCCATATCTTGGGTCACAAATCAAGCCTTGGTAAATTTAAGAAAATTGAAATCGTGTCAAGTATCTTTTCTGACCACTATGCTATGAGACTAGATATCAATTATAGGAAAAAGCTGTAAAAAATACAAACACATGGAGGCTAAACCATATGCTACTAAATAACCAAGAAATCACTGAAGAAATCAAAGAGGAAATCAAAAATTACCTAGAAACAAATGACAATGAAAAGAACACAACCCAAAACCTATGGGATGCAGCAAAAGCAGTTCTAAGAGGTGAGTTTATAGCAATACAATCCTACGTCAAGAAACATGCAAAATCTCAAATAAACAACTTAACCTTACACTTAAAGCAATTACAGAAAGAAGAACAAAAAACCCAAAGTTAGCAGAAGGAAAGAAATCATAAAGATCAGATCATAAATAAGTGAAAAAGAAATGAAGGACAATAGCAAAGATCAATAAAACTAAAAGCTGGTTCTTTGAGAAGACCAACAAAATTGATAAACCATTAGCCAGACTCATCAAGAAAAACAAGAAGACTCAAATCAACAGAATTAGAAATGAAAAAGGAGAAGGAACAAGTGACACTGCAGAAATACAAAGGATCATGAGAGATTACTACAAGCAACTCTATGCCAATAAAATGGACAACCTGCTAGAAAAAAATAGGACAAATTCTTAGAAAAGCATAAGCTTCTGAGACTGAACCAGGAAGAAACAGAAAATATGAACAGACCAATCACAAGCACTGAAACTGAAACTATGATTAAAAATCTTCCAACAAACAAAAGCTCAGGACCAGATGGCTTCACAGGAGAATTCTATTAAACATTTAGAGAAGTGCTAACACCTATCCTTCTCAAACTCTTCCAAAATACAGCAGAGAGAGGAACACTCCCAAACTCATTCTACGAGACCATCATCACCCTGAAACCAAAACGAGACAAAGATGTCACAAAGAAAGAAACCTACAGGCCAATATCACTGATGAACATTGATGCAAAAATCCTCAACAAGGGCTTCCCTGGTGGCGCAGTGGTTGAGAGTCCACCTGCCGATGCAAGGCACAGGGGTTCATGCCCCGGTCCAGGAAGATCCCACATGCTGCGGAGCGGCTAGGCACATGAGCCATGGCCACTGAGCCTGCGCGTCTGGAGCCTGTGCTCCGCAACGGGAGAGGCCACGACAGTGAGAGGTCCATGTAACGCAAAAAAAAAAAAAAAAAAACCCTCAACGAAGTACTAGCAAACAGAATCCAACAGCACATTAAAAGGATCATACACCATGATCAAGTGGGGTTTATCCCAGGAATGCAAGGATTCTTAAATATACGCAAATCAATCAATGTGATACACCATATTAACAAACTGAAGGACAAAAACCACATAATCATCTCAATAGATGCAGAAAAATCTGTTGACAAAATTCAACACCCATTTATGATAAAAACTCTCCAGAAAGTAGGCAAAGAGGGAACCTATCTCAACATAATAAAGCCCATATATGACAAACCCACAGCCAACATCATTCTCAATGGTGAAAAACTGAAACCATTTCCTCTAAGATCAGGAACAAGACAAGGTTGTCCACTTTCACCACTACCATTCAACATAGTTTTGGAAGTTTTAGCCACAGCAGAGACGACAAAGAAATAAAAGGAATCCAAATTGGAAAAGTAGAAGTAAAACTGTCACTGTTTGCAGATGACATGATACTACACATAGAGAATCCTAAAGATACACAGAAATTTCTTGCATTCCTAAACACTAATGATGAAAAATCTGAAAGAGAAATTAAGGAAACACTCCCATTTACTACTGCAACAAAAAGAATAAAATACCTAGGAATAAACCCACCTAAGGAGACAAAAGACGTGTATGCAGGAAACTATAAGACACTGATGAAAGAAATTAAAGATGATACAAACAGCTGGAGAGATATACCATGTTCTTGGATTGGAAAAATCAACATTGTGAAAATGACTCTACTACCCAAAGCAATCTACAGTTTCAGTGCAATCCCTATCAAACTACCAATGGCATTTTTCACAGAACTAGAACAAAACATTTCACCATTTGTATGGAAACACAAAAGACCCTGAATAGCCAAAGCAATCTTGAGAACGAAAAACAGAGCTGGAGGAATCAGACTCCCTGACTTCAGACTATACTACAAAGCTACAGTCATCAAGACAGTATGGTACTGGCACAAAAACAGAAATATAGATCAATGGAACAGGATAGAAAGCCCAGAGATAAACCCATGCACATATGATCACCTCATCTTTGATAAAGGGGGCAAGAGTATACAATGGAGGAAAGACAGTCTCTTCAATAAGTGGTGCCAGGAAAACTGGACAGCTACATGTAAAAGAATGAAATTAGAACACTCCCTAACACCATACACAAAAATAAACTCAAAATGGATTCAAGACCTAAATGTAAGGCCAGACACTATCAAACTCGTAGAGGAAAACATAGGCAGAACACTCTATGACATAAATCACAGCAAAATCATTTTTAATCCACCTCCTAGAGAAATGGAAATAAAGACAAATAAATGGGACCTAATAAAACTCAAAAGCTTTTGCACAGCAAAGGAAACCATAAACAAGATGAAAAGACAACCCTCAGAATGGGAGAAAATATTTACAAACAAAGCAACTGACAAAGGATTAATCTCCAAAATACACAAGCAGCTCTTGAAGCTCAATACCAAAAAAACAAACAACCCAATCCAAAAATGGGCAGAAGACCTAAACAGACATTTCTCCAAAGAAGATATACAGATTGCCAACAAACACATGAAAAAATGCTCAACATCACTAACCATTAGAGAAATGCAAATCCAAACTACAATGAGGTATCACCTCACACTAGTCAGAATGGCCATCATCAAAAAATCTACAAACAATAAATGTTGGAGAGGGTGTGGAGAAAAGGGAACCCTCTTGCACTGTTGGTGGGAATGTAAATTGACAGCCATTATGGAGAACAGTATGGAGGCTCCTTAAAAAACTAAAAACAGAACTACCATACGACCCAGCAATCCCACTACTGGGCATATACCTTGAGAAAACCATAATTCAAAAAAAGTCATGTACCACAATGCTCATTGCAGCTCTATTTACAGTAGCCAGGACATGGAAGCAACCTAAGTGTCCACTGAAAGATCAAACAATAAAGAAGATTTGGCACATATATACAATGGAATATCACTCAGCCATAAAAAGAAACGAAATTGAGTTATTGGTAGTGAGGTGGATGGACCTAGAGTCTGTCATACAGAATGAAGTAAGTCAGAAAGAGAAAAGCAAATACCGTGTGCTAACACATATATATGGAATCTAAAAAAAAAAAAAAAAAAGGTTCGGATGAACCTAGGAGCAGGACAGGAATAAAGGCACAGACATAGAGAATGGACTTGAGGACATGGGGAGGGGGAAGGGTAAGCTGGGATGAAGTGAGAAAGTAGCACTGACATATATACACTACCAAATGTAAAATAAATAGCTAGTGGGAAGCAGATGCATAGCTCAGTGCTTTGCAACCACCTAGAGGAGTGGGATAAGGAGGGTGGGAGGGAGACACAACAGGGAGGGGATATCGGGATATATGTATGCATATAGCTGATTCACTTTGTCATACAGCAGAAACTGACACAACATTGTAAAGCAATTATACTCCAATAAAAATGTTAAAGAAAAAAAAAAGAGACAGAGCCAGCCTTCATCTTCCAATGTGTTATTAACTCACTGCAGCCTCAGAGGTGGAACTGATTTATTTTAGGCATCACGAGGTCTCTAAGCATTTTTCCCAACTTCAGAAATACAATATTATAAGGTTATCAACTAACACAGTGTTGGGGTTTTTTAAGAAAGCTCAAAACATTCAAAATAACCACAACTCTAATTTTGGAATTTTGGGTTAAATAAATATATTGAAACTCAAAAAAATCATATAACCATTATAAATGACAATTACAGAGATCATACAATAACCCAGAAAAACATATAAACAAGTGGCAAGGCAGTACGCAATTATGTGTCTGCCATGACTTAACCTGAGTGAGACTATGCCTGCATGTGGGCAATGAATAAAAGGAAGAAATTCCAATTTAAAGAAAAGGTGGCAGGGTCCCGGTGACTTAACACCTAGGAGAATGCCTAGTCACAGAGCAAACAGTAAATATTTGTTGAAAGAGTAAATGCATGAGTATTTGTTTTTCACATTGTTTTGCCATTTTCTTCCCAATGAAAACGCTGGTGGTCTGAAGGTTTCAAACCGTCTTCAATCTAAACTAGTAACGGTTTAGGATACACCTCCCCCGATTATTTTTCCTGGAACACTCGTGCTGCAGGATGTTGCATGCAAAAGGGTACCTCAGTCAAATAAACAACACCTAATAACATCTCAGAAATTCACAGTGTACATTAGCATATCAGAGGACCCAGAGTGCTACAATGATGAAACCCGTTGGTCTTAGCTAACACGGCCATTCCCCCAAACTCATCTGACCACAAAATCCTTTCTTCCACAGAACTCCTATTAATTTTAGCACACAGGGGTGCAGTTAAGAGGGGGCAGAGCGGGACATAAGCCCTGATGCCAGTCTACAGGGGCACCACAAGTTCTAGTGTGGTGAGAGCAGCATGGAGAGAGAAGGGGGGCCACTACTAGAAGAGCACGTTTTGGGGAAGCACTGCCTTCAGAGAGCTAAAAAGCCGTATGGATCCAAGACTCCTGACAACTTCTAAACGCTCCTCTACCTTTAGTTAAGCAGCAGCCACGCTCTGAAATAACAACTATAGACAGCCCCAGCCCTATTTCCAAATGGTTCTTTTGAGATTCTAACGAGTAATCTGTGTTTACCAAGAACATACATACCATCTTTTATCATAGTACAGTTTGCCATCTTCTATCCGAGCTTCAAACCTCTGGGCTGGAGACTCTGCAGGTGTGGCGGGCAAGTGTTCGGGAGAGGATGGGGATGCTGGAGGAACCAAAGAGATATTTCAATGACTAAGTGTGGCATGAGCATGAGAGTCCACCAGCTAACATGCTTTCACTGAAATGCTATTAAAACGGGGGAAACAATCATGATCAAGTCCTTACAGCTGTAATAAATGGGAATTCAACAAAATTCTTGTACATCACATCTAACTGAATCCTTCAAGCAACTCTGTGAGGAAGGTAAGGCAAAGAGAAACCTCACCACACAGAAGGGAAACTGAAACCTCAGGCTCGGACAGGCTAAGGGGTTTGCCCAAGGTGACTCAGAGTAGGACTGTAGCAACACTGACCATCAGAAGCTCCAATGGCAAGAACTAGAAAAATCTCTTTAAATTTATAAAAATGGAATCATTTCTAGAAATATTTATTACAAAGCAGGGCAGGTTACTGGGCATGTATGGAGTCAAGCTAACACACTGCTGATAACTGCAGTGGGTTCAAATCATCTAAATTCACACACTCACAAAACCCCCTCCCCACCAGGCCTTCAGAAACTCAGGACATCTCTGTGGACCATGGCAGCTCAGAAGGTAATTATCTAGAGCGAGAAGAATCTTGTTTTCTTTCACAAGACTTGGCTGGTAGAGGGATGTGTAAGTAATCGCAGCGCTTAAAACCAAAAAAAAAAAAAAAAAAAAAAAGCCTTGTCAGTTCAGAATTCTATTTTGCAGCCTAGCAACAACCTTTAAGTGCTGCTCTAAACAGAAGCACCCCGAACACTGGGCGGGTCTCCTCTGTAAGCTGGGACTGGGAGCAGCCCAAGAGGCCGTTACCAGAAGCAGCTACGAAAAGCCACTGGGTAAGCGTGCCTCGTACTGAACTCCACAAAGCAACTTACACTGCAAAACCCTTCTGGTTTCATTTTCAGAAATGCATGTGCACTTAAATCGTATGCCTGATGCCTACAAAGAAGGAAATGTCTCTCTTAAAATAAATCCTAAGGAAAAGACAAAGTAACTTTAACATAGCAGGATTAAAAAATAAATAAATCAGGAGAGGGTACACACGAGGTCCACTCCAGTTTTCATGATGACTGCTCTTAGGCAAATGATGAACATTTTACTTTGGAAAACTGCAACAACTCCCTGTCAGGTATTCGCATGCTATTCCAACAATATGATAAAAAGATTGCACGAATGCCAGCAACATCGTGCACTTACCTGGTCTCTTGGGTGACTTCAGCTGTAAGAAGAACAAAAAAATCTTAGAGAAAATCATTTCAGATACAACGTAAGGTGTCAAAGGTATAAAAGTGATTTAACAAGTAGCAATGAGAACAAAATAAAGCAGAAAACCCACATCAAGCCTACGCTTTCAAATGAATCAAAAAAATCGAACTGTACCTTATTTAACGTTCTCAGATCCTCCATGATCTGTTCATCTGTTAACAAATAGTTTAGCTGGGGTGTTCAGAGTTAAAGGAACGTGTCTGAAAAGGATGGCTGCCAAGCAAATAGAAAGAAACAAAATGGTGCCAGGGTTTGAGAATCTACAAAGTGAGAGTCTGTTCCGCCATGTTTCTACAGGTTGCCTCTTGGAACTTTTTGATCTTCCTACTAAATGTCATGGAGCCAGGTATCTAAAAGAATTCACATCCCTCGCCATCTTACAAACTTCTATGGTAAGAAGGTGAAATGAGACTCCATAGGTAACTACAACAACAGTGAGAGCCCAGGCCACAGTAAAGAACTTCATCCTCAATCTGTGAAGTGCTTTTGTTCCAAAGATCTGAGACTTCCACACAGGTACAGGATTAATCTTGCCTAACAGCTTCAATTCTCAGTTGATAAGATGAAGGGAACGTGAAGTTATGCCCCTTCCTCGTGGCAGACAAATAACAAAACCATTTTGTACAAATGGCTATTTATTATCTCCTCGAGACGATGGAAACAACACTCCCCCATGTGTCCCCTTCCCATTCCCACTGTTATGATTAAAGGGGCTTCTTGATGTCCGACTGAGATCTTTTGCTTTAATTAAACAACAGTTTGCAATCCACTGTTTGGGGGACATAGCTGACTGAAGTACGAGAGGCAAGTATTATGGTCCTCATTTCACAGATGGGAAAATCTAAGGCACATGAATCTCCCAGTGAATGTCAAAACCAGCAGAGTCCCTTTCCAAATAACTGCTGTCTATAAATTCCTCCCACTCAAAGCAGTAACAATTGAGGACTCCAATCATAAAATGGCCATCCCCTACCTCCTGGATAAATACATGTGCTTTCCAGCCAAACATGACAATTTCTGAAGGACCACGGCCATGTGTATTCTATCGAATGGAAAAGCAAAGGATTCAACAGTCTAAAGGAAGAAAAGTGATTAAGGCTTGATGCAACGGATATCAGGAGCAGGTTTTCGTCTCTTGTCTGGGATGGGGACAGGATCATTTGGTCGCCTCCGCAACTTTCTGGTCATGATGGGTTTCACTTCCATAGAATCTGTGGCAAGAATGGAATGGGTGAATCTATCCAACTCCAACCTGAAGTCAGCAAGAATTCGCAGTGTAAGAATATCGGCCCCAGAGCCACCCAATCAGAAGTGTTTTATCGGGGACGTCTGGTCCACACATGGCCCGAGTCAGACACCGTATCAGACTTTCGAGGGGTCTGTGCTCAGAAGACTCAGACCTGCTGACCTAACAGCACACCCCTCTCTGAGACACAGCCCCACCCTGCAGCCTCCCACTGCAGCCACGGCTGGCATCTCTCCGGCTCCCTGGAAACCTAGAAATTTTCCTCTCCCTCCCTCAAATCAAGAGGCCACAGAGCAGTAGGCTCTTGGGATCGGAAGGAACCTTTGGGTCATCTCTAATTCCCGCTGTTCCCACAGAGAGTGGGTAAACCAGAGCCCACCAGCATGAAAGGCCCTTTGAGAGGCCTCTGGCCTCAGGCCCAACATTTTTACATGAGATTTACAAACCTGGGCTCTTTTCATTTTACTTTATAACCTTTTGTGACTGCTTGACTATCCAGACTGATACCCTGATGGCTCCTGAAAAAGGCCTCCTTTCTTCCTTCTCGACTCACCCCTCACCACACACTTTTCCCCCCGCCTGCCACCTGCAGCGGCCACACAGATCTCTCCTTCTCTGCCTCCTTGGAGTTCTTCTTGCTGGCCTGCTCCTTAGACACTGGTGCTCTGCGGGGTCCAGTCAGTTCTCAGCCTGGATCCCGGTGAATTTCCCATCACCAGTTCCAGCCCCACCCACCCCGCTGCATGGCATCCCACACCCCACGACGTCACACACTCTCCTCCAGGTTCCACATGAACCCACTTCTTCCCCATGTCTCAAGCCCCAAGGTCATCTCCCCAACGACCCACCCTTCCCGGCCGGAGCCAACTGTCATCTGTGACTTGTCTTTCTTCACCCACACATCAGACCCACCAGATAATGACACTTCTGCCTGTGAACCGCCTCTCAACTCCATCCCCTCATCACACCCTGTCTCCCTCAAAGGGATCTTCGGAAGACATGAACCGGATCATTTAGCACATCACTCTTTCTATGAAATGTTTCAATGGCTCGCCATTGGCTACAGAATAAAGGCCGTGTCTCCCTTCCGGTCTCCCTCCCTTCTCCTTCCTTCACACAGAGCCCGGGAGCAAGCTTTCAGCTATTCTGTTACCCAAGGGCACCTTACTTTCTATGCCTTCAAGCCTGTGTGTGCTGCCCTCCGCCTACCCTCCTCTTTTCTGCACAGAAACTCCTACACAACATCCTCGGAGAGCAGCTCAACACTGCCCCTGCTGTGATGGCTTCCCCAGAGTCACGCCGCCTTCCCAGTAAGCAGAGCATCTGTACAAACCCCTACCACCAACCGCCAGCATCTGGGACATTCCCCCAGCAGATGCATGGATTCCACCCCAACGCCGAGCGATCGTTCTGGCGCACGGGAGGGGCTGGCTGCACGGGTTTTCCTGCAGAACAACTAGATGAGGTCAAGTCTGATGATGAGATGCAGTTAATTCATGACTACGCATCCTATGTGCAGAGCAGACAGGACAGCCTTAGGGAATTCAACATAGCCCATCCACCACGGCAACTCCCGAGACCCGAGAGGCCTTGGTTTGTGCAAACAAAGTCAAAAGGCATTTCTGCATGTTGCTCTTAAGAAGAGAAATGGGCAATACTGACTTTTCTCCCCTAGGAATGGAGGTAAAGTGACCAGAACCAGTGACCTAATGAACATTCATAAAGGTATTCAGAAGTGGGGACGCAAGGAGGACAAACACGCACCCACCCCTGGGAAAGGGGGGCCTTCTCCCTAAAAGACACCTCTTACCCTATGCTGAGATGCCACCCTTCTCCAGTTTCTTACTGGCCGGGTGGGTGGGTATCCCTGCGGCCGCTGTGTGACATAAGGTAGGCTGTGTAAATACTCTTACGTCTCAAGTTTCCTCATCCATAAACTGGAAATATCAGTAACACTTCCCTCGCAGGGTGCTGTGAAGATTACATGAGATGGTACATGTGAAGCCCCCAACATAGTGCCTGGCATAATAAGAGTTCAATCAATGCTAGTTTTTATTATCATGTTGTTAGCCAGGAAAAAAATCATACAAAGATCTTTTTGAAAAGTCAAGGCACAAACAGCTGGAACAGAAGTGATACACCTGAAGGAAAGTAATGTCAACAGTGAGGCTTGCAACATTCAGACCTAATTTGGAAGACCAAAGAGCACCAGAGAAAAGGCACCAAGTGTGCCCTACCCTCCGGGGGTGGGAGATGCATGATGGAAGCAAGCAAAGGTAGAGATGAAAGGATTTGGGAAAAAGCCGGTCTGACCATGGCCAAAAAACTCAGAAAAAAATAACTCCATCACTCACAAAGCAGAAAGCATAATCGAATTCTCCGCATGAGATGGTGAAAATCCATCCACATTATTGGTCTAGTCACGGTAATAACCTAATCAGTTTACCCAAAAGACTACTTCAGCACAAGGAAGGTGCTCTGAAGAAGCCGCTAAAATTAATTAGCACGCCCCCATCACCAGCCAGGAGAGTGAGTGAGGAGGGAGCAGTCCTGGCCAGGGGTCCAGGTGGAGGATGTGATTCGAGGGGAAGAGCAACATGTAAGTATCACAGCCCGGAACTACACAGTAAGATTACCTACTTAACTCACTTTGTTCCAATCCCAGCCAGGTATGCATGGTCGGCTTCTACGGACGATTTTTTCATAGAAAGATGGGATGTGCTGACCACCTGGGTTTGAGTGGGCCTGGAAATCCTATTTCTCACCAGAAGAAACAGGCTGGCAGGCTGGGTTTATTTTTTATTTATTTTTAACATCTTTATTGGAGTATAATTGCTTTACAATGGTGTGGTAGTTTCTGCTTTATAACAAAGTGAATCAGCTATACATATACATATATCCCCATATCTCCTCCCTCTTGTGTCTCCCTCCCACCCTCCCTATCCCACCCCTCTAGGCAGTCACAAAGCACCGAGCCGATCTCCCTATGCTATGCGGCTACTTCCCACTAGCTATCTATTTTACATTTGGTAGTGTATATATGTCTATGCCACTCTCTCACTTCGTCCCAGCTTACCCTTCCCCCTCCCCGTGTCCTCAAGTCCATTCTCTACATGTGTCTTTATTCCTGTCCTGCCCCCTAGGTTCTTTAGAACCTTTTTCTTTGTTTAGAATCCATATATATGTCTTAGCATATGGTATTTGTTTTTCTGACTTACTTCGTTCTGTATGACAGACTCTAGGTCCATCCACCTCACTACAAATAACTCAATTTCATTTTTTTATGGCTAAGTAATATTCCATTGTATATATGTCAGGCTGGGTTTATTAACATCTGTCTCCTGGAAGTTTGGCCAGGAGCCCCAAGGGCTCAATCTAGGTGCACTGACAAAAACCAAACTTCTGGAACTGAAACTCAGACCTTGGAGTGTGGCCACCCTGGAGAAGGCACTCCAGCAGGAAATAGCTTCCTCTCGGACATCATGCACCAAGCACAAAGCATCTCCAACTGGCTTCAACCAGAAAGCCTCCCTAATCCAGAGGACAATTTTTAGGTTTGCTTCCTGTGAATAAGTGGGGATAAAATGTGCAGAATCTAACTGAACGTCCAACAATTAAACCAGAGGCAGGGGAGCATTCGTGACAGAAAACACCAAGCAAGCGATGAGACCAGGTGCACAACTCCCCTCCACACCACTGTGTATATGTGGCCTTGAACCGTGTAAATCCTACTGGTCTGCTCTCCAGATGGGCCCGCTGGCTAAGAAATGGGAGCGCAGGATGAGGCAGTACTAAGCCACAGCCCTATGGAGACATAGGGCTGATAACGCTAATTACCTTTTAACACACAACTATGGGGTACTGGCTGGCTTTTGGCTCTGCACTTCTCAAGGCAGAGTCATTCACTCCAATAGCCCACCCGCCTACAGGGCACAGATGCAGTAAAAGCTTCACTTTAACATACTTGCACCATGAAAACAAACTCACACTTGTTTAGCTACTGAAAAAAAAAAATTAGTTGCAGGGATTCAAAGGAACATCCTTTTAAGTAAGAATGTGACAGAAAAGCCTCAGCAGAGCCGACACTGCAGCCGATGGGCAATTACCCCCAAACCAGGGGCAGCGAGCCACGGGGCTGGACTGAAGGCCAAACCCCAGTACACCCTACTCTAATGGCAACATCACAAATCCAGGCTGCATGGTGACCACAAACAGGGGCCTGAAGTGGGGGGTGGGGTGGGGGCGGTGGATAAAAATCAGGGTTAGGTCATCGGGGGCCAAACCAGGGTAGGAACGAAGGGACCAATTTCCATTAGGCCACAGCTGCCCGTAACACAGGGGTGCATTTCAAGAGTGAACTGATCAAGGCCCACCGCTCTGCATCCTCAACCCCGTTCAATGGCCTGGATTCCACAACAGCATCATCAAGATGGAACGTCTTGGGGACAAGCCCATCCCACCCCAAATCCAGGTCCCCTCTTCCATCCTCCCTCCCCTGACATTTGTGCGGGGCCTCTTCTCCTCGCCTTGACTTCCTGCTCACGGGCACCTGTTCCAGTGAATCTGCTCCTGTATAACCACATGTGCCTCTTGATGTTTTACAATCAGTGAAAACCAGCTTGACACATCTTTACCTTCATTTATTTAGGATCCCCCTCTCTCAAAACTACCTCACACTGGGGAAAGCATGGAAACCGTCTCAGTCTTGTAACTATGAGGACATGAGCTCCTCGAGGACAGAGACTTCCCTATCAACCTCATTCTGTGAAGCACTTGGACCACATGAGTCCACAGGATTTAGAGTCAGTATAATGCGGTGGTTAAGAGAACACGCTTGGGGCCCAAGTCTGGCTTAAGCACCACCTCACTGGGGCACTGGAGCAAATGGCTCCGTTCCTGCACTCCTGCCCCGCCAAGTCATCACAGGAGTCTCAGGAGCTCAATGAGGTCACAGCTTCCCCAGCCCTTAGTGCACACTCTGCGTGCCAGCCACTCGGGGCACCATCTCCTCTCACCTCTACACCAAACCTCCACAGTGGGATCTATCGTGTCCTTGCCAAATGACAAAACTCCACCACAGAACCAAGTTCACGTCTGGGCTGGGATTCAACCACATCTGTCAGCCTTCAGCAGCAGCTGTAGTATTTTTATATTATACCTGGCTCGATGTAAACACTCAGAGCTTCTATTTGATATTATCATTACTCATGCCTCCCGCTATGAATCCAGTAACATCTTTTTTTTTTTAACTATTTATTTACTTATTTATGGCTGCACTGGGTCTTCGTTGCTGTGCGCGGGCTTTCTCTAGTTGCAGTGAGCGGGGGCTACCCTTCGTTGCGGTGTGCAGGTTTCGCATTGCGGTGGCTTCTCTTGTTGCAGAGCACAGGCTCCAGGCACGCGGGCTTCAGTAGTTGCAGCTTGTGGGCTTTAGAGCGCAGGCTCAGTAGCGCTCCCACGGGGCTCATGGGATTCGTTGCTCCGCGGCATGTGAGATCTTCCTGCACCAGGGCTCGAACCCGTGTCCCCGCACTGGCAGGCAGATTCTTAACCACCGCGCCACCAGGGAAGTCCCCTGAATCCAGTATCTTCTAAAGGAACCTCACAGGCTTTACTGAGGTCATGAATAACTTCCACAGGGGCCTAAAGGTTGAAAGATGCCCCTGGTGAGGCAAGAACTTAAAGATGAAGTGGCAGTCAGTCAGGCGGTTGGCAGAAAGGAGAAAAGGTGGCTGGCATAAGGTAAGCGGACACATGAACTAAAAATGATAGAGTGCCCCACGTTTTCAAGCTCATGAAGCTCTCGTTGATTACTGGGGTTACTGAGAACCGTGGCCTCAACTGCAGAGAAAAGTCACCCTCAGGTAATTCTACCTATAACCTCACTACTCCAAGTGTGGTCTGACCAACAGCATCACCAGCCCCGGAGAGGTGGTTAGAAAAGCAGGATCACTGGCTCCACCCCAGACCCTCTGAACCAGAATCTGCATTTTATCAAGACCCCCGGCTGACTCACACACACATTCAAGGTGGGGGAATCACCAACCTATAATCCATCCCAGTTCCTCTGCCGACAGTACACCTTTCTGCCTGCACAACCCAGCTGTCCCAGGTTCTCCACCAGTGGTTCAGGCGGTGAAGAGAACGTCCCACCAATTCCCACAGATGGCTGGAAAGGCGGAAATCCTGTTTGGACAGAGCAGGTCACTGGGTATGCCTGTTTCCAATGTGTTATCTGGTTTAAGCTTCTCATCGGCCTCATACTCCACTTTGTTTTTCAAGAGATCTTCATGTTGAATAGGAGAAGGAGATTTTAGGAAGTATGTTTTCTGGGCAGAGCTAGGCAACACTGATACTGGGCATCAATCCACAGAAGTGAAATCAGTCACTCAGTGAGAGGAAGGAAACCAGACCTTTAAGTCGACACCGTAACAGCACCATCTGTGGAAGCGCTCATTATCCTTCTAGCTCCAGTGCCTTCTCTTTAGACGCTCCATCATTACCTTGGCAGTGCTTTCCATACCAAGGGTACCAAACGGCTTGAGGAAGGACATCGGTACCTTTAATGCCCATGGCTATAGCTTTAAGCACTTCTGTAATCTATTTTACTGCATCACAAATGACTTCCCTGCATTTATTTGTCTTTTCTACCCTGGCAGGTTTGGCCGCTCGAGTCACTGAGGATGCCTACTGTCCCTGTTAAGATTCCAGCTGTAAAACTGCCTGGCCAAACAACGTCTATCGCTTGTCAATAATTAGGCTGCCAAATCACAGGTGAGGTGATGACAGCCTTCCCCGCAGATGGAAAGGGAGCAGCTATAAACTGACAATATTTCCCACCAGCCTAATGAAGGCTCTGAGCATCTGGTGGCTCTAACGGAAAGCGATGAGGCGTCAATGCCAGCCGGAGCCACCGTCGGAGAAGATGGTGTGCAGGTCAGAAAACAGGCACACCGACTGGGACCAGACAAGGTACCAATGTGCTTGCAGTTTAATTTTTAAAAATTTCAACAAGAATAAGACGATGCTGTTCTGAAGATGCTGTTTCAGCATCCATTCTCACCAAAACACATTTCTGAGCCACTGTCAGTGGTCTGCAAGGAATTCATTCCTTTTGCCAAGTCTTTCAATGAGGACCGTGTATCAGAAGAGAGATTTTTCAAGAGTCAGACCCCTACTTTAGACGCAGCCACGTGATCATCGGTGCATCGTGGGGACTGGAGCTAGAAGTTTGTGTCAATGGGAGGTCCATGTTAGCTAACAGCACCAGAAATACCAAAGGGGAAACACAGCTCTTAACTGTTACTTTTAGTTTCAAAGTCAGCCCCAAGGACTTACATAACAACGATGTATTTCTTAAGGACCCCGACAAAAATCAGACATGCTAGAACCCCAGGACCTTCTGAACATGATTATAAGAGTGAATTTTTGGGGTGTGCCGAAGGCATGTCACTTACATACCCAAGTGACAAATTCACCACTGACGTGCTTTGTGATATTTGCTCATGGAAAGAAATTTTGCCAAGTTCCAAAATAGCTAGTTCAAGCCAATTCCCATCCTGTACCCTTCTCAGCATTGTTGGTCTACATATGGCAACAGAAGAGGCAGCCCATATTGCCTCTCCCTTAAACTTGCCTACAACCTGCTGAGTTCCCATATGCGGATGACTGAATCCTAGAAGGCCAGGGAGGGACTGGCTCCGAGTCTAACGTAACTTTCCTGCCTTTACAAGAGAACAGTTCAGTTTAGCTCTCCCAGCTGAAATGGTAACAACTCTTTCTGAAATGTTCACAGTAACACCTGGGGCGAAGGGATCTAACAGCACAGATGACACAGCCAAAGCCTCTGTTCTCACACCCAGGTCAAAGGAAGACAATACTTTTTCCATAATGAAGGTAGAACGAAAAAAACAAGCAGAGGGATTCCTACCACCACAGAGAGACCAGGGTAATTTGTGAATATAACCAAGATAGGAATGGCAGTCGACCCAGGAATTACATTAAATAAAGCATAAGCCTGAAGTTGCAGTCACTATTAAAGATCTACCCTTTAATTTACCCAGCGTCTGTTATGTACAGGGCCCTGTACTAGGCACTCGTATTTCTAACCACAGTCTTGTGAGATAAGATATGATCAGCCCCATTTTATAGAGGGGAAATTGGCTCAGAGGGGTTAAGTGGCTTGACTGAAGTCACACAGCCAACACAAGACAGAGCTAGAACTCTGACCCACCGTATGAAAGCCCACCCTCCTTTCAGCTCACTCTGTTCTGCTGAGGAACCAACAGGAGTCAGCACCGGAGCACCGCCCTCCCCCCAGGGTCCCCCTCGGGTCTCCCAGGACCCTGCTCTGTGGTGCTTTCATACCTCCAGTCAGTTCCATCGTTAGCTTTTCATTTTCAATCATTTTCTTCTTTTCTTCTAGCTCGGCAATCAGGTTCTCTTTCAGCTCAACCTTCTTGTCTTCAAATTCCTTCACTGCCGCCTTCTTTTCTTTGATGTAATTTCTTTCCACTTGTTCAGTCTGAGCAAAAGAGAAACACAGGCTGGGGCTACATGACCCTGGCAGCCAGGGCTCCAACACAAAGCCTGGCTCTGTGCACAAGCACAGAGGAAATACGTTTACTAGAAAGAAGAGAAACAGCTGCGGTCAACACACCAACTTTCAGAAACAGGGTGCCCTGGGAGCAAGTTTTCCAACGAATGCGTGACAGTGAACCACACTTCTGGTTTTTATGTGCATACCTCACTCGTGACTCAGATCTATTTCCTCTCTTCCACATCTTATATTTTATGGATTGTATGTGAAAACAATGTAAGTTTCTCAGAAACAGTAAATAAACCCTCTTGAAGACACAATTTCGAAGAAAATAGTACATTCCAGATGAAATATCTATATTTAAAATAGTTACAGGATACCAAGTCAAGACGGCCTGAGTTACTCTATTTTTTTTTGATGCTTACAGTAAGATGAAGGCCAATGAGAGGACAGGATCACTTCTTAGGTGTCTGAACCCCGAGGTACCCAAACCCTGAAATTATACTGAGAAAAATAAATGCATACGCATCCATTTTCCAAATCTCACTGTTGCATTAAGTGAAGAACAAGGGGGCTCCTGGTGGGCTACGGCTGTGGACCCTGTGACCCCCTGGGCTGTGGCCGTGTGTGTTGCACTGACTTCAGTCCTAACACCGTCTCTCATAACGCAGCTTTGATAAACTATGACCCCACCGCACCCCACACACACACACCAGCCTCCCGGGAGCAAGCACATTACCCAAGATTCCAGCCCTCATCTCTGCCTGTAGCACCGCACCTCACATGCAACCAGCACTCAGACGTCTGCTGAGTGAAAGACCTTAATCCATCTTTCCGACCCAACCAGGGTTTCAGCTGTAAAACGGAGCCAATTCAGAGACCAGGCTGCTTTGAGGACCAATACAACAAACTATTAGGCCATTGTAATTCAGACATACTCCCAAATGGCTTTAACGTGAGATAAGCGTCGACAAGAAAGCGGTCAAGTGTGAGTATCCCCTAGCCCCTCTGTGATAAGCAGAAGCTGCCCAACCAACAAACGAATAGATGGAATTTCTGAACTGAGACCAAATGTCCTTTAGTCAAACAGACGCTGATGGAGGCTTCCGGGGGGCTTCCCAGCTGTCTATGTGGTAATGGAAGGAAAGGCCATTGGATCGGTTGGGAGAGCAAGATTCCAGTCTCAGAATGAACCTGCAAGCCCAGAAGACTCGTGGTACTTACTTCCAGCTGGAGGAAGAGTTCTGAAAGAGATAAAACATGCAATTAGATTCACCAGGCTATGCCACCTTTCTAGACAGTGACGTTAGGATTCATTTAGAAGCAGTAATTGCTTTCTGAAAACACGGCTGCAAGGAGAAAATGTTTCTGTCAGTAAGCTGCTGATATATGTGAAGGGGTAGGATGCGAGAAGCATGCGTGTCTAGTTAAAAATCTGACCCTGAACAGAATGCGCTCTGGCAGCTCTGCCCAAGGGTGAAAGCGAGCAGGAACCAAACTGCCCTGGCGAAATCAGTAAGAGCTAGAAGCTAGCCCTTCTTCCACTCAGTACACACCCTCAGCAGTCCTGCAGGGCAGGGAGAAGGAGTAATGCAGTTACTCCAGAAGCAGAGGCAACATGGATATTTTTAAAGCCCCTCGCACAGGGCTCTGCGTGGTGAGGAAGGGCATTCCCCAAGCTTTCAGAGTGCAGAGGTCCCGAGCCCTCCTGAGGCTCTGCTCACACCCAGGCCTCCACCTGCGATGCCCTCTGGTCTCTGACCGCAACTCAGAGTTTCAGACTACTGCAGCCTCCTCCTTGAGGCCTTTTCTGAGGCCCCTTCGCTCACCAAGCCCCTCTCAGACACCTCAGAGTATCCACTGCCCGGTATCAGCAGCTTACTGAGCACCCACCGTGCGGCAGATCAGCGCCTGTTTACTCAGCAGCTCCCCAACCTCTCGACTCTAAGGTCCTGTGCACACTGAGCACGTGGAACCAAACAGGTCCACGGCTTCTTTTCTGAGTGACATCTGAGCTGCTGCAAACGGTCCACAAAGACTGTTGGTGGAGCGGTAACTCCAGGGGGTACTGTTCCCATCTAACCGTGGTCTCCTTTGCAGACCCGAAGGATCCTATGGATCCATCCCCCCATAAAAGCGCACATATGCACAGTCACACATAAAACCTTGAGTTTCAAGAACTCGAGATGAAGAATCTAGACATCCATCAACTGTTGAATGAGAAAATTGAGGAAAACGGACCAGCCACTCACTATTCTCTAACCCCCAACAATCCTCATCACCTTGGCACCGGGAAGCGTGAGGCACACGAGCCCAAGTGCACCCAGCCCAACACACTCACTCCTGACTGCCGCAGACCCGTACCCGTGTGAACGGGCCAGATATCTGAAGTCTGCGCCATTTGGAGACTTCACCTCTGCACCAGCAAGTCAAGCGACACGTAGCACTCTCGGAGCTGGTGGTGGTTGTTTCAAAGCAGCCAGACGCCAGACACAACAAGAGCAGGTGGATCAGCTCCACACGGAATGTGCTTTTTGAAGCTCAAGGTGTGACTGATTCAGGAGTCCCTCTGCATTTTCACCTGGGGGCAGGGGTGGTGGGGATGTTTATGAAAGACACCGAGCACAGGATTGAGAGTAGAATTCAGAAAGAGAAATCAACACTCACCCTGCAGTTCTCGCTTAAAAGAAATGGCTCACATCAATTTTCTTTCCCTCCTTACATCTCAAACCAGTTCCACGAGATATTAGCAGCGCTCTCTCCAAATGGGGAAACTGAGGCTCCAAGAGCAGAAGCGTGCTAAAAGGCTTAAGCCCTTAAGGGATGGGAGGAAGCCCTCAACCTGGGGCCTCAGCCTCGACAGCACCACCCCCTTTCCCTGCTGAAAAGGGGCTCCAGGAAGAAGGCTGAGGATTTTAAAGATGCCTGAGGAGATGCCTCAGGAACTTAGAGAGGGGCAGGGAGAGGGGTGCTGGGTCACCACAGCAGCTCTACCGCCCACCTTCCCTGCAGCTCCTTTTCTGTGCCTTGATGGACATGGGCATCTACTCACTGGAGGAAACAAAGAAGGGTTCCATCCACAGAAAGCTGGAAAGTCAATGGATCAGAAAGTGAAAGGACAGCAGCCTAAGGCCACTCATTGGGGAAGAAGATGAGCAGTCCTACATAAGTGCAGCTTTGGAGTCTCTCTTCCCCCAAACTCGCCCCACAACGGGATAGCTGAAACACTTTTTGGAGAACGGCTCTTCTGGCCACATTACGTCCCAATCGATGATCAGCCAAAGGAGGAAAATTTGACGAGGATTTATTTCCAGTTAAGAGAGGGCCTCACCTGCATTTCGTATCCTCTCTTTATACTGCTGATCTAGTTTTTTCATCCTCTTCTGATATTCCTGTAACGTACCTGATTGAGATTTACAAGATAGTTACTATGAAGATCAAACTGCTCTACATTTTGGTTTTCTAGCACCGACACAGAACGTTTTAAATAACATTAGAGTAAAACACACACCATGGAAAGGCACCCGTGAGTAGAGGTAACTTGGTTCCCAAGCAAGATGCAGAGCAGAAACCCCAACCAGTGGCTTTAAGACTCTCTAGCAAGTGAGGAGTAGAAGAAAGCTGCACCCATCCACCAGTGACTCTCATCACTCGCTGCTACAGTTTCGGTCTGTGGGCCTCCCTTTCCTGGAAAAAGCTCACTCTCCCTCAGTAAGGTCTAGATCAATGCCATCCAGTAGAACTTGCTGTGCAACGGTGGAAATGGTCTACTTTGCCCTGTCCAGTATGACAGCCCCGAGTCACATGTGGCTATGAGCACGTGAAATGGGGCTAGTGCAAGCCAGGAACTGAATTGTTAATTTTATTTAATTAAATTTAAATAGCCGCGTGTGGCTAGTGACATTACTGGACAGCTCAGTACAGCATCTGACCAAATGGCTCTTCCCTGAGCAACTAATAATGAGGGTCCCAGTTAGCGTGCGAAGTGTCTTTGGATGACAATGCTTCAGTGGGCTATATATACATTTTTTTATTATTAATTAATTAATTTATTTTTGGCTGCGTTGGGTCTTCGTTGCCGTGCGCGGGCTTTCTCTAGTTGCGGCGAGCAGGGACTACTCTTTGTTGCGGTGCGCAGGTTTCGCATTGCGGTGGCTTCTCTTGTTGTGGAGCACAGGCTCAGTAGTTGTGGCTCGTAGGATCTAGAGCGCAGGCTCAGTAGTTGTGGTGCACCGGCTTAGCTGCTCCGCAGCATGTGGGATCTTTCCGGACCAGGGCTCGAACCTGTGTCCCCTGCATTGGCAGGCGGATTCTTAACCACTGCGCCACCAAGGAAGTCCCCAGTGGGCTATATTAATGGTATCTTTTTCAAAATCCCCCACTCAACCCTGCCAGGCACACCTTACAGACCTGCTAGAGTGGGACGTATTTCTTTCTCTGGCAATACTTCCATTACCATCGGAAGAAAAACTAAAACAAAGGTGTGTGATTGCAAGTCACAGGAACATGTTTCACTATGAAGGAGAAATCAATATAAGATGGGCTGCTCCAAGCAATGCAAGTACCTCATGGAGAAGCAGTTTCAGTGCCGGGGACCCCACAGAAGCAAGCCGAAGAGCTACTGACAGCAGCCACCGACGCTGGGCTGTCACCGGGTGCCCAGCGGTGCTGGTCGCCCCTCACACACAATCTCACCTGCCTCTAGTTTCTTCATTTCACAGATTAGAAGACAAATTAAGCAAGAGACAGTGAAATGCCCAAGGTCAAATTTCTAGAAAGGAGTGCAGGAGCGATTCAAGCCCGCGACAGGAATGGAGAGTCTGTGCTCTTCACCCAGTGCTGAACTGCCTCTGACAGCAAACAGCCTTGGACAAGACACGACCCACTTGTAGTTTACAAAGTAAAAAGAGAAAACACGGTGAGAACGACCCACAGCTCGTTAGCATTCCGTTTAGAAAGAACAGTACAATTATATTCATCCTTAGTAACAGCATCTCTCCTAAAAACAGCCAGCTTTAGGCCATGGCGGTTTCCAGTTCTTGCTCTGCAGAAGGCCTTAACTGAGATTTCAAAAAAGTCTGAAAACTGCCACTTTACTGACTGCTAAAATCGGCCAGACCAAATTTGAAATCACTCCGACTTCACTGAGAAGTGAAATACCCAGATTTCAAAGGTGTGTGATATTAGGAAGTATGTTTAGAAAAGAAGGATTAAATCACACACCAACCTTCTTGCAGTTGTTGCAACTGTCTCTTGAGAGAAGCCAATTTATCCTGATACATCCTGTAAAAAAAAAAAAAAGGAAAGCCACACTCAGAGACAAAAACATCCAATACCCAATTCAATAATAATCTACATGCAGAAATTACCTGGGCTTTTATGGAAATGTCATTAATGTCCCTTAGGGAGAGAGAAAACTAAAGTCTGCTGGTGGTTTAAAATGTGCCCACAGCTAAAGGGATCAGAAAGGGACAAGGATTCTGTGGTTTGAATGGTATCCCAGCTTTGCAGATTCTCCGGTGTTCTCTCACCTTTAGAGAATCAGTCTAAAATCTACAAATACGAAGACATGCAAGTTTAAATAAATAAATGACAATGATAAACACAGTTAGGCAAGAACACACACAGAAAGACTGGAAGTGTGAAGCCATTTTCTTGGGGATTCAGAGGCGTGACATACACACGAAAACGAAAACGTAAAAAGTGTTAAATGCAGGTCTCATATCAACTCTACAATCAGATCATAAGTTCCAAAGAAGTAAGACTATGCCTCCAGCACGTTTTTCTATATGGATAGCACTGCTGTGTAAGCACTACGTTAATAAACCTTCACGTCATTTTTAAAAACACTTCTATGATCAGAGAAATGACAGCAATTCAGTTACAAAAGTTAAAATGCAGGATTTATTTGCAGCCCCAGCGGGATAAGAACACACAGTACACACAAAGCAAAAGAACCTGGCATGTTTTCACCCCCCTCATGCTGAATGGATTATAGGCAATTATATACCCTAGTAAGTCTGTTTGAATGGTGGATTTCACACGTCAGTCACGTTTCAGCAATATTTTTGCTTCTACCAGAAAAACACCCCCTGGGATTCCCTGGTGGCACAGTGGTTGAGAGTCCGCCTGCCGATGCAGGGGACACGGGTTCGTGCCCTGGTCTGGGAAGATCCCACATGCCGCGGAGCAGCTGGGCCCATGAGCCATGGCCGCTGAGCCTGCGCGTCCGGAGCCTGTGCTCCGCAACGGGAGAGGCCACAACAGTGAGAGGCCCGCGTACCGCAAAAAAAAAAAAAAACCCCAATTTCACAGTGACAGAAACAGGACTTGCAACCAGTCCAACAGGTAACTGGCACAACAGCCTCTCAATTATTCCAGTAAGGGCTGCAAACACAACCTGTCTGTCTACAGGCTGAGGAAGAGTAGGCAGAATCTGAGAATTACACGGAAGGCCTTTTTTGTTTTTTGTTTTGGCTGCGTTGCCCAACATGTGGGATCTTATTTCCCTGATAAGGGATGGAACCCGCGTCCCCCGCACTGGAAGAGTGGAGTCTTAACCACTGGACCACCAGGGAAGTCTCAAGGCCTGATTCTTTTAGGGAGAATGCTGATGCTTTCAATGCTCATCTTGAATCACAGAGAGCATTCAATTTTAATCAAAATTATTTTCTACACCATCAAATATTAAGGGGTACGTTCACTTAAACACACGAAGTATAGGAGAGGGAAAGGATGAGTAAGCTGCACACAGGAAGTCAGTATTTGGAACCCAATATTTAATTTTTTTTTTTAATGTGAAGACCACTGGCCAGAGGGGGGAAATGGTGTTTAATTTTCCGTATTTAATTTTCCACCACAGTGAGTGTGCCAGACTACGTCTTTGAATTCTCACTCGGTCTTTGAAAGAGAGTATTAACAGATTCAAGAAGTAAACAACAACAACAAAATTCAGATTTGGAAAAAGAATAGGTATGTAAAAATACATCTCAAATGGGTCCAGGTAAGTCAGTAAGAAGCCTGGAGAGAGTACAAGTAAAATAAAAAGCTAGCACAGTTTCAGGGCTGAAGCTGTGAGAAAAATCACATCAATTATTAAAGCAATCCTTTATTTGGCACTGGGCAGATCTAGCTGAGCTTCCCCTTTGGACTCCAAAGCGTGAAAAGGATGACAGAATCCAGATGATGGTCACAAAACATTCGTGTATACGGAAAACATTCTATAAGGAAAGGAATGTGGATCATCCAGTTTGATGGTAAAGAATTTAAAAAACAGAATCAAGATCCTCAAAATACATTCCACACGTACTTATCAGATCTCTGTTACACTGTCTTGCCCATAAGTTTCCGATTAGAGGGAGTGGTTTTAGTTTCTCTGAGGTGTGGCTCTGCTGGAGGCCTGGGTGCAGATGCGGGTAAGGGGAAAGGGCACTGGAGGAGTCAGGAGCCCTGCTCTCCAATCCTGGTCTCCCTGAGCTCTCCGGGCGTCGCTGTCCAGCTAGTAGTCAGTGCTCAGGTGGGGTCACGCCCATCTAAGAACCAAGGAGCTGTGAAACACCATTTCCCCCCTCTGGGCAGTGGTCTTCACATTAAAAAAAAAAAAAAGGCAAGGGTTCTCTCCTGTTACATGGCCTTATTTCCCAGGAACATTTCCCTCCAGATTCTTTCTAGCCTTCCCTCAAAAGATTCTTATCACAGGAAGAGTGATTAAATGTGACAAATTTAAAGGGGGGAAATTGCACACATATGCATGGTCTTTGGAAGCACTACGTGAAAACCAGACATGTGAAATCACTATTAAAGATTCCCTTGTCAATTCTGTATTCCAAAGAAGAAATGTAAAAACCATACTCACTGTTCCTTCATTTCTACATAGTCTTCTTCATCATGCTTTGCCAGGTCAGTTTCGCTAGCATCCTCAGTGTCTGTGTAAAAAATTAGGGAAGATTTGTTAAAATCGTAATTCGTAGAGTTGGTATCACCTGACACAGTGACACTTCACAAACTTCTATAAAATGAATTTATACTCAATGCAGGCCATCAATGAAAAATATTACATCTAATTACTTCAGAAAAGAAAACGCCATTTCCAACTTGTACACAGCCAGATTTATCCAAAGAGCCTGCCTTTATCTGAAGTGCAGCCAGAGAACAGAGTGCATCAGACACAGGTGGTCACAGTCAAGGCTGCAACTTCAGAAGGAACAACGCTGGCAGTTCAGTTAAAGGATATGTGGGTGTTAAGACTGGAAAACTACAGGCAGCAAGCCCTGCTCACTACTCCTAAACAACCTAACATGTACATTCTCTTCTGGTAAATGCCAGTTTGAACCCCTAAAGGATTTTACATCATATATACGAAGGAGAATCCAAAACAGTTAAAGGAACTCTAATAACCGAAATATTTTCAAAGGGAGAGGGAACAAGACAAGAAGATCAAACAGAAACTGTTTCAGAACACTTTAAACATTGTTTTTAATTTTTTTAACATCTTTATTGGAGTATAAATGCTTTAAAATGTTGTGTTACTTTCTGCTGTATAACAAAGTGAATCAGCTACACATATACATATATCCCCATATCCCCTCCCTCTTGTGTCTCCCTCCCACCCTCCCTATCTCACCCCTCTAGGTGGTCACAAATCACCAAGCTGATCTCCCTGTGCTATGCGGCTGCTTCCCACTAGCTATCTATTTTACATTTGGTAGTGTATATATGTCCATGCCACTCTCTCACTTTGTCCCAGCTTACCCTTCCCCCTCCCCGTGTCCTCAAGTCCATTCTCTATGTAAACATTGTTTTTAGAATAAGCAAATGGCTGGAGTGTCTACCTAACTTCAACAGCCCTACTTGGGGGGGGGGGAACAAAAATCAATTTTTGCTTCACTACTCCCCCTTGTGGGCATTAAAAAACAGTACAAGTGATTCACATTCAAATTCTCTGGTTAAGCCTTGTCTTCAAATGTAGTTTAACCAGATTGTAATTCATTTCTTCAATTTTGTATCTTCACATACATATGACTTTTTTTTTTTTTTTTGCAGTACGCGGGCCTCTCACTGTTGTGGCCTCTCCCATTGTGGAGCACAGGCTCCGGACTCGCAGGCTCAGCGGCCATGGCTCACGGGCCCAGCCGCTCCGCGGCACGTGGGATCTTCCCGGACTGGGGCACGAACCCGTGTCCCCTGCATAGGCAGGCGGACTCCCAACCACTGCGCCACCAGGGAAGCCCACAGCTGACTTTTTAAAGGTTGTTGCAGACTCAATCCTCCACCTACCTTTCCCCCTCCTTCAGTGAAGAAGCCGACCCAGAGCAGTCACGTGCCAGCCAGCCACAGTACTTGGCACTTGGGGAACTGAGATGAATAAAACATACTCCTGATTCCAAACAGCTAGCCTAGGTTTTATTCCACGGCCCTATTTTGTCCACCTATATGTTCGTCTCTTTTTATCTCCTCTTTTCTTCTCTCTTGCCCTTTCGTGTTTCCTCATCTTTCTCCTCCTGCAGCCAGCTCCTTCCTCCATTCCAGTGTTCCTCAAACTTACCAAGCTTATAAAGCCCAGTTTGAAAAGCCAGGCTCTCAGAGGCAGTAATCATAATGTAAAGAGTGTGGAACTGAAAACACAACACCTGAGGACCATTAAGCAAATCCCTATCTCCCGCCCCCCAACCCCGTGCCTGTTTCCCCAATGGTGAAAACTGAGTATTAGACCAAGGACCAAGCCACATGCTTTACGCCTGTATCTCATTTTATTCTCGCACCTACGCTAGTAAGTAGGTACTACTGACAGCCTCACTGCAGTTGGCGAAACTGGGGCTCGGAAAGCTAAGTATTATAAATTGTCTAATATTAAGCTGGGTTCAGTGAGCCAAATTTACACCTAATTCGATTTGCCTGGTTCCAGCCCTCGTACTTTTAACCAACCTGTCCCGCACTGCCCAAAGTAGGGCTGACTTAAGCATTTCCCCGGGGTAGGGGGAGAGAGGCACCTTGGTAACTAGAAAGCTAAACCGGGCTTTGCTCTGAGCCTCTCAGGAACTAAATAGAGAGGAGTACTCCGTGGACCCAATGAATGGCTTTCTCATTCCAACCAGTGAAGACCTGAGGTTCAGAGACAGCTGGGGGAAGAGGGGCAGAATCTTAAAGGGACCTACAGCTCAGATAACAGCTTCTTAAGGCCCTTCTCCGCATAACTGTAGGAATAAAACGTCCTCAGGGCTTCGCCTTCCACAGCACCTGTCGGGATAACTTCTGGGAGCCGCGCTCCTCCCGGCGGCCCCTCTAGCCGCCCCCAAACCCCAGAGGTCGCCCCGCCCCTCTCCCAGGCAGCCCCACCCCCTCTCACTGCTGTCCCATCCCCGCCTGGGGTTGTCCGGCCCGCGGGAAAACGTACCTTCATCCGACTCGCGGCCCCGGCAGCTACGCTCTTCATCCTCGGCGCTCTCCAGCTCTTCGTCCTCCTCGGGGTAGTACTCCGGAGCCGGCGGCGCTCCAGTCGGGGCCGGAGCTGGAGCTAACAGCCCCGCAGCACTCATGTCGCCTCTGCCCGCAGCTGAGCGTGCCACCCGGGATCCGCGGCCGCGCGCCCTGCGGACTCCACGTCCGCGTAGCAGCGCCCGAAGGAACCGCCAACTCGAAGAGCCGGAGACACAGCTACCCCTTCCCTGTCTTCGCCAAGCTCCGCCCCGCGCTCGCTCTCGGCAACGGGGACCTCGCGCCGGCGGCGACTTCCGGGTCGGGAGCTGCCCGAGGACCGCCTGACTCTGCTATCCTAGAGGGAGTAGAGAGGCCGCCTGACGCCCCCTTCGCCTTAACCCCATCTCCTTCATCGCCGTCTTTAAAATCCTCAACGGGTAGCGGAGAAAGGCGGAGACAGGCTCTCTGGAGTTAGGCAAATCCTTGGGTAAGCCCAACCGCGGCAAGGACCCCGAAGCTCAGAGGCCACTTCCGAAAACAGCCGCTAGGCGCCGCCTGGAGCCAAAACTAAAGAGGTGGTTTTTTTTTTAAGGGACTTGGGAGGCAGAAGATTTGAAGGGCTCTTGGCAGGTGGAGGTGGTCTCTTTAATTTAAACAGGTGAACGACATGAACCATCCCATTTATAGGTCGGGAAACCTAGACATTTAAAGTTCGTGTAATCATCCCGAAGAAAAGGAGCGTGGCTCCTCCCCTGACTGATGAGAGCTTTGTTAAGAACTAAAATAAAAACAAGGATGCTAATATTCCATCCTGGGGTCAGCATAACTGTATTTTCCCAGTCTGTGGGAGTCCTTTCTTTTTGTGTAGGTTTGTTCAATACGGTATTATCCCGACTTTACAGATAAGAAAAGAGTTGTCAATTGCCTTAAAAAAAAAAAAAAAAAGCGTCCAGTCTGCCTTGTTTAGACTCTCAGACCCAGGTCCTCTACAGTACAGCTGCCTCATATTTCTCAGAATATAAATTTTTTAAAAGGTGGTTTTCCCCAATCCAATAACTTGCTAACCAACTCTCAACTGAGCAAGTGGAACATTTGCCTGCAGAAAGTTAATTAGGCTCAGGAAAGGAAGGTGCTAGCTGGTAACTTGGAAAACAAGAGAGTTGAATATCTGCATGAATTAATTTGTGTGATTATCTCTGAGTAGAAGGGGACACGGCGTTATAAGCTTTGCTTAATGAACAAATTGAGGATGTCCTTTGTCTTGGTGTGTGTAGCAAGAAAAGGGATAAAAGGGCCCAGAGATGGTTAATGGTTTGTCCAAAGTAACCCTACTCTTTACGTTGCACCCAAGTCTCCATAGAAAAAAAAAAAAGTAACATACAAGCAGTAAACTTGAACACAGATGTAAAAGCCAGACTGGAACCCAGTATTCTCATTCTCAGATCCTTTGTGACCAAATTTATCTCTGAATTGGCCCCCACAGAGTCTCCTCAAAGTGAAAAAATATATTCTCATCCCGTTTATTTTAACATTTCTTATTTTCTACCTTGTTGTAATTAAAATCTTGCCTGTACTTGTGAGGGATTCTTCCTCCCAACAAAACTCAAGAATTTTCAGAATGGAATGCTGCAATGCTGAATAAGAGGCATTCTCATGGCTCCCTGTGGGTCCACCGTCAACATTTAAACTAGAATTTCAAAGCTGTCTCTTGTCCAAAGGATGAAGTCATTTTCTTTATGCTGTTAGGTCACGTCTAAATTATTTGTAATTGACTATCTTGACCAACTTGCGTTTCCATCAATAGCAATAATCATAAACCAAACCAAGCACCAACATTTTAAAAATGAGAGTTCATCAATACAATGATATATTGATTTTTTAAAAAAAGAGTTGATATCATTGCTAATTGGTTTCCTTTCAAGACACTGGCATTTTTATCTTGCTTACATTTTGTCTTCTTTTTAAAAAATATTTATTTATTTATTTGGTTGCACAGGGTCTTAGTTGCGGCACATGGGCTCCTTAATTGTGGCATGCGAACTCTTAGTTGCAGCATGCACATCAGATCTAGTTCCCTGACCAGGGATCAAACCCGGGCCCCCTCCTTGTGAGCATGGAGTCTTATCCACTGCGCCACCAGGGAAGTCCCACATCTTGTCTTCTTGGCTGCAAATAACATCTGTTAATGATCATGGATTTTTTTTTATATGACTAGACAGAACTGAATACTTGCGTTGTGAAAATCTACCCCATTTCTTCTGTGCATATTGCAACTGGTAGCATCAACACTCAGTAAAGGATGAGGACCTAGTCAAAAAAATTCTCTCATGACTTTAGTCTTACCCAACTTTTATAGCTGCCTAATATGATTTTGGACAGTCTGTAAAAATCAAGTTCCCTTAAAACCAAGTACCCTTTTTACCACCTTAAAATCACTCTACATCCCTTCCCAAAATGGCACTCAGTCACATCGCTCAGGAGACATCTACATCCAAATTCATTTTAGAGGAAGTACTGCCAGCACTCTTCTACAGGCCCTCTCTACATACCCTAACACTCAAATCTTAAAGGGGAGCATGTTAATTGGAATGGGTATGATTTTAAAACACTAGGAAAAACATGAATAGTGTTTAGAACACAAATTTTGTTAGCAGGAGTTAAAAAAGAGTTAATGATGGAAAGTTTTCTAAGAGCTAAGTCCTGCATACATCTGACAATGCTTAGGAACAAACTGTGTTCCTGAAGTGAAACAATGTCTTCACAAAGTTCATAAACTTTAGGATTTAGGGGTGAAGGTAGCAGTTTTCAGTTTCCAGTATTGATTTAATCAACATATCCAGTTTCACAAAAAATATATAAAGAATGGCTGAGTTAACACCATGCACTTTCACCCCTGGCAAGCTCCTTCTTGCAGCTTGGATCAAGATGGGTCTCTGGTTATCACGAGTTGCACTTGGGTCAAAGTTCATTATACTTTGGCCACTAGTTCCCACAAGATCATTAAAATCATTTCCTGTGGTCCTGAAAAAGAATATGTTGAACAGGCTTACTGAAGCCTTGCTAAAGCTAACAAGGGTTCCCCTACCACACAGTTCCTGTTCCTACTTGTCAAAATGATTATCATAACCCACAAAGTGAGTATTTCTTAAGTTTTGTCCTTGTACCTATCAAAATGTGCCCCGTCAGTGTTGAATGCCTAAGTGTGCTGAGTATGCATCTAGTACATAGATTTTTTTTCCCCCAACAGCATCAAACTAACGTCTCTTGAACGCAGTGCAAGTAAGGGCAACTCCCTTGCCAAAGATATAAAAGACTTTAAATCCAGGAAGTTTACAAGTCCTGAGTAAATAAATGCCATTATTAATTTATGGCAGAATTACTTAGAAAGCTGTGCCAGGTCTAACGGGGGAATGGGGGCCTCAAAGGCTCTAACATGGTGGTCCCAGGGAGTCCCAGAGGGCCTCGGCTTCTGGGAGTCTCCCAAGAAAAGTAAAGGCTCAGTGAGGAGTGCCACGAACTTTGACCCCAACTCAGCACAAACAAGGCAGACCGCACCCGAGGCGGGCCAGTGGGTAACTGAAGTTGCAAGCTCTTCCGCATCTGAGGAAACCCCGCCCCATCCCGCACCGCCCACCTTCAACTTCGCCAATCCTCGGGCGCCATCGACAGCTCGGCGTCCCAGGCACCTCCAATCAAGTACCTATATCCGGCCCCAGGTCTGCGCCCCACGATCAGGGAAGGTCAGTAGAGAGCCTATCGGAGCCTGGCTGGGGGCGTGGTCGGGGGCAGGGGGCGGGCGGGCTGGGACGGCGGGGCGGAGCGCGCTCGGCGCAATCGGGTGCGATTGGCCACCCCTGGCAGGAGCCGCACCTCGGACAGCAGCAGCGGCGGCCGCGGGAGGGTCCGTGTGGCTCCCGGTGGTGGCGGCGGCGGCTGTGGGGACCTGCGTGAGAGAGTGGGACCCGACGCGGAGACCGCGGGCGGAGGTTCCGCGCGGCCGGACCCGACACTCAACGACTGGACCCGGGGATCCACCGGGGAACAAGCGGCAGAAGAGCGACTCGGTAACAAGTGTGGGAGAGGAAGCGGCGGCGGCGACGCCGGGCCCGGGGTGGTGACAGCAGGTCTGAGGTGAGAGCACCGGGGCGCGGAGAGGTGACAGAATGAGTCGGGGCGAGGGGACCCAGGGCGGAGTGGGGTCGGCGAGGACCCGAGTGAGGGGAGTTCCGGGAGTGGGTTTGACAGTCTGGACTGTGGAGAGGAGATCCCCAGAGGGGCCGGCCCCGCGGGTCTGAGAGGGGGACCCCGAGAGGACTTGGGACAGAGCGGGTGTGAAGGGAGGGGACCCCCGAAGGGCTGGAAAAGTGGGTCTGAAGGGGCACCCCCAGAGGAGCCAGGACAGTGGTTCTCAAGGGAGGGTACCCTGAAATGGGCAAGGACAGCGGCTCTCAGCGGCAAGGGGACCCCGAGAGGGCTTGGGACAGCAGGTGTGTTGGGGGACCCCGAGAGGAGCTGGAACAGCGACTGTAACGGGGGACCCCGCGGGGGCTGGGGACCCGGGTCTGAGCGGGGACCCGGGGGGCGTGCGGTGGAGGCGCGGCCCCGCCCCGCCTGGGTGAGGAGAGGGGGCCTGGGTTCGGGTCGCGACGCCGGGTGAGTCGGGACAGCCGGCCGCCGCTCCCCGGGTGCACTGAGCCGAGCTTCCTAAGGGCGGAGTGGGAGACGGGGGATCGCCTGAGCCCCCGTGACTCTGTAGGTGACTCTAAGGAAAGGGGATTATGCAATGAGACATCTTCTAGGAGAACGCGCAGGCTGGAGGGTCTGGCCGAAGCGCGGGGATCTTGGAAAGGGCAGGAGCGAGGGGCTGGGGACCTCTTCTCACTGGCCCCCTGGCTTCCCGTTTGTTTCTCCGAGTTGGGCTTGGATGCCTTGAAAGTGAGGGGCTTCCTGACCTCGATAGCTTCATCAGGATGAAAAAGTTGGAGAGGACTTCTTTAACTCACCGCAAACCGAGTGGAAAGGGAAAGGGACCCTTTTGGAGATGCAGGTTTTGGGTTAATTAGGCTGTTGATTTTGATAGACCCTGTCTTTTTCACTTCGGCTCAGCAGAGAGCTCAGAAAGTTTTTCAGGTTCGGCAGCGCGTCCGTATCAGTGTTTACAATGCAGACTCAAAGGAACTATATACTAAGTTGGACTGTTTATCTTTGATGTGTTGGAAAGATAGTTGGAAGATCAAACTAAATTTTGAAAAGAGGTTTTGGAGTCGCCAAACTAACAGCACTTTCCAGTTGGGTTTCTAATTCTAAAAGCTACCAGGACTGAGTTTTAGACATAATTCCAGGACAGGCTAAGGATAGAGATAAGCTTATTTAAACCGGACACCGTACACGCTGGTGGGAGGCAAGTGTGTGTCTATTAAAATGCTGAAACGAATAGTGGAAAGCGATAGGGGGTGGGAATTGGGGGGCAGCCTCCTACTTTGACGGATATGAACATTAAACTAATGACCAGGCTAGTGGTTTGGAATACTTAGGATATGTTAATACCGCTCCGACTACTTCTCGAATGTTCTCTTGAATGCACACGCTTTGTTACGGTTGCACCCAGCAGTTTTGCATTTGAATGTTTTAACCTCTTTTTCTCTGTGTGTTGCTTCTCCTCACCCCGTATTGTTGCGACGAGCTTCTTTTTCATAGAAGCAGACTTAGAAAATGATGGTTTGGGGGAAATATTAGGGAATGTAATTATTCTATCATTTTGCAGTTATTTAGATATCTTCTTTGTTTCAGGTTTAGAATAATGTCTTATTGGAAGCCTTTGCCCATGTTCAGTAATGGGCAACTAAGAGGAAGAAAGGAATGCTGTACTGTTTTCCAAACACATAATGTAGAAGGCTTACAGAGAACCGCCTATTTAAATCCAAGACAAAAATTACTGAAGACATCTTACATCAGGGTGATAATAAGTAGAGGGAATGTGTCATTTGAGGATTCTTATTTGATATTACCTGATGCAGAACAGTTTTTATATGGTTTCAGAGAGCATGGAGCTTGGTGTGGTTATGAAAATTCCACCAACTAGACGTCCTCCCCTAAGAAACAGAAGTTATGGAGGTGAGGGGAACAACAGTAAATACACAAATACAAATTTAAAATATGAGACACTATATTTAAGATGTATTAAGTGTAACTTCTTTTACATTAAATTTATTTTTCCAGAACCTTAGGTAGAATTCAAGTAAAAGTAAGGTCAGCTAACTCAAGAGGGTTATTTACAAGGGGCATGTATTCCTTATGTAGGGCATGTAACCTAGGAGATGGTCTTTGGAAGGACTGGGAATCTCAGTAACAGTAATTCTGCAAAGTAATAGAAATGTTTAAATGTTTGAGCAGATAAGCTCTTGCATCGTGCTTGTTAGCTCATTTCTGTCTGGTGCAAATGAAAAGTGTCATTGTAATAGAGTTTTTAGTGATAGGAAGGGTCTATAGTAACTATTCCCAGGGACAGGGGGTGGGGGTGGCGGGTAGGTTAGGAGGGTAGGAATTCTGTGGGAATTTATTTTCATTTGTTTCACAAAATAAAACTACACTTTGAGAAGCTATTAATATGTAAGTTAGTTACACCTATGCTCATTTTAACTCTTTTCTTTTCAATTGAAAGATATAATCAAAAGAAGAGTTAAGAAGGAGCCTTACACTTCCATATGAGCGGTTATAGCCACCGGAGAATGCAGGTTCTTTTTGGTGTAGAGTTCTTAAACTATCCTTAGTCTTAGTTTAGCAGGATGCAAGTAGTGCCCAGTTAATACAATAACCCACTTTATACTTTCTTTACCACTTGAGTCATATACAGTCAAACCATTGTAATCTCAGAGTCTACCTTGATATCTAATTTGGTTTAATGTTTAAGCCAACCTGAATAAAAGTTCTCATTGCCTGTCAGTGTTCATACTTGTTGGCTTCAGTGGTATGAGAGAATGAATGAAAACTAACTATTGGTACTTTAGAGTCTGTTTATTTAGAGTTTATTTTAGAGCCATTAAAAGCATCTTTCCTTTATAGTCTTTTCTTCCAGTCTTTGTTTCTTCTCTCCCCCTAAAAAGAAAGCACACTGACAGACGGACAGAGGGAAAGCTTCCATCGAAAAGTGCTTTGTGACTGTCCTAAGAGAAAACTTCTTTTCAATCTTCAGTGAGAGATTCCCCTCAATCAGAGAGGATAGTTTTGAATTAGTAATTTTGAGTTATGGGATAATGTACAGTTTAGTTTTGTGATTATTTAATTATAACATCCATTTAATTGGTTACTTTGTCATTTGTAAGGATACATTAAAAGTTTGTTACTATTCTTAAATTCAGAGTGACATTAGTAAAAAAAAATTAATGTCTAACTAATTATGGATTAGATGTGTTGAATATACGGGCCAAAACGTGATGTAACTCATTTACAAGCTATGGGCAACCAAGTTAAAAACAAGTATTCAGAATTCTTATGATAGTAGGAATTAAATTCATACATTTTATCATTCCAGGTACATGTTATTAAAGTTACCTAAATACTTTCTTTTTTTTTTTTTTTTTTTTTTTTAACGGTACGCGGGCCTCTCACTGTTGTGGCCTCTCCCATTGCAGAGCACAGGCTCTGGACTCGCAGGCTCAGCGGCCATGGCTCACGGGCCCAGCCGCTCCACGGCATGTGGGATCCTCCCAGACCGGGGCAAGAACCCCTGTCCCCTGCATCGGCAGACGGACCCCCAACCACTGCGCCACCAGGGAAGCCCTACCTAAATACTTTATAAATCAACCTAATGCATTTTTTTCTGCCTGACCTGAGATTTGTTAGAGACATTGGAGTATATTTAAAGTCTTTGTAAATTATTTCTATTTTACAACAGAATGACATAGGAGTCAGTTTTTTGATTTAACACAGATCTGCTCCTAACCATGGTCTATCTCACAAATACACGTTTATCACCCCCAGAGTGAGTGAGAAAAGGAAGATGCCTTGGAATAAACATTTTACACCTAGCAAAACCTACTCCCATGTGGCCCATGTGGCTTTAGCTCCTAACCCTAGGAATTGACATGCTGGTGTCTAATGTTTGGGGCCCTTTCACCTCACCCCTGGCCTCAGTGAAAATGATGGATACCAAAATCAACCCCATATTTGTTATGCTTATTATTTTAGTCAATTATCAAAGTACTCATTGGAAGACTTCAATTTTACTTCTTTCCACTATTTTTGATGGACAACGGGATAACCTTTTATTTCCAAATCAAACTAGGACTCTGTGCAGTATTTATTTTTATATGTGTCACTTTCTGTCTAATAACACTGGCTTTGGTCCATAGCAATCAAGGCTTATGACAATTCAAATACATTTTATTTACCCATTACAATAGATGGCACTAATCAAGGAAGAATGCTCTTAAATAAAGTAATAACCTCATTAGTCTTGGGAGTAGGCATACAAAACAGAATTGGAGTTCATGGCCAATTTTCCATTCTATTCTGAACATTAGCTTTTACTTTTTGAAGGCTTTGTGTGTAAATACACAAATATTTCCCCAAACCACATAAATATAGTTTTTAGCTGATCTGGGTCAAGACTTAATAGCAGAGATACAAAATTCCATTATGCTTCACGTACCTTTATGCGTCCCGTGTCTCTTGTGAAAATTTCTCTTCTGTCACTGTATACCAGTTCCTTGTTTACATGTGTTTTTCTTTCACAAATTTGTGAGCACGTTGAGGTTAGAGATGGTCTTGATCATCTTTGCATCCCCACGCCAAGTATAGTACCAGGCACAGAGTATGAGGGATGCTCACTAGATGTCAACTGAATGAGTAAATGAATTAATAATCACCAAATTAGTAGACTATATTTATGTTCACATTTAGTTTCTTTTTTTTTAGAATTTTATTTATTTTTTATACAGCAGGTTCTTATTAGTCATCAGTTTTATACACATCAGTGTATACATGTCAATTCCAATTGCCCAGTTCATCACACCACCACACCCACCCCCACACAGCTTTCCCCCCTTGGTGTCCATATGTTTGTTCTCTACATCTGTGTCTCAATTTCTGCCCTGCAAACCGGTTCATCTGTACCATTTTTCTAGGTTCCAAATATATGCGTTAACATACAATATTGGTTTTTCTCTTTCTGACTTCACTCTGTATGACAGTCTCTAGATCCATCCACGTCTCAACAAATAACCCAATTTCGTTCCCTTTTATGGCTGAGTAATATTCCATTGTATATATGTACCATAACTTCTTTATCCATTCGTCTGTTAATGGGCACTTAGGTTGCTTCCATGACCTAGCTATTGTAAATAGTGCTGCAATGAACATTGCGGTGCATGTGTCTTTTTGAATTATGGTTTTCTCTGGGTATACGCCCAATAATGGGCTTGCTGGATCATACGGTAATTCTATTTTTAGTTTTTTAAGGAACCTCCATACTGTTCTCCATAGTGGCTGTATCAATTTACATTCCCACCAACAGTGTAAGAGGGTTCCCATTTCTCCACACCCTCTCCAGTATTTGTTGTTTGTAGATTTTCTGATGATGCCCATTTGGACTGGTGTGAGGTGATACCTCACTGTTGTTTTGATTTGCATTTCTCTAATAATTAGTGATATTGAGCAGCTTTTCATGTGCTTCTTGGCCATCTATATGTCTTCTTTGCAGAAATGTCTATTTAGGTCTTCTGCCCATTTTTGGATTGGGTTGTTTGTTTTTTTAATATTGAGCTGCATGAGCTGTTTATATATTTTGGAGATTAATCCTTTGTCCATTGATTTGTTTGCAAATATTTTCTCCCATTCTGAGGGTTGTCTTTTTGTCTTGTTTATGGTTTCCTTTGCTGTGCAAAAGCTTTGAAGTTTCATTAGGTCCCATTTGTTTATTTTTGTTTTTATTTCCATTACTCTAGGAGGTAGATCAAAAAGGATCTTACTGTAATTTATGTCAAAGAGTGTTCTGCCTATGTTTTCCTCTGAGAGTTTTATACTGTCCAGTCTTACATTTAGGTCTCTAATCCATTTTAGGTTTATTTTTGTGTATGGTGTTAGGGAGTGTTCTAATTTCATTCTTTTACATGTAGCTGTCCTGTTTTCCCAGCACCACTTATTGAAGAGACTGTCTTTTCTCCATTATGTATCCTTGCCTGCTTTGTCGTAGATTAGCTGACCATAGGTGTGTGGGTTTATCTCTGGACTTTCTATCTTGTTCCATTGATCTATATTTCTGGTTTTTGTGCCAGTACTGTATTGTCTTCATTACTGTAGCTTTGTAGTATAGTCTGAAGTCAGGGGATCTGATTCCTCCAGCTCTGCTTTTTTCCCTCAAGACTGCTTTGGCTCTTCGGGGTCTTTTGTATCTCCATACAAATTTTAAGTTTTTTGGGGTTTTTTTGTTCTAGTTCTGTAAAAAATGCCATTGGTGGGCTTCCCTGGTGATGCAGTGGTTGAGAGTCCACCTGCCAATGCAGGGGACACAGGTTCGTGCCCCAGTCTGGGAAGATCCCACATGCCATGGAGCGTCTGGGCCCGTGAACCATGGCCACTGAGCCTACGTGTCCGGAGCCTGTGCTCCACAACAGGAGAGGCCACAACAGTGAAAGGCCCGTGTACCACCAAAAAAAAAAAAAAAAAAAGCCATTGGTAATTTGATAGGGATTGCATTGAATCTGTAGATTGCTTTGAGTAGTATAATTGTTTTCACAATGTTGATTCTTCCAGCCCAAGAACATGGTATATCTCTCCATCTGTTGATATCATCTTTAATTTCTTTCATCAGTGTCTTATAGTTTTCTGCATACGGGTTTTTTGTCTCCCTAGGTAGGCTTATTCGTAGGTATTTTATTCTTTTTGTTGCAGTGGTAAATGGGGGTGTTTCCTTAATTCCTCTTTCAGATTTTTCATCATTAGTATATAGGAATGCAAGAGATTTCTGTGCATTAATTTTGTATCCTACAGCTTTACCAAGTTCATTGATTAACTCTAGTAGTTTTCTGGTGGCATCTTTAGGATTCTCTATGTATAGTATCATGTCATCTGCAAACAGTGACAGTTTTACTTCTTCTTTTCCAATTTGTATTCCTTTTATTTCTTTTTCTCCTCTGATTGCCATGGCTAGGAGTTCCAAAACTATGTTGAATAATAGTGGTGAGAGTGGACATTCTTGTCTTGTTCCTGATCTTAGAGGAGATGCTTTCAGTTTTTCACCATTGAGAATGATGTTGGCTGTGGGTTTGTCGTATATGGCCTTTATTATGTTAATGTAGGTTCCCTCTATGCCCACTTTCTGGAGAGCTTTCATCATAAATGGGTGTTGAATTTTGTCAAAAGCTTTTTCTGCACCTATTGAGATGATCATATGGTTTTTATTCTTCAATTTGTTAGTATGGTGTATCACATTGTTTGATTTGCGTATATTGAAGAATCCTTGCATCCCTGGGATAAATCCCACTTGGTCATGGTGTATGATCCTTTTAATGTGTTGTTGGATTCTTTTTGCTAGTATTTTGTTGAGGATTTTTGCATCTATATTCATCAGTGATATTGGTCTGTAATTTTCATTTTTTGTAGTATCTTTGTCTGGTTTTGGTATCAGGGTGATGGTGGCCTCATAGAATGAGTTTGGGAGTGTTCCTTCCTCTGCAGTTTTTTGGAAGAATTTGAGAAGGATGGGTGTTAGCTCTTCTCTAAATGTTTGATAGAATTCACCTGTGAAGCCATCTGGTCCTGGACTTTTGTTTGTTGGAAGATTTTTAATCACAGTTTCAATTTCATTACTTGTGATTGGTCTGTTCATATTTTCTATTTCTTCCTGGTTCCGTCTTGGAAGGTTATACTTTTCTAAGAATTTGTCCATTTCTTCCAGGTTGTCCATTTTATTGGCATTCTGTTGCTTGTAGTAGTCTCTTAGGGTGCTTTGTATTTCTGAAGTGTCTGTTGTAACTTCTCCTTTTTCACTTCTAATTTTATTGATTTGAGTCCTCTCCCTCTTTTTCTTGATGAGTCTGGCTAATGGTTTTTCAATTTTGTTTATCTTCTCAAAGAACCAGCTTTTAGTTTTATTGATCTTTGCTATTGTTTTCTTTGTTTGTATTTCATTTATTTCTGCTCTGATCTTTGTTATTTCTTTCCTTCTGCTAACTTTGGGTTTTGTTTGTTCTTCTTTCTCTAGTTCCTTTAGGTGTAAGGTTAGATTGTTTATTTGAGATTTTTCTTGTTTCTTGAGGTAGGCTTGTATAGCTATAAACTTCCTTCTTAGAACTGCTTTTGCTGCATCCCATAGGTTTTGGATTGTCATGTTTTCATTGTCATTTGTCTCTAGGTATTTTTTGATTTCTTCAATAATCTCTTGGTTATTTAGGAATGTATTGTTTAGTCTCCATGTGTTTGTGTTTTTCACATTTTTTTCCCTGTAATTGATTTCCAATCTCATATCATTGTGGTCAGAATAAATGCCTGATATGATTTTAATTTTCTTAAATTTACTGAGGCTTGATTTGTGACCCAAGATGTTATCTATCCTGGAGAATGTTCCGTGCGCACTTGAGAAGAAAGTGTAATCTGCTGTTTTTGGATAGAATGTCCTATAAATATCAATTAAATCTATCTGGTCTATTGTGTCATTTAAAGATTCTGTTTCCTTATTTATTTTCATGTTGGATGATCTGTCCACTGGTGTAAGTGTGGTGTTAAAGTCCCGCACTATTATTGTTTTATTCTGAATTTCCTCTTTTATAGCTGTTAGTAGTTGCCTTCTGTATTGAGGTGCTCCTATGTTGGGTGCTTATATATTTATAATTGTTATATCTTCCTCTTGGATTGATCCCTTGATCATTATGTAGTGTCCTCCCTTGACTCTTATAATATTCTTTATTTTAAAGTCTATTTTATCTGATATGAGTATTGCTACTCCAGCTTTCTTTTGATTTCCATTTGCATGGAATATCTTTTTCCATCCCCTCACTTTCAGTCTGTATGTGTCCCTAGGTCTGAAGTGGGTCTCTTGTAGACAGCATATATATGGGTTTTGTTTTTGTATCCATTCAGCAAGCCTGTGTCTTTTGGTTGGAGTATTTAATCCATTCACGTTTAAGGTAATTATTGATATGTATGTTCCTATTACCATTTTCTTAATTGTTTTGGGTTTGTTTTTGTAGGTCCTTTTCTTCTCTTATGTTTCCTACTTAGAGAAGTTCCTTTAGCATTTGTTGTAGAGCTGGTTTGGTGGTACTGAATTCTCTTAGCTTTTGCTTCTCTGTAAAGCTTTTGATTTCTCCATCGAATCTGAATGAGATCCTTGCCCAGCAGAGTAATCTTGGTTGTGGGTTCTTCCCTTTCATCACTTTGAGTATATCATGCCACTCCCTTCTGGCTTGTAGAGTTTCTGCTGAGAAATCAGCTGTTAACCTTATGGGAATTCCCTTGCATGTTATTTGTCGTTTTCCCTTGCTGCTTTCAATAATTTTTCTTTGTCTTTAACTTTTGCCAATTTTATTATTATGTGTCTTGACGTGTTTCTCCTTGGGTTTATCCTTTATGGGACTCTCTGAGCTTCCTGGACTTGGGTGGCTATTTCCTTTCCCATGTTAGGGAAGTTTTTGACTCTAATCTCTTCAAATATTTTCTCAGGTCCTTTCTCACTCTCTTCTCCTTCTGGGACCCCTATAATGCGAATGTTGTTGCATTTAGTGTTGTCCCAGAGGTCTCTTAGGCTGTCTTCATTTCTTTTCATTCTTTTTTCTGTTCTTCAGCAGTGAATTCCACCATTGTGTCTTTCAGGTCACTTATCCATTCTTCTGCCTCAGTTATTCTGCTGTTGATTCCTTCTAGTGTATTTTTCATTCCAGTTATTGTATTGTTCATCTCTGTTTCTTTGTTCTTTAATTCTTCTATGTCTTTGTTAAACATCTCTTGTATCTTCTGAATCTTTGCCTCCATTCTTTTTCCGAGGTCCTGGATCATCTTCACTATCATTATTCTGAATTCTTTTTCTGGAAGGTTGCCTATCTCTACTTCATTTAGTTGTTTTTCTGGGGTTTTATCTTGTTCCTTCATCTGGTACATAGCCTTCTGCCTTTTCATCTTGTGTATCTTTCTGTGAATGTGGTTTTTGTTCCACAGGCTGCAGGATTGTAGTTCTTCTTGCTTCTGCTGTCTGCCCTCTGGTGGATGAGGCTATCTAAGAGGTTTGTGCAAGTTTCCTGATGGGAGGCACTGGTGTTGGGTAGGGCTGGGTGTTGCTCTGGTGGGCAGAGCTCAGTAAAACTTTAATCCACTTGACTGATGATGGGGTGGGCTGGGTTCCCTCCCTGTTGGTTGTTTGGCCTGAGGCAACCCAACACTGCTGCCTACCTGCGGTCTTTGGTGGTGCTAATGGCGGATTCTTGGAGGGCTCACGCCATGGAGTACTTCCGAGAACTGCTGCTGCCAGTGTCCTTGTCCTCAGGGTGAGCCACAGCCACCCACCGCCTCTGCAGGAGACCCTCCAACCCTAGCAGGTAGGTCTGGTTCAGTCTCCCCTGGAGTCACTGCTCCTTCCCCTGGGTCCCGATGTGCACACTACTTTGTATGTGCCCTCCAAGAGCGGAGTCTCTGTTTACCCCAGTCCTGTCAGAGTACTGCAGTCAAATCCCTCTAGCCTTCAAAGTCTGATTCTCTAGGAATTCCTCCTCCTGTTGCCAGACCCCCAGGTTGGGAAGCCTGACGTGGGGCTCAGAACCTTCACTCCAGTGGGTCGGCTTCTGTGGTATAAATGTTCTCCAGTCTGTGAGTCACCCCCCCAGCGGTTATGGGATTTGATTTTATTGTGATTGTGCCCCTCCTGCCGTCTCTTTGTGGCTTCTCCTTTGTCTTTGGATGTGGGGTATCTTTTTTGGTGAGTTCAAGTGTCTTCATGTTGATGATTGTTCAGCAGTTAGTTGTGATTCTGGTGTTCTTGCAAGAGGGAGTGAGAGCATGTCCTTCTACTCGGCCATCTTGGTTCAGGCTCCCCACGCTTAGTTTCTTATCTTCACTGAGGGCTTTTAGTACATCAGAAGGGTGTTAAAGGAGTGATTCTGTTGGAACACAAGAACAAATGTTAACATTATTTATCTGCCATGTAAGAAACAGCATGATAGTGTGAATTGGAAAGAGAAAGGGCCTCAGACTCAGAGAGACCTAGGCACCTATTTTCGCTTTGTCAGTATGCCAGCTGGCTTATCCTTGTTAAGTTACTTAAGTCTGTAAAGCTGTCACTTCTCTCATCTATAAAATAAGAATACAGAACTCACAAGATTATTATAAGGAATAAATGTAGCAATTTATGTAAAGCACCAAATGCAGTGATAAATGCATAGGAAGTGTTTAATAAGTGGTAGCTTATTATTTTAATCACTTGAAATAATTTTTTAGTGCTGTTTTTTGCTCTACCCTCAGTATCTAATCACTTGCTGAATCCTACAGCTCCTGGCTCCAAAAAGAATAATTAAGAGATTCATACATAGGGAAACTGAGACTCAGTTAGGGTGAGTGACTTCCCAAGGCCGTACAGACAGAGACAAACTTGACCACTGTGGCCTAGATCTGTTTTTTCAACTGAAGACACTTTTTACTTTATACCTCTTAAAGGTCCAAGAAAGAGCTAATGAGAGCCCTAATAATGGGCTAGGGAAGGACTGTGACAATTTTCCAGCCTCCTTCTTTTTCGTCCTTCCTATATACACTGTTGCTCTCTTATTTCCCCCTAAGGTACAGCTGTGATTTTGTCACTCCTGTGTTCAAAACCTTTAATACCCCTTGGCCTACTAAATTCAGTACAGATTTATCAACTGTTTGGGGGCTTTGGGATTCCTAGAGCCCCATAATCTGTCTATACCTGTATCTATATATCTATGTCTGTCTCCTGTGCCCCGGCCAGAACAGCCTGCTTACAGTTAACCACTTACTGATTTGCCACCTTCAGGCGTTTGTTCCTGCCATTTTTTTTCCCTAGAATGCCTTTCCTGTTCCTCATACTTCAGACCTTCTTCTTTTTTGGCTGTGCTGCGTGGCCCGCATGATCTTAGTTCCCTAACCATGGGTGGAACCCAGGCCCTGGCAGTGAGAGTGCCAAGTCCTAACCACTGGACTGCCAGGGAATTCCCCAGACCTACTTTTAATGCCATCTTTCTTGGGCCCTTCTCTGATCATCTTTTTTGCTACTCTCTCCTTTAAATTCCCTAAGTACTTGCTTTGTGTATTTTCTTATTACACTAATATTCTCTGTGATCATACATTATAGGGTTTGTATTTGTCTGAGTCTTCCTAAATGTCCATCTTCTTGATTTTAAAAGGACAGTGTCTTACACATCTAACCAAGCGTCTTGTAACTAGTATCTGTTCAATAAATATTTGTCGAATCGCGTTCAATTTAAACACTTGTTTTAGGTTCAAAAATAATGTTTAAACATAATTATTGCTACCAGTGAAGATAACGGATAGTTCTTAAGTGAAGAACTTACTTCTGACCCTGACAGTTGGTAAATTGATGCCACTGGTAGCAAGTATTTGGAAACTTGTATGTCCACATTCAGCGTGATAATATTCCCTGAAGTGGCCTTTGAGTGTTGGGGATTTGTTATTTTGTTTCCTTAAGTGATGTTTTTATCTGTAAGGAATGGGTTCCAACTTCAGGTCTTTGGACGTCTGTTTACCTTCCTCTAGGTATTAGGAACAAATGAAATAAGATTTTTGGTCATTTGCAACAGAACGTGGTGTTCAGTTGAGTCAGAGATGGAGGCTGGGAGAGCTCTATTACCCTGGTCTTCCAAAGGGCAGTTCCTTACTTTGTGATACAAGCAACTTGCAACTGTGAACAAATAAGCTTATTGTTATCCTTATCTTTCATATTGTATTCTTCTCCATATTGGGGAGAGGACACCATTCTGACACACCAGATATTTTATTTATGTCTTCGTTTGTCTTATATCCCTACAATAGAATTTGGACTCCATGAAAGCAGAGATTTTTTTAATTCATTGCTGTCTCCCCAACTCATAAAACAGTGCCTACCTAGCATGTAGTAGTTGCTCAATAGAGATTTATTGACTGACTAAATAGATGAATTTGGCTCTGGGAATTCCTCCAATATGTTGGCTAAAAAGAAGGTTTCGTTATTTGAAACGTAGGAAGTAAAATCCTAAGGAAATAATGTATGTCTGGGAAGAGTAGAGTTTATCTGTGTATTTTATTCTCTGGGCTTTACTTTTTTTTTTTTTGGAGCAGCCTTGAATTTAGTGTATTTTTGTTTTATTGAATACAAATAAAAGCCATTCCTACCACGACATCATACATCCAATATGACTGTGTTCCAGTCTGGCTACAGTCAAAGAAAGCTATGTTCGTTGTAATAAAATCTAATGGAAGCTGCTAAAATGGCCCTTAGGCAGTAAAGGCTTGTAAGACCAAAATTATAACAAAATTCAGTACAGGGGCATTATCCCATTAAAAGCACTTCACTTGTTTTTCTTATATGCTGATATTAACCCTGAAAATTGGTCAAATCAAGCTTCTGATGTTAATTTGAGGTTATCAGTTTTCTGCATGTACAAGTAATTGGGTTTGAAATGTGTTTTAAGCTTGAATTAAAAGAACTTAGTCATTGGTGACTCATGGTGAGAAGTTTTTCCTTTTCCCTGCTGGAACATATGCCGCTGCCTCCAACCTGGCATTTTGCAAACATTGAAAACATAAAGAATTCTGATTTTATGTACTAGGTTCTGGAAAAATTCTTTTAACTTTAAGGTAGCATGGCCTTAATTACAGTGCTTTTTAGTAATAAGCACTACAAGCAACCTTCCAAATTTCCATACAAATTTCTTTAGTCTCTGCCTTTATGGAAGTTTTCTCATTACATATGAAATAGTCAAAAGTCTACTACATGGTGTATGAATGACCACAGGGACTTTGTTTTGTTCATTACTGTGTTCCTAGAGCTTAGAACAGAGCTCTGCACAGAGAAGGCAATTAATACGTATTTGTTGAGTGAAGTCGCATACCTTCCTAATAATAGTGCATCTTAGAAAAATCATGAAAGTATTGACATAAATTTTCTCCAGCCCTTTTGAATTAGGTAATTACCAATTCACAATCAACCTAGTTTGGGAGGCTCTTGGTGTTAGCCCAAGGTAGTTCTGCCCTAATAGTTCTCAGCATTGATTGTGCCAACCTGAAATCTCCTTCAGTGGTTCAGTTACCAAAGGAAGGGTGAATCGGCAACACCCATAGGCAGTTGCACCTGTGGGAACCGATGGGCGTCATAACAGGAAATACTTCAACTTGCAATACCGATAGTAGTGAACAGCGCCCAGGTCCCTCTGTTTTTATCTGCAGTTCCTTTTTTTTAGGATTGTACAAGGTTTTCTTGGAGTTTTTTTTTTTTAATATAAGTTTAGAAGAGAATTAACTTTAAATGTGAAAATTAAAATGTGAAAGGTTACTGGCATTTTCTTCATTATCAAGGAATTGGTAAGGTGTCCTCCTTTAAGTAAGTTCTTTCTTTACCTTCTATTGTTGTGTCCCCTGAAACCTCTCTCTGGCACACAGGAAGGGGGAAGATGCAGGGTACGTAAATGTGCAATAACTAAAACTTAAGCTGATACTATCCATAATAACAGCCAGTTCTGATATTTACATGATACCATAACGGTAGGCATTGATAGAATTTCATAAATTTAACTGTAAGATTTGTTTAGCTTGAGCCAGTTTTCCTCTGTTGTAGGGACTGGAGGAAAAGAATCAGGAAAAGTTCTTTACAAAATGTCGAAATGTAAAGCTGTGTAAAATGCTGTTGGCGTTAACTGTCTGAAGAGGAAGTATTCTCTGTCCTCATTTATAAAACTGTGTCTATAATAACTTCCTTTCTCAGGATGAAGGTGCTGATAGCATGGTCTTGTTCTTATGACTTAAGTGTAGTTCAGTTTTATCTTTCCTAAGTGAATAAGAGGCAGCCTTTTAAAGAAAGCCATCTCCGGGGCAATTTTAACTGATTGCTGTAGCTAAATAAAGAATTTTTAAAGTCTTTAGTATGTTGGATTGGGAATGTAGGACAGGCATTTGAGAAGATCTACTGAGAGTAAGCTTGGTGTTTTGTTTTACATTTAATGTTTTATTATAAATATGGTTTCTGTCTAAACATAGCTAATAAACTCTGTTGAGTTTCATGTGAATATTTATGGCCTTAGTTCAAAGTCCAGCTGAGAGTAATCAACCTCAAAAGTCACTGGATTCATATGCTCTATTTATTTTAATTTGTAGTTTGATATTCTACAAATAAATATTAGTGGGAATTTTTTTCAAAGTGTTTGATTTTTCCTTACTCCTAGGTAAGTAAGGTAAATACTGAGCCACAAATAAAACATCAAAATCTTGCCAGAAGAGTCTTTTAAACAAAAATTTTAAATATATTTAAGGACATCTTTATTAAATGGATGCAGTTTATGGTAATGAATTATATTATTACTATAAGACAGTATTTCAAAATTAAGCTACTCAAAATGGCACACTATTCATCCTGGAGATCTTAAAAAATAACAAGGCCACTTCCTATTTTTCTTCTTTTACAGAAAGGGATAAAAGGAAAGCAGAACAGTTTTTTTTTTTTTGGTTTTTTTGTTTGTTTTTAATGTAATACCACATTTAGAGGCAGAAAAGTCAGAAGATTTGATCACATTTACTTTGTTTTGTAATTTTTTTCTTTGTTTAGTATGTAAGGATAGTTACTTATTAAAGTACAAAAATAAAATATCTTAGGCATGAGGTAATAATTTGTGGGACTCTAGTCCGTGAAGTGAAATCAGATGAAGTAGGCAAGTAGATAAAATTTTTAATATCATAGTTTGTATGTCAGAAAATTCACACAAAATATTTTATAAACCAGGAAAGCTACCTTAATAGTTTTTTTCCCAAATTTACTAGGCTCTTGGAACAAGGTATAAATGAAATGTGTATAACCCTGACTTCTAAACTCCTAGTATTTTATATCTTAGATGTGTAAATTAAAGTCTTACAGTTGTACATAGGATACATTTTCATTCAAGAAGATTGCAGTGGATATTACTGATTTGGGGACACAATTCTATCTTACATATAGAAAAGGAAATTAAAACCTTCAAAGAATCTTTGAAATATGATCATATAGCATGATTTTTTTCCTTAAGATTTATGAATGTTAAAGACCTAAAACTACGAATTAGGTAAATTTCAGTACTCATAGATAAGGAGGACTTTTATGGTTGTCTGAGCATTATATTAGCACTCCAGAAGTATCCCAGTCAGAGTTTGCATGGGGGTGGGGCAGAGGAAGTTGCTGCGGCTTCACAGTAGTGACAGGTTATTGCAGATTGTATGGCTGCCTGCCAAAACACCACTAGTTGGAGGGAAAAGTGGTAGTTACTAATTGCATCCTATTAATTTGTACATGTTTATTTAACCAGTTATAACTGTTTGCTGGTTTCATACACAGATGACAAGTTTTAAGCTTCTGAATTACTTGACATGTGCTAAATCTTAAGTTTACCATGGTCATATCCGTTATCTGCAGTCTGCAGAGATCCCACTGACTCTTTTGTGAAAGACCATGTGTTAGCAGAAAAAAAGCGGGGGTGAGGGGAAACAGAACTTGAAACTATAACTGCTTTACTCTCTAGTGAAGAGTGTTACGGAGTTAAAATGTAAAGTGTCCAGTCATATTTAGACAATTTCTATAAAAACTATAAAAAGTAATCATCTCTTGTGAAGGAGTTCGCAATTGTTCTAGTTCAGCTTGAAATTGAGATTCTTACTGTTGCAACATAAAAGGAAGCTTTGTGGAGGAAATATAACATCTCTGCCCAGATGCATAAGGAGGAAAGTTATTTTTAAGAGTGTTTTCTTATGAATATATGTTATTCATAAGAGAAGAGAAGTATTTTAAAAAGCTAGTTTCTATCTCAGGGTCATTGGTAGGAGTTATGTAGGTTGCTCAGGTCACTGGAATTCTATCAAGAAAATACTTTTTTTTTTTGGCCACACCACACAGCTTGGGGGATCTTAGTTCACTGACTAGGGATTGAACCCACGGCCTTGGCAGGGAAAGTGTGGAGTCCTAACCACTGGACCACCAGGGAATAACCAGAAAACACTTTTTTAAAGCATTCTGATGTCACTAATCAGCCTAATTTGTCTTGGCCTGGCTGATCTAAGTAACTTTTTTTTTTTAATGTGAATCAAATTAAGATATTGAGGTCCTGTCAATACCATGAAACAGTCATGTAATATGTGTCCTACTACAAGAGGAGACAGTTCCCTCCCATTTCATAGCAGTGTCCCACTCTCCTTCAGAAATAGAGTGCAGTGTCTTCAGTATAAGGAAAGGTGAGAAACAAGTCAGGGAATCTGTCCATTTGTGTCACTGATGCTTCCTCCCAAACCCTTTTACACAGTGAACAGCATGCCCTGGTTCCTTATCTCTCACTTTTGGTTTCGCTCACATATATTTAGTCTTGGCAGTATAATCTAACGATTCACAAGAGCGTGTCAGATGCACACATCTGCCACTTACTAGCTCACTAGCTTTGTGACCTTGTACAAATCCCTTAACTCCCAAAGCCTCAGTTTCTTCAACTGTAAAATGGGCATAATCATAGTACCTACCTCACAAGATTGCTGTGAGGGTTAAATGAGATTGTGTACTAAAAGCACAAGTCCAATTGGCCACACATGGTAAAGGAAGAGCTCAGTGAGTGATTGCAAATAGGGTTATTTTTGCTATTTGGGGACATTTCAAGTCTTGTTCACAGTTCTACTAGCAAATGATCATGAGAAGAGATGTAAAACAATGCATGCAATCATGTACAGACAGTAGGGTCAGCGTTGCAATAATAGAATTTGAAAGGACCGTGGGAGCATGTGAGTGAAATCTATAAATCTTCTTTATGCCATTTCTGTGCTTACTACTCATTCTAAGGGGAGAGTGGAAGCGGGGAGGAGATGACTGTAGACTTAAATATTTAGTCAAAAAAATGAGTCTGCTAAACTTAGCATTAGTAACGTTTTTCTCCTTGTTTTTCACTTCAGAGGGTTTCTTCCCAATTTGATAGCACAACTCAGGAAAGCAGCATGGCAAAGTGTTGATTTCTTAATTCATTTTCTCAAGAGTTGGTTTTCTTCTGACTGGATCACTACCAGATGAAGTCAGGATTGTGTTTCAAGATTTTAGATCAGCTAAAAAAAACAAGTTGGGTTTTTTGGGGGTGGGTTGGGTTTTTTTTTGTTTTTGTTTTTGTTTTTGTTTTTTGGCAGAGGGGGACTAGGACCAGACCGTAAGAATACACACTTGAGTATAAAGAAGAATGTTTTTCTCTTTTCACCATGTTAGTCTCTGGGGGCTCATATCCTGTAATGGGTTAATTAACTTTGTATTGAAAAAAGTATTGAAAAAACAACTAATTTTTACCTAAGCGGATTTTCATGGGGCTGTGTTAGCAAAGCAGTTGTGAAATTTGGGGGGCACCTGCAGTAAATTTACTAAACAAAACAATGAAACTACTTAATAGGGTACTTGAAAAACATTTAGGCCTTGTGAATGTATTTCTAGCGTTTGAAATGTCCAGGTCTTAATCTGTGGTAAGACCCTTCTACCTGGTAGCCAGTCCTTGGATTAGTCTATGCCTCTTCCTTGTTTCTGGTACCCCCTAATTTTACAGTCTCAAGGCCCATCACATTGCCATTAAGATACATTAAGATCTATCTGTGTGCACCTATCCCACTCAGACCCCTATCCCCTCATTCCTGGATTGCCTTCCATCACTTCGTCTGTTTTTTTCCAACTCTTTCTGATTAACCTTCTTTAAATGCTACTACTTTCAGCACGTCTCTCCCCTTATCCGAAAGATTCATTGGTCCTCTGTTTTCCACCACATTAAATCTAACCTCTTCTGCCGGACTTTTGACGCCCTTTCTAATCTGTCCCACACTGCTTATCCAACTTGATTTCCTATGTTCCTTGGCCCATTCTTTCTGCTCTGTTGAAGTCAGTCTCTCTCTCAAACACTGTACTGATTCAAGTCTGTGCCTCTGGTACTATTTACTTCACTCAAAAAGCCCTCCTCCCTTCTCTCTGTCTATTTAGATTTTACCTTTTCTTCAAAACTCTGTGTAAAGTTTACTTCCTATTTGCTTTTCCTAACTTTTCCTATTTCAGCTCTTACTGTTTTGCTGCAAACTCCCAGGTGATTTTATTTTTAATTGAAGTGATTTACAATGTTGTGTTAGTTTCAGGTGTACAGCAAAGTGATTCAGTTATACATACATATATATCTAATTTTTTTTTAGATTTTTTTCCCTCATAGGTTATTACACAATATTGAGTTTAGTTCCCTGTGCTATATAGTAGGTCCTTGTTGGTTATCTATTTTATATATAGTAGTGTGTATATGTTAATCCCAAACTCCTAATTTATCCCTCTCTGCCCCCTTTCCCCTTTGGTAACAATAAATTTGTTTTCTACCTCTGTGGGTCTACTTCTGCTTTGTATATAAGTTCATTTGTATCTTTTTTTTTTTTTAGGTTCCACATATAAGTGATATCATATGATATTTGTCTTTCCCAGGTGATTTTTTTTTTTTTTCTCGCTGCGTTGGGTCTTCGTTGCTGCACATGGGCTTCCTTCTGGTTGCGGTGAGCGGGGGCTGCCCTTCTTTGAGGTGCGTGCACTTCTCATTGTGGTGGCTTCTCTTGTTGCGGAGCACGGGCTTTAGGCGCACCGGCTTCAGTAGTTGTGGCATTTGGGCTCAGTAGTTGTGGCTCACAGGCTCTAGAGCACAGGCTCAGTAGTTGCAGTGCACGGGCTTAGTTGCTCCGCGGCATGTGGGATCTTCCCAGACCAGGGCTCGAACCCATGTCGCCTGCATTGGCAGGTGGATTCTTAACCATTGTGCCACCAGAGAAGCCCTCCCAGGTGATTTTTAAATTAGCAATCTAGTGAATGAAAATGTGCATAGCATTTTATATCATCCATTGTCTTTTCTTCACTAATGATGTAAACATTTTGAGTACAAGGACTGTATTTTACAGTTAAATCTTTCACTGTTCCTAGCATAATGCTGAGATACCTGACTATGATTTGAAGGAGAAGAAAACAAAATAGTAAATCTATTTAATCATACTTGCCTAAAAGTAAAGTCAGCATTCCTAGTGATATTGAAGAGACCTGAATATTTTTCCAGTTTGGGTCAGGTCTGTCACCTCATTTATAGAAATATGCAAGGCAAATGAAGATAGTTTTGTAACTGGTTATAGTTTGACATGTTTGCATTTCTTTATGAGAAACTATGTATATATGTATTTGTGTGTGTGTGTGTATCTATCTATATGATTTTGTTTTCTTTCTTAAAATGATACAGCCAGCCTCACATGAAGAGATTTAGTTCTGATATTAACAACCTTCCATCCTTTGCACAATAACAATAGATTAAATGTGAGCAATACATTTTGTATAGACAAGAAGTATTCTTACCCAGTTCTTTAAGTAAACTAAGTATAATTAAGTGCCTACTGTGTATAACTTAGGCTCTGCGAAGGGATACTGACATTAATTACTTATTGATTCCTGCCCTCGCGAAACTATTAGGCAAGTCTATTAGGGAAGACAAACCATATACTTAGAAGCTTAAATATAAGAATACTTGTTTCTTCAATTAAATGTCTGTTGCTTTAATTCTCAGTCACTCTCCTGTCTTTTGAAATAGTACGTGCCTTCCTTTGTATTGATGCCAAAGAGCATATAGGATGCCCAAATGAAAACTTTTTGTTGTGTTTTCCCCTTTATTTTTTTCCAGTTTTATTGAGGTATAATTGACATATAACAGTGTATTATTCCAAGGTATACAATGTAATGATTTGATATATGTATATATTGTGAAATGACTACCACAGTAAATTTAGTTTACATCAATTAAGGGATATAATGTACAATATGATAAATAAAATTAACACTGCTGTGTGTTATATATGAAAGTTGCTAAGAGAGTAAATCCTAAGAGTTCTCATCACACGCACACAATCTATCCCTTTACATAGTTATACTTTTTTTTCCTTGTGAGAGAGATTTTAAGATTTTAAGATTTATTCTTGTAGCAACTTTCAAATATACAATACAGAATTGTTAACTATAATCACCATGCTGTACATTACCTCTCCAGAGCTTACCTGCCTTATAACTGTAAGTTTTTACCTTTTGACCACCTTCACCCATTTTCTCCACCTGCCACCCCCCCGCCTCTGGCAACCACCAATCTCTTCCCTGTATCTGTGAATTTTTTTTTTTAGACTCCACGTATAAGTGAGATCATACTGTATTTATTTTCTCTGTCTGATTTATTTCCCTTAGTAATGCCCTCAGGCTCCATCCATGTTGCAAATGGCAAGATTTCCTTCTTTTTCACAGCTGAATAAAACTGTATTTTATACACACACACACAAACACATAACCACATTTTCTTTATCCATTCATCTTTTGATAGACACTTAGACTGTTGCCATGTCTTGGCTATAGTAAATAATGCTGCAGTGAACACGGGATGCAAATATCTTTTTGAGATCGTGATTTCATTTCCTTTGGATATATACCCAGAAGTAGAATTGATGGATCATTTGGTAGTTCTGTCTTTAAATTTTTGAGGAACTTCCATACCATTTTCCATAGTGGCTGCATCAATTTACATTCCTACTTTTTTTTAAATTAATTAACTAATTGATTGATTTTTTTGGCTGCGTTAGGTCTTCGTTGCTGTGCACGGGCTTTCTCTAGTTGCGGCGAGTGGGGGCTACTCTTAGTCGCGAGGTGGCCCACGGGCTTAGTTGCTCCGTGGCATGTGGGATCTTCCCAGACCAGGGATCGAACTGTGTCCCTTACATTGGCAGGCGGATTCTTAACCACTGCGCCACCAGGGAAGTCCCCCTACTTTTAAAAAAAATATGTGCCTTTCTTTGTATTGATGCCAAAGAGCAGATAGGACACCCAAATGAGAACTTTTAAAATACAAAATGTTTTATATATGTAAAAGTATGGATATTTGGAAATGTCTAGTTAATGCTTTGGATTTTGCGTTGATGCTTGGTTGTAGATACAGCCAGTAATAACATACTCTTTATTCATTTGTTTATTCAATAAATATTTACTATCTATTTGTGTCAGACCTTATACTAGTGCTGAATAGGACTATGTCTTTTCTTTAACTAATAAGCAAAAATTAAACTATTTGGCTAACGCAATGCCGTAAAGATCCATGTGATGCTAGAAAAACAATAGGAAAGGCACTGAATCATCCCCTATCCTGATTACCTGATCTAGTGTCCAAAATATCTATTCTTTATTCCTGGTTATGCTTCAGATTTGTCTCATAAACTTAGACCCATCATTTAAACCTGTTACTCCACAAAATGGAAATAATAACAACTGCTGATTATTGAATGCTTGCTAGGTACCAGATATTGCATATGTGCCTTATATAACAAGTATCTCAATGAATCTTATAAATCCTGTTATTGGGTAGGTCTCTCTCTCTCACACACATGCACGCACATGCACATGCACACGCAAACTTTACAGTACATTGACTGTCAGAGAAGTTGTGTTTTTGCTCAAGGTCAGTGGAAGAACCTAGAGTGAAACTCAGTTCTGTGCCTTTGTTTATAACTGTCATTTCATGCTACTTTTCACTGTGAAGATTAGAATTAAATACATCTGTGACATACTGTACTACTGGTGCCCACAGGGTAATTGCTACAAATTTAGGATGCTTTTCATCTGCGACAATAAAAGCTGGTTTGATAATGTGCCAGGGATCAAAAGTTGAAATCATGGACTAGTCAATACAGTTTAGGATTTTTAAAAATTATTTTAAGTATACAAAATAACAATAAGGTTTTTCATTTGTGAAGGACTTTAGAGTTTATTAATGACTTCACCTTATTTCATGAGTCTCACAACTTTGTGAGGCATTAACTGTTCTCACTTTATAGATGAGACTGTTGAGGCTCAGAAAAGTTAAGTAATGCCCTTAAGATCACACAGCTGATTAGCGCAGAAATAACTTAAACCTAGATTTCCTGATTCAAAGGTGAGACTTCTTTTCCATTATACCACAAATCCAAATCAAGTTATTCAGGAGACCAAACTCACAACTATTTGTTTTCTTTTTTCTAGTTAAGCTAAAATTCACATAACATAAAATCCATCATTTTAAAGTGTACAATTCAGGTTTTTAGTGTATTCACAATGTTGTGCAACCATCACTACTGTCTAATTCCAGAACATTTTCATCACCCCCAAAAAAGAAACCCTGTACCTATTAGCAGTTACTTTCAATTACCTCCATCCCTTGGCAACCACTAACTTACTTTCTGTCTCTGTGGGTTTGCCAATTCTGGATATTTCATATAAATGGAATCATACAATATACGGCCATTTGTGTCTGGCTTCTCCACTTAGCGTAATGTTTTCAAGGGTCATCCATGTTGTAGCGTATATCAGTACTTATTCCTTTTTATGGCTTAATTCTACTCCATTGTGTGGGTATTCCACATTTTGTTTATCCATTCTTCAGTTCATGGACATTTGAGTTGTTTCCACTACTATGAATAATGCTGCTGTGAACATTCATGTACAAATTTTTGTGTGAACATATGTTTTCAATTCTCTTGGGTATAGGCCTAGGAGTAGAATTGCTTATTTTTGTAAAATAATTCAAATGAAAGTGTTTTGAAATGATTTCTTTTAAGTCATTTATTAAACACCCCCCCAACACACACACACAGAGTACTGTTTATTTAGCCTGTTTGTTTCCCAGATCTTTTCTTCAGAAATAAGGCAGAGGCAAACTTTATCTCAGATCCTGGAGAAGTAATCTCTATTTTAATCTCTAATTTCAAATGAATATAATCTGCATTGTCTCCTATATTCAAGATGCTATGGAGTATTTTTTTTGGAATCCATTTTACTAATGTGTTCTGGAACTGATTTGGGGCTTTTTTTTTTTCATTTCTTGAGTGATGGTGATAAGAGTATATAAATTAAAATGTGATTGCTGATGCTTCTCATGAACTTTATGTATCTTTGGGCAAGGAAAGATGTTCGAAATAAAAGATCTCCAAATTTTCATTAAAAAAAAAAAGGCTCTACGCCATAGAGGACAAATAAGTAAATAAGATTCCTACTGCAGGTTTCCCTGGTGGCACAGTGGTTGAGAGTCCGCCTGCCAATGCAGGGAATGTGGGTTCGTGCCCCAGTCTGGGAAGATCCCGCATGCCGCGGAACAGCTGGGCCTGTGAGCTATGGCTGCTGAGCCTGCGCGTCCGGAGCCTGTGCTCTGCAACAGGAGAGGCCACAACAGTGAGAGGGCCGCGTACTGCAAAAAAAAAAAAAAAGATTCCTACTCATATGCATATTAGTGAATTTCATTAATATTTCATATTAATGAAATTAAGAAATGTCCATGTTCTTTAAAAGTGAGACAGAATGACATTAATGCCACAAAGAAGTTAAGTGCTTTCTACACATTAAGAGTGAAGGGAGATGGTGTAACTTGGAGATAGAATTTTTTTTTTTTTTTTTTTTTTTTTTTGTACGCGGGCCTCTCACTGCTGCGGCCTCTCCCGCTGCGGAGCACAGGCTCCAGACGCGCAGGCTCAGCAGCCATGGCTCACAGGCCCAGCCGCTCCGCGGCATGTGGGATCCTTCCAGACTGGGGCACGAACCCACGTCCCCTGCATCGGCAGGCGGACTCTCAACCACTGCGCCACCAGGGAAGCCCTGGAGATAGAATTTGAACTGAGTCTTAAATATTCAGTAGCTTCTTCAGCAGGTGTGGTAGGACTAATCAATGTATTTTTTAGCCCAGTTCAGACATTGTGAATAAAGTATAGAATACTTAGGGATAGTGGCAAATCAAAGGCCTGCGAATCGCATAACAAGCGGTTTGAACTTTAAATAGTAGGTGTTGGGAAGCCATTTAAGGTGTTTGATTAGAGACTGATACAATAAGAGCCATTCAAAGATTACTGCTACCGGTAGTTTGTAGAATGCCTTAATGGAAGAAAGAGATTGGGAATGAGAACTTGGACTGGTAATGAGGTTCTAGAACTAGGACAGCCTCAATGGAAAAAAGAAAATCAGCCTGTAAGAGATTCATTGAGGGCATCCAAAGCTTGGGAGAGAGAGCTGAAAGCATATCAGATAAATAAGAGAAAGTGTAGAGAGGAGAGAAGGGGCCCAACACAGATGCTTTGTTAAGAGGTAAGAGAAGGACAAACCAGCAAAGATGGTTGGAAAGGAACTCCTAGAGCAAAGAGCCACACAAACCAAGAAACAAGAGCCTTGTAGGGAGACGCTACATGAAGGTCATGGAAGGATACGACCTGAGAAGAATCCTATTGGGTTTGGAGATGAAGAGATTGAGAGCTAGTGAGTTTGTTTCCCCAGGGTGTCTTCCTGTCAGGGCAAGTTCCCTCTCCTCCCCTCGGCAAATAATACCTTGAGCGTATGGTAGGCCAAAAAGTCTATGAAGAGCAATGAAAGATTTAAGGAAAAGAAGAAAAGTGACTTAATGAAATGAGAAGGTAGTAGGATACAAAATTAAGAGGCCTTTTTGGGTGGTGTTGGGGAAAGGTGGTTAACCTGAAAAAGGAAGACTGAAGGGGTGAAGAGAAATTTTAAAGTGGGATGGAGGAAAATTGAAGAAGCTTACATTGAATGGCCTCAATGTAGTATTTATAGTATTAATGCTTATTAGTAGTACTAGACTGACTAGTTAGAATTAGAAAATACCTTGAATTACCTCAGGCATATGTGGAAAGATTGAATTCTTTCATTCCTGTATAAATGTTTTATTCTTTCAACTGTGTATTGAACATAGCTTTGTTTATGCTTTTAAATAGATTTTTCTCTCCAAAGCATAGCTACGTGATGTAATAGAATATATAGACTATCAGTTAAGCCTGCTGAGCCCATTATCTCGATAGTTATTCAAGCTGTGTATTTTAAGTGCTAATAATAGTTGGAACTCAAGTAAGGTGTTTTGTTTAAAAGTTAGTTCATAGGGCTTCCCTGGTGGCGCAGTGGTTGAGAGTCCGCCTGCCAATGCAGGGGACACGGGTTCGTGCCCAGGTCCGGGAGGATCCCACATGCCGTGGAGCAGCTGGGCCCGTGAGCCATGGCCGCTGAGCCTGCGCGTCCGGAGCCTGTGCTCTGGAACGGGAGAGGCCACAACAGTGAGAGGCCCGCGTACCGCAAAAAAAAAAAAAAAGTTCATAATCCTCAGTTTGGATTCTTTTTATATAAATGTTTTATTCTCTCTGAAAGATGCCTAAAACTAATATTATTGTATGTTCCATAGGCTAGAAATTTGTTAGTTACATTCTATAGTGTAGCAGGCACTGTGGAGACATTTTAATCTGCACGGTTATTTATTTAGTTAAAAGTAATAATGATGAATTTATATCACTCTAAAATTATAAGTTCCCTGTTACAAGATGTTGTAGAATCAGTTCCTTATTAATCCTGAAGTTCAGAGTTCCCAGCAAGAAGACTTGTTAAATGAATAGATATGGAAGCTAAGATCTCCTTTATTCCCTTTAACTTTTTCTCCTTTTCCACAGAAAATGGTGGGAAGTCCTTGACCCAATATAACTCTTTTATAAATTTTAACAACTATATAAGTTATACATGCTTTTTATGTTAATAAATAGAAAATACAGATGAGTAATTTAGAAGAAAATAAAACTTACCTCCTTTACCCAAATATTTTTTGACATATAACCTCCCAGACTTTTTTTCAGTTATTTAAAAATAGTAATTAGGGGGCTTCCCTGGTGGCGCAGTGGTTGAGAGTCCGCCTGCCGATGCAGGGGACACGGGTTCATTTCCCGGTCCGGGAAGATCCCACATGCCATGGAGTGGCTGGGCCCGTGAACCATGGCCACTGAGCCTGTGCGTCCAGAGCTTGTGCTCCGCAACGGGAGAGGCTAGAGCAGTGAGAGGTCCGCGTACCGCAAAAAAAAAAAAAAAAAAAAAAGTAATTAGGAAGGTTATATTGTATGTATTATTTTATAAGCTGCTTTTTAAAAACTTTAACAGTATATCACTATACCATATCAACAAATATTCATCTTTCTATGTCTGAATATACTTCTTCCACATCATTTTCAAGCCAGCCTTATCACGTGGATATTGACTTTTTTTAAGGTTTTTTTTTTTTTGGGGGGGGGTTTTATTCTTACAAATTGTTCTGAATAGTTCCTTAGTTATTCTATCTTCAGTAAAACTTTAGGTTTCTTTCCAATCATAGGAGATTCTACGGCTGATAGATGATAAGAACTTGCTTTCCAAAACATGGTTTAATTTTTTTTTTCAGATAAGAGTGAATAGCATTATTATATTGTATGCCTCAACCAAGCCTCCCATTGTTTAAGCATATGTTCCCATTTTCTCCATCCACCAGAAATATTAGCTAGTAGTTCTGACAGTTCTATCAACCAACAAGGGCTTAAAGGGATGCATACTTATCTCCCTAAACACATGGCTCTTTCCTTGGCCTTCATCTGTTCCAGAGGAACTCTAGCTCCCCTTTTTCCCTTAGACTATCACCAGCCTTCCTTCCTCTTATATTCCTGCCGATTATGGATTTTTTTTCAAGTTTTACATTTAAACCTCTTGGTTATGAGTCCTTTAAGATCACCATTAAGAGAGGAGAGAATTTGGATTTGTCCAAAGTAACCAATTACTGCAATCATTTGATTAATGAATATTTCTTGTCCATTATTGTAAAGGCTATATTTCAGCCTCCTTAATTTAATCCATTCTATTTTGTATTATTTTAAAATTTTTTCCTGATCTGACCCTAAAAAATAGATGTCTTTATTCTCATCTTACTAAAAATTTTACTTCAAATTTATATCACTATAGTAAACCTGAATACCAGTTTAGGAGCTGCTTTCAAAAAGTAGGTATGATCCAGTAGGCTTGCTTTTTAACATTGTATTTAATGACTAGATGATTGAGTAGACTAAGCTTACAAAATGTAAGTGATCCTTAACTGGCTAGCATCTTAGAAAAACAAATTGAATTCTAGTTATCCCTGACAAGGTGAAGGGGGTGCATGGGTATTAACAAGAGGACGTTAAGTAGAGGACATATACTGAATGATTCATTGAAGTAATAAAAAAATGAAGTATAAATACAGCATGGGGCTCCAGACTCTGAAAAATCATGACAGAAAGAGAACTAAAAAGTGTTAAGTATGGGAAAGTAAACTGTTATTATCATTTTAAGAACCATAATACTATTAATAATGTTATTAATAGTATTACTAGCTGATCATTTTTCAGTTAAGAAAGAGCCTTATTAATTAATTTATTTTTGACTAAACTTTCTGTAGTTTCCTTTTTTTTTTTTTTTTTGTAGCTTCTAATATGCATTAACAGAGCAGGAAAAGAGAAGAGAGACGGAGAGAGGGGGAGAGGGCGGGTAGAGAAGGGGGTGGGAGGGAGAGATGCACTCAAGTGTTAAAAAAACAGGACTGGGCTTCCCTGGTGGCACAGTGGTTGAGAGTCCGCCTGCCGATGCAGGGGGCGCGGGTTTGTGCCCTGGTCCGGGAAGATCCCACATGCCGCAGAGCGACTGGGCCCGTGAGCCATGGCCGCTGAGCCTGCGCGTCCGGAGCCTGTGCTCCGCAACCGGAGAGGCCCGCGTACCGCAAAAAACAAAAAAAACAAAAAAAAACAGGACTGTGGGATCAGAAAGTTGTAATTGCCATATATCTTTCATGTTATTGAACATATTGTAAAGTGATACTGCTGATAGCACATTTCTTAGATGAGATTTCCATCACTGTCAAAATGTGAAGAGGAATTTAAAAAAATTTTTTATTTATTTACTTAAATTTATTTTATTTATTTACTTTTGGCTGTGTTGGGTCTTCATTGCTGCACACAGGCTTTCTCTAGTTGAGGTGAGCCAGGGCTACTCTTCGTTGCAGTGTGTGGGCTTCTCATTACGGTGGCTTCTCTTGTTGTAGAGCATGGGCTCTAGGTGTTCAGGCTTCATTAGTTGTGACACACGGGCTCAGTAGCTGTGGCTCGCAGGCTCTAGAGCACAGCCTCAGTAGTCGTGGCGCACGGGCTTAGTTGCTCCGTGGCCTGTGGGATCTTCCCGGACCAGGGCTCGAACCCCTGTCCCCTGCATTGGCAGGCGGATCCTTAACCACTGCGCCACCAGGGAAGCCCTGTGAATAGGTGTTGTTGATGTGAACACTGCTTCTCCCTTGTGAGGCAGGTAAGATGGATGGTTGGGTTAGAATGTGATATTCATCTCTCCTGTACATTAACAGAGATTTACACCTGCACTTTTATATAATAACTGAACAAATCAACTCTATAATTGCCTTACCTGAATGTAGTGGATTATATTTGCTATGACACCTGCATTTACTTTGTTTTAAAAGAATCAAGAGCTTGAATTTTGCATTTTGTTGAGTCAGAAAAAATTTTTGGAACGTACAGAGGATAAAGTGCAATTAGTACATGAGGGACTCTGGGGGAAAATGAGTGACGTCAGTGTAAACAATATAAATAAACAGGATTAGAAGTCAGTTCATTGTCAACGTTCTAAATTTTCAAAGTCCATACAAGGTTTTTTTATGTTGTAGAACTTGGAACAGTTAAGTTCTTGGGAATTTTTACAAGATGCTCTGAGTTTAAAACATTAAATCTCAAATGTTCCCATCTCTAAATTGCTCTCTTTAAGCACTTCTTTTAAACCAGATGTATTAATGGTTGAATTTGGTATCATTCTGACACTTTATTTTACAGTTTGCTAATGCTCCTAATGCAGTTTCCTGCACATATCAAGCACTCACTAAGTATTGTTAATTATTTTACTGGGCATTCTAAGCCCTAGGCTTAATGCAAAGTGTCACATACATGGAGTGCACTGAGACTCCTAAATTTCAGTAACAAATTTTGCTTTTGATTAATAAATTTACTCCATAGTGAACTGCTGTCTAGAATTTACCAATGAATATGGAAGGGACCACCGTATACTGTTTTTTGAACCTAAGAATTACCATTAGAACTTGATATGCAAACTTCAGAAGACCTAGTAATTTCTAATTACAGTATCTCACAACCATCAAATATTTTATATTACATTTTTTATTGATTGACATAAACTTGTATATGTCAATTATTGATTGACATATACAAGTTTATGACTCTTTGTTATATTAGTATCTGAGTAAAGAGTCTGGCATTCACCATGTTGACTTCCGTAGACTTCTGCTCATGATAAGCTGCTAACCTTTATTATTTCAAATCTTGAACTAAATGTGTTTCTTTCTTACTCGTATAACAAGATCTCTTCAATATGGAGAAAATATTAACTTTACCAAGCTTTATAAAAGGATAAACTCCAAAGTCATTTCATGTTGTGCTGATAAAACTTTTACTGATTATATTTACATAGCACTGTCTGTTAACAAATTAGAACATAGTCTGTAATTGTCAGCAGATTGATTTCTCATCCTAGCTTTCTCACTGGGAAACAGTATTATAATAATATCAAAGCTGCCTACTCTCTGAGATGAGGAAGCCACATGATCCCTCCAAACTCTGAAGTCCTGTGATTTCAAGCTAATTTCAAATGAAGGAGGAAGTATTTGGCCAAAGTAAAACAGGGCAAATATTAAAACACACAAGTGAAAGATTACAAAGGAGTTTTGTTAGCATGGTTTAATGAACTTCCTTATTAAAATCATTATTATGGGCAGTTTTGTACTTAAAAGTGACCGAAAAATGAAGCGTTTTTAAAACAGGCAAAAATGAAATCAACCCTCCCCCAACCCCAGCTTTTTTTTTTCAAGTTTGCTTAGTTTGACCATGTGCCCATGTATTTGTAGCACACATATCAACATTGTCCTGCCTGGGTGACTTAATCTGGTTATTCACTCATTTTATAATAGATTTAGTTATTTAAATTCATTAAAACTTCTAAGTTTAATTTTTTAAGTTTAATTTTTAAAACATATTGAATTATTGCCATTAAAATAAAATTTTGACAGATCAGTTAACCACAATATTTGGACCTAAACTTTGACTCGTATATAAGACAATAGAGCAACAAAAAAATTATGAGGCAATCTGGGAACTTTGAAAATTTGAACTTATCCTTGACGACATTAAAATTGATTGTTAAATTTTAGGTATACTAATGGTATAGTTGCTATGTTTTTGAAAATAGTTCTTTTAGAGATATAGTCTGAACTGTTCATTGGTGAAATGGTCTATCTAGGACATGTTTCAAAATAATGGAGGGTGGACAGTGGGTTGATAATTTAAAACTGGGCCTGAGGTGGTTCATTATACTGTTTTGTCAACTTTTCTTTATGTGTTACTTTTTCTAGAATAAAAAAAAATCAAAAAATAGCATTTAATACCCATCTGTGAGGTTTTACATACAAAACTATTTAAATGTCTTTATTCCTTGTAGAAGAAAGAAAAGCGTTACCTGCCTGTAAATTCCACAGCTTGCCATTCTCTTATAATCCATGTTCCTCTCTTTGCTGTTAGAAAAGAGCTGTTAAAATTGTCACTTGATAGAAAAAGAAAGCAAGGGGGATAAAGTCACGTTATTGTGCCCTGAAGGAAGTATATTTAACCCCTTTGCTCTTCCTTCTCCAACCTGGCAGAGGTTTTGAGGGGGGGACAGGGGTGGTTCAGCCACGTTATTATCACATTAGAGAGATGTCATTCAATTGTATTTACATTTTATCATGAACAAATACATGTATATGTGCACAGAAATGTGTGGAAAGTACTTATAGTTATTCTCCATTTGTAATTAATTCTCTCTAAAGATCAATATTTTATTTACTGAAGCTGTAACTTGTTGCTAAAATTGTGTTTAAGAGAAGTGTAGTTCCTTAATAGCATGAATACAGCATGTGGAAATGGTCATTTTTGAGGTCAAAATATTAATAAATGGACCACCAACATGTGAAATTTTGTGAAGTATAAAAAATAGTTTATTATTTCAAATTTTTAAAAATTGTTAAAAGGGAAATTTCAAATTAAAAAGTAAAACAGCATGCTTCTATTGGAAGAATCTGCAGAAAAGAGCAACTTAAATATCTCTACTTTGCAGCCCCGTGATATGATTCATTACACAGATTTAAAGATAACAATGTTATAAACCATTCAGGCCAGTAGTTATGAACACTCACCTTCCATGAATGCAGAACTTTGGAGGATGGAGTTTTCTGGAAAATTGGTTATGAAGAATTGAGAATTTTCATTCACTTTAAGCCCTTATCTTGGTTTCTCAACTTCTCTCTGTCCTCCCTGCTGTGAATCCTCCTCATTGCCATCAGAGTTAACTTTCTAAAAGGCAAATCTGATCATCATTTGCTGGCTTCAAAAACTCTAGTGTCACCACACTGCTCGTACAAAAGCCCAACTTGCCTTAGTGTCGAATCCACAGTCAGACTTCTAGCTTCACCCTCTTCCTCCCTCAGTAGAGAACTATAAACTCAAGCACAACAAACTCTTTGCTGGTCCCAGGGAATCGCATGCTTTTCTTACACCACGGTGCTTTTGAATGCTCCGTTCCCTCTGCTTGGAATGGTTTTTCTCCTCTTCCTCCATCTCATCTTGTAAGATTGGCCTGAAAGATCACATCTTTGAAGCCTTCCCCCAGGCCCCCTAGACAATGCTAGTTATTCCCTCCTCTGCTTTCATAAGCACTTTTCATCACGTCACTATTTTTTGTACTGTATTTTAACTATTTGGTGGTGTTTACCACCTTTTCTGTTGATTCTTTCATTTGTTCAATCATTCGTTCATTTATCAGGTATCAGTTGAATAGTTATTATATTCCAGACACTGTTTTGGCACTGGAGATGGAGTAGTAATTAACAGTCAGTCTCTGCCCTCTGCTAGTGGAGGACACATACGTAAAAATAATCACAAAAACATTTATATAATTACAATTGTGACGTCAATGAAGGTGGGATCTCAGTACCTCTTCATAGATTGCCCACCCTCTTTCTCCCCACTTCCACTCCATCGGCACTTAAGCTAATGCCTCACACATGTGAGCAACTCAATAAATGCTTTAAAGAATGAGTGATGAATATACAACTGTACATGAACTACATGGAACTTTTAAATTGAACTTTATTTTGAGATTCTGTAGATTCATACACAGTTGTAAGAAATAGTATAGATATCTCACATACCCTGTACTTAGTTTTCCCCAATGATAATGTCTTAAAAAACTATAGTATAATATCACAACTAGGACATTGATATTGTTCAGATTTCCCCCAGTTTTATTGCAACTCCTCTGTGTGTGGGTGTGGGTGTGTGTGTGTGTGTGTGTATTTAGATCTATGCAATTACATGTGTAGGTCTGTGTATCTACCACCACAATTGAAATAAAAAACAGTTCCATCACCACACCTGCTCCCAACCCCTTCTCCCCACCCTCTATCCTTAATCCCTGGCAACCACTAATCTGTTCTGCATTTCTATAATTTTGTCACTTCAAGAAAGTTATACAAATGGAATCATACAGTGTGTAACCTTTGGGGATTGGCTTTTTTTAAAAAAAAAAAACCTCAATATAGTTCTCTAGGGATTCTTTCAAGTTGTTGCATGTATCAGTAGTCATTCCTCTTTATTGCTAAGTAGTATTCCATGGTGTGGATGTACTACAGCTTGTTTAATCATTTATCCATTGAACGACATCTGAGTTTCCAGTTTTTGGCTATTACAAATAATGGCTGCTGTGAACATTTGTGTATAGGTTTTTATGTGAACATATTTTTCCATTTCTCTGGGATAAATGCCCAGAAATGCAATTGCTGGGTCATGTGATAATTGCATGTTTAGTGTTATAAGAAAATGCTACACTGTTTTCCAGAGAGCTGTACCATTTTATATATAGGAAAACAATGTAGGAGAGATCCAGTTTCTCCATATCTTTAATCACTATTTTTTATTTTAGCCATCCTGATAGATATGTAGTTTATCTCATTGTGATTTTAATTTGCACTTCCCTAATGGCTAATGAAGTTGAACATCTTTTCATGTACTTATTTGCCATTTGTATATCTTCTTTAGTGAAATTACTGTTTGTCTTTGCCCATTTTCTAATGAGACTGTTTTGCTCTTTTTCCTTTTTTTTTTTTTTTTTTTACTGTTGAGGTTTGAGAGTTCTTGTTATATTCTACCTACTAGTCAGATATGTGGTTTGCAAATATTTTCTCTGTCTGTATCTTGTCTTTTCATCCTTTTAATTGAGTCTTTTGCAGAGCAGAGGATTTAAATCTTGTTTAAGTACAGTTTATCAATTTTTCCTTTTATGGATCATGCTTTTGTTGTCAAGTCTAAGAACGCTTTGCTTATGACTAGATCCCAAAGATTTTCTCCTGTGCTTTTTTCCTAAACGTTTTATGGTTTTATGTTTACATTTAAGTCTGTAATCCATTTTGAGTTAATTTTTGTATAAGGTATGAAGTTTAGGTCAAGATTTGTTTTTAGCCTGTGGATCTCTAATCACTCCAGCAGCATTTGTTGAAAGGGTATCCTTCCTCCATTGAATTACTCTTGCATTTTGTCAAAAATCAGTTGGGGGGCTTCCCTGGTAGCGCAGTGGTTGAGAGTCTGCCTGCCAGTGCAGGGACACGGGTTCAATCCCTGGTCCGGGAGGATCCCACATGCCATGGAGCAACTAAGCCCCTGCACCACAGCTACTGGGCCTGCTCTCTAGAGCTGGCAAGCCGCAATTACTGAAGCCTGCACACCAGAACTGCGGAAGCCCGTGCCCGTGGAGCTGGTGCTCTGCAACAAGAGAAGCCACCGCAGTGAGAAGCCCGTGCACCAAAACGAAGAGTAGACCATGCTCTCTGGAACTGGAGAACGCCTGTGCACAGCAATGAAGACCCAATGCAGCCAAAAATAAATAAATAAATAAAAAACAAAACAAAAAATCATTTGGGCCTATTTGTGTGTGCCTATTTCTGGGTGTTCTAGTCTGCTCAGTTGATCTTTGTGTGTGTCTCTCTCTCCATCAGCACCAAACTGTCTTGATTATTGTAGCTGTTTTCTGAGCCTCAGTATCAGGTAAAGTGATTTGTTCTTTTTCAAGATTGTTTAGCTATTCTAGCTCTTTTGGCTTTCCATATCAATTTAGAAGTTTTGCTATGTCTATAAAAAGCCTTGCTGGGATTTTGCATTAAAACTATTAATCAGTATGGAGAGAATTGACATCTTTTCTATATTGAGTCTTCTGACCCTTGAACATGGTATGTATGTCTCTTCATTTACTTAAATCTTTGATTTTTTTTCATCAGCAGTTTGTAATTATCAGCATGTGGATTATGTACATGTTTTTTAAGTTTATACATAAGTATTTAATTTTCTGTGGAGTGATTGTAAATGATACTGGTTTTTTTGTTTGTTTTGCGGTACGTGGGCCTCTCACTGTTGTGGCCTTCTCCCGTTGTGGAGCACAGGCTCCGGATGCGCAGGCTCAGCGGCCATGGCTCACGGGCCTAGCTGCTCCGCGACATGTGGGATCTTCCCGGACCTGGGCACGAACCTGTGTCCCCTGCATTGGCAGGCAGACTCTCAACCACTGCGCCACCAGGGAAGCTCTGATACTGTTTTTTTTTTTTTTTTTGGCCTCCCCCCACCCCCCCTCCCCGTCCGATACTGTTTTTAATGTCAGTATCTGCATGCATGTTTATTGTTAGTATATAGAAATGACATTGATTTTTTTTTTTTTGGACTGCTTTCAAATCTTTGTGACCTTGCAACTCACTTATTAGTTCTAGTGTTTTTGTAGATTCCTTGGTATTTTCTATGTAGACAATCAGATTTCTGCAAGTAGTGACCATTTTATTTCTTTCCAATCTGTATGTCTTTTTCTTTTTTTTGCCTAATTGTCCTGGCTAGAATTTCCATACAATGTTGAATAGAAGTGGCAAGAAAGGACATCCTTGTCTTGTTTCTGATCTTATAGAGAAGCCATCATCTTTCACCATTAAGTATGATATTTTCTTTTTGTTTGTTTTTTGGTGGATGCACTTTATCAAGTTGAAGTAGTTCTATGTTCCTAACTTGCTAAGAATTTTTATCATAAATGAGTGTTGGATTATATCAGCTTTTTCTGCATCAATTGATATGATTATTTGATTTTTTTTCTTTAGCCTGTTGATGAGGTAGATTACATTCAAATGTTGAACCAACCTTTCATACCTTAAATAAATCTTTCTTGGTTATGGTGTATAATTATTTTTTATACATTGTTAGACTCAATTTGCTAATATTTTGTTGAGGATTTTTCTGTTTAATTTTACTGATTATTTTTCAAAGAATCAGCTTTAAATTTCATTGATTTTGCTTATTTTTTTCCTTCTTTTCAACTTCTTAGATTGCTGCTCTTACTGTATTATTTCCTCCCTTCTACTTACTTTGGGTTTATGTTGCTGATCTTTTTCTAGGTTCTTAAATTCTTCAGAAACTTGGATTATTAATTCGAGACCTTTCCTTTTTCCTAATATAAGCACTTAGTACCATAAATTTCCCTCTCAGCACTGCTTTAGTTGCATCCCACAATTTGATATGCTGTATTTTCATTTTCATTCAGGTCTGTGTATTTTTTATTTCCTTTGAGACTAGGTTTTTAACCCACACAGTGTTCAGAAATGTATTGTTTAATTTCCAATTTAAGGATTTCCTTGTTCTATTATTTATTTCTAGTTTGATTCCATGGTGGTCAGAAAACATAGTCTGCATGGTTTTTAGTCTTTTTAGATTTGTTGAAGTTTGTTTTTTGTCCCAGGATATGGCGAATGTTCCATGGGCACTTGAGAAGAATGTGTATTCTGCTATTGTTAGGTTGAGTATTCTATAAATTATCAATTAGATCATATTGGTTGATGGTATTCTTCAACTCTTTTATATCTTTACTAATTTTCTGTTTAGTAGTTCTGTCAGTTACTGAGAGTGGTGTGTTAAAACCACAAACTAGGGCTTCCCTGGTGGCGCAGTGGTTGAGAGTCCGCCTGCCGATGCAGGGGGCGCGGGTTCGTGCCCCGGTCTGGGAAGATCCCACATGCTGTGGAGCGGCTGGGCCTGTGAGCCATGGCTGCTGAGCCTGTGCATCCGGAGCCTGTGCTCCGCAACGGGAGAGGCCACAACAGTGAGAGGCCCACGTACAGGAAAAAAAAAACCAAAAAAAACCACGAACTATAACTGTAGGCCTGTCTATATCTCCTTTTAGCTCTATCAGGGTTTTTTTTGATTGTTTGTTTTTAATTTTTATTTTTTTATTTGGTCACACCACATCTTAGTTGCGGCACATGGGCTCCTTAATTGCAGCAGGCAACCTCCTTAGTTGCAGCTCGCTGGCTCCTTAGTTGTGGCATGAGAACTCTTAGTTGCAGCATGCATGTGGGATCTAGTTCCCTGACCAGAGATCGAACCCGGGCCCCGTGCATTAGGAGCTCGAATTCTTAACCACTGCGCCACCAGGGAAGTCCCTCTATCGGGGTTTTTTTTTTGTTTTGTTTTAATATATATATATATATTTAAAGCTGTTGTTAGGTGTATGCACAGTTAGGATTGCTGTGTCTTCTTGGTAGGTTGATCCTTTTATCACTATGTAATGTTCCTCTTTGTCCTTAATAATTTTCTTTTCTCTGAAGTCTACTTTATCTGATAGTAATATAGCTACTCCCCACTTTTTGATGCAAGTTAGCACAATATATCTTTTTCCATGCTTCTGCTTTCATCCTACCTATGATATTATGTTTGAACTCAGTTTCTTACAATCATCATATTGTTTGTTTATGTATTTTTATCCATTCTGTTAGTCTCTGTCTTTTATGATGTCTGCTTTAAAATCTTGTTAGTTCCAATTTCTGATTCATCTTAGTACTGACATCAGTTGATTGTCTTTTCTCATTCAAGTTGTAGTTTTCCTGGTTCTTGGTATGACAAAACAACACAAAAGTTCTTGACTCTTTACCACAGATATTATTTTTTCAACTACTGATCCAATTTATTTATTTATTTTAATTTTTATTACTACTGATCCTATTTAATAAATCTTCTGTTTTACCAGGCATTTGCCCTGTTTAGGTTTAGCATGTAGATTCTGCCCTACTTTTGTGGTTGGTAGTTTCAGTGACAATTGTTGAGTCTTCTTTTCAATGCAACTTTGGTCTACTTCCTTCTTCTGGCCTAGCTTGAGCTCCCCACTGGATCCCTGCTGGCGCCACCTATGAGCATGAATGGCACTTCCCTGGGCCTCCGTCCCTGGCTTATCATTGTTATTAGGTAGGGGTGTGAGATGCTGAATTCCAGGATGGAGATCATTTCCCCTAGTATTTCCACTCTGTCTCTGATGGTGCTCCTGGGAGAATAGAGTACCTAACGGGGTCACTTTCTGCTGCTGCTGGAGGGCCAAGAGCCAAGGGTTCTGGGTGGCCTCTGTCACTGGGTGGAAAGCAGGAGACTTGGGCCTGGTTCCTGTTGTGGGACAAGAATGCTTGGGTTCTGCTCTTGCTGGAGGGATGTAGACCTCTCCCATGCACAGTCTGGGATATAAGAGAGTAAAACAGGGCTTCCCTGGTGGCACAGTGGTTGAGCATCTGCCTGTTCGTGCCCTGGTCCGGGAAGATCCCACATGCCGCGGAGCGGCTGGGCCCGTGAGCCATGGCCGCTGAGCCTGCGCGTCCGGAGCCTGTGCTCCGCAACTGGAGAGGCCACAACAGTGAGAGGCCTGCGTACCGCAAAAAAAAAAAGAGTAAAACAAAACCCCAGGGAACTCACCAGCATGTTCTTCAGATTCTGAGGTCACTGCCTCCTTCTTTCTACCCTTCTCAGCCCTTTAGGGTTATCTATTGAATTATTGACAGGTTGTGTAGTTGTACTGAGTGGGGAGGAACAGGGAGAACTGAGCCATCTCGTCCCAAACCAGGAACCTACATGGATTTTTTTTTTTTTTGAAATTCTGAGGGGGTTTTTTTGTGTGTTTTTTTTTTTTTTTTTTTATGTCTGTGTTGGATCTTTGTTGCTGCACACGGGCTTTCTCTAGTTATGGCGAGTGGAGGCTACTCTGTTGCGGTGCATGGGCTTCTCATTGCAGTGGCTTCTTTTTGCAGAGCACGGGCTCTAGGTGCGCGGGCTTCAGTATTTGTGGCTCACGGGCTCTAGATTGCAGGTTCAGTTGTTGTGGCGCCCAGGCTTAGTTGCTCCGCGGCATGTGGGATCTTCCCAGACCAGGGCTCGAACCCGTGTCCCCTGCATTGGCAGGAGAGTTCTTAACCACTGCGCCACCAGGGAAGTCCCCCTACGTGGATTTTTAAAGAGAAATGTTATACAACTAACACTAAAGCAATACTGAACATACTGAATTTCTTTTTCTTTTTTAAAAACATTTATTTATTTATTTGGCTGTGCCTGGTCTGAGTGCGGCACGCAAGATCTTCATTATGGCATGCGGTATCTTTAGTTGTGGTGTGTGAACTCTTCGTTGTGGCATGTGGGATTTAGTTGCCTGACCACGGGTCAACCCCAGACCCCCTGCATTGGGAGCGCAGAGTGTTAGCCACTGGACCACCAGGGAAGTCCCCATGCTGAATTTCTGATAATGTATCTGTTACTTCAGGATTTTGTGTGCTTCTGGGTCACCATTATGAAAATCTGTTAACCAAAAGGACTTTATTAAAATAAACCAATCCAATGGAAATTTTAAAGCATAGATTTTTATTTTTATTTTTTCCAAAGAGTGTAGAAAATGGTATGTTTAGCAAACCCATTTTTTCTTATCCTAAGATAACCATGATTTCCCAGTTTTTGTTATAACAAACCTGAGGTTCTTCAAGCCTCTAAATTCTTTCTCTTTAAGCTGAGCTGGAGCAGGCTGACCAGCATTGTGAATGTGAAGGAAATCTGAGAAGCTCCCAGGTCCTTCACAGGCATGGACCCCCTGAACATCACTTTTAATACATAGTATAGAGTAGGAGCTTTGGTTGAATTTGTGATGGTTAAGTGACATAAATCTGTAAGTCTATAATATGGTTACTTAGTATTTGCCTCCATTCTATAAAAGTAGAATTAATTTTTTTAAAATTTGGTTTTGGGTTTTCTAGTCGTGGATTAGGACAAATGAGAATTTAGATTACTTTGAAAAGATTTCAAAAGTTCAATTTAAATAAAGAAACTGATTACATGATCTAATTCTACCACCTACCCACACCATTGTGTAATAGACTATGCATGCAGTTCTCTTTATGGAAAATTATATCATCAAGCAGTGGGGAATGACTAACTGACTTAATGACAGGACAAGAGCATGGTTTCATTCTGTGTATCCTAAGGAAGAAATGCAGCAAAAAAATTATTTAATCAAGACAGTTGATTATTATTATTACACAGTTATTCTTATCTAACTGTAGCGTTATACTAAAAGAGAAGTATAAAATATATAGGTGCTACTGAGATGTCAGTTGGCGTACAAAAAGAGGAGAAAATTTTCTGTATTGGTACTTTTAAGAGGTGATTAATTTATTAAAAAAAAAAAAAAGGAAGGAAGGAAAAGAGAGAATTCTAAAAGACAGGTATATTAATGATAAAAGAAAAAAAAGTGGACCAGAGAAGAGTATCTTAGAAAGATAGCTTTGTTTATAACCAAAGTATGAGAAAATAAAGTCATATAATAGAAACTGAAGGCTGGATAGTAGGGGAGTGGGGGAACAGCTAGGTAACAAAATCCATAAGGAAAGATTATCTTTAGTTTTAAAAAAATAAACAACTAGTATAAACACTAGAAATTCCTCCTCATTTCTATCCTATTCATAGGTATCATAGGTGTTAAAAATAAATTTATTTGTAATGTGATAATAATCATACTTTATAGGTTTCAAAATGCTTTTACTTACTAATCGTAGATTATGTTTTATAGCAGTTTCTAAGGTGCCTTTACATACATTATTTTATTTGATCCATGAGACCATCATAAGGTCACATATTATTACCCTCATTTTAGTTAGACAACTGGCCCAAAATCACAGGGCTAGCAAATGGTACACCAGGGACAGAACCTATCTTTCAGGTTCCTAATTTAGGATGGTAGAATCATTTTCTGGGACCCCATCCTCTCTACCTCTTACATCAATCCCCTCTCTACATCAATTCAATAATCAAAGGTTAAACAGTGTAGACTTACTTCTAAAAGAAATGGACTTGAATTCCAAGTTAACATTTCTATTCTCTAGTAATTACTCCCTCTTAAAAAATTCTAATCATATATACATATGTTTGAAGAAATTCCCCCCAACATAAAATGAGACCATAGACTTGTGTGTGCCATATCTAGAGTTTTGTATTGCTTCTTTGTCTGTTGATTGTTTTTAGTAGGTGGCAGTTAGGCGTAGATGTGAGAAACTCCGTAGTATTGTTCTTCACACCAAAGGAAACAGATGTCCAACATTTTCACAAGGTCTAGGGTAGTTTCAGACTTATGAACCTCCTAAAGATAAATGAGAACTGCCAAACTGAAGGATCGTTGTTCACCGAGATTGCCCTCTGCACCTTTTTGCTCATTTCTGGCTTTCTTCCTCCCTTTTTCTCTTCTTTTCCTTTTTCTTCTTTTTTTCCCTCTTTCCCTCTTTTCCTTTTTGGCCTCTTTTCTCTCTTGGTTTCTTTTTCATGTCTTTTTATCATCAGCCAACACACTTCAAGTTTAATTGGCAACTGCCTTCTTCTGTAATCCAAAGGGGCTTCTGTGCAGTATACTTCCTCTTTGTGAGAGTTTCCTCTTTGCCCTACTATCAGCTGGAGCCAGATATACACAGACATGGTATCTTAACTATCTGGAGAATGCCTAGGGCCTGAGTTATGATAATGGAGTTTCGGTCAAGAATTTGGACACTACCTAAAAATGCACAAAGCTGCTTTGCCATTTTTTAAAAATTCATTTAGAAGTGGGATTGCTTTTTTGGCCACCAATAGATAGATTTATACTGGCATGTATAAATCTACATCTAGCTATTCTTTGCAGACAAGAGAAGTGGATAAAGACTTATCAGACTTCACTATGCTAAAATAACTTGAAACAATTTCATTTTTAGGCTTGAATATATCTTTACATTTATTTTCTCAACTGTCATTTTGACTTTTTATAGTGAGGGTTTTTGTTTTGTCTTGTTTCTCATTCTAACTTCTCTAGATATAAATAATTTTTCTGTGGAACAAAGAGACAGGAAATGAGACTTCAGATTTTAAGACTTTTGTCATTTTATAGAAAGTACACATCATTGAACCCCTAGTATATTTTCCCCCTAAATATTGAAGATAGCCAAAGATTTTTCAGTGTATTGTTAACAGAGTTCTAATTTAATGGCAAAGGTTATTAGTGTATTGTCATTCTTCAGTCATTATTTTATGAGAATTAAAAGGCAAATAACCTATGCTTTGCTTTATGTTTCTGGTCAGTCACATACCAGAGTTCCATGTTTAAGTCATGGCAGAAGTGGCTTTACATAACCATTTAATGCAAATGCTGATTAAGTTTTTAGCAGTATTATGTCAGAGAAGTCAGCTGGTATCCATATACAAAATATCAGAATAGAGGGGATATTTGTTTTCCATGTCCTTTGGTTTTTATTTAGCTCTGCTACTCCCATTTTAAAAACGCAGGGGACTTCCCTGGCAGTCCAGTGCTTAAGACTCCAAGCTTCCACTGCAGGGGGCACAGGTTTGATCCCTGCTTGGGGAACTAAGAGCCCATATGACGTGCGGTGCAGTCAAAAATTACATTAAATTAAATTTTAAAAAATAAATAAAAAGGGCAGAGAAAATGACCTTCCTAGTGTAAGCCAAAGTCATAGAATACAGCTTAGCTTTGTATCTTGATAGAAAAATCTTGCTCTTCCAAAGCTATGAGACATATAGAAAATGACTCGTGTTATAGAATATAGCCTTTGCTATTTGTGGTTCTGGCAAATATTTAACATTAATCTTAGTATGTTATCTTCCTTTTCCCCATTTTACTTTCCCTAAATGTACTCTGAAATAAATGATATAATATTTATGATACTTTGTTTTAAAAGGTTAAGAATCAGTTTGAATTGCTTTGGAATTAAGTCTTTCAGGACACAATCCTAGTGTGTTCCCATGTTAATTCTGGAGAAAATGATCCTAATTTCAAGAACTAAATCACCATTCCTAGTAGAAAGGTCTAGCACACCATTTCCTTCAGGAAACATCACAAACATAGTGTTTTTAAGTAAGGTCCAAGGTCCAAACATCTATATTCTGTTATCCAGTCTGTTGACTGTGTTTATTAGTAGTGAACTCTGTCATGCTCTCTTGCCTCCAGGCCTTTGTGTTAACTACCCCCTGCCTTGAATACTTTTTGGTTTCTCTGGGACTGCCTTACCTTCCTCAAGAGACTAGGTTAGATAACCTTTATGTGTGCTATACTTTCCTGTTAGTGCCTGTACTTCCGGCTTGCTTTCTCACTAAATATAAACTCCTTGAGGACAGAAATCTTAACATATTCACAACTGTGTCTTTATTTGGCATGAAGCCTGGCACACAATAGTTATTAAATTAGGATTTGCTGAATATATGAATACAATTTACAGGAAAAATAATTTTGCTTAATTTCATATTTCTTTCAAATTTAAATGCCATTATAAATCCTTTATACCAAGAAATTTATTATCTTGATTAACACTACACTTCTTCATACAACTGGAAAGTTTCAGTAATTCAGTTGCATTTTAAATCTGGGACTGGCAAAATGGATTCTTTAGTAAGAGACCTCCAGTTTCCCTTGAAGAAAAAAATTTGTAGCTCATCTACCCAGAGGAAGTAATTAGTGTAACATGTTACCCATTAATGTGAATTTCTGAAATAGCTGGGTTGTTTGGTATTTTTTAATAGTAAGCTACAGAGTCTGCTGTACCCTGGTATAGAGTTTTGAGCTTGAGTGGAGAGTAGAGTCTGGTTCTCCATCCCCATGTAAGTCGGGGGTAGAGCATTAAATTAATTGTTTCTTCTATAGACTAAAAGCTTCCTGGAAGTATGGTTTGGGGCTACCACATTTCTGTCTAGTACCTAGCACAAACTGGTCATTTTAGGAATTCAATTAGAATTTGGTGAATAAATTAATGAAAGAAAGGGAACATTACAGTGGAAATCTTAGTTCTTCATGTGAACTCTGTGTGGTAGAATGCATATATGGCCAGTTTCAAAAGTAGAATTTACTAAGTATAATATGCTTTCTGAAAATAAGAAAAAAGGTCCTATTGGGATTAGGAAAAACATAACTTTGGGATTGGTTTTATATAATATCGTCACTCTTTCAGGCCAAGTGGGTCTAAAATTAAGTCCATAAAGAGCAAATGGACTTTTCAAATTTTATCTACCAATAAAAGTTGAGAAGGATAGTGTTTGTGGCCTCTAAGTAGATCTTTATTCAGGAAGACATAAAATGGAAACTCTAAATGCCAATAATCCTGAACATAATATTTTAGGATTTTTATAAAAGTTTGTCTTCTGCCAGAAAGGAGACTTGAGTTTGAGAACCAGCCTCCAAGGACTTGATATTGAATGAACTTAACTCTTTGTCTAACATTGGTTGATTTCATTAATTTTGACCCAAGATCAAAATAGCTTAGACATGGCATTTATATGAATGTTTTGAGAATTTTCCTTGACTATTTTTATTTTTCAACATATGTAAGTACGTTTCTTTCAAAGTGATATATGTTTACATTATACAAACAAGTGATTCAAACTTGCTTAGATTTTAGCTTTCACGCTATATGATTAGAAAGTTAACAAAATGAACTTTCACTAGTCCTGGTTCTTAACCTTTTCAGAACCTCAGCTTCTTCCTCTGTACAATTGGTATAGTAATGCCTACCTCTTAGGATTTTTGTGGGAATTAATTGACGTACATTAAATCTCCAGCACAAAATAAACGTTTCATAGATAGTGATAGAGTGGAGTCAATAGTCATTTTTATTATTAAAACCATATGCAGGAATTGAGTTAGGTATTTTGCTTGCTTGTTTGTTTTTGATCATGTGGTCCCATATTAGCCCAAATGTGTCTTTTAAATAAGAAATACTATTAAGGAATACTTTGCAGTAATCATGTAGTGATCTCTTTAGGCTGGCATGTGAAGATGTTTGTCAGCAAGTGGCAGATTAGTATTATAGTATGACTTCATTAGTGTAATAAAAAGGGGTTAATCATTATACATATTCATAGAAAGTTTTTGAAGAATACACAATAGTTTCTTAGGAATTACCTTCAAGGAGTGAGAATGGAGATACCAAGGGGAGAGGGAAACCTTTTCTCTGCACCCTTTTATACAGTTAGAATGTTGTTGAACATGTATTACTTTTATTTAAAAAAAAAAAAAAAAGAATGTTTTACCAGCAACTGGTAGAGTGTAGATTGTAAATGAGAATAAACTGCCGAATGTGCTGGTGAAATCTAAAAGTAAGTTATCTTTTATCATAACCAATAACGTCAGTAGAATTAAACCCATGATTATAAAAATGAAAATATAGAAATGCATGATACAGAGACGTTGCTGTTAAAATTACAGTGAATTAATCCCAAATACTTGACATGATGCGGGGCACCTTAAAGCTGCCGCGCCTCACGGTTTGTGGGATCCTAGTTCCCCAACCAGGGATTGAACCCAGACCCTCGGTGGTGAAAGCACAGTGTCCTAACCACTGGACTGCCAGGGAATTCCCTGTGATAGTTTTTAATTCAGAGTAAAGTTGAAAGTGAAATTCCTCTACAGTAACACTATCACTGAAGTTCATTTAGTATTAGGTATTTGATGTATGTTTTTCTGGAATTTTTCCTATGGGCATACATAAACCCACATACAATTATATACATATATTTCTTAATAAAAATGAGATTTTATTATATGTATTGTTCTACAACATGCTTTTTTCACTTAATGTATTTATATAAGATCAGTACATATACACTTCTTTCTTTCTTTCTTTTTTTTTTTTTTGCCTTATGTGGGCCTCTCACTGTTGTGGCCTCTCCCTTTGTGGAGCACAGGCTCTGGACGCGCAGGCTCAACAGCCATGGCTCACGGGCCCAGCCACTCCACAGCATGTGGGATCTTCCTGGACCGGGGCACGAACCCGTGTCCCCTGAATCGGCAGGCGGACTCTCAACCACTGCGCCACCAGGGAAGCCCTATCTCTTTCTTTTTAACCTCTAGCCTGTTGTAGCATAATTTATCTAATCAGTGTTATTGGTGAAAGTTATAGCTGTTTGCATTGCCTTGCTATGTTGAACACTCCTATCCCATTGTGCATTTCAATAGAACAAATGCCCAGAAGTAGAATTGCCGGATGACAAGGTATCTCTATTTTAAAATTTGATAGACAGTGCCAGATTGCCCACCAATGACATTCTATTATTATATGACTTGCACACCCACCCACCCACCCACAGTGCTGATATTACTCGTTCCAACACTTGAATGTTTTGGCAGCAATTGGTAGGGCGAAGATTGTAAGTAGAATAAACTGCCTAATGTGCTGTAAAAATCTAAAAATAAGTTATTTTTTGGTGCTCTGGTATAAAGAAATCAATATCATTTAATTTACATTTCTTTGATTATTACTATGATTGAAAATCTTTTCACATGTTCGTTAGCCATTTATAGTTCTATAAGTTGGCTATTCACCTCCTTTTGCCCATTCTGATACCTTTTTTCACTTTCTCATCTTCAGTTGTTAGTGCTCTTTATATATTTAGGATAATGACTATCTTTATAGGATATGAGACAAATATTTTCCCCATCTGTTGTCTTTCTGTCTTTTAATAGTGTTTTATGCCAAAGAAGCATTGATTTTTTTAATGTAATTTTTATCAAGATTGTGCATTTATGTAGTTTAAAAAGTCAAAATTTTCTTCAAAGCTTATAATAATCAACAGTTGTCTCCTGCCTCACATTTCTATTCCCACTCCCAAATCCTGCTTCCCAGAAGCAACTACTTTAAAGTTTTATAGAGGTTTTCTCTGATTTTTTTCCTCTCTTTCTAAAGAACATATTTATACTGCCATCTCAGTACTTCAGTTTTAGAAAAAAGATGAGAATTTAGCTTTTTAACACACACACACGTTTGACCTCCATCTTCCATACACAGTTATACCATAATTTTTGGTTAGCTCAGTAGAAATGCTTCTATTATCCTGATTCTGTGTATTATTCACAGCTGTGATTTTTAGTGTACAATGATTAAATTTGCTTTCTCTGTGTAACAGTTCATTTTCTTTAGAGTAAAGCATTGCTTCATTTTTCTTTTATTAATGTGTGTTAATTGCCATATCCTACACCAGAATTATAAATATCCTCTTGATATAGCCATTCAGTATATTCAGATATATCAGATAATCTATCAATTTCATCTTCTTCTTGAAGACTTCCCTATCGGATCCCTATGTCCTTCTGCTCCAATCTGGACTGGTTTTCTCTATAACACTACTGCACAGTTACCATCCTGAGATTTCCCTTCACCATCATCCTGGAGGCTTATATTTTTATTTAGCAAAATTAATGTCTTTAAGTTTCTATTTTTGTATCATACTTAAAATCTGAGATTATAAAAATATTTATCCGGGGCTTCCCTGGTGGCGCAGTGGTTGGGAGTCCGCCTGCCGATGCAGGGGACATGGGTTCGTGTCCCGGTCCGGGAGGATCCCACATGCCGCGGCAGCGGCTGGGCCCGTGAGCCATGGCCGCTGAGCCTGCGCGTCCGGAGCCTGTGCTCCGCAACGGGAGAGGCCACAGCAGTGAGAGGCCCGCGTATCGCAAAAAAAAAAAAAAAAAAAATATTTATCCATGTTCGTAGTGGTTTAATGTTAATTTTTCTATGTAAATATCTATTTTGCTGTAAATAATGAGGTAGAAATTTACTTTTTTTTTTTTTTACTTTGAATGACTAGGCACTTATCCTTATATAATTTTATTGAATAAATAATTCATCTTCTCACACTGATTGGAAGTGCCACCTATATCATATATTAAATATCCATACGTTTGGTTCTGTTTTTGAGACCACCATTCTGCTTCATTGATCCTTTTGTCATATTCTAGCTCTAGATCCCAATATTTGATATGCTATAGTTTTTCAACTTGTTTTAGTATCTGATGGAACAAGTCCTTCTTTGTTACTTTTATTTCCCCCTGAATTTCCCTGGCTATTTATTAGGTGTTTAAATATTCTTTTGGATTAGAAGTTGGCAAACTATAGCCCACAAACCGAATCTGTCCTGTGGCCAGTTTTTGTATAATCTGCAAACTAAGAATAGTTTTTAAATTTTTTAATTTTGGGGGGAAAAAAATCAAAAGAAGAATAATATTTCTTGACACGTATAAATTATATGAAATTCAAATCTCAGTGTCCATAAATTTTTGTTAGAATACACACTCATTTATTAAGTATTATCTATGGCTGCTTTCATACCACAAGATAGAATTGATTTGTTACATTGTAGACCATAGGACCCACAAAACCGAAAATATTACAGATACTTTACAGAAAAAGTTCATTGACCCCTGTTCTAGATCAAATTTTTAATAGTAAAAAAGGGAAATCTATTGGAATTTCATGTAATATATAGACTAAGGAGAAATAATATCTTTTCAATATTGAACCTTATCAAACGACAAAAGAACTGTCATTTATTTAGATTTTCTAGTATATCTCTTGGGAGCATTTTATAATATTTTTCCATCTAGTTCCTGTACACTACTTCTATTACATTTATCCCTGGATTTTGGGGGGTGGTTGCTGTAAATACAGTTGTTAATGGGATCTTTTCATACACCCTGTTTTCTTTTTTCCTTATCTGTGTCTGTGTGTGTATACACTTTCTTTCTAAAAAAAATTAAAAATATATATACTCATTGTAAAAATAGTGAGGACATATCATAAGGACCTCACTGATTAAAAACAAGATTTCTGTCTCAAGCAGATAAGTGAAGCAACAGAGAACGTAGAAATTATTTACTTAGGGCTTCCCTGGTGGCGCAGTGGTTAAGAATTCGCCTGCCAGTGCAAGTGACAAGAGTTCAAGCCCTGGTCCGGGAAGATCCCACATGCCGCAGAGCAGCTAAACCCATGTGCCACAACTACTGAGCCTGCGCTCTAAAGCCCGTGTGCCACAGCTACTGAGCCTGCACACCTAGAGCCCATGCTCTGAAACAAAGAGAAGCCACCACAATGAGAAGCCCGGGCACCGCAACGAAGAGTAGCCCCCCTGCTCGCCACAACTACAGAAAGTCCGCGTGCAGTAACAAAGACCCAACGCAGCCAAAAAATAAATAAACTAGCTAAAGAAAGAAAGAAAGAAATTATTTACTTAGTAAAAATATAAGTGATGGTAGGAAATTATTTTCCTGGAATTTTACATTATGATTTCTTTTCTTGAAATATTTTGTAATCTAACTTATTGCTGTAGCACACATTTTAATTATGAGCCAAAGGCAGAATTACTAATTTTGTTGTTTAAAATTACTTTTAATTAAAGATACTTGCTTGTATTTGAAATGATACAGCAATACACAGTATAGAAAGTAGATGTTCCCAATCAAATAAAAGTTACCAGTTATACCAACCTTTCCTCCACCAGGTATAGTCACTAAACAATTTGAAGCATATTCTTCTAAATTTGATTTTATCTTTAACATTGTTCATATTATTAATGTTATTTTATTTATTGTTGGCTGCGTTGGGTCTTCGTTGCTGTGTGTGGGCTTTCTCTGGTTGTGGCGAGCAGGGGCTACTCTTTGTTGCGGTGCACGGGTTTCTTATTGTGGTGGCTTCTCTTGTTGCAGAGCACGGGCTCTAGGCACGTGGGCTTCAGTAGTGGCACGTGGGCTTAGTAGCTGTGGCTCACAGGCTTAGTTGCTCCGCGGCATGTGGGATCTTCCCGGACCAGGGCTCGAACGCGTGTCTCCTGCATTGGCAGGCAGATTCCCAACCACTGCGCCACCAGGGAAGTCCCAATTAATGTTATTTTAAAATGTAATCATATCATGCCTATTACTATTTACTTAACAATACATTGTAGGACATCTTTGCTATAGATCTGTCTCTGGTTCTATTAGCTACACAGTAGTCAAGTATAATTGTACCAATTTCTTTTTGATGGACATTTGGGTTGTTTCCAAATGTTTTCTGCTGTAAACCATGCTGTAATTATCATTATAAATAGCAGTGTGATTCATTTTAAATTCATCTACTCTGACTTCGAAATATTACAGCTTGGGGACCCTATTTTTTTGTCAACTCCCATCAGCGAAAGCGCCCCTTTACTTCAAAGCAGTGTGCTAATGGAAAGTCTGTTTTGCTTTTTCTTTTTTGTTTCCTTCACAGTAAAACAGCCCTTGTATCAATGAGCTTACAGTCCGTTGTGGTTGGCCAGCATGTAATTAATCAATCATAATTATTACAAATTATGTTATTTGTAAAATGCTAGTCATTACTATGAGCTGATAAACTTATTTGCTCTGGGCTTCCAACAGATTGCAGGGAGATGGGTTGATAATCAAGAATGTGAAACAAAGTGTATATAAAATGGTAGCAAGAAGCTATTTATTGGTGGGCTTGTGCCAAAACAAATATCTCATTCCCTAGGCAAAAATACATATTTTAACAAGGGGAACAGAAAGAAAAAAAAAGGATGTTATATCCTATTGGGTATCCTGGCATTCTCAGTATGCTGTCTTGTTTCATTATTCGTGTGCTGGCAGCATCAGCTTCAAGGAAGTGATGATTTAAAAAACTTCTGTAAGCCTAACTTTCAAAACATGAAGAGGTGATAAACCTTTACAAGATCACTAAATTTCGCTAGACCTGTTCTCCTATATTTGACTAGACATGTGATTAAAAGAGATTACATATAGTTCATCATTAAGTGGGAAAATGTTAAGCTTTATTAATAATCTAAAAATGTAAATTATAGTAAGGCTAAGTATTGTAGTTATTACAAATACCTTTTGACACATCAATTCCACTTGTAGAAATTTATCCCAATCAAATAATTTTGGGTACATCACCACTGTTTCTTGAACTTTTTCATCCCAGACAGAAACTCTGTACCCATTAAGCACTAACTCTCCATTCCCCACCCTTTGCCCAGCCCCTGGTAACCTCTCATCTACTTCTGTGTCTATGAATTTGCTGTTCAAGATATTTCATGCGAGTAGAATCATATAATATCCATCCTTTTGTGTCTGTCTTATTTCAGTTAGCATAATATTTTCAAGGCTCATCCATGGGATGTCATGTACCAAAACTTCGTTTCTTTTTATGGCTGAATAATATTCCTTTTTATGTATAAACCATATTTTGTTCATCTGTTGATGGACACAGGCTGTTTCCACGTTTTGGCTATGAATAATACTGCTGTGAACATTGGTGCACAAGTATCTGAGTCCTTGTTTTCAGTTCTTTTGGATGTATGCATATGGTAATAATATGTTTAACTTTTTTTTTTTTTTTTTTTTTTGGCCACACCGTGTGGCATGTGGGATCTTAATTCCTGGACTGAAGATTGAACCCGTGCCCCCTGCAGTGGAAGTGTGGAGTCTTAACCACTGGACCTCCAGGGAAGTCCCTATGTTTAACTTTTTGAGGACCCAGCAAAGTGTCCTCCATAGCAGCTGCACTATTTTGTATTTCTACCGCCAATGTAAGGGGGTTCAAATGTCTTCACATCTTTGCCGACACTTATTTTCCATTTTTAAAAAATTATAGCCATTCTGGTTTTGGTTTACATTTACCTAATGACTAATAGTGTTGAGCATTTTTTCAAGTGCTTTTTGGCCATTTGTATGTCTTCTCTGGGCAAATATCTATTCAAATCCTTTGCCTATTTTTAAATTGGGTTGTTTTTTATGTTGTTGAGTTGTAGGAGTTCTTTCTATATTTTAGACATTAGCATTAGGAATAAATTGAGGGGAGATCTAAGAAATTAAATAATTAGAAACAGCCTTTAGGTCACATATATGTGATGTCCCATCCCATCCACCTTGTGATCTTTGCCAGTGCCCTTATTGGCATTAATACCTCATAATAACCTTCCTTTTCTTGCCATCCTAAAAATATCCCAGGAGCAGCCAAACTGTCCTACATCAATACCAACCAGCTCATGGTGAACTTGGAGAATTATCCAATCCAAAATTCACAGTCTCCTTTATTTACTATTTTTCCATTAATTTTGTTTGTCATTTACACTCACAATTTAGTTAATTTTACCCCCCAAAACTTTTCTCTTTTATGTATGTGTACATAATTCACTCTTTCCCAAGACTCTCATAAACACCTCAAGTAACTGTTCAATCTAGTCTCGTCCATTTTTAGATCCTCCTCTTTTTGGGGAGGAGGATTTTTTTTTTTAATGTTAAAAGTATTTCAAACATGTAGACTATAACTAACATCTATGAACCTATCTCTCAGAATTAATTTTTTAAAGAAATACAACATTATATAATTGAAGTCTTCTTTATACCCCTTCCCAGTCCCATTCCTTTCTAAGATCCATCTACTCTTCTGAAGTTGGTGTGTATCCCTTCCCTTCCAATTTGTACTCTTATTATATGTGTTCTTCTACAACTAATATATATAGATCTTGTGTTGACATTTGCATAAATTTCAATATACCATACATACAGTTCTTCAACTTGGTTTTTCTTTCATTATGTTTTTGAGACTTCTACATGAAAAATTTAAATCAAATGGTATGGCATTTGATTTAAACTATCGTGTGGCAGGGACTTCCCTGATGGTCCAGTGTTTCAGACTGTGCTTCTAGTGCAGGGGGCACAGGTTCGATCCCTGGTTGGGGAACTAAGATCCTATGTGCCGTGCAGCACAGTCAAAATATAAAAAATAAAATAAAATAATGAAATAAAAAAATAAACTATGGTATGGCATTTACATCAGATGATTATACCATAGTTATTTTTTTCCCTGTTGATGGATATTTAAGTTGTTTCTCATTTTTTACCGTAACAAACAATGCCTTAATGAATATTCATGTGGCCATGTGGGAGTCATGCGGTATGCACATCCCCAATGTCACTAGATAATGCTAAATTATGCTGATAAAATGGTTATAGTAATATTTCCTTTTTACTTTATTTCTGAGCAAAAATATGGCATTGACTGCTAAGCATTGTTATAATGGAAAAGATACTGGATGAAAATTAGGATGGAATTTCAGCTCCAGAACTAATTGGTTGGGTAACTTATATTAAGTTATTCCATCTGGGTCTGTTTCTCCACCTCCAAAGTAAGGTCAAACTGAATGTGATCTCTGAAGTCTTTTCTAACCTTGGTGTTCTGTGATTTTAGTGCTAATGATAAATTGTGTGTTGAGAGATAAAAGAGCTATACACTTTTTAATGAAATTAGATCTAATACAGGACTAATGTCAGTAGTCCCTAAAGTCTTTAAGTAATCCAAAAGTTCAATTTAAAATAGTCTCGTCTCCATTTACTATATCATTTTTATGCACTCTATCTTAGTTCAAGATATAGTTTTAAAAGTATTACTCAATTGAATGTTTTCTGATTTGCATAATTACTTGTATTTCAACAGTACTTTTAAAGATATTTTGAAATGCAAAATAAGGTATTAGATTTGCATTGTGGTTAATAAACTCTGTGAACTAACCTAAATTTCTTATGAAACATTGATTTGTGGATAAAAACAGATACTTAACTTGGAAGTGAACATTTGGAACCCAACACTTTTGCAAGCTGGAGACTTCCTGTAATGTTAATTTCAGGAAATCCTAGGCAAATATACAGTTATAACTCTAGAAGATATATGGATGGTGTGTTCTGTTATGGAAATTAAAATGTCACTGCTAAAAGATTTGCATTTTGTGGTCTTGGAAGAGCCTAGAACTTCTGTCTTAGGCTTCGTTTTCTCCACTAGCAGTACCATTCATTTTACTACTTCTGGAGAAAGGCAGACAAGATTAAAGTCATGGAGTGGAGAAAACTTTAACAAATAACTTTGCGAAAGGGCAAAGAGAACTTCAAGGGCAATGGTGGTAAATAACTTCTTGGACTGAGTCACCAAATTAGATGAGCCGTAATTATCTATTCCAGTTTGAATTCTTCATAAGAAGTGGTCTTTGTTTTCCTTTAATGTAAAATGGTGGGTTTTCATTTCTCTAAATATTTGGCCTCAGATTACTGACAAATGACAGTTTAGTCATTTATCTTGTGTAAAAAATTACCATTAAAGTATCTAATATGGGCTTCCCTGGTGGTGCAGTGGTTGAGAGTTCGCCTGCCGATGCAGGGGACACGGGTTCGTGCCCCGGTCCGGGAAGATCCCACATACCGCGGAGCCTGCTTGTCCGGAGCCTGTGCTGTGCGACGAGAGAGGCCACAACAGTGAAAGGCCCGCGTACAGCAAAAAAAAAAAAAAAAAAAAAAAAGTATCTAATACAACCTTGTAAAGGGGTTGCTATTGACAATGATCTTAGATGTCCCAGTTATGAAATGGCCTTACTTTCTTTGTAATACAGCTGAAAACACCTTCTACTTCAGAAAGTGTCATAGATAAGATGGAAGCTGTGTCAGAACATACTGCCTGACCTTTCTACTGGGATCCAGCATTTCCCGTAGGTGGTTGGCTATCTATTATATATGAGTTTTAAACTGTCACTTTTAAAAGATGTCATTTTGTTTGCTTTTAACTCTTTAATTAATAGCTGTTTAGCACCCTTTCTTCATTTTCCCCCTCTTTAATGATAAGGATTTTTTTTTTTTTTGGTCAGTTTCATTTTCACTCTGATTTTTAATACAAGACTCAGCAGAATAGAGCCTCAGCAGATAAGTGCTTTTGATTGATGGAATTCACATCTGCTGTGTTTCCCAAATGTATTTTCCCCCCAATCTTTCAGCACTCTTATCGTGATTTTGTTGTGCTAGATCATGATACTACAGGCCTCTGTTTCAGATCGGTGTTATTCAGTAGCCAAAAATAATGTAAGAGTGCAAGGCTGTGACTAAAGAGACAAACAAAAAATTCATAGTAGAAGTGATACTCTTCTGTTTCTGTTGATTGAATATGCAACTTTGGGCAATTAGTTTCCTTTAGCTTTGTTTTCATTCCTTCATTTGTAAAATGAAGCTAACAGAAGCTGTCTTACGGATATTGTAAATAATTCAATTATAAAACATTTGTAAGTTGTGATGTCTGTTGAATTGGATGTTAGTAATAAACCTATAATAAATAAATAATTTTAAGAAACTATTCTCTGACAACTATCCACTTCCCTACCCCAAGAAAAATATCTCACTTTATTGCAATTGTTCAAGACATGACTGGTTAACAGCAGAAACTTAACACAACATTGTAAATCAACTATACTCCAGTATAAATGTATTTATTTCATTATTATTATTTTTTAACATCTTTATTGGAGTATAATTGCTTTACAGTGGTGTGTTAGATTCTGCTTTATAACAAAGTGGATCAGCTATACGTATACATATATCCCCATATCTCTTCCCTCTTGCGTTTCCCTCCCACCTTCCCTATCCCACCCCTCTAGGTGGTCACAAAGCACTGAGCGGATCTCTCTGTGCTATGCGGCTGCTTCCCTAGTATAAATTTTAAAAAGAAAAAGAAAAAAATATACATGACTGGTTATAGATTGTAGAAACATGGGTAACTAATATAATTGAAAATTGTGGCATTGTTGCTTATTTTAAAAATCACAATTGCTTATATAATTTAACCGTATTTCTTCTATGAACTTTTAACTAGTCTTAATAAATGTTAAATTATAAATTAAGGGGCTTCCCTGGTGGCGCAGTGGTTGAGAGTCCTCCTGCCGATTCAGGGGACACAGGTTCGTGCCCCGGTCCGGGAAGATCCCACATGCCGCAGGGCGGCTGGGCCCGTAAGCCATGGCCGCAGAGCCTCCGCGTCCGCAGCCTGTGCTCCGCAACAGGAGAGGCCACAGCAGTGAGAGGCCCGCGTACCGCAAAAAAAAAAAAAAAAAATTATAAATTAAGGTAGTAGATTTTCTTAAAAATTTTAATCCTTAATGCTAAGGAATCACTTAGGTTTTACAGTTTTATTCAACTCTTAAGTAAATAAGTATTACTTATTTTACTTAATTTTCTATAGCTATAATGTTTGTCTAAGGTTTCTTTTATGAAATAAGTAATACACACGTGAAAAACTATTTTGATGATGAATGTTAATTCTTAAACCAGTAATTCAAGTGGAAGAATATTGGATTTATGGTAGTCTTTAGGTTGCAAATATTCTTAGACTTATTCTTGGGCCTTTTTGCCTGAATGCCTGAAGAATTTTTTTCTTTTAATCTTTGGAATTTAGTAGCTTAATTAAGACACGTTTCAGTGTTTATTCTATGATCATTTTCTCTGGGATACTGTGGATGCTTTCAATCTGTATGTAGCTTTAAGTCTTATTCCTAGAAAGTTTCTTTTTAATTATCTCAATTTAAAATTTTTATTATATTTCCATTCTCTTCCAGGATACTGATTATGAATATGTTCATCTTTAAAATCTCTAATTTTCTCTCATTTTTAAAACTTTGTTCAGGGCCCTTTGGTTAATTTTCTCAGTTCTATATCATGCTTTCTTCAGCATTACAAGTTCTTAGTCCTGCTTCCAGTGCAGGCTGCATTTCGGTAGTGGTTTTATTTTATTCCCACATCTCTCTTGACTTCTGCCAATTCATCTTTCATTCCCTTTTTGGCTTAACTCTTATATCCCTGCTATGAGCTCCTGTTTTATACAGCAGTTATTTCATTGAGTTCCTTTTTTTTTTTAATTCATTGGCAGTATGTTCTGATACAGCTTCCATCTTATCTATGACACTTTTTGAAGAGAGTTCTTCACCTGACACTTCTTTTCCCTATTTCTTTATGTTTTGTTTTTATAATATTTTTACAGAGATTTGATGCTGTTTCCTTCTTATTATTCATCTCTAAATGAGATGAATTCTCCTTAGTCTTGTGACATTCCTACAGGGGATGGCACAAGACCATGTTTTTAATCTAGCGCTAGTAAGAGTTTTCGCTACTTAATGATGAAGATCCTTTTAACAAACTTATTTATGAATTATTTTAGCCTTCACTTTTACTGAGACAAATATCATTATAACAAACTTATTTGTGAGTTCTTTTAGCTCCTACTTTTACTGAGACAACTGATTTGCAATTTTATTGCTTTAATTTTGAAGGAAAGGCCAATACAGACCTTTTCTGGACAGAGTTCATTAATTGTACATTGGAAAAAAAAAAACCCTGGGGAATTCCCTGGCAGTCCAGTGGTTAGGTCTCTGCACTTTTACTGCCGAGGGCCCGGGTTCGATACCTGGTTGGGGAACTAAGATCCCACAAGCTGTGTGGTGTGGCCATGAAATAAAAAAAATTAAAAAATTTTAAAAACCTGCATGAATATCCACAAAACATTTATAAGAAAAAGTAGCACTATAGGCAATCTGTGAATATCTACACAAATTCTGTAGATATAGCCAGTAGCTATTATTTACAGATTTACTGAGGAAATAATGTAGTTGTAAAATGTCTTATGAATGTGATTAGTTTTCCAACTGCCCTAAAACTCTAAAATTCAGAACATATTAAGGTTATCTTCACTAAATGACTTACATATTTTTGACTTCTTTCTGTCCTATACTTTAAATCCTTCCTCCATGCTCTCTCCTAAACTAGGAGAAAAGAGCTACCAACATCACCAAGCATATGTGGTAAACCTATTTATATGACTAGTAACAATATGATAGAAGGATGATTATAAACATTTAACAGATTATATCAAATAGATATTATATATTAAATAGACAAATAATAGAAATCTTCTCAAGCAAAATATGGATAATTTTCCCTTTAAAACATTTTAAAACCATGTAATATACAAAGAAGGGAATGAAAAAGTTTCAGGGACTAAATTTGTGAGCTCAATTAATTACACCCAAATATCATAAAGAAGTGGATCATAGACTTTTTCTACGGTGTCCACTTTTTCCCAGAGCCATTGTTGGGTAGCCCTCTTGCCATGTAGAAATATTGGTGTACCAGAAAATGTGAGAAACTGGGAATCAAATGCCACTCATAAAAAAGTCAGAATAATCATTACATCTTCCCATCTTACCAGGATGTTAAAATAATTGAATGTGATTAGGTATGTGAAAGAAAGCACTTTATCCATATGTAAGCTTTAATGTTCTTATTAAATGTAAAAAGAGACCAAACTTAATTCTAGCAGCCTTTTTCAAGCAGCTATTGAGGACAAGTACCAGCATCTACCTTGTAGTGCCAAACCCTTTTTTACTCTGACCAGTGAAGATGGTAACAAGTCTTAAAACTACTCATTGGAGCAGTATGCAGCCTAACATTTATAGTGTCTGAGTAATAAAATACCATTTCCTTGAGTGGAGTTAAGCATTTAGAAATCTTTTAGGAAAGACTCTCTGAACTTCACTAAGAATTCAGGGAGGAAACCATTACTTCTAGCTAGTTGTGGGACTCTTCTATCAAGTGCTTGGAAATTTGTCTAACAGGAGGAGGAAGGAAGGGGTAGGTAGAATTGCTCTCCTAGACCCTGTGAAAACACACATATACATATACACTCTCACTGCTACGTGATAACTAAATGTAACAGTTCCTGTTTCCTATTGTGGTTCTGTTTCATTCCTGTTTAGAGCAAAGACAGCATGGCCAAGAGCTAACTAAATGTGACTAGTCTGAGGAGAAGGTATATGACAGAGATGGCATTGGTGGCAATACCTCCATCCCTCAGAGGTTAAGCCAATAAAAACAGTTGAATTACCATAGGAGCCTAGGGTCAGAGTTAGACTACTGGTTAGATTTTTAGATCTTAACTTTTTGCTTCTCAAGTGATTTCAAAGAGAGAGTATGAGGCCACCAATGGTGGTGGGGAGGGAGGGGCTAGTGGAAGGTTGATTTATAAAGTGGTAGAACAGTGCTGAAACCTCAGTACTTCTTGCACAATTAGTCAAGAGATGTGTCAACAGTGCCTGAGGCAGCAGTGATACAAGCTTTATAGTTTAGTTATGAGAATCAGTATTATTCATTTTCAACATAATTACCAGTGTTTTTTGAACTCTCTAGAACTGTGCTGTCCAACTGGTTGCTGCTAGGCAGGTAGCTATTTAAATTACAATGTAATTAAAATTTAACAGAATTGCAGATTCAGTTCCCCAGTCACACTAGCTGCATTTCAAGTGCTCAATAGCCACATGTGGTTAGTGGCTGCTATATTGGACAGTGCAAATGTAGACTGTTTCCATCATCATGAAACATTCTAATTGAAAGTGCTGATCTAGAACAAACTCTCAGAGCAAAAGTTTAATGTTAAATATATATAGTTTACAATCAAATGATTGAGGCCCAAAGTATAGTATGTAAAATAATTGCCTTTTAAAGATGGAACCTACCATTGTGGCTTAATTATTCTAGGCATAAATAATATTTCTAAAATGAACATTAGTGTCCACTAAATAAAAGGACAAATCCATGTTAATTTTAGACTCAAGGACTTTAGGGAAACGTGTGGATTTAAAAAAGGAGAAGAAGAATAAAAATTTCATTCCATTCACAATACTTAAAGATAAAATAAGTCAAGATGAAAATTTTAGGCACAGTATTGATATAATGAAAGTTATTGGTAAATAAAGGATAGAACATGAAAAATCTGATTCAAACCATGACATAGGATCCTTTACACATTCTTTTTTATTTTATGAAAATATGATGTTCTCTTTATAGAGAACATAAAATTACTTAAAAGTGATTTCTATGTCAAAATTTGAATATCAAAGAAGACTGATCAAATCCTTAGTTCTAATATAGTATTGAATGTTATTAATATATCCAGAGCAGGAGGGGAGAATAACTGAATTATGGGCAATTGAGCCCATTTTTTGACATATAGGATAGTAAAAATTTAACACTTAAATACTTCATACTTTATATATATGCTCCACACAAACTATCACATTGAATTATTTCATTTATTAGTAGTAATGGATGGAATTTATTGAATGCTTATTCTGTGCCAGCCACCTTGTTGAACACTTTATATGCACTGTCTTATTTAATCTTCACAATATACAGTCCTATGGGTTAGATATGTTTATTATGTCCATTTTACAGATGAGGAAACTGAACTTTGGAGAGTTTTGAAACTTGCCCATGATCATATGGCTAGTTAGGGATAGATCTGGGACTTGAATGCAGTTCTGGTTTTGTGTTTTTATTTATTTATTTATTTATTTATTTATTTATTTATTTATGGCTGTGTTGGGTCTTCGTTTCTGTGCGAGGGCTTTCTCTAGTTGTGGCAAGCGGGGGTCACTCTTCATCGCGGTGCGCGGGCCTCTCACTGTCGCGGCCTCTCTTGCTGCGGAGCACAGGCTCCAGACGCGCAGAGCTCAGTATTTGTAGCTCACGGGCCCAGCTGCTCTGTGGCACGTGGGATCTTCCCAGACCAGGGCTTGAACCCGTGTCCCCTGCATTGGCAGGCAGACTCTCAACCACTGCGCCACCAGGGAAGCCCGGGTCTTCATTTCTGTGCGAGGGCTTTCTCTAGTTGTGGCAAGTGGGGGCCACTTATCATCGCGGTGCGTGGGCCTCTCACTATCGCGGCTTCTCTTGTTGCGGAGCACAGGCTGCAGACACGCAGGCTCAGTAATTGTGGCTCACGGGCCTAGTTGCTCCGCGGCAGGTGGGATCTTCCCAGGCCAGGGCTCAAACCCATGTCCCCTGTATTGGCAGGCAGATTCTCAACCACTGCGCCACCAGGGAAGCCCTGCAGTTCTGTTTTAATCAAAACCCCATGCCCTTAATTGTGGTTGCCTTTCCAAGTAGCAGGCTGAAGACCATATTAATAAATAGCAGAGTAGGATTTAAATATATCCCTTTCTAACTCTAGGTGTCATGTTCTTTCTAGTTTGCCATATGCCTCTTATATCAACTGTAAATGAGGAAGAAATGGCCATAATTTTATATTGAATGGAAATTCTTGAAGTCCTTAGGCCCAATCAGTTTTCCTAAATTTGTTACACATCAAGATTTGAGAATGCTGTCTGAACAAATTACTAAAAATGCCACAGATTAAAACAAACTGAAATACAGGTTGTACTCATGTGACTTTAAAAAATCAAAAGCCTTAAAGCAATAGAAATGATATTTATCAGAGGCTAATTTTCACATTGTCTTAATTTCCAGTTACATTCATTGTTTTTAGAGAACATTGCAACCTTACAAACTTGTTAAAGAATACTTAGGGAGTTCCTTATTTGTAATCATAAATTATGGTAATTTTTCTAAACCAGGTTATGAAGAAATAATCAAATATCATCCCAAGAAGTCTAGGAACAGGCAATCAGTAATTGAAGACCAAGTGGTGAAAGCCTCTTTTTGGTTAAAATACTCTGTAGTTAGCCTAGTCCAAACAGTCCCTGTCTATTCTGAGACCTTTGAGGGTTCAAGTACTCAATCTGAGAAATCTCACCAAATGTGAAGTATCTGGAGAATAAAAATAAGAGAGAAGTTCTCTTCAGTTGTCTATAGTGGAATTTCCCTCTAAGTGAATGAAATGTAATTCAGCCCGTTGAATCACTGAACTATTTTATTGCATTGGAACTCATAAAATAATTCTGTTTGAAAAACACTGCTTGCCATTTCAACAACTTAAAACCATAGTCTATTCAATCACTTGATAACAAAGTAGTGTGGAGAATGACTTCGCTGAAACGGTGCCAAACTCTTTCCAGCAAAGTGGCATTGGCGTGAGGCAGCAAAAGGAAAGGGAAGGACCAGGAATGTAAAGAAGAGTTAACTAGACTTTATTTACTAGCTAGCATTTAAAATATGAGAGCAATAAGGAAATAATTAAAAATAATATGTGGAGCCATCTTCCAGAAAGTTACAGTCTAATTGAGAAAAACCAATTCATATGGAATAATATGAGATTTGCAAAGTAACATTAACACAGGAAAAATGGAACATAGTCCATGCAAAAGAAACTTTTTACAACATTGTTTTTGTTATGATGGAATTGATTGATTTATTCAGTTTTTCATCAACTATATTTTGCATACTGTCTGTCCAACATTGTTTCAGCCATTGAAGATGCAATAGTGAACAAAACAGACTAAGAAAACCAGCCCTAAGAAGTTTACATTCTAGAAGGGGGAGACAGAACACATAAAAATTAAGCACATAGTGTATTAGAAGGTGATGAATGCTATGGAGTATAAAAGCAGAGAAGATGGACAATGGGGGAGGTTACAATTTTAAAAGTGGTTAGGGTTTATAATATATCTTTTATTAAAATCATATTAGTCTGTAGGAGCCAAAGTTGAAACAGGGCCAAGCTCTTCTCTCTAGTGAAGGAATAAGTGGAAGGAAGTAAATGAAAGAATGGAAATGGCATCAGGTACTTCACTTATCCCTTTTCTGGTCCTGGATCTGTCCTTCTGTTTGGGTAAGTGTTTAGAAGTACATTTGGTGTTTTGGTAGGGTCCACTGGCCCTTGAGATAAAATGGGGTGAGGTGTGCGGTGCTGAAGATATTCTCACTGATAGTAGAGCACAGTTCCACTCACCTTCCCCTGAGATCTTGGCACACGTTGTATGTGGTTACGAAGAATACTTTTACTGAATAGTATTTGGAATAATGAGATTTTCACTTGTAGAAAAATATTTTTCTCTATCTTAAAATCTCAAGAAGTCATCATAGTTAAGAAAAGTCTCTGTCTCTTCCATGTCTCTTTATCAAACCAAGTCTACCAAAGTATTGAATAGTTGTTCATTCATTGAGTAACTAATTTGTGCAGAAAATGTTTTCTTTTTCAAGTGTATCTGAGTATTTCCTTGTCACAATTAAAAAAATGCCTAAGAGATACGGGAACATATGTATATGTATAACTGATTCACTTTGTTATAAAGCAGAAACTAACACACCATTGTAAAGCAATTATACTCCAATAAAGATGTTAAAAAAAAAAAAAGTCTAAGTATTAGCTGTCTTTGTCTCTTCCTTTCCACTGACCTCTTCTCTCTTTTTTTCAAGCAAGCACAAGTCTCTATTCATCCACAAAAACCAGTACTACTCTCCTGTTTTACCCTAGTGTGCCTGTAAACCACCTAACCCCACCCCTGCCCCCCACGCCCCACCCCAGCCTACATTTCCTTCCCTTTTTCTCTTCCCATCCCAACCCCATTCTGGCAAACCGAAACGATTTTCTCAAAGATCACCAATAATTTCCATTTTGCCAATGTTAATCATCTTTTGTAAGTCTTTATTTAACTTGTCCACCTGATCTCTTTGGAAAATCTCCCACATTGTATTATATCCCTTAAGTGAGATAAATGAAAGCATATCATAATGTCCAACACAAGAAAGTACTCAACAAATGTTGGTTGAATTTGAACTGAATATGACTTTATCCTCTCTGGGTTCTATTCCAGCTCAATGCCTTAAATATTGTAGATACTTGATACACTTTGGTTTGTTTTATGTACGAATGAATGCATGAACCTGTCACTTCTTCTCTGCCTCCTTTCATGGTCCTACCTCTTTCTGACCTCAAACATATGCTTAAGAACATATATATTAGTCATCGTGCTAATTCATTATGCTATTTATTTCTCACAAACACTTGATATGGTAGTTATTTTTCTTTTACAGGTGAGGAAAATGAGACTTAGAACTCTTCAGTGACTTAGCAGGTTCACATATTTAGCTAGTACATGGTAGAACCACCAGTTAAAGTAATTGAGCTTGTTCTAGAGGACTCAAATATTGGTTCTGTGCGCATTTACACTCTTCTCTCCCTTGTAGAGTCCATCCATGATTTCAGTTGGCAGTTCTATGCTAGTGACACCAAAATCAACACTTTAAGAATTGACATTGTGGGGAGGGATAAATTAGGAGTCTGGGATTAACAGATGCACAGTACTGTATATAAAATAGACAACAAGGACCTACTGTACAGCACAGGGAATTATGTTCAATGTCTTGTAATAACCTATAATGGAAAAGAATCTGGAAAAGTATATATGTGTGTGTGTGTGTGTTTTATATATATAAAACAATCACTTTGTTGTATACCTGAAACATTGTAAATCAACTATACTTCAATTTAAAAAAAAATTGACATTGTATCCCATTTCTCCAACTGCCTCCTCTGAGCTATCTTGCTCTCATGTTGAACTCAACCTATTTTAAACAAACCTCATCAGTATTACCTCAGGATGTACTCCCTATTAGTGATTTAGTTGTGACAGTTTCATCATCCTAATCACTCAGACTTGAAACCATCTTTAACTTTTTTCTTTTCCATTTCCTTGTCTTAACTCACATCAGCTGATACAGTATTATCCCCAAGGGATACACAAATACATGCCTAATCCCACACAAGTCTACCACAGGTAGAAAAGTCAATCGGAGGTGTGTCTTTATTACTTCCCTTTAGTTAATAACTTACTTATTGTCCCCTGTCCTTTTAGAAACATACTGTGAAAAAATTAATGAGAGCTGTTGGAAATTTTATATTTATTTGAAACTATTTTTCCAGAATTATACATACGGGCTACATGAAAAATACTGCTAACTTACTAATTCTTCCTGCAGATGAGGGAGATTTTGTTTTTATTAGGTACTAGTATTCAGAGCCTCCAGCAGACATCCCCTCAGGTTGCACTGAGCGAAACTGGAGCACATGTTTACCCCTAGATCAGTCACTGGCAATGACAATTAAAAAATTACTACAACTAGCTTACACCTATTAAGGCTTATCCTGTATCATCACAGGGCAGAAAATTGTTCTGTCAGCAGAATAATGGGAAGAAATAGCTGTTAGGCAGGTAACCAACAGCACTCTTTCTTCATTTTGGATTTATCCAGTACAAAGCACCCGCATCTTAAGCACACCATGTCTCTGGAAATAAATAATGTGATTATCTTCTTTAAGAATGGACTACTGGGGCTTCCCTGGTGGCTCAGTGGTTGAGAGTCCGCCTGCCGATGCAGGGGACACGGGTTCGTGCCCTGGTCCGGGAAGATCCCACATGCTGCGGAGCGGTTGGGCCCGTGAGCCATAGCCGCTGGGCCTGCACGTCCAGTGCCTGTGCTCCACAACGGGAGAGGCCACAACAGTGAGAGGCCCGCGTACCGCAAAAAAAAAAAAAAAAAAGAATGGACTACAACACAGAATATTTAATGTAAGAGGTACTTTGAGGAGTTAGAAAGGTGTCCCCTGTTTCTTTTTTTTTTTTTTTGGTATGCGGGCCTCTCACTGTTGTGGCCTCTCCCGTTGTGGAGCACAGGCACTGGACGTGCAGGCCCAGCGGCTATGGCTCACGGGCCCAACCGCTCCGCAGCATGTGGGATCTTCCCGGACCAGGGCACGAACCCATGTCCCCTGCATCGGCAGGCGGACTCTCAACCACTGAGCCACCAGGGAAACCCTCCCCTGTTTCTTTAATAACATACTGTTTATAGGACTATCTGTATACATAGAGAAGTGCCATTTATTTATTAATAAATTTATTTATTTATTTTTGGCTACTTTGGGTCTTCGTTGCTGTGCAGGGGCTTTCTCTAGTTGCGGCAAGCGGCTGCTACTCTGTTGCAGTGCATGGGCTTCTTATTGATGGCTTCCCTTGTTGCGGAGCACGGGCTCTAAGCGCGTGGGCTTCAGTAGTTGTGGCACGTGGGCTTCAGTAGTTATGGCTTGCCGCAAGCTCTAGAGCGCAGGCTCAGTAGTTGTGGTGCACGGGCTTAGTTGCTCCACGGCATGTGAGATCTTCCCGGACCAGGGCTCGAACGTGTGTCCCCTGCATTGGCAGGCAGATTCTTAACCACTGGGCCACCAGGGAAGCCCCTGCCATTTATTTTTATTAGCAATAATAGCTAATAAATTTATTACATGGGATTTGATGTGTGACAGCCTTCTACCTGAAATATCTCATGTAATCCTTATAACATCCTATAAGTTTCGGATATTTTTATTACCCCTATTAACCCACGAGAAATGAGGCTTAGAGAAGTTCAGTTACTTGACCATACTGTAAGTCAGAGGTGGAAGCGCGATTCAAACACAAGTAATCTGGCATCTGAGTTAATATTCTCAACTAGCATTTAAACTGCCTTCAGTAACTGACAGTAGCGATGAGACTGAGCCAAAACCTGCCCTATCACTCATTCCCAAACCTAGGGCTTGACCTAGTTTTTCCTCTTACTAACCTTTTTGCTCTGCCTCCTGACAGGATAGCACCGGTCACTCTAATTTCCTTCCTTGATCTGTGCAGAAAGTCATGCTTTGTTTTGTTTTGTTTCCCCCCCTTAAAGATGAGTGAATAGGGACAGAGAATGACAAAAGACATCTACTAGAAAAGTATCTGAAAGCATACAAATATCCTAAAAGAGAAATTTTGAATTTAAATTTTGTTCATAAGTAATGTAATTCTGTGAAAGTTAAAGGGGGATAGTCTGAGAAGAAAAAATATGTATCATAATATGATCATCTCAAACCTTTCTTATTTTTAATGCACTCTTTCTTGTCATGCTTTGAACTCTGACTTATCCTTACCACAACTTCAGGCTTTAATAACTGCAAATTTAACTGAAAAAAAAATTTTTGCTGAATCACCATTCATGAATTCTTCTAGCTTTGGGGAAGAGTCTAGCTTCAAAGTACAAAGTTGCCTGTGGTGAGAAAGGTCCTTAAAATTTCCACAGAAACACTGAAGCAAAGTTCTTTTATTATTGAGTTCCTTCTGTGTACCTCTTAGGCATTCAGCTAAGTGCTAGGATTTTTTTTTTTTAAGCTTCCATTAGCTATTTTGCTTTGATGTTTTCACCTCTTAGTCACTGTAATCAAGGCTTCCTGATGGTGACATTTGCAGCTACTTGTGGCATCATATTGTCTAACATTTATCAAGCACCAAGGAAACCCAGGCAGATATGAATGAGTAGTAGTGGAGGGGGCACAAAAATATAAAACTGACTAAAACACAAATACTGAAGGAGAACTGGATTTGGTCATTTCTGGCTGTATGAGGGAGGTAAAAAAGAGGTTCCTAAGAAAGGAGAGAGATGAGCAGAGACTGAGGAAATAATTAGACCACGGACACATATAATTGTTTATGAACAGAAACAATAGCAGAATTCAGGAAGAAAAGAGCACTGTGCAAAATATCCTTAAACGTGCTGAAGCTTTTTCAGTGTGTGTGTATTTAATGTGGTAAGATGATTTAGAAAACTTGCTCTGAGTTCATCTTTACTCAGGGTGAGTTTTAGCTTTGTGATCTTTCTTCACTGTGCTTAATTGCTCACCTCTTTGGTACTCAGCCCCCACCGTCCACACACACACACTCAGTTGCTCAGAATTATCTCTTTTATCGCTTGATATTCAGCTCACATTTACTTTCTCAGACTTTTGGAAGTTACCACTCAGACAGATGCAAATGCGGTATTATGCCTGCCAAAGTGCTGAACAGAAAAGAGACTTCTTTTACACCTTCCATCTTTTGAGCTTTTAGTCCTGCTCTTTCAAATCCTTGCTAAATAGTAAATGGGGAGATTGTTATTGTTCAGATGAACACAAGGGTATTCGCATTACTGAGCTGACTGTTTCTAGTCCTAAAGAGATTCATTACAATTTCCTTATCAGCAAAGGAATCGCCTTGATTTCCTTTTGATGATGCTTCCCAGCTGATATTCTAGAACTAGCACAGAAGCAATTCATACCTTCGTGAAATAGCTCTTGCCCAGTAATCCTGCTTGATTTGTACATATTAGGCTTTAATTACAGGGTTAAGGGGATGGATGGAGAAGAAAGCAAAAAATACCCACTGCCCCCAAATTGAGCTCTATCAAATCAGCTTGACTCCCTCAACAGAGACTGGCAGGAATACATTTATATTGCAACTGTTTTTGCCCCTAGTTGTCAGCCACAAAGAATAAAACAATTTAAAAAACAAGAAACAACCGTTAGTAATTTAAACTGAACTCAAATAGAACTCTGTTAATAATAGTTCACAAAATTGTGGGAAACCTTAGGTACCATAGACCTATAAAAAGCATCTTAAAACACATTTTGTGCCTTTTATGATTTGCCATTATGAGCTGTTATCTTTTTTTTTTTTTAAATGGGTACTGTGTTCTGAACCCAAGATAGCTATCAAGGGTTATATGAGTCTGTTAAGTGTTAAGCGTGTTAAATTAAAAGAAGTTTACCTATATGAAGGGAGGAAAAACAGTGCTGAGACAAGTGAATATTCTTCAAAGGTTTTGGAAGATCATTGTTGCCAAACTTGGGTTCACTTGCCTATCATACAGCAAAGCCAATCTACTCACAGCGGGTTGTGGTGAAGGAAAGTACAGCGTTTATTGCAGGGTGTCAAGCAAGGAGAAGGAGCAGCTCACACTCAAAAGACCCAAAGTCCCTGATGGATTTCAGGGAAGGGTTTTTTAAGACAGCCTTAGAGGTGAGGGTTGCAGGGTGCCTGAGCAGCTCGAGCTCAACCAGTCATATTGGTTGGTGGTGAAGTAACAGGGTAATGTTTCAGGAATCTCAATCATCAACCTTCTAGTTCAAACCAGTCTGGTGTCAGTCTGTAGTCACCATCCTTCACTGGGTGGGGGTCTTAGTTTCTGCAGAACAACTCAAAGATACACAGCAGATTGTTATCTGTATCCCTTCAGGAGGAACTAGGAGTGCTGTGACTCTAATGTTCGAATCATTAACTGCTTGAGTCTGTTATTTGGAACTCAGGGAAGGTCTCCAAGACTAAAGACTTTTTTTAATAAAAAAGAAACAGGGGACTTGGAGGGGCTTTTGTATCCAGGAAGGTCCCACAGGGTCCTGCTCAGTTTCATTTTCATGTTTATATATTTGAAGGATTCTATTTTTGGTTTAACTTTTTTGGTATAGTTATCCTTTCAGTTGAATCTTATATAGTCTTTAGCTACTTGGTCTTTTAAAAACTCTAGGACATAAGTTATGTATTTAAAAATTATAGTATTGGTTAATGACCTCCTGAGAGATGGCAAGAATTTAGAAGGGGGGAAATATTTTTTGACTAGTAAAATCGTCCAGATTTTACTACCAAATTAGGGCTCCCTTTCTAACTTTAACACTTCCACGTATACCAATTAAAATGAAATTGTTTGGTGCATTGGAAAGTAGAGAACAATAGAGTTTTAAATAAATGTGGTTTTCCTTTTTTATTTAATTAAGTTTAAATAGTTAATTCTGGTTAAAGGCATTGCCTTAAAAAAAAATCTGGTTTATAAACATGAACTTGAATTTATGGGGGACAAGGGTAAATTAGTAGTAAAAACTTTATGAAAAGCTCCCATCCTCTTTCAGCTGTCTAGCCTGTTCTTTTCCTTTCCAATTAACGTCAATACGCTTTTTTTTTTTTTTTTTTTTTTTTTTTTTTTTGCCCTGCCATGCAGCTTGCTAGATCTTAGTTCCCCAACCAGGGATTGAACCCCGGCCCCCAGCAGTGAAAGCACTGAGTCCTAACCACTGGACTGCCAGGGAATTCCCTCAATACACATTTTTTAATTATAAAAATATAGTGAAAGAAGAGCCTTGTTTACAGTTTCATCTTGTGCTTTGCAATTCAAAGTGTAGTCCATAAACCAGCAGCAGTGCCTGGGAGTTTGTTATAAATACAGAATCCCTGGCCCCAGACCTACTGACATTCAGAATCTGCATTTTAACAAGATACCAAGGTAATGGGTACACATCAGAGTTAGAGAATTACTGATCTAGTGCTTACAATTAGAAGGTGACACCCTCAAGAATAGTTGCTAAACTTCCCTTTTATTTTCAGTGACCTCTGTAAGCATCCAAAAGTAGCATTAATTGGGTTGTTTCAAACTAATATGTCCTCCCCAATTAGTAATTTATTGTTCATAAAAAAGAACAAAATACTAATAACCTGCTGTATAAAAAAATAAATAAAAATTAAATTAAAAAATTTTAAAAAGGGCTTCCCTGGTGGCGCAGTGGTTGGGAGTCTGCCTGCCTATGCAGGGGACGCAGGTTCGTGCCCCAGTCCGGGAAGATCCCACATGCCGCGGAGCGGCTAGGCCCGTGAGCCATGGCCGCTGAGCCTGCGCGTCCAGAGCCTGTGCTCCGCAACGGGGAGAGGCCACAACAGTGAGAGGCCCGTGTACCACAATAAATAAATAAATAAATAAAAACAACTAATACTAAACTTTCTTTGGGTTACTTGTATGGCAATATGTTAATATAAATGTTTCAGACATTACATGAAATTCCTAAAAATCTTATATGTTCTGGTATAATCTTATAAGTCATAATTCTAGTTATTATTTTAAAATGTATATCTCAGAAACAACTAAATTTCTTTGTCAATTGCATTATTATGAACTTGCATCAAATCTTTAACCATGGTCATTTTTAAGTCTTTTGTCATTTACAGACAGTTCTGGGTGTACTCTGATGCTTTTGCAAAAATGTTCCTATAAAAGGGTTTCATCTTCAAGGAATTCATGGAAAAGACTCTGACAAGCACAGGTTTCTGGTAACTGACTATACTGCTGAACTGAATAAATAAGCATTTTCAGAACTCTAATGGAAAACTGATGAATTCATAGAAGTGCTAACAAAAGATCAAGATGAAAAATAATTACATGGGACTGAGTGAACTGATGAGGATGATTATAATTTTTGTGACTTTCCGTTTGAATAAAATAAATAAATAAAAATAAAACTTTCATATTCACTTTTAATTTTAAAATACCTATTTAGGGCTTCCCTGGTGGCACAGTGGTTGAGAGTCCACCTGCCGATGCAGGGGACGCGGGTTCATGCCCCGGTCTGGGAGGATCCCGCATGCTGCGGAGCGGCTGGGCCTGTGAGCCATGGCCACTGGGCCTGCGCGTCTGGAGCCTGTGCTCTGCAACGGGAGAGGCCACAGCAGTGAGAGGCCCGCGTACCGCAAACAAACAAACAAACAACTATTTAGAAAAAAAAAAATGTCATGAAGAACCTAGGGGTAAGATGGGAATAAAGGCACAGACCTACTAGAGAATGGACTTGAGGATATGGGGAGAGGGAAGGGTAACCTGTGACAAAGTGAGAGAGTGGCATGGACATATATACACTACCAAACATAAAATAGATAGCTAGTGGGAAGCAGCCACATAGCACAGGGAGATCAGCTCGGTGCTTTGTGACCACCTAGAGGGGTGGGTTAGGGAGGGTGGGAGGGAGACACAAGAGGGAAGAGATATGGGAACATATGTATATGTATAACTGATTCACTTTGTTATAAAGCAGAAACTAACACACCACTGTAAAGCAATTATACTCCAATAAAGATATTTAAAAAAATACATTCAATATCCTGTGATCCTGATACATTCAATATCCTGTGATAAGCCATAATGGGAAAGAATATGAAAAAAAGAATATCTCTATGTGTATAAGTGAGTCAGTTTGCTGTACAGCAGAGATTGGCATAGCATTGTAAATCAACTACACTTCAATTTTTTAAAAATTGAAGGAAAAAAATTGTAATTTATTGTTCAAAAGAAATTGTGAGAATGCCTTAGAATTTGAGAGACTTTGTAAGGAAGGGTTGAAATATGGAATGACTCCCTGTTTGTGAGAAATACAGTAGTTTGGATTAAAATTAAAAGCACTTTATATTGGGGCATATAACCTGGCATTACCAACTGTGTTATCCATGTTCCTGAATATTATTACATTTTTTATTATACTTTAAACAGTATGCTTTATTTGAATAGACAGTAGTTCTTTTGGGTTCTTAGTAGGATTTTGCAGATAACTTTTTACCATGTAATTGATCCCAGTATAAGAATATAATTTGGGTACCTCCTTTATTCTTTTAACAAATACTTGTCAAATGCCTGTCACATAAGAGAATAACAGCAGTGAATAGGACAGACAGGAGAGTAACAATAAAAATATAAACATATATATAAAATAATTTCAGGTATATTCAGTGTACTTCAGGGCCTCTCTGAAGTGGTAACATTTGAGCAGAGATCTTCAAGTCAAGAAGGAACCAGCTCGGTCAAGCTGTGAGGTATGAAAAAAAGCCAATGGGGCTGAAATGCGGCAAAAAGGAGCAGAGAATGATGTGGAATGCAGTAGGGAAATTAAGGAAGGGCAGATCACATAAAGTTTAACATTATGACATTTGACTAATAGTTGTCATAGTGTGACATCTCTTTATTTAACCAGTGACTGGTATCTGAGGTTTTTAAAACTTATGCTTTAAGCCCTTCACCTTCCATTCTAGTTCTTAGGGCAACTTTTTACCCAGTTCAGTTCTGCTGTGACTGAGGCCAATATCGATCATTTAAATAATTCTTATTAATCATGGGAAAGAAGAAATCTTTTCAGGGGTAGCAAACTCAGGACTGGAGAGATAAGGAAATGTGTAAATCTTTGGAGTGTAAGACCATAGAAGTAATAGAAACTGTGGCATAGGAAACAGTGCCTATCCTACCCAAAGGCAGTCTATTAAATAGGTAGTTGTCTGTTTTCTAAAACAGTGTAGTACTAGCTAAACAGATCAATGGCTTTATTCATTACTCAGTTTTGCTTCCGATATCACAGTTGTTTAAAAATCCATATTCATATATAATGACACAATTTTGCCTATCTATATTAAATTCATTATAGGTGCTCAATAGCTAGATGTAGTAAACTAAATGTGGTTTGAAATATTCATTATTTTTAAAAATTTTAGGTGTAAATACTTGGGCATTTTTTAAAGTTTTAGAATGTATATATAATAATTAAATGTCACATACCTTAAACATGAAGGCAGTAAAAATGTCACCCATTCTATGGAAAAATAAACTGAGGTGCAGAGGTTAAATGGCTGGCCTAAGATGTTATATTGTCAAAGTCAAAATTAAAATGCTATTTAATTAAAGAGAGGTGATTGCCAGTCTCCCAATCCCATTCCTTTTTTTCTTTTTCAAATGCACAGAAGTTATAATTCAGAAAAGGCCCATATACCTTTCACCTAGATTCACCAGATTTTAAGCTTTTGCCATGTTTTCTTTTTATTGTTTTCTCTTCCCTGTTCCCCTGCAGCATCTAACACACACATATTCTCTCAAGCACACGTATATGATCTGGTCATTTGCCAGTATGTCATACCAGGACATTCTAGGAGATGTGAATCAATTGGGACATGAAGATTATGTATTAGCTGCTGCCTACTTTAAGCATATAATGTCCATTCCTCCCATTTTTTAATACTAGAACAGTGATTCCTAATGCTGGAGGTGCAATGTGTTACTCAGAATGGGTGCAGGTGGGCTTCCCTGATGGCGCAGTTGTTGAGAGTCCACCTGCCGATGCAGGGGACATGGGTTCGTGCCCTGGTCCGGGAAGATCCCACATACCGCGGAGCGGCTGGGCCCGTGAGCCATGGCTGCTGAGTCTGTGCTCCACAACGGGAGCGGCCACAACAGTGAGAGACCACGTAACGCAAAAAAAAAGAGGACATGAAATTTTTATGTTTGTCAAAAGTTGGCAAAGATTTTCTCAACAATTGACAAACCGGACTAAAAACTAGAAGACTGGACAGATTTATCCACATTGTCGGCAATTCGTTTATATCCTAGAAAGAGTTTTCTTCCTACATTGTTGAAATAAATTCAAAGAATATTTATTGAGAACCTATTTCAGTCAAGACCCTTGTGCTAGGGGGAAGAAAGCCAAAAGACCATTCCTTTCAAGAAGTTTATAATTGAGAAAGGAAGAAAACACGTATTTTTAAAACTTACACAGAGAAAATGTGGTTAGTTTTATTTTTAAAGTTGTAAATGAGAGGAAAAAAGAAGACTAACTTATAATGAGTATATCTACCAATGGTCAGACACATGGGTTTTCTGGTTTAATCTTCAGGACAGCTCTCTAAAGCAGATTTTTTAATCTTTATTGTCAGATAAGGAAACAGGTTTAAAAGGATTAAGCAACTTGTTGAAAGTTACAAAGCAAGCATATTACAATAGATTACTCTCCTTGCTCCTAATCTAAAGCTACTTTCTTTACTGGTTCACTAGATCCCTTCTTCTCTGGTCTACCCAGGGACATCACTTCAGCAACTCTCCCTTCTCTCCTACAACACCAATTATTCCTCCTCCTGGATCATTCCCATGAGCCTGTGTATCTATTCTTATCTCTTCCATCTTTAAAACAAAACAAAACAAAAAAAACTTCTTTTAACCCCACTCTCCTTCCCAGCTACCTCTTCATTTCTTTACTCTCCTTCTTGTGTACATTTGTCAAGAGTTGTCTGTACTTCCTGCATACAATTCCTTTCCTCCCAGTTGCTCCTAAACCTATCCGGTAAATCTTGTGTCCCTACCAGTCCACCACATTTGCTCTTGTCAGGGTCACCAGTGAGCTCCATTTTGCTATAGGTAAAGGTCCATTGTATTTATTTTTCGCTGCATTGGGTCTTCATTGCTGCACGTGGGCTTTCTCTAGTTGCAGCGAGCAGAGGCTACTCTTTGTTGTGGTGCGCGGACTTCTCATTGCGGTGGCTTCTCGTTGCGGAGCACGGGCTCTAGGCACGTGGGCTTCATTGGTTGTGGCACGAGGGCTCAGTAGTTGTGACTCACAGGCTCTAGAATGCAGGCTCAGTAGTTGTGGTGCACGGGCTTAGTTCCTCCGTGGCATGTAGGATCTTCCTGGACCAGTGCTCGAACCTGTGTCTCCTGCATTGGCAGGCAAATTCTTAACCACTGCGCCACCAGGAAGTCCCTTGACACAGTTTTGACTCCTGCCTTTTTGAAACTTTACACTTGACTTTCAGGATACCACACTCTTCCTTTTATCTCACTGGATGTTCCTTCTCAGTCTCCTTTGTTGGTGTCCTCTTCTCCCCAGTCTCCTAAAGTTGGAGTGTCCCAGAACTTGGACCTTGGTCAGTTTCTTTTCTGTATCCATCTTATGTCTTTGGGGATCTCATCCAGTACCATGGGTTTAATACCACTTACAATATGCTGACAATTCCCAAATTTAAATCTCTAGTCCATACCTCACTTCTGAGCTCCAGATTTATATCCAGCCTAAGCATATGACTCAGTATCTCCATTTGCATGATCAAGATATCAAAAGTCTAATTCCTGATCATCTTCCCCTAGCCTTTTTCTCCTGACCATTCTTCTCAGTTGATAGCAGCTCCATTTTTCCAGTTTGCTCTGACCAAAAACCTTGGATTTATCCTAAATTACTCTTTTTTTCTTACACTCTCAATCCAATCCATCAGCAAATCCTTTATCTGTCATACAACAACATGGATCTCCAAGTCATAATACGACTGAGTGACAAAAAGCCAGATACAAGAGAATATATACAGTATACACTGTATAATTAAATTTATATGAAATTCTAGAAAATGTAAACTAATCTATAGTGCCGGAGAGCAGATCCATTGTTTGCTTGGGTGGCTAGAGTTGGAGGGAGAGACCTTACTGCAGAGGAGCAAAAGGAAATTCTTGAAGATTGGAAATGTTTCCTTGATTGTGGTGATAGTTTCACAAGCATATACATCTGACAAAACTTATCAGATTGTACATTTTCTGTGGCTGCAGTTTATTATGTAAATTATACCTCAACGAAACGTGCACGCGCACACACACACATAAAATCAATTCTCGCCACCTCCATTGTTGTCTCTCTGGTTCAAGCCACCAACATATCTTACCTGGATTATAACTCACCCTTTGCTCACTCTGTTCCAGCCACATAGTCCTCCCTCACACTTCTCCCTTAGGGCCTTTGCACTAGCTGTTCCCTCTGACTAGAAAACTCTTTCCCCAGGTATTGGCACCTCCCTTACCTCCTTCCAAATTTGAGAAGGGTCAGCTATCTTCACCTTCTCAATGAGGTATATCCTCATCACCCTATTTAAAACTGTGGCTTTGACCCCATACCCCTGGCATTCTTGATCCCCATCCTGCTCTATTTTCTTGTTCCAAAGTTCTCATCATTCTTTTAATTTACTAATTTACTTAATCATGTTTATTGTTAAATGTCTGTTTCTCGCCACTAAAATTTAAGCTCCACGGAATAGGAAGCTTTGTTGTATTTCCCCAGGTGCTTAGACCGACACATAGTAGGCACTAAATGAATATTTGTTAAATGAATTAGGAATTAAGTTGAAACTGCAACTCAAGTCACCCTGTCTAAATTCACATATTTAAAAATCACACCATGCTGCTAAAGAGCAGAAGAAGAGAAAGATCACTTCTGTGTGGATGAAAAGATCAAGGAACAACTTACTTTCCACTCAAAGAAACAAATATGCTCACAATAAACTGTTAATATAATATCAGATATAGATGATATATGTTATACTAAGACTACAAGTAAAGTGCCATAGTACTTTGAACTTTAATTGTCAGAGTAAAGAAAAGAGGTGAAATTCAACTGGGTCTTAAAGGAGCAGTAGGATTTTGACTTCTAAAGAAGTGAAAAGATTTTCCCAGCTAAGTAAAAGACTCAAGCAGTGTTGAGACTGTGAAAGTATCCTGAACATTTAAAGAATAACTAGGAATCTAGTAAACCTGGATTGGGCCCATATCTTAGCAGCCTTGAGTACCTTTCTGTGGAGTTTGGATGACTCTGTCAAAGATATTTGAATAGTAAAGTGATTCTGTTATAGCTCTCTATGTTGGGAAAATGACATTTCGGGCCATGTATGGGAGAGGTTAGAAGCAAGAAGATTTATTTAGGAGGTGATTGAATTTACTATAGGTATAATTATTTGCCTATGTGGCTCTTCTCTCCCTCTACATTTTGAACACCTAAAGGATAAAACTTTGCTATGTATTGCTGACTTTCTTATGGATATTAAGTTCAGTTCCTTTTATTCTTTTTCTACCCCTCAAAGTTAATTTAAGAACTTGGAGATATCCCAGGTCAGTTGTTATTAAGACTGTTTACTTTTTAAAAGCATTTTAATATTGATATTCTGTGTTTACTTACATATTATCTAGAATAGATGTAGATTCATATACTTTTGAAAACAGCAGTTCCTGTGAGAGAGAATTCCTGAAACAGTGTAAGGCAACTTTCCGCAGGAGTAAACTGCTCTAACATGTATTCTGTCAGCATTTATGCATGCTTGCCCTTCTGCCAGTGGCAAAGCAAAATTAAAAGTGACTAAGAATGCTGAGTTATTCTTTCAACATTAGAAATTAGGCAAAAGTTTCAAGGTTTAAATACTAATTTTCTAGGTTATTAAGGCATCTCTGAAAGTCCCAGGACAGGATTACCTCCTGCACAGAAGATTTTGGAATACTTAGGCTTCCCTTGTGTGGAATTGGCACGCTCCTTTTCAGTGAACAGAAACTTTCAATAATGACATTTTTGTTTGTTTGTTTTTGTTTTTTTGCGGTACGCGGGCCTGTCACTGCTGTGGTCTCTCGCATTGCGGAGCATAGGCTCCGGACGCGCAGGCTCAGCGGCCATGGCTCACGGGCCCAGCTGCTCCGCAGCATATGGGATCTTCCCGGACCGGGGCACAAACCCGTGTCCCCTGCATCGGCAGGCGGACTCTCGACCACTGCGCCACCAAGGAAACCCGCCTTTTTTTTTTTTTAAGGCACAAAGTAAAAAGAGTTTTAGACAGAAGGACTTAATCTTCTGGTTTGGCCTTGGGTGGAGCAAATCAAAATGATTAAGCAGTTAGTATTCAGGAATATTGTAGGCTAGATGGAATCCTTTATAATTTATCAGGTCATTAATTTCTGAAATCTTTTCATACAGTGATTTAACTGAAAAGTGTACCATAGTGGTTAAGAGAATGGGCTTGAGGTTGGACAGTCTAGATTTGAATCCCAGCTCTACCATGCACTAGCTCTGTGAAGTTGGGTCTCAGATTTTTAATCTGTAAAATGAGATTTATTGTAGTAAGTCTGTCATAGTAGTGTGTTAAGGTTTAAATGAGGTGATGTACAGTGCCCGGCACATAGTGAGCATTGAATAAATGTTGTATGGTCAGGACAATGTTGATTACATTAAACTAGGCCCTGCTAATGAAAGTAACTCTTACTTCTTTCTGTCTTATAATAATATAAAATAAATTCTTGTTGATTTTCTCTTTTCTATTATATTTGTGCTAAGATTAGTTCATTTATGAAAAGCAATAATGAATGAATATTCTAAAAAAACTCAAAGACTGAATGAAGTCCTATAAACCAATATAAGTGAAATTTTAGTCTGTTGACTGAAGGCAGGCCTAAGTAACTGGTTCTAAACTACTTAATGCAAAGATGCCATGTATTATGATTGTCCATGTGGAAGAAATATTGTATAACAGGATTAAATTGTTGTGTGATATGTAATACAGATTTTATTTCACTTAAAAAAAAATAATACATGTAGACTAGCTCCCAGGGGGTTTCTTGATGTTTAAATAGTGTGATATCAAATGCCAGTTCTTTAAGACACCCATTAAAAATAGGTTCTTGGACAAATAAGTTGAGAGTGCTGATAATTCTGAAATTATTGACATTTGGGTACCAGGTAGTTCAATAAAATACATACTGATTTTCAGGGACTTCCCTGGCTGTCGAGGGTTTAAGACTTCACCTTCCAGTGCCAGGGTACCAGTTTGATCCCTGGTCAGGGAGCTAAGATCCCACATGCCTTGCAGCCAAAAAACCAAGACATAAAACAGAAGCAATATTGTAACAAATTCAGTAAAGACTTTAAAAAAAAATGATATCACTTTTAAAAAATACATAGTAAAGTTTCAAAATAAAGGTCAAGTTCATTTTTAAGTAAAGCAACCTGTAGAAATAGTAATTCAAAAAACATGAAGGAGTGATGGTTACCATTTGTTTAACAAAAATATTTGCCATAATATTCCTTAGAATCATAAATGCCTTAGTGTATTTGGTATGTGAATTAGTATAATTCAGCAGCATATACCAGCCATATGCAGTGTACCAACCAGTTTGTTAGGCCCTGGTGGTAGAAATATGATCCTGTTCCCCTAGCATTGTATGGTCCTAATGGAGAAACATTTACCTAAGACAACCTAAATCCGTGTTTATACCCAGTATATGAAAAATGTTTACAGCGCCCTTCTGTGGGAACATAAAGGAAAAAACCCACCCCAGCTTGGGGGAGAGTCAGGAAAGTTTCCCTGAAGAGGTACTGTCTAAGCAGATTCTTGAACAAATTTTAGTTATCTAGGAAGAAGGAGAAGAAAGAGGTTGCCAACAGATGCTGTGAGGTCCTGGATTTACTAAGGACAGGGTTCAAGAGCAGACAAGGAGGACTTCCTGGTGGCACAGTGGTTAAGAATCCGCCTGCGAACTCAGGGGACACGGGCTCAAGCCCTGGTCCAGGAAGATCCTACATGCTGCAGAGCAACTAAGCCCGTGCACCACAACTACTGAAGCTGTGTGCCACAACTACTGAAGCCCACGCGCCTAGAGCCCGTGATCTGCAACAAGAGAAGCCACCACAATGAGAAGCCCATGCACTGCACAGAAGAGTAGCCCCTGCTCGCCATAACTAGAGAAAGCCCGTGCACAGCAGTGAAGACCCAACGCAGCCAAAAATTAATTAATTAATTAAAAAAAAAAAAAAAGAGCAGACAGGGAACAGATCACAGAGGATTTTATTTGCCCTTTATCTACAAGGAGCTTGGATTTTATATCCTATACGTGATGGGATTAAAGGGTTTTAAGCTGGAGAGTGGCATGGTCAGATTTTACTTTCAGGTTGATGATGCAGGCAGTAGGGTCGGGAATGGATTCCATTCATAAACAGCTTTAAAGAATTTTTTAAATCTGGTGGTATATAGAGAACTGATAGGGTTCATTCAGTTTCTAAATTTCAAGTACATCACTCAAGTATGAAGAAATTGCTTTAAATACCTGAACAAGAAAGTACTTGTAATCACTTATATCTTGTGGAATTTATACATTTGAGGTTCATATTCAGAGCAGTATTGTTGAAAGATCAAATAAATGCAGAGAGCTTTTGGAAACAGATTTTAAGTCAAGATTTTACACTTGAGTATATGTACTCTATGTTTTTTAAGTTATTGGGTAGAAACTAATGAAGTAATTGTAAACTTTTTCTTGTAGTTCAGAAAATAATATTTCTACCCAATTCTTTGACTTATCAAGATATATTTTTGAAAGGAAAAGGATTATCAAAGGATTAGTTTCTCTAGCTACCTGAAAACCATTTGAAAATTGTCCAAATCTTAGTCCAAAAATTAAGTAAGGGGGTTATCTTAGTCTGCTCAGGCTGCTATAACAAAGTACTGCAGACTGGGTGCCTAAACAATAGAAATTTATTTTCTCACAGTTCTAGAGTCTGAGAAGTCCAAGATCAAGGTGCCAACCACTTAAGTTTTCTGGTGAGGTCTCTCTTCCTGTTCACCTTCTGGAGTTGTGCTCACATGGCCTTTCCTCCTTACGTGGTGTGAGGTGTATGTTGGGGAGAGAGATCTTTTTCTCCTCCTCTTCTTATAAGACCATCAGTCCTAGATAATGTTCCCCATCCTTATGACTTCATTTAGCCTTAATTACCTCCCAAAGGCCCTATCTTCAAATATAGTCCCAGGAGACATTAGAGTTTCAAAATATGAATTTTGGGGGGGACACAATTCAGTTTATAGAAGAGGCCAAGTAGGCCTTTTTCCGAAGAAGTAAATATAAATTTATGAATACACAATTTAAGGGCTCCCCTGGTGGCACAGTGGTTGAGAGCCCACCTGCCGATGCAGGAGACACGGGTTCGTGCCCCGGTCTGGGAAGACCCCACATGCCGTGGAGTGGCTGGGCCCGTGAGCCATGGCCGCTTGCGCCTCCGGAGCCTGTGCTCCGCAATGGGAGAGGCCACAATAGTGAGAGGCCCGCGTACCGCAAAAAAAAAAAAAAGAATACACAATTTAATTTTGACGTTTTAGGGTCCCTAAATCTGGGGTTTTAGGGTCCCTAAAGCTTAAGGAAAACTTTTATTTTCAGGGCAACAAAGTGGAGACAGGAGAGAAATAGTCCCAAACAAAGAACTTGCTTATAGCTCTGGCATTTTAGAAAAATTGCATGCCAGATAATCCTTCATTAGCTGTAAGAAGGTTTATTTTCAAAGCTCTTGTTTCTGCATGTTCTTTTATCTCCAGTGCCTGGCATTGTAATCCTGTAGTAGGGAGTCAAAAGTTATAAATACAGGGCTCTCACAATGCCTTCATAAGTGGCAGGTAAAATTTGCAGAGACTAAAGGTGTTTATATCTTGGGTTTTTATTTTATTTGAATTTGGAACAATTAAAGTGAAGATTACTGGGAATTTCGGTTATATTGAACTCAGAGCAGTGTGTGTGTGTGTGTGTGTGTGTGTGTGTGTGTGTGTTCTGTTTCTGTTTCGTAGATGAGTTCATTTGTGTCATATTTTAGATTCCACATATAAGTGATATCATACATAATCATAGACTTTCAGAGTTGAATGGAACTTAGAGATTGTCTCAACTAGCCCAAAGACCAGGAAACTGAGGCTTTGGGAAATTAAATAACTTGATTAGGGACTTCCCTGGCAGTCCAGTGGTTAAGATTCTGTGCTTCCACTGCAGGGGGCACGAGTTCCTTCCCTGGTCAGGATCGAACCCGTGCCCTGTGGCACAGCCGAAATATACATATGTGTGTGTGTGTATGTATATATATATATATATATATATATATATATCTTGATTAAAGCTGAAAAGCTATTTAGGGACCAATATGGAATTAGGACCTAAGACTTCTGCCTTCCATTTAGAGTTCTTTCCACTATATGTATCATGATGCTTGCTACCCAACTGGCAAGTTTCTTTGATCAGGAATTCAATCTAGACTGTAATGATACCAAGTCATTACTACTAAACTACTTAGAAACTATTTGAGCCCATCTTAGATCCATTCCAAATCTAAAATTCTGGGCTTCCCTGGTGGCGCAGTGGTTGAGAGTCCACCTGCCGATGCAGGGGACACAGGTTCGTGCCCCGGTCTGGGAAGATCCCACATGCCGCGGAGCGGCTGGGCCCGTGAGCCATGGCCGCTGAGCCTGCGCATCTGCAGCCTGTGCTCCACAATGGGAGAGGCCACAACAGTGAGAGGCCTGCATACCGCAAAAAAAAAAAAAAAAAAAATACCCCTCCCAAATCTAAAATTCTGATTATAAAGAGAACGTAAAAAATATATAAAATATATAGATTAACTTAGCAATTAAAAGTCAGTTGGTTCATTTTATTGTTGTAGTACACATATTTTCTTTTCTCAAAATACATTTCCAAGGACAGAAAGACAAGGGAATATATATATATATATATATATATATATATATATATATAATTGACATGAAGTAAAAGCCAGTTTATATAAAAATTTGGGGTTTTTTTTGTTTTTACTACACTGCACGTCTTGTGGTATCTTAGTTCCCTGACCAAGGATTGAACCCAGGCCCTCAGCAGTGAAAGCACAGAGTCCTGCCCACTGGACCGCCAGGGAATTCCCTGAATTTTATCTCTGCTAGTATTCTTTTCACTATTCATCTCAATTTGTTAGACTCTGGGAAGTCATTTTAACCTTTTGATTATATATAAAATGGAGTGAACATCCTAATTATAGAAATATAATACTGTACTTAGTACTTACCTAGCATTTACTAAGAATTCAACTTTAAAATATTTCCCCAAAATTTTATTCTCAGCCTTTTCCCTGTGCATATTTTGCCTAAGTTACCATAATTCCTTCTTGAGTTCTTATCTACCTTATACAAATAATTCCAGATCTGAATCTTTGGCTCCGTTGTTGCCCCTGAGCTTCAACCTCTATTTCTTTCTACATGCCGTGTATTCGTACCTAGATGCCCATCTAGCACTTAAAAGTCATTTTGGCTGGAATACAGTCACCATCTTTTTACTATTAAACTTGTTCCTTCTGCTGAATTCCCTATTTTTGTTTATAGAACAGTTATCGTCTCTGTCACTTGATCTTAGAGCCTCAGAGCTAACTTTGACTCCCATGTCTTTTTCAGGCTATATAGCCCATCAATTGCTGGTTCTGCGCCATGTTATTACTGTGTTATTCTTGCATCCAGAGGCATGGTACCTGCCTTCTGCTTTCAATTTTATTGCCAACATTCTAGAATAAGATTATCATGCTTTCTTGTTTGGTGGCCCTAACTTGACCTTCCTGCTCTAGTCTCCCATTCCAATTCATTCTTTTAAAAATGTTTTTAGCTTTCTTTTTCTGTTACAAAGTAATATGTATTCAATGGAGAAAATATATAAAATACAGAAAGGTAAAAAGAGAACAAAATGCCTATATTCCCAATACCCAAAGATAATCACTATTAACATTTTGGTCTATATTCTTCCAATTCTTTTTTTCTATGATGTGTGCATAATGTTTTTAAATAAAATGTTTCCATTCTAACCTGTATATTACTGCCAAACAACTAGAGTATTATTTGAAGCCTGATTCTAATATTAAATGATTTCATCATTTACAGTTTAAAAGCTTAAAATCCTTTGCATGGTATTCAAACTCCTGGATAATCTAGACCCATTAAACTCTTCCAGCTTTGTTTCCAAAGGATCCCATCCCAGATCTGCAGAACAACCACTTAAGTTACTTGCCATTACATGCTGCAAACTCCAATCATTTGCTCACACTGTTTCCTATAAAATCTCTCCCTGTTCTTTACAGAGCAATCCAAATGCTGTTTCTACCATGAAGTCATCAGTCACCTGCCCATTCCCACCCCCCAGCTCCTTAGAGAGTTAGAAGTTCTCTCTCCCTCTTTTGAACTTCTGTAGTACTTGAAACATGCACCGGTTCTAGATAATTAGTTTCTGGTGAACACATATCAGTATTATATATTTTTCAACACCTAGCATGATGTCTTAAGCACAGCGGGTATCCAGTAAGTGTTGAATGAATAAATGAGTGAATGAATAGTTGAACACTGCTTCAGGGTCATTATACCTTTTATTAAACACATGAGAAGAGTAAGATTTTGTAGATGTAGAAAAAGCTTAAACAAATAGAACTTACTCAGGTTAGAGGGAATTGAGTAAGGAGACAGAATTATAAACTGGAATGCTGCAGTTTGTCTCTTATCCTCTGAGCTATGATATGGCTCTTAATCATTAATGAGTAAATATATATACTATATAGTATGGGTTGCCCATCACTTGAACATTATCCTGTTTTGGATACAGGAGGGAGGCAATGGTCCTCCTTCTATGGATATGGAAGAAGCACAAGTAGATATTCATTTCTTGGTTGCCTGGCAGCTGGTCTATGGACATGTGATTTTGGTCAATCAGTTGCTCCCACCCAGGACTTTGAATCTTGAGAGCTTAGGGCACAACAGAGGCAATTTGTGGCAGTCTAGGAGAACAGAAACAAGTGGCAGTGGCATCAGCAGACAATTACTGTGGCATGATTTTGATTATGGCTTTGCCCTTCTAGGATCCTGTCTATTTTCTGAGCTTTCTGGTTTGTTCTGTGAGACAGCCTATTCTGATTGGTGTTTTCTAACAGCATCAAGGTTTTAACTCAATTCTGACCCTGTCTGCCTGGAGATAGCATCAGATCCCACAGGGCAAGGGCACAGTCTCACAAGGCTGCCCGCAGCCACTCCCCCACCCCAAACTTCAGATGCTTGTTGCAAGTCCAAGTCGTTACCTGTGCTTCTGACCAACCAGCTGTAGATCAGAGATTCCTACAAGCCTTCCTCGAATTTGTGGAGGGGGTTTTGCTAGAGTGGCTCACAGAGCTCAGAGACACATTTACTTACATTTACCTGTTTATTATAAAGGATATTATAAAGGATACAGATAAACAACCAGATGAAGAGGTACATAGGGTGAGGTCTGGAAGGGTCCCAAGCACAGGAGCTTCTGTCCCCATGAAGACAGAACTAGGGTGTGCCACCCTCAGGGCATGTGGATGGCTCACCAACCCACAAGCTCTCCAGACACCATCCTTTTAGGGTTTTATGGAAGCTTCATTATGTAGGCATGACTGATTAAATCTTTGGTCCCTGGTGATTGAACTCTACATCCTGAGGTCAGGGGTTGGGGCTGAAAATTCCAACTCCTTAATCAGGTTTGGTTCCTCTGGTTACCAACACCTATCTATCCTCAGGGGCTTTCTAAAAGTCACCATATTAGCATAAACTCAGGTGTGGTTGGTAGGGAGTTGTCATGAATAACAAAAGACACTCCTTTCACCTTTATTGCTCTTAGAAAATTCTAAGGGGTTTAGGAGTCTGTACCAGATGAAGACCAAATATATAATATATAAGTCACAGTATCACACCTATAATTAAATTTCTTTTCTAAGTTAGCCAGAGTTGGTTTCTGTTATTTGCAACCAAAAACCCCGACAGAGGGCTTCCCTGGTGGCGCAGTGGTTGAGAGTCCGCCTGCCGATGCAGGGGACGTGGGTTCGTGCCCCGGTCCAGGGGGATCCCATATGCCGCGGAGCAGCTGGGCCCGTGGGCCATGGCTGCTGAGCCTGAGCGTCCGGAGCCTGTGCTCCGTGGCGGGAGAGGCCACAACAGTGAGAGGCCCAAATACCGCAAAAAAAAAAAGCAAAAAACAAAACAAAAAAAACCCTGACAGAGGCTGTTATCTTTAGTACTTACAGTAGAACAGCAGCATACATGCATTTCAACTAACTCCCACAAGGCTAGATGCAATGCTATAGTAATGGGGCTGCCAATGCCAAAAGGCAAAGAAGTGAGAGCTGTTCAGTGGAATCACTGTGGGAAATGCCAAGTTAATCTCTGCAACTTTTCAAATAACTGCATGTTATATGGATTTTTTTTCAAGTAAGAATTACATTCATATCTAGCAAACCTTTTTTCCGTACCTACTACATACCTGGTATATGTTATCTCATTTAATGCTCACAGCATTCTATTACTTTCTATTAAGAGAAATTATAGAGACTTGATAGAAAACAGAATGGAGTAAACTCTGCAGATAAGAAGGCTTTCTTTAGAATTCTTCAGAATTCCTCATTTATATTGGTATCTTGAAGAGAGAATGATTTGAACATCCAGATTTCTGCAGATCAAGGAATCTATCAGAAAACATGAAGTTTTTGTTTTTACTAACCTCTAACTGAAATTTAGCATTTCTTGTAATTTACAAATGTTGGCAACAAACCACACAAGTATTAGCAATACCTGAGATTTTTGTCACCAATCACCAAAAGAAATCCCAGATAGTTTATAACACATTACAGTTAACAGAAATCTCAAAATATTAAGTTCACCATTCTTTGAAATTATTGTGGTTATTATACTTCCTATTAACTCTCATTACTAAATGAATTAATAAAGAAGCCATAGGGGGCTTCCCTGGTGGCGCAGTGGTTAAGAATCCGCCTGCCAATCCAGGAGACACGGGTTCAAGCCCTGGTCTGGGAAGATCCCACATGCTGTGGAGCAGCTAAGCCAGTACGCAACAACTACTGAGCCTGTGCTCTAGAGCCCGTGTGCCACAGCTACTGAAGTCCATGTGCCTAGAGCCCGTGCTCTGCAACGAGAGAAGCCATCGCAATGAGAAGCCCGTGCACTGCAACGAAGAGTAGCCCCCGCTCACCGCAACTAGAGAAAGCCCGTGCACAGCAACAAAAGACCCAACACAGCCTAAATAAATAAATAAATAATAAAATAAATAAATTTATAAAAAAAAAAAAAAAAAAGAAGCCATAGGGAATTCCCTGGATGCCCAGTGGTTAGGGCTTAGCGCTTTCACTGCCCAGTGTCCGGGTTGGATCCCTCGTCAGGGAACTAGGATCCTGCAAGACACGCAGCACGGCAAAGAAAAAGAAAAAGGCACATATATATCACAAATCTGTTTTTTAATATTTTGGTAACTATTTCAGTATGATTGGTTTCCTTTCCTTTGTAATTCTAAGTGGTTTATATTTTTCATTTAAATCATTATTCTGAGGGACTTCCCTGGTGGTCCAGTAGTTAAGACTCCACACTTCCACTGCAGAGGGCAGGGGTTCGATCCGTGGTCAGGGAACTAAGATCCCGCATGCCACGTGGTGCAGCCAAAAATAAACAAATAAATAAAACATTATTCTGAGAAGGTGTCATAGGCTGTGGACTGCCTGTGATCAATGTCACAAAAAAGGTTAAGAATTCCTTTTGTAGGTAGACTTTCTTCCTTTAGACTAACGCAGTGGTGCGTGAGGATTACTTTAAAGGCTTACATAAACAAAACTGTGCATACTGGGATTTTCAAGGATAATTTGAACTGTATGCAGTTTTGGCCTTAAGTGTCCACCTTTGTACCCAACCACCTTAGGTAAGATATGATTCCATTCTAGAGTGTTTTCAAGTAAATTCACAGACTCCTAGGAATTTGAAGACATGAAAATAGGTCAGAAATTCTCCATGAGATTTTTAAATGTTATATTTTCATTTTGATGATTGTCTCCTAAATAATAAGCTATAGTGGATCATCTGGATGACTGCCTTATGACCAAAGAGTTCTGTGGCTTATCCCGACCACTGACTCTACTTTATCTTATTTTTCTTTATGATATTTTTTTTTTTTTTTTTTTTTTTTTTTTTTTTTTTTTTGCGGTATGCGGGCCTCTCACTGTTGTGGCCTCTCCCATTGCGGAGCACAGGCTCCGGACGCGCAGGCTCAGTGGCCATGGCGCATGGGCCCAGCAGCTCCGCGGCATGTGGGATCTTTCCGGACCGGGACACGAACCAGTGTCCCCTGCATCAGCAGGCGGACTCTCAACCACTGCGCCACCAGGGAAGCCCTGATATTTATTAGTACCTGATATATCAATATTTATGTGTCTCTCTCCACTAGAATGTAAGTTCTATGAGAGTAGGAAAGAACTAAAAGCCTTGTTCAGTACTGGACACATTAAGCACTTAATAAGTATTTGCTGAATGAATGAACACATGAATAAATGAATGACTAAAACTAATTTCAGAAAACGTTAGGGATCTGTGAGAATTTTTCTCTAAGGGATCTGAATATTAATCAAGTTTGAGGAACCCTGTATTAAAGAGTGAATTATTATTGTATATTACAAATATTACAATTTTCATACCACACATATGATTAAGTTGTGCAAAATGAAAACTTCAAAAGACCGGTTAAATCTATTAGAGTAGTTCAGAATTTATGTAGACATAGACACCATTTTTGTACTGGTCTTGATTTTAAGACCCATATAAAGTACCGTTTTCCCCAAAATGAATGCATAATTGATTTCAAGTTGCTAACCACACATACAAAACTATCAGAGAGAACAAAAACTTTCAGTGTTAAATTTAAGAAATCCAAAGGATCTCTTCCTTTCCCATTTGTCTCTCTAACCTAAACATCTTTTTTTAAGGGAGGGAGAAACTAATACTCTTTAAGAAACCAAAAGAATTGATATTTTTACTTTTTAAGCACACATAGTCTTAAATGGTGACCCCAAAGTAGTCTACAAGTTATCATTATTATGATAATCAATGCCCCAGATACTTATGCATTATTTGCTTAAGTAGAAATTAGATGATCACAAAGGTCCCTTTCCAGTTCTCAGATTCTGTCATGATGGGCTATGTGATCATTTGGCATAAAAAACACCTGTCATCTAGTTTTACTTTCACAGTGAAAGTACCATAAAAATGGTTTCTTACCTCAGAATAATAGTTAGGTATTAGTGGCAGACAGTGGTAACAACTGTCCAAAATAAGTTTTCTGTTTATTTCTTTAAAGATAGTTTTCTTTAAGTCTGTATTGGGAGGTTGTATTATATGAACAGGGGAGGGAAAACACCAGACTGGTCCTGACTTTGAAAAAGTCCAATCACCTATTTCTACTCTATTTTTCACTGCCGTAAAATGAAGATTTTGCCTGCCTCTGTATACATTCTTGGGGCAAGATAATGAATGCAATAATAGGAATTTACACAGGCAAATTTACTGTGAATCTTACATTTCAGAGCCCCTTATTTACACCAGCCCCTTAAGGCCCTATACCTATTCTTGTGTGGAAATTTTATAAATTTTTTTTCTTAAAGAGATCCCCAAATTTGTCGATGCTTCAGTCTCCATAAGAACTGAACCCACCACTATGTATTCAAGTATTATTTGGAGAAATAAAGACAGAGAAGTTCAATCTTATTAAATTACACTTTTCTTATTAACCTCCAAAATATAGCAAAATAGGAAACTGTTTGGTGTTCTGAAGCCTGACTTAAGCAGCTTGATTCAGAAAAGTTTTCTGAAGTGAGAAATTAGAAGGAATTTTAATTTGGGATAACAGTATTGCATAAGTATGATTTGACACTTAACTTTTCTGAGATTGAATTAAAAAAAAAACAATTGATATGTCTGATCTTTATAATTCTTTCCAATGTGAAACATTCTTTTTTTAATTTTTTTTAATTGAAGTATAGTTAATTTACAATGTTGTGTTAATTTCTGCTGTACGGAAAAGTGATTCAGTTATACATATATATATACATTCTTTTTCATATTCTTTTCCATTATGGCTTATCACAGGTTATTGAATGTAGTTCCCTGTGCTATACAGTAGGATGTTGTTGTTTATCCATTCTAAATATAATAGGCTGCATCTGCTAATCCCAAACTCCCAATCCATCCCTTCCCCACTCCCCATCCCACTTGGCAATGACAAGTCTGTTCTCTATGTTTGTGAATCTGTTTCTGTTTCGTAGATAAGTTAATTTGTGTCATATTTTAGATTCCACATATAAGTGATAACCTATATGAAACATTCTTAATCTTACTCCCTTTCTTAATGCTAAAATATTGTGGATTTTCAATCTGGTTGGCTCCAAGTTTATTGTTGCAGAAGTGTGACTACAACATTGAAAGGCAACTAAGATCTTCACTGAATCATCTTTCTTGAAAGTTTCTGAGAAAAGGAAAAATATGAAAAAATATTTATATTTCTACTCTCTATCAAGTGTATATTAAGTTAGAATGTCTGTGAAAAATAATTTACTTGACTATCATTCTTGGAGGATTTCCATTCCTTAGAATAAAGCATGAAGAAAATTATTTCAGTTTCACATCTCTGATGCAATCTTTGCCTCTAAGCTAGCTGGATTGTTCAGTTGGCCCAAGAGCCTAAGACCTGAAATTCTACATTCTTGGCACAGTTCTGAGTTCTCACTATAAATGGTAATACCTGAGGTTGCAGGAGGTCAAGGAAGAGGAAAAAAATAATTTCATGCATATCACTATCTTCAGTTAATTCTTAAAATGCTGTCCTCTTGGAAGGAAAAACGTCCTTGTTCAGCTTTTGAGGGAAGGATGAATTTAAAGAACATTTTTAGTGTTAAGATTTGGGTGGAAAAGGGAAGGAGATTTCAGCAGATTTTTATGGACTATCTGTTATATAAAGATGCCACAGGGGCTTCCCTGGTGGCGCAGTGGTTGAGAGTCCGCCTGCCGATGCAGGGGATGCGGGTTTGTGCCCCGGTCCGGGAGGATCCCACGTGCCACGGAGCGGCTGGGCCCGTGAGCCATGGCCGTTGAGCCTGCGCGTCCGGAGCCTGTGCTCTAAAATGGGAGGGGCCACAACAGTGAGAGGCCCGCATACCGCACAAAAAAAAAACAAAAAAAAAAGAGAAACTAAATGTATGTGTACACAAGTGATTATAACAGCATTATTCATAATAGCCAAAAAGTGGAAACAACCCAAATATACATCAGCTTATAAGTGGATAAACAAAGTGTGGTATATCTATACAGTGGATTTCTATTTGTCAATAGAAAGAAATATTGATTCATGCTACAACATGGGTGAACCTTAAAAACATTATGCTAGGGAAAGAAGCCAGTCACAGAAAACCTCATATCATATGATTCCATTCAAATGAAATGTTCAGAACAGGGAAATCTATAGAGACAGATTAGTGGTTGCTAAGGAATGGAGTGATTGGGGTGGGAGGACTTGATAGCTAAAGGAAATGGGACTTCTTTTTGTGGTGACGAAAATGTTCTAAAATTGACTGTGGTGATGCTTGCACATACTTGTGAATATACTAAAAACCATTGTACACTTTAAATGGGTGAATCGTACGTGAATTGTATCTCAAAAATAATTTTTTAAAGATGCCATGGAAATATAATGATTAATCAAAACTTAGATCTGACATGTATCCTCCTCTGAAGAAGCACTTGTCATCCAGTTAGAGTACTAATATATATGAGTATTTAAAACTGATGCAAAGGGAGAAAATGGTTGGTCTTATAAGGGAGGTGACATTTAGCTGGACTGTGAGAGTAATTGGGATATGGATATTCTGGGTAGAGGCAGTAGCATAAGCAAAGACAAAGGTATGAAAATGCAACTGTAGTAATTCATTTTTTCCTGATTATAGAGTCTAAGAATTTAGGTTGGGGTAGTGGTTTGAGGCCAGCTTTGACTGTTAGTTAGGTAAAGTTATCCTTAATCCTGTAGGTAGTGTGGGAACATGGAAGGATTTTGAGCAGAGCTGTGATATTATCTCAACTGTGCTTCAGGAAGGTGATTGTGATAATAGTGTTTTAAAGATGAATTCCAGAAAATTTAGACGAGAGGCTGAAAGAGCAGAAACAGAGGAAAGAGATAACAAATGCTAACAGAAGGGAAAAGTGAAGAACAGATAAAAAGAAATATTTAAAGCACACTTGTGATTTAGTTGAATGTTAAGGACAAGGAGAAGGGGAGAGTGAAAGTTATTGTGAGGTACACGTGAGACATTTAGGGGAGAAGCCAAACAGATAGTTGAAAGAATGGGACTGGGTTTTAGCCTGGAGGCCAGAACTGTCTAGTGACAAAGTGTTACTTGAAACCATTCAAGTGAACAGAAATTAGGATAGCAGCTTGCATCACACAGAGGGCTTTGGGAAATACCTGGAGGAACACACTGATTTAGAGCTCAGAGAGGAGAGGAGCTATAGGAGGAATAATGTGGAAAAACAGGGGAAGACAGTTTCATGGAATCCAAGAGACATTTATAAAAGAAGAAGGAAGGTGGTTAAATGGGACAAAACTGTGAGCATCTTTTAGATGTAATAGATAAACTTTAGGAATATGGTTTTCAGCTTCAATACCATGTGCAGTATTCTAGCAGGGGGGGAAAATGATAAAATCAAGAAAGTTTAATTCCTAGGTGTCTTAGAGAGTTTATTTTAAAACATTTATAGAGCCATGCAACTGCAGATGGAGAGAGCACCCATTTTAAGAAAAATTATGTAAAAATGAATAAGTATTTAGAGAGAAGAAAAATACTAGGCATGTGTGTCCATAGCATTAGAAAACTATTTTCTAGGAGTGAGCACCTCCTGCATTTCGAGCTATTCAGGACATGAGGATGTTAGTAAATGCCTTATTTAAAACTACTTTCTCAGAAATTTCGCAACTAGTGTTCATATAATAAGGAATGTTTTAGTTCCTTGAAGCTATAGTCAGACTAGATTAGCAGGACATACATGCAGACATTGTAGTTATTGATTGGTTGATGGTTAGGTAAAGTGTGATGCTGAATTCAGGCAAGTTTTAGCTACCAGTTAATCTAAAGCATTCCACAGCCATAGAATCAGAGGGAATAACAAAATAATGAAAAAGATTAGTTTGTAAGTATAGACGTGAGAAGAGATTGGGATATCCTCTACAGGAAAAATGTGAAAATGGAGGTCAGTGCCTTTTTTTTTATGTATAGTTTTTTCCTCCTGTAAGGATTTCATCTCCAAAGCTAGTCAAGCATCCAAAGATTATTTCAATATACGTGTTTTAAATTGTTATATTCTTTGACCCAGTAGTTCTACTTCTAGAAATCCATTCCAAAAAAGCCCTAAATGTTAAGTGCATAGATAATAAGCACAAGGTCTTCAAAACAATAATTTTTAGTAGTTCAACAAACAGAGGGTTGAATAACAGCCTTGGTTTCAAACTGTGGAGAAACTGTTGTGAGTTGTGGCTCTTCCATACGATACACATTGAGCAGCCCTTAAATTATCTTTGTGAATAATGTTTGATAACATGGCAAAATATGTATAATCTAGAGTTAGATAAACAGGTTGACTGTGGAATTATATGTACAATGTGATTTCAGCTGTATAACAAAATAAATATGTGCTTGAAGAAGTAAATATGTTCATGGAGAAAATTATCCCAATTGCTAATGAAGTTTGTCCTAGGTAGGATTAAGGATTTTTTTTCATAATGGTGTATATTTCTTATATTTTCTACATTGAGCATGTACTTCTTTGATAGATAATAAAGAATTATCACTACCCCCAAATCTGAAAGATTTTGGTTATAGAGAGACCAGGAAAGGGAAGATAGATGAGTCAATATAAATCATCATGCCTATTGGAAAAGCAATTTAAAATAAAAGCTGTACTGACAGAGAATCAGTAGCATCACCACATGCTGTCAGATTAGTCCTGTCTACTCATAGCCTCTATTGAGTTTCCTTGGACTCAAACAGACCGGTAGAAGCCTCAGTATAGATTCTGAAATCTAACGACACATTTGTTTACCTGATATTGTTTGTGAGACAGTAGCTTGTGTCTTTGTTGTGAAAATCCTACCTTTTACATTTGTCATCCACAAACTGATGAAGATAACATTTTAACTTTGTAATGTTACATTTGTAAATATTTAAAACTATCATGTTATCGATTATTGCTTCTTGAATTTTGCCCCTATAATTACATATTTTATTCTTCTTTTTTCATAGGTTCACCATAAATACAAAAGACTGAAGTTATAAAAGAGAAAAAAAAAGATTGCTGCTAAAATGAGTCTGAGCAATACAGTATATTTTGTGCCATACACGAAAAGGTATTGTCCATAAATCCATGACTTAGCTTTCTCCCGTAAAATGGGAACAAATTGTGTTTTCTGGTTTTTCTATGAGGAATTTTTATTATATTTATGAGAAAAATTAAAAGGAATTAATAAAATTAAGATAACATATTCTTTTATAAAAATTTTTTAGTTTCAAATTATTTCCTTATAGATTTTCTTCATTTTCAGTTATAGCTTAAAATACGGAGAATTACCTGGCTAAAGTTATTTTATCCCTATTATCAAATTATTTTCTGGAAATATATATTACCATTTTCTGTTGTAGTGATTTATAATTAGACTTTGAGATAAAATTTTTTCAGATCACTTTTTCTCTAATCACAGAAGTAATAGGCTTTGCAGCACATTTAGAAAATAGAAATAAACAAAAAGAAGGAAATAAAAGATAACCTGAAATCCCAACACCTACTTCAGATAAAACACAAGTCTGCAAAGAAATCCAAATTTGTAGGTGAAAGAAACGTTGTTTCCCATCTTCACTGTTGCATCCCTCCTATGCTCTACCTTACACCCTGCCTCTTTTACTAAAATAAATCAAAACAAAACAAGTAGAAACTGCCATGTAGAAACTCCCTGTAGAAGGATAATACTTGGTCAGAGAATGTTCCCATTCTATTCTTCCAGGAGTGTATAAAGATGACTGTTTCCTTATGCCCTCACCAAAAAAATGTATCTTTTCTCTATTACTTTATCAATTTGGTGGGTGAAATGAGGTGTCTTGCTATTTTACTTTTTATTTCTCTGATTATTAGTGAAATTATATATGTTTCATATCATTAATAGACACTGCTTTTTTCTTTTTTAATTTCCTATTTGTGTCCTTTGAGTGTGTGTGTTGGTGTATATATATGTGTATGTTCACCTATCTGATATTAACAATAACTTCACTGGCACATATTTTGCAAGAACCATCCCCAACTTACTTGCCTTTCAGTTTTGTTTATTGCAACTTTTTAAAGCAATAATTATTAATTGACATACAGTAATCTGAACATATTAAGTAACAAAACATTTTAAGATGTGTGTGTGTGTGTGTGTGTGTGTGTGTATCCGTCACATGATGAAGTTAGTAAACATATCCGTCACTCCCAAAAGCTTCTTTGTATCCTTTTTCAATAACTCCCTAACCTCTTCTCACCCCAGCCCTTTCCCTAGGCAACCACTGATATGCCATAACTCTAGGTTACTTTGCATTTTCCAGAACTTTATATAAATGAAATCATAAAGTATTGATGTGTTCTCTATTTTTGTTCTGGCTTATTTCACTCAGCATAATTATTTTGAGATTCATCCATGTTGTAGCATGTATCAATAGTTCATTTTATTTCTGAGTTGCATTCCATTGTCTGCAAGTACTACAGACTGTTTATCCATTCATCTGTTGATGGATGTTTGGGTTATTTCCAGTTTTGACTATTAAAAATAAAGCTGCCATTAACTTTCGTGTACAGTGCTTTGTATGGACATTTGCTTTCATTTTTCTTGGGTGAATACCTAGGAGTGGAATGGCTATGTCATATGGTAGATGTATGTTTCACTTTTTAGGAAACTGACAAATAGTTTTCCAAAGTGTTTGTACCATTTTTACATCCAGCCAGCAGTGTCTGAGAGATCCAGTTATTTCAAATCCTTGCCAACGCCTGGTATGGTCTGTCTTTTTAATGTCAGCCATTCTAATAAGTTTGTAGTAGTATCTCACTGGGATTTTAATTTGTATCTCCCTAATGAATAGTGATGTTAAGCATCTTTTTTTTTTTGGCTTAGTTGCCATCCATTTATCTTTCTTGGTGAAGTGTGTGTTCTAATGTTTTTCTCATTTTTAAAATTTGGTTGTTCATGTTCTTTTAATTGAGTTTTGAGGATTCTTTATATTTTATGAATGCAAATCCATTGTGAGATATATGTTTTGCAGAGATCTTCTACTGTGGGTTATCTTTTCATTTTCTTAACAGGGTCTTTCAAAAAGAGTATGTTTTTATTCTAATTTAACCTTTTTTTCCTTTGTGGAGTGTGCTTTTGTTTTTATATCTAAGAAATTCTTGCCTAACCCAAGGTCACAAAGATTTTCTCTTGTGTTTTCTTCACAATTTTTTTAGTTGTATGTTTTACATTTAGTTCTATAATCCATTTGGAGTTAATTTTTGTATATGGTGTCAATATGAATCAAAGATAGACATATGCAATTGTTATGGCACCATTAGTGGAAGATATTCTCCATCTTCTATGGACGAAATTCAGTTGTCCATAAATGTGTGGGTCCACCTTCTATGGACGAAATTCAGTTGTCCATAAATGTGTGGGTCTGTTTCTGTACTTCCTGTTTTGTTGCATTGATTTATTTGTGTGTATATATATATACACACAAATATATATATACACATACACACCAGTATCACAGTGTCTTTATAACTGTAATCTTAATGATAAATCTTGCAATCAGGTTATGTTAGCCCTCCAATTTTGTCTTCCTTTTTCAAAGTCGTTTTAGTTGTTTTAGGTCCATTGCATTTTCGTATGAATTTGAGAATCAGCTTCTCAATTTCTCTTTCTAAAAAATACTCAATATTGAGTCTTCTGACCTATAACCACACTATAACTTTTCATTATGTCTTTACTTCCTTTCATTATTATTTTGTAGTTTTCAGTGTACAAGTCTTACAGATCCTTTGTCAGATTTATCCCTAAGTATTTCATTTTTTGAATCTATTATAAGTGATATTTAAAACTTTAGATATCCATTTGTTCATATATAGAAATATAATTGAGCTTTATATATTGATCTTGTATTCTGCAACTTTGATAAACTCACGTATTAGTTCCATTGAATTTTCTACACAGGTGATTATGTTGTCAGTAAAAGTCCAACTTCTTTCTTTCCAGTCTTGCTATTTTTACTTCTTTTTTCTTCCCTTGTTGCACTTATAGAACATCCAGCACAATGCTGAAGAGAAGTGTTGAGACCAGACATCCTTGCCTTGTTCCTGATCATAGGAGGAAAGCAGTTGGTCTTTCACCATTATATTTGACATTGGCTGTAAATGTTTCATAGATTTCCTGTATTAGGTTGGGGATGTTACCTGATATTCCTAGTTGGCTCAAGGGTTTTTATCAGGAATGAATTTCGGATTTTGTCATATGCTTTTTCTGCATCTTTAGAGATGATCATTTGACTTTTTATCAGTTTGTTGATATGGTGAATTACATTGACTCTTTTTTTTTTTTTAACTGATTTTTGAGTGTTAAACCAACCTTGCATTCCTGTAATAAATTCCACCTAGTCGTGATGTATTATCTATTTTATATATTACTGAACTATATTTGCTATAATTTTGTTGTGAATATTTATATCTGTAGTCTTCAAGAATTTTACTCTGTTGCTTTCTTTCTTGTAATGTTTTTGTCTGGCTTTGGTGTCAGGGTAATACAAGCCTCATAGAATTAATCCTAGAAAGTATGTCTCCTTTTCCATTTTCTGAAAGAGATGTGTAAAATTAATATTGTATCTTTCTTAGATGTTTGGTTGAATTCACCAATTAAACCATTTGATTCTGGAGTTTTCTTTGTGGGAAGATTTTAAATTACAAATTCAATTACTTTAATAGACGCAGAGGTATTGAGGTTATCTGTTTCTTCTGGTGTAAACTTTGTTGATTTGTGTCTTGCAGAGAATTTATCCACTTCATCTAAGTTGTTGAATAATAATTACACAATGTTGTACAATTTGCATAATATAATACTCCCTGATTATCCTTCTGATAGCTATAGAATCTGTAGTGATGTTATCCCTCTCGTTTGTGATACTGGTAATTATGTCTTCTGATTTTTTTTCCTGATCAGTCTGGCAAGGTTTATAAATTTGATTACTTTTATCAAAGAACCAGCTTTGCTTTCATTGATTTTTGTTTTTGTTTTTCTATTTCATTGATTTCTGCTTTAATCTTTATTATTTCCTTTCTCTCCTTACTTTGGGTTTAATTTGCTCTTTTTTTCCTGGTTTTTAAAAAAATAGTGGAAGCTGAGGTCATTGATTTGAGACCTTCTTTTCCAAAACAGGAGTTTATTGCTATAGATTTCCACATGAGTACTGCTTTAGTGGTATCCCACGAATTTTGACGCCTTCTGCTTTCATTTTAATTAAGATAAAAGTATTTTCTAGTTTCTCTTTTGGTTTATTTTTTGACCCATGGATTACTTTTTATTGTGTTATTTAGTTTCCAGTATTTGGGGATTTTTTTCATATTATCTGTCTGCTGTTGATTTTCTAATTTAACTCCATTGTGTTCAGAGAATATACCTAGGATAACTTAAGTCCTTTTAATTTATTGAGTCTTGTTTTATGGCCCAGAATATGGTCTGTCTTGGTAAATGTTCTGTGTGCACTTGAAAAGAATATGTATTATGATGTTTCTGGGTTGAAACATCAATGTTAATAATCATATTTCAATGTCAGTAATCAAATTGGTTGATAGTGTTGTTCAGGTCTTCTATATCCTTACTGATTTTCTGTCTATTTTTTCTATCAGTTATTGAGGAAAGGATATTGAAATCTCCAACTACAATTGTGGATTTGTCTATTTCTCCTTGCAGGTAAATCAGTTTTTAATCATGTATTTTGAAACGTTTTTTATTAGGTGTATAAACATTTAGGATTGTTATATTATCTTGATAAATTGATCCAATCTTTTTATCATTATGAAATAATCTTTGTAATATCTTTGCATTGAAATCCACGTTATCTGATATTAATATAGCTAGCCCAGCTTTCTTTTGATTAGTATTGTGTCTTTTTCCATGCTTTTAGCCTACTTGTGTCTTTTTATTTAAAGTGTGTATATAGACACATGTGTACACATGCATGCATATATGTATTTATATTTGGATACACATTTATGTATTAATCCGCTGTCCATACTCAAGTGATAGTATACCTTTTTGTGTATAGTATGATAACTTTACAGCACTGTGCTTCAATTTCTATCATTCCCAACTTCGTGTTCTCATGCGTTTTACTTCTACATGTTATAAACTCACACTATATTGTTATTTTTGTTTAAACAGTGAATTATACTTTAAAGAAGTTTAAATAATGGGGGGAAATCTTAAATATTTAACCAAATAGTTAACCATTTTCAGTGCTTTTTCAATGTTTTGTAAAGCTCTGTTTCCATCTGGTATGATTTTTGCTTATGTCTAAAGGATTTCCTTTAGCATTTCCTATAGTGCTGGTGGTCAGGTCATGAATTCTTTCAGCTTTTTATGTCTAAAACCCTCTATTCTGCCTTCATTTTTCAAAGACCTTTTTACAGGACACAGAATTTTAGTTTGAACTTAGCACTTTAAAAATGTTGCTTGATTGTCTTCTCGCTGGTGTTATCTCCAGTGAAGAATCTGCTGTCATTGTTGTCCTTACATAATGTCTATACATAATGTGTTTTCTGTCTCTGGCTGCTTTCATGATTTTTGCTTTATCACGTTTTGAGCAATTTATTATGATATGTTTGGTGTAATTTTCCCCATTTTTCTTATCCTCATTCTTGTTCTTGAGCCCCATTGACCTTCTTGGATCTGTGGTTTACAATTTTCATCAGAATTGTAAGTTTTTTCCACTATTATTTCTCCAAATATTTTCTCTGCCTCAACATCTCTCTCTTCTCTTCAGGGACTCCAATTAGATATATACTAGTCCATTTGAAATTGTTCCACAACTCACTGATGCTCTTTTTTTTGGTTGTTTATTATTTTGTTATTTTTTTTCTCTGTATGTTTCATTTTGGATAGTTTCTACTGTCATATCTTCAAGTTCATAAACCTTTTTTTCAGAAATCTCATCTGCTATTCATCCCATGCAGTGTATTTTTCATCTCGGACATTGTAGCTTTCACCTCTAGAGGTTCAGTTTGTGTCTCTTTATATCTTGACTATCTCTATGTGTTTGATATTTCCTAACTTTTTAAATATATGGAATACAGTTGTAATAAATGTTTTAATACTCTTGTCTGCTAATCTAGCAACTATCATCTATATCAGTCCTGAATTGGTTTCAATTGATTTTTCTCATCATTATGTGTCATATTTTCCTGTTTCTTGGGATGCTTGGTGATTTTTTTTTTTTAGACATTGTGAATTTTACCTTTTTGGATATTAGATTTTTTTTTAATTCCTTTAAATATTTGTGAGCTTTGTTAAGCTACATGGAATAATTTAATCCATAAAGATCCTGCTTTTAAATTTTGTTAGGCATCCAGAACAGCACTTAGTCTATGGTAATTTCCTGCTACTAAGATTAGACTCTTGTAAGTACTCTAAACAATTCCCCATGAATTATGAGATTTCCTATTCAGGCTAATGGTAACAGGCACTATTTACAGCTCTTCATGAGCCCTAGGTACTGTTTTCTTTAATTCTTTCAAATAGGGTTTTCTTCCACCCTGCCTGGTCTGGCGTAGTTTTCTCACTTGCATGCATAGATCAGTAGTCAGCTGAAGACTTGATGGGAACTCTCTGCTTATCTCCATATCTTCTTTCTGTGCTGTTCTCTTCTATTTAGTACTGTGCCCTGAGAACTCTAGCCATTTTGGTCACCCTGGACCCTCATCTCTGGAGTGCCCCAGGCTCTAATTGGGTTTCCCCACCCCCTACTTTCTGTGCCATGGCCTGGAAACTCTCCCAGGACATTAAATTGGGACAGTTTTAGCCCTCCTTGTTTGCTGTTCCTCTGGGATCACTGTCCTTCTCTGCCTGATATCCATTGTGTTAAAATACCATAATTTCATGTTTTTCCAGTGTTTTATTTGTTTCTGGTAGATAACAAATCCAGTCCTGTTACTCCATCTTGGCTGGAAGCAGAAATCCATTCATTATATTTTTTAAGATAAATATGTTGTGTATTATCAAGCTTACTGATTTTAGTTTATGGTTTTTGCCTCAGATATCTTGCTCAATAACTAAATACTTATCTGCAAATTATTTTAGAAGTTTTTATGATCTAATTTTTAAAATTATTTCAATATTATTTTATTTTAAATATAATTTTAATATTTATTTCTTTCGAAAAATCACTTTAGTCTATAGTATGACTTAGTAGTCTGTGTGTGTTCCCAAATGGTTATCCATAGTACTTAGCTTTAATCACATTGAAGCCAAAATATTCAAGTTTAAAATACATCTTGGTGATTGAAAAGATTTTAGTTCTCATAAATTTGGTTCATAGATCTTTTTGTTTTTCCTAACGGAAATTTTGTAATTTGCTTTTTTTTTTTTTTTTGGCATGGTCTGAAAAGGCATGTCTTTGATTTAATCCGTTTTCTCTTTTCTATTCTCTAAGCAGTGAAGGCAATAGTACTTTTGAGCTTTATGTACTTAGTTGCCTAACAAGTAACTAAATTTAAGTTATTTTTTCAATAGTATTGGTATACTGACTTTATGCTTGATTATTGGCATTCATGGCTTGGCAGGATGACTACTCATGATTACAGATGCAGTGTTGTGGGGGAATCCTTTTTCCTGTTTAAAACCTTCAATGGCTACCCATTACCCTCAAGATAAACTCCAAATTTCTTAGTATGGTATAAAAGAATTATTGTGGGGCTTCCCTGGTGGCACAGTGGTTGAGAGTCTGCCTGCCGATGCTGGGGACACGGGTTCGTGCCCCGGTCTGGGAGGATCCCACATACCGCGGAGCGGCTGAGCCTGCGCGTCCGGAGCCTGTGCTCCGCAACAGTGAGAGGCCCGCGTACCGCGAAAAAAAAAAAAAAAAAAAAAAAAAAAATTATTGTGATTTTCCTTGGCTTATAAAGGAATTTAGTCTTGCCTGACACATAGTAGTGCTTAATAAATGTTAGCTGTTACTATTTCAGTATTAATCAGACCAAACTGCTTTTGAAACAGATTTATTGAGATATAATTTTCTTGTTTATTTTAAATTACATTTTATTCTACATGTGTCTCCAAGGAAATCAAAAAGAAATACAATTAATTTGTGATGTTGGGGGGAAAAAATCTTTGGTTTTACTTGTTCAACAAAAATATCTGAATCAATTATACTTTTGTCAACTTTCCCTTCACATCCTAGCATTCTGTTTTGCCATCTACTGTGTATTTCTCACACATATCTATCTCAAAGTTATCTTGAGAGGGAGAGTGAAAACAAAAATCCAAATTCTAAAAGGTAGCACTTAATCAATGTTAAGTCTATCCACAGTTATGTATATTAAACAGAATTATGTCTATTGCATCCTTATAAGCTTCTGAAAATAAGCATATTTATGCTAAGAAATGTCATTGTAATATACAAATAAATAAATTTTTCCAAAATTTAGATTACTGTAAACTAAAATTAAGCTAATTTGTGATTTAAATGACTAGTTATTAGCTCCTTAGAAATCATTGTTCATTGTTCTTTGCATTTGTCTAAGTAAACTGTCAGGTATAGAAACTTTTAAATACCACTAATGATGCTATAGGTACAACAGATCACACCTAAAGGAAAATACTTCAAAAGCAGAATTATTTTTTCATAAAAAAGGTAGCAGCTGAATCGTAATATATTTTAACACCAATGTTTTTCTCACCAAACTGTCCTCTCCAAATCTACATAGTACCAACCAAAAAAAAAAAAAAAAGAAAAAGAAAAATTAGTTAGGCAGCTACATACTCCAAAGCACATTGCATGTCTTACCTCTATTGTCAGTCAGGTATCTGGGATAAAATATGTAGTCTTCTATATAGACAAAGCTTTCACCGTGAAAGTAAAGGAAGATCCAGCATGCTGGCTAAGTGACATTTTCCAGTTGCCTGTTGCAGTTGTCATTAACTAGAGAAAGTGTCTGTATAACTATTGGTCAGGAAGAATATATACTTCATCTTGCAGTCTTGTAGACTGTTTGATTAACCCATTAATGGGTGGATCAAGTCAGAATAATCACCTTTATGTTTCTTTAGTCCCCTTTTGGAAATTTCGTCTTTTGAGGCTTTTTCCCCCTGTGTAACTGATAATTTACCTGTTCTTTTTCTTTTCTTCTCCTCAGAAATCTGTTGTTGATATTTTAATTTTCTTATCTTTAATTCCCATTTGTTTTCAATTAGCTAGGACAAAAGTCATGGTTATTACCCCTCTCCGTTTTATTTTTTTTTAACTTTTAATTTTATATTGGAGTATAGTTGATTAACGATGCTGTGATAGTTTCAGATGTACAGCAGAGTGATTCAGTTATACATATACTTGTTTCTATTCTTTTTCAAATTCTTTTCCCTTTTAGGTTGTTACATAATATTGAGCAGAGTTCCCTGTGCTGTACAGTAGGTCCTTACTGGTTATCCGTTTTAAGTATAGCTGTGTGTACATGTCAATCCCAAACTCCCTAACTGTCCCTTCCCCCAACCATTCCCCCCTGGTAACCATAAGTTCATTCTCTAAGTCTCTCGTGAGTCTGTTTGTGTTTTGTATGTAAGTTTATTTGTATCATTTATTTTTAGATTCTACTTGCTCTTTCTCTGACTTACTTCACTCAGTATGACAATCTCTAGGTCTGTCCATGTTGCTGCAAATGGCATTATTTCATTCTTTTTAATGGCTGAGTAATATTCCATTGTATATATGTGCCACATCTTCTTTATCCATTCCTCTGTCAATGGACATTTAAGTTGCTTCCATGCCTTGGCTGTTGTAAACAGTGCTACAGTGAACATTGGGGTGCGTGTATCCTTTTGGACCATGTTTTTCTCTGGATATATGCCCAGGAGTGGGATTACAGGATCATATGGTAGCTCTGTTTTTAGTTTTTTAAGGAACCTCCATACTGTTCTCTGTAGTGGCTGTACCAATTTACATTCCCACCAATGGTGTAGGAGGGTTCCCTTCTCTCCACACCTTCTCCAGCATTTATTGTTTGTGGATTTTTTGATGATAGCCATTTTGACTGGCTTGAGGTGATATCTCATTGTAGTTTTGATTTGTGTTTCAGATATAATTTTCGTACCATACAATTCACCCATTTAAAGAGTACAACTAAAGAGTTTTTAGTAGATGAACAATTGTACAACCATCACCACAATGAATTCTAGGACATTTCACCACACTAAAACGAAAGCCCATACCCTTTAGCTATCACCCCCAACTCTCCTTCACCCGCTAGTCTCTATAAATTTACTTATGCTGGATGTATTATATAAATGGAATCATACAGTATGTAGTCTTTTGTGACTGGCTTCCTTCACTTAGCTTAATATTTTGCCTGTGTTGTGGTGTGTATCAGTAGTTCATTCCTTTTAAACCCTGAATAATGTTCCATGGTATGGATATACCATATTTTGTTTATTCATTCACCAAATGGACATTTGGGTTGTTGCTGAATAATGCAGCTACCAACATCCAAGTTTTTGTGTGGACGTGTGCTTTTATTTCTCTTGGGTATATACCGACGAGTGGGAATTTCTGGGTCAACTTGTAACTCTGTTTAAGTTTTTGATGAACTCCCAATCTGTCTCCCAAAATGGCTGTACCATTTTACATTTCCACCAGCAGTGTTGGAGGGTCTGAATTTCCCCACATCCTTACCCATACTTATTATTTGACTTTTTGATAATAGCCATCCTAGTGGGTATGAATATGGTATCTCATGTGTTTTTAATTTTATTTGTCTAAAGACTAATGGTGTGGAGCATCTTTTCATGTGTTAGTGGACATTTCTATATCTTTGGAGTAATATCTATTCAGATCCTTTGCCCATTTTTCTTTTGGATTACTTGTCTTTTTATTTTGAATTTCTAAGACCAAGATGCTTTTTATGGATAATGTGAATCTGTAATTGCTACCAAACAAAATGTATAATAAGTTAATGTTAAACCTTATTTTTCTACAGGTACTGAAATTTTACACACACACACACCCCAAATATTTGTCAATGAGAGAGAAAGCTGACTGGGATATCAAAAGCAAAGTGCTTGCACATACTGGTCATCATGCGGAAAGGGGTGCCAAGGGACCCAGAGATTGCTGATCTGTTCTACAAAGATGATCCTGAAGAACTTTTTATTGGTTTACATGAAATTGGACATGGAAGTTTTGGAGCAGTTTATTTTGTAAGTAATTAAAAATTGTTTAGATCAAATTATGAAAGTTTAAATTCTGTACATTCTAACTATTACTTGTAAAATGTACTTGGTTTTAATGTTTATTCTACAAATTAAATGATGTCTACAGTAGAGGCAAATAGTCATTGCTGAAGAGCCAGTCTTAGAATTCTAGGCATCATTCAAGTCAATGGTATCCATATCAAATGACTCTGCTGTCAAAGTAGTGCAAAAAAGTTATAAGCTTGAGTTTGAACCCTGTTCATTTCCCTTACATGCCAAACTCTTTTCTGCCTCAGGGCCTTTATATATGCTATTCCTCCTGCCTAGAAAACTGTACATGTTTTCCCCATTCCTGTCTAACTCTTGTTTACCCTACAGGTATCAGTTTAAGTGTTAAATCCATGTGATAGCCATTCCAGTTCAACCCTCCAGCACTAAATTAAGACTTTCTTTATGGTCTCATAACACCCTATGCTTGTACTTTGTTGCATTTGTCACAGTTATAATTGAATACTTATGTGTGAGATTTTTTGATTCATGTATGTCTCTCTCACTAAATAATAAGCTCCATAAGGACAGGAATTATATCTACTTGTTCATTGCTATATCCCCAATAGCTAGTATAATGTCTGAATAGTAGGAACTCAGTAAATGATGGATGGATGGGTGGATGGACAAGTGGACATCTACGCAGACAGATAGACTGACAGATTTTTAGTAACAATCGTGTTAAGTCAGTATCTCAGGTTAAGGGATATAAGGCTTAACCCCATTGAGTCAGTTTGAATTCCAAGACTGTGATTATCTTCTGATGACAAAAGTGAGAAATGACTGAAATGTTAACATAAGTCATTCACCTGAAATTCATTGCATAAAATATAGTTCTTTATTTCAATAACTTAGAAGTTTGCAACCTCAAATTAACACATACTTCCTTAAGAGTACTAGTTCATTAAAGCAAGTAATATTTAAGTAATATTACCTATTTCTCCTCCAAACCTGTTAGTAAATAATTTCTTTCTTAATCAAACAGTATTTGACTTTTCTTTTTAAGTGGTCCTTTATGTCCTTCCATCTGGATAGGGCTTATCTTTAGTTGTCCTTCCAAATGAGATTTTATTAATTGCATTTTGAACTCATCCTTTTGTTTCTAGCCAAATCTTCAGCCTGAGTTTTCTCAGAATGCTCTTTCGTCCCTTCATGTCTATACTCAGCACTACCACCACTTCTCCTCCCTCACCCCCATCTAATACTTGGCTCCCACTCAAGTACATTTTATCATTAAGTGACCTTCCATTGCTGAAGTGGATGCTAATTTTCTAGTTAATATCCTCATATTAGTCTTTGGTCTTAGAGTAGCATTTACGGCCCAAAGTCCTATCTTTCTCATTCACTGAGACACATTTTTTTAAAAGGATTTTTTAAATTACAAATATATCATATATACAGAAGTGTGTATAATACATTCACACATATATTTTAATATATAATTTAAAGAACAATTAAAACATAAATCCCTTTATAACCACCAGCCAGGCCAAGAAATAGAATATTGCCAGCACCCCAGAAGCCCCTTTTTTGTTAGAAGAATCCACTATGCTGAATTTTATGATGATGACTTTCTTATATTTCTTTATATGTACCCACTTACTTCTCTACCCCTAATAATATAATTTGGTTTTGCCGGTTTTGAACTTTTTAACAATAGATATATTCTGTATATATTTGGTTGTGACCTGTTTGTTTTGCTTAGAGATATTTTCTTCAGTCAATCATCTTTTATTACTTTCATTCTATTACTGTGTAACTAATTCATCATCTCAGAATCTCTCTTGGCCAGAGTCAGAGAGTAGTTGCAATCTCTGTTTGACTCTTCTATTTTAAAAATCAGCCAGACCACTCTCACAGTTCTCTTTTAGAATAAATACAATAAACCAAATATGCTTCGAAACTTACTAACATGCCTTTTGTGCTAGGGATAAAGTGAGACCTACATTGCTGTAGAAGACCCAGTGCTTTTGGGACTAAGTCCTGTCTGGTTAGCTAGAGTATGGTAGTTCTCCCTTATCCACAGTTTCGCTTTCCATGGTTTTAGTTATCTGCGGTCAACCTCAGTCCAAAAATATTAAATGGAAAAATCCAGAAATAAACAACTCTTAAGTTTTAAATTGCAAGCTATTCTGACTAGCATCATGTGAATATGTGTCATTTGTTGATAATGATAGACTAGGGAAATCACAAAGATACCTGGGTGGCTTTGATACTGAAATGTAATCATTAACTATATATTGCCTGTATACAAAAGTGTAGAGTACAGGCCCTTATAAACCCGTAAGGCACTTTAAAAGCAGCTTAAAGGGGAATTAACTGATACTTTACTATAAAACTTTAAAAAGCCTTAACCTTTTATCTACAGTGGTCACATAGGTAGCACCTTAAAAATGGATTTTCTCACGGGCCACAGTAATATGACCCATGTTGCTCCTCCCTGTTGACAGATTCTTCCTCTTCTCACTCATACCATTATAACCAAGAAGACTACCATCTCTTACTTGGACAACTGCAATAACCTCCAAACCGATCTCTGTGCATCCATTCTGGTCTGTCTCCAGTCTTTTGTCCACACCACAGTGAGCTTGAGGGTTGGTGGAGAGCGGAAACACGTAAATATGATCACATCACCTTTTCTCTGTAAAGCCTTCAGGGGGTCTCCTCCTCTGTTCTTAGGCTAAGTTCAACTTCCCTACTGTAGGCAGCCTATAAGGTCCTTCATGAGGTGATCCCTCTATACCTGAACTGTATTCCCCCTTATTCTCATTGCTCTAGTTATTATATAAAAGTTTTCTTTTAATCATCCATCATAGGATCTTTGCATAAACTGTTCTCTCTGGAATGTTTTCCCCTGCCATCTTCATCTTCTTAACTCCACTTTATCCTTTATCTCTCAGCTGAGGGCTCATTTATTCAGGGGAGCCTTGCCTGACCTGCCTAATCACATCCCCCATATTTTGGTTCCCAAAGTAACACATACCCTTCTTTGTAACACATATCACAGTTGCAATTTTATATTAATTATGATTTCATTTTTGCTGTCTATACTACTAGAAGAGAGATAGGCACTAGACATACTTACAATTCTATCCCTAGCATTTAGCCCAGTACCTGACAGATTTTGAGTGCCTGGTAAGTATTTGAATTATGAAGAACTCTGAGAATTTGGAACTGCTAATTAGTACTTTTCATGAGTCAGAATCATATTAGCAAGCTGTAAAGACCAGAGTCTAGCAACCAACATTTTTATACCTCAACACTATAATTCGGTTAGACTTTTTGTAGTTTACAGCTTTTACACAGAACAATGCCAGGAAATATATTAAAAGTGAATTGTACGCTGGCACGACTCTTGTAGAATCAATCAGTTGAGAATATATATTATATTCAGAGAAAATTGAAACTATTGATGAAATATCTCTGTGTATATGGATTTACATAAGTAATTCAGAAATTAGCATGAGTATGGGCTTCCCTGGTGGTGCAGTGGTTGAGAGTCCGCCTGCCGATGCAGGGGACACGGGTTCGTGTCCCAGTCCAGGAAGATCCCACATGCCACGGAGCGGCTGGGCCCGTGAGCCATGGCCGCTGAGCCTGCGTGTCCAGAGCCTGTGCTGCACAACGGGAGAGGCCACAACAGTGAGAGGCCCGTGTACTGTAAAAATAAATAAATAAATAAATAAATAACATGAGTAAAACTGAAATAGTAAGAAACTCTATTAAAGGAAGATAAAAAGGACTGAGCGTGTTCATTTTTGTATTCACTTAAAAGACAACTATAAAGTTTCTAGGGTTCTAGTGTTGCCTTGTTGAACTCAGCATGTCATCCATAATCCGCCTAAAGCAAATAATTTAGTTTTGTTCTTCTGGGTATAAATACCTTTTAGTTTTAGTTGAGGCTTAATAAATAGGGCAAAAGGAAAAGCTTATGTTTAATTTTTGTATTTCTCCATAAACTAGTAAAGAGTTGACAATATCTAAATGTAGCTGGAAATGGTTATAAAAATATCAGAAACATATGTAGTAAGTTCTCAATAAATATATTTTGAATCAGTGATTTTTTTTTTATTGGAGTATAATTGCTTCACAACGTTGTGTTAGTTTCTGCTATACAATGAAGTGAATCAGCTGTATGTATACCTATATGCCCTCCCTCTTGGACCTCCCTCCCACCTCCACCACCCCCCCCATCCCACCCATCTAGGTCGTCACAGAGCACAGAGCTGGGCTCCCTGTGCTTTATTTTACTTTTTTTTCCCATTTATTTATGTATTTTTTAACATCTTTATTGGAGTGTAATTGCTTTACAATGGTGTGTTAGTTTCTGCTTTATAACAAAGTGAATCAGCTATACATATACATATATCCCCATATCTCTTCCCTCTTGCATCTCCCTCCCTCCCACCCTCCCTATCCCACCCCTCTAGGTGGTCACAAAGCACCAAGCTGATCTCCCTGTGCTATGCGGCTGCTTCCCACTAGGTGTTAGTTTTTTTACATTTGGTAGTGTATATATGTCCATGCCGCTCTCTCACTTCGTCCCAGCTTACCCTTCCCCCTCCCCATGTCCTCAAGTCCATTCTCTAGTAGGTCTGCGTCTTTATTGCTGTCCTGCCCCTAGGTTCTTCGTGACCTTTTTTTTTTTATTCCATATATATGTGTTAACGTACGGTATTTGTTTTTCTTTTTCTGACTTACTTCATTCTGTATGACAGACTCTAGGTCCATCCACCTCACTACAAATAACTCAATTTCGTTTCTTTTTATGGCTGAGTGATATTCCATTGTGTATATGTGCCACATCTTCTTTATCGTTTGATCTTTCGGTGGACACTTAGGTTGCTTCCACGTCCTGGCTACTGTAAATAGAGCTGCAATGAACATTGTGGTACATGACTCTTTTCGAATTATGGTTTTCTCAAGGTATATGCCCAGTAGTGGGATTGCTGGGTCATATGGTAGTTCTATTTTTAGTTTTTTAAGGAGCCTGCATACTGTTCTCCATAGTGGCTGTATCAATTTACATTCCCACCAACAGTGCAAGAGGGTTCCCTTTTCTCCACACCCTCTCCAGCATTTATTGTAGATTTTTTGATGATGGCCATTCTGACCAGTGTGAAATGATATCTCATTGTACTTTTGATTTGCATTTCTCTAATGATCAAAGATGTTGAGCATTCTTTCATGTGTTTGTTAGCAATCTGTATATCTTCTTTGGAGAAATGTCTGTTTAGGTCTTCTGCCCATTTTTGGATTGGGTTGTTTGCTTTTTTGATATTGAGCTACATGAGCTGCTTGTAAATTTTGGAGATTAATCCTTTGTCAGTTGCTTAATTTGCAAATATTTTCTCCCATCTTTTCATCTTGTTTATGGTTTCCTTTGCTGTGCAAAAGCTTTTGAGTTTCATTAGGTCCCATTTGTTTATTTTTGTTTTTATTTCCATTTCTCTAGGAGGTGGGTCAAAAAGTATCCTGCTGTGATTTATGTCATGGAGTTTTCTGCCTATGTTTTCCTCTAAGAGTTTGATAATGTCTGGCCACATTAAGGTCTTTAATCCATTTTGAGTTTATTTTTGTGTATGGTGTTAGGGAGTGTTCTAATTTCATTCTTTTCATTCTTTTACATGTAGCTGTCCAGTTTTCCCAGCACCACTTATTGAAGAGGCTGTCTTCTCTCCATTGTATATTCTTGCCTCCTTTATCAAAAATAAGGTGACCAGGGCTTCCCTTGGCGCAGTGGTTGAGTCTGCCTGCCGATGCAGGGGACACAGGTTCGTGCCCCGGACTGGGAAGATCCCACATGCCGCAGAGCGGCTAGGCCCGTGAGCCATGGCTGCTGAGCCTGCGCATCCGGAGCCTGTGCTCCGCAATGAGAGAGGCCACAACAATGAGAGGCCTGTGTACCACAAAAAAAATAAAAAATAAGGTGACCATATGTGTGTGGGTTTATCTCTGGGCTTTCTATCCTGTTCCATTGATCTATATTTCTGTTTTTGTGCCAGTACCATACTGTCTTGATGACTGTAGCTTTGTAGTATAGTCTGAAGTCAGGGAGCCTGATTCCTCCAGTTCCGTTTTTCTTTCTCAAGATTGCTTTGGCTATTGGGGGTCTTTTGTGTTTCCATACAAATTATGAAATTTTTTGTTCTAGTTCTGTGAAAAATGCCATTGGTAGTTTGATAGGGATTGCATTGAATCCATAGAATGCTTTGGGTAGTATAGTCATTTTCACAATGTTGATTCTTCCAATCCAAGAACATGGTGAATCAGTGATCTTGCTTAAGGTTACTGAGACCTCTGAGACTATTGGAAGTGTTAAGTATGAATGTAAGTTTCAAGAATAAAACTTGAAATGTTTAGAAGTTGTAATCATTCATAATACAGTATGATGCATTGGAAAGCTGAAACCCCATTGATAGTTTCCTTTATACTAAAATATTGATTTGTTTTTAAGTTTCTGTTGCAGTTCTGAATTTTAACTAGTATAAAATGGATTTAAAATTTCACATCTATATATAAATGGAAATGTTTTCAAATTTCAAATCTCTGCCCAGTATATAGGTTCTATAAGCAAGTATACTTATCAAGTTCTAAGTGATAACTCTATAAATGTAAAGAAATACATTTTTATTTTAGGGTGATTCTTTTTTCATGTCTCTTGTTCCAAATAAGCCTTGATTATAAATAACCTTAATAAGCAATTAGATAATACTATCAGATTCCATTTGTGTGGACCTTTTTTTTTTTCTTTCTATAAAGGGTACAGATTTGTTTTTCAAAAACCCCATTAAAAGTTAAAATTCATCATTGTTTGAGCATTTTCTAAACCTTTCCCAGGCTCCTTAAGCTATACAGTACATAGATTCATACCCAAAATATCCTCTTTACAGACACAGTCACTCTAACCTTCATTGTATTACTGAATTTACATCGACTTTTCTTTCTTGTTGTCATCTAAGCACAGTCTTAGTGTTACATTTTTATTTTATTTATTTATTTTTTGGCTCATTGGGTCTTTGTTTGCTGTGCTCAGGCTTTCTCTAGTTGTGGCGAGCAGGGGCTACTCTTCGTGGCAGTATGCACACTCCTCATTGCAGTGGCTTCTCTAGTTGCGGAGCATGGGCTCTGGGCATGCGGTCTTCCATAGTTGTGCCATGTGAGCTCAGTAGTTTTGGCTCACGGGCTTAGTTGCTCCGAGGCATGTGAGATCTTCCTGGACCAGGGACCGAACCTTTGTCCCCTACATTGGCAGGCGGATTCTTAACCACTGCACCACCAAGGAAGTCCCTTAGTGTTACATTTTAAAAGCCAGCAAAATGTGAGAGATCTTTGTTTTTAAAAAAAGTCAGTCTGTACCTTCTAAATGAATAAAATACCTAAAAAATGCCTTTACAGAGTCCTGCCGACTTGAAAACTGTAACTTAGTGGATACCTTGCTTTTGTAGTATGTAGTTTTACCTTAGTGCTTGTACAAAAAATGTTTTTAGTATGTGTCCATTTTCTCTGCATTTTGGCATTAATTAAGACTCTGGGGTTGAATTCTTTTTACATCAACATTATTGTTTATTGTTGGAATTAAATTTTTTTTTAATTAGAAAGAAGACATTGCTCTGAGGAGCTTCTTTAATTGATTTTAGAAACTGATTAGACATTTTTCTATTAAAATTGGTGACCTTATTTTACCAGAGAGTGAATTCCAGTTTTACTTCAGAAACACTGCTATTGCTTTATTATTCCACAATAGTAATATCATAGAACTGAAGTAGCTTACTTACATCAGGAGTATGACACTGGTGCAGAGCCCTGTTATTAAAGAAGGCTAAGATTAGATAATGTTTAATGTCTTATATTTATTTTTCTGAAAATTTTTAGAAATATTTTTAAATTTCTTAAGTAAATTTGGAGGAAAAGATTATTACATCTGAGGTATTTATGATTTTCAGGCATGCTTTCAATGAACTGTTATATTTTGAGTATGGAGAAGATATATAGAGATAATTATGAGACAAGGCAACCTTTATAGATGAATACATACACATAAATGTGTGTATGTATTTATGTGATACATTCCTACCGTAAAATATAAGTACCTTTGAAAGTGGAAGTCCCTCTTAAGATTAATGTTATCCTTTGCTGCACTGTTTAATACAGTAGCCACTATTTAAATTTTAAGTTAATTAAAATTAAATTTAAAATCCACTTCCTTCGTCACACTAGCCACATTTGACGTGCTACTATATACGATGTAGATATAGAACATTTCCATCATCATGGAAAGTTCTTTCAGACATAATAATATATCTGATAATCCAGGGATTACCACTGATATATTTTCTGGTATAAATTCTTTCATAATTTTTTCTACACATATAATCATTATTACTATTTTGCAAAAAGAAGATCATATTGTACAGGTTTTTTTTGTCATGATATTTTTTACTACTACCATATATACATATTGATTACCTCATTCTCTTAATGTTTATTTCATTACATGACTGTGTCATATTTATTTAACTGGTTCTCCATTGGTAGACATTCTACATGGTGAAGCCAGTATGGATATTTTGGAAATATGACTTCTTTGATTGGATATGTTTTGTTAAACCTTAATCCCTTTTTACATTATAGCCTTTGAATGTATATGGAAAGGGATAAAGACAAGTTGTACCTTGAAGTGGGGTGGAAATGGCTGTCTAGCCTATCAAAAGTTGCAGCATCTTTAGACTGTGAGAATGAAGGGTGAAATGTTATAAAAGTCAAGTCAAATATTTAAGTTAAACTGGCTGAAAACATCGTTCATTCTTTTTAACCTTTTTCCCTACTCTCTTAACACAGGCCACAAATGCTCACACCAATGAGGTTGTGGCAGTTAAGAAAATGTCCTACAGTGGAAAGCAGGCACATGAGGTATGTTAAAGACATTGTGTACCTAAACTGACATAGCAGGTTAATATGAAATTCACAGTAGAAACAAAGTTCTTTAAGCATTTCTTTATCACAGTTCTTTTTTTCCCTTCTTGTGGAGCATATAATAAACATTCCTAATATTCTACCTCAGTCAACTATTTTGTGGAATAGAACATGGATTAGTGTAATGGATTTATTATAATATATTTGGTGATTGATTTAATTTATAGGTACTAAAACAAGAAATAACGCAAGTTTAAATTGCTTCTTTATGTATTAAACATTCTCTTTGTCCATTTAAAATAATGAAAAGACTATTTTATATGTATACTTGAAAATCAAATAATGTTTTCTGTTCAAAAATTATGATATTTTCTTTCTGACTTAAATAGAAATGGCAAGATATTCTTAAGGAGGTCAAATTTTTACGACAATTGAAGCATCCTAATACTATTGAATACAAAGGTTGTTACTTGAAAGAGCACACTGCTTGGGTAAGAGGACCTCTATTGTCTTTTTATTTTTCCTATTAAAATTTTTTTCTTTTCCTTTTTTTCTATTATCTCTTTGGTCTGTAAAATTATCAGCCCATTTCTGTCCCATGTGATTTTTGTTTGTCAGTATTTAACATTTGTTACTTCAGAGTGTGCCATTATGGTATACATTCTGTAAGTTTAAGCATGACATCTAGTCTATAGGAAATTTTATTCTTAAACACTCAACAAAGAGAGAGTGAAAAGTTAACATCATTTTATAATGATTTATTTGCAAAAGTAAAAACAGTGCCTTTTATTCTCATCCTAGAATTTTTATCTTTGTCATTTCTCATCCCCTACTCCAATTCCCCCCAAATTTGGAATTATGCTTGATATTACCATCACTGTCTAAGTTTTTTTACCAAACAGAGCCTGGATTATGATTAATCTATCTTCTTACTATATTTTTATTTTACATGATTTTGTTTCTGATTTTAGGTTAGCACATTAGACATTGTCTAGAACAAGTAAATGCTATACCTTGTACTTTATGGGATTGCACATTCCAATTTAAAGTATTCAATATCACTATCATTTATTGAATACTTACCAATGTACAAGTCCTTTCCTGTACATGATCTCCAATTAGGGAATGGAATTTTTGTTCCCAGATAGAATATCAAAGGTTAAACATAAACCTTTCTGCTCAAGGAATTCTTAAGATATCTAGAGCCATTGCTTCTGTACTGAGCAGAAGAAATTAATAAGAGGAGTATCTCATTCTATGGAAATCAGTTCTCTGGCAATCTCAGCTGTCTTGAAGGAGTCAAGAAAGGGATTTTGAGCAGGCAGAATAAATGTTACAAAATCAAGTGCTAGATATCATGTGTTTCAAAACTTCAGAAAATCCTCCGAGCTCTTATTTGAAGCCTGTTTACTCTTAGATTAAATAGAATGCTAATAAGTTTGGTTACCTAGTGTTTGTCTATAACGATTTGATAGGCTAATTAGAAGGAACTCATAGAACTAAAGCTGCTGGAGACATGCATACAAATAGCCATAACTAATTTGACCTGAAGGAAGAAGTTGGGGAAGTTAGAAAGCAGACCTAACAATTTAAAAGCAGAGCAACTAGAGCTGATAATTGTCAAGGGCAAACGGCCAGCCACAGCTCAGGTGCCCTTGTGTTATGGAATAATTGGGAAAAGAATGTTTGGGACAGAAATACAGAGTTAACATGTAATTTTTAAAATAGACCCATAACTATAAACATACTCTAGTCGGTTCTAAAGTTCTATGTTCATTTTCCTTATACTCAGTTTAAGGAAATTATATGTTTGTATTAATTGGCATAATTTAAGAAATTAGAGGGAATTCCCTGCTGGTCCAGTGGTTAGTACTCCGTGCTTTCACTGCTGAGGGCCCAGGTTCCATCCCTGGTCAGGGAAACTAAGAGCTTGCAAAGCCGTACAGCGCGGTCGAAAGAATAAATAAACAATTAAAAGTAAATTTAATTATAAAAATTAAAATAAAAGAAATTAGAAACTGAGTAATACAGTTGAGAAATGTTTCCATCAAAACTGATTAAAAATATTGTTTGTCAATTATACCTTAATAAAGCTTAAGAAAAAAGAAAAATAGTGCACCTAAAAGGCTAATGTTCATTATAATATTCACTTATGTGGATGCTTTCATTTCACAATAAGAAGTAAAATTAAAAAAAAAAAAAAAAAAGAAGTAAAATTAATGTTTCTGAATCTGCTTACTTTTTTTTTAATAATAAATTTATTTATTTTGGCTGCATTGGGTCTTCGTTGCTGTGCATGGGCTGTTCTCTAGTTGCGGCGAGCAGGGACTACTCTTTGTTGCGGTGCACGGGCTTCTCATTGCCGTGGCTTCTCTTGTTGCAGAGCACGGACTCCAGGCGCGCGGGCTTCAGTAGTTGTGGCATGCGGGCTCTAGAGAGCAGGCTCAGTAGTTGTGGCGCACAGGCTTAGTTGCTGTGTGGCATGTGGGATCTTCCCAGACCAGGTCTCCTGCATTGGCAGGCGGATTCTTAACCACTGCGCCACCAGGGAATCCCTGAATCTGCTTACTTTTAATGTAAAGCAGAAAACTATAATAAAGTTTCTAAACTTTAAAGTTTCTCATATTGTTTTAGATTATTCCAGAATGGAATAATTTTTAATATTATGTATATTTAATTACAATCTATAAATATATAATAAATTTAATAAAGTAGGTGTATGTCTTTATTATATATACTAATATAATATGTATGATATATGATATATTATGTATTGTGTACCTTGCTACTGGAATAAATTCAGAAGACTATAAGATGTGTATGTTATGTTATGTACAATTATATATTATAATAATATATGACATATAATAATATATAATATTATATCTCATATCCTTCTAAAATATTCCAGTAATGCAGGGTACATAATACATAAATGTTTTCACATTAATTTTTTTTAATGAAGGAACAATATGTTTAATAGTAGTTGTGTCTGTGTGATTATAGGAAATTTGTGTTTCATAATAAGCATGTTGTGTTTTTTTAGAATAACAAAATAATAATTTGTAGGTGTGTGTGTGCTTGTGTGTATACGTGTGGAGATTGGTCACTGAGCACTCCAGTTCTGACCTTGGCTATAAATCAGTAGTAATCTGGAATGCCTAAAAATATCTAAGATGAGAGTAAAGAAAGAGTTTCTCATTTTTTGCTTTTCACAAGCCTCCCAACATTGCAAAGCCAATAAATATCAATATTAATGTAATAGTATTGTTCTAGAAATATTTTAAGATATAAATTGAAATATTCCATCTCTCAGGAATTCAAGCTAATGTAATAATACATAGCAGGATACTTTTTTTTTGCGCGGTACGCAGGCCTCTCACTGTTGCGGCCTCTCCCGCTGCGGAGCACAGGCTCTGGATGCGCAGGCTCAGCGGCCATGACTCACGGGCCCAGCCGCTCTGCGGCATGTGGGATCTTCCCGGACCGGGGCACGAACCCGTGTCCCCTGCATGGGCAGGCGGACTCTCAACCACTGCACCACCAGGGAAGCCCCAGGATACATCTTTAGATTGAGTTCTAACCAATGTTTTCTTGTTTAGAACTTTTCAATTTTATTTTATTTTATTTTATTTTATATTTTGGCTGCATTGGGTCTTAGTTGTGGCACACGGGATCTTCACTGAGGCATGCAGGATCTTTCATTGCAGCGCGTGGGCTTCTCTCTAGTTGTGGCGTGCGGGTTTTCTCTCTGTAGTTGTGGCACGTGGGCTCCAGGGCTCAAGGGCTCTAGTTGAGGTGCGCAAGAGCTTAGTTGCCCTGCAGCATGTGGGATCTTAGTTCCCCGACCAGGGATCAAACCCATGTTCCCTGCATTGGTAGGTGGATTCTTCACCACTGGACCACCAGGGAAGTCCCAGAACTTTTTAAAATGTGAAAGTAGGGAATCTACTGCTTACTTGTTTGTATTATTTAACTAATAATTCCCAGTATAGATTTTACTGGCTCATTTATTTGGTTGCCACTTTCCAAGTTACAAAATTTAATTTATACTCCAACCTAGCCACCTTAAATCCTTAAATATAATCCCCATATTGTCTTAGACCAATTCCAGTTTCAAATAGGAAATAACAAAAACAGAAATTCCGATTTCAAATAGGAAATAACAATAACAGGTTCAGATGAATCAGAATATTTATTCTCCTAGTATTCTTAGTTCCTGGGTTAGTTGGTTGGTTTTAGCAGTTTCTTATTAACCTACATTATTCTGGTTATTATTTCAATCTGTTACAGTTGGTGATGGAATATTGCTTAGGCTCAGCCTCTGATTTGTTAGAAGGTAAGGATAAAAGCACTATCCCCTTCTTTTTTACCTTGACCGGAATGTTGTCTACTCCTGTATTAAAGCACACCTTGGGCAAACTCAATAGTTAATGACTTAGACTTAAGGGTTATGTGGATAAGCCATGCAGACTCTGTCTCTGCCATGTCGCTGAAAATATCTGAGTAATAATTAGCAGCCCTCCCACTGTTTTAATTCATGGCCCATCCAGGGCAGGTACTATTAAAATGTTTGGGTTGTGTGATGTAGTATGTGTAGCCAAAAACTTCAAATTCATGTGTATGTATGAAACAGAGGTAGATGGTATCGGTATCCAAATTATATTGATATTTAACCCTTTCACATCTCTTGACTGACCCAGTTCTCCTCTGCAGATGCTGTTATAATCAGAGACTGAGTTAAAATTTACATTAAAAAAAAACTTTCTTATATTATCCATGATCTCTGAATAGAAATTGCTTATTAGCTGCTTTCACAAATAATGAAAACCTGTAGTTAGAAGGGGTACTTATACCTGGCTTGCGGCAGAGGAGAATAATGCAACCTAAAACACTCTAGACACTTAAAATGTCAGAGGGACTTGTAAATTTGGGCCTGACCAGCTGGAATCAGTGTGGCTTTGACTTGCAACTGACAAGTAAATTAACAATTGTTGCAGTGATTATCAGGCTTTGTTTTATTTTATTTTGAAGGGGTTTGTTTGTTTTTATGCTTCAGTTTCCTGTTATCTGGTTGTTTATTGTTATTCTATAGAAAATATGTATCCTATGTATTTAGGTGAACGTGTTCCCAAATTGTCATTTAAGAAAAAGTATATAATTCAGCCTGCTATAGCTGTATAATATAATAAAAATAGGAATGAAACTGATCATCTATTCCTGGCTTTTTTTTTTTTTTCCCTCAGTTCATAAAAAACCACTTCAGGAAGTGGAGATCGCTGCCATTACTCACGGTGCCTTGCAGGGGCTAGCCTACCTACATTCTCATGCATTGATTCATAGGTAAGATTAGAGGCCAGTTACATTTTCATTTCAGTTACAGGACATCTGTTCAAGGAACCTTGAAAATTAGTGCATGCTCCAATTTTTAGGGTGCCTAAGAATTTATGGGAAGCAAATAGATTGTTGCTGCTTCTGGATGTAAAGAGTAAAGTTGCCCGAATTTAGTTCCTATCTCTTGGTCTCTCGCATATAACCACAAAGACTTATATCATCTCTGTTCTGTAGGTGACTATTCTCCAGGCATAGTGTTGCAGGGAAATTTGAAGAAGAGCCCAGCAACCTTTTGATACTGTCAAGAAAAAAAGAAAGAAAATTAGCCTTCCTTGCATATATTTATTTCCTAGCTGAGTTCTTCTCCCTTTCCTGTTGCAAATAACAAATCAATCTCATGTAAATATATGCTGTTTATCAAGTTTACATTTTTTGCATTTCTTTAGTCCATATAGATATTTAGGAAGGTATTATTGTCTTCATTTTGGTAGATGAAGAAACTGAGACTTAAAAAGATTTAAATAACTTGCCCATAGTTTCCTAGCATTTATGTAATAAAGATTGAAACTCAGATTTTCTAACTCCTAATCCAAGGCTTCCCTCTAAATTACATTTTCTTTATCACAGCCCCACTCTCCTCTTTCCAACCTACTTCCCACCACTAACTTTTTAACAAAGATGTTGTTACCAATTTTTCCTTCTCTCAGTAAAGAACTTCTAGTACTGTTACTTTAATGAATGGCGTCCAAGTAGTGGAATATGAGGTAGGCATAAAGGACCTGAGATGGCTCAAAAACAAGAAAAAAAATTTTACATTTACTAGGAAGAAATGAAACTATTAAGTCATAGGTTCCCCTTTTGCTTCTGTTTTAATCGTCCTAGAGTAGCCATCACAGTTACTGGTACATACCACAAAGCAGAACTCCCTCAAGATAGGCAGACCAAAATTCCTGCCATGAATTTGGCTTATTCATAAGGATGAAGAATGAACGTAACCATGTCTAATAAATATTGATAAAATTAATTTAACTGTAATTTACAGATTTGACAATTTTAAAGTATATATATGTATAAACTTTAAAGTATATATCTATCTATCTTTGGTATTAAGATGTCATTACTGAATGCCAACTTGTTTGTGACAGTTTTGCCTGCTCCTGTTTTAAAGGTCAGTTCAGGTTTCTGTGCCTTTATCACCTCAATTTTCACATTAATTTAATGTTTTATTCTATACTACACTTTATCTTTTTTAATAGGTAAAAAGAGTTGAAAAGCCAAAAAGCTTTTAAAGAATGCTCTTTATTTAAAAATAAATTCAGATTCTTATTGTTTTGATTTAAAAGGCAAGCCAGGGTTAGAGAAAAGATATTTTCTGTTGTACGAGAAATAAATAATGCTTTTTTTAGTTCTCTCTTCCAATGCCTAATGTCTTCATGAGGAAAGAAACTGAATTTTCAAGGGAAGATTTTTGGAAAAGTTATTTTGGGAGCATTTGAACCTTTCATTTTCAACTTAACATGTTTTCCTCATTCTCTCTGCTTTATCTTTCCATTGCCCATCAACGTACAATTCTTAGTTCCTAGTACTCATGACACCTCATGACTTTTTTAAAGAGAATAAGGAGTACGTCCACATCTTCTCATTCCAAATTTTCATACTGAAGATTAAAATTTTTTAAATCATGTTTTTTAAACTTTTTGCTGCATAAAATATCTAGTAGTTTTAGTAGTAACCACTTGAGATTCTTTGTAATAATACAATAGAAATGCAATTTCCTAACCCCTAATCCTTGTTTGTTTTGATCTTTCAGGGTCTTCTTTTTACTGTACAGTGTTATTTTTAAAATAACACCTTCTCTATAACATGTACTCTCAAATGCCTTAGAGTTGCAGTTACAATTAAAGGCAGAGAGAAAGGGTCACAGGCAAGAAAGAAAAGGTATGTGTGTAGTTGAGGTTTATTGGTAGGTAGTTGATACAGAGTCACTGAAGATTTGTTTAGACTCCAAAAATGTCATGAAATTTGGAAGAGAAAAAAAAAAGGCAGTTACAGATGGTGCCAATTTTCCCCAGCACAAGCAATACTGTTGGTGACTGGATTCAGTAACTAGTATGATTTTGTAAGTGTAGCAACTGAGTAGGTTTCCTTGTCGGCCATGTCTGCCTTTTTTCTCATTGCATTCCCTCCCTCTAACGAAAGCTCTACCTTTTAGTAATTACTATGACCTACCAGTAAGTACACCAAGGAATCTGGGCCCCCTTACAACATGCAGTAATCACTAAATCCCCTTCTGGCTATCTGAGCAAGGTTTTTTTTAAATAAACTTTTTGTCTTATTAATTGCATGCTCTGACCTATTCCATAATCAAAATTGAAAAGTAATTTTCTAACCCTCTTATTTTTTCCTATAGGGATATTAAAGCAGGAAATATTCTTCTAACAGAGCCAGGTCAAGTGAAACTAGCTGATTTTGGATCTGCCTCAATGGCTTCTCCTGCCAACTCCTTCGTGGGCACACCTTACTGGTATGTGGAATTAGAAAACATGAGATAGTTTAAAAATATGTGTATATAAACAAGATGGACTCATAGCACTGGTTTTGTTTGTTTGTTTGTTTTTGACAGTGTCTCACCGTGTGTCTCAAATGGGATTTCATTAGGAAGGATAGAAAACTCACTAGCAAAAAAGAAACCCTCAGACTTAGTATAAAATTTCCAGTGACTTTAAATTGTTCAAATAAGGTTGATGTCACTGTGTGTAAACTGAGTAGGATTATCAACTCACTGACCAAGCTCAGGTTTTAGACTTCATTTGAAGTTTCTTTTGAACTTTTCTCTTCAGGCAGAGTTTCTAGGCGAGAACAAGGTAGTTTCTTTAACCTTCTGTAGCCAATGAGCATAAATTTTACCTTTCAGTGAAAGAAATCCAGATTCTTGTTTTGTTGAATTCTCTGATACTTTACCTCACTTGTCATTCTGACTTAAAGTTTCACCCCATTCTATTCAAGACTCCTTTCCTTCCTTTCATAGATACATTGGAATTTCACTGTACCTTGGAGAATGAATTATACCTCTGGAAAATTACTTGCCTACTAAAAAAAATCAGCTACTATTTGAATATTTTTCCACTATCATCAAATAGCATCTATTAAGCAACTACTTACATACACTAATAGAGAACAAAGCATATTAAACTATATGGCCCTTACCCTCCTAATGAAAATCCATTACGGACAAACAAAATAATATCCATTATTATAGCCAGTTTATTTGTTTTTTAACTTGTAACATCTTTGAAATATCTGATTGTATTGCTTTATGTAATTGCATAAAGTATTCTTCATGTTGTTTAAAGTAGTTTATTTAAATGTTTCATACATATTAATCCTTTACCAATCTCTCTGAGGTAGCTAATAAAATTCTCTCCATATTATGGATGAGGAAACTGATATACAGAAAGGTTAAGTAACTTAGCCAAGACCAAAGGATAGTAAATGGTGGAACCATGATCTGGTGAAATATATTGTTTCACGTAAATCACTGAGTGTATTGTTTATATTTTGAATAGTGTTTTTTCAAATTATTTGTGTAAGAAAATTATAACTTTATCAGATAAAACTTAGAATATGCCCCAAACAGCTATTTTATTGAATCACTTTATCAGGTGAATTTTGTTTTTAATTTGCAACTTGAGTTTTGTACATTATGTTTGGCAGGATGGCTCCAGAGGTGATCTTAGCTATGGATGAAGGACAGTATGATGGGAAAGTTGATATTTGGTCACTTGGGATCACTTGTATTGAAATGGGTGAGTAAAGAGTTGTTTTCATTGTACTTTTGAGAATCACTCCGTATTATGATTGTTAATTCATTTATCCAGTGATTATTTAATGAGTTACTGCTATATATGTGCTAGGCAATGTGAATTTACTATATTTTTTCCTATGCTTTGGTATAACATCATAAGATTGCTTTTCTCTGCTATATTAAGTTAAGAAAAAGAGTTTTGAGCAGATATGGCAGCTAACAAATGTAAGAATATACAATAGTTAGAATTAATATTTGAAAAATATCCATTCTCCATACCATGAGTGATGATATATGTCCTTCATAGTAATATTCATTACTTAATTTACATTCCTATTTGTATAAGGGAAATCTGGAAAAGTAATAGCAGGCTTATCAAAGATTGGACTCTAAAAAGTAATAGCAAAAGTAATAGTAGGCTTATTAAAGATTGGACTCTAAAAACTGACATGGGACTTCCCTGGTGGCTCAGTGTTTAAGAATCCACCTGCCAATTCAGGGGACACGGGTTCGAGCCCTGGTCTGGGAAGATCCCACATGCCACGGAGCAGCTAAGCCCATGCACCACAACTACTGAGCCTGCGGTGTTAGAGCCCACGAGCCACAACTACTGAAGCCCGTGCTCCGCAACAAAGACACGCCACCGCAGTGAGAAGCCCACGCAGCACCGCAACGAAGAGTAGCCCTGCTCGCGGCTCTAAGCTCGTGCAGCAACGAAGACCCAACGGAGCCAAAAATAAAATGAATAAAAACTGACCTATATAGAGAGCAACCCCAGAGAAAACATCATATTAGGGGATACCCCCAGCTTTAAAGTCGTTCTCCAAATATTGTTGCAGTTATCTAAAATTGTCTAACATACCACAGAATCTCAATCCTCTGGTTGCATATTTTGAACTTTACTATAACTTAAAGTTACCATTATCCATTGGTATACTGGTAATTTTAACCAATGACCCCCCTGGGGGGCGAGGGGAAGCATTTTGTAGCATTTGCCAAATTCTGTGGTGTAAGTATCCCCACCATAGCCAATTTCACGTTATCAGTTTGAATCACTAAGTGTGGAGTTGGAGAAAGGTATGCACAGCTAACCTTCCAAAGCCAGTGTGAGCTGGCTCCAGCACAACAGTGCCTTTATTTAATTTTTTATTTAAAATGTATATAAATATGTCTAGTTTTTTAAAAATCCATTTTAAAAATTTCTTTGTCGAGCTTTAAAATTTGTTTAATTTCTTCTATATTGTTTAATATAGGGTTTTTTTGTTTAATTTCTTCTATATTGTTATCCAAATTTGTCCTAAGGATTTCTAAGTTCAGTTTGATTCTCAGAGTATAGTTTTCCCTAAAATGTTTGGCCTACAGAGATGACTTGGGATATGTTTGTATTGCATTTCCAGTTGCTTCATTGACCTCTTCCAACAAAGAAACATACGATAAAGATACACAATTTGTCTTTTTTTTTTAATACTAAAGAGATGTTAGTGAAGGAAAAAAACAATTCAAGGAGGAAACAGAATATTTACTTAATTTTTTAAAATAAGTAACATTCATGTGTTTTGTAAATCAAAAAATATAAAAAGATAGGCAGTGAAAGGACTTCTTCTACCCCTGGCCCTATTCGTACAATTCCTTCCCCACCCCTGTGAACACACACAGGGAACCTCTGTTATTAATTTCTTGTATATCCTTCCAGAGTTTCTTTACAAATATGTATATTTTTATATATATTATATATGTGTATGTATGTATATATGTATTTATTTATTGTGTGTGTGTGTGTGTGTGTGTGTGTGTTTATGTATTTATAATATATAACCTTCCATATCCGTGCCTTCCATATCCATGGATTCAACCAACTGCACATCAAAAATATTTGGGAAAAAAAAATTATGGAAAGTTCCGCAAAGCAAAACTTGCATTTGCCATTCTTTGGGCAGCTATTTACATTGTATTTACAACTATTTACATGACATTTACATTGTATCAGGTATTATAAGTAATCTAGAGGTGATTATATGGGAGGATATGATTAGGTTATATGCAAAAACTATGGCATTTTATATAAGGGACTTAAGCATCCACAAATATTGTATTCTGGGGCAGGCTGGGGCAGTCCTGGAACCAGTCCCCAACAGTTACTGAGGGATGACTCTAGAAATATGTATATATGCTTAGTATATTCCCTGTTACTCCTAAATTAACATATACAATTGGTTCTATACTTTGATTTTTCACTTAATACCATCTTGGAGCACTGTTTTATATTAGTAACTTAGACACTTTTTCATTTTTTACTGGCATTATGTTATTCCATTATATGGGTATACAATGGTTTATTTGACTGGTCCTCTATTAATGGATATTGAGGTGGTAGATTTCTTTTTTAGTTTCTGATATTGTGTTATTCTCTGTTTCATACGGAACAAATTCATCTTATTAACACTGATTTCGGGGGGCACTCCGCAGAAATATTCGCATACTTTTAAAAGGATTCATGACAAACTTCCAGAAATATTTTGTAGAATTTGACAAGGTAGCCCTAAAATTCATAGAGCCAAAACCTGTCAAGACAATTCTGAAGAAACAGAATTTGGACAGAAGAGTCACTATACCACAGTCCAAACCATAATAATTAAATCAATACAGTCAATAGAACAGACTAGAATGCCTAGAAACAGACTCATCTATAAGTCAGATTTTGGTATAAGACAAAAAAGACATTAAAGATCAGTGGTGAAAGGATGGCCTCTTTGATTAATAATATGAGACAATTTGTTAATTATATGATAAAAGCCAAAATTAAATTTCTAGCAAATGCCATACACAAAAATAAATTCCAGATTTTAGTTAAATACTCAAAAGTAAAAATTTTAAACTTTTAGGAAAAGATCCTTTATGCCTCAGTTTCCTTACCTATAATATAGAGATAACAATCCCATGAAGTAAGTGCTATTATAATGAAGATTAAAGAATTAATGAATATAAAGTACTTAAAACCTGGCCTGGCATGTAATAAGCACTATGTAAGTATAATTAATATTATATTATTCTAGGAGTATACCTTTATGGGTATAGGGAAGAATTTTTCTAAACAATATTTTAAAAATAATGACAAATATGATAACTATTAGTACTTTAAAATATAAAGCTATATAAAACACAAAAATTAAAAGGTAAGCATAGACTGGTAGAAAGTAGTTGAAACATATCTACCCAACAGAGTATTGGCCCAGAATTTATAAAGAACTCTCACAATTTCTTTACCAAAAAGAAAAAGATAAATAACCAGTAGAAAAATGGGCATGAATATGATCAAGCGATTAACATTGAAAAGAAGACCTAAATGGACAACAAGCATCAGAAGATACTCTGCATCATTAGTAATCAGGGAAATGCAAGTTAAAACTATTTCACATCAGACTGGTAAATTTTTCTTTAAGTCGAAGGTTAATAAATTTGGAGAAGCTGCTAAAGAAACAGGAACTCTCATACACTATTGATAAGAATGTAAATTGGTATAAACATTTTGGAGGGCAAGTTGGCAGCATCTGGTAATAGGGATGTCAATTGGTATAACCACTTTGAAGGGCAAGTTGGCAGCATCTGGTAAGGATGATGATGAGGAGTGTCAGTGACTCAACATTTCACTTCTAAGTATACACTTTAGAAATTTTATGCACGTACACTGGAACATGTGTGAGGCTGCAACCTTGTTTATAGAAGCAAGAAATGGTGGAAACAACCAAATTCTTATGATGAGCTGGATCTACATGTATCATCATGGGTAAATCTTAAATCATAACATTGAATAGTTAATGAACAAAGTCACTGAAGTTTAGGTACAGTACGATGCCAATTATGAAAGCTTTATCAACAATTTTATGTATTATTTATGAGCGTATATATACTAATAAAACATAACATAGATGTAAGAGATACCATCTCAGAATAGTAAACTCTGGAGGGCAGAAGAGGAATAGTTATATCTCACTTTTTTTTAGAAGAAAATATCTGAAACAAATATGACAAAATAATGTTAAATCTAAGCAGTAGGTGTCTGTTATAATACTATGCAAATTTTTATGTATTTCAAATATCAAATTAACTTTTTTTAAATTAGAGATAAATGTACATTTCTTTGGTTTGAAAAAAAAAAAAAAAACTATTCTCTGTGTAGCATGGAGTTAGCAATTAGACACCCTGGATTTGAATCTTGGCTTTACCAGCACTTAGCTGGCAGGACAGTTATGTGTGGCTGCATATAACACCAGCAGGCATTCTCATAGTCTAGGATGTGAATGACACCTTCTGGGGTTGTGTAACGTGTTGATTCTGACGATGAGACCTTGGACAATTTTCTAAACTTCCCTAAGCCTCAGTTTTCTCATCTAAATGAAAATAACAATACATATAGCATAGGTATTGTCAGACTTCAATGAGATAACATATGTAAAGTGTTTAACATAGTGCTTGGCATATATCAATGCTCAAAACAGCTGACTGCATTCATATGTAGGATTATTCCTATTTTTGTCATTTATATTCTAAAGTGAACCAAAATTTTACTTGTAACACTGCAACTGTAATAGCAACTCCTCAGTTACAACACTTTAAAGGGATGTCCCTGGAGTTGAACCTTACAACTAATTAGTGCCCACCCATTGTCTCAGCAAGATTTTTTCTTACCGAAATTTTTCTAAAATATAACATGATTCTGCCCTTCCCAACCTAATTAAATAGAGCAAACAACACACGCCCTTTTATGATGATTCAGGATTGTCATCACATCAGTTTTTGTACTATATAGATGTAGTAATGACTGGAGTTTCAAACAGCAGTCGACATTGGCAAAATAGGTGCAGATCCCAGGAGGTACCTTAGTATTTCCTCTCTTGAGACAGGAGAGGAAATGTGCTTAATTTCTGATCTTATCATTTTATAAAAAGGAATTGAAATATATATAACAACATGCTCTCTATATCAGCCTAACTTTGATTGCCTTTTATAAAATGATTTACTGAATCAAAGAACAGAGTAGCCTTCTCCCAAATTGTCTTATCCTCCACAACAGCTAGTCCTTCAAATTGATAGATGATAGTATTAAATTATGCCTAAGAGCACAGACATATATATATATATATATATATATATATATATATATCTGTATAGTCAGATAACCTTGAGTACTAATTCCAGCTCTGCAATTTTTTAGTTGTATGACTTTGGTCAAGTTATTTTAACTATCTGTGAAATTTGCATAATAAGATCCCCTACCTTATGGGGATTGTCTGGATTAAATGAAAATGTGGACATAAAGTGCTTATTATTACATCTGATGTACAGTATGTGTTCAGTAAATGTTAGGCATCATCAGCACAGTCCTAGTATATATCATATCTTATGAAATTTTTAATTTACATTTTAACATCTCTTTAAACTGCGAGGTATTTTACAGGCAACAGCATTTTATGATTATAATTGGCAGCATTTTGTTCTAAGTTATACATAAAATAGTGGTACATCTTAAATTGCGATGCATCTTATTGTCAATGACATCTTAGATTCAGAGAAAGATGGTAGTACATGCTCAGTTAATATTCATAAAATAAAATTGTTACCAAGGACATTTAAATTCTCGGCAATTATTCAAACTTTATTATACTGGTAATGTAATAAACCATACAAGTACCTCTTTGACAGCTTTACTATACATCTCTATTTCCTTGGCATTAATCTTGTTAATGGACACATAAAAGAAGGGTATTTTTTTTACATGAAAGATGATTAAACTGCTGCATATATAAACCTAAGCAATGATTTTTCTAAATTTTCTGTATGTTTCAGGTTTAATGAAATTCCAGGTACAGACAGTATACTTTAAATTTTACTTTTAATGTTTAAATTACAGTGAAAGTTGTGGATAGTGCCTGAATAATGTGTTGTCCCCTTTCCTTATGATATCTCTTCTATAACAGTGTATATATATATATATTAAACATCTTTATTGGAGTATAATTGCTTTACAATGGTGTGTTAGTTTCTGCTTTATAACAAAGTGACTCAGTTATACATATACATATGTTCCCATATCTCTTCCCTCTTGCGTCTCCCTCCCTCCCACCCTCCCTATCCCACCCCTCTAGGTGTCACAAAGCACCGAGCTGATCTCCCTGTGCTCTGCGGCTGCTTCCCACTAGCTATCTGTTTTACATTTGGTAGTGTATATATGTCCATGCCACTCTCTCATTTCATCCCAGCTTACCCTTCCCCCTCCCCATGTCCTCAAGTCCATTCTCTACCTCTGCATCTCTATTCCAGTCCTGCCCCTAGGTTCTTCAGAACTTTTTTTTTTTTTAGATTCCATATATATGTTATAACAGTGTATGTTTTTTAAAAGCTCCTAATCTGTACATTGAATCACTGAGGTGTCATTAGAAAGCAGGAAGATGATAGTGCTGCTGGCACTCTCTCTCTTTCCTGGATCAAACTCCAAGGTCCCTAAGCAGTTAAACCTGCTTTACAAATTATCTTTTGATAAATTGATTTCCGCTGAAAAACCTAGGTAAATTCATGCATCCTTGGAAGCTTCTTGGACATTGAAATTGTCCAGTCACCAGATATTTTATTTTTTGAGATTATTTCAAGAGAAGTTAATCTGACACTCTTCTGTTTGAGCTATAGACCCTTAGTTCACCAGCACAGACCATGGTAGATGCTGGCAAATGGTTCATCAGCATCGACAGGGAATTGACTGTGTTCAGAAATGCATTCTCCAAGGGAAAAAAAGAAAAAAACATAAATGTTGTTTCATAGTTCCTCTGCCTGGAATTTTCTTCTTCCACATTATTATTGCCACTCACTGTTTGTGTTAATAAATGAATGTAGTGATGGCTGTTGAGGGGACAGGGGTATATTTAGTCTTATAAAGCTTCTTCTTCCTTTTTTTTTTTCATATTGAAATACCAGTACTATCTATTATAAAATGCACAGAATAATTGAAGAGGTACTGAGGTCTAGTGAAAAGACAAGTCTTGGAGTCTTACAGGACTGGGTTGAAATCCCAATTTAGCCACTTACTGTGTGGCTTGGTTTCATTATTTAGACTAGCTTACCCCAGTTCCTTCTGTTGGGAAATTGAAGTAATAGTGCTTATCTTGACAAGCTGTTTTGAGAATTACGAATAACATACCATATGTAACATACCTAAAGTGAATGCCTGACATGTAATAGGAACTCAATAAGTGGTAGCAATTATTATTATCATTAATTATTACGGTTGTCAACCATATTTGTTCATAAGAAATCTGCCTTTTCATGAAGTGTTTATCCAAAGATGGGGTACTCTCTGATCTTCTTTATTAAAATAAAGCTCAGTCTAGGTGCTCTAATTTAGCATGAGCTTTGCCAAGCAGAGCAGTGTCCAAAGGCTTCTCTGAACCTTGATCTCATAAAACATACATGGAGCATTCAGAAAAAACTTGATCATTATCTTTAAATTAAATAAATCACTGTTTTTTTTCTTTTAATTTAATTCAGCTTTTTTATGCTTTCACCTTTTTCCTTTCTTTGGAGGTAAAATGGCTTAGATATCACAAGGTAGCTTCAAAGCACTTCTGTTTCCTGTTCTGTTGCTTATCTAGAAGCTTCTATGCAGACTATTATATTCTATAGTAAAGGCTGACAAGCTTTCAGCTAAGGACCAGATAATAAGTGCTTTAGTCCTTTTAAGTCATGTAATCTGTCATGACTACTCAACCCTGCTGTTGTAGCATGAAAGCAGCCATAGACAACACATTAATGAATGGACATGGCTGTGTTCCAATAAAACTTTACAAAAACAGGCTTCTAGGTGAATCTGGCCCACAGGCCATAGTTTCCCAACCCTTGCTCCATAGTGTGCTGACTTAGCAATGAACCCTGTCACTATGGCTCAGAAGATTTATGTAGTACATCTAGCAAAGGACTTGAACATCGGTGAGGCCACCTGAAACTGATATTTAGCGAATGCTTCTCAGACCGTAGAGCTGTGTACTATATTTGGAATGCCTTTTTTCATGTGATTCTCTACTAGAGCTGTTCCACCCATAGTGTGGCTGGCTGTCTTCCTGTCTTGTTCACAACAGAGTATCTGCCACTCACAGACCTCACATTCCTGCTCCAAATCCGCTACTGCCTTTCTTATTACTGTTGAATTGGGTTTTGTTGTTTTTGTTCCTTCATCCTCCCCTTTCTAAATTTCTGTTTTCTTCTTTCTTTAGCTCCCCTTCCCTGCGCTTTCTCCTGTGCAATTTCGTGTTCTTCTAAGCAGCTCGAATTGTATACCTTTGGCCAATGAGTGGGAGGGTTCCTATCCTTCTAATAGTGAAGCCATCACATAGTATCTTGATGTAAGCCCCAAGACTTAGTCACTCCTCAGTCATTTTTGTGACTTCTTGCTGCACAAAGATTCTTTGTTTGTTGACAGATTTTCTTCATTGCCTTAATTTGCCTTACCTTCATTTACTTATCTAATAGGTATTTTGGGGCCACCCAAAATATATACCAGGTGCTGTGCTCAGCAGTGGGAATGCAAAGATGAGCATAATAGACATTGTTCCTCATGAAGTTTAGTAAACAGAACATATATTAAGTAAAGAATTACGTAAATAATTAGTTATGGTTGTGATAGGTGGTAGAAAGTTAAAATATAATTTGCAATGACAGAATCTAATGGGACACCTAGTCTTGAGAGATCAGAGAAGGCTTCCCTGAGGAAATGATTGTAAGCATATAATAAGCCTTGAATAAATATTTATTAAATTAATGCAGAAATGCAACTATATTTAAGGTGAAACCTGAAGGATTGGGAAGAATTAACCAGGTAAAGTTTAGGCAACAAAAGTGAGAGGGGGGCTTCCCTGGTGGCGCAGTGGTTGAGAGTCCGCCTGTCGATGCAGGGGACACGGGTTCGGACCTTGGTCCGGGAAGATCCCACATGCCGCGGAGCGGCTGGGCCCGTGAGCCATGGCTGCTGAGCCTGTGCGTCCGGAGCCTGTGCTCCACAACAGTGAGAGGCCCATGTACGCAAAAAAAAAAAAAAAAGTGAGAGGGGAGTCCAGACAGAGAAAGCAACATGTGTGAAAGGCTCTGAGCTTGGTTCTTTCAGTGAAGCAACAGATGCATGAGAAGAGGGGGGAAACATTGATTCTCAGAATGAAGTGCTGGAGGTAGCCAGGGTCATGTTAGGAAAGACCAGGAGACTATGTTTAAAGCTCTAGACTTTGTCCTAAAAATCATGGGAATCCATTGATGGTAACATGATGAGTTCCTACTTCCACATGGTTCCAATATTTGAAGTTGTCAGAAGGCCATGCTCTAGAAATTTTCTAGAATCTGCCTGATAAATAAAATAAACCTGAGCCTTTTTTTTTCATCTTATACATTTGAAACAGGTATAAAATCCCTTTGTCCACACTGCAGCTTTCAAATTTCCACTTGTTAACAGTTCATGTCCCTATAATAGTGGTATCCATTTGGTGAGTGTGAAGTATCCTGTTGAGAAGTTAATAAACAATATTTGTGGAATCAGAGACTGTCACATTTCAAAAGTATCAGAGATCATTTAGTCAAGACTATGAGGGGCCCCTCCAGAGTATCACTGTTAAATAAGTATAGTTGCCTTCTGCTGGAACTCTGCTAATAGCTTAAAGTTCACTGCTATCAACATTATTCATTGTGGGTTTTGGCGGGGGGGGGGGGGGGGTTGGTTTTTCTTTGCTTTAGCACTCTGGCTTTTCACAAGTTCTTCCTTCTATGAGTAAAAATGTTTTCCCTGTTACTTTTTGTTCCCTGCCCTTAGTTCTTGTTATGTTTCTTAGAATTGCATAGAATAAGCTGAATTCACCTCTTTTTTTTTTGCGGTATGCGGGCCCCCCCACCGCTGTGGCCCCTCCCATCGCAGAGCGCAGGCTCCGGACGCGAAGGCCCAGGGGATCCTCCCAGAGGGGGGCACGAACCCGTGTCCCCTGCGTCGGCAAGCGGACTCCCAACCACTGTGCCACCAGGGAAGCCCTGAATTCACCTTTTTAAAAGTGGTTAAGAGGAGAATCTTTACTTAAAAACCAAGGTGCTCTGATGAAACCTGAGATCACATTATGAATTTTAAAGTGGTACTATATAAAGAGTCCATTAGGATAAACACGGTAGAATGAGATAGTGATTTATCTTCTGTGACATAATAACTAATAAATAGCATAAAATTAACTGTACTCAGAACTAGAACCTTGTTTCTTTGGTCAACAAATGGAGCACCTAATATTTGAATAATACCTTATTACATATGCCAGAGAATAAATAAAAGAATAAGAGTATTAGGGTTATAAGATCTTGCTCTTAGAGCTTATGATTTCTTTTGAGAGAAAAGATTTGTATGTTTATATAAATGCAATAGGAGAGCACATGCCAAGTGAGCAGTCTACTAAAAGACAGCAATAGAAATTCCAAACATGAGATCATGGTGGGCTGGGATGGAGTAAATCTACTAAGAAGTATCTGATTCACTGAGTTTCTTCTTAGAAGGGGGTGGACAAGACCTTGCTTACATTTATCCTCCTTTTCCTACCTCCTTTTTACCCTCTACCCTGACCTGTACCAGTTCATTGGCCTGGGTGTGCCTTCAAATGGTGTTTATTGAATTGAATTACTTTACCTCCCATACTGTGTTAGTGATGTTTAAGATGTTCCATTCCATCATTATCCCTTTTTTTCATTCTACTTCTCTGCTTTCTGAATTTTTTCAATAAATACATATTTTTTATTTTAACTAAAACACACACACACGAAGATGTTCATACCTATTGTGGGAAAACAAAGTCCAGCCTTTTGAAGATACATGTGAAAAATAAGAAAAATTTTTTTTAATCTCTTGAAGTGGGTTCTGTTAGGAGCTTTTCCAGTGTACTTTAAGATGACCAGCAGCTTCTTCTGAATGGCTATCCTGAGCGACCTTAGAGATTAAAATAAGTGGATTATGTGGCGTGAGGATAATAACGAGCTATTGATTTAGTGGCACAGCTTTGCTCATAGTTCCTTATTTCTCCATCTGCCTGATGCCTTGCAAGAACTGCTTTATCGTGTTTCTTTTCTTTCAGCGGAACGGAAGCCCCCTCTTTTCAACATGAATGCAATGAGTGCCTTATATCACATTGCCCAGAACGACTCCCCCACATTACAGTCTAAGGAATGGTAAGACTGAGCTGTTGCTTTAAATTTCTAAGAGAAATCACCATATGTATTTGGCACTTTCATTAAGTTACACTTTAAATATCTGACCTAGAAAGCATTTCATTCCTTCATTGTATGTTGTGATAACTGACACTGATGCTTTATAAGCCTGAACTTTCTACACACACACACACACACACACACACACACACACACACACACACTATATTTCTACCCTCACTATGGCTTCTACTGTGTTCTTAATGTGTGTAGGAATTGAAATTCTACTAGATACATGCCCTGCTACCTTCCTAACCAGTCTAGTCTCTTAAGTCATGATGGTTTTGTATTGATCACCTCAGTCTTATCACTTCCTAGCAAGGATAAAGTATCCACTCTGATGTCATTATTTTTCTACTTGTCATTTTTTTTCTTTACTATATGTGTATTTAAATGTGTTGAGACAGAACATATACTATCTATTCAGAAGATATATTGTTCCTTGCTGAAAATTATGACATTTTGCTAACTATTGGGGCCACAGAGTTATAGAAAAAGGGCGATGTCAAAGAAGAGTAGACAAAATGGAATTTTCAAGAGAGAAAGTGTTTTCATCCAGAAAGCATATTCCTAGGTTCCTTATGCTTCAAGTTTTACTACCTGGTTATAGGTTGTGGGTAATGGAAGAGTTACCAATTGGTCATGAAGAATATAGGCTTAAGACTTATGAGAGTTGTTATCTTTGAAGAGAAAAATGTATATAAAACCGTTGTATATAAATACAGTATTTTTCATTCTATGATGTAACGATTTGACCTTGCTTATATGTTGACTAACTTGAAACTGTCCACATTCATTATCCAAAAGAATTAATTTTAGATACCTTAAACTTGAAAATGGTTCAGTTCTCCTGACATTCCAAAGTATTTTAATAAAAATCTCCTAAAATATAAAAATTTCCCTTGGATGAAAATTATTTAAAGTGATCAGTATGTTCTACAGACCCTGATTTTATTTTCTTTCAATGTATTTGCACACACAGGACAGACTCCTTTAGGAGATTTGTTGATTACTGCTTGCAGAAAATGCCTCAGGAAAGGCCAACATCAGTGGAACTATTACGGGTAATTTTTCAAGTTTATATTTGAGGAGGGGGATTTAAAGTCATGTTGTAGTAGAATATAGTAAATCATTCGCATGGCAGCTCATCATGACAAACTGGATTAGAATATACTGCCTTGTCATTTATCCAGAGATAGTAGCTAGGCATAGAAGTAGCAAGGTATGTGCTATATGTTCCCCACAGAAAGTTTTTCCCCCATCTTTTCCCCTTTTCTTTTTTCTCCCCCTTCTTTTTGCCTTGTGACAAAGAATATTTCTCCTTGCTTTGGTCATCATTGTGGTGTTCCTGTGACTGATATCTGCATGAACTTTAATGCAGTGTTTTCAGGACAGAGACTGCCAGTGGTTCGAATACCAACTCTGGGATTTCAGTCATCAGGCAATGAAGATATGTGATAAACATATAAAACAGACATTTTCATAGCATTGCATCACACATGTTAACTGCATTCATCTGACTTAAACATAGCATTTTTGGGCTTCCCTAGTGGCACAGTGGTTGAGAGTCCGCCTGCCGATGCAGGGGACACGGGTTCGTGTCCCGGTCCGGGAAGATCCCACATGCCACGGAGCTGCTGGGCCCGTGAGCTATGGCCGCTGAGTCTGCGTGTCCGGAGCCTGTGCTCCGCAACGAAAGAGGCCACAACAGTGAGAGGCCCGCGTACCACAAAAAGAAAAAAAACACATAGCATTTTTGAGCATCTCTTTTCATGTAACATTTTATTATAGGCTTTATATACATAGGCAATGTGTTCCATTAATATCAGTGAAGTATGTGGGAGCCTTTTACAATCTAAGTATCTTTTATTGGCCACAGAATAGTCCAGGTTACTTTAATCTTTTCTGCGTATGTGTTTTTCAGCACTTTTTTGTTTGTTTGTTTGTTTGTTTTAAGAAAAACTCAGGATTGTATTGCCTAAATTTGTGAAGGTTAAAAATGTCAGCTGCCTTTATAATTGCATCTTGGCTAAGTCACAGATTCTTGGTTTACATTTTCTTTTTCTCAGAACTCTTATTCTGTTATTTTCTGGCTTTGAGTGTTCCTGAAGAAGAAGGTCTGAAGCTGACTAGTTTTTCTACCCAGAAGTAAGTTTTTTCTTCTTGTGAGTAACAGGCCACAACAATATGGTGACAGAAGCAACAAGGCAATGGACTCTACCTTATTCTCTTTTGGTGTAGAGCTATCACATGTTCTAGACATGGACTACAGACAGCAGAACACCAGAAACACAGATAATATGTTTATTATTTTGAAGTAGACAAAGATTTAAAAAGCAGGACACAAACAGCACTGCCATAAAGAGAAAAAAATTATAAATTTGGGCTATAAATTAAGGAGAAAAAAAAATCCTCAAAGAAGAGATACTACAAGCATTCAAAGATGATATTGTAGGGCAACAGACAACAAAAGGATATAAAAAACAAATGGGCAGAGGTAAAGAAAGAAACGAAACAGAAAAATTTAAATACAGATTAAGGGACTTCCCTGGTGGTCCAGTGGTTAAGACTTTGCATTCCCAATGCAGGGTGTCCGGGTTTGATCCCTGGTCAGGGAACTAGATCTTGCATGCCGCAACTAAGAGCCTGCATGCCACACTAAAAGATCCCGCACACGGCAAGGAAGATCCCACGTGAGATCTCGCATGCCACCACAAAGACCCAGTGCTGCCAAATAAGTATATTTTTAAATAAATAAATATAGATTAAAATCATACCATAAGCAACAAACTAATATAATAAACCAACCCATTTACGGTGTTTCCAATGGTAGATAGTCTTAGGGAAATAAAATTAAATGCAAAAGAAAATTTTCAAAAGATGATTATAGAGAACATGACACATGTGGAAGACAGAGGAGATATATATTCCAACCTATTATTCCTAAAGAAGAAAGCAAAACACATGGAACAGAAGATATTTAAAGATATACCTGAAGAAAACTTTTTTGGAAATAAATGTTTGGATCATTATTTGATTTGATTTACTCTTTATTTGGTGGGCCAAATCAAGTGAGCCTACCATTTAGTCAACAGTGTTTACTGATTGTCTACTGTGTGCCAAGCACTGTTCTAAGCACTGAAAATCATACAGTGATACAAAGAAAAAGATAGTTCCTGCCCTCCTGGAACTTATATTCTAATGAAGGAGTAAGAAAACAAACAAATGATTTGATATAATGTCAGAAAAATAAAGCAAGGACTGGGATAAAGAGTAGAACTTTACAAAGTTCTAAGGAAAAGAAAATGTAAACCAAGGATTTGTGACCCAGCTAAGGTGTTCTTCAATTTATAAAGGCAGCTGACGTTTTCAAGCCTTTTCTTCTCTTAAAAGCTTCTTCTTAATTACTCAGTAGCAAAATCCAGCCAATCTATTGATGAAACAAAGAGCAAGAGCGAAAGAGAAAGGGACGGAGGGAAGAAGGAAGAAAGAGTGAATTAGGAACTGGGGAAACTTGTAAAAGGATTGGTGGTGAACATTAAATTTAAGTTTGCTCTCTGATATTTATTATTTATTTACTATTTATTTATTTAGCATCGTAAAGAGACTACATTCTTCATTTTGGATAGACAGTACACATTTTAGAAGATAAAAAAAATAGTGGAAAGGAGAGAATGAAAAGTAAATCTTCCCCTTCCAGGCCTTTCTCTAGAGTTAGCAACCGGTGTCACTAATTTTGTACATGTCCTTCTAGAGATATTCTACGTATATGGAAGTAAATATTCTTTTTTATTTTTGCACCAGTGGTAGCAAACTGTAAACGCTGGGTTTTTTTTAACTTTATAGTGTGTTTTGAGTATTGTTCCATATTACTACATGAAGAACTATCTCATCCTCTCTAATGGCTCCATTATATACTCAAATGGACTGTAGTTTTTATAACCAACTCATTTATGGTGTTTGCAGTCTTTTGCTATGACAAACTGTGCTGGAATGAATATCCTTACGCAGGTGTCATTTTGTACCTGTATATACAGATACCCAAAGAATAAGTTCTTAGAAGTGGAATTGCTAATCAAAGGGAATGTGGATTTTAAATTTAAATAAATATTGCCGATTTTCCACCAAAGAGGATGCCCCAATTTATGGTCCATTAACAAAGTATGAGTACCAAAACTTTTTGAGCTTCTAGTCAGATCAGTGAAAACCTTTTCTCGCTGTCATTTTAGTTTGTGTTTCTCATTGTGAATTAGACTATCTTTCATATGTTGACAAGCCATTTCTATTTCCTTTTCTATGAACGCTCTGCAATCTTTGCCCATTTGTCTGTTGGGTTGTTGGGTTTTCTCCCTTATTAATTTGTAGTAGATCTTGCAAATATTTTCTTCTTATTTCTCTTCTGATATTCTTTATTCTGGGCTTTTTTGGAGAGGTCATGCAGAAATTTGTTATAAGGAATTCAACTTTTTTTTTTTTCTCCAGTTGGCTATCTTGCTGTTCCCAAATACTTTTAAATAACCCATCTTTTCGTCACATTTTCTTCGTGATTTTAAAATGTCACCTTCACATAGGATTAATTTAAATAGAGACCTACAGTAAAATCATTGCTGTGGTCAAAAAGCAGAATGTAAAACTTATAAACATTGACAGTGTAAAAATTGAAAATGTAAAAATAATAACGTAACTAGAAAAAAGTAGGGGTAAGAAAGAAATGTAAATGTACTAATTTTCCTGCTTTTCAGGGTAGATGGTCAATAAATTCTTAAATTGAAAGCCCTTTTTAAGTAACTCTTATGTCTTAAAGCTTTTCATAATTTTTTTTTTCTTCCCTTAACTTTAGAGGACCTTTAGGAACTGGTAACTCTTGGTGAAGAAATTATAACTAATGTTAAGCAATTATTTTACTTCAGACGCTTTTAATTCTATTAAACTCAAATACACCTTAATTTAATAGATTATTCTTTAAATTACCATGTGTAATAAGTTTCTCATGTAAAATTATTTCTGGGTATCCATCATTCTGAGAGAGTGAGAGAGAGAGAGGGAGGGAGAGTGTCTAAAATGTTATTTCATGACTTAATATTTATTTTTGGATGGTGGAATTTTGAGTGATTGGCTTTCTTTTATGCATTTCTCTATTACTTAAATGTTCAAAGTAAACATATTTCCAAGAACAAAGAAAGCATTCTTTGAAAATGATCTGAGAACCTTTTAACTGTATGGGTTTAGAGAACAGTGAGGGGATGGGATTGCAGGCAGAGAGAACGAGAACGAAGACATGCAGGTGTGAAATGCACGGCACGAGGCAAGAATGATTTAGACGTAGGATGCATTGCGTGGGAAGGAGGAGAATGAGTGACTAGGTTGGAACCTAGACATTCAAGCAGGAACCCCCTGTAAAGGGTCAGACTTTACGATGGAGGCAGTGAGATGTTTTTAAGATGTTGAGTATATCAGTTTTAAAATACTTAAACAAGTAAGGGTTTAATTACCTCACGCAATAAGAAGTCCAGGACATTGGGAAAGCAGTCCAGTGATGTAAGCAGCTCAACAGCTCCTCCTATCTCCCTACTTTACCATCCATAGTATGTGGCTTTTGTCTTCTTGGTCACAAAATGGCTCCCCATCTCCAGGACTCAGTTTTATTCCTGGCAAGAGAAAGGCAGGGCACAGAGCAAAACAAGCACCTTCTTTTCTTGTGTCTTGCTTTTTATTCTGGAAAACAAAGCCTTCCTCTGGGGCTTCTGCCTATATCTCATTGGCCAGAACTATTGGTCACGCTATTAACTGCAAAGAAGGGTAGAGTCCAACTCTTTTACTTTTTACTGCTTACAAGAAAGGAAGGTGAGGAAAAGAGGTTGGAATGGAGGATAAATGGGCCACAGTGTCTGTCACAACAAATGATATGGTCAAATAAGTGGTAGAACACCAGAAAACAAACCTCCAGATAAAGAAACCTGGGTTGCAGCTCTAGCTCTTCCACTGTTTAGCTGTGTAAATCACTTAACCTCTCTGGGCCTAAATTTCCTCGCCTTGGAAATAAAAGAATTTCTAAGAGTTATTCCTGCTCTAAAATTCAGTATCCTAGGTTATAGCTTGAAGTTTACTAAAAACTGATTTGCTCTTATCTAATTGCAGGCACTGGAGTAGCAAAATAATTTACTTTCTCCCTTTCGTTCTCCTCTTGAAATATGCAGGCTATGCTTCCTTCTGGGAATGGTGTTTCATTTTCAGAAAGTACTCTGTATAGGAAGAGATATTTTATAAAAACGGGAGCAAAAGCCACAATTCCCCGGACAGCAAAGTCAGGGTGAAGAACCACAAGACATACAGATTTTTTTCTCACAGTGGTCCTGCTCCTCTTTTATATCTGTTTAACTTATAAAGATATTAAATCTATTCCATCATCTATGGCTACCACATTACATCTCATTTTCCCAATATCTTCAAATTATAATTTCACATAAGTGAATTTTCCACATAACTGAAACTTTTCCTTTAAAAAACAAAATTCCCTCCTACTTTTGATCATTTTCTGTGGTAATCTTGTCAAAATATATGATGTGCTTGTCTGCCTTCTTGAAGAAAGCATAATGAATATAATTTCTCTTCTTGATGGCTCAGAAACAATAGCATTTCACAACGTCTTGTAGTATAAAAGGACTGTATGAAGAGCATTTGCCCCTTTGCAAACTAGCCCACAAACCTTGGTTCATTCTTATTTGGTTGGTTGGTTGGTGTGTTAATCATGGACTTTCCCTCTCTCTACTGTCAGGCAGTCAGAGAACTTTCAAAGGACTCTTCTTTCGGCAACAAGTAACCCTCTAACAGTTCTCAGTCCTTTATTCTCCCACTTTTGTTCCCTCTTTCTGAATGCTGTAGACTGAGAAACCAGGAAACCAGAATATATCTTAGAGATCGTTGATAATATTGAAAGTGAAGCCCGTTTATACCAAGAAAAACTGAAGGACTTTGGGACGGATATTTTTACTTCTCGGAGACCCTTTTCCCTTATTTCGGGTTATACAGCTCTGTAAAGAGAAGATAAAGTTGCCAGAATTCTGACTTCTGGATATATGGAAAGCTGCCATATTTTCAAGCATACACTATATATGACCACAGAAATAGAAAACAAAATATACACAAGTCTGTTTTTTTTTTTTTTTTTTTTTTTTTTTTTTGCGGTACGCGGGCCTCTCACTGTTGTGGCTTCTCCCGTTGCAGAGCACAGGCTCTGGACGTGCAGGCTCAGCGGCCATGGCTCACGGGCCCAGCCGCTCCGTGGCATGTGGGATCTTCCCAGACCGGGGCACGAACCCGTGTCCCCTGCATCGAAAGGCGAACTCTCAACCACTGCGCCACCAGGGAAGCCCCACAAGTCTGTTTTTAAAAGGGTAGCATAGGGTGGGGAAGAGGATTGAGGCAGATTATAAGAAGAATATTCTATACTCTGCGTTCTTTTGCTTATTATGTAGTTTCAGATTTGAAAGTCACAAGCTCTCAGCTGCTATTTAAAGTTCTAGTCATTGTTACTACTTGTATGGTAAAGTAAACCTCAAGAATTCTCGAGTAAATTCTAGGACAAGTCCACAAAATGGGGCTTGAGGAAGAAGAGAAAAGCATAGTTATTGCTCTATGAGATTTATAAAGATGACAGGCTACATGAAATTAAAATCATATCTTGTTATTTCTTCAAAATCCACAGAGCTGTTTTATGTCTATTTACTTTTGTATCTAAATCTAGCACCTAAAAATATGTCTCCTCATTATCAGTTTCTGTTTTTTCTCCTCCCTCAATTAGCATGACTTTGTTCGACGAGACCGGCCACTGCGTGTCCTAATTGACCTCATACAGAGGACAAAAGATGCTGTTCGTGAGCTAGATAACCTACAGTACCGGAAAATGAAAAAAATCCTTTTCCAAGAGACACGAAATGGACCCTTGAATGAGTCACAGGAAGATGAAGAAGTAGGTTGAGTTTATTTTAGCAGGCATTATAGAATGCCTACTATGTGAAAATGTTATGGACCAGCGCGCTATGAAAAACACTTTGGGGAATAACAATGTAATTGATGTTCTCTGCCTTAAGAGACATGCAGAGTTGCAGAAGAGACATTCATAAAATAACTCTTATATAAGGCGAAATATGAAAAATGCTGTAGAGGGAGAGCACACGGCAGGGGCCATAGTGGGGAGAGAAAAAGTCATCAGCTGGTGGGGATTAGTGAAGAGGTGGGCCGTTTCTGACAGGCAGGCCTAGGGCATTTTAGACGCAGGGAAGTGCGGCGCTTTAGGAAGATTATCCTGGCATCAGAGTGTAAGATGGATTTGAATAGGTAACATTCTGGATAATAATCCGTGCAAGAGGCAGTAAAGGTAGTGTCTCTGGGAATCGGGGGAAAAGGAACACTTAAGGAACACTGTAGAGGTAGACTTGATAGTACAGCGCTTCTCATTGACAGTGACAGATGAGGAGGATTTACGGTGACTCCGAGCATTTGAGCCTAGGTGACTAGAGTATGTCAATACCAAGACCAGAGAAAAAGAACCGAGGAGAAGGAGGAGGTTAAGCATGATTTCAGTTTGATGCCTACTGAGTCTTAAGTTCCTGGCGTCATATGCTACTGACACAGTGTACAGATGGTTTTAAAGAAAGATGACTTTCTGGTTTCTCATTCAAATAACTTAAGAAGGATTGGTCGAAGGGAAGGGTAATGACAATTGGGACACCTGAACGGAGATATCTAGCATTTGGTTGGGAAATACAGATCCAGAACATAAGGAAGAGGTCTGGGTAAAGGATAGTTGGATGGGGGTCAAGGACATTAAAATGATGATGAATCAAGGAGCTGAATGTACAGTGAGACGAGGGTCCATGCCACATAAGAAGAGGGAGACCTGGTTGATAAAGGCATCACAGATGTTACTGAGCGTACACAGCTTCAAGGAGGGAGCAGCCAATACCATCAGATGCCACAGAGCAGTCAAGTTACATAAGGACCAAAAACAGTGTTAACTGGGTTTTACAAGTAGGGCCTTCTTGATGACCTTAGTAAAAGTAGTTTTACAGGAATAGTTAGGATAAATAGTAGATTACCATGGGTTGTAGAATAAATGGGAAGTGAGAAGGCAGAGATAGCGAAAGTTGGTTATTTTAAGATTCATAAATTTGGCCAAGAAGGAAAAGTGACAAAGGGCAGTAGGTAGAAAGGTATATACATATAGGGCAGCCCTCTTCATATTTATATGCAGAAGGAAAGGAGCCAGGACAGAGGCATTGGAGATAGAGGAAAGAGATGCAGTTAAAGAAGTAGGATCTCAGGAAGTGCATAACAGTAAGAGCATTAGTGCAGGGATTAGCCTTGAACAAAAGAAAGAACTCCTCTTCCTCTAAAAATAGATGAAAAAATAGGAAAAGAATGAAGAATGAATTTTAGTTTAGCTTTTTAATATAAAAGAAAATAAAATTATTTTATCAATAATTATAAAAATGAAATTAAGAAAGCTGAATTGGAATATAAATTCTCTTGATTGCATATATACAAATGAACCCTTTTAATTGGGAAAATAAATCTATTAAAAATATAATGTATTATCTATCATTTTAAATTACCCAAATTACCTTTGTCAGTGATTCCTTATATTACCATGGCTAAGTAACAATTCATTAAAGTTATGTATGTACAGCATGTTTCTTTGAAAATAGGGGATTTTTGGAGCTGAGTTTCTTTAATTATATTATTTAATCTTGTATCGAAAGATATCCCACTGTGATGGATAAATTATATGTTCTGATTATTTTATCACTTCTCACATAGTAGTCTTTGGACGAGTAGTGATGAATACCAGTATTACTTGACAGATATATTTAATAAGATTACAGAGGTAAGCATGATAGAATTGCCTGAGGGAGGCAGAATTTAATTACCTGTCCAGGACAGTAGAATTAATATCCCTGCTTAGATATGAAGTTACTCAGTAATGACTTGCAAAGGACCATATTGTTTGTCAAATCTCTGAAAGCTCTCTTCACTCGCTTTGAGTTTCAAGTGATGACTGCCGTGTTTGTAGATATCCTAGAGGTCCCCTGTTCAGTAGCCTGTGGTCTTTCCCTAGCACCCTGTTGTTCCTGAAGGTCTCTCAGAAACCTGGCCTGGTTCTGATTACCGAATAGCAATACAATAATATGATAGTCGCATATCAGAGGAAAAGTCGCATATGACAGAGGAAAGCCCTGGCATAGCAGCATTTGGAGCCTTATGACCCGTGCCCAGAATAGCCCCTGTGGAAGGCATAGAAGTGAATTGAAGGTGTCAGAAAATGGTAGGGGAGTAGTGGAGCCACTACATTAAAAGTTTATCCTTGCAGATTTGGCAGAAAAGCAACTTGGCACTGCAAAATTGAGTGTACTTAATAGCTTAGTCAATGGATTGGTACTTTATCTCCAGTCATTTTTTTTTTAACCCAAGTGCCCCATTTTTATAGGACAGCGAACATGGAACCAGCCTGAGCAGGGAATTGGACAGCCTGGGCAGCAACCATTCCATCCCAAGCATGTCTGTGAGCACAGGCAGCCAGAGCAGCAGTGTGAACAGCATGCAGGAGGTCATGGATGATAGCAGCTCGGAGCTTGTCATGATGCATGATGATGAAAGCCCAGTAAATTCCAGTTCCTCTGTTGTGCACAGGAAGGTAAGTTTCATGGTCCCCTTCACAGCACTAGGCTTTGCCAATCATAATGAAGCCAGCTCAGGTCACTTAGCATCCAGATATTTTAGTTCCCCTTTCACAACTGAAATGTGGGACTCAACCTAGCACACGATAGTTCTTTTATGGTAAAAAGATAATGTAGGACTAGGCAAGTTGTATCTGTACCTATTTCTTTTATTATTATTTATTTATTTATTGGCTGCGTTGGGTCTTCATTGCTGTGCATGGGCTTTCTCTAGTTGTGGTGAGTGGGGCTACTCTTTGTTGCAGTGCAAGGGCTCCTCATTGTGGTAGCTTCTCTTTGTTGCACAGCATGGGCTCTACTCACACGGGCTCAGTAGTTGTGGCCAACGAGCTCTAGAGCACAGGCTCAGTAGTTGTGGCACATGGGCTTAGTTGCTCCATGGCATGTGGGATCTTCCCCAACCAGGGCTCGAACCCTTGTCCCCTGCACTGGCAGGTGGAGTTTTAACCACTGCGCCACAAGGGAAGTCCCTATGTACTTATTTTAATAAGTATCAGTGATCACAGTCTAATTCCAGTAGGTGAGCAAGTTTAAGCACTTTTTTCACTCTTAAGTGTGCATTTTTCTTGGGAGAAAAAGGAAATTGAACAGGTAAGGATGAAAGGCATGAGAAAACATATTGGTGCCTAGTCATGAATAGTGGAGGGATTACATTTATTTTCTGAACTGATTAACTTATTCATTTATTCAACAAACATTGGTGGGGACCTTAATTATCTGCTAGGAACTATGGTAGGCCCTGTGGATACAGACAGAACAGACATGATGCCTTCATGGAGCTTATTATCTGTGGGGGAGAGTAAGCAAATAATAACACAAGTAACTTTATCATGTAATTATAAAACTTGTTCTGGGTAAAAGGAGGACTTAATCTAGCAGGGAGTAGGGGAACGTCTCCCCAGTAAAGTGACATTTAAGCTGAAACTTCAGAAACAAATAGAAGTTAGCTATCTTGGGGTGAAAGATTGGGGTGAGTCAGGAAGCAGCATGTACAAAGGCCCTGTGACAAAAGGAACTTTGTATGTTCAAGGAAGAAGGGAAGGATCTGAGAGATTAGAGTTTGGTGAACTACGTAGAAAGTGAATTGAGACCAGAGAGACAGCAAGGACCCAGATTATTAGAAAACCATAAAAGCATTTTGAGGAAAGGAATGATAGCATGCAGATGCGGAAATCTGCTAAGAGTTCAGCATTGTCAGCTGTCCTTTGAACTTGGGCAAGTGGTCATGTATTTGAAAGGTTGAAAAGAAGGTTTTGCTGGGCTCTCTTTTTGGAAGGAGCTATCATGGATGCTGATAGAGATCGACTTTTTCCTTTCCGTTACCTCTGGGGCTCCGTGGGGATAGAGAGCAAAAGAAGAGGAATTCTGTGGGATCTTTTTACTCCAGGACCTCTCAAATGAGCACCCAAAATTAGAAGAGAGACTCTACTGGCATAATCAACAAGAAAAAAGACGCTGGTCTTGAACTCATTGGGGGTTTTAATTTTAATTTTTACATGCCAGTATAGAGCTTGCTTGTAATAATATGGGCCTTTCAATACTTTTTTCTCCTTGGTGTAATCAGCTAAGAAAACCAGATGTTAATTTATAGTCTGAAATATCAGCTGAGTAAAAGGGCAACCCACAGAATGGGAGAAAATATTTGCAAATCATCTATCTTATAAAGGATTAATGTCCAGCATATATAGAGAACTCCTAAAACTCAACAACAGCGAAAAAACAACCTGAATCAAAAATGAGCAAAGGGGCTTCCCTGGTGGCGCAGTGGTTAAGAGTCTGCCTGCAGATGCAGGGGACACAGGTTCGTGCCCCGGTCCGGGAAGATCCCACATGCCACGGAGCGGCTGGCCTGTGAGCCATGGCCGCTGAGCCTGCGCGTCCAGAGCCTGTGCTCCGCAACTGGAGAGGCCACGACAGTGAGAGGCCCGCTTACCGCAAAAAAAAAAAAAAAAAAAAATGAGCAAAGGACTTGAATCAACATTTCTCCAAAAAAGATATAAAAATGGACAGTAAGCACATGAAAAGATGCTCAACATCATTAATTATTAAGGAATTGTAATCAAAACTACAGTGAGATACCACCTCACACACATTAGGGGATGGCTACTATTGAAAAAAAACATCATATAACAAGCGTTGGTGAGGATGTGGAGAGATTGGAACCCTGGTGCACTATTGGTGAGAATGGAAAAGGGTGCAGCCACTGTGGAAAATGGTATGGTGGTTCCTCAAAAAATTAAAAATAGAATTACCATATGATCCAGCAATTCCATTTCTCAGTATATATCCTAAAGCATTGAAAGCAGGGTCTCAAAGAGATTTTTGTACACTCATGTTCACAGCAACATTATTCACAACAGCAAAGAGGTGGAAGCAATGTAAATGTCCATTGACAGATGAATGAATAAACAAGATGTGGTACATATGTACAATGGAGTATTATTCAACCTTTAAAAGGCAGGAAATTCTGCCATATGCTACAATATGGATGAACTGAGAAGACATTATGCTAAGTGAAATAAATGTGCCAGTCACAAAGAGACAAATACTCTATGGCTCTTAGGGTACAGAATCATAGAGAGAAAGTATATGACTACCATTGGTGGTCAGAATCATAGACAGAAAGTATAATGATGGTTGCTAGGGATTGGGGGAGGGGATAAATGGGGAATTGTTATTTAATGGGTACAGAGCTTCAGTTTTACAAGGAGAAAAGAATTATGGGAATGGATGATGGGGGCAGTTATACACCATTATAAGTGTATTAGCACTGAACTGTACACTTAAAAATAATTAAGATGGTAACTATGTGTATTTTACCACAATGAAAAAAGGAAAAAACTATAAGCAGGCTAGAAGAATAGAATATATTATATATAAAAACAATATTAAATAATGGTATCTCTTCATGAAACCCATTTTAGTCCTATACCTGAGCTTAAAATTATATTATCTTTATTTCTCACACCAGTCAGAATGGCTATCATCAGAAAATCTAGAAACAATAAATGCTGGAGAGGGTGTGGAGAAAAGGGAACACTCTTGCACAGCTGGTGGGAATGTGAATTGGTACAGCCACTATGGAGAACAGTATGGAGGTTCCTTAAAAAACTATAAATAGAACTACCATATGACCCAGGAATCCCACTACTGGGCATATACCCTGAGAAAACCATAATTCAAAAAGAGTCATGTACCACAATGTTCACTGCAGCTCTATTTACAATAGCCCAGAGATGGAAACAACCTAAGTGTCCATCATTGGATGAATGGATAAAGAAGTTGTGGCACATATATACAATGGAATATTACTCAGCCATAAAAAGAAACGAAATTGAGCTATTTGTAATGAGGTGGATAGACCTGGAGTCTGTCATACAGAGTGAAGTAAGTCAGAAAGAGAAAGACAAATACCATATGCTAACACATATATATGGAATTTAAGGGGAAAAAATGTCATGAAGAACCTAGGGGTAAGACAGGAATAAAGACACAGACCTACTAGAGAATGGACTTGAGGATATGGAGAGGGGGAAGGGTAAGCTGTGACAAAGCGAGAGAGAGGCATGGACCTATATACACTAGCAAACGTAAAATAGATAGCTAGTGGGAAGCAGCCGCATAGCACAGGGAGATCAGCTCGGTGCTTTGTGACCACCTAGAGGGGTAGGATAGGGAGGGTGGGAAGGAGGGAGACACAAGAGGGAAGAGACATAGGGATATATGTATATGTATAACTCATTCACTTTGTTATAAAGCAGAAACTAACACACACACACACAAAGAAATTTTTAATGAAAAAAATTATATTATCTTTAAACACAACAGAAGTCAATTATTCAGAAGTTTCATTATTTGTTGGTTTACTTGAATTCCTAAAAGTTTTCCACTTGGGAACATAAATAAAGTAGGATCTTAAACTCTCGATAGAAAGTTTTATATAGTAGACTATAGGAATGAGGAAACTAGTTTAAAGTTCTGTCTGCCACTGTTAGTTTTATTTTACTTTGGACAAGTCACAAACCTCTCTGGGCCTAATTTTCTCCATCTGTGTAATGAGGAGTTGTTCTGTATGATTTCCAAGGTCGCTTCCAGCTCTGAAATTTTGTGCTCAGGAGCAGGCTTCATCCATGCCTCACTCAGGACAAGGTGTACTTTTATCTCCTACATTATGTATTTGGATTCCACTTAAGATTTCACTTGAAAAGGCTTTTTTTCCCTAAAAGCCAGTGCCCGGATCAGTCCCTTCTCCATGTAGATGCGATGGTAGCTACACTGTATTATGTGTAGGTATGGGTAACGTGTTGCCTGTGGGATTCTCCAGGAAGCAGAGCGGAGATGGTTTAGCACAGCAGGATCTTGTTTTGTTTTGTTTTGTTTTAATTAGGAAGTCCCTTTGGGGTCAACACCTGTGGGAGGGAAGAGAAAGAAGCAGCACTGGGCAGAGGGCAGAGTTGAACCGAGATGCGTTCCAATGGCAGCCTCAGCCAACCCCTCCAGGGAACTCTGGAGCTAAACTGGGCCAGAGTGGCCAGGGCTAGATCAGTCATTGCATATGCGGAACCTGGGAAGGGTGCAGACTTGGACAAGGCTGCTCTCTCTGCAGCCTGTAGGAGAACTGACAGCCAAAGACGATTGCCGACAACAACTCCTTCCTTTAAAGGGGGATCTGGGCGGTGCATTTCTGGGTCTGTTGTAATTTGTGACCACAAAGAAAAAAAAAAAAAGCAATCAGTACTGTTTTATGAAACATTTTCCAGTTTTGTGTTTCTAGAATCTTAGAAAAGCCTATACATCACTAAATTATCATTTTATAAACAATGTTCTACCCATTATCTCATTATCCTATTTTATTTTCTTTTACTTGTCACTATCTAAAATTATATTATGTACTAATTTATCTATTATTTCATGAGTAGAGTGTAAATTTCATCATGGCTAAAACTATACTTACCTTGTCCTGCACTGTATCTCAACACCTAGAACAGTGCCTGGCACAGCATAGGCTATAAAATGAATAAGTAAATAACTATGGAATGAATGAGGAACAGACAAAAAGTACACAGTGAATGAACTAAATACCAGATACTAAACACCATCCTGTTTTGGTTCACTGAACATAATGGATTAAAATGGTTAAATAATATTAAATATCTTTATGGTTTGAAAGATTAAATAGATTTTCTCCAATAATAGTACTCTAGACAATAAGAACATGCTTAATAAATATCAAAATATAAGAATAAGAGTGGAGAATTTTTTTCCCCACCCTTGACTGTTACAATAAAGACTGCAGACATATCCTAAATTAGTTAAATCATATATATGACCAGATGACCATTTTATATAGGAAGTAAACTTACTTTTAAAGGCCATGTGTAACTGGTAAGGGCATGGTTTGCAATTAACTGTTCTGCATCCAGAATAAAGATGCCCTGATTTTAAGAGGACAGTTCTATCACAGATCAAGTCCAAAAAATATAAAGTGGGACACTGAAAATTTTCCTTTAACATCAGGATTTCAGGCTGCTTCTCTACAATCTTTGCCTCTACTCTGGTCTTTCCCAGGCCCTGAAGGGATCCTAATCTAATCTTCCCTTTGAGCAAGAATGATTTGATAAGTCTAAAGGTATATTCTGACAAAATAAACTTTAAGCACTTATTTCTTTTCCTCTTGCTAGTGTTGCCACACTGCTTTTTCCAATAGCAAGAATATCACCTCATCTCTAGACTGTTAGCTCCTCGAGGACATCTCTCTTCACGTACCACCTAGATGGGTGTCTGTCACATAGTAAGCACTCAATAAGATGTTTTGTGAACTAAAATGAAGATGAACTTTTATAAGACACAACTCTACACCTCAGTTCTTGATTATTCACAAATGAGTCCAGGGCAAACTCTTAATCCAGATTAGTTTTTTTTGCTGTAGCCTAGGCTGCCTCTGAGCCTCCACCATACACCTGAAAACCATTGGGTGTACAGCAGTAGCAAACAGATTTTAATATTGTCCTAAGCAACAAAGTCTATTTTTTTAATTTGTCAATTAAAAGTTATACTTTTATTTTGTTTAAGTCTAAAATCAATTACTGTTACTTGCTGCTGCCTTCTATTACTATAGATCACAAGACTTTAATATATTAAAACTTTTTGTTTATTAATCAATTCGTTGTTTCTAGTATGCCTAATGAACTCTAGTCATCATGGCCCTCTTTTAGAGATTATTTTTTAAAAATCATTCTCTTCTAACTCCTAAAGCTTTACTTGACCCTTCCTATTAGTCAATGTTAGTGGGGTTTTCTTTTCCCCCTTCTTTAAAAATAGAACAGCTTTCACCATTTTCGTGGGAGGAAAAAAAGAGAAATGTCCTTGAGGGGATAGGATGTTCTAGTTTAATTTTCACTTGCTTCAGTGGCCTTTCCTGTTATTTTTGCTGAAGAGAGGGGCGGGTTCTTTGACTCAACTCACATTTGGCAGAGTAAAAGTAAATTAACATATGAAGGCAATGTTTCTTAAACAGAGCAGTCATACAAAACACCTCTCTATAGTAACATCTTTATCCTCAGCGTTCTGCTACTCATTTTCTCTCCCCAATAGCTGTCCTTCCAGGTGAAGATATCCTTTTCCATCTTCTCGCCTTCCTCTGGCCCCAGCTTTTGATAGCTGTACCTGCTTAGGCAATCATTTAATCATTTTGAACAAAATGAAAGAGATGGTTTGCTGATCCCTTCTCCACAGCGTGAAAAGTATGGGATCTATAAAAAGACGTCTCGTCACCAGAAAAAAAGCCATTTTTAGACCCGCTTCCCCCCCACCGGCCCTGCCCCGCCATGTAAAGGTGTGCTTGCGTGTGTGTCACTGTTTTGCGACTTCCTTAGAGTACAGAGTGGCAGGTTTTTATGAAATACAAATTTGAATTCTGTTAATAACAAAGAAAATGTCATTTTTCCAGAATCTCCTCAGACCTATATTCTTGACCTTATTTATTCAGCAAACATTTTTTTTGAATGCCCACAAAGTATCAAGCACTATGCTAGGTGCTGGGAAGACAGATTTTTCAAACCACATTCACTCTGCCTTCAAAAGGCTCACAGTCTCAGGGGCTTCCCCAGCGGCGCAGTGGTTGAGAGCCCGCCTGCCGATGCAGGGGACACGGGTTTGTGCCCTGGTCCAGGAAGATCCCACATGCCGCGGAGCGACTGGGCCCGTGAGCCATGGCCGCTGAGCCTGCGCGTCCGGAGGCTGTGCTCCACAACCGGAGAGGCCACCCGCGTACCGAAAAAAAAAAAAAAAAAAAAAAGCTCATAGTCTCATACAAAGGCGAGTATAACTATGATGAGGAGTGTGATAAAGGTATACGAAAAGCATAACAGAGTCCAGTAGAGTGGTTTCCAAGGTTAATTTCAAGTTAACCTAGAAACTCTGAACAAGTGACCACAATATGAATCCTCATTTCGGAAGCATAAATAGACATTTAGGGAAAAACTTCTAAATAAAAGTAAAGCCCTTTGTCCAGGGAATAATAGTGAAGTTTTTAATCTGAAGAAGTTTTACTTTTTATAAAGAAAGGACATTATAAATTTACCAGGTTAACACAGACTTACTTAAAACTGGTCCCCATTTCATATTGGTATTTCAAAGAGCTATTTTGTTCATTCCTGGATGAGAATGTTTTAAGGATGAGTTGTAAACAAGTCATATATTTTGTCTTGGTAAGGTAGAACATGATATTTGTTCTTAAACTTCTGAAATCATTCTTCAACATCAAAGAAGATGTTGGTCTTCTCATCAACATTTGTAAATCATATGCAGCGGTGCTTCACTGCGTAAAATAGCAAATTCACCCTTTCCAGTATTGATCTTAAAATGTGTTCAGGTCGGAAACTCTGGGAGGCAAGTATAGTCATTTTCAAAGGGGCTGCTACTCGAAGGGGCGATGTAACCAACAGACCACATACCCAGTAAAGCTGAGTTTAATTTGTTCTTACTTGCTTTTCAAGTCACATTGCCCTCATTTTAAAATTGCTTCATTTTTTAAGTCGTCTGCAGAGTTTTGAACTTGTTTTAAGCAATGGTGTTGAATATTTTCAAATTTATTTCCCTATGCACTTGGATATCCACTGTTAGACTAAAATATTGCCTCATCCTGTGGTCTCTTGTATAATATTTGGAGACTTAGTGTTGGTGATCTCTGTTATGAAGCTAGTACAAAAACTAAGAAATTTTTTATAAAAATTTTTTTAATTTTAAGGAGATGCAAGGGATTATACTTTTAGCATTATTTATTATATTTAAAGTAGATTAAAATTTTTTGACCTCTTCTCTCAGACTAACTTCTAAAATAGCATTATTTTTTAAATATACCTTAGTGGGTTATTTAATTAAGCTACATGTCAACTAAAACCACTATGGTCTCAAGTTTTAATTTTTCCAGTGTATTCCAATACCCTTGAGTTTAAAAACTTAGCAAATATGATGTGACTTTTAATTTGATAAGCAGGGTCCTAACCTACAAGTGTTAATTTTAATCTGAGAGAAAACAACTAATATTAAAGTTATACATATTTGCATATGAATGTGTTTTGTTTTATTCTGTTATGTGAATAGTGTGGATTCCACAGGTTAGCTTTGTAAATCAAGTTACCAAATTTGAAATTTAGCTGCTGCCACAGCATTGAAGAGCTCCCTCTCAGTAAGTGCACTTAACGTTAGCTAACTAATACTCACCAAAACTCTGACCTGTAAAACCACAGGCCTCTACCTAGCCTATCTTTTCTGATTGCTAGCATTTAGAAGCATCTTGCTTTTCTGGGATTATAATATTAAGTAAGAGCAATTTTGGAGTTAATGTAATTTATTAATAAATATCCAGCAATAGGAATGATAGTAGATCCCAGTGCCTTCCTCTCTAGAACCTTAAACCTAGATGCATAAATCCCACACCTAATCTCTCTTTGCCTGCTGAAATAAGAATTTAGATTTCCCAGGAAATAACGTAGAAAATTTTAAATTGACCTATCAAGTATTTTTTTATAAATTTCAAAAATATGGGTTGAGATGCATTTTTAATCTATAGCACTATCTAATAGAACTTTCTGCAGTGATAAAAATTATCTGTATCTGCACTGTTTCACTGTGGTACCCATAGTTATTGGCTAGCTTGAAGCACAGCTGGTGTGACTTAGAAACTGAATTTTACATTTTACTAAACAAAATATCCATGTGGCTAAAGGGTATCTTATTGGACAGCACAGCGGTAGAATATCCCTTGAATTTGATATATATGCCTTCAGTGGTGTTAAAGGTCCCTTCATTATTTGAAAGCAAAATAGACCACAATACAGTAAATTAAAAAAAAAAAATCTCTAAATACAGACGTAATGGTAAATACCTTCCCAGCATTCTGAAGCATTCTAATTTTATAAAAGGGAAAAGAAAATCAACCCAATGATGAATTTAGTCATGGGTCTTCTCTTTTACATAGAAACCTGGATGTAAAATTTAATTTTCCTCAAGGAGTTTATGTGTTTTGACTTTTTAGCATTTTACACTGTATGATAAAATTTTGTATTTTTTAAAACTCTTTAATTTTGTTTACTGATGAAGAAAAGAGCAATTATAAAAAATTTCAAATAGTCATGGACAAAACGCAAAATTGACTTCTCACCATGGTTTCTCCTAAAAACCTAGGGCAGTAAGAGAATTAATTTCTCCTTCCCCATGCTGAACATGTACTATTTGAAAATCCCCCATGGTTGTACATGTTTCTGAGCTATTAATTACTACAGTATCTTTTTTTCTGAAAGGTTAGTACTACTTACTGACTGGCCTCTCCATCTTTTATCGAGCAAAGCATTGCGCTTTGAAAGCATTTACCCCTTTAAAAGTCATTTTAATTGCATTTAAGAAACATCCATTATTATCTTTCCAAGGAATGTTATTTTTCACTGGGCGTTACAATACGATTAATCATCTTTGCCTGTCAAGAAGCCCAGACCTGATTAAATCAGTCAAGGACATTAAATTCCAGCTTTACTCACTCTGGTGACCATACCGACACTGAGTTGAGGAAGAATTTGTGAAAGTATCATTTTGTTAAAATTGTATGCCTGTCTCTTTAAATCTAAAAAAAAAAATCCTTTCAGAAGCTGTAGAGAGAAGGTGCTAGAACTGTGTACGATCATGACTGGAAAGCAGGATCCCTCAGTGACTGCCGAATCTTCCCAGCACAAGATAGAGAGGCAGTCCAGCACAAGCCTACACTGGTTCTAGGCAGAACGATGATCCTACCGAACAGATTTCAAATAAAATTAAATTGAGAAAGCAGATCTTTCAAGGGAATGAGGCGGAGGCTCGCTTTTATGTTAAAAGCCACCAGCATCCTCCTTGCTAGACATGGACATGACATTTTTAAAGGAATTATTTGGTTACAGCGTTTTAAGCAAACTGTTCTAAGGAGTCTGTACATTGCCTTGTTTTTTCTATTCTTTTTTTCTTTTGCATATATGTAATTCTGGAGGTAAAGAAAAAGCCTGCCAGGGATTCAGAAGGCATCCCACTAGCGATCAGCTGACATTCCTAACTGAAGGCTGCAATGTGTTGCTTATTCATTTTGTACCGTGGGAGCTGCGGGGACTAGCAGAGAGCTAAACTATGCATTTCAAACAGCAGTGCTTGTGCAGAAAGAGGGGTGAGAGAGAGGCAGCCGGCGAGGAAAGAGCACAGCTGGACTTTCTCCTTGTTTTTATCCATTTCTGCAGGATCATGTATTCATAAGGGATGAGGCGGGCCACGGCGATCCCAGGCCTGAGCCGCGGCCTACCCAGTCAGTTCAGAGCCAGGCCCTCCACTACCGGAACAGAGAGCGCTTTGCCACGATCAAATCAGCATCTTTGGTAAGCAAACACCCCTCTACCCACCTTCCCTTCCTTCCCCTCCTCCCCATCTGGCAGCCTCTCGCCCTCCCTGAGCCTCTCTGGGCTTCATGGATGGGAGGAAAGGAGTCAAGAATGTTTTCTCCCTCCTAATAATTTTATTCATTTTAGAAAAAAATCTGTTGGCATAGCAACCTGATCTCAGATATTTTAGCATTGTCTACGGCATGGGAAAAAAAACCCTTTGTGTGTGTGTGTGTGTGTGTGTGTTTATATATGCTGTATGTGCAAAATAAAAGGCCTTTGAGATGAAGTTGCTAATCTGTCCAATTTTGTAGAAGCTATTTGTCTTTTCATTGAAATAATAATGCTAAAAAATATTTTAAAGGTATTTGGTGTGTGTGTGTGTGTGTGTGTGTGTGTGTGTGCAGAGCACTATGATTCTTTTTGTATAGATACCTGTGTGTAATGTGTACACACACATCAAAAGATAAAACACAATTTTTTAAAAATATATGGTTGCTGGCTAATGTATATAATTGTAGGAAATAAGGTACTTGCTTCCCAGGGATGGATTGCTGTTTCGTCTGGTTCATTCATTTATTTATTGCAACAATGGTAGTGGCTGCACTTCCCCGTTTAACCCCTGAAGAATTTCCTGGCACCGATAAAGCAAGAAGGGCTTTGTAGGAGACGGTAGGGATGGTTGTGGAAGAAAAGATACTGTAGGATCCTTCAGCATTTTTACTATTGCAAATGTGATTGCTGGATGCCCTTGTAGTAGCAAAAGGGGTGTGTGCTGGAAGAGTTAGTTTTCATGCCTCCGCCCCTTGGCCCCCCACGCGTGCGCGTGCGCACTCACACACACACACACACACACACAGACACACACACAGACACACACACACACATCGTTTCATCCTTGGCACTCTAAACTCTCTTTAATCATTTGCTTCTGAATATCACTTCTCAGCCAAAAAATTATTGAAATATTAGTTGTTTTGCTCAAATTGATGTTAGAGGTCACATGGGCAGGAAGAGTTAGTGTACACTGCCTGGCTATTACATTTAGAACCTATGATGACATCATCCAAGGCCGACCCAGAAATGATTATTTTTCTTGTCCTATTTTTAAAATCTGATTTCCACTTTTATTTCTCAAGTGTTTTAAAGGCTTCATTTATCTTTGGGATTGATAATGGTTTATAATTTTAAAAAACCCAAATATAAGGAAAATGGAAGTTAAAGCACCTACATATTGCTCTGCCTGCTGCTGTCTAAAAGCAAGCAATTTAATTTAGACTGCTTACAAATAAGCCTGGCTTTAAGTTCCTTTGTATAGAAGTTTCCTGTATTCTCTTCAATGGACAATTTTTCATTTTAAATGCATGCCATACTGTGTAATGGAGATCTTAAAATGTCCACTATGTATTTGCTAATGATTGTTAAGCACCTACAAAGCATGCTTTTGAGTCTAAATAAAACATCATGAAATTATTGAATAATAAATACCTTCATACGATGATATCTGACAAAATAAGAAATATGGTGTGTTTAGAATATGACTACTTACCACTGACTCTTGTGAAACTTGTACCTTTATCCAGACCTGTGCATGTTGAAATGAGAGGAGAAATGAACAGCCACAGAGATTCAGAGCACCATAAGCAGGTTTTGAATGTGAAGCAGACATTGTATGTGGGTTTCCCCCTGTGGGACAGGTTCTCTTCTTTTCTCACTTGCCACACCCTCATTCCCACATCATATATTCATGACCTCTCCTGCCGCCCAGGAAGATCACTACTGCCACGCCAGAATGGTCTCACTCTCACATTTGTGAACTCACCCAGGCTCCTCTGTGTGTATATCAGCCATCACAGTCTCCCTCTCTGTGAATGATGAAAGCTGCTTCCCTACTAGGCTATCTCAGGGCCACGGGCAAAGTCCTCAGGTACCCCTCTGAATCCTACAGGCTTCGTAATGCCCACCCAGAGAACAGCTGGGATCAGTCTCTCTGAGGGACTTCTGATTTGCTAAAAGGCCCCTGCACCTATATTGAGTTAAAAACAGAGTGGCTGATAGGCTGTTGCTGTAGCCACAAAATAAGGTGTTTTATATGTAAAATCTTCTCCAAATGTGATGCTTTGGGAGTCACAGTGGGATTGATGCAAGTTTATCAGCATTCATTGGTATTTGTATTTAACAGTTTTTAGGAGAAAAAAATTAATGAAAGGGAAAAGTGGTATGGTTTTGAGTGGTTCCATGTTCCATTTTGGACAGTCTAACTGTTGGTTAAGATTAACAGTTGTGGATATTTAATATATATTACTGAGTACTAGAGTTCTACTACATCATATTATTTGTTTTAAAGGCTTATTCCAATAGGAATATATAAATCAGGACACTGGAACATCAAAAAGAAGTATCTAATTTTAAAAACTTATCTCAACCCTTATTGTTTTTCGTGGACCCCTGCTCAAATGATAAGTCTAAAATTACTTAAAATGACATAAAAGTAAGAACAAGATCATGGAAAAATGAAAGTCCAGGGCACTGAATAATCAAGTCATTGTTGAAACCTCACTTCTTACAGTTAGTAGCAATACAATATTGATTTATTTATTTTGGTTTTACTCTTTCTTTATAACCTACTAGCAGAAGTGCTAACAAACCATAGAGTGATCCAAAAGTGAACAGCAAAAAGAAAAAGAATTTAGAAATTAGTTTTTCAATTACTAGATAATAAGTGATACGTGTGTATTTTAAAGAGACTTGCATACTGACAAAAAAATTGCAATTCCTCAAATTTTTTATATCAGCCTACCTCTTCTACATAAACCTAAAAGAAGCCTAGCTCTGTGGTTTTTCCACTTATCATTTCTTTCTACATTGTGCTTTTTTTTTTGCGGTACGCGGGCCTCTCACTGTCGTGACGTCTCCCGTTGCGGAGCACAGGCTCAGCGGCCATGGCTCACAGGCCTAGCCACTCCACGGCATGTGGGATCTTCCCAGACCGGGCCACGAACCCGTGTCCCCTGCATCTGCAGGCAGACTCTCAACCACTGCGCCACCAGAGAAGCCCTACATTGTGCTTTTTGAATGGAGCTGTTGACAAATATATTAAGCCAATGGGCTACAGGCGTTTACTGCTGGTGTTTTTATTCGTTTGGCACCTTAAAACTGAGATTTTTTATGTTATTATGCACTGTTGCACAATTACATTTGTAACAAAGGACCTTCATACCAGAGGAAACCCTGAGGAAACTTTAGAATTATATATATATATATATGTGTGTGTGTGTGTGTGTATATATACATGTATATTATGATAATTTAAGTGTAAAGATTATTGACCTTATTTTGAAAAATTAGGGAAAGGAAGGGCATTTCATGGAATCTCTTACTTTATCCTTTTTCTTCTTCTGTTTGAAAGTTCACATTGCGCTGATATGTTATATGAGGAAAGGAGTTGTTTATATAGTTCTTTGGAATTACTACTCATCTGACTTCTTCGGCTTTTGAGATGTGCCTTCCTTGAGTTTTTGTTGTTGGTGAATGGAGATCCTAACATTTTAATTAGATTAGTGACCCATGGGAGTGTTTTCAGCTATTGTTATATCTGATGTCATCTCCTAAAATTTCATTGTGTCCTGGGTCACCAGCACTTCCCATAGTAGAAGTTACTATAGAGAGCACCAAGGCCATATCTATAATACAGTTCAGCTTCTGGCCTTCTTTTAAAGGAATTCTCACTAGAATGCAGTGGTCTTACTACACATGTGAATTTATGTTAGAATGCACATTAGGGAGAGGAGCATGAAACTCTTAATTTCTAATACCGATAAAGCATGTAAGAGAAAATTATTATTGTTCTATCCATTCAAATATAGGATCTTTGGCTTTACCAGATTCAATAGAAAAGCTCATGTAAAAATGGAATCTTCACTTGCTTTGTAAAAATGTAACATAATCATTGAGCTAATTGTGAAATTGTATACCTAAATGAGTCTGATAGATGAGCATAAAAATATTAGAGCCTCAGCAGTAAATGCTACTGTTTCACCTCTCATGTGCCCTGCTGTTCTGTTTCTAAATGCTTGAAAATGTGTTCTCTCCCTGAATAGTGTACCAGAGGCTGCTTATCAGAATATTGCATATCTCCTCTTTCCTTATTCTTGGCTTTTTCATCTCACTAAGATCATTGCTGATATTGTTTTTCACTTGTGCTACTGCCCAACCCACATGACCAAAGTCTCTCAATAAACGTGTTGAATGAATAAATGAATGAATGAGTAAATGAAGTCTCTTCCAGTCCTGTTATCACAGGAGAATTTGGATTTATAAGTGTGCATTTCAAAGTTGCTCATGTCAGTTTTCTGTGTAAGGCAGAATTGCCTGATCAGTCATTACTTTCATTATGAATTTAAAACATTTTTTCCCCTAGGTGTTCTAAAGAGTGGAATGTCAGATTTCTGATGCCAAAATGTGACTCATTGTATTCTTTTTAAGAACTTGCTATAAATTTTATTTGTTCTAAGTGCTGAGGTAGCCAGTTTTATCATATGCATTATTTTGTTTCTTACACATAACTAATCTTATAAGTTGACTTTGATCTCTTAAGAGGGTAACATTATCAGCCACCCTCCTCCTCTTTTATCTTCAGTAAGTTGCTTATTAGCCTTCTAGTGCAGTGTTCTGTACTTGGTAGGCATACAGTACACTTTGGATGAAGTGGTTTGTTTTAGGGCCAAATTTTGCTGGAATTTAAGTAGGGTGTAGAATGCAATGGATGTAGAAACTTCCTGAAAAAAGTTCAGCCTTCCTTTATGGTTCTTTATTTTTATATATTATTCCAGGTATATGAAATAGTTAATTCAGAGTTTGAAATTATATATACTTGTAATCCACAACCTGGATATAAGTACAGTTTTATTGTTAAACTGGCCTTTCTCTTGGATCCACTTCTGGTCTATGTCCCCATCACCAGAAATGCTTAGTTGAGGGGGAACAGGAACCTATTACTCTTAGCTTGGCAGAAGAAGGAAACCAACCCAAATAGAACATCTCCTGTGTGTCAGACACCTTGCTAGGCACAAGTGTTATCTCATCATAGCAATAGCTCCTCTTCAAGATTTTGAGAGACTTCAAGAAGTTATATGTAATTTGCCCAAGATCAGTTATATAGTGAGGGATGGAATGAGATTTGTCTCCTAGCAACCTACTAAGTGTGGCAAGATGATGCTGCCCATTTTTCATTGATCACATTTTTGAGACTACCATTGTAAAAGCCAGTCACTACATTTCTATAAGTTCCTCAAATTTTTAGAGTTATTCAGTTTGTAATTTAGACTTAACTCTCTCCAGCACTCACTTTTTTGGGTGTTTGATTTCCTCTATTACTTTTTAACAGAAAGCTTCATTTCTTTTCTGCCTTGGTGATGTGAATTTCCTCAGGCAATTCAAGAGCCTAGGACCTTAGTTCAAATCCCAGGCTTTATAAAAATTAAAAAGGTAAATTACATGTGAAAGCACATTGTATAAACCATAAAGCATGATTAAAATCATGAGCTATTTTTAATTCTGTTGACCAAATAGCATATTCATAAGCCATGAAGTATAAACTTAAAACACACATGGAAAAAAAAAACACACATGGTATACATAACTGTATAATAATATATTTTTATATATTTCATGTTAGACTTCATGAACAAACTGTTGTTATACTTTTATTTAAATTCATCTATCTAGCTTGAGCGTGGAATTCTAAAACTCAGTATCTCTAAATGTACCTAAAAAGACAATTACTTTGAAACTTAGAAATTATAGTTGTAACAAATGAGAGGTGATATATTACAAGTTTAAGAAAGTGATTATCCAAATTATGGGAAGCATTCTCATTTACAAGCAAAATGTCTCTCCTGGCATTCAGTGCTGTACAATGATAGCATGGTGAGCTTGTATTTTGTCTCTGCCACATGCTTGTATGATCTGGTATGCGGTAGGACCACCCTCTTCACAGGGACTCACCCACCAATTAGGATAGAAAATGTTCTTGACACAAGTCATTTCCATTTTATCTTGGGGCTGCCTGGTTTAAGGAAATGGCCATCCTGAGGATATTTTATGGACCACAAGCCAGTCAAACATTCTGCCGGCAAGTTTTAAATGTGTCATGATGGCTGTAGAGTGTGCCATGCCTCAGCTTTGGGAATCTGATTAAAGAAGGGATGCTCAAATAAGAAAAAATAAATTTATGGGTAAAACACGTCTCAAACCCATTACCCAAGAACAGACACTTTACTGCCATATTTGTCTGAAAAAGAAGTGAATGCAAAAAGGACTAAATGGTATCCTTTCTGTGATTGGAATGTTTTTTCCCTGTAATTAAACTTCAGAAAGGCACAAGTATAAGAAAGTGAAACACATGCATTGTTTCAAACTACTTCCTCCTTAAATCATGAAATAAGTACTTTAAAAAAAAGTTATAATGATGACAAAACATTATTATTTTCTGTAGAGTTTTAGGTGCCTCTTTGGTGATACTATCCCTTTTTTTTTTTTTCCTTTGTCTTGAAGTATCTTCTGTTCTTACTTCTCATCCTTAAAGAAGATTGTCCTTTAGAAAAGAGAAATGAATATAAGAAACCTAGTGTTAGGTTCAGCTGGAAAGGTTTCAAAGTTCGGCTTATGTTTAATGGTATACTTTGATAATACTATCCAGTTACGGAATAGTACTCTCTTGATAGTAAGGACTCAGTCTAGTATGCAGGGATACCTTCTAAAAAGAGCAAAGAAACAAACTGTTCTTTGTACAAAATGCACTTTGACCCACAAACTGAAAATAGTAGAAAGAATTAATAGCAGCATGAAAATTTCCAGTAAAACTTGTTTGAGGGTTAGGTTGGGGAGAAGTGTCTTATAGTAGTAGATCAGAGTGACTGAATTACTTAGTGTAAAACAAAACTAAAGTGATAATTGTGTAATTAAGGTTTTCTACTAAAATAGGGATGATTAGAAGGAAGTGAACAGGACAATAATGAGGGGTTGTAAATTAAAGGAAGGACTGGAAAATGGGAAAAGGTTTAATAGAAAGAAACAGGAGATGCCAAAATTTACATTTGCAATCTTCAGTTTGTTGGATATTCACTTGAGAATGGATTAAGGAAAAATTACTAGGAAAAGTAACCATCTGGGGCTTCCCTGGTGGCGAAGTGGTTGAGAGTCCGCCTGCCGATGCAGGGGACACGGGTACGGGTTCGTGCCCCGGTCCAGGAAGATCCCACATGCCGCAGAGCAGCTGGGCCTGTGAGCCATGGCCGCTGAGCCTGCGTGTCCGGAGCCTGTGCTCTGCAACGGGAGAGGCCACAACAGTGAGAGGCCCGCGTACCGCAAAAAAAAAGTAACCATCCAAAATTGATAGAAATCTTTTCTCCTCTTTAGGAGACCATGGGAGTGTATATAATTTGTTAATATCACTTTTGTGGGGAAGGGGAGGAAGGAGATAGATGATTTAAAAGGAGAGAGCTCGCTTTCACTCTCGCTCCGTTCGTGTTAAGAATCGGAAATAAATCTTGTTCAAACTATTTTAAAGGATATTCAAGATTCCTATGACTGTTAGAGACATGATCTTTAAAAAGAAACAAATAAGCAATATGCTATAGTGCAGCGCTTCCCAACCAGAGGGATTTTGCCCGTCAGGGGACATTTGGCAATGTCTACAGACATTTTTTTTTTTTAGAATTTTTATTTATTTATTTATTTGTTTATTTTTGGCTGTGTTGGGTCTTCGTTTCTATGCGAGGGCTTTCTCTAGTTGCAGTGAGTGGGGGCCACTCTTCATCGCGGTGCGCAGGCCTCTCACTGTCGCGACCTCTTGTTGCGGAGCACAAGCTCCAGACGCACAGGCTCAGTAGTCGTGGCTCACGGGCCTAGTTGCTCCGCGGCATGTGGGATCTTCCCAGACCAGGGCTCGAACCCGCGTCCCCTGCATTGGCAGGGAGATTCTCAACCACTGCACCACCAGGGAAGCCCGACATTTTAAATATTGTCTTGACTTGGGACGTGCTACTGGCATCTGGTGGGTAGGCCAGGGATGCTGCTAAACATCGTACAATGCACAAGATAGCCTCTCAAAACCAAGAATTACCTGGCTATTGTCAGTAGTGCCAGGGTTGACAAATCCTGGTGTAGTGGAAATAGCATGGGTCTGCATCTAGCTCTAATCCTTATTAGCTATGTGACCTTCAGGATATACATTATGATATATCAAAAATGTGTAAAGGGGCTTTCCTGGTGGCACAGTGGTTGAGAGTCTGCCTGCCGATGCAGGGGACACGGGTTCATGCCCCGGTCCGGGAAGATCCCACATGCCGCGGAGCGACTGGGCCCGTGAGCCATGGCCGCTGAGCCTGCGCGTCCGGAGCCTGTGCTCCACAACGGGAGAGGCCGCAACAGTGAGAGGCCTGCGTACCACCAAAAAAAAAAAAAAAGTGTAAATATATTTTGGCTGAATGAATATATTAATCCCCTTAAGTCTCAATTTCTTCATCTATAAAACGGTGGCATTAACACCTACCTTATGAGTGAATAGACTGAATAAGTGAATGAGATGGTTTGTAAGATTAGAGATAATATAAAGAGTACCCAACTCAGTGCCTGGTACATGTGAGTGTTCAGGAAATGGTAATTAAATTGATGGTGACAGTGAGAAATAAAATTATGCCAGAGGGTCCTTCTGCTTTGCCTGAAAGTTTCTCTTCCACGAATCTGGTTACCTGAGTTCTGTTCCCCAACCCAAATCAGGTTACACGACAGATCCATGAGCATGAGCAGGAGAACGAGTTGCGGGAACAGATGTCAGGTTATAAGCGGATGCGGCGCCAGCACCAGAAGCAGCTGATCGCCCTGGAGAATAAGCTGAAGGCTGAGATGGACGAGCACCGCCTCAAGCTACAGAAGGAGGTGGAGACACATGCCAACAACTCGTCCATCGAGCTGGAGAAGCTGGCCAAGAAGCAAGTGGCTATCATAGAAAAGGAGGTCAGTATGCGCACACATGCCCTCCTGCCACAGCCAAGCCTGTTCCAGTCCGCAGCATCCTGCGAGCTGGAGGCGGGAGTGGTGTGCTTTTTGGGGATGGAGAGACAGTACTGCTTTGGGGAAGGGGGGTCCAGGTTTTATTGGGGCTACTTAAAATTGTCATTAAAAGTTAAGAAAGTAACTGAAAGTATATATTGCATTCTTGTCCATTCAGATATATTCTGAGCATCAGTCCCCTGATGGGGGTGTGATACACATAAAAAGAACCAACATGCTTCTATCCTATGGAAACTTGCACCCCTCAGGTCTGTTACTGTGCCTGCCTCACCCACAGTCCTCTTCAAAAGAAAACTGCTCTACAAATAGTCCCTTTTAGTGGCGATAATCCCTGCCTACAGCTGATTGGGCTAGGGATGGGCACCTGACCAATGGCAGCAAGTAATTGATCTGGCTACTGCTTGGGTCTTCTAGGGACCATCTCTCTTTCCCATCCAGGTTCTACTAATTTTAAAAACAGACAAGAAGGTAATGGAGATTGAGTCAAAATATCACTTTATTACTGATAAATATTAGATAGGAGAAGTGATTTATATCTGAATGGAAACAGGCCTAATAATACCAAACAAAATTAAACAGACTTGCCCACCTAGGCACTGGCAGTGCTAAACCAGTCGCCTTCCCCATCCCCACCCCCGATGAGACTTACATAGTATGGAAAAGCTGGGGTGAATTTGTGCTCCCTGGGGATGGAGTGGCTGGGGACAGGGTGCCAGGAGTGTTTCAGTAATTACTCTCTCTCTCTCTACGTGGAAGGAAACATCAGAATTGTAGAAGCATTCCCCCAAACAGCCATCAACCTATGAGGCAGTCTGGCATGTAAACCTCTGCCCAAACAGGGGCGATGTTGATTAAATAAACCAGTCAGAGTCTTTCCTGGGAATTTGATTTGGTAAATATGTGGAAAGAATTGTTCATAATGGAAAAGTTGTTGATAATAGAAGCTAAAGGTGAAAAGATCCATAGAAAGAACCATAAAGCATACTTCTCTCTCTGTTCCCTAAGTATCTCATCGTACATATGTGCTTCGTCTAGATGGTTCCCTGAAACTTAGATTTGGTTGCTTTCTTTTGATTGGGTCATCTTTTGTTTGGTCTGTTTTCTATCCATTTAGGAGCCCCCAAAATGTCCTGATATCCAACTATTGTGGATTATAGCAGATGCCTCAGGAAGCAAAATGTCATTAACTTTGCCTATTATACTAAAGATGACCCCATTCAAAAATCTGATAGTTGAAATAACCAATTAGAGAGTTAAGTTCTTGGAAAAAAACTGGCCAGTCATCGTTATTTATCCATTTTTATAATTTAACCCTTAGGCCACCAACAATATGATAAAAATCTTTTATTATAATCCTTAGTTCACCTTTCATACCGTGTATTTTGTATGTGTTCAATAAAACATGTTTATGGTTTACCTTCATGTTTTTCCCATAATTGGGAATATATTTTTCACTGGTAAAAATTTCAATTTGTTTTTCTTGTCTGTTTAAGATACAGGAGATTCAAAACAGGCATTTACTTATCTGTGTTTTCATTGTTTGTTCAAAAACACTTTTGCACTCTTTTAATGCATTCGAGAATATAGACAGCTGAATTCTGTATGAAGAACAATTCATCCTATATTACATTTGTTATTTTATCAGGCAAAGGTAGCTGCAGCAGATGAGAAGAAGTTCCAGCAACAGATCTTGGCCCAGCAGAAGAAAGACTTGACAACTTTCTTAGAAAGTCAGAAGAAGCAATATAAGATTTGTAAGGAAAAAATAAAAGAGGTAAGAATACCGATAGTTTGTAGTCATCAAGTTGCCATTAGAACGGCTGGAACTTGAAATTGCTTCGTCTTACATTGTGATCAATAGTGTAACCCATTGATTCTCAAACTTTCCAGTAGAATCACCTGAAGTGGTTATTAAAACAGATTGCTAACCTACCACTAAATTTTCTGATTCAGTGGATCTGGGGTGAAGTTTGAAATGTGCATTTCTAACAAGTTCCCACGTGATGCTGATGGCGCTGGTCCACGCACCACACTTCAGAAACCATTGGCCTAACTCTAATGTATTCTTGCCTACTTCTGGTTTGTTCTCCACACTTCAGCCAGTGGTCTTTTCAAACCATGAGTCTCATCATATCACTTCATGATTTTAATATTCATTGGCTTCCCATTGCTCTTAGGATAGATCAAAATACTAGAAGTCCATATGTGGTCAGTTACCTGCCTCCCCTCCACTCTCGTCTCACGCCAACGTTCCCCCCACCTGCTTACCCCGCCCCTGACTTAGTGCTGCTTCTGCCACTGTGGTCGCTTTTGGCTCCTCAAACTCATCAAGCTCTGACCTTCTCCACCGTCTTTGCTCTCACTCTTCCCTCCACCAGGGTGCTCTCCCCACCCCCACTTCCAGTCCCTTCCCAACCTCCTTGTAAGACTAAGGATTGCTTATTAGTACCATAACTTAAATTTCACTTCCCCAGGGAAGCCTTTGCTTGACTGCCTTGACCAAGACAGGTGCTTCTGGTTTTACAACACTAATTTTCAATCATATATATATGATTGGAAAATATATATATATATATATTTTTTTTTTTAGTGATTATTTGAGCTATTTTACCCTACTAGACAGTAAGCAGTCAGAGAAAAGACCATGTCTTTTTTTTTTTTCTTGGCTCATGACTGTATCCCTGTGTCTGGTACATGTGAATATTTGATAAATGAGTGACTAATTCTTGAATGTTTGGTTGACGACCTCTAGTGGACTTAGAGAGTCCCCTTGAAGAATTGCAGTTTGATCTTAAAGCTCAAATTTCTTTACTTCTCCTTTTACCAGTACTTACAGGTGAATTGCCTGCAGTTCCATAGACTTTCCTCCTCATGAAACTTAGGACTTCTTATTTGTGGACTAGTAGTGTTTTAAGGTTTAATAGCATTCAGATGGGACATTGATTTAATGTATGAAATCATTCATTTGAGCTCATATTCTAAGTTAACAATATGGGACTTAGCAAGATTCCTCTCCAATTCTTTTTTAATTAGGAAGTGAAAGCAAGCGGGTTGGGGTGAGCCTCAGGATCTTTTGCCCTGCCCAGATGAATCACTGGTAATTGTTGGAACCAACAGAAATTTGTATCTGCTCCACACTGCCAGAATGGAAAGAATCTCTGACACTGTAAGGTCTAGAAAACCAGGTTGTAGAGAAAAATAGCCAAACCAAGAAGGTTCACATGCTCTCCATTTTCTTTTAGTTATTGTTTGATCTTGATTATTATATCATAATAGAAAGATGTTGCTGGATCACAGAGATAACCTTGATTTTTCAATAAGAAATTTTGGAATTTTCTCAACTGAAGATTTTCTAATTTCTAACTCCATGTGTTCACTCATGCTCTGGAGGCCATACTTTATGGCTGCAGCCACTATTTTGAGCATTTGTACCACTAAGGTATTTGGAGATTTGCATGAACTCCATCTTTAGAAGGTTTTCCCACAGAACAGCATTCAAAAGTCCCCACTCTGTCCTCAGGAATAGGGCTATTTTTGGTTCACCATACTCAGTTTTATGAGTTTTAGAGACCACAGGCCTAAATGTATAAGACCTTCAACATGCTCATGGAGAAAAACAAGCCTACAGCCAATTTAAGATCGCCTTTATAAGCCTTTCTATGCAAAGCTAGTATTACTCCTTATGAAGTAAAGCTTAGTTCAGGCTATTGAAAATGGCATGTATGTTTAGATATTGATATAAAAGATATCATCCTTGGGATGCAAAACAATATCCGTTACCCCTGCTGTTGATAGATGACAGGGGCTTGGGCAATACAGAATGATGAATGGTCCAGAAATAATTTATCCTTGATTTTGGAGTGAATTTTTATGATCGTATTTGAATTTGGGTGTGCAACACAGTGGTTAATGCCAGACCTAGGATTGAAGTCACAGCATCGAGAGATGAGTCCGCCAGCCTTCCTGTGCTGATCCCAGCTTACTCCGTGCTGCAGACAGCTCTTGCTCTCATTGATTCTAATATTTCACTTGAGATTTCACTGGAACAGGAAAGTTGAATGCTGATTTACAAAGACTTCTTGGCTAAGTGCAAAAACAATCTAAGTAGTGTGTGATGGCCATATCACAAAACATCAAGTAAAATAGCTATTAGTAATTAAAGGAGATTTCAACTGAGTAGTTAACCAAGTATTATAGGTCTAGCTTGTGAGTGTGAACAGTATGAACAAAGAAGGGTGCCCTGTACTTTCTCTAAAAGTGGTCTTCTTACTTTCCCCATAGACTAACATCTTCTTAACTGTTCTGATTTATTGCGTTCTTCCCTTTACCCATATGGTCTGAAACAATTATGAACTTTCTCCTTTTGAAAATACAGGTGGTGTATTTACCCTCTAATATCAAATAAAGAATGCTCATTCCTGAAATTCAAACTAGTGACATTTGCAGCATTACCTCCTGTCTGTGACATCTGCCTACTTCTCTCCATCTTGTCACCACCTCCTCTGTCTAAGCCCCGATCGTCTCTCGCCTGGACCTTTGCAATAGCTTCCTAGCTGTCTCCGTGGACGTGCTCTTGCCTCCTTCATCCTGTTCTCCATGTGGCAGCCAGAATCGTCTTTTTCGAATACGCCTCGTTATGACACCCCCACACGTATATAAAATGCGTTTCCCCTGTGCCAAAACTCAGCGCCCTTGACCTGGCCTGTAAGGTCCGGTAACGGTCCTGCCTGCCTGTCCAGCCTCATCTCATGTCACGCTGCACCACCCACCCTGGCCTCCTGTCGGTTCCTTGATCGTACCATGTTTCCATTAACCCACCCGAAGGGTTTTGCTCAGGCTGTTTCCTCTGCCCGGGGTATTCTTCCCTCTCCTTTCTCGCTGGTTAATTCCTACAGATTTTTCAAATTTCAGCTTAGCTTTTACCAAGATCAAATATTTTTTATTCAGCATCCTTTGAACCAAGTACTTAAGCTGCACGGTAGTTATCACGGTAATCTTCAGTTCATTTCTGTGGTTCTTTGATTGATTTTTGATTCTAGACTGTAAAGCCCCATGGTGGCAGATACCATATTCTTTTGCTCACCATTGTATCCTTGTGCCTTGCACAGTGCCTGTTGCACGATAGGAACTCAATAAGTGTGTGTTGATTTAATGAGTGAACTCATAATTTCTGAGCATGAGAAGCCGAAGACATGAAAACTAACAAGTCTCCTTCTCAATTGATAAGAAAAAAGGGAGGTGGGGGGGAGTGTGTGTGCAACACCAAGCCTTTCTGACCTTACATTCTCAATTGCTTTCAAAATAATTTAATCTGCATTGCAATGAGCTATTATATTTCTTTTTGCCTGATGAGACTGGCATGTTTTGGGGGGTTTTGTTTTTGTCTGCTTTTGTAAAGGAGATGAATGAGGACCATAGCACACCCAAGAAAGAAAAGCAGGAGCGGATATCCAAGCATAAAGAGAACTTGCAGCACACACAGGCTGAAGAGGAAGCCCACCTTCTCACTCAGCAGAGACTGTACTACGATAAAAACTGTCGTTTCTTCAAGAGGAAAATAATGATCAAGCGGCATGAGGTGGAGCAGCAGAACATTCGGGAGGTATTTATTTTGTTCGTAACCACTGTCACTGACTTAAAAAGCAGTAAGCTTTGTGAGGACCATGACCGTGTCTGTCTTGTCCGTTCCTATATCCTTAACCTGTACAGGCATCAGTGCAGTCTGTGCCAGACACAAAGTGGGTACACAAAAGTGCCAGGGAATGAATTTACCACTGATAAGAGAAAGCCCATTTATAGAACAAGGAATCAACCTTTTCCAAGTAAATGTAATAGAATTTTCTCGAACATGTGGTGGAGAATCAAAAGAAGTAGAATAGAGAATTTTTGCTTTTAGCCTATTTGTCAAAGACTTGCGTTTTTGTGACTCTCCATGAAACACTTAAATAACATAATGGTGCTCTACAGTTATGTTAATTCATTCCGTCATCCAGCACTTAGGAGTGCCTTCTTTGTGCCAGGCACTGTGCTAGAGATGCCAGGGCTATTGAGAAGCCATCCTCCCTGCCTTCAAGTAGCCCGAAGTCTAAGAGGGGAAACAGACATGTAACAGACTAATTACAATGTAATGTATTAGGTTTAGTAATAGATATAAATAAACTCTCACAGGCATATAGTCATGAAAGGGCTTGGAGGATTCCATGATTGATGGGGAGTTGAGTGTTCTGGGAGTGTGGAGTGGAGTGTCAGAACAGGAGTAGTGGGAAGCAGGATAGAGAGCCTTGATTCTTAAGGCAAGACTTTTAGATTTCTGCCTGAAGGCAGTTGCATGGGTGTGAGAGGGTTTTAAGCAGAGGAATGACAATGAGAGTTCTTTATTTTGAAGAATTGTTGCCTCAGTGTGAGGGTAGCCTAGAGTGGTGAGAAGTAAAGTACACTGAGGTCAGTTAGGGATGCCCTTTCTCTAGTTCCACCTGGAAGAAGCAGTGAGGATAGAGATTAGATCTGACTGACATTTCTGAAGCAGAACTGACAGTAATTCAAACCAAATGCTGTGAGAATTTCAGAAGAAGGAGGAGTCAAAAATGAATTCAGAGTTTCTAATTTGGGAAATTGGACGAATATGATGTTATTCACTGAGATGAGGAATACAGAATGTGAATCGGTTGCAGATGCAAAGTTCAGTAGGAAATCATTGTGACCTGGAGTAATCCGAGAAGCCCTCAAATGAGCTAGCACATTGGTAGAAACATCAAAGTTGGATAAATATCAAGTGTTAGCCTGCATGAGGGAAACAAGCCCTTCAGGCACATTTAATGGGAATGTGAATTGGTGTAAGCTTTTTGGAGAGCAGTATTCAAATGGGAGGAAAAAAGGGTGGAGCAAACTAAAATTTATTGAACACATGTAATCATGGGCCAGGCTCAGGCTCTATCTGTGTTATCTCATCTTATTGGAAGAGAAAGAAACTAAACATTTTCAAGCCAGGCAGCGAGTGATATGGCTAAAATTCTACTTTACAGAGATTAGCCCAGTTTGGTGGTGATGCACAGATTGATTTTTAGAGCGTGCATTGTCAATGGGGGCAATATTGCCCCCCCAGGGGGTCCGTTAAAAATGGGTTCTTGTGGGGGAGGGGGTCTTAGGTATTACAATGTCTTGTGCCCCTCTGAAGGGCCATAGTACATGAAAAGCTATACAGTGTATCTGTGGTGTTAACATTTCAGAGGTGAGGATGATCTGGAAAGGGGGAAGTCTAAAAAGGCTCCTGATGGGGACAGTAATAGGGGAAAAACAGGTTGAGAAACATCAGTTAGAGGGAAGAAACTAGAAACAAAGAGATCAGGTGGTAGGAATAGGGTATAGACAAAGATAATGGTGGTAGCTGGCAAAAGAGAGATGGGTTTTAAACATTTGAAGTATAAAATAAACAGGACTTGGCATACAATAGGATATGAGAGAAAAGATGAGGGTAGAATTAAAGTTATTTCTAGGGTTTAAGACTTGGGGAAATGTAGATTTGGGCAGAAACAGAGAAGCTTAGAGAGAGGTATTGATAAGAAACTGATTAATTCAGTACGACACAAGTTGAGTTTGTTAGAAGGCTAAAAAGTCCAAATCAGAAAGTCCAATAGCGAGTTGGAAACAAGGTATTTGGGATTCTTTTTCGTCTGGCAATTATTATTTTTATTCTAGTGTCATGTATTTGGAAGAAGTCCGAAGCTAAGGGGGCAATTAGTGCCAATAAAAGCTATAGAAGATAATTATTCCCAAAAATGATAGAAACCACATTCATAACTTCGTAAGTATCAGGTTCTAACCAATGGAGTGAAGAATAACTAACTATACCAAGGTTTATTTCTTAAGAGTCTAGATTTTTTTCTTTGTTTAGTCTTATTCCAGAGCTGCCTCAGTGAAAATGTTCAAAGGTATTTTTCTTCTATTTACAAAAGTAATAAAAGAACATTGAAAAAAGACAAATATAGAAAAATACTGAGTAGTGAAAAGTGCTTGATAATCCCATCCCACCCACTTTCTACCCTGAGACAGTCACCATTAATTTGGCAGATATATTTCCAGATTTTTTTCAGGTGTGCATGTATACACACATACAGCTTATATATTATATATAACTTTAACTTTACAAAAATAAGATTACATTAGTACCAGTGGGTTTATTTGATTTGCAAGCAATAGAAACAAACTCTGGCTGACGTAGCATGCAAAGGAATTTATTGGAAGGATATGGGCTGAAGACCCATAGCTGGAAAAGATGAAGAATCAAGCTGGGAAAGCAACTTCCGTGACCTAGAGGGCAAGAGCTAATGGACATTCCTCAAGACCTTGCCATTTGGATGTACCTCCTCCAGCCGTGTTTCATCTTTGTATCATTTCTGCTTAAGACTCAAATTCCTAGGAGAGATAGAACGTGATTAGGTAATGTGCTTATTCCCTTACTCAATAGTGTCTCTGATTCCAGATAGGGTGGAGTAGCTTCTCAAGCAAAAAGAGGAGCGTGTTAACAACAGAAGGGGAAATGGATACTGAACCTACAAAAATGTCCACTATACTGTTTCATAACTCCCTTCTTTTGTATTTTTTTTCATTTACTATCTAGGACATATAACTCTGCCTCATTCTTTTTAACCATCAATAGTATTTGGGTGGGGGGGGGTATGGCTATAGAATAATTTATTTAATGAGGTACTTCTTGTTGGATATTTTGTTGAAGTTATGCAGTGTTACTAACAATGCTACAGAGAACATCTTTGTATACATCTTTTTACATGTATGCAAGTACTTTGTAGGATATAGTATTCTCAGGAGTAGAATTTCTGGGTCAGAGTGTATATACCTAAATTTTTAATAGATATTGCCAAATTGCCCTCTAAGGGTTTATAACTCCCACCAGCAAAGACTACCTATTTTCCTCTGCCTTTGCCAAAACTGAGTATTACCAGTCCTTTTTGTTAATGAAAACATTTAAAAGGATCACCATAGGGCTTCCCTGGTGGCGCAGTGGTTGAGAGTCTGCCTGCCGATGCAGGGGACACGGGTTCGTGCCCCGGTCCGGAAAGATCCCACATGCTGTGGAGCGGCTGGGCCCGTGAGCCATGGCCGCTGAGCCTGCACGTCCGGAGCCTGTGCTCCGCAACGGGAGAGGCCACAACAGTGAGAGGCCCGCGTACCGCAAAAAAAAAAAAAAAAAAAAAAAAAAAAAAAAAAGGATCACCATAGGCTGAGTTGAGCCTCTTCTTCTATCATCACTATACACAGATGCTCACTATTTTCTAACCAGTTACACAACTAAGACCTGAAGCTAAGAAAGTATTAAATGTCATATGCTAACAACATCTCCACTTAAATTTTGAATTCTAGTTCTTACTCAGTGTTGGTGGGCATGAACACAAACATTTTGATTTGAGTCAGATCACTTGCTTTTAAAGAAGTCAATAGTGCTTCCATTGAAACTTAAATAGAATGCTTGGATCGTGGTTGGGAAGGGTTTATTAGGGAATACACCCTGGTTCCACATCTTATGCAGGAGGTAGGTTCAAATGATGTGTATGGAAATGTGTTTCTTGGCCATGGTGTATGACCATGGCCGTATGTTGTATGTATGTTTCAACCCTAAGCTCACACCCAGCCTGGCGAGATGCTCACTGTATGTGATGTGGGCAGGGGAACGTGAGCCACGTGCCTCTCATCTCACGCTCCCTCCAAGGCGTATGTACATGGAATGCACTGGTGGGCAGAATCACCTGTACCATGAAATTTGTTTTTGTGTTTTTGCTCAACTCATTTTATTGAATGTGTATAAGCTAGAAGTACATATGATGTGGCTCTACTGTATATTGTGTCATTTTGACAGATGAAGCAACCATTGCATGGTGTCCAGATAGAGCAGAAGAATTTTCTTCAGAATATAGTATTCCAGACTGAAAAAGCATAAAACAGGAAAACATAAGCCATTCATTTGAACATTTTTAGTGGAAAACATTGAAAATCCAAAAACCTGAGTTTTAGCCTCAGTTCTACTTTATAGAAATTATATGATCTTTTGTTAGCCTCTCAAATGCCTTACTATCATATATAAAAGGGGTAAATCCTAACAATTCTTAACCACTGCATAGCGTTGCAACTAGGATTGAACAAGATATATGAAATCACTTTAAAAATTGAAAGCACATTACACATTATTATGTAGGTACAGCAATGGGCTCTTTTTTTTTTAAAAAAATTTTATTTATTTATTTTTTTAATATGTGGTCTTAATTAATTATTTATTTATTTTTGGCTGTGTTGGGTCTTCGTTTCTATGCGAGGGCTTACTCTAGTTGCGGCAAGTGGGGGCCACTCTTCCTCTTGGTGCGGCGGGCCTCTCACTATCGCAGCCTCTCTTGTTGCGGAGCACAGGCTCCAGACGCGCAGGCTCAGTAGTCGTGGCTCACGGGCCTAGTTGCTCTGCGGCATGTGGGATCTTCCCAGACCAGGGCTCGAACCCATGTCCCCTGCATTGGCAGGCAGATTCTCAACCACTGCGCCACCAGGGAAGCCCCAGCAATGGGCTCTTAATAAGCCGAATAATGTTTTTATCCCATGGTGTAAAATATTATAGGCAGCTTACCAACTTACATCTCAGCAGCTCAGATGTATGAATTAAAGGTAATTAATTAAAGGTAATTTCTATTGCAGTTGTAATAGAAAAACCATTTCAGTATCATGTTTCTGTCACTTTTTAAATAGTTTATAAAATCTAGATTTGTTATTATATGCCAGATATTCACTTCTGAATACAGAAAAATAATAATGACATTTATATATCCCGAAGCATTTTCTTATGGTCTTTTCTTTCATCTTCACAAGAATGGTAGTTCACAATGGGTACTACTGATATTATCTTCACTTTACACCTGAGGAAACTAAAATGTAGATTTAAAGTCTTGCCCAATGCCATACATAATGAGTCAGCGGAAAAGCTGAAACTGACTCACACCCTGAATTATTTTTCCATTGATTCTCAAACTTTAGTATATATCATAATTACCTGGATGGCATGTTATGAACTCTGGTTTCTTCCAGGTAATTCTGATGCAGGTATTCTTTGGTCAACATCCTGAAGCATTCCATTAAACACAAAGAGAAGCATTCATTTTCTTCTGAAAGTGTTGTTTGCTTTATATGTTTTTAACCCCCCGTGAGTTTCTGGGCTTTGGACAGCTCAGACTCAGTGTGAAATTCTCCATTTAGGAAAATGTGTGGAATGTATAAATGCCCAATATTGGGACTCCTGGTCCTCAGAGATTGAAAATGATAGAGTGATCTAGGAACAGAATCTTCAGCCATTGAAAGGGCTTTCCTTGGTTTTAGTCTCTGAGAAGAGCTCACCATCCTTTGGTGCCACCTAGGGGCCGGTTAGTGATTTTTAAAAGAAGACATTTGATGGTCCAGGTAAGGAAGGAAAAGAAAAACATGAGAGAGGATTGGGGGAGATCCTCTGGAGGTTATCTTTTACTCCTTATAACAAATGAAATGGCATTTATACTTCAGATATTTCCCCACTAGAAAATAAGCCCTTGGTGGGGATGTACTTGTTCACTGCCCCATTCTTAGTGCTTAAAACAGTGCCTGACACATAGGAAGTATTCAACAAATGTTTGTTGAATGAATAAATAAATGAATGATTAACAACTTTGCTCCAGTAACAGATGCTGTGCTGTTTAAAGGACTTCTCTTCAAATGGCTGGAAGGCTCAAATACGCAAGATATTCTCAACCATGCCAGTACACAAATGTTACTGATATCTCTATGAAAATGATCTTGCATTTTCTCCCATAGCAGATGCCATTGGAAAAGAGAGGCACCCTATTGTTCTGATTTAAAGTTCAGCTCAAGGGCTTTCTGCTTTCCTTGCCCTTCTTAACTAGTAGTAATAACACCCTTTTCGGAAATCTTACAGCATAAAATCTTCACCTCTTTTAATATCACTTATCACTTCCAACCTTGCACTTTTTAAAAAAAATTTTACACATAAAACTTATTTCCCTGTATTAATCAAGCTTCTTTTGTTTGCGTGTTACTAAAATTTATTTGAGCTGGCTTAAACCAAAACCAGGGGGTTTGCTACAGAGATATAGGAATGTTTCATAAAACCCAGTAGCAGTCATACAGCTGGACCTACAAGGAGAGCTTAGAACCAGTCAGGAACTTGGGCATCAGTATATTCCCTGCACTTCTTTCTTTTTCGTTCTTCTTGCTCTGAAGCCCAGCTTTCTCTAATCCTCAGCCCTCATAGCAACGGGTGGCTACCACATATGTTGTTTTTTTGTGCCCCTCAATTCTAGCCACATGGAGATTAACTGTCCCTGAATCCAAATTCCCAGGAGAGAAGATAGATTGATTCAGTTTGCTGTGAGCTGAGGATATACTTCAATAAATGTCTATTACAGTTCCCTGTTAAACAGAATGTTAGCAAGTTGAGCACCGAGTGATGGCTTAGTAAATATTTTTATGTACCCAGAGCACGCATGGTTCAGATCTTTGATATAGTGCCATTTAGGAAATATTCTTGAACTGGGGAATGAAAAAACTTCACCCAACTTCCTCCCTCTTTTTTTTTTTCTGGTTTCCTTTCTTTCCCCCTTCGACAAAAGAGAGAGAAAGACATGAGTAAAACTGGGAGGAACAGAATGATTAGATCTAGAAATGACCAAACAGATGGTAATGGAAAAGATGAAAGGGGAGAGATCTCATCTGCTTTTTCCCAGTGAGCCCTGACCTCTGAGATTCTGAAAAATAGATAGTTGGCCTACTTCTGATACATGCAAAAACAGGGTGTTTCCCAGAAAACTAGGAACACTGAAGACATTATCAGTTTAATCCAGCGATTCTCAACTCTGACTGCATATTTAGATCCAGCTAGAGAACTCTTAAAACTATTGACATCAGGGTCCCATTCCAGACAGTTATCAGAATTTCAGGTTATAGGACTTAGGCATCTTACGTTTTAAAAACTTCCTCACATGATTTTAATGGGCAACCAGCCAGGATTGAGAACCGCTGGCCTAACTAAAGAAATACTTATTTAGACCCATGCATAACACATCACCTAATTAAGATTCACAACAGCCCTTTGAGGTAAGAAGGGGTCAGGTAGGATAACAGTAATCCCATTTTACGGGTAGAGTAGTTGTGGTGGCTGTGAAGTTCCCCACTTGAAAGTGATGGATCCACATACAGAACCTCTGTCTCCAGGGATTGTTCATCTAGTCTCATTAAGTCATGCTGCCAAACACTAACGGGCTTAATTAAGAGACAGTTAATAGTGCCATTCCTTGCCTTCCCTCACCGAGTGGTGCCTTCCCTCCAGTTTGTCTCCATTCATCTCTCTCCGTGTATCTTTTCTTCCTGAATGCAGGAACTAAATAAAAAGAGGACACAGAAGGAGATGGAGCATGCCATGCTGATCCGGCACGACGAGTCCACCCGAGAGCTCGAGTACAGGCAGCTGCACACATTACAGAAACTCCGCATGGATCTGATCCGGCTACAGCACCAGACTGAACTGGAAAACCAGCTGGAGTACAATAAGAGGCGAGAAAGGGAACTGCACAGAAAGCATGTCATGGAACTTCGGCAACAGCCAAAAAACTTAAAGGTGAGAGGAAATTTCCCAATTTATGCTCCAGGACACAGCCAGGTTGGATCAATGGTTCCTACACCTGGATGACTGTCAAGAGTCACCTGGGAAACTTCATAAAATTACAAATTTCAGGACCCCACAGCTACTGAATCAGAATCTCCAGAGTCTGGGTATAACAGACTCCTAAAGAGATGTTGCAGGGCAATATGATCTCTCCATTTCTTCTTTGTATCTATGCAATTTCTCTGACCCCTTCATGACCTTCCCTCTCTAAAATTATAAGACATGGACTAATAGCAGTCCATGGTTCTAATCCCAGGAAATGAGGAAGTTACCTGACAGGAATGTAGCAGATAAATTGTATCAGTCATGCCAGTCAGAATTGGCTGTAGCTACCTTGAGTGCTATTCTATTGAGAAAGACTCTAAAGCCACATCCACACTTAGTAAGGGAAAGTATGATTTATTAGTGACATCTGTCCTGGGCATGGGAATTGGGACTGATATGCCAGACATTTATTATCCCTGCACTAGAAATACGGAACTCCTTTGGCCTGCACTCCTCCAGAGAATTTTAGCTGACTGCTAGTTAACAAGCTATATGGAATAAGCCATTGCTATTTGTCAAGGGAGTCACTGTCAATGTTGACAAAGATATAAGGCCAACTTCAACCGCACTGGCCTTCTTCCTTTCTAGCCAGATTCTAACCTAATTAGTGATCCTTGTCATCAAAACCCCTCCATGTGTTCATGAAATGTACATGTGACTATCAGGCAACCTGATGGAATGCCTTCTGGGCTTATAATAGTAAACCCCACCTCATCCTTGCCAAAATGCATATTTGAGGGCTTCCCTGGTGGCGCAGTGGTTGAGAGTCCGCCTGCCGATGCAGGGGACACGGGTTTGTGTCCCGGTCCGGGAAGATCCCACATGCCGCGGAGCGGCTGGGCCCGTGAGCCATGGCCGCTGAGCCTGCGCGTCCGGAGCCTGTGCTCCGCAACGGGAGAGGCTAAAACAGTGAGAGGCCCGTGTGACGCAAAAAAAAAAAAAAAGAAAAAAATGCATATTTGATATTGCTACATGCAAGTAGTGGAAATGGGTTATGATATAAAGTATAATCCAGTGTTGCCCTTTATTGATTTTTCAAGGAAACACAGAGCAGTGAGAGATGGCTCATACATTGCCATCCCCTTTCTTACTTGGAAGTGGAGGAAAACAGTTAAAGGGGGAGGGGGAGGGGCAACAAACAATAGAAGACACTGAAGATTTTGACCAGGAAACCACTGAAATAATGAGCAATCTTTTAACAAACTAATCTTCATAGTATTCCAGAGTCTTCTTAGAGTTGTGATCTTGTAACAATTCATTTTTAAAAATCTATTTGTAAATTCAAAACTACTTCTGTTCATTTGATATAAAACCAAAGTATTTTAGGGAGGGTGGGAGGGAGGGAGACGCAAGAGGGAAGAAATATGGGAACACATGTATACGTATAAATGATTCACTTTGTTATAAAGCAGAAAGTAACACACCATTGTAAAGCAATTATACTCCAATAAAGATGTTAAAATAAACAAACAAACAAAACCCAAAGTATTGGTAGAGTTAACACCTGTCTGTGACACATGTATTATTTTCGTTATTACTGACTAGTAACGTGGGTCACTGCACCAAAAGACAGTTGGTCTCAGCACCTATATTGTATCGTGAGAATGGAAGGCTTTCTGTATTTACTAATGTGTCTTTATTTTCCTTTTGTCACTTTTTCTATACAGGCCATGGAAATGCAAATTAAAAAACAGTTTCAGGACACTTGCAAAGTACAGACCAAACAGTATAAAGCACTCAAGAATCACCAGTTGGAAGTTACTCCAAAGAATGAGCACAAAACAATCTTAAAGACACTGAAAGATGAGCAGACGAGAAAACTTGCCATTTTGGCAGAGCAGTATGAACAGAGTATAAATGAAATGATGGCCTCTCAAGCGGTAAGTGGTTAGGTTCGGTGCCACGGCTTCAAGAGCTTTGGGAATCAAGAAAATTCAAGATCCAGCCTTTTGGTCCCAAGATGATTCTTGCGCACATTTAGGATATTGGTGTTTTTCTGCCCAGAGAACTGAAGGAAATGACGACGCTGAATAAAGCCAAGCCAGAGCGGATACTTGCTGGAGTGTGTCTTATAAGATGGAACTTGAGGAATAACATGCTAAATCAGACCTGTGGCACATAGGGACTTTGAGGGCAAGATGTGATAGATATTGCATGTAATATCATACTCTCATTCATCAAAGATCGCACAACTAATGTCAGGCGCAAATGAATAGACACACAGACACATTCATTAGGTAAACTTTTACTAAACATCTGTGCTCAGCCCTCTGCTGGGCTCAGAGATGGAGTGATGAGCTAGAGAGATGGCAATGGTCCCTTTCCTCACACTTCTGTCAGTCAAGTAAGGAGGTCAGATAATTAAGCAATAAAAATAAAACATAAAAGTGCTTTGAAGTAGTAGGTGACAGAGGCTATGGGAGGAGGAGGAGGAACAACTAGTCTGGTCTAGGGAATGCTTCCCTGCAAGAGCCAAGAAGCATGAAGGAATTTATTGAAGCAAACAGGTTCCATGGAAAAGGGCCTACACACTTTTCCAAAAGATGGATAGTGTACATTTGGGGACTGAAAGAACTTTGATATGAGCCCAAAGTTAAAGGAGGAGGATTGTGGGAGCCCAAAATGGAGACGTCATAAAGGTCTTGGCAGCCAGGGATGGGAGCTTGCCTGGTAATTCAGTGAAGATTTCACAAGGAGATGAATCTTAAAGGGTAATAGTTGATCAGACAAGCAGAAATGGAAAAGTTATTCCTGGCAGACGATACAGTATATATGAAGACTCAAAGGCCTAAAAGAGGATGGCACGTTTGAGAAACAATGAGTAGTTGATATGGCAGGAGTATAACGGGCAGCTGGTGGATAGTCAGGGGTCAGAGCCTCAAAGCTGGGAGTGTGGACATTATTCTATCAGCAATAGAGAGCTGCTAAAGCCTGTTTTAAGAAGGAAAGTGACAGAATCAGATGTGTGCTATAGAAAGATACTGGCAGTAATGTGGCAAATATAGGTAAGGAGACCTGTTAGGAAGCTATTATAATAGTCCAGGAAAAAAAAAAATGAAGGCATGAACTAAGAGAGAACATGCTAATGGAAGTGGTGAGAAGGGAGAGAAGGATTTGATAAATATTTACGAGTAGAATAGATAGAACTTAGGGACCAATTTGAGAGGTAGGTTTGATAACAGTGGAACAGGTCATGATTTTACCAAGACAGAAAAATGGAAGGAGGGGTGAGTTTGGATGGATGTCTAGAAGATACTTGACTCATTATCTGAGCTCTGTGGGTATCTAGGTAGAGAGGTACAGAGATGGAAATCTGTAGTTCAACAAGGTGTCAGGATTAACATCAAAAAGTTAGTCATTGTTACATGGGGGCAGTTGTAGCTATTCGGAATATCTGAGATCTCCTACGGATAGGAGATAGTATTAAAGAGGAAGAGGACTCAGGACAGAGTTGTGGGCATCAACATTTGAGGGCTGAGTAGAAGGTGGACCAAAGAAGATGAATAGCCAGGGGTCAGAGCCTCAAAAGAGAGTATGTCACAGAAGCCAGAACAAAAGTTTCTAGTTGATGATTTCACATGTTGCAGAGAAACCATTTGGGCCCAGCAGTGGCTTTGTCCATTGTTTGTCACAGACCGTGGAGTGGTGGAAATGGAAGACATTCTAAATAGATTGAAAACGTGATTATAAAGTGAGATAGAAACTGTAAGTGAGACTGCTTTCCCCAGATTCTTGTCAGTGAAAAAAAGGAGAAAGAGAGCTATAGCTAGAGGAAGAGACAGTTAAAAGAGGTCTTCGATTAATTGGGAAAGGCTTAAACATGCCCTTAGCTGAGGATCGGAGCCAGTGTATTTCATTCATTCATTCATTTATCCAATAAGTATTTATTGAGTGCCTCTACTGTGTCCCAGGCACCCAGGAATACTGTGGTGAATAAGACAGTCATCGATCATGTCTTCATGGAATCTATAGAAGAGTGGAGGAAACAGACGTTGGAGAAGTCTATGTGTAACAGCAGAGCAAGGGCAGTGTGCCCACTGAGTGTAAACCAAGAGAGCTAGGCTGGTCTGGAGAGTCAGGAAAGGCCTCTCAGATACAATGATTATTTAAGCTGCAGTGTAGGGAGCACATTCTAGGCAAAAGGAACTACATTTGTAAAGATGGGAAAGACCATTGCACTTTTAAAGAACTCAAGTCCATTGTGTTTGGAATATAGAGAATGAGGAGGAAACTAACATGAGAATAAGATGAGAGGGGTAAACGGGGACAAGATCATACAGGGGCTTGTAAGCCTTCTTAAGAATTTTGATCTTTATCCTAAAGGCAGTGAGAAGCCATTGAAGAGTATTAAGGAGGAGACTGACATCAAATTTGCATTTTTGAATGATCACTCTGGAGACACGTGGAGAATGGCCTGGGAGATGACAAGCGTGGGTGTAAGGCCATCATTTATACGGTTGCTGCCTTTACCTGGGTGTGAGGGAGTGGTGGCCAGACTCAAGAGGGGACAGTCAGGATGAAGCAGAAAGTGACTCAGTTTGAGAGCTAGGCAGGAGGTGGAACTAGGAGCATTTAGTAACAGACTGAACGGGAGAATGAGATGGTGAGGATGACTCCCAGTCTCTAGTTTGAGCAAAATGGTAGATGGTGCCATTTATCTATATGGTAAAAAAGGAATTGGAGATTGGGAAAGTGGGAAGGGAAATATGGTTAGTTAATATTAACCATGTTGAGCTTGAGGCTGGGAAATATCCAGATGCAGATACCTCGTGTAGAGTGGATAAGCTAGCCTGGACCTCAGAAGAGAAGGCTGAAATAGAGGTGTAGATGCGGGAGTCATTTGCATAAACATGGTAATTGAAGCCTTTGGAATAGATGAGATTCCTTAGGAAGGGCAGTTAGAGGGAGAAGAGCGCCCATGACAAAGTCCTGAAGAACACCCACATGTAATGGCCCAATAAGGTAGGGAGTAGCTGGAAAGGAGGAGAGGGAGGGAAAAACCGAAAGGGTGTGGTGTCTCAGAAAACTAGAGAGTTCTGGAAGGAAGGGGCAGTCCACAATATCAGATGTCGCTGGGAGGACAGGCAAGATAAGGACCTCTCCAGGATGGTTATCAGTGACCCTCCTGTGAGCAATAGAAGGGGAGGTGTAGGAACAGAATGAGGAGTGCAGACAGGGCTTAAAGGTAAGGAGAAGGGGAGAGAGTTGGTAGGGACATAAAGGTTGATGGGATTTTGGTTTTGTTCATGTTTGTATTCTCAGCATCTGCTACAATGCCCGGCATACAACAGGTGCTCAATGAATGTTATATAAGATGCGAGAGAACAGGATCAGGAGTATAGGTTCATGATTGCTCTTGAATAAAAGGAAAGAAATAACCCTTCCTTCTGAGGCAGGGAGGAGATAAAAGTACAGATGATAATTACGGCAGTCCTTTACTGCCCGCTTACCACGTGCCAGGCACTGTTGAATTTTATGTGTTATTTCATTTTTGTGAAATCCCTTTGACCTTTGAAGTAGTTACTTTTTTTTTTTTTTTTTTGCGGTATGCGGGCCTCTCACTGTTGTGGACTCTCCCGTTGCGGAGCACAGGCTCCGGACGCACAGGCTCAGCGGCCATGGCTCACAGGCCCAGCCACTCCGCGGCATGTGGGATCTTCCCGGACTGGGGCACAAACCCGTGTCCCCTGCATCGGCAGGCGGACTCTCAACCACTGCGCCACCAGGGAAGCCCTGAAGTAGTTACTTTTTTAACCCTAATTTACCTGTGAGGAAACTGAGGTTTATTGAAGTCAAGTCACTTGCTTAGGGCAAGGGTTGGCAAACTTTTTCTGTAAAGGGGCAGGTGGTAAATATTTTAGGCTTTGTGGACCAACAGAGTCTCTGTCACAACTACTCAACTCAGCTATTGTAGTACAAAAGCAGTCATAGATAATATATAAATGAATGAGCATGTCTGTGTTCCAGGAAAACTTCATTTACAAAAATAGGCAGCAAGCCAGATTTGACTCTTGGTCCATGGTGTACCAACTCTTGACTTAGAGGGTCACTTAGTGGTACGTAGCTAGTGGTGGACCTACGATTTGAACCCTGTTTGGGGAGACCCTGTAAGCCTATATGCCTGGCCACTACTACATTATGCTGCTTCTGTCACATCCTTTTCTTGAGTTTAATCCAATAGAGGGAACAGCCACGAGATTTACCTATACTTTTATAAAACTTTTTAATGGATTTGGTATGTGCAACTTTGGGGGGTGATGAATACCAAATACTGGAATATCCCCTGATTTCTAGACTGGCACTTCTTTAGAGTCAGAGCTGGTACAGAATAACACAGTTACTGACATTAATAATAGAATGCCAGAAATAAGAGAAGATGGGGGTGTTTTCAGTGGTCTAAATTGCCTGTAGAATGAGCCTCTCACCTACTTGGCCAGGGCTCATAACAATTAACCAAGCCAAGTAGAAAAGAATAGACTTTCATTCCCTTTATTGGTAAGAAACCTCCCATATCAAGAGGGAATTGATAGCAATCTCCTTGGGAGCCAGTAATCCCTTTGGCATTTATCTGTGAAGCTGTTGCGGCTGCAGACTGGCTGTTCGTTGTGTCTAGTGTCTCTTCTCCCTTCACCTCTCATTGGGAAATGAGAAGAGCAGCATCCTCTCTAGTGGATTTTAGTGAAAGCTGGTTAGGGCTAATTATTAGAAAGTACCTTGGAAATACGATTCCATTATTTATTTTGTGTTCATTTGACATAGTATATTTCTCCAAAGCACTAAAGAAGACACTATGCAAATAACTTTCTAAAACTATTCTAATAACATTTCAAAAAGTCATAACTATCGAGATATTAAGAAATGTTATTGTCACAAATTGTACAGAAGAGGGAAGGCAGCCTAAGGTGGAGAATAGGTATCTTGGCAAAGTGGTCTCAATGGAAACATGCGGATATACTCAGGGTAGACAGACTAATTCAAGGGTTCTAATCTCATAGTTCCCAGCTGAACTGAGGGCCTGCTAAATCTAGACCAAACCAAGTCTGGTGGGACAGGAGGGTCTTCATCCCTGAACACAGTCCTGCTAATGGCCCTAAATCTTCAGCTGTGCTCATTGAAAGGCTGGCATTTCTGCTGGCTGGCTTGGTCCATTCCCCACACAGGATCAGTATCCTGGTGTGTAATACAAAGTACAGGTGCTACAGGGAGCAAGGGAAAAACTTTATCTGGATTTCACTGTTTCAAACCAGAATACACCCCGTAAGATTATCAAGGCTACCTTCTGTGGGGAAGAAATTTTGAACCACTTGAGTTTTAGATGGCTGGCCATAAGGATAAAGTAAAGCCAATGTTATAGGGACCAACTTTACTTGCTAGGAGCGTAATGGTACTGTGGTATTCCTCAAATGTTATGGAGATTGGACTCATTTTTTTTAGCGCTAAGGATATCTAAATGTATAATGGTTTGGGGGTTAAAGATACGTAAATATGGAAATGGTTAGTCAAAATAGTGATAACACCGGCTATTTACTGACCCTTTGGTATACATCAAGAACTATGCCTGGGATTTTATATGAATTCTTTCATTTAATTCTCATACCAGTCTTAGACAATAGGAACTATTATTGTTATTTTCTTGAGATGAAGAAAATGAGACTTGGAGATGTTAATTAACTTGCCGAGGTAACACACCTAAGTGAATGGTGGGGCTGGAATTCCAGCTCAGGAGTTTGCCTCCAAAGCCCACAGGCTTAATTACTGGAGTGTGGAGCCTTCCTGACTCCTGCTAGTGTGGTTTTAAGAAAACCAGTTTTCCTTAAGAATGTTTTTGTTTTCTTAAGAATGTTCTAAGAAAAGGAAGTGTTTTTAGAACTTTGTAGCCCATTGGGCAGAATGTACTATTTTTGATTCCTAACTCTGAAAGTACCCCCCACCGGGCATCTGTTTTTCTGAGAGACCTGTTTCAGCCCAAACAAGGAAGCATCTTCCAGTAGTCACCAAGTTCTGTAAGGTAGGAGCGAATCACAGTGTATGTCTTCTGTACCCGCAGTTACGGCTAGATGAGGCTCAAGAAGCAGAATGCCAGGCCTTGAGGCTACAGCTCCAGCAAGAAATGGAGCTGCTCAATGCCTACCAGAGCAAAATCAAGATGCAGACAGAGGCACAGCATGAACGTGAGCTCCAGAAGCTAGAGCAGAGGGTGTCTCTGCGCAGAGCACATCTTGAGCAGAAGGTATGAGCGTGTTGTCAAGGGTCCTGTACCGCTGGGTAGAGGACAGGCGTGGCTCTGCCTGTGTACCGGGCGATTTAACAAAGGCGCTGTTCCACTCATACCTGCTTTGATACTCGGTAGTGCCCTGAGAGGTAGGCATAGTCCCCATTCCACAGACAGGACACTGAGGCTCAAAAGGCTTAATTAAGTTACTTGCATAAATCTGATCCCACAGCCTAAGTTCTCTCTATTATATTACTCTGCTCGGGAACCTTCCACCTTCACGGGTTACTGGGTAGTTGATTTGACGTATGAAAGGTACTGTGAGTTGATAGCGTGGCCCCTAAATGTCGTGAGGCCAAATACAGATTTGGTTTTTATTCTCAGCTATTTCTAAACCAAAAGAAATCACCAGCAGGGCTCTTTAAAAAAAATTAAAATGAAGAGAGGCTGATATTGCCATACATAATAAATGTTATCAGAATTGAAATATTCATTGCCTTAGATATTGCTGAGGAATATGAAGTAGAAAAGATGTCATAAAGCATCTCAGAGCTGTTAAGCATGTATTTGCTTAACCAGTTATTCGTGCTTTCTTCTGGTAGTTCCCAGAGATCAACGTGAGAGACTATTTTCCTGCTCTAGAACTAAATTGCTAATGACCCAGGGGGCTTTGGGCTCTCTCTGGGAAAGCAGCACAGCTTAATTGTGCTTGAGTGTCTTTTAGCTTCTCCCGAGCCATCTCCTGCTGAGACAGGACAGTGACCTAGATCGGCCCAGCTGCTTGGCTTGCTAGAATGGCAGTGCTGGCCCCAGGTGGCCCCAAACATTTTTATTCTTGTGAGAAAGTTTTAAATGTGATGGATTAGACACACAACATTTATCACAGGACTCTCCCAGCCTGCCCCAGACTAGTTTACTCTTAGTTCCTGCGTGTGTCATCTGTGTGCATGTTATGTGTATATATATATGCCTGTTGGGAACTCCTTTCCATTAAGAACTGTTCATTGTGCTTATTTCAGATTGAAGAAGAGCTGGCTGCCCTTCAGAAGGAACGCAGCGAGAGAATAAAGTACCTATTGGAAAGGCAAGAGCGAGAGATTGAAACTTTTGACATGGAGAGCCTCAGAATGGGATTTGGGAATTTGGTTACATTAGATTTTCCTAAGGAGGACTATAGATGAGATTAAATTTTTTTGCCATTTACAGAAAAAAAAATAAGAAAGAAAGAAAACAAAAAATTCAGACCCTGCAAAACCACATTCCCCATTTTAACGGGCGTTGCTCTCACTTTCTCTCTCTCTCTTACTCTTACTGACATCGTGTCGGACTAGTGCCTGTTTATTCTTACTCCATCAGGGGCCCCCTTCCTCCCCCCTCCCGTGTCAATTTTCAGTGCTGGCTGAAACCTGGCCATCTCTTCTATTCATAGTACACGTCACAGTATCGATGTGATTCAAAATGTTTCAGTGAAAACTTTGGAGACAGTTTTAACAAAACCAATAAACCAACAACAACAAAAAAGTGGATGTATATTGCTTTAAGCAATCACTCATTACCACCAATCTGTGAAAGTAAAGCAAAAAAAAAAAAAATAATAATAATAATAAATGCCAAGGGGGAGAGAGACACAATATCCGCAGCCTTACACCTTAACTAGCTGCTGCATTATTTTATTTTATTTTATTTTTTTGGTATTTATTCATCAGGAATTAAAAAAAAAACAAAGTTTTATTAAAGATTGAAAATTTGATACATTTTACAGAAACTAATTGTGATGTACATATCAGTGGTGACATATTAATACTTTTTTGGGGAATGGGGGGTGGGTGGGGTGAAGAGATCTTGTGATTTTTAAGAACCTGCTGGCAAGAGTTTAACTTGTCTTGAGCATATTCTGATTGTATCATAATCATTTTCTGCTGTTGCAGAGGATGTGAATACACTTAAGGAGCTCACAGAATCCCAGTAGCACAAATTGGGCTTTGGCAAATCGTGTATTTTGTGTATAGAAGGAATTTAAGGAGAGGTATTACTTATTTTCATATTGTATTTTAACTGTTTCTCTGATCAAATTTTTTTACTCCCTCCTCCCAGTCCTCCCCACCTCCCTCCTTTTCCAATTCAGTATTTGGAGTTCAACACTGTCTCTCAATCAGATCATCTTGATCTTTTTTCTTTATTTCCCTGCCCCTCCCTAAGTCCCATATCTTGGTCATAAATATTGCATTATTCACACTTTCAAACTGTGTATTTTCTTACAATAAAAAATGATGGAAAAAAAAAGGCTTTACTTCTTTTGCATGCACTTTAAAAAACAAAACATTTTTCAGGTTCCAAGGAAGAGCATGATAACTGTCAGAGCTTTTAATTATATTTGTAAATAAAAGTGTTCATCACATTGCCTTGCTGTGTTATTGTAGCAGGAAGTTTCCCTTCTAGGTTCATCAACTCCTAATGCAGAGGGAGAGCTGCCCTCCAGAAGCTGTTCTCCATGGCCCCTCAAGAACCATTCAAGATTTTCAGGTAAAGCCGCATCTTCCAAGTTCTTCTGCAGGGCTGAAGATGGGGTTGCACTGTCTGAAGTGGTCAACTGCACCTTTTTACCCTTAAGAATAGAAGGTGGCACATGTGTGCGCGTGCACACACACACGTGCACCCACAATGCACCAGTCCTAGGAGCATGTATTGCTGAGAGAAGTGAGGCACCTTAAAGAAAAGCAGGCTATGAAGAAGACATTATAACCAAATTTTTGAAATGATCCAACTGTCATAGTAGATTCCCCCACCCCTCATAGTCAGGTTTTATTAGAATAGCTTTATGTACATGACAATGAGGTAGTAAAATCTGTAACTTCTAGGAAACGGTTTTGGGGTCGAGACAATCTCAGTAAGATCTCATTCTCTTAGGGTTCTGAGTCCTAGTCATTGAAAATTGATCTCTAGCATGATGACTTGAAGATCACAGTTGAATTCTACAGGATATTCAGTCATCACAGACAAATGTGAGGAGTCATGTTCACTGTGATAGACTAACCCAGAGAGGTGTACTCCAGAACTCACAAAATGATTATTAACATGGGCTAACCCCAACCGTAAAGGCTTTAATAGTTAACACCCAGTTTTCTGAGCAGCTTAGGTCGTTAAAGTTTCCATATTAGGTACATCAGAAAGTAATATTGGAAAGGACTCATAATTATCCATGAAAAATAGATAACCTTTATTGCATTATGCTTACGATGTGATAGAACTCTACACTAAGCATTTTGTAGATGAGGAAATAAGCTCAGACCAGGGTAAATGGAGTGGAGTCTGAATCGAGACCTGTCCAATTTCTGAACCCACACACCTAAGAATAGTCACACTGCCACTCAAAAGGACATTAAATAATCAGTAAGAAAAACTTCTTGTAGTTTATTTCATCCACTTCTGTCTGTAGTGAAAACTGTCTAGCTAGCTTGTGTAAAGGCCTTATGTTTGTGAGATTATAGGTGCTGATCTTTATAAAAGTTCCCTCTCCACAAGTTTGTCAGTGATGTGTCCAAGGTAGAGTTATCAGAAGGAATGTGGGTTTGTGCTCCTGACACCTGGTACAGACTAAGTCTTCCAACTCCTTCTAGTACCTGAGGCAGTGAGAATAGACAGGAACCAGAATAGTAGCAAGAGAACAGGTATAAAAGAAGTACTGGGACGGGAGCAGAGAGCCATTGTCTGGTATTATTCCAGCATATACAAAACTCCCCTGAGTTAAAAGAATTGTTATAGGTTTGTCATAAATATCATAATGGCTGCTTACCTTTGATTTGCAACTATTCATTCAATGAATATTTACTGCGTACTTTATATGTCAGGTACAATGCCAGATGCTTAAGCTCTGTCAGTGTATCTCAAACAGGTAAAGATCCTCACCCTAATGGAGCTTACATTAGAGGTAGGAGGAAAATGGTAACACATAATAATTATAATTTTAAATGATCTTACATGGTAATAAGTGCTATAGATAAAGGAAAAAGGAAAGAGTAAGGGGGGTCAGAAGTGCGAGGAGCGGCATACATTCAGCTAATTCATTCAGGAAATATTTATTGAGCATCTACTGTGTCTGGGGATGTAGTAGTAAGTAAGATGGATAGGGTCACTACTCTGCTGAAACTCATGGTTCAAATCTCCACTGAAAGAAGTAAATAAGCAGTGGACTAATTTAATCAACAGCGGGCAAAGACAAGCCATTACAATGCAAATGCTGGGTGCCACCAGGAGTTTAAAGGAACTGAAACAATTACAGTCATAGGGAATATCAGAGAATACTTACCAGTGATGTCTAATTAACAGCAAAAATTTACTTACTGAATTTACCACTGACTGTAAATATTTGATTAAATATTGAAAAAAGTATTCCTGGGCAACTGGAAACGTGCCCATGTAAGAATTCGGTATACCTCTCTGATTTTAATTTAGCAATAAATTTTGCCATAGAAATGATAAAACATAAAAAAAATGTTTTGTTGTTCTAGTTTGGCATAGCTGTGTGCTTTTCCTGCTGATTACAACTAAAAAGTAGACAAAAATGCAAAAGCAACTATCTGAGGATACTGAGAAATAAAAGCAGGTGGATTGTGGAGAAGCAACCTAGACAGAGGAATGAAGGCAAAATAAAACCATTCTCAGATGAAGAAAAATTAAGAGAATTCATTGCCACCAGACCTAATGTACAAGAAATGCTAAAGGAAGTTCCTCATACTGAAGGGAAATGATACATGAAGGAAACTTGGATCTCTGGGAATGAAGGAAGAGCAACAAATGGTAAATATCTAGATAAATATAAAAAAGTTTTCCCTCTTATAGTCTTTAAAATACATTGAAATATATACATATACATATATATACACTTTGTTGAAAGCAATAAATATTGTCTGGGGAAGGTTTCACTGTATGTAAATACAATCCATATGACAATTATAACTTAAAGGTTGGGGATTAAAGGACCCATATGGTTGCCATGCTTCTGCATTTTACATGAAATGATATAATTCTTATTTTAAGCAGACCATGAAAAATTAGTTATGTATATTTTTAACTCCTAGAACAACTTGCCAAAAAGAAAATGCAAAGAAGTAATAGCCAAAAATCTAGGTCATGAATTAAAATATTCAAATAATCCAAAAGAAGGCAGTAAAGGGAGAACAGAGATACAAAGAAAAAGAGGGACAAGCAGAAAACAAAATGGTAGACCTAAATCCCACCATATCAATAATTACATTAAATATTTACAGAGCGGGGCTTCCCTGGTGGCGCAGTGGTTGAGAGTCTGCCTGCCGATGCAGGGGACACGGGTTCGTGCCCCGGTCTGGGAAGATCCCACATGCCGCGGAGCGGCTGAGCCTGCGCGTCCGGAGCCTGTGCTCCGCAACAGTGAGAGGCCCGCGTACCGCAAAAAAAAAAAAAAAAAAAAAAAAAAAAAAAAAAAAAAAAAATATTTACAGAGCGGATAAAAAAAGGACCATACACTGCCTATGAGAGACAGACTAAATATAAAGACACATAAGTTGAAAGTACAGTCATCCCTCAGTATCTACAAGGCATTGGTTCCAGGACCCCTGTAGATACCGAAACCCATGAATGCTCAAGTCCCTTACATAAAATAGTGTAGTATTGGCATACAACCACACATCTACCCATATACTTTTTAACATCTTTATTGGAGTATAATTGCCCCACAATGCCGTGCCAGTCTCCGCTGCACAACAAAGTGAATCAGCCACATATATACATATATCCCCATATCCCCTCCCTCTTGCATCTCCCTCCCACCCTCCCATCCCACCCCTCTAGGTGGTCACAAAGCACCGAGCTGATCTCCCTGTGCTATGCGGCTGCTTCCCACTAGTTATGTTTTACATTTGGTAGTGTATACATGTCAGTGCTGCTCTCTCACTTTGTCCCTATCTATATACTTTGAATCATTTCTAGATCACTTCTAATACCTAATACAATGTAAATGCTGATATCAGCACATGGCAAATTCAAGTTATCAGCACATGGCAAATTCGAGTTTTGCTTCTTGGAACTTTATGGAATTTTCTTTAAAGTATTTTCAACCTGCAGTTGGTTGAATCTGCATATGCAGAACCCACAGAAATGGAGGGCTGACTGTAAATGGATGGAAAGAGTACCATGCAAATAGTAAAGCATAAGAACGCTGGAGTGCCATTTTATTTATTTATTTATTTGGCTATGTCAGGTCTTCATTGCGTGCGGGCTTCTCTCTAGTTGTGGCGCATGGGCTCCAGGGCACATGGGCTCTGTAGTTGTGGTGCGCAGGCTCCAGAGCACATGGGCTCTGTTTTGTGGCACATGGGCCTTCTCACTGAGGCGTGCAAGTAGTTGTGGCATGCAGGCTTTGTTGCCCATCGGCATGTGGGATCTTAGTTCCCCAACCAGGGATTGAACCCAGGTCCCCTGCATTGGAAGGTGAATTCTTTACCACTGGACCACCAGGGAAGTCAGTGAAGTGCTATTTGAATATCAACTAAAATGGACTTCAAGACAAAGAGTATTATCTAAGATAAAAGACACTAATAATGAGAAAAGGAATCATTTATCAAGAAAACATAATACTAAATAGAGAAATAGACAACAAAATTATAGTAGGAGAATGTTAATTCCCCTCTCTCAGCAATTGATACTACAGACACAAAAATAAGAAAAGACACAGATCTGAACAACACTATCAACCACCTTGATTTAACTGACATTTATAAAACATCCACAAGCCAGAATACACATTCTTTTCAAATATACATTATGTTCACCAAGTTAGACCATATGCTGGGCCATATAAAATACTCTCTGACCGAAAAGAATTTTTTAAAAATTAATTAAAATATCTAAGAATAAAATATCTAGAAATTAACACACTTCAAAATAAGCCATAGGCCAAAATGAAATCACATATGAAAATAGAAAATATTTTGAACTGAATGACAAATACATCAAATTGTGAGATGCAGATAAAGCAGTCCTTGGAAACTTAAGCTTTAAATGCTTATATTAGAAATCAACGAACTAAAGTTCCACTTTAAGAAACTAGAAAATGTTGAGCATAGCAAACCCAAAGTATGTATAAAGAAAGAAATACTGGGCTTCCCTCGTGGCGCAGTGGTTGAGAATCCGCCTGCCAATGCAGGGGACACGGGTTTGAGCCCTGGTCTGGGAAGATCCCACATGCCATGGAGCAACTAGGCCCGTGAGCCACAACTACTGAGCCTGCGCGTCTGGAGCCTGTGCTCCACAACAAGAGAGGCTGCGATAGTGAGAGGCCCACGCACCGTGATTAAGAGTGGCCCCCACTTGCCGCAACTAGAGAAAACCCTGGCACAGAAACGAAGACCCAACACAGCCAAAAATAAAATAAAAAATAAAAAAACACCATCCCTTCCCCTCTACTACCACTTCACTCCACCCTTATAAAAAAAAAAAGAAAGAAGAAAGAAATACTAAAGAGCATAAATCAACTAAATAGAAGATAAACTACCCAAGCCAAAAGCTTATTCTTTGAAAAGAGCAACAAAATTGACAAATTTCTATGGGCTTCCCTGGTGGCGCAGTGGTTGAGAGTCCCGCCTGCCGATGCAGGGGACACGGGTTCGTGCCTCACTCCGGGAAGATCCCACGTGCCGCGGAGCGGCTAGGCCCGTGAGCCATGGCCACTGAGCCTGCGCGTCTGGAGCCTGTGCTCCGCAACGGGAGAGGCCACAACAGTGAGAGGCCCGCGTACCAAAAAAAAAAAAAAAAAAAAAAGAGTGAAAGGGGAGTTATCACCACAGATCCTACAGACAATAAAAGGATAATGAGAAAAAATTATGAGTAGCTTTATGGCAACAAATTTGACAACCTAGATGAAATAGATTTACTTCTTGAAAAATACAATTTAACCAAAATTGACGCAAGGAGAGAAACTGCATAGTCCTATATCTATTTAAAAATTTTGAATTTGTCATATAAAAAATTTCCCAAACAAAAAACTCCAATTCCAGACAGTTTCACTGTTAAAGTCTACCAACATTCAAGGAAGAAATAACACAAACCTTTGCAAAACATAAAGAAGGGAGGATCACTACCCAACTTGTTTTATGTATATGTGTAATATCAAAACCTGATGAAGACTTTACAAAAAAAGAAAATTATAGATGACTAACCCTCATGAGTATGGACACAAAATGCTTAACACAATTTAGTAAATCAAATCTAGCAATATTTTAAAAGATCAGTAGTACACAATGAACAAGTAAGGTTTATCTCAAAAATACAAAGTTGGTTTGACGTTTGAAAATGTAGTCAACATATTAAAAGAATAAGTGGGAAGCCCATATAATCATTTCAATAGATGCAGAAAAAGCATTTGACAAAAATTCAACATCCACTCATATTTAAAATATACAAACAAACATACCTCCCAGCAAACTAGGAATAGTAGGAGATATCCTCAAACTGAAAAGGGCATCTACAAAAACCTATAGCTAATTTTATACTTAATAGTGAAAGACTGAAATGTTTCCACCTGAGATCAAAATCAAGGCAAAAATACCCACTTTCACCACTTGTATTTATCATTATTCTGGAGGGCCTACCCATTAAATAAGGCAAGAAAAGGAAATAAAAGATTAGAAAAGTAAAATTGTCCCTGTTTGCAGATGATATATCTGTTTACAAAGAATCTACAAAACTACTAGAGCTAATAAATGAATTTAGCAAGTTCACAGGATCCAAGGTTAATATACAAAATCAACTATTATTTTATACTAGAAGCACTCAGTGGGAAAATGAAGTTTAAAAAATTGCATTCACAGTTGTTACATTTACATGCCAGAAAGTACCTAGAAAGAAATCTAAAAGAGTTCTAAGATCTCTACACCAGGAAAAAACAAAAACCACAAGAAGTTGCTGAAAGAAATTTAAAAGAACCTAAATACATTTTAAAAATATATACTATGTACATGGGTAGGAAGACTTAATATTGTTAAGATGTCTATTCTCCCCAAATTAATCTATAGATTCAATGCAATCCCAATAAAAATTCCAGCAAGACTTCTTGTAGAGATGGACAAACTGATCCTAAAATGTGTATGTTAATACAAACAACACAGAATAACCACAGCAAATTTTAAAAAGGTGAACAAAATTTAAGGACTTAGTCTGCTTGATTTCAAGACCTGCTATAAAGCTACAGTAATCAGGGCACTTTGGTATTGGCAAAAAGATAGACATAGAACAATGGGACAATACAGACAGTTCAGAAATAGATGAATACATTTGGTCAAGTGCTTTTGTTTTTTTGGGTTTTTTTTAATAAATGAGCTAAGACAATTCAATGAAGAGAGGAAAATCTTTTCAACAAATGGTACTGGGTCAACTGGACATCCATGTGGGGAACACTGAACACTGACCCTTATCTCACTGTCCACAAAAATTAATTCAAAATGGATGGTAGACTCAAGTAAAGAATCTAAAATTATAAAACTTCTAGAAGAAAATGAGAAAATCTTTGTGAGCTTGGACTAGGCAAAAGTTTCTTAGAAAAAGTAGGAACCATGAAAGATTTACTTTTTTACTTTTATCAAAATAAAAATTGTTTGCTCTTCAAAAGACACCATTAAGTCAAAAAGGCAAGCCACAAGCTGACCAGGAGTATATCCACAACACATTTATCAGGCAAAGATTTGTATCAGGGTATATATAAGACTCTTACAACTCATTCGTTTGAAGACAAACGCAATAAGAAAGTGAGCAAAAGATGTGAACACTTTCCAAAAGATGACATACAAATGACCAATAAGCACAATGGAAAGATGCTCAACATCAAAAGTCATCAGGGAAATGCAAACTAAAACCACAATGAGATAACACTATACATCCATTAAAATGTTAAAAAAAAATACAAGTTTTGTTGAGTATGTGGAGCAAATGAAACTCAAAGTAAAATGGCACACCTACTTCTGAAGACAGTTTGGCAGTTTCTTAGAAAGTTAAACACACTTAACATACAATCCAGCAATCCCACTTCTAGGTTTCTACACAAGAAATGAAAATTTCTAGGTTGACATAGAAACCTATACGTGTATTCATAGCAGCTTTGTCATAGCAAAAATAACTAGAAAACCCTCAAATGTCCATCACCAGTTGAATGGACAAATTGTATACAATGGATAATACTCAGCAATAAAAATGAACTGTTGCTACATGCAACAATATGGATGAATCTCAAAAGCCAAGCAAGAAAAAAGGAGTATGTACTATATGATTCCACTTCTGTAAAATTCTAGAAAATGCAAACTATAGTGACAGAAAGATCAGTAGTTAACTTGTGATAGGGTTAGAAGGAGGGATGAAATACAGAGATGTAAGGAAGCTTTTGGAGGTATGGAATTGTTTAATCTTGATTTGGGTGATGGTTTCTTGGTATATACATATGTAAACCATCAAATTATATGCTTAAATATGTGCAACGTAATGTACTTCGATTATATTCCAATAAAGTTGAAAAAATAAATATTCTACTTGTTCACAGGTTAAGCAGGGAGCTTATCAAGGTAGAATCCCAGAGATGGCCCTAACAGTACTTTCAGAAATGTGATCTTAAGACGATTGTAAATTTTTTAGTCCATTTGAGTTTCTTCAAGGAAAAGGTACAATTACGCCAGGGATCGGAGATAAGAGTAGGGTAAGAAATTAAAAATCTAAGATATAAATTCCTGAGTGGAAGGGACACCAGACTAAGAAGGAGGTTAGCTTCCTGATATTTATGGTCATCAGAATTAGGGAATTGATGAATGAGCTTTAGAGAGCTCTGTAAAAACTCAGTTGTATGTGGGAACTTCCCTGGCGGTACAGTGGTTAGGACTCCACGCTCCCAATGTAGGGGGTGTGGGTTCAATCCCTGGTCATGGAACTAGGATCCCGCATGCTGTGGGGTTCAGCCAAAAAATAGAAAACAAAAAAACTCAGTTGTTTGTGAATTTTTGTAGAAGTATACATTTGGGAAAGGGGAGAAGGAACTTTTATGGCATGGTAAATGGATATAAAGAAGTCCATGCTCCCTAAACTTGACAGCCCCTTACGATTATTCATTCAACTGATGGTCACTGAGACTTCGATATATGCTGGACATACATCCGGTGCTGGAGGTATTGAGCAGGACACTGGTTGTCCTTGCCTTTATAAAGAGTCCAGGCTAATAGAGGAGATAAACATCAAATTAAAAATTATACACATATACATATTTTAAAATTAGTTTTAATGTTTCAACAGAATGGTGTAGGAGAATCTTACCTATTTAGGGAAGGATTCCCTGAAGGTCAGTTAAGGGATACCTAAAGGGCGAATGGGATATTGTCAAAGAAAGTGGAATAAGGTTCCAGGCACCACTTGTAAAGGACCAAATCTGGAAGCAGTCCGCCTTGTCAAGGGACTGAGAGGCAGCCAGCAAGTTTGGAGTTTAACGAGAAGACAACCGCAGGAAGCTAGAGAGGAAAATGGGGGTCAGGTCATATGGAGCCTTATAGGCCATTTAAGGATCTGATCTCCCTCCCAGAGCAGCTGCAAAGTGCTGAAAGGTTTTAAGTGGACACTGAGGCTGTTTGACTTTGCACCAGTTTAAGAACAGAGGCCCTTTGCTCCCTGACCCAGATGAGGATTTAGGGCAGTACCATCACATTTAAATATTAAAGAGATACCAATCCTGTGTTTCTGAGATCTGGTCTTAGCGTCTGTGTTAATCAGGGATTAATTCAGGGCCTCCTGAGTAATTGCCATGTTTGATATATTTTCTGCCATGAAGTCAGAATGATGAGCAGTTCCCAAGGGTCCAGACTTGTTAGAAATGCTGGGCTCTGGCAGGGCTGCTAAAGTTACACCGTGATACAGAACAGCCTCCTGTGTCTCATCATTCTAAACCCTACACTTTTGGTAAACGTATAGCCTTGAGGAAAGCAGGGCCATTTGTAGACATGGTTCCTGTATGTCAATCAGGTCAAGTTAATCATTTATGTGTATTAATTCACTTAATCTCAACAAAAGATCATTTTGTGGTTCTCCAACAACCCTGCGAGCTAAATAAGGCAGATTAATGATTCCCCCTCACCCATTTTTTCACATGAGCAGGCTGAGCCTCAAAGGGAATTTGTGTGCAAGTGGGTGTGGCGGTTATGAGCTGGGCTCTGAGGCCAGAGCTACATTCAGAACCAGAATCATCCACTTCCTAGCTGGGAGTCCTTGGGCAAGTTCTGGTCTCCTTCCAATTTACTAGGTGAAACAGGGTATCCCCTTGCTTCTAAGGTTATTAATATATCTTTTTATGTGAACTTCCTGTGTATACACTTCACCTTTTTGGTTGGGTGGCTGAACTTCTGTACCTGTTTTAAACAAGGAAACTAATAGATTACTAAAATTCCTCATTAATCTTTAGACTCTGTGACTAAAAAAATACTGTGGTTAGCAGATTAAAAGTCTCAAGGAAAACAGGAGTTTAGAGAAAAAGAATAAACTATTTTAAATATACATAAATATCAAATTGTCCAAATGTTTAAAGTTTGAGAAGACTGGTAAGAGGATGGAAAAGCAGGTGCTTACATATACCACTGACATGAATAAAATCAGTGTGATCTTTTTGGAGGGTGATTTGTCAGTATCAAAACTGAAAATGTATATACCCTTTGACCTGATGTCAATGCTAGGAATCTACCCCACTAAATTACTCGCAAAAGAGTTTTATACACATAGAAAAATGTTTGCTGAAGCACTCTTTATAATAGCAAATAACCAGAAATAATCTAACCACAGCAGGGGACTAGTTAATTATGGCACATCTATAAAATAGATTATTTGTTCAAAATAAGAACTATGGTGACCTGTAATCTGAATATATATGACATGAAGGTACATTAGTTGGGGGGAAACAGTGCAGAACAACGTATACCAGTATGCATAGCAAGACTATAATTTTTAAAGGATAAATGTGCAGACATATGCTGATACGAATCTTTATATTTGCTTCTGAAAGAAAACACAAGAAGCCACCAACTGCAATGGAGGAGGCTGGAGGGTGGAAGGCATTTTCTTCCTGTACCGTTTGCCTTGTCTTAACCATGTGCGTGTCTTAATTCTCACATTTATTTTTAAGGTCGACAGGGTAGTTGTTCTCTTTATAACTTTTGTTTTACAAAATATTATTTTAAAGTTGAATTTTAAAACCCCAAAGTTAAAAAAAATTATTCTCTACCTTACTCGCCCCCAGAGATTATACGAGGCAACGTTTCCAACAGTTTTTTCAGAGAAGAAAGTAACTGCAGCAAAAGGTGGGGAAAGGCCCAGCCTTGCTTACACCTGCCAGGCCTGACCAGGATGCCTCTCCATCACAGACCAGGTCAGTGAAACAGACCTTCAAATGCCTTTCCCTTCTTTTGGTACATCAAATGGTATCAAAGTAATCTCCCCCTGGCTCCCCTTCCCCTCCCTTTTATGGTACTGATTCTATATGGATCACAATCAGAACAATGAGAGGTGTGGGCTATTTCTTAGTCATTGTTATGGTTTCTATACAGAACTACCAAGGAGGAAGGTCTCCAACCAGCTTCACTCTCAGGTGGAAAAGATCACTTACAAAAAGCAAAGGTGATTTTCAGGCAAGAAGTCTTAGCCTAAAGTTTTGTGATTTTTTTTTTTTTAATCTCCCGTTTTAATGGTTGCTCCTGCTGTAGTTTAATGGCACATGTACAAGGACGAGCCCTCTGTATGGTTCCTGAATCACGTCCCAATTGTCAATGCTGATCAGGGAAAGGGGCTACTCGCCCTTAGAGGTTGTCTCTTGACGTCCCACATTTATGAAATCCCACACCCAAAAGGGCAAAATATCTGGAGGCCGGATTCAGCTACGCAATGTTTTCATTTTTATTCAACTATAAGCAAATAGCAGAATTAACACAACATTCAGCAACTCCAGACCGGCTTTTCTTACAGTGTAGAGCGATCAGTTTAACAGGCACAGACTTTCGGATTTCTGATGACCTGTCACTCAGCCCTGCAGCTCACCTAGATGGCCAAGCTTTAACAGCAACTCTCTCTATTGCTTTTTTCAGTATTGCTCTTTAAAGGAGACAGAGCAGGACACTGACACCCAATAACCAGCCTGAGGTGTATCACATGGGGGGCTAGCGGACGTGCCGGCCCCTGGTTGTCTTCGTGAGAGACAGGGCTGTGAAAACACATGCCAGAAGATGCCGTCACAGACAATCCTGGGCTCGGGCTCACAAAGGCAGAGGCAATCAACCTTTTCTTTTTTTCAGCCTCCCTTAAAGATTCTTTGATGCTCTAATACTGCAGACCTGGTCTTTTTACCAGAATTTTTTTCTTCTTTTAAGTCTGGGTTGTTATTCTTTTTTTTTTTTTTTTTGGGTTGTTATTCTTATATTAACATTTTGATGACCCTATCCTAGTACCAAAATATCCCCCACCAAAACGGAGTTCAAACTTGATCAAAACGTAAACCCCCTAGAATTACAGAGGACAGGCAGAAGGAAAAGTCACCCTAAACCTAAATCTGACCGCTCAGGGCCCAGGCAGGGGGAAGGGGAGAAATCTACATGCATCACTAAACTGAAACACTGCTTGGGAACTCTGGGACCGTGTCCATCTCCTGGCTTTCCTCTACTTCCCAGACAGCTGCTCGTACAGTTTGGGCACATAGTCATCCCATTCGGCCTGGTAACACGTGCCGGCCACCGGAGCCCCGAGCTCGTACTTTTTGCGGAAATTCGCCACCTTGAATTTGCCACGGTGGTCTCCAGATCGGTTGCTGAGAATGGGCTCATCACACTTCAGTGGCCTGTCCTGCTCGTAAACCAGCCAGACGTAGCGGTGAAGGCCTGGAGGGAGAGGCGGGAGGGAAGATGTACACACAGCTAGGCATGTGAGAGGGAGACATCACCCGTTTTCGGGGAATGCACCAACTTGGAGGGACCCAGACCACCCCATTTATGAGAGGGACCTAAGTTCACTGCAGCTTTATTCACAATAGCCCAGAGAAGAAAGCACCCCAAATGTCCACTGATGAACAAATGGATAAACAAAATATAGTATATACGTATGATGGAATATTACTCAGCCTTGAAAAAAGAAGGAAATCCTGCCCCATGCTACCACGTGGATGAGTCCTGGTATGGATCTGCATATGGCATAGAACTTATATGGAGCTACTGAAACTTTCCTATACTGCTGATTAGAGTGTAGAAATTTTCAACCATTTTGGATTTCTATGACCCAACAATTCTACTCCTAAGTATTTACCCAAGGGAAATGGAAACATGCCCATAAAAGGACAAGAGTGTAAACAGCAGCTTTATTCATAATATCCAAACACTGGAAACACAACCCAAATGTCCAGGGAATGGCTACACAAACTGTGGTATATTCACACAATGGAATACACTTGGCAATGAAAAGGAAAAAGCTACTACCTTGAGTCCAAGAGACCAGTCACCGAAAACAAATGCATACTGCATGACACCATTTATAAGAATACAACAACAGCAAGAGTAATCCATAGAGAGGAGTCAGAAAATAATTAGCTCTGGGGTAATTTAACTTAAAAGATGCCTTAAGAACTTTCTGGGGTGACAAAACTATCCTACATCCTGTTTTCGATGGTGCTTACACGGATGTGTGCATTGGTCAATGTTCACTGACTAAACCCTTCTGATCTGTGTGTTTTATTATATGTTAAGTTATACCTGACTAAACAAATACGAAAAAGAAAAAAGTGAGTTACTGAAGCTCTTTTTGTTAATGAGAACACAGCTCCTGCTTGAGAGAACTGCCTTATTCTCATGGGTATATTTTCCATAATTAAACTGCCTAATGCAGTTTTATAACTGCCCCAGAAAAGAGATACTTGGGAAAGCTGTCCCTCTCCCATCCTCTTATGAATGCATGAGGGCCTGGAGCCATCTGAAGTTTCTGGGCCTAAAGATAAAACACAAGGTCCCTTGTCGGGGGCCTTATACCTCTTCAGAATAACTCATGGCTGGACAACGTGTACAAGAGCAAGTGTTCTGCCGTGCTCCACTTCCCTTGCTTCAGGAAATGGAAACACCTGTAATGCATGACAGGCAATAACAGTGCATCTCCCACTGTTAGCCTAGGCAGCACTTACCCAACTTGGAGAGGTTCAATACAGTACTCTTTCTCTCTCTCTTTACATATATAATACATAACCTAAGGCAATACATTATGTGTGTGTATCTTCAATACAGTTCTTAGTAACCAAATCTTTTCAAGATACCACACTAGATTTTCGATAGAAAGACGAAATGACAAAAAAGCCAATTTTTTATAATTAATTTGGAAACTATGACCATTTCTGAGACCTTTCATGGGAACTAGAAACTCAACCCACAGGGCAAAGGCTGAATATGGAATTTAGCTGATTTAACTGTTTAATCCACGTGTAGCTCCCCTGGGAAATTGTTCTCAGCATTCTGCAACATTGCTTCCTTGGTATCTCTTCACCAACTTCCCTGCTTGCTAAAGGCCTGACAGCTGAGAGGCAGCGCTAAAAGAACATCCATCTAACTGATACCCAAGGCTCTAGCCACCTGGCACTACAGCAGGTCTGAGCGTCCCTGACAGGCAGTTGCCTTAGAGGGGAACAGAGTTGCCTAAAGTCTCCACTAGGGTAAGGGCTCTCATAAATAAAAATAAAACTCTAAGAACCAGACTAAAATTATGTAGCACTTTAGGCCAATCCTGATGTCCCCGCCCATCTCCCTCCAAAAGCAGCCTTTACTGACCTGTGCCCTTGGGAGGCCCAGAGCCCACATAATCAGAGAGGACCGTGCCACTGCTGATGTCGTTGCCCTTCATGTTGACCACCAGGAAATGGTGCCATTCCCTACATGGAGGAACAGAGGACCATCAGCACCGCAGGAAGTTATTATGCACGCATGGGCGCAGCCAGCAAATGTGCAGCACGCACGTGCCCCACACCAGGATGCAGCGATAGACAAGACAGATGGCCCCACCTTCTCGGCCAGAGCAAACCTTACATGCCAGCAGAGGACCCAGCCACTCCCTCCCTCCTTCCGACTCTCTAGGGCAGGGGTCAGCACACTTCTGTGAAGGGCCAGACAGTGAATGTTTGAGGCTTTGTGCAACACACTGTCTCCATCACAACTACTCAACTCTGCAGCTGTAGCCTGAAAGCAGCCACAGACAGGACATAAATAAGTTATCGTGGCTGGGCTCCAACACAACTGTTTAGGGACACCAAAATCTGAATTCATGTCATCTCCACATGTCACAAAGTATTATTGTTCTTCAAGTTTTTCCCCCATTCATTTAAAAATGTTAAAGTCATTCTCAGCTCATGGGGCTGTACAAAAAAACGTCTTGGGCAGATCTAGCTCTCGGCTATAGATTCTAGACTTTTGTTCTAGGGAGTGAAAGGGAGGAAAATGCACACTCAGGCTTAAGCATGGACGTGAACACCCCGAATCGGGTCTATTTCTGCCACCACAGCATGTCCAGTAAGGGACTTACACAGTGCAAGAAGCACTGGGTCACAGGTGGATGACTCGCTGTTTCCCATCTTTCCCCAACTTGCCTGTATTTGGGGTCCTTCCTGCTGGGAGCATCCGGGTCTGTCAAGACCAAGGTATACAGTTTACCTGGATCAAGGCCATCCCACGCAATGCTGGTGGGCCGGTTCTTAACCTGTAGGAAGGAACGGATTTGGAGTTTAAGTCAGAAATGCTGAAGAAACCAATACTTTCTTTGACCTCAGATTCCTTAAAGGTCAAGCACAGTAAATTATTAATTAAAGCTCAAGTGTATCAACTCTATTAAGAGCGAGGATGTGACATTTAATATACATTATTTATTTTATTCCCAACAACAATATGGGGCTAGTAGACGTAGAAAGACGATGGGTCAGGATTTCAACGCTCGTGCTGACTGCAACCTTACATTACCTGGAATGACAGGATCTCTAGATTGGTGACCACGTTACCTGGGGCCTGCTAAAGTGAAATATGAATTAACCAGATATTTAAAAGAGCAGAGAAAATGAGAAAACCAACGTGGGCAGACGTGGACAGTGAGTCTGGAAAGAGAGGCTGCGAGATGGGCACTTTAAACACCCAAAACAATAAACTCTGTAAACGTCTAAACCAATAAACCATCTGGGCACTGTTTATTCGCACTGTTGCTCCGGAGGTTCGGAACCAAAAACTCGCCACGGCGTCGGGCACCTAGTTTCCCCACTTGCAGCAGCCAGGACCTGGTTAGGCCTCAGCCGTGGGCGCTCAGAAGCCGAACAGTAAAACAAGGCCGTTTACCCTCGAGCCTTCCAGCTGCAGAGCGCATTTACCTTTGGGGCGGCTTCACGCTACTGGGAAGAATCTCTGGGCACTGCTGCTCACCGCTGCTCACCGCTGCTCACTGCTTACATAATGCGTCATATGCCCTCGGGTGGGGCTTTTACTTCCCAAATTGAGGCCTAAATTCCTGAGCACCGAGGGGAGGCTCTGGGGACGTGTGGGCGGCCACTCCCCACTCCCTCCAGGGAACGGCGCCCTCCCCTCCCCTGCGCAGCGATCTGGGCCGTTTCGAGGCCTATGCCACTGCCTGAGCCTCGAAGTCCCGGGAAAACGGATCAATTTCTTCCGAAGCCGAGCCCCGCCTGCCACGTGCCGGGTTCCCGGGGCTGGGTGGGGGGAGGGGGCAGTCAGAAGGCCTGCGGCTTGGGCACCGCGACCCCCTTCCCTCGGTTGATCCGGCGCACGGAGGCCGGAACGTCCCTCCCCAGCTCCACTGGGTCCCCGCCCCTCCGACCTGAGAGACTCTGAGCCTCCAGTAGCTGCACCCCCGCCGCCCTTGGGTACCTGGGTGGGTGTCAGCACTTTGCCCAGCTCGTCAACCTCCGCCCCGCCGTATTTGACCTGCAGCGGATGCTGCGGCCTCTCGTCCACTTCCTGCAGGCTCAAAGGCCCGGACCACTTGCTGAGGTCCACCGGCATCGCGAAACCGAGAGGGTCGGACAGCAAGGAAAGCTGCGGGAGGACTCAACGCAGGTTAACTGCCCAGCCTCCCAGCAGCCTACAAGCTGTACCGAGGCAACTCAGGCACTACGGCCAGGGAGCGCATGCGCCAAAGCTACCGCCCCGCCCTGCCCCGCTTCTCCAGTCACCGGCGAGGACGGGCCCCACTCTGCTCTCTGATTGGCCGAACCCAGTAGCGCGGGTCCTGTAGCGCTCCCGGGTCAATGCAGCAGGTTTGGTCTTTCTTTTTGCGGAGGGGGAATGTGCTGCCCGCCGCTGGCGGAGTTCACAAGAACTGTGGCTGGGCTTGCAAGACTGTTGTTTCAAGAACTGCAATTGAGCTACCTTTAATTTTTTTTAACCTTTTTGCATGATTCTTTGCTCTCCTTTCTAAATGCAGAAATGGTATGGTCTTGCTTTTCTCTTGCACTTCTTAAAACAACCTCTGCCCCGCCTCGATGGTATTTTCGCGCATGCTCACTGGTTTCCGTAACGGCCAGGAGAGGGCTTGGGGGAACTTTTGAGCGTTGTTCTCAACGGGTAAATATATTTGCACATATATTTGATCTCCCTATCCCCACTTGCTCTAGACAAGGTTCTTGGGAAATTTTTTTTTGAGAATTTTTTTTTTTAACTTGCAAAGCAAGGAATGTTGCTGACCATCCAGTTTTAAAAGGATGAAGTCAGCCACTGCAGTCCCTGACCTACAACACACCCTGAAAGGCATTCAGGACAAGAACAGGATGATGCACTGTGTGCCTTGAGAAAAAAAAAAGGGAAAATCCTTAGATCTTAGATATATTCTAGGAGAATTTTTAAATGAATCCAGATTCTTGCATCTTTCCATACTTAAAAAGCACTAAAATCATGAACTGAGATATCTGCTCCTAATGACTAGCATCAATCTTCTACCAACATGTATGCTTGATTGCATGTACCCCTTAGCCAAAATCATATATATACTGGCCTCTCCCTCTTCCTCTTCGAAGCAGTTCCTCGGAGCTATTTGAGAGGCTGTCTCCCAGGCTGTAGTCCTCAGTAAGACACAGAATAAAACTCAACTTCCAACTCTTGTGCTTTTTTTTTTTTTCAGTCGACAAACCATAGTTACTATTCCTACTTTGTTGACAAGTGGCTCTGCCTCAAAACTGCTCTCATTGTAGCCACCAAATGCTTTCTTTTTCTAAATATGATGGGCACTATTTAATACTCCTTATCTAATTTGACCTTAGGAGAGCTTTTGACATTGATAGCTACCCCCCAGGGAATAAAAAGTTGTCTGTTGTTTTTATTTCCTATTAGGAAATAATACAATTCATTGTAGAAAATTCATATTAAAAAATCCAAAGAAGTAAATACGAATAGCTTCTATTCCACTACTTGAACATAAACATTGGCAACAATTTGGGGTATATCTTTCCAATTTTAAAACTATGACTATAGGGGACTTCCCTGGTGGTGCAGTGGTTAAGAATCCACCTGCCAGTGCAGGGGACACAGGTTCAGTCCCTGGTCCGGGAAGATCCTACATGCCGCGGAGCAACTAAGTCCATGCGCCACAACTACTGAGCCTGCACTCTAGAGCCTGTGAGCCACAGCTACTGAGCCCACGTGCCACAACTACTGAAGCCTGTGAGCCTAGAGCCTGTGCTCCACAACAAGAGAAGCCACTGCAATAAGAAGCCTGCACACCACAACGAAGAGTAGCCCCCACTCGCCACAACTAGAGAAAGGCCGTGCACAGCAATGAAGACCCAACACAGCCAAAAATAAATAAATAAGTAAATAAATTTTTAAAAATTATGATTATAAATATTTTGTTCTGTTTATTCACCCAAAAAATTGCATTTACTCCACCATTGTAGAATATCCATATGAAAATGGATCTTCATTATTTTAATGGCCTAATCTACTCTAGATGCACCACAATTTGTTCAACAAACGTCCCGATTTTGGACATTTATGCTATTTTGTTGTCTTTTCATTTTACAGATATCACTGAAATGAATATGTGTGTGTGTGTGTGTGTGTGTACACTTGATGGATAGTTTCAAGAAAGTTTTATTAGGGATTAGGTAGGTCAAAGAATATGTACTTTAAAGGGATGAATCATAGCTAGTTAACTGTCTACTTAAGTCCAGACCAGAAGCAATGCCTTCAACATGAAACACTAATATGATTGTTGGTTCTTTCCATCAATTATTCTATAAATGCATTTTGAGAAACTTGTAACCAAAAGAGAAATAGTCCCTGCCCTCGTGGAGTATATAGTCTAGCAGTGGAGAGAGGCATTCATCAAATGACATTCAACAAATAAAAAATTACAAAATGTGATCTTTCTCAGATACAAATCAGGTAGGTCCACACCTCACCCTGCCTTCCCTAAAACCCTCTGTGCCCCTCCCCCAATTGCCTCAGGATGAAGTCCAGACTCTTAAAAGTGTCCTGTAGACTTCTTCTACTTCCCTGTGTCTACCTCCTTGCATTCTTCTCTCCAAACACTGGATTTGTTTCATTTCCAACTTGTCTTTCTACCTCTGGGCCTTTGCACATGCTGTTCCCTCTTCTTGGAACACTTTTCCCTCATTCCCCTTCTCCCCACCCCTCACTGTATTCTTGTCCCAGTTCACTTTTACTCATCTTAAACATCACTTCCACCTTCTCCCACTCATCAAGACTGGGAAATGCCCCCATCTCTGCATCCACATTCAATTTGTCTTTTCTCTTTCTTAACATTCAGAGCATTTGGGATTATGAGTTTATCATCTGAAACACACCACTGCCCACTGGAATATACACTCCATGTGGGTTATCTCTCTTAGTCACTGGTCTTATCCCCAGCACTTAAAATAGTGTCTGACACACTTAGTACATGATATTATCATTATCATTATTATTATACGAAAATAAGTGAATTTTTTAAAAAGACCATCTGGTTGGTTTCAGGTTCAGATCACTAAAGCTTTGCTTTCTAATAAAATATCACATTCAGAAAAGATAGACCGTTGCACCTGCAAATCCAGTATCAACAGCACCTCCTTAATTAGCGGCAGCTGGAAAAATCAGAGCACCTTTCCTCTCACTGTTTAAACAGCTCTCATCAAATGCTCATGAGATGATAGATGCCATCCCACAGCAATGTGTTAAAAAAGAAAACAACTCTTTGGTCTGATGAGATGGTTGCACCTTCATAGAAAAGTCTCAGAAGGAGACTTTTTTAAAATTTGCTTTGGAGGAGTTCCCTGCTGGTCCAGTGGTTAGGACTCTGCACTTTGACTGCCAAGGGCCCAAGTTCAATCCCTGTTTGGGAAACTAAGATCCCACAAGCCACGAGTAAATAAATAAATAAATAAATAAATTTGCTTTGAGGACTTCCCTGGTGGCACGGTGGTTAAGAATCCACCTGCCAGTGCAGAGAACATGGGTTCGATCCCTGGTCCGGGAAGATACCACATGCCGTGGAGCAACTAAGCCCGTGTGCTGCAACTACTGAAGCCCGGGGAACCTAGAGCCCCTGCTCCTCAATGAGAAGCCTGTGTACTGCAACGAAGAGTAGCCCCCACTCGCTGCAACTAGAGAAAGCCTGTGCGCAGCAACGAAGACCCCACACAGCCAAAAATAAATAAATAAATAAAATTAAAAACATAAAAAAAGAAATTTGCTTTGAGCTAGCTCTGGGACTAATCACAGATGCTCACTGGCTATTTAAGAGGTGGGAATGACTTTATGGAGTGCCTGCTAGCTGCAAAGTGCTTAACTGTGCTTATGGATAAGGTTCTGGAGGCTCATGGAGTGACAGGGAGAGACCCCCTGGATCTTGCCATGCCTTCCTCTGTCTCTATTAGCCTGGGCTGCTCTCTCCACTGAGGAGAGGGAACTGGAACCACTTCCATTGAAACTATGGTTGGAACCAGCCAAACCATATTTACTGGGTGCCTACTGTGTTCAGGTCAGCCTGCTCCCATAAGGACTGCTCGCATTACCAAATGCATGCCCCCTATAGGTCCACGCATTCCAAGGACAACTGTAACACTTACCAAGCACTCACTGTATGTATGCCCCAATGACAACAATTAACATTCACTAAGCACCTACTGCGTGCAGGTCAGAGTGCTCCAGTGAAGACAACTTCCATTTCCTGACCATTATCACTCCCACGCCAGGCCCTGACTGAAGGCCTTGATGCTCAGCGTTTCATTTCATCCTCACACCAACCCAATGTGGGAGGGACTGCTATTAACCCATTTCATAGTTAAATAAACTGAGGCTTGGAGAGGTAGAGTGACAAAGCAGATGAAAGCCCACCTTCCCCCCTAGGCCAGACACAAAGTCCTTAAGCATGCTCTAGCTGGGAGTGCTGGGAATAGGTGAGGCAATCATGGTCTTTGACTCCAGAAAGCTTTCCCCTGGTGAAGGTTTATGCAGGAAATCACCATGAAAACCCCTCATGGCAGCCGTGAAAATGCAGCCCACACATCTCTAACTGCAGGGAGAGAAGTTGGTCAGGGCCCCAGGTGCTGTTATCTGCTTTGAGGCCAAGACCACGCTTTGGCAGGCTGCCCCCAGCCCATGACCGAGCTTGGCAGGGTTATTAACACAGAGCTGGGAGGCTCAGGGCTCCTACGTGGTCAGGACTGGCTTGCCTGTTTCTTTGCAACTACACCTCAGGCTAGGTTGCTTCCTTCCCTGGCTTCCACACTCAAGCTCAGATTCTCTCCCCATTTTCTCTCACAGCCATCTCTCCTAGTAAATACCTTGCACATTGAATCCCATCTTGTCATCAGCTTCTCAGATGACCAAGAGTGACGCTCCCAAGTTTAAGAGACAGTATGAGGACCACCTGAAGTGGAAGCAAGCTTGGAGTGTGTGGGTGCTGGGCTTGGACCAGTGGACAGACTGGTTTTGCTAGAATGGGAGATTTAGGTAGGGGCAGATGGATGACATAGCAAAAAGGCTGAATAAGCATAAGGGACAAGGAAGGGAATGTCCTTTTTTTTTTTTTAACCTATAAAAAGTTTTAAAATGTCTTCAATATACAAGTAATCAGACACATAGCATAATCTAAGGGCACAGGAATGGAAGACAGAATACATTCACTTCCTAATCCATCACCTTATGAAACCCTGGGCAAGGAAGGCAGGCAAAAGAATGGCCTCTCAAAGATGTCCACATCCTAATTCCCAGAGTCTGTGAATATATTCTGTTACGTGACTAACGGGAATTATGATACCAGATGGAATTAAGGTTGTTAATCAGCCGACCTGAATACTGGGAGATTACCCTCAATTATCTGGGTGGGCCCAGTGTAATCACAAAGGTCCTTAAATGGGGAAGAAGGCAGGATTGTCAGAACAAGAAGGATGCCATGTGGGAAAGACTTACCCAACCATGGCTGGGTCTGCAGGTGGAGGAAGGGGCCAGGAGCCAAGGAGTGCAGGCAACCTCCAGAAGCTGGAAAAGGCCAGGAACCAGATTCTCCCCTAGAGGTTCCTGAATGAATGTGGCCCTGCTGACACCTTGATTTTAGCCCAGTGAGACCCACTTCAGACTTCTGACCTCCAGAACCGTAAGATAACAAATTCGTGTTGTCGTAAGCCACTACGTTTCTGGTAATTTTTTACAACAACAATAAGAAAGTTATACAGAATATGACTTATGTTTGCTAAGCCTCAGTTTCCCCCTCTCTCAACTGGGTTTATCAATACCCCTGAAATGATCGTGGTGAGGATTAAATGAAACACAGGTGATGTGCTTCATACACAGCCTGGCACCTCCTAATGGGAAGCTATTACTATTTTTACATGTTCATTATATAAAACTTTATTCATAAATACAAACACGCAAACATAAAATTAATTAATTGATTAGCAACCCAACCACCTAAAAGCAATGAACATCCTGCAGTATTTCCTTTCAGACTACCTTCTATGTATATAAATGTGAATATGCATATACGATAGTTGGGATTCAGTATGAACTGGGTCAAATTATACATACGTGCTGTTGTATAATTTGCCTTTCTTCACTTATGTCTATAAATTACTACAGCAACATTCTTAATGGTTGTACAGGATTCTATTGTATGGATTGTTGCTTGTTTGCAAACGAAATCCTCCATATGGGAACATTTCAGATGACCTCACTATTATGCTCTAGAAACACCTCTGCAATATATATTCTTTTACATGTACCTTCATGCACTTGTTTGCTTGTTGTTTGTTTTCTCCTGAGAATAAAATCATAGAAGTGGGCCAAACATCATTTACATTTTAAGTTTGGGATACCATATTCCAAATCGGGCAGAGTCTCTGTGACTGACCGATTTTTAAGGCAAAAGGACACCTAGTGATCAACAGGTTTACTCTCTCATGGTTTTCGTTTTGTTTCGGCCAATGGGGGTGGGGCAGCGGTGTTTACACTCTCATTTGTTTTTCAATGTTCCTTTCTATCTCCACGGTTTTATATTCATGATTTCAACAATGTATGTAGACTATCTGATCCACATAAGAACACAGATCTCACTTAGTAGTCTATGTTGAACATTTTCTGATGTTATACGTTTCAAAAAATGGTTTTTTTGAAACAACTGCCAGTTACGATGACGTCGTGAATTATTTGATCGTGCATTTGTTGTTAGATGTTGAGACTGATTCTCATTTACCCCTTCACTGGACAGTTGAGGAAACCGAAGTTCAGAAAGGCTCAGGGACTTACCAAAGGCTGACATCCAGCTGAAAGGAGAATCTGTCTGGTCTGTGGGGAGATGTCTCGGCAGAGTCGGGCAGGGCTGGGCACCCAGGAGAGCTTCTGCCAGCCAGAGCGGAGGAGCCAGGCACACCTGCAAATGCCTCCAGAAAGCCTTGTTTTTACCCAGAAACCAAGAAGTGCCAAAAAAATCCAGGTAAAGACTCAGCCCTGGGGGCCTTTAAGGGCTCCTGGCATTTAGTAGATGCTCACTATTCACTGCTTACTCAGAGCGCGGTCGATGTCTTAAAGGAGGTGGGAAAAGCAATTTTTAAAAAAAAAGAAAAGCAATGTTGTATTCATTGACACACATCTACTGTGTACACTTGCCTTTCTGGACCGTACATTGTCTGTGTGTGTTTGTCTCGGTGAGGAGCTTTTGTAGGGCTGCTGTGGATAGACTCAAATGAATGAGCATGTAAAAAAACCACAGGCTGTTTTGTTTGTTGAGTGAGGGCAGGAAATTCATTGATGTGGTTATTCAGTGGAATGGCTTCATTCCAGTTTTACTCTTGTGCTTCTGCTAGAGAAAGTGTTTCATGAGGGAGGCCTGGACAAAGATAAATCTCCCACGTGTGGCCACAGCTTAAGTTCAGAAACTGTTGTCAAGACCATGCCAGTCACCTGGAAGTGTGACTCCAGGGGCCCAGGCTCTGGCTCTTGGCCAAGCAGATGAACTGAGACATTTTTCTGGAAATTGATCTCCAACTGGTTTCCAGGATTCCGCTTGTTAGATTTTTTTTTTTTTATATTGAGGTTTTTGCTTTTACTCTACGAGAATTTCAAAGCATTTAAAAACACCCTTTAAATTCCCACTGGTATCTTCTGCATAAAATATTTTTAGGAAAGAGAGGCAGAAAATTAATTTTAAAAACAAGCAAATTCTAGTTCTTCGAAAAATTAAAAATAGAATTACCACATGACTTAGCAATCTCACTTTTGGAGTGTAGATCCAAAGGAATTGAAAGCAGAGTCTCAAAGGGATATTTGCAAGTCATGTCTACAGCAGCATTATTCACAATAGCCAAGAGGTGGAAGCAACCCAGTGTCCGTTGACAGATGAATGAATAGACAAAACGTGGTGTATACATACAATGGAATATTATTTAGCTTTATAAAGGAAATGCTGACGCAAGCTACAACATGAATGTATCTTGAGGACATTACGCTAAGTGGAATAAACCAGAAACAAAAGGACAAATACTGTATGATTCCACTTATATGAGATATCTAAAGTGGTCAAATTCACAGACACAGAAAATAGTGTTGCCAGGAGCTGGGTGGGAAGGAGGGAATGGGGAGTTGTTGTTTAATGAGTATAGAGTTTCAGTTTTGCAAGATGAAAAAGTTCTGGAGATTGGTTGCACAACAGCCTAGTATAAACACACAATAGAATATTATTCAGCCCCAAAAAGGAATGAAGTGCTGATACACGCTATAATGTAGATGCACCTTGAAAACATTGAGATAAGTGAAAGAAGCGAGACACAAAATGGCAAGTATTTTGTGACTCCACTTATATGAAATATCCAGGATAGGTAAATCCATAGACACAGAAGGCAGACTGGTGGTCACCATGGCTGGGAGGAGTAGGGAAGGGGAGCTTCTGCTTACTGGGCATGGTTTTTTTGCTTGTTTTTTTTTTTTGGCTGCGTTGGATCTTCGTTGCTGTGCGCGGGCTTTCTCTAATTGCAGCGAGTGGGGGCTACTCTTCATTGTGGTGTGCGGGCTTCTCATTGCAGTGGCTTCTCTTGTTGCAGAGCAAGGGCTCCAGGTGCACGGGCTTCAGTAGTTGTGGCTCGCAGGCTCTAGAGCGTAGGCTCAGTTGTTGTGGTGCACAGGCTTACTTGCTCCATGGCATGTGGGATCTTCCTGGGCCAGGGTTTGAACCCATGTCCCCTGCACTGGCAGGCGGATTCTTAACCACTGTGCCACCAGGGAAGTCCCTGGGCATGGGTCTTATTTTGAGGTGATGAAAATGTTCCGGAACTAGATAGAGGTGGTGGTAGTACAACATTGTGATGTATCAAACGCCACTGCATCATTCACTTTATTTATTTATTTATTTTTGGCTGCATTGGGTCTTCATTGCTGTGCGTGGGCTTTCTCTAGTTGCAGCCAGTGGTGGCTATTCTTTGTAGCGGTGCGTGGGCTTCTCATTGCGGTGGCTTCTCTTGTTGCAGAGCACAGGCTCTAGGCGCACAGGATTCAGTAACTGTGGCACGTGGACTCAGTAGTTGTGGCTTGTGGGCTCTACAGCCCAGGCTCAGTAGTTGTGGCACACGGGCTTAGCTGCTCCGTGGCATGTGGGATCTTCCTGAACCAGGGCTCAAATCCGTGTCCCCTGCACTGGCAGGCAGATTCTTAACCACTGCGCCACCAGGAAAGACCCTGCATCATTCACTTTAAAATGGTTTATTTTATGTTACATGAATCACACTTCACTTAAAAACTAAGCAAATTATAGAAGTCACCTGCAAATATTTGTAGGCTCAGAGGTTGCTTGCAGTATTACTCTGCAAATAGCACATGCTTTCAGAGACTGGGAAACAGAAATGGACAGATTAACTGGTATAAACACTGGTGTTGGTTTGCCAGCATCCATCTCTCTTCCGATTAATAGCACCCCACTCTTCCTTTGGGGAACCACCCCTCTGTCACTCTCAGTTCATGTGGTTTAGGAAGGGCTGCAGGGATAGTCATGTGACCTAAGGCTGGCCAATCAAAGCATTGCATCCCTCTGGTCTAGCCATTGGTTCAGGGATGCACAGGTGAACGAAGCCAAGCCAGTGAGACTCAGTTCCAGGACCTTGGGTGGAACCACTGGGAAGAGGGAATCTCTCTTCCAGCAGTGCTGCTGAGGAGAGAGAATGTCAGCCTGGAGCTGTTGGTGGTAATCTGACCACTGGGACCAAAGAGGCTGCCTGGGAAAGGAGCCAACACAGAGCAAAGTAGCTCTGAGACAGAGAGAGTCATTGTGACATGGTGACATTGACACTGTTTGACACCTGGATGGAGCCAAGCATGAAGCAAGATCTACCCCTTGGACTTTTCAGATACGTGAGCCAGCTAATTCCATTTTGGACCTGTGCCAATTTAAGTTGGCTGTTCTTCACTTGAAATAAAATGAATCCTGGATCAATGCAGATGATCTGCTCATTAAAAAGGAGCTAGAGGGCTTCCCTGGTGGCGCAGTGGTTGAGAGTCCGCCTGCTGATGCAGGGGACACGGGTTCGTGCCCCGGTCCGGGAAGATCCCACATGCCGCGGAGCAGCTGGGCCCGTGAGCCATGGCCGCTGAGCCTGCGCATCCGGAGCCTGTGCTCCGTAACGGGAGAGGCCACAGCAGTGAGAGGCCCGCGTACCGCAAAAAAAAATAAAATAAAAAGGAGCTAGAAATAGAAACTAGGTCTCCCAAATCATGCTACAAGTCAGTGAAGCCTCATTCATTCAGACGTTAAGCTATCAAATTAATGATTATTCAAACTGGAGTCTTTACCATCTTCATGAAAAATGGCTTGCATGTATCTTTTTCTTTTTTTTTTTTTTTTCTTGTGGTACGCGGGCCTCACCGCGGGCCTCTCACTGTTGTGGCCTCTCCCGTTGCGGAGCACAGGCTCCGGACGCGCAGGCTCAGCGGCCATGGCTCACGGGCCTAGCCGCTCCGCGGCATGTGGGATCTTCCCGGACCGGGGCACGAACCCGTGTTCCCTGCATCTGCAGGAGGACTCTCAACCACTGTGCCACCAGGGAAGCCCTATGCCTGTGTCTTAAACAAGAGAAACTATAGAATGCCTGGCCTGCTCACAGCCGCTCTGAAGCCCTCATGAGTCCACCCCCTGACCCACCTGACAGGCAATGCACAGGCCTGTCAAACCACCTGTGAACTGGCCTGGTTCAAAAGGATGACCTACACCAATCAGATTCAACCTCTTGAATCTGCACTAGTATATATGGAGAAGCAGGCAGGCGTAAGTGGTAGGAACTAATGCTGAAAGGAGAAGATGCGCAGAGAGTGCGGAGGGGCCGTTAAGAGCCTTGGGCAGGCTGGAAATCGGAGGCAGCAGAGAGTGTGGGTGAAGGATTTATAGTATGGAGGAGAAATGGCCGATCGGCAGTGGGAAAACAGCAGATTCACAGAGAAAAACGAGCACCTGGAGAAACAGACAGCCTTCCATCTCCAGAACTGACCCGCTCCACGGAAGGGCTCCAGGTGGGTGCCAGACCACCAGCACTGTTTGAGCAAACACCTTGTTCCTTCTTAAAAATTTACTTTTTTGAACTATAGTTGATTTACAACAGTGTGTTAATTTCTGCTGTACAGCAAAGTGATTCAGATATATATATATTCTTTTTCATATTCTCTTCCATTATGGTTTATCGTAGGATACTGAATCTAGTTCCCTGGGCTATATAGTAGGACCTTGTTGTTTATCCATTCTCTATATAACAGTTTGAATCTGCTAATCCCAAATTCCCAATCCATCCCTCCCCCACTATCCCCCTTGGCAACCACAAATCTGTTCTCTATATCTGTGAGTTTGTTTCTGTTTTGTAGATATTTGTGTCATATTTTAGATTCCATATATAATTGATATCATATGGTATTTGTCTTTCTCTTTCTGACTTACTTCACTTAGTATGATAATCTCTAGGTCCATCCACATTGCTGCAAATGGCATTATTTCATTCTTTTTTATGGCTGAGTACTATTCCATTGTATATATACACCACATCTTCTTTACCCATTCATCTGTCGATGGACATTTAGGTTGTTTGCATGTCTTGGCTATTGTGAATAGTGCTGCTATGATCATTGAGGTGCATGCATCTTTTTAAATTATAGTTTTGTCCAGATATATGCCCAGGAGTAGGATTGCTGCATCATATGGCAACTCTATTTTTAGTTTTTGAGGAACCTCCATACTGTTTTCCATAGTGGCTGCACCAATTTACATTCACACCAACAGAAACTCCTTGTTCTTGAGGTGACCTCAGCACATCTCAGTGCCAAGAAACCCAAAGAACATGCCCACATTATTTTTATGTTAATCAGGACTCTTTCAGTTGCAAGTGACTAAAACCCAGTGCAAATGGAATCTTTAAAGAAGAAAAGTAATTAGTTCCAGTACTGGGATGCCAATGGGTAGTTGGCTTCAGAAGTATCCAGATCCACAGGCTTAAATGGTGCCCTAAGTATCTGTCTCCCTCCTGTTTCTCAACTTTGTTTGCCTCTGGGCTGGTTTCAATCCCAAGTAGATTCTCCCTTTATGTTGCCCTATGGCCATTACGGTCAGCAGCTTCTATAATGGCCCCAGCAATCCCCACCTCCTGGTATTCATGGTCTTGTGTAATCCCCTCCCCTTGAGTAAGCCACTTCTAACCAACAAAATATGGCAATGTTAATGGGATGTCACTTCCGTGATTAGGTTACATAAGATTGGGACTTACAACTTGCTAGCACGTACTTTCTATTGCCTTCTTGGCTTGCCGGCTTTCGTGAAATCACCTGCCAAGTATAGAAAGACTCACATGACAAGGAACTGGGGGTGGCCCCTGGCCAACAGTCAGTGAGGATCTGAGGCCCTTGGTCCAATGTCCCACAAGGAGCTGAATCCTGCCAACAACCACCAAGTGAGGTTGGAAGCAGATGGTTCCCCAGTCAAGACTCCAGATGAATGAGGTGTCCGGTTCCTGGTTAAAAACTAATGTGTGGGCTTCCTTGCTGGTCCTGTGGTTAAGCCTCCACGCTTCCACTGCAGGGGCGCGGGTTAGATCCCTGGTTGGGGAACTAGGATTCTTTATGCTGCGTGGTGCAGCCAAAAAAGAAAAAGTTAAAAAACAGCAACAGCAAAAAGCAAAAAATCCTATGTGTGATTTCTCAGGCCTGACGGTAGGCAATTCAGAGGGTTTACCTGGCAGGCCTCCCTGGGGAAAGCTGCCCCCTTCCCCCCCATGCCAGACCTGGTGCACAGACAGCACACTGCAGTCTCTAAGGGAGCTGCAGTCCAGGACTCAGCCCCTCTGACCAGTCATGCTCTTATGCATATTATGCTCCTTCCTTCTTGGGTCCCTTTATCTGAGGTCCTGGGCAGAGGTCCTCTCCAGGCACCTCTGCCCCAGCCTCCTTATTGGGGGTGAGGGGACATGACCTTGCAGACACTTGCTCACTCTGACTCCATACCAGGTACTTTTCCACTCCAACCCCTCCTCCCTCTACATCCTCACCACCACCCTCCCCCAAGTCCCAGGGGCTATAAACTGCTAGAGCCTTTTGTCTGGAGTCCCTTCCACAGTGAGACGCATATAGGGGAAAATGCAACAGGGAGAGTAGGTACTTTCTCCAGTTTCAGCCTCTTCCCTAAACCATCACAGTAAGTGATCAACGGCTTAACTCTTTCATTTTCAGCTTGTTGCTTTATTCGGCTACTTGCACACCTGACACTTCAGCGCTCTCTCCCAGCTAGACTGCGATCCTGACAAGGAGACCCCAGCTTAGGCCGACACCTTGACTGCAGTCTCTTGAGAGACCCTGAGGCAGAGCCCCTGATCCACAGAGATTGTGAGATGATGTATGTATATTGTTTAAGCTGCAGAGCTTGTGGTGATTTATTATGCAGCAATAGCTCACCAATGATAGCCACCAACGGCTTCAGGCCTGCGTTCATTCAAGTTAGCAACTCCAGCAGAAGGAGGGGCTCCATTGCTCCACACCTCCAGCAGAAAATAGGGACTGCCTCTCACTAATCCAGACCGGCTGTGTGCCTAGCCCTAACCCGCTTGTGATCATTCTGACCAGCCTGGGGCCTCATCCACTCCCATAGCTCCATCCCAACCCTGTTTGCTTAGAGTTGGGGAGAGGCAGCTTTCCAAAGGAAAATAATTGCGCCGATACCAGAAAGAAGAGAAACAGAGGCAGGAAAGCAAAAGCAAGACCTATTTTCTACAAGTAGCAAGGAAGTAAAGCCCACACCTTCACAGAGATACTGTTAACCAGCTCAAGAGAGCAACTTGCAAGCACCGTGTCAGTAAGCACCTTGCCTGACTACACAGGTAGTACAAATTACCTCCGATATCAGCCACTTTATTAGACTCCATCTCTACTTAACAAAATTTTATTAGCTTACTAGAACTTTCCGCATGCTCCAGAAATTAAGAAACTGCAGTTGACCCTTGAACAACACGGTTTTGAACTGTGCAGGTCCACTTGCACATGGATTTTTTTCAATACATATATTGGAAAATCTTTTGGAGATTTGTGACAATTTGAAAAAACTCAGATGAACCACGTAGCCTAGAAACATGGAAAAAAATTAAGAAAAAGGTAAGTCATGAATGCATAAAATATATATAAATATACATATAACATACAAAATATATGTTGACTGTTTATGTCAACAGTAGGCTATTAAGTTTTAGAGGAGTCAACATTTATACATGGATTTTTGACTGCATGGAGGGGTTGCCCCTAACCCCCATGTTGTTCAAGAATCAACTGTATATTTATGAAAACACATTAACCTACCACTTATTTCCCCAACTTGTTTGAATTAGTAAGGTTTTGCTGTAATTAACATTTGTCCAGAAGTTCAAGGCAAGTGAACAAAAGGGTGCCCGGCCATTTCCCTGTAGTTGAGTCATAGTCTTAGAAGGGCAATGTCAGAAATACAGAAATATACATGTATATTAAAAAATAAATACATTATCTACATATATAACTTTTGTGAATTCCACTTTGGAAAGAGAGAGAGAAATTTAAGTTTACTTAAAAAGAAAATTAAATTTTTTTAATCTTTTGGCGGCGTTGCATGACACTCGGGATCCTAGTTCCCCTAACCAAGGATCAAACCTGTGTCCCCTGCAGTGGAAGCACAGAGTCTTAACCACTGGACCACCACAGAAGTCCCAAAAAGAAATTTACTTTTAAAATTCAAATTTACTACAGTGTAAGTAGTTTGAGGGGCTACGTGTTTGGCTTTACACACTGACATTGGACTTCTACATAACATATGGTGTATTGTTCTTCTCAGTTTCCCATGAGACACCTTGACTATGATTGTACATTTCAATTTGCTGTCATGGGAAATAAGATGTGTATTTCACTGAAGTATCTTCCATCTCTCTAACTCAACCCCTCCTCCCACGATTAAGAGTCCAAACAACGCCCCCCATATACAAAAATATATAAGTGTATATATATATATATATATATATATACATATATATATATATATATATATATATACACTATCATCCAATACCCTTTTAGACTAAGATACAGTGGTTCCCACTCTCATATTTGTGCTGAAAAATATACCCCCAAAAAAGCTCTTTTGGGAGGATATATGTACCTGAAGGAAGGATTTGCAAGAAGTCATGGAGAACAAAGAAACTGGTAAACATATGGGTAAATATAAATGTGCATTGATTGTAAAAAGCAATAACAGGATGTTCAGGAGGAGGATAGAGGTCACGGTTAACTCTAGAGCAGCAGCATCCAATAGAAATAAAAGTTGAGGGCTTCCCTGGTGGTACAGTGGTTAAGAATCCGCCTGCCAGTGCAGGGGACACAGGTTCAAGCCCTGGCCCAGGAAGATCCCTGGCCCAGGAAGATCCCACATGCTGAGGAGCAAGTAAGCCCATGTGCCACAACTACTGAGCCTGCGTTCTGGAGGCCACAAGCCCCAACTACTGAGCCCGAGTGCCATGACTACTGAAGACCCCACGCCTAGAGCCAGTGCTCCGCAACAAGAGAATCCACCGCAATGAGAAGCCCGCGCACCACAATGAAGAGTAACCCCTGATAGCCGCAACTAGAGAAAGCCCACGCGAAGCAATGAAGACCCAACGCAGCAAAAAAAAAAAGGTCTTGATTTGATCACTAAAAAAAAAAGGAAATAAAAGTTGAGCCACATATGTAATTAAAATTTTTTGAAGTAGTCACATTAAAATTTTTTTCTTAAAGCAGGTCAATTTAATAAAATTAAAAGCAGGTGAAATTAATTTTAATAATATATTTAATTTAACCCAATGTACCCCAAAATATCGCTATTTGTACAATACAAGCTGGTGTGATTGCAGGGAAAGTGAGCTTAGAAATCACTTCTCTTTTAAACCTAAAATATACAACATTAACAAAGACTGGGGGCAATGCTCAACTCACACTGTTGGAAGGACTAGAAAGTAATACAACTTTTCTCGAGGGCAATTTGGCAGGATCTATCAAAATTTCACTATGCGTGATTTTTTCTCCAATAATAATACCTCTCCTGAGAATTTTTCCTGCAGGAAATTTCACGAGGTTCACAAAGCCTGAACATTGCTATGAAGCATGGGGTATTCATTGTTTTGTAGTTTGTGATAATGAAAAAGAGGAAACAAATGCCCATTGAGTGGAGGATTAACTGGATTATGATGAATCCACACTATGGAATCATCATAACTGTGGAATACTGGGTAATCTTTAAAAAGCATTAGCTGAACTTAAATGTAGTGACAGGAAGCCAGACACAGAAGGCCATATATTATACGATTCCACTTATACGAAATATCCACAATAGGCAATTCCATAGAGACAAAAAGTAGATCAGTGGTTGCCAGGAGCTGGGAGGTGTGAGGAAGGGAAATGGGAAGTGACTGCCAGTGGGTATGGGGTTTCTTTTTGAGGTGATGAGAATGATCTGGAATTAGTGGTGATGGCTGCACAAACTTGTGAATGTACAAACACCCACTGAAATGTATACTTTATTTAAAAGGGTAAAAAAACAAAAAAAAGCAAGTTGCTTACAAATATATTGTGTGTGATCTCATCTATGCTTTAAAAAAAATCTGTATGTTTACATGTTGTCTATAATTCATGTGTATGTAAACACACAACTGGAAGGATAAACAACAGTTAACTGTGGGTTTTTTAAGGGAGAAATAAAGAACTTAAGAAGATTTGTTACAGGGACTTTTGCTTCCCACAGGTGGACTGAATTATTTTGAATTATATTTTTACAAATTTTCCTTTTAAGACAATTAAAATATTTCTGCTTAATTGACAAGCAGGAAGAGTTTTAAAAAACAGGAAACTAGAGTAAGCCAAATAATTAGTATGGTCCTGTTGATTATTTGATATAAAAATGTAGATAAAAATGATAATTTTTATAATTGTAATTGTAAAATATTATGAATTATATTATAATTTATATATTGGATTGGCCAAAAAGTTCATTCGGGTTTTTCTGTAAGATGTTATGGAAGAACCCGAACGAACTTTTTGGCCAATCCAATAATTATAATGTTATATTTTATAATTCTCTTTTATTGATATTATCTTTTATATAATTATAATATTATAATAAATTATAAAATAATAATATACATATTCTGCATGTCCCAAATGACATAATGATATTTATTCAGCTTTCTTCTTTGTCAGGTTCCATGCTAAGCCTCTCATAATGGCTTTCTCTCATATAATCTTCTCAGCATAACCTAAGGTAAGGGCTATAGTTATCATTCCCATCATTGCCATTTACAACAGAGGAAATAGGCTCAGAGAGATCTCATAGGGAAGCTTAGTAGCAGTGGGCTATAGATATAATTTTTTTTGGCTGCACAGCTTGTGGGATCTTAGTACCCTGACCAGGGATTGAACCTGTGCCCTTGGCAGTGAAAGCACGGAGTCTTAACCACTGGACCACCAGGGAATTCCTGAGATATAAATCTGAGTTTGTTTGATACCAGAACCCAGGGTCTTATCCTGCAGCTGGTTAGAAAAGATTGGAATGCAGGCTGGGAAACAGAGAGCATAAGAAAGTGAAGAAGTGGCAGTGAGTGTCTCTCAGGCTGTACGTGGGGAATGGGGGTTAATCCGTGGTAATCCAGGCTGGGTGACATCTGGGGACCCCGGGCCTGGATGGAAGGTGCCAGCCAGGCTCTCCATGTCTCATCGCCATGGCTCACAAAATTGAGGAAATCAAGGACTTTCTGCTTACAGCCAGGTGAAAGGATGCCAAGTCTGTCAAGATCAAGAAAATAAGGATAATGTGAAGTTTAAAGTTTGATGCAGCAGATACCTTTACACCTTGGTCATCACAGACAAAGAGAAGGCAGAGAAGCTGAATCAGTTCCTGCCCCCAGCTTTGGCAGTGAAGAAGCTGAAAGGAACCACGCATGCTGATTTGAACTGTACTGAAATTTTAAAAATTAAAAAAGAGAAGAAAGAAAGTGAAAAAGTCACTAAGGAGATAAATATTGAGGACAAGAGCAGTGAAACTTACCTGTGACTTTATATAAACTTAGATGAAGATGCCCATTTAAAGATGGTCCCCAAAAGACAGGCTGTACCCTGAAGCAGGGAAGATAAACAACTCCTGGGGAGGCCAGACATCCCCTGGAACGGGAGAAACTAAACTGATTGTCAAGAAGATAGTTTTGGGCAAACAAGAACCATCTTCAAGATTCTAGAGTTTTGTGAGCAAGAGATGCCAAAATAAATCCTCTCGTGAGTGCTACGTTCAGAGTCGCCGTTCGTTTCTGTTGGGGCCAACACTCTATTTGTTCACTTATCATTTACTGAATGTCTACCAAGCCCTGTGCTAGACTCTGAAGACAGAGACCTGGATGAAACATTGTCCATACCTTCAGAGAGATACCAGGCTGGAGCAGGAAGACAGACATGTAAAGTGATTCTTACAATTCAGAGTGGCAAGGGTTCTGATATAAATTTCCACAGGGTGCTACAGGAACACAGGAGAAGGGTACCTGTCCCTGCTGTGTACACCAAGGAAGACTTCTTGGAAGAGGTGACCACTTAAGCCCAAAGAATTTGTGGGAATTAGCCAGGTTAAGGAGGGAGTAAAGGGTAGTGGAAAGAGCAAGAACATGGGTGGGGGACATGGGGGTGTAGAAACACCACGGCTTGATTGAAACAGTCATTGTCAGACATTGCTGGAGCTACAGGGATGAGTGTGGGCTCCATGAGGGCAAAGCCCACTCTTTGTTCTGTTCCCCATTGTTACTGCAGTATCCAGCATGGTGCCTGGCACACAGTAAAGGTCAGAACTCCAGTAAGGAGTGTGGGAACAGAGGGGAGGAGATGGACTCCAGGGCTGGAGTGTGTGAGTGACTGAAGGGTGTATATGTCTGAAAGGACTTTGGCAATGAACAAATGCGCTGAAAAGTGAAATTTCACATTCCTTGGGGTTTTGCCTTTTGGGAGTTTCCTATTTGTAAAAATACAGATTCATTGCCATTTGACATTGGAATTGTACTACAAAGAATGTTGCTCACCACCCGTTTCTACAAGGATTAAGTCATTAGCCACTGCAGTGATTGACCGACAGTGCACCCTGACAGGAATTCAGGATGAAAATCAGGATGGGGCACTCTGTGCTTTAGAAAACAGGCCCCTTACATAGTTAGGGTGTATATTCCAGGAGGAATTTTAATGAACCCAGATTCTTGCATCTTCCCATACATAGTAAAGCACTAAAATCATGAACTGAGATACCTGTTACTTGTGACTAGCAGTAACCGTTTACCGAGATGTATGCTTAACTGCACGTATTCCCTCACCAAAATCATATGTATACTGGCCTCTCCCTCTACGTCTTTGAAGCAGTTCCTCAGAGTTACTTAGAGACTCTTTCCCAGGCTATTGTCCTCAATAAGGTCCCTGAATAAAACTGAAACACACAATTCATGTTGTGCGTTTTCTTATTTCCATCGACAGAATGGTCAGAAATACATGCTGAGAAGAAAAAGGAGGTCTAGGGTAGTTAAACCTAAAAGTAACTTACTTATCCAGGAATCTAACCTTCCATCTCCTTTCTATTTCCGCAAATACCCTATATCTTCTGAAGGCGCCCACCTGGAACCCCTGCCTCTCCAGAACCCAGCCGAGAATCAAGACTGCCAAGCCACAAAAACAAAGGTCATAGAGTCCACAGCGGAGCAGGTAATTTTCTCATTTAGTGTCTCTGTATTCTTATTTTACCCAGAGTTCTAATAAGTTTAGTCATCTGGGTTCCAAGGTAGAGAATGTATAAAGCAGCAAATTGACAGGAGCAAGAAGCACAGTTACATTCGTAGTTACCGATTGCTGGACATCCACTGCCTGCAGGGTACTTTACTGGTGCATGCCTCATCAAATCCACTCAATGACCCCCAGAAAAGGAGGCTCCAAGAGGGGTAAATAACTTACCTAAGGACACATGGAAACGTAAGCAAACCTGGCAGATAGGAGGAACCAAACCCGTGCTCAGTACCTAACCCTCAGGAGGAATTAAAGAAACAGCAGTCTGGGGCCATTTTGTGTGTGAGATAAGCCCTTCTGGTTCCCACAGATAGCAATGTTCAGACACAAAGGGTCATTCCTGGAATCGTCATGAGAAAAGATTGCATTGTGTCCACTGCGCTCTGTTCAGAGTAAGGGAACTATGTGCTACATTTCAGAAATATCAGATAACTGGGTGAGTTCTGGCTTTGTCCATGAGCTGTGACCTTGAGCACACTGCCGCTTTTCCTCCTCTGATGGTGAGGGTTATTGTTTGAACCAACAATCTCTGAAATTCTTTGAGTTCCAGGCAGCTTGGACCAACTCCTATCTCTTGGAAGACCTTGGCTGTGGAACCCAGGGTCCATTCAGGACTGAGAGCGCCACCTGGTGATTCAACCTTGTAAGTGAGATTTTTCAGTTTCTCCTGTGCCCAGCCAACCCAGTCGACAATTCCAGTTTAGACCTGCAGGATGGTTTTTTCCCCCTAACTCCTTGAAATTGCTTTTAAAATGTTGTGAATATGTGCATTATCCTGGGAAGAGGGTACATAGATTTTCATCACAAGTTTCTTGATCCTCCCTTTCCCCAGTCCAAGTTTTTACTTCTGTCAGTAAACGTGAGGCCCAGAGCAGAAGTGATTCATTCTATAAACATGGGCTGGAGGCTGTGACTTTGTTTGGAAAGTTATTTTACCTCTCTGAACCTCAGCTTCCTCATTTGTAAAATGTCGATAAGATTTGTACCTCCTTCTGAAGTTTGCTCAAAGAATAGGAGGAGAACTTCCATAGAAAGTGTGCCTGGCAAGAGCATTATTATATATTATGAGGAAATTTTCTCAAAATCTTGCAAGAAGTCAGCCATTGGCTAGAAAAGCCAGGATGCAAGTAGGTACTGTGCCTCTGCCAATTTAGCAGAGACAGGGAATTCTAGACAGGGAATGAAAAAATCTTAGAGTGGAATTAAGTTTAATGCACTTGTCTTGGAGAAATGGGATGGAACTTTTGCAAGGTGGGAGAAAGAATTGAAGCGAACAAAGATCAGATTCTGGGACCCTAAGAGGTTGGGAATTCCTGGCTACACAGCCGAAGGAGTTTGACTGAAATCTTTGGAAAAAGAAAAAATAATGGCATAAAACGCTACCTGACCACGTTCCAGGCCAGTGCCTTGGCATACTGAGAGCCCAATCAAAGTAAAGAGAGGCGGGCTTTTGTAAAATGCCAGCATCTGCTCCTAGTAGAGCATCAAAGGGAGCAAGAACAATCTTTTCTCCAGAAGACGTGAGTGGAATGATGGTTAAGGCAGAGAGGAAACTAGAAAAGAAGTGCCCCAAGTTCTCTGAGTCCCTTAGTGGCTTAAATATCTATTGAATGTCCATCAAGTGATGAATGGATAAACACTATGTGTTATCTCCATACACTGGAATATAATTCCGCCATAAAAAGAAAGGAAATACTGATACCTGTTACAACATGGATGAACACATTATGCTAATTGAAAACTTCATGCTAAGTGAAAGCAGCCAGCCACAACACACAGTGTTTGGTTTCATTTATATGAAATGTCCAGAATAGGCAAATCCGTAGAGACAGAAAGCAGATTAGTGTTTGCCAGGGGTTGGGTGTGGTGGGTGGAAGGAATTGAGAGTAATAGCTAAAGGGTAAGGGATTTCTTTTGGGGGTAAAACAAGTCTAAAATTGATTGTGGTGATGGCTGACAACCCTGTGACTATACTAAACACCATTGAGTTGTAGACTTTAAATGGGAGAATGAAAGTGTGTTATGTGAAACATACTTCAACAGTGATGTTGAAAAAAACTCTCATTGAACGTCACACATCTGGGTAATCACAATAGATGGATCCTCTATCATTACATAAACTTTGAAAACAAGTGTTAACGGGTATGTAATATTCCAACGGGTGCATATTAGGTAACCAGCAAAGACTGTAGTCTCCAGAAGTTGGTGAGACTGGTTGTCCCTGGGGAAGAGGACTGAGGCCTGGGGGAGGTGGACAGATGGCTCACTTTCAAGATACAATTGCATTACAAAAGTCCTTGGATTTTGTTTGTTTGATTTAACTTTTTATTCACAAACACCAATGAAGTATCTATGTTCTCTGTCCCATCTATATATCATTTTTCCCCTCATTGTTTTGTCACTTTCCCATTTTTTTCTACTTTAAAAAAATTTGTGGTAAAATACACATAACATAAAATTTACGTCTTGGGAGTCCCGTGGTGGCCTAGTGGTTAGGATTCCGCGTTTTCACTGCCATGGCCCAGGTTCAATCCCTGGTCGGGGAACTGCAAGCCGCGTGGCGTGGCCAAAATAAAAAAATAAAATAAAATTTACCGTCTTAACCTTTTTTTTTTTTAACCTTTTTAAGTGTATGGTTCAGTGACATTAGGTACATTCACATTGTTGTGCCACCATCACCACCGTCCATCTCCAGAACTCTTCCTCTTGCAAAATGGAAACGACAGATAAATTAAACATCTCCCCAGTTCTCTACCCACTCCTCACCTCTTCTACTTTCTGTCTCCAGGAACTTGATTGCACTAGGTACGTCTCAAACAAGTGGTGTCATACAGTATCTGTTCTTTTGTGACTGCTTTATTTCACTTAGCACAGTGTCTGCAAGGTTCATCTAGACTTTTTTTTTAAACCATTAGCATTTTACTAGTTTTCCAGTTAAAAAAACTAGTTAGTTGTCAAAAACACACAATGTCTATTTTTAATATAAAGTTAAGGGAAAAAAGCAGGAATGAAAACTGTAAAATGTCATCACAACTTCATAAAAAAAAAAAGAAAATCACACATTGGAACGCAGCAGAAAAGTTCCTGGTGATGATAGAGATTACTTCTAGATGACTTACGGTTACATTTTCTTTTCTCTCTTTGTTTTTTCATTATTCTAGACTAAGCATAAGATGCTCATGTTTATAATCAGGAACACAGCAAATGCTATCTAAAAAATAGACAACTTCAGGAAAATGCTTCATCCGAGCTTTCTCAGGATACCCTGAGATTATTAAGTTCTTCTGTCCCCATGAATTCAATACCTTTGTGACTGCCAATCCACATGTCCCAATTTGGAGTTAGGAAGGTAACATTTATGTTGACCGACAAATGCACTCAATAGGTGAGGGTGAGAGCAGAGAACAGGAGTTGTTTTGTTTTTTGTTTTTTCCTTTGGCCACGCAGCTTGCAGGATCTTAGTCCCCCGACCAAGGATTGAACCTGGGCCCCTGGCAGTGAGAGCGCAGAGTCCTAACCACTGGACTGCCAGGGAATTCCTGAGAACAGGAGTTTGATGGGAGAATGTATTCACCTGAGTCATCTGGTACAACTGGCTCCCAGCAGGTCTCCTCCTGGATAATCCCGTTGTTTCCCACCTTGGAGTCGTCTTATGGGGGGAAAGTGGTCTGTTCCAGAGGTACTGGCTCTGGAGAGCTGACTGTGCCTATAGTTCAGTAACTTCACAGTGATAACTTGTAATTGGTTGTCGTGGACATATTTACACCGTGGAAATTGGCGGACACTACAATCACCCTCACTGCCACCAGCTGAGCATCTGTGGTTCCACATTCACCAGCACAGGCTGGGCTCCTTTCATCCTTTAGGATGAGTGAGCCATGCATCTCTTTTCAGCTGCTGGTTGCCCATTTCTCAGGGCACTGGATGATCACTTTCCTCATGCCTCAGTAAGCAGCATTTTATCTTCTGAGGGTGGATCTGCTTCCAAGTCCCGTGGTTCTTTGTCACTTGGAGACACTGAACTTCAAGCTCTTGGTCTTGAGTCCAGAGAGGAGACGCTGGGCTTTGGTCAAAAATAGATTCATTTCGCAACTCTGTATTTTTCGTTTTCCCATCTCATCCTGCCAGCTTTGTTTTTGGCCGCACCTTTGCGGGATCTTAGTTCCCAGACGGGGGATGGAACACAGGGCCCCAGCAGTGAAAGTGTGGAGTCCTAACCACTGGGCCACCAGGGAAGTCCCCCAGCCAGCTTCTTTTTGGAACTTCGCTTGATTTAGAACTTTCTTGCTACAGCACCTGCACCTCAATTCTTTTCTTCTGGGCAGAAGGCAGAGGAGAGGTGAGAGAAGGTGGTGTTTAGGGAAGGGTTAGCAGGCTTTCTTCTCCAGAGAAGAAGGCAGGTTGATTTTGTTGCCCCTGGTTTCTGAGGCACCAGCCTGTGGGTCCCCGGCCCATCCAAGAAGGCATGAGTAGGATTTTGACATCCACCTCCTAGTAATGCTTCTTTTTTTAATTAATTTTTTATCAGAGTATAGTTGATTTACAATGTTGTATTAGTTTCTGCCTGTACAGCAAAGTGAATCAGGTATATGTACATATACATATATCCACTCTCTTCTAGACTCCATTCTCATATAGGTCATTACAGAGCACTGAATAGGGTTCTCTGTGCTATACAGTAGGTTTCCATTATCTTTTATATATAGTAGTGTGTATATGTCAATCCCAATCTCCCTTTTTATTCCCCCTCCATAGTTCTAGTTCTATAGTTTTATAGCACACGGTAGGCATCCCACTAGACAGACCTCTCAGTAATTCTTGAAGTGAGGGGTCTAGAGCTGGACCTGAGGGGCCAGGCTGCTATCTGAGCTGTTCCCAACTGGCCCGCCCTTTCTGAGCCCCCAGGAGAGGTTGAATGGGAGAAGCACGTTGTTGCTAAGAAACCTTTCAGCATTACCTCTAGGGAGGGGACTTGGCAAGAGGAGTAGTGGGGCAGAAATAATAGGTGGCTGGATGGCTTCAAAGACCCAGGCTGCAGGAGCGCTGGCTCTGGAGTCAGGCAGGAGCCCCACCCCATTCCTCCCACCAAGACTGATCAAGATGACACCGCCTCATGGGACTTCCCTGGCGGTCCAGTGGTTAAGACTCTGTGCTCCCAATGCAGGGAGCACGGGTTCGATCCCTGGTCGGGGAACTAAGGTCCTGCATGCTGCACAGGCATGGCCAAAAGAAAAAAAAAAAAAAGATGACACCCCCTCAGACCTCGGTTCAAATCCAGCCTCCCCCATTTACTTGAGATGTAAATTGGCCACTCTGAGCCATATGTCAATTGGGAAGGGTAATGAATGAATGGATACAAAGCACCTAAAATAGAGTAAGTTTTTTCAATTCTTGGGAGGTGAAAATGAAACAAAACAAAAACAGCCATGTGTAGCAGCCTGAGCTGAGAGGTGTTTGAGCCTCATGTTTAATATCTGATTGCAGGATTTCGGAGTCCTGATAGGTTCTGTTGGGGCGCATCTCAAATGACAGACCCCAAAGCGATGCTTTAAAGACTTTTGAGTCCCTTACTTTATCTTCCCGGCCATCCCATGAGGTAAACATTGACTATAAGGTGCAGATAGGTGAAACTAGGGCTTTGAAAGACCCCTACCTTGCTAGAGACCCCACAGTGAACCCCCAACTCACCCCCAATGTCACTGTTCTAGGTAGGGCATTTTCCACTGTCCAGAGTGGCCTGAAACACAACTGGATGTTACGGCAGGGCACTTCCTAACAAGTCCTGTCTCAGAGTCAGCAACAGCCTTCCCCAAACCAGAGAGAGTGGGTGCTTCCTGGGCCAGCTCTGTCCCACACTGAGTGGTCTGGAGGCTTCCTTTGAGCCCTGCTCAGGGAAATGCCCATGTCTGCTGGTCTGGTGACATCCAAAACATCCAGGCTATAAAGAAAAAAATATTGCCTGCCATTCCAGTTCTACAAGGATCAAGCCGCTAGCCACTGCAGTGGCCCACAACAGTGCAACCTCCGGGGAATTCAGGATGGAGAAAAACAAGAAACATTCTGTGCTTTGGATATACAGGCCCCTAAATGGTTAAGATGCATATCTAAGGAAAAATTTCAAATGACCCCAAATTCTTGCATCTTTCCATACATAGAAAACTGCTAAAATCATTAACTTAAGATGTCTGTTCTTTGTTGTTATCAGTAATCTTTTGATGCTTGACTACATGTTTTTCCCAGCGAAAAAGATCATATACATCCTGGATTGTACCTTACCTCTTCGAGTGGTTCCTCAGAGCTACCTGAGAGACTGTCTCTGGGGCTGTGGTCCTCAGTAAGGTCTCGAAATACAACTTAACTCACAACTTTTACATTCCACATTTTTCTTTCAAGTAGACAAGACCATGGCAGCCTTTGTGTAAGTGACAAGATTGGAACTTGGTTTGGCAGGAATTGGAGTCAGACAGACATGGGTTCCAGACCTGGCTTTACCACCAACCGGCTTTGTGACCTGGAGCTTAACTTCCTAGCTGTGGGTTTCTCACTTGTAAAATGGGATTGAATGATTCTTTAGGTCCAAGGGTTGGAGGGAGGCCCAGTGATATTAAGTTTCTAAAACTGCTTTAGAAAAAGGCCCCAGCTATGCAAATGTGAGGTGCTCTAATCACTGTTGTAAAATATCTTGTGGGAGGTTGATCCTTGTAGGAGTGGAGAACTGGTCAAGAGACTGTCCGTTTGGTTCAGCAAATATACCAGGAGGGTGTGCTCTGATCAAGTCCCCCTGTGAGGCACCAGTAGGGTCACAGAAAATTCCAGACCCTCAGCTGAAAACTTGCCACTTATTAATTTTACTTATGTCTTGTTAACTTCAGGTGAGGATGTGAGGTGTTTGTCAGGAAAGCTTGAGCAGCTTCAATATCAAAACCAATCAACTTTCATTGGTCTATTTAACAAATACATATTGGGTGGTAACCGAGGTGCCGGGCACGGGGAAGACAGGACAGTGCGTCCTGGACATACTTCACTTTCCATCACCAAGTAAAAGATGAAAAACAGAAACAAAAGGGGGAGAGGAAGGAGGAAAACTTTGAGGAGCTGGCTGAAGAGGTAAAATCATTGAGCAGAAGAGGAAAAAAAGGAAGTGTGCAGCATCATGGCTCAGTTCATGGGTGGAACATACACTTTTAGTGGTTTCAAGAGGATTTCCTCATGGAAAACGTATTTCAGTAAGGGGCCTTTGGGCAACAGATTAAATGATTTTCTTAATAGCATTGTTTGTTTTTTCCCCAACATTTTATGATGAGATGAGGGGGAAATGTTCAAACATAGAAAAATCCAAAGAAGGGGAACACTCACATATCCACTTCCTAGAGTCTACAGTTAATATTTCACTCTATTAGTTGCAGTTTTGTTTTTTTCAAGAGGAAGTTTCTGGTAGGGCTGTTTCAAGGATCAGCTCTTCCTGAGTATATCATAACCGTGTTTTCCCTAGGACAGAAGGCTGGGATGGGGGTGTGGCAGGAAGAGGGGGATTTTAGGCTGGGAATGAAGTTCTCTGGGAACCAGACTGGATGGGGGTGGGGGAACTAAAAAGGAAAAACAAAAAAGCTCCCGGAACCCAGTTCCGCTGCCCTGGCTCTTACTGTGTGGTCTCAGCCAGTTAACCGGAGGACCAGAGTCTCGTGCCTGCTCTTGGCTAGAAGGTCTAAGGGATCATCTTTCTCCTGCTCTAGACTTGCCTTCCTTCTGCAAAGGGTAGAGAAAGGCAGCGATGGCGGCCCTGGCGTCCGCCCGGGGCACAGGAAAACACCTAAGAATCCCTAGAACAGCTAAGCCGAGGGGACCCTGAATTCTGCCCCTTGGCAGCCGACCCCTCCAGCTCGCGACGCTCCTCCGGGTGCCGCAGCCGGAGCGCCCGGGAGGTAGCAGCCGGCGGGCCGGGGCGAGGGTGCCGTCCTGCAGCAGCCGCACGCCTTTGCCCGGCCCAGCCCGGCTGAGTGGGCTCGGGGAGGGCCCAGCTTCTGTGCTCCTCCCCAGGCCTGCCCCGACCCGGCTCGGCGCGCCCCGGCGTGCGCCCTTTGCGTAAAGCCCTCCTCCCGGGCCAAGGTAGAGGAAGTTGGGCTCCCGCCTGGATGGGCGGGAGGGAGCCCAGCTCCTGTTGTTTTCCGCCAGCGGGAGTGGGTGGCGGGCGCAGGGGGCGGGGTGCGCCCTCCCACCCCGGGCCGGGCGCTCGGGAGAGAGAATCGCTCTCGGAGCCCAGAGCAGCTCCCAGCCTGTGACATCGGGCTCACCCCAAGCATCCTTCCTGGGGGTTGCGGAAAGTGGAGTTACTCTGTCGTTCCGAGGACCTGGGAGGAGCACTCAGTACCACCCCAGGGGCCGGAGTCCTTGGGGGCGCCCACCCAGCCAAGCCGGAGCCTGCGTTTCCCGAGGGGCCCCTGCCCGCATCTGGGGCGAGATGGCCGCAGGCGTCCGGGCGTCCGAGCCCCGGGTCCTCGTCTGCCTCGGGGCGCTACTGACCCGCTGGGTCGCCGCAGGTAAGGGGCTGTGATCTGGAGGGAAAAGTTGAGTTTTGCCAGTCAACGGTGGGGAGGAAGAGCTGGAGAGTCCAGTTCCCTCCGACTCTGCCGGATCCAGTTGTGCCGCGGCCCCGAAGTCGCCCCGGGAGGATCGTGAGTTTCCTGCTTGCAGCTTGGCTTTTTGCAGGAAGGAATTTTCCTGGACTCTTGATAGAAGGCGAGACATCCCCACCCTTGGAGTGGGCAGCCGGCGAGGCTCGAGGGGCCTGCGGAGAGGTGATGGGAAAATTGGGGAAATCGAAGATGGGAGTTTTGAAGATGGGAAAATTGAAGAGGCGTAAAATATTTATTTTTATTTTTTTTAAGCGTCGGATGTAAATTCGCGTTCTGGTTTTACGTGCTGCGATGGTTCTCAATCTCGAGTCTCCTTTATTTTCCTCTCCTCCCTCTGCCCAAGGTTGAGCTTGCACCTGTAACCTGTGGGTTTCCCTACACACTCCTGCAAGCCGACCTGTGTGGACTGTCGCAAAGTTGTGCTTTTCTCCTTCACTTAAATAACAAAACAAAGCAAAACTTTTACTTTGAAATAATTTCAGACTTACAGAAAACTTCCCCTACACTTGACATTGCCTCTTACACTTGACATGGTTGGCGAAAGGTCTTAAATGGTTCATCTCTGCTCTGCCTTGCAACAATAAGGAATAGAGGGTTGCTTACAAAAACATATAGAATTTTAAAAAGATTGAAAAATTACTTTTGAATTTAATTCACCAGCGAATGCATGTGAGAGGACTCGGGTTGAGGGAAAGGAGATGCAGTTTCCCAGAATACTTGCAGAGTCCTATTTTCAGGGTTACCCAGTCCAGCACACCCAGCTGATCTCTTGTAGGTTCCTAGAGGAATTGCCCGCCCTACCCCGAGCTTCCTAGCAGCAAGTGCCAAAACTTCCTAATTGTGAGGCTCTCCCATGTTTTTATTTTGCTTTGTTTTTAGCAATTATTTAAAAATAGTAAAATTTCTCATGAGCTAGATTTCTCGTTTAAATGGAAAACTCTGAGGATCTGGCAGCACATGGCCTGCTTTCCCACGTGGAACTGAGCAGTGGTTACCCATTTTCATCTAGGGCAGGTGACTGCAAATTGGTTCCCCCTCTCCCTGCTGCAGTACTTACCCCTGGCCCACTACAGCCATGGACATGACCTGCTGGCCCCTCCAGGCATATACTTAGTGGTCACTGTGCTGTGAGGAGGAGAAGCGGACGCACGGCCTCCAACTGGCCGACCCTGAAAGTTAAAGGTGATTGTGTATTCCCTTTTCCCCAGCTGTGTGCAGCGTTTACCGCACTGTGAATATCAAGGGCCTCGGGACATCAGAACCCTGAGCTGAAATCTGTACTGGAATGAACTGGCTGCAGCTCACCTCGCAGGGAGACTTCCTCCACTGCCATGCCCAGTTATTTTGATGCCCAGGCCAAGTTCACCTTTGTGTACAGTGCCAGGAGGCTTGCCTTGCTTGATGTATTTTTGGTTTTTTATTTTATATTTTAAACTTTTATATTTTTTATTAATTTTTATTGGAGTATAGTTGCTTTACAATGTTGTGTTAGTTTCTGCTGTACAGCAAAGTGAATCAGCTATAAGTATACACGTATCCACTCTTTTTTAGATTTCCTTCCCGTTTAGGTCACCACAGATCATTAAGTAGAGATCCCTGTACTATACCTTTGTATTTTTTTTCTTTGTTTTTCAAGTCGGAAGTTGTCTGGGGGGAAAATATTGTCTTTCTCCTGTCATTTAACTCTGGACAATGTTCATGCCCCCCACTGTCACCTCAGGTTGTAAACCTGGGGTCATTCCTGGGGAAAGGTTGGTAGGAAAAAAAAATAAATGTTTGGGTACAATGTCAACTCTGTAAATGATAATATGAAGGCAGCGCTGGGAAATGGTTGTTTCTGTTGCCCCTTCCTTTAGTCCGTATTCTGAATTTAAGGTTGGGGGACCTTCGGGGACCCTCTGGACAACTGGTGGACGACTTCTAGTAACACAAACTGTTACTGTGTCTTATTGTCTCACCCTTCTGGTTGGGAGACCAGAGTAAATTCCTGTGACCTGGAGCATTGAAGACCTGAATAGCAGTCCCAGCTCTCACAATGGCTTGTGTGGGACCTTAAGTAAATCACTTAATCTTTCTGAACCTCAATTTTCTCAACTGTAAAATGAGGGGGTTTAGGATGATCAATCATGGAACTAGTGCACCCTCAGGGACCACTCATTCCTTGTCCATGTCAGACATCACTAATTTATGACTGTAATTCTTCTCCACTGAGCCCTGACTTGGCCTGCCCTCACCGTTAACCCAGCCCTTAGGACTGAAGGATCTCTAAGGTCACTTTCAGTGGTTAAAAAGAATGGAGTGAGCAAAGCCAGGAGAAGTGAAATGCCTTAAAATGGTGTATTTTGTGGTTATGTCATTCTACTCCTTGGAGGAGAAGACAGTGTTAGCTCAAGTTCCAAGACTAAAGTTTCGCCAGGGCTTTTGCCAAGGAGCCGGGGAAGGGGCAGGTCTGCAGATCTCGTGAACACACGTTGCATCTGTAATTCTCCCGTACTTCTCTCCTCAGTGGGTATTGCCACTGAGAACTTGGGTCCCCAGGCCTAATTGTTTGAAAATAATTCTCACTTGCTTTTTAAAGTGATTGTTCAGAAGCGTTTCTTGCTGTTTCAGAATCTCTAGCATTAGGTGACATTTTCTGCCTTCCAGCAAGTGGCTTAGAATTTTTTTTTTCCATCTTGCCCTGGCTTTGGGGAATGGTGTGGCCAAAATGGGGAAAAAGTCAGAACGTCCTGTGGCTCCAGGCCGACTGATCTTTCAGAGGGAGCCCCTTCCAGCCAGACAAAAGGCCAAATACAGATAACTGTTACTCTTTCTTTTATGAAAGGGAAGGTATTCCAAAGGCAGGTAGTAGTTAATTTTTTTTTTTTTTTTTTTTTTTTTTTTTTTTTTTTTTTTTTTTTTTTTTTTGCTGTATGGGGGCCTCTTACTGTTGTGGCCGCTCCCGTTGCGGAGCACAGGCTCCGGACGCGCAGGCTCAGCGGCCATGGCTCACGGGCCCAGCTGCTCCGCGGCATGTGGGATCTTCCCAGACCGGGGCACGAACCCGCGTCCCCTGCATCGGCAAGCAGACTCTCAACCACTGCGCCACCAGGGAAGCCCTAATTTTTTTATAACAACCTAATTGAGATATAATTTACATACCATACACTTCACCCTTTTAAACTGTACAATTCAGTGGTGTTTAGTATATTCACAAGATTATGTAACCATTACCACTAATTCCAGAACACTAATTCATCACTGCAAAGAGAAGCCCACTACTTAAGTATTAAACAGTCACTCGTCACTACCTGCCCCCATCCCCAGACAAGCCACTTCCCCAGCTCTAGACAATAGCTAATCTACTTTCTATCTCCATAGATTTGCCTATTTGGACATTTCATATAAGTGGAATCACACAATATGTTGTCTTTTATGACTGCCTTCTTTCACTTAGCATAGTGTTTTCAAGATTCATCCATGCTGTAGCACTCGGCCTTTTTATAGCCTAATAATATTCCCGTTGTATGGATATACCGCATTTTATTTATCCATTCATCAGTTGATGGGCATTTGGGTTGTTTCCACCTTTTGGCTGTTATGAATAACTGTGAGCATGCATGTACAAGTTTTTGTGTAGATATGTTTTCATTTCTCTTGGATATACACCTAGGAGTGGAATTGCTGAGTCATATGATAATTTTAACCTTGTGAGGAAATGCCAAACTCTTTACCAGTGTAGCTGCACCATTTAAAAATCCTATTAACAATGTATAATGGTTCCAGTTTCTCCACATCTTTGTCAACACTTGTTATTGTCATTGATTTTAGCCATTCTAGTGGGTGTGAAGTGTTAGGTATCTTACCATGGTTTTTTTTTTTTTTTTTTTTGCTGTACGTGGGCCCCTCACCACCGTGGCCTCTCCCGCTGCGGAGCACAGGCTCTGGACGCACAGGCCCAGCGGCCATGGCTCATGGGCCCAGCCGCTCCACAGCATGTGGGATCTTCCCAGACCAGGGCACGAACCCCTGTTCCCTGCATCTGCAGGGGGACTCTCAACCACTGCGCCACCAGGGAAGCCCTTTACTGTGGTTTTGATTTGCCTTTCTCTAGTGACTAATGATGAGCATCTTTTCATGTGCTTATTGACCTTTTGTCTAACTTTTAGAGAAATGTCTATTCAAATCCTTTGCCCATTTTTAAAATGTATTATTTGTCTTCTTCTTGTTGAGTTGTGAGAGTTCTTTATATATTCTGGATACAAATCCCTTCTCAGATGTGATTTGCAAATATTTTCTGCCAGTCTGTGGGTTATCTTTTCACTTTTTTTTTTTTTGTATCCAAACTGTGTTTATTGGGATGGTTTCCCATTCATCTTGATTCAGGGTGCTTTTCCTTTTTTTTAATTAATTAATTTATTTTTAACATCTTTATTGGAGTATAATTGCTTTACAATGGTGTGTTAGTTTCTGCTTTATAACAAAGTGAATCAGCTATACATATACATATATCCCTATATCTCCTCCCTCAGGGCGCTTTTAATACTGCTTCCGTCTAAAGGAGCATCCTTCTGTAAGCCTTGCTTTTCCTCCTGTAGGCTGGCAGAGGACAGTGGAGCAGCCAACACACAAAACTACTGTCTGTGCATATGGCTAAAGATGGTGGTGATTTTATAGCATCCTGGACATTTCACGTCCATGAAATAGGAACTGGGGCTCTGCACCAGGCGCTTCTTCTTGTGTTTCTTCTTCTCCTCTTCCAGAGAGGGATGAAGGAGATCCTTTGCGAGAAGCATGTTTTCATGGGTAGATCGTCACCGCTGGAAAGGTCTTTTCACTTTCTTGGTGGTGTCCTTTGCAGCACAAAAGTTTTAATTTTGATGAAGTCCAGTTGATCTATTTTTCTTTTGTCACTTTACTTTTGGTATCATATCTAAGAAAACATCGCTTAACCCAAAATCACAAAGATTTATTCTTTTGGGTTTTTTTTCTAAGAATTTTATAGTTTTAGCTCTTACATATAGATCTATGGTCTATTTTTAGTTAATTTTTTTTTTTTTTTGACCTTGCCACTCGGCTTGTGGGATCTTAGTTCCCTGACCAGGGACTGAACCTGGGCCGTGGCAGTGAAAGCGCTGAGTCCTAACCACTGGACCGCCAGGGGACTCCTGATTTTGAGTTAATTTTTGTATATGATGTGAGGTAAGGGATCCAACTTCATTCTTTTGCATATGGAAATCTGATTGTCCCAATACCACTGTTGAAGGCAGTTTATTTTGTAATGAAATATCATCTTTCACAAAACCCCAATATATTCACATACTTTGAAAACTTCTGATGTGGTGGGAAAAGAACTGAATGGAGAAATCTAGACTCTAGTTGCATGCTGCTCCCGTCTCATTGTAGGACTTTGGGCCAGCCCACTTCCCTTCTTTGCATCACACGTCTCTCATCTATTGAATGTGACAGCATGAGTAAGAGACCTTGTATTTGGGCACTGATTGTGGAGGGGGCTGGAAAATTGTGACACTTCTCAGCAAAACTGGCTGCATTCGCTTCTGTTTACCTGGTGGCAGTCTTATGCCAAATCAATTGCCTTAGCATTTGTCAGTCTTTTTTTTTTTTAATTTTTAAAAAACGTTTATTCAGTTGTGCCAGATCTTAGTTGCAGCACACGGGATCTTTTAGTTGTGGAATGTAGGATCTAGTTCCCTGATCAGGGATCAAACCCAGGCTCCCTGCACTGGGAGCGGGAGTCTTAACTGCTGGACCACCAGGGAAGTCCCAGCATTTGTCAGTCTTGAATGAGCATCAGAATCACCTGGAGGGCTTGTTAAAGTGCAAAGTTCTACCTTCCACCCCACACCCCTGGTTTGTTTCTGATTTAGATGTTCTGGGTGGGACCTGATAATCTGCATTTCTAACAGTGCTGCTGCTGATCTGGGCTTTTCCTTCTGCCTGGGAACCCCAGCTTCACCTTCACCTGGCTAATTCTTTCCTGTCCATCAGATCTCAGTATGGCTTCCTGGAGGAAGCTTCCTTGACAAAAACCACAGCTGGACTTAGGAGCCCCTTCTCTGAGCCACTGTTGTGTTATTTATCACACTGCATTGTAATTGCCAATTTATTGTCTGTTTTCTCCACTAGACTGTGAGATCCTGGTGGTCTCTGTTTTGCCCACCATTAGCTCCCCAGTGCCTGGCACAGAGCATGCCCCAAAGTCCTCACCGTGAGCTTGTTCTTGCCTGGAGCTGCTGAGAGGTCTTGCACTGGACTCGAGATGGAGAGAGACAGAGCGAGCAGCAGGAAAGAGGGAACAAAGCCAAAGCCCTCTTCCTTCCCCTCTTCTGGATTGCTAGGCAAATAAAACCACTGGGGTCCTGTATCAGTTATTTATTACCACAGCAATGCTGCATAACAAACAATGACAAAATGGCAATAAGTGCTTATTGCTCAAGGGTCTGGCATGGTTGGTCAGTTGGCTCTGCTGCTCTTGCCTGGGCTCACTCACATGTCTGGGCGTCCACTGAGTGGCTGAAGACTGATCTAGAATGGCCACAGCTGGGAGGATTGAGACAACTGGGGACTGCACCATATAGTTGTCATCCTCCCCCTGGCACATAAGCTAGGCATGTCCTTCTCAGGGTGGTGGCGGAAGGTGAGCGTGAGCAAGCCCAATTACACCAGTGCTTTGTAAGCCTCTGCTTGAACCGCATTTACTAACACCCCTTTGACCAGAGCAAGTCACGTGGCCCTGCCAGAGTCAGAGTGGGAGGGTGCCACAGAGTGACATTGTGCAGGGCATGGATAGTGGGGGAGGGGGTTATTAGGGCTGTTTGCAACTGTGATTCACCACAAGTTCATTACTGTCAGGTACCGGCCAATTATCCCGACAGGGTGGGGCTCTGTGTGTTATTGCATCTCAAAAACACATGCCTGGTTTTAAAAAAATCTTAGTGCAGAGGGACTGTGCAAAAAGGGAGTTCAAGAAAGGTGGGGCTTAACTGGTGGTGCAGTGGTTGAGAGTCCGCCTGCCGGTGCAGGGGACACGGGTTCGTGCCCCGGTCCAGGGAGATCCCACATGCCGCAGAGCGGCTGGGCCCGTGAGCCATGGCCGCTGAGCCTGCGCGTCCGGAGCATGTGCTCCGCGACGGGAGAGGCCACAACAGTGAGAGGCCCACGTACCGCAAAAAAAAAAAAAAAGGTGGTAACAGCCTGACCTTTCCTCACTCAGGACTGGAGGCTGTCGTCATTGGAGAAGTTCACGAGAATATCACGCTGTGCTGTGGCAACATCTTGGGACCGAGGGGCCTCATAACCTGGTACCGCAATGACTCGGAGCCTGTCTTCCTCCTGTCCTCCAATTCCAGCCTCCCGCCAGCCCAACCACGCTTCTCTCTGGTGAATGCCAGCTCCCTGCACATGGAGGCGCTGAGCCTGCAGGATGAAGGGAACTACACCTGCTGGGAGGTCCTGAACGAGACTCGGTGGTTCCAGGTGTGGCTGCAGGTGGCCAGTAAGTGGCGGGTGGGGACTGAGACTGGCTGGCGTGGCGCTCAGAGCCTGGGACCCGAGGAGGCCTTTGGAGTCAATGGCCTGGGTTTCATTCTGGGCTCCGCTACCTGCAAGCTAAATGACCTCTCATACCTGTTATTTCCTCATCAGTATAGTGGAGATAAAAGGGATTCTTGCCTCATAGAATTGCTGTGAGGAATAGATCCCAGTTTATCTATATACAGTGCTGTAAATGGCCCCTGGCATACTAGTTAGCTTGTTAATATCATCCTCGCTATCAATCTCATTTTATTATACAACAAAGTCAGAGTATAACATAATCAAGTCAGACTGACTGAGTTCCGATCCTAAGGCTAGGTCACCTTGAGTAAGTAAGTAGCTTAATAACTCTGTTTTTCAGTAGCTTTGGTTTTTCTTATTTGTTAATTGGGGACAATGCATTGCATACCTTATCAGGTATATGCTCTTATGCTGTAGCGCTAAATGCAGGGCTTGGTATGAGCTACTGTTACTACTGTCTTTCCTAAATCAGTCTATCATGTCTGTCGATATATATGCATGAATTTAGAGCAAGGGTTGGCAAATCGTAACCTGTGGACCATTTCTAGCCTGTTGCTATTTTTGTATGGCCTGCAAGTGACAAATTTTTTTTTACATTTTTAACGGTTGAAAAAAATCAAAAGAAGAATGATATTTGTGACATGTGAAAATTATATGAAATTCACATTTCGGTGTCCGTAAATAAGGTCTTATTTGAACACAGCAACACTCATTCATTCCCATGTTATCTCTGACTGCCTTTAGTGCTACAACCTCAGAGCTGAGTGGCTGTGACACTGATTGTATGTCCTGCAGGGCCTAAAATATTTACTCTCTGACCCCTACAGAAAAATTTATTGGTCACTGGTTTAGAGGGATATCCACATTCTATACCCAGGGTGTGTCATTGAGTAGAAATACCCATGTGATCACTATTGCTCCCTGATTTTCTCATTTATAAATTATTTACTCATTCCTTTAGTCAATATGTATTTATTGAGAGCCCAATGCCAGGCACTATTCTAGGCACTGGGCCACAAGAATGGACAGGTCAGAGAAGGTCTCTACCCGTGTGGAGCTGACATCCTAGTAGGAGAAGACAGACAATAAGCAGGTAAGCAAATGCATCAGGCAGTTTCAGAGTGACAGGTGCTGTGCAGAGAATTGAGATGGGGTGATGCGATCAGATCCTCTGAAACACTTTACATTGGTGGGTCAGAGAGGAGCTTTTGGAAAGAGTGACATTGAAGCTGAATGATACGTAGGAGCCAGTCACATGAAGATAAGAGAGAGGGATCCAGGCAGAAATTGGACTAGTGCAAGATGGGTTGAACATGGTGCGTGTGTGGATGAGGAGAAGGCTGGTGTGGTGGGAACCCTGGGTGTGAGAGGGCAGGACATGTGAGACATGGAAGGCAGGGCCAGACCATGTGGGGCCGGGTAGGACTGGTGTTATGGGTTGAATTGTGTCCCCCAGACAGATAGGTTGAAATCCTAACCCTCGATACCTGTGAACGTAACCTTATTTGGAAATAGGGTCTTTGCAGATATAATCAACTTAAGATGAGGTCATTAGGGTGGGCACTAATTAAAATTGACTGGTATCCTTATAAGAAGAGGAAAATGCATGCAAAGACAGAGACACAGGGAGAATGTCGTACTGTGGCAGAAGCAGAGATTGGAGTAATGTAGCTGCAAGCAAAGGAATGCCAAAGATGGACGGCCATAACCAGCAGCCAGGGAAGAGACAAGGAAGGGTTCTCTCCTAGAGCCTTCGGAGGAGTACAGCCCTCCTAGCACCTGATTTCATACTTCTGGCCTCCAGAACAGTGGTAGAATCAATTTCTGTTGTTTTAAGCCATCTGGTTTGACTTACTTTGTTAAGGCAGCCCCAGGACACTAATACACCTGGTCAAAAATTGGGATTTTATTCTGGGTGCAGGAGGAACTCCTGGAGCTGTAAGCAAGCAGGGATGTGGTATCATTTGAATTACACGTGGAGAATGGATGTGTGCGGTCTCAAGAATGGCTGGTAAAATAAGAAACAAGGAAACCAAAAGCAACTATACTCCAATAAAAATTAATTTTAAAAGAACTTAAAGAAACTAAAAACAAACAAACAAAAAACCACACAAGGAAGCCAATCGGCGGTGTAGGATATTAGTGGCCAGAGTCAGGGTAGCAGCACTGACCTTGGTGAAAATGTACAGGTTCAGAAAATATTTTGGAGGTACACCTGCAAGATTTGCTGGTGGATTAGAAGTGGAGGATGAAGGAAAGAGAGGCTTCAAGGACACGTCTAGATTTTTGGATGGTTTGTACGTTTTCCACCAGCTCTTAAGGCTTATGGAATTTGCGAATGCAGTGTTTTTGGGTCTGGAGATGCCATGGATGAATTGCTGAATGGCCAGGAATGAATGTGGGTGTATCAAAAAATGTCGCCCAGTTTGGCCCAGTTCTGATTGGTTCTCACTGTGAGCCCATGGGCGGGTGCCAACAGGCCTCCCTCACTCCAGCTGTCAAACGGTAATTAATAATTCCTTCGGGAGAAGCCCTCCTGCAAGGCCACGAAGATGAGCCAGCTCTGCCTCTCTGCAGCCCTTCTAGTCTTCCTGGGCACCCTGGTGGCCAGCACCCCAGGGGGTGAAAACAGCAACCAGGCCCAGGCCCTGCACCCTGCCTTCTGCCTGGAGCCTCCCTACGTGGGTCCCTGGCAGGGCCCTGTTCATCGGGTACTTCTACAATGCGAAGTCCAGGCTCTGCGAGACCTTTGCTTACAGCAGGGGCAGAAGGAAGCAGAACAACTTCCTTGATAAGGAGGACTGCATCAGCACCTGTGGTGGCTGCAACAGGGCTCAGGAGAGCCGGGCAACTGTGCTCCCCTGAGATGGCAGTCTTAGGAGGCCCCAGGGCTGGGCTGCTGCTGCTTCTGAAAGATTTGAGCCTTCTCCTCTACTTCCTTCTCAAACCTACCTTCCTCAGCAGGACCCTGCCTCTTTCCTCACTGCATCCTCACCTTCATACCCCTCTCCACCATTACTGCACTCCTTGGAGGGGGCAGCGATGGAATTTCTGGCATCCAGTTCTGAGCGTCAGTGGTGGCAGAGATGTTTTTCAATAATGAACCCCCTTTCCCCATAAGAAAAAAAAAAAATTCCTTCGGGACTTCCCTGGAGGTCCAGTGGTTAAGACTGTGCTCCCAACGCGTGGGGCACGGGTTCGATCCTTGGTCAGGGAACTAAGATCCCACGTGCTGCACGGTGCGGCCAAAAATAATAATAATTCCTTCATGTCAGTCTTGTCAATAAGTGTCTTTGCTTTTGACCTCAGAGGAGTAAGGTGGCATTACAACTTTTGGGGCTTTTTTTTTTATTATTATCACTCTCTGCGGTTTATTATGATTTTATCTAACACTGACTTATTAATCATTGGCTAAGTTTATTGGAGGTTGGATTAGATTCATTATTGCCCTGTAGGGAGATAAATGCAAGGTCTTCTTATGATGAAAGTGAATTTACATTAAAAAAATCACTAAACTCAAATGGTGTTTTGAGCTCCCTGAGTTACTGTGGTATGATTTGTGTTAAGGAAACTTCTTCATTTGGAAACATAGGGGGTCCCTGACTGGTGTAGGGCTTGTTCGTGAAAACAGGACACAGGCTGTCTTAGTCAGTTTGGGCTGCTATAACAAAAGTAGCATGGTCTGGGTGGTTTAACAACAAACATTTATTCCTCACAGTTCTGGAGGCAGGGAAGTCCAAGATCAAGGTGCCGGCAGATGCAGTGTCTGGTGAGGGCCTGCTTTCTGGTTGGCAGATGTGTGTCTTCTCTCTTTGGTGGAGAACAGAGAGGGAGGAAGCAAGCTCTGTGGGGTCTCTCCTTATAAGGGCACTCATCCCATTCATGAGGGCTCTGCTCTCGTGACCTAATCCCCTCCCGAAGGCCCCACCTCCAGATGCCATCACACTGGGGACAGGCTTCAGCATGTGAATTTTGGGGGATACAAACGTTCAGTCCATAGCACAGGTGTCCTCCGGTTTCACAGACACCAGGGCCCTCTGGAACGTCAGGCCTCGTCCCCATTCCACGAGAGACCCCGGGCCAACACCAGACCCTTCTGGGCACCAGGGAGCCCCTTCTTGCTCCTCAGACAGTAGCAGAAGGGGAGGCTTTGGCATCTCAGATTGGAATTCAGCCCTCATTTCTGCATGGAAGATTTAGGAAAATGGATTAGGCTTGACCCAACCACTACTTCCAGGAGGGTGGTGATGTTGCTGAGTGGCTGAGGGCATACGCTCTGAGGCCCAGCTGCCCGGGTTCAAACACAGGTCCTGCTGGCTGTTGTCTTTGTGACCTTGGGGAAGTCGCTTGAACTCCTCCAACCTTAGTTTTATCATCTGTGAATTCAGGGGTAATGGTGGAAGCTAGGCACAGATTCCCTGCACACATTCGTGAGATAAACATGCACAGACTTCAGCATAGAGTCGGGCACATGGTGTATGTGCACTTGGTCCATGTTACCTCCATCAGCTGATTAAGGAGGTGACGGGATTCTCGTGGGAAAAATGCATCTCAAGTTCCCATCCATGAGTACATCTGGGCTTTTCGAAGAAGACCTTCGTGCCTCTTGCTTTTCCCGTCTTTCTACTGACATGGTTGATAACTTAGTCTCTTAAGGAGAAAAGTTTGGAAATATTCTAACATGGCCTTGGAAGCTAGGGGAAAAAAATCTGAGATGTGGCAAGTTGTTATCTGTACGTGACTTTGTTTTCTTGTTTTGTTAAAAAATTTTTTTTTCTTCCAGCTTTATTGAGGTACGATTGACATGTGGCACTGTATAAGTTTAAGGTGTCCAGCATAATGACTTGACTTACATACATCATGAAATGTTGACCGCAATAGGTTTAGTGAACATCCATTGCCTCATATAGATACACAATTAAACAGCAAACAATTATTTCCTGTGATGAGAACTCTTAAGATTTACTCTCAACTTTTATATATGACATACAGCAGTGTTAATTATATTTATCATGTTGTACATTACATCCCTAGTACTTATTTATCTTATAACTGGAAGTTTCTACCTTCATCCAATTTCCCCTCCTACTCTTCACCTCTGATAACCACAAATCGAATCTCTTTTTCTGAGTCTTTTTGTTTGTTTGTTTCTGAAGTATAAGTGACCTATAGCATTGTTAGTTCCTGTTACACAACACAGTGATTTGGTATTTCTATACTTTTCAAAATGATCACCACAATAACTCTAGTTATGACCTGGCTCCATACAGAGATATTACATAATTATTGACTATATTCCCTCTACTGGACGTTTCATACCCATGACTCATTTATTTTGTAACCGAAAGTTTGTACCTCTTAATTTCCCTCACCTTCCTCCCCTCTGGCGACCACCTGTTTGTTCTCTGTATCTATGACTCTGTTTCTGTTTTATGTTTTTTCATTTGTTTTATTTTTTAGATCCCACATATAAGTGAAATCATACTCTACGACTTTCTCCATCTGACTTATTTCACTTAGCATAATATCCTCTAGGTCCTCCATATTGTCACAAATGGCAAGATTTCATTCTTTTTATGGCTGAATAGTATTCCATTGTATATATGTACCACATCTTCTTTATGCATTCATCCGTTGATGGACACTTAAGTTGCTTGCATATCTTGGCTATTGTAAATAATGCTGCAGTGAACATAAGGGTGCACATATCTTTTCTTTTTTCTTTTTTGGCCATGCCACATGGCATGTGGGATCTTAGTTCCCTGACCAGGGTTGGAACCCATGACCCCTGCAGTGGAAGCATGGGGTCTTAACCACTGGACCGCCAGGGAAGTCTCATATCTTTTCTAATTAGTGTTTTCATTTTCTTTGGATAAATACCCAGGAGTGGAATTGCTGGATTGTGTGATAGTTCTGTTTTTAATTTTTTGAGGAATCACCATACTGTTTTCCATAGTGGCTGCACCAGTTTACATTCCAGCACCAACAGTGCACAAGGGTTCCCTTTTCTCCACACCCTCTCCAACACTTGTCATTCGTTGTCTTCTTAGTAATAGCCATTCTGACAGGTGTGAGGTGGTATCTCACTGTGGTTTTGATTTGCATTTCCCTGGTGATCAGTGATGGTGAACATCTTTTCATGTGTCTGTTGGCCATCTGTATGTCTTCTTTGGAAAAATGTCTATTCAGTTTCCCTGCCCATTTTTTAATCTTTTTTATTATTTTGATATGGAGGTGTATGCATTAAAGACTTAAATGTGAGACCTGAAACCATAAAACTTCTAGAAGAAAACACAGGCAATATGCTCTTTGATATCGGCCTTAGTACTTGTTTTTTTTGGATATGTCTTCTTAGGCAAGGGAAACGAGCAAAAATAAACAAATGAGACTACATCAAACTAAAAAGCTTTTTGCACAGTGAAAGAAACTGTCAACAAAACAAAAAGGCCAATTACTGAATGGTAGAAGATAGCTGCATATGATATATCTGATAAGGGGTTAATATCCAAGATATACAAAGAACTGTAAGTGACCTTGAATGTGTGAATGGACAGAGATGCTGCAGAAACATGAAGCTGACTGTATGAGGGCCGGGAGCTTTCTCCCTCCTTACCACCTGGATCTCTGCTTATCCATCAGTGGGCATTTGGTGCCTCTGCCTTCTAGGGAGTGAGGTTTTCTATAGGCCTGGGGTGATACAACCTGTCTGGAATGGGCACTGCAATGTGACTTTGTTATTCATCTCAGGAGTAAGAACTCTGCACTGTTCCTTGTTAAGTTAATGATGCAGTTGAAGAGTCTTGCCATTGAGATTGGGACTGCTGCTCCTGAGGGTACAGAAATCCCTTAGTCCAGAGCAGTTCAGGATTGCCACAGCTGTTTATTTCACTGACTTACCTACCCATCCGCTCCTGCCTCCAAGTCAGGTGGATACGAGGTTAGAACCACTGTGTGTTTACCTGCAGAAAGCCTGGAGTGGGTGGAGTGGGTAGCACAGACCTTAACATATTCCAGTAGAATTTGTGCTTCTTTCAAGAGATGATCCCTTAGCCACTGGGGAGCTGAGTGGTACACAATGCCAGACTCTCCCTGTGTCTATTTTTCTCAGGCCCAGCAAGTGTTGAGGGAGCATTTGCATTGGTTGGCACATGGGCAGTGAGGAAGCTGGTTTGTATCAACCTCCAAGAGCCCCTTTGGATTTGGGGTTTGGAGGATGGGAGTGCCCCTGTTTAGCTAGTGATGTGGCTGCCACTCCCGACTTCCAGGAGAGGGAGTCTCAGGAAAGCTAACTGGGCCCATCTGATTTGTACTCGTTCTGTGATGCTGATGGTGTCTCTGTACCCTATCACAACATAAGGTCCTGGGGAAAGGAGATGTTGGGCATACTGAAGAAAGACTGCTGGCCCCGTCAGAAGGCGGGATGAACTTTGCCCAAAGACTGATTAACCTGAGTCTTGCCAAGCTCATCTGAAGCAGAGATGTATGCTTGTAAGAGGCTGAGGACCTCTGGGTTTTGGTCTTCTGGACAGAATCAGTGGTCACTAGGGAGGTGGGGAGGCGATGGGGTTGTTATATTCACCTCTATGTTCCATCTCCTTTTTTTTTTTTTTTTTGTAATTTGGCTGTGCCACACAGCTTGGAGGATCTTAGTTCCCTGACCAGGGATTGAACCTGCACCCTCGGCAGTGAAAGCGCAGAGTCCTAACCACTGGACCACTAGGGAATTCCTATGTTCCATCTCTAAGTGATATCAAAACACTCTGTAAGTGTCCCCAAGGATCTTGTCCCACTGTGGAACAACAGGTACACCCACCGTTTAGCAGAGGCTAGTCAGTACGTTCTTAGGTCATTTTCAAATAAAAATGCTGGTGTGAAGAATAAATGTAGGAAAATAACTTTTCGTCTCGTCAAAGAGCCCAAGATACGAAGATGGGAATCTCCTATTTTGTGGGTCCCTGAGATGTAAATCAACTCCTTGAGACACTTGACTGGCCAACCTATAGTTATGGTGGGGAAGGAAAGAAGTGAGTTCTGATGTCAAGAATGACTACAGAGAACAGGAAGGCAGCAGCAGTAGTGGATTGTTGTAGAACAGGAATCAAACTTTTTCTGTAGAGGCCAGATGGTAAATATTCTAGTCTTTCTGAGTCAACAGGTAAAAACGAGGATATCATATAAGTACTTATATAACAAGAGAGAAAACAAATTTCCACATTTTTTTGGTTGACAAAATTCAAAATATAATAATAACTGAGTACTTTTTTTTTTTTTTGGACACGCCACGAGGCTTGCAGGATCTTAGTTCCCCAACTAGGGATTGAACCCAGGCCACTGCAGTGAAAGCGCCGAGTCCTAACCAGTGGACTGCCAGGGAATTCCCATAACCTAGTACATTTTTTTGGTAGTGCAGGCCTACTAATGAGAAGAAAGGGATTCTTTCGGCGGGGGAGGGATAACGTTTCACTTAGTTGGGGTTCAAAGTTAGTGTTCTCTCTCATCAAATCGATTGTGGATGTTCATCTGTACATACAGTCTGAGCTTGTAGGCTGTACAAAAACAGACAGCGGGCCGTTGTTTGCCGATGCATGTTCTAGAATCAGTCTACGAGTATACTACTGTTAATAATGTCAGATAACATTCATAGAACATTGACCACATGTCAAACACCGGGCTAAGTGTTCTGCTTCTATTCTCTCATTGGATCCTTCAATAACCTGGTGATAGAAGTTACTCCTGTTCTTTTCATTTCATAGGAAGGACAGGAGGGTGAGAATAGGAGGGATGGACACTTGCTCAAGGTTGTCTGTCTAAAAGTGGCAGTAGAATTTACACCCAGGTCTGTCTGAATGCAGAGTCCAAGTTCATAACCACTAGGTAAGGCATCCATCCAAGAAACTGACATGACCAAGGCCTCCATAAGATGCTGAACCTTTGTAAACACGCTGTATTTTTATTTATTTGCTGTTTTATTTTTGTTTCCTCTCCTATCTGTCTGTCTCTCCGAGTGATTGCTACCATCACCCTGCAAGCAAAAAGGGCTGGTAGTTTCTGTTGAGGAATATCAGCGGGGTGGAGAGAGAGGTGGGAGGGATGGAAATGGGTACCGCCTTCTTTTTAGTCAGAGTAAGGGAAGAACCCCAGGGATTTAAGAAGATGGTGTCCGCTTTAATTAAGAAAGCAGACTCAACCCAAAGGTTTATAAAAAAGCTGTAACCTTTGAACACTTCATTCAGAAGGCGCTTCAGGTTCTCTCATTTGATTTTTTTTTTTTTAACCCTTCCGCCTACAGCGTTCTCATCCATTCCCTTTATCCAGACCCATGTTTTGCTCAGCATTGTGTTGGTCAAAAGCCCCTCCCAGGGAATTCCTTGGCGGTCCAGTGGTCAGGGCTCGGTGCTTTCACTGCCAAGGACGAGGGTTTGATACCTGGTTCTTGCAAGTCACGTGGCGCAGTCCAAAAAAAAAGCCCCGTCGCAGCCAGTTTCTGGGGCTCTCACTGTTCATGACAGGCCTCTGTGGCCCTCCAGACCACAATTTGGAAGACCCACGTGGTCCAATCTAACACAGTACCTTTGCTGGCCCAGGTGTGGCTACCAATACCACAGAGGTACCCTGTGCTTGGCTGGGTGCTCGCCAGCTGTGGGCACTCCCTAGGACCTGCTGGTCCACATACCTACCCAACTAGTCGGCAACGGGCAATGGGATATTTGCGCACCTCCCAAACTACAGTATCATTTTTTCCCCAGACGCTCTGTGGGAGGTGACATGATTCCAGCAAATCATTGCAACTCTTAGGAGCCAGCCCTGACTAGACAAGCATATTGTCAAGAGTATTTTCCTCAGAAACCCACAATTTCTGTCGTTATACAATGGCCCCAGAATAGGTGGAAGTAGCTTCTGTACTTTGAGGGGATCTGGCAAAGCCTTTCCTCCCCCTAATAATTTATCCCCTGGGCATATTTTTGTCCAGAATTCTTCAGTCATAGATTTATCCCTTTGGCCAAGCATTGCCCTTTCTGGACTCTTCTTAAGAGGAAGTCTCTGGTGGAGGCAACACACTACAGGACTTTAGTATATATAGGATCAAAGAGGATCTTAGATGCACTGGGTACCAATCGTGGGACGGCCTTTCTGGCACTGTTCTGAGTGCTGTATGATACTAATTCATTTAATTGTCATGACAACTCCATAAAGTGGGTTCTAGCATCACCCCCATTTTACAGATGAGGAAATGGAGGCTTAAGAGAAGTTAAATACTTTGCCCAAAGTCACACAGCTAGTAAGTGGAGTTAAAAATTGGGGCTGGAACCAATATTTCTTGTCTTTCAGTGTGAAATTGTGCCAGGGGTCCCCAAGACCACCCCCAGCTTCACTGATTCTCTAGGAGAACTCACAGGACAATGAGGACCACGCTCCCAAGAGTCCTCTCCCAGTGCAGTCACATGGGACACGCTTAATTCCTCCAGCAACAAGTTGTGGCAACACGTGTGGAATATCTACCAGGGACGCTCGTTAGAGACTCCAGCGCCCTAGGTTTTTACTGGGGCTTGTCACATAGGCATCCTCTGCCTAGCACATACCAAAATTCCAGACTCTCAGAAGGAAAGCAGGTGCTCAGCATAAGCCACACTGTTTGTACAAACAGTTTAGGCCTGGTGAACACCACTCTTACCAGTTCTGGGAACGGTGGGAACCACCCGGAAATCCAAGCTCCTAGTTGCCAGCCCAGGCCAACCTTGCATGCAGGCCTTTCTAAGGAAAGCACTCAGGCCTGCTACGTTAACTCTTTTTTTTTCTTTTGTGGGATCTTAGTTCCCCAACCAGGGATTGAACCCAGGCCCTTGGCAGTGAGAGTGCAGAATCCTAACCACTGGACCACCAGGGAAGTCCTGCCATATTAACTCTTTAAGGCACAGATATCCTTTCCACTCATCTGTGTTTTTGAAAAGGGGCGATTTGCATTTTCCGTCTTCTGTAAGGATTGATTCCCCTCAGTAAATCTCACGGAATTGCTCAGGAGTAAATTAAAGCATGGCTAAGGGCACTTGGCAGTGTTTGTCACACAGTAAGTGGTTGATATTGTCATCCTCACTGGCTGCTTCCTGATTATCTCTGTGTCTCTTAGAGCTGGTAAGGGGCTCCAGTTAACTCTACGCCTTCCCCACCCGCTCTGTCGTTCCCAGGAGGCCCCTATCAGGTTGAGGTCAACATCTCCAGCACCGGCAGGCTCCCCAACGGCACGCTGTATGCGGCCAAGGGCTCCCGGGTGGATTTCTGCTGCAGCAGCAGCTCCTGGCCTCCGCCCATGGTTGAGTGGTGGTTCCGGGCCCCGGATTCTAGCACCGAGCCCTTCGGAAACAACCTGACGGCCAGCTGCTTCACGCTGTTACTGATGTCACAGAACCTCCAAGGGAACTACAGCTGTTTGGCCACAAACATGCTCGGCGGGAGACATCGAAAGGTGACCACCGAGCTCCTGGTCTACTGTGCGTAAGAAGTGCTCCCCTCCCCCACTCCTTCACCTTGACCCTTCGTGAACTGTGTGTTCGTGCCTCCCCTTTGTATACAAAGACTTACCTGATGCACAGGTTCTGACATGCTTCTGCAGCTCCCTCGACACACACGTACACGTGTCAAAGAGAGTGTTGCCTCTTCTGGAAGCTCACTGCTAACTAGGAGTACAGGAGAGTCCCTGTGAGTCATAGAGGGGAATTAATGCCAGGTCTAAAGTTTTTTTTTAATTGAGGTGAAAGTATATAACATAACATTAACCGTTTGAAGATGTACAGTTCAGTGGCATTGAGTCTATCCACAGTGTTGTGCAACCATCACGTTTATCTAGTTCCAAAACATTTTCATCACCCCAAATTGGAAACCCCATATCCGTGAAGCAGTCACTCCCATACCCTCTTCCCCCAGCCCCTGGCAACCACCAGTCTATGTTCTATCTCTATGGATTTGCCTATTCTGGACATATCATATCAATGGAATCATACCCCATATGACCTTTGGGGACTGGCATCTTTCCCTTAGCATCATGTTTTCAAGGTTCATCTTGTTGTAGCTTGTGTCAGTACTTGCTTTCATTTCTTGGCCTAAGAGTATCTATTGTATGGTTCTACCACAATTTGTTTATCCATTCATCTGCTGTCACGCTCTCCATGAACACAGGCCCTCTAGCGCTGTTAAGAACCAATAGTTCATGAATCTTTATTTTTCAGGTGAAGAAACAACAACCCAATGCACCTATGCACACATTTAGTGGAGGAAAACCACTGTAGAAATAAACACAGGGTGCACTCCCAATCCATGCTAACCAAAGGGAGCATGCGAACGACAATTAGCGGGGAGGGCAATGACACACTTACTTTATACGTTATTCAGAGCCTTTGTAAGTCTCAATGCTGTCTATCATAAATGACATTTATCGTATATAAAGTCATATGTGCTTGTTGTAGGAAACAGATGAGAAGAAAGAAGAAAATAATCACTTGTACTCTAACCATCATTTTGGTATATTTCCAATAATTTTTCTTTTACATGCCACATATCTACAAATTAAGAACCAAATTTCTATTTATATGTATTATATAAAATATATAAAGGTATATGACATACATAATATATATACTATCTACATACATATATAATATATATTATTTTATATATAATTATGAACACATAGGTTACAACAGGTTTGTAATTTGTTAAATTTTTATATATTCTTTTAAGTGGTACTTGCACATAGCAAAAAAAAGGTGTGTGTTGAGGTTTGGGGATGAATAAATCTCCCTCTTCCTGCAACTCCCTCTAGGGACCAGCAGCGCCCAGTAGAACTTTCTGTGATGATGGAAATGTTCTCTTCTGTATGGTCTAATAGCTACCATGTGTGATGACTAGGAAATGTGAGTAGTCTGATGGAGGAAATAAATTTGTAATTAAATTAATGAAAATTTAAATAGCCACACGTGGCTAGTGAGAAATGCAAATCTCTTCCAAGATTTAACACCCAGCCGAGGAAACCCAACTTGTGTCAGGCACTAATTTATGCTAGGAGCTATCTCAAAGTACACTAACTGGGGTTGACGTTTCTCTGATACCCTGGTTCTGTAACCCATAAGGTCAGCCCAGTGGCTCATCTTAGTCTGTGATTAAGGCCACGTCCTCTGGTGTTTTGCAGCGCCCCCTCCGTCAGCCCCTCAGTGCTGGGCAGAGCTGTCGCCAGGATTGTTCACGCTGCAGCTCAGCTGTCGCTGGGCCGGAGGATACCCAGACCCAGACCTCCTGTGGACAGAAGAGCCAGGAGGTGTGGTTATGGGGATGTCAAAGCTGGGGGTTGAGATGCTGAACCAGCCCCAGCTGTTGGACGGCAAGAAGTTCAAGTGTGTCGGGAGCCACATAGTGGGGCCGGAGTTGGGAGCCAGCTGTGTGGTACAGATCAGTAAGTCTGCTTTGCCTTGTCCTGGGGTTCTGGGGTCCACTCACCTTCCTCTTTTCTGGGACAACCCTTTGAAAGAAGGTCTGGGAGAGAAATCCCAGGGTGTTGGAGTGAACTGAATTCCTTCCATTTCTTCCTTCCTTTTGCTTTTTTTTTTTTAATTGAAGTATATTGGATTTACAATATTGTTTTTTTTTTTTTTTTACAATATTGTTTTAATTTCTGCAGCAGAGTGATTCAGTTACACACACACACACAAATATATGTATACATACATTCTTTTTTATATTCTTTTTCATTCTGGTTTATCACAGGATATTGAGTATAGTCCCCTGTGCTATACAGTAGGACCTTGTTGTTTATCCATTCTATATATACTAGTTTGCATCTGCTAACCCCAAATGCCCTCTTCATCCGTTCCTTTCAAACTTTAAAGATGCTTAATGAAACTTCTTGGTTGTAGTCCAAGCTGGTTTTCCCTTGCGGTTTCTAAGTACCGAAGATGGAGCAGTGAACAAGACAGACAAGGTTCATTTACTAGTTATCTCCTGTTATGGAACAAATTACCCCAGAACTTAATGGCTTCAAACAACAGTCATTATCTCACGATTTCTGTGGGCCAGGAATTCATAGAGGGCAAGGTGCTGGCATCTTGATTTAGAACTTCAGACTTTCCGAACTGTGAGAATAAATATCTGTTGTTTTAAGCCACCCCGTTTGTGGTACTTTGTTACAGCAGCCTCAGGAAACCAATGCAATGAGTAAGCCAGGGCCAGAGCGTGTTGGGTTGTGTTGGCCCTGGTGAGGTTGTCCTCACAGTTTATGAGGGTAATCCTCAGAGGTGCAACTGTGGAGAGCTGACATGCTGAGAAGTGAGCCCTGCTGTGTCAGCAGGTGCTTGTTTTCCCAGGCAAGTGGCATTCAGATGGTTCACCCTTCTCACTAACTCATTCAGAACACTGCTTCTGGGTGTCCCCTCTGTGTCAGGTACCATACCTGGCCTTGGGCAACAGAAGGGACCAAGACTCTCTTTCTGCCCTAGGACAGGGCTTGGTAAACTATGCCTCATGGGCCAAATCCGACCCAATTGGTTTGGGGACCATTTTATAAAAATGAGATTTAAGTCACATAATATAAACGTCACTATTTTTTTTATTTTTTGGCCGCACCGTGCAGCCTATGGGATCTTAGTTCCCCGACCAGGGATCGAACCTGCGCCCTCGGCAGTGAAAGCTCAGAGTCCTAACCACTGGACCGCCAGGGAATTCCCTAAAATTCACTATTTTAGAGTTTATAATTCATTGTTTTTTTTTTTAGTATGTTCACAATGTTATACTACCATCACCATTCTAATCCAGAATATTTCCATCACCCCCAAAAGAAACCCTAGCAGTCACTCTCTCATTTCCCAGTATCTCCACCGACATCGAGTGTTATTAATTTTTTAGTTTTTTCCTGTTTGCTAGTTGGGATATGGCATGTTGTTTTCATTGATCACTGGTGGAGTTGATAATTTTCATATGCGCACTGACTTCCTATATATTGTCTGTGAATTATCGGTTCATATTTTGTCCATTTTTCTATTGGCTTGTTCATCTTTTCTTATTATTCCATAAGAGTCAGTTAATTTCATAGAACTGTCATGCACGTTATAGATATTTTTCTGGCATATTTGGCTCCTAAACCACATTTCTGCTAGTGATGAGCAGTTTTTGATTTTGAAAATTTCACCTCTGTCAGTCCTGTTCTTTTTTTTTTTTTTTTTTTTTTTTTTTTTTGCGGTACGCGGGCCTCTCACTGTTGTGGCCTCTCCCGTCGTGGAGCGCAGGCTCAGCGGCCATGGCTCACGGGCCCAGCCGCTCCACGGCATGTGGGATCCTCCCAGACCGGGGCACGAACCAGTGTCCCCTGCCTCAGCAGGCGGACTCCCAACCACTACGCCACCAGGGAAGCCCTTTTTTAAATAAATATTCATTTATTTATTTATTTGGCTGCACAGGGTCTTAGTTGTAGCATGCAGGATCTATTGATAGTTGCTTGACCAGGGATCGAACCCTGGCCCCCTACATTGGGAGCGCGGAGTCTTAACCACTGGACCACCAGGGAAGTCCCCTCTCAGTCCTGTTCTTTTAGGTTTCTGCGCTCAGAAGGTCTTTGACTCTTTCTTATTAACTTACTCTTTGTAATCCTCACAGTAGCCTGCAAATTAGAATGATTGGTAAGTTGCAGATGATAACATGTGTGAACTGATTTACCCAAGATCAGTTGGCTCGTAAGTGACGGAGCCAAAACATAGCCAGGCTGGGCTGACCCCAGCGCCCTTGCTTTTATCCAGGTAGTGCTGACTGCTTTCCTGGTGACCTTCCACACATGATCTAGCAAATCTTTTTGGGTAGGATTTAGGTGCTCAGCATGGTTCCAGGTACTGTGGAGGAATACAGAGTCTTTGCCTTTAAAGGACTTAAACTTCACTTGGAGAGAGAAGTCTGGCCAATGTGGAGCAGGAAATGACAATATCACAAATACAACTGACCCTTGAACACCGCAGGTTTGAATTGCGCGGTTCCGCGTACACGTGAATTTTTTTCAATAAATGTTGTATCTGTATTTTCACTTAACAGATCTTTAAATTAACTCACTGTGGGGAAAAGTTTGTGTCTGATTAGAGATCATAGGATATAGAATCAAAAGAACTAGGGTTTGAGTCCTGATTCTATCCAAACTGTTTCAGCTTCCTGTCCTTGGGCGAGTCATTTATCAATTCCTTTGCTTCTGAGGCAGAGAGAGCAGGACGTGGATTTTTAGATTTCTCGCAGGTTGGTCCCCCAACCCCCATGTTGTTCAAGGGTCAACTGCGATGGTGACATTAACATTTACTGAGTGCAGATAGAGTGCAGGTGCCAAGTGTTTTGCACACAGTATCTCGTTCAGTCCTCAATCACCCTGTGAGCTGAGAGCTCGTATTATCCCTCAGAATTAGTTTCCTGGAGCTGCTGTAACAAAGTATCACGAACTTGGTGGCTTAAAACAACAGCCATTTATTCTCTCTCAGTTCTGGAGGCTAGAAGTTTGAAATCAAGGTGTCGGCAGGGCCGTGCTCCCATCAGAGTCTTCATGGGAGAATCCTTCCTGGCCTCTTCCAGCTCCTCATGGCTCTATATGTTCCTTGGCTTGTGGCTGCATCACTTTGGTCTCTGCATCCGTTTTCACGTGACCTTGCCCTCTGTGTGTATGTCTCCCTGTGGCCTCTCTTCTTCTTATAAGATACCAGTCCTTGGAGTTAGGGCCCACCCTCAATCCAGGATGATTTCATCTTGAGATCCTTACCTTAACTAGTTACATCTGCAAAGACCCCATTTCCGAATAAGATCACGTTCTGGGGTTCTAGGTGGACATGAATTTGGGGAGGATGCTCCATTTTACCGATGGTGAAACAGAGGCAGCCGACTTGCCCAGACTGCAAATAGAAAGCAGTATACACACTCAGAGTGGTACATAATGAGGATGTCTGAAGTGTGTTATGGACAGTAAGTCCCGGGAAGTGAATAAATGATGGACCGATGCTGAGAGAGGGTGAAATTAGCAGAGGCAGCTGGTGGGGTTGTGTTATTTCGCCCTTACCCTTCCATTTTATTTGCAGATCTTGCCTAAGTCTTTATTCCTGTGACCCCTGAGACTTGACCAATAATTTGAATCTAAATCTGTGCTCAGGGTTAAGAAATGTGTCTGGAGAAGGGAGGTGACCAGAAGTTTTCCCAATTCCAGGAGCACAGGAAGCAAGCACAGAGCCTGGACCCTTCTCGGACTCTGATGCCGTCCAGTTCTCCCCGCCTCCCTCTTGGGCACTCGAACCTGGATGTGCATACAAGTCACCTGGGGGGGCTGGTTAAAATGCAGGTTCTGACTCTCTTGGTCTGGGTTGGACCCAATATCTGCATTTCTAATTGCCTCCAGGAAGTGCTGATGCTGCTGGTCCGAAGACCACACCTTGAGTAGCAAGGCCCTTGCAGGCGAGGGGTGTCTGGATCATTCCACTTGAAAGGACTAGTACAACCCTGAAGTGTAATGCTAATGTCCACCTCAGGGATCCAGGGCAGTGTAGCCCCCAAGCTGATGAAAAGTGATGCTTTTGGGGAATTCTGCTGCCCAGATCTATCTATCTATCTACCTTTTTTTCTTTCTTTCATTTCTTTTCCTTCCTTCCTTCCTTTCTTTCTCTCTCTCGCTCCCTCCCTCCCTCCCTCTCTCTCTCTTTCTCTCTTTCTTCCTCCCTCCCTCCCTCCCTCTCTCTCTCTTTCTCTCTTTCTTCCTCCCTCCCTCCCTCCCTCTCTCTCTCTTTCTTCCTCCCTCCCTCCCCTTCCTTCCTTCTTTCTCTCTCTCTCTCTCTCTCTCCCTCCCTCCCTCCTTCCCTCTCTCTCTCTTTCTTTCTTTCCTTCAGTTGTGCCACGCAGTTTGTGGGATCTTAGTTTCCCGACCAGGGATTGAACCTGGGCCACCTGGCAGTGAAAGCACCAAGTCCTAACCACTGGACAGCCAGGGAACTCCCCAGATCTCTCTTTATATGGTGTGTAGCCTCTAAACTGAAGACGCTACGATAAGCTGCGGTGTTACTGTTACAGAGCCCCACCCCAGCATGTGGTCCGCCTCTTGCAGATCTGTGAGGGCCCAGCAGCACCTGCCCCACCCCTGACGTAGTATCCCTTTAAGTGAAACTCGTTGAATTTATAGGTGCCACACTAGCTGGATGGTGACACAGCTGTCTGAGGGGTGAGTGCTGTGTCTGGCAAAAGTACATGATGTTTGTTTGGGGTTCAGGGGAGGTGCACTGGGGGAATTGTTTGTTTTGCTTTTAATAAAGGAGGAGGGGGCCATTTATCAAACTTTGGTTTGGGACCCCCAAATACAGCCATACTGATGAGGCTTGTCACTGCTGCTGGCTTTGTGACCCTAAAGGAAATTCTGGTTAACCATAAAGCGGGGAAGGAGTGATTTAGCAACATGGGGGGAATCTGACAGTTGATCCAAGAAGGAGTGTCGGCAGGTGAGTTTTCTGAGCAAAACCAGGTTTGGGGTATTCTCTTCTGTTAACCTGACCTCGAGAGAGAGGCTTCTGGGTTGTTCCACCCCCACCCCCTTGCCCCTTCCCCCTTCCGCAGATGCCAGCAGTGAAACCCTAGTTTCTCTCTTGGAACAACGGCCAAGGGGAAGCGTGTAGTTTCACTCTCCAGGGCAGGAACCCAACATGCTGCTCTGTATCCCTCAGCTGCTGAAAATATGGATTTCATAAATCCTCCCAAGATGAATTTGCTACCCTTCCCAAGAGGGTGTGCATTTTGGGAAAAAGCTTCTGTTGCAAAGGATATAAGTAGATTGCCATAGTAGACCTCATAGCTCCCTGTGTCCCACTTAAATCAGACCCCAAGGCCACAGGGACGCCACATTCTGAGTTTTCTAGGACAGACCTGTGCTAGACAGAAGAATGGCCCCCAAAAGATGTCCACATCCTAATCCCCAGAACCTGTGATAATGTTACCTTACATGGTAGAGGGACTTTGCATCTGTGATTAAGAATTTTGAGATGGGGAGAGTGTCCTGGGTTATCTGGGTGGGCCCAGTGTGATCCCAAGGGTCCTTATAAGAGGGAGGCAGGAGGGTCACATGCAGTAGTGAGAAGTGATGACAGATGCAAGAGGTAGGAGTAATTCAGGGAAGGGACTACAAGCCAAGGAATGCAGGTGGCTCCTTTCTAGAAGCTGAGAAAACAAGGAAATGGATTCTCACCTAGAGCCTCCAAAAGGGACCAGCTCTGCCGACACCTTGATTTTAGTTCTGCAAGATTATTTCGGACTTCTGACCTCCAGAACTGTAAAAGGATAAATTTGTGTTGTTTTAACTGCTAAGTTTGTGCAATTTGTTACAGCAGCAACAGGAAACTAATACAGCTGCCTTCTGTCCCCTGGAACACCCTTGTCAGGCTGTGTGCCCATATCTTATCTCATCAGTATGGTTATTATACATAGAAGCTTACAGCATAAGAAGTAAGGAGATGTGGACCACAAAAGCGTGACTCCTTGGGTTCCATTCTTACATAGAGTGACCAACTCATCTTGGTTTGCCCGGGACTTCACCAGTTTTAGCACTGAAAGCCCCCAGGTCCTGGGAACCCCCTCAGCCTTGCGCAAACCAGGACATTTGTTCCCCGTAAATCCTAGCTGCTCACTTATTTAGTCATGTGACTTTGAGCAAGTTACTTAACTTTCTCTGTGCCACAGTTTCCCCATCTGCAAAATGGGGATAACAAGATTGTTGTGAGAATTATTAATTAATTGGGTTAATAAGTAGAATGGTGCCTAGCCCATTGAGTGTTCAGCAGATATTAGCTTTTATTATTATATGAGACCAGGTGCAGTACAGAAGTTTCTGGAGTTGCTTTGTTTGGAAGAAGTAATATTCTTGAAATTCTCAGACCACCGATTGAATCTCCTTCAACGTTTGTCTTTCTTTACCTTCTTCTGATGGTCAGGGAGCCCCTCCCTTCTCTCTGAGCCCATGAAGACTTGTTTCGTGGGAGGCAATGTGACGCTCACCTGCGAAGTGTCTGGAGCCTACCCCCCAGCCAAGATCCTGTGGCTGAGCAACCTCACCCAGCCGGAGGTCGTCATCCAGCCCAGCAGCCACTACCTCATCACCCAGAGTGGCCAGAGCTCCACCCTCACCATCCGCAACTGCTCCCAGGACCTGGACGAGGGCTACTATGTCTGCCGGGCTGAGAACCCCGTGGGGGTGAGGGAGGTGGACATCTGGTTGAGCGTGAAAGGTGAGTAAAGTGGCCCCGGAGGAGGAGGAGGGCCGAGAGCTTCAGAGGACCTGGCATCATCATGGGGACAGCTTGGTGCCTCCCTACATGTGGGTCACTGCCATCTGGGAGAAGGCCTGTCTGCTTCCCTGTGGCTTGACAAGGTGGATGGGAAAATTATTGTCCAGTCCTAAATCTCTAACACTTGCATAGGGATAAAAAAGTTATTTAATATCTGTTACATCCTAAAGGAAAAAATATATATATTAAAATAAAATACATACATGTATAAAATAGATATAATTTATATATATATAAAATGTAAGCTGAGAAACATAATAGCAAAATGAACACCCAGGAAACTAACATCCCACTTAAGATACAGAACAGTGCCAACACTGCTGGAATTACCTGCAGAGAGTGTGGCTAGTGTGGCCAGCTAAGAAAACAGGATGCTCACTTAAATTTGTATTTCAGAAAAACAAATAATAATTTTTTTTTAATGTACGTCCCCAGAATTGCTTGGGACATACTTATTCTAAAAAAAATATTCATTGTTTATCTGAAATCCAAATTTAAGTGAGCACACAGTATTTTATCTGGCAACCCTACCTGTAGGCCCGTTTCCAGGCTTATCCTGGGCCTTCTGAAAAAGGTGACCACTATCCTGAGTTTCTTGTTTTATTTAAGAAAAAATATGCTGCATACGTACACATTTCTACATAATATATTGTTTGTTTTAGAGTTTTGAAAAATGGTTGTTACAAGTGTAGTCTTTTGTAATTTGCCTTTTTTATCCCACATTTTGTTTCCAGAATTTATTCATGCTGATGTGTATAATTATACTTTGTACCTCTGTACTGCTGTATAATTTTCCATTGTATCACTACTCCACAACTAAGTTATTGATTTTCCTGCTGATGGATGTTTGTGCTGCTTCTGACTTTTTTGTTGCGATGAACAAACCGTGTTGCTATGGAAACCTTTTACCAGCCCCTTGTGTACATATACCCAGGTCCCCAGGCAAATATTTCTCTAGAATATTTGTACAAGGAGTAGAAATGAAGGTTAGGTTATGTGCATTTTTATCTATGAGATAACATCAAATTACTTTCCAGAGTGGTTATACCAATTTCCATTTGCAACAGCAGTTGTTCCCCATTTTCACCCACAGACTTTGTGATTTTTGCCCATCAAGTAGGTGTAAAATGAAATCTCATTGTGGCTCTAATTTGAATGTCTCTGATTGCTAAGAAGGCTGAGCATTATTTCATATGTTTATTTGCTCTTTATGTTTCATCTGCGAAATACATAATTGTGTCTTTTGACGTTTTCCCCTTTCCTATAGATATATAGGAGTTCTTTAGAAATTCCATATGCTAATTTTTAGTTTTACATGCTACAAATATCTCCTTTCAGTTGTCTTTCTTGTTTTCTTTATGGTATCCTTCGATTTGCAGACATTCTTACTTTAACGTTGACTTTATGAATCTGTTCTTATATCATTAGCAATTTTTGTGTCTTAAGAAATCCTTATCTATCCTATGGTCATGAAAGTATTCTTCCATATTTTCTTAAAGTTTTAACACTTGCCTTTAATAGTTAACTCTTTAGTCCATCTAGAATTGATTTTTGTGAATGATGTGAGGTAGACATCAAGTTTCCTCCACCCCCCATTTTGGATAACTATTTGGTCTAGCACCACATCCTGAAGGGTTCCTCTTCTACTCACTAGTCTGTCCTATATCAAGTTTCCTTCTGTGTGTGGACCTGTTCTTGGATTCCCTATTCTGTTCTCTTTTTTTAAATATATATTTTTGGCCGTCCCAAGCAGCAGGCGGGATCTTAGTTTCCCCGACCAAGGATCAAACCCGCGCTCCTAACAGTGGAAGTGCTGAGTCTTTCTTTTTTTTTTTTTTAATAAATTCATTTATTTATTTATTTTTTATTTTTGGCTGCATTGGGTCTTCGTTGCTGCGCACGGGCTTTTCTCTAGTCATGGCGAGCAGGCTTCTCACTGCGGTGGCTTCTCTTGTGGAGCACGGGCTCTAGGCGCGCAGGCTTCAGTAGTCGTGACTTGCAGGCTCTAGAGCGCAGGGTCAGTAGTTGTGGCTCATGGGCTTAGTTGTGGCATATGGGCTCTTCCCCGACCAGGGATCGAACCCATGTCCCCTGCATTGGCAGGCGGATTCTAAACCACTGCGCCACCAGGGAAGTCCTAAGAGTCCTAAGAGTCTTAGCCGCTGGACTGCCAGGGAAGACCCTCCCTATTGTGTTCTATTGATCACTTCACTGTGGCACCAATAACTCACACTCTTAATTACTATGACCTTAACAGCAGTCTTGATGGGTAGAGACACAGAGATTTTAACTTTTCAATGTTCTTCTTTTTTTTTTCTGTTTTTACTTTTTTTTTTTTGAATTTTATTTTATATTTTTATATAAAATTATATTTTTATATGAAATTAGTTTTATATAACTAATTCTTATTAGTTATCTATTTTATACATATGAGTGTATATATGTCATCCCAATCTCCCAGTTCATCCCACCACCACGCCCCCCTCCAGTATTCTTTTGCATCACAGGCTTTGTTTGATTCCCACAAACTGAAGTAGGAAAATGAGATCTTTATCTTGCTCTGCAGAGAGGTCATATGCCTTGCCCAAGGTCATGAAACCGAGATAAGAGTAGGATCCAGGCAGAGGAGGGGAGGTATTGCCCTCCTAGCTGTTTGTATCATGTGGCCGAGTCAAGGGTATGATTTGTCTTTGCAGAACCTGTAAACATCGGGGGAATTGTGGGCACCATCGTGAGCCTCCTTCTGCTGGGACTGGCCATTATCTCGGGGCTTCTGTTGTACTACAGCCCTGTGTTCTGCTGGAAAGGTAAGGGCTTCCCGGAATGGTAAGGGCTTCCTGGGTCCCTTTGCTTCTCTCTCAGGCTTCTTGAGAGGGTGTGGGTGGGGGAAGGTGGCCCCTGTTATGCTCCCACCTGAAGCTCCATTCGAGAGGTTTCCAAATTGGGTGCAGATGTGCAATAATGAAGCACCTAAGATCCATGCCTGAACACCCTGTCATCTCTCGTGTTGGGTCAGTTTTCTCATTGTCCATTCTTTTGTAAATGTTAGATTGATTAGAAATTTCTGTGAGGCCGAAGTGGATATTATTGGATATTAATGTTTTTTCCTTTCTCCTTTCAGTAGGAAGCACTTTCAGGTGAGTGTTCCCTAGACTCAAATCAAAAATCTATTTCCATGATGTCTTCACTGACGTTTTGTTTATAATGTTTCATAAGAACAATAATGACCACCGCCACTGGGGACCTACCACAGGCCAGACACGGGGCTGGTGCTTCCTCAGGCATTATTACAACCCCGTCATAAATTCTTCAGGGTGCTGCTCTTGTCTCCGTGTCCCAGACAAGTTGAGGGAGGCTCAGGGAAGCAAAAAGCAGCTTCTGCAAGCTCACCCAGGGAGTGAGCTGCCGTGCCTGCAGTCAGACCTGGGCCTGACCCGATTCCAAAGTCTGTGCTCTTTTTACAACGCCAGACCTCAGGGCTGGGCACGTTGCTGGACTGTCACTGAGGCATAAAGACAGCGTGTACATGTTGAGCCCAGTCATTCACGCATTTGTTTTATTTAGTTTTCCTTTTCTAAAAGGAAGAAGAAGTCATAGTCTCACAGCATGTTTTGGAAGACTAGTCTGAGCATGCCCAGAAGCCCCTCCCGAAAGAAAGGAAACCTCAGTAGGGGCAAAGCAACTAAATGGAACTTATGTATTAGCCTCCTAAGGAGATTCTGGGTGGGAGCAAAGAACTCTTCTCTTTGCTCCTCTTATCCATTTATAACTATGGGGTATTATTGTTCTGGGACCATTGTTCATACTGAGGGGATTTTATTGTTCTGGGACCATCTTTCAACGGAAAGTGTTACCTTTACAGCCCTGTTTTTGAGGGTCATTCTGGAATGAATCTGTCATTCCCCAGGCTTATTTTTCACAGAAGGGAGCAGCTTGGCATAATGGGAAAAGGCTTTGGAATGAATGGACCTGGGTTCACATGGCAGCTCTGCCCTTCAAGCCCGTGGCTCCTGGAAAATCCCTGACCCTCTCTGAGCCTTTGTCTCCTCATCTGTTTCTCAGAGGCGGGCTGTAAGGATTAAATGAGAATGTGATGCTCCTAGGACTGTGACTGGCCCGTGAAATGTACAGTCTGGCTGGGCAGGCAGAACTAACAACAAACTAGAGAACGATTCAGTGCCAAACCGCTGGCCGTGGACGCCAAATTCAGTCATAGTTCAAGGCTTCAGGGGAAGGCAGAGGATTTTACTTGGGCCTTGAATAATGACAAGGTGGAGAAATTTCAGTAAGTGCAGGAGAAATAAGGGCATTTCAGGAAAGGAACAGAGCGTCTGTGTACGTGCTGTGAGGGGAGCTGAAATGGTGGGTGCTTGGGACAATGAGGTCATCTGCCTGAGAGGCAGCAGGGTGGGGAGAGGTGGAGCGCTAAAACTCACCCAGCACAAGATACAATTATCTAGACAAATCTTCGGCAGCATCTCTCTGTGAGGTTACAGTCACACTGTCATCTCACGACTCAACCAAGTTGAATACGTGAAGAATTTTCCATGTTACCAAAGGGGCTGCAAAGAACCAAGTGTTTCCTATTCAGCGAGGGCTGAAGTTGGAGAAAACAGGGTATCTTCTTGATTATTTCTCCCCTTCTGGAAATTAGGAGGCAAGACATGGGTGATGTCATGGTTTTGGTGGATTCAGAAGAGGAAGAGGTGGAGGAGGAGGAAGATGCTGCAGAAGAGGAAGAGGAGGAAGCAAGTGAGAGGGACGAGTCTCCAAAAGAAGTAACCAAGTACGGCCACATCCACAGAGTGACCGCACTGGTGAATGGGAATGTGGACCGGATGGCCAATGGACTCCAGGCTCTGCAGGGTAAGCTCTTTGTCCTTAGAAGCTCTCTGCGAGGTTGTGGGGGGCTTCCCCGGAAGAAATCTCCAAGGGTCTGTCTTTTAAAGGTTGGGAAAGACTGTTAAAATTTAATCTAGAATCTGAGAATCTCCTATCAACTACCTACACGCTAATTAAATGGACAAATATTTATCAAGGGCCTGCTCTGGGAAAGGCACAGATTGGTACTGTCAGGCACTAGAAAAGAAAGACGGATGGTAAAGGGCTTTACGAGACCAGTTAGGGCGAACAGACTAAAACACGAGGGGGAAATGAAAACAGAAGGAAGGTTTAACCAACCCTCTGCGAGAGCAGTAGAGGAGCTTTGGCAAGAAGGAATCTGATTCCTTGCCTGATGAATGGTACGTTTACAAATCACAGAACCTCAGGAGAAAGATGAGAGCCCTGAGGGGTGCACTGGTTGGGAGATGTTTCATGGAAGGTGTGGACTATGAGGCACGTCTTTCAGGACAGCTAAGTTTGAATAAGCAGAAAGGAGGGGTGGTCCAGGCGAGGGGAATGGCAGAAACCAAGAGTGTGGAGGGTGGGCAGTGTCAAGCATGTCAGAGGATTTTGAGTGGAAAGAACAGGTAAAAGCGGGGATACACACCCTGCCCCACCTGCTCCTCTACCAAGTCATCAGTAAAGGTCTAGAAATAGAGGTGATTGAAAACTGATTGCAGGGGGGAGGAATTCCCTGGCGGTCCAGTGGTTAGGGCTCTGCGCTACCACTGCAGGGGGGCATGGGTTCAATCCCTGGGCAGGGAACTAAGATCCCACATGCCACATGGAGTGGCCAAAAAAAAAAAAAGAAAAGAAAACTGATACAGAAACAGAGTCGCCCCTATTGAGATTACTCAGAGTTGGGTCTACTTTTCCCTCCTGTACAGATGACAGCAGTGAGCAGCAGAGTGACATCATTCAAGAAGAAGACAGGCCAGTTTGAGGAAGACAACTGTCCTTTGTTATCCTGTCTCAAAAGCTTGGAAAGCTACGTCGAAGATGAGTTTTACATTGTGCTTCACTTGACTTGCATCCCTGCCTAAGGGCTGAAAACGGTTTGTGGCTCTCAGCAAAAAAAAAGGAAAACACACACACATCTTTCCTTCCCTTTTGCTTTTTTCTAAATTGGTTTGATTTACTGTAAGTTTTCTCAACAATGCTGAAAAGCTTTGGAACGGGCAGTGTTGGGGGGAAAGCTGCATTTGGTATCTGAGGTGCCCCTGTCGCTGTGCCCCTGGCTTTCTCCAGGTTGACTGATGCTGAGATGGGGGAGGCACTTGGCCTCGGCGCCCTTTGTCACTGTTAAAGGTCTGTAACCAGCTCGCCCCGGCACACAAGGGAATACTGTGGGGTGATAAGGACACTTCCTTTTTCACTGCCCAGGTGAGCTGAGGAACCAGGCACACATCAGCTCTCTGGAAAAGGTGAGGGGGGTCAGCTACTGATCCTAATCCGAGGGAGGCACTTTGGTTCGGGTTTTGAGTCAGAAACACCTGGTCTTGAATCTGGACTCTGCTCCTTACCTGTTTCATGGGCTTGGGCAGGTCCTGAGCCTCGATTTCTTCATCTGTGAAATGGGTGAAATCACACCTGTCTTACAGGGCTATGGTGGGGACCAAGGTACTTCAGGGTGTGAGCGTGCCTCGGAGGTGCTCCGTAGATGTTAGTTATCTTCTCCTTTGCCTTCCTTAGCGGAAGAAGAAAAATGTCAACTGTTCAGTTACAAACTGCTGCCTGGGCCTTCCATTCTCTGTAGAATATTCCAGACCAGGGCATCATCAGCGCTCTCCTGGGGATTTTTGCCTCCCTGGAGATAGAATTCTTTTCAAAAGAGGTAGGGGCTGATAAGAGGAAGTGCCTTTCATTAGAATCTTGGATTTTCCAGAGCTTCGTGTTTAGAAAAGCCTCTTAGGTGATGCACTATTAGCTTTCAGACTTTCCCATCCTTCCTTTCTCCTGTGGCTTTGAAAAAGGCAAGGAGAAATGTTTTGTAACAGAGTAGATCAGGTCGTCTGGCCTCGGTTTCTTGATCTTGGAAATGGGAATGGGAAAGCTTGTTTCCTTCCTACTTCTTAAGGAAGATACGCTGCTCAATAATGCTAAGTTTTGAATGAAAATAACATATGATGAATTTAAGCTGCTGCTGTTCCCTGTACAGTTTAGAGATTTTTTTTTCTTTCTAATTTCATCCTAATCTCTTAAATGTCAGGGACCTTCTAAGGGTGTAAAATATGTGTGCTAAACTTGAAAATCTGACTTGAATTTGCACCCTTCAATGTTGCATATCCTGCTCTGATGGGCACGACTTAAAGGGGAACCTCCCTCTCCAATAACGGGACTTGGGACTCCTAAGATGAGAAGTGTGTTACCTGCAGGGTTACCTTGCAGGTGTGGTTGGAGCAGGTCCACTTTCTTGGATGAAGGAACTAAACTGAGGGAGTCACTATAAGTGAGCCCTGTCCCCAGCTCAGAACACTGGGGAGGTCAGAGGCTGGCTCCAATGTCTACCCGTCAGGGATAGCTGTGACCTGCAGTTCTCTTGTTGGGCTGGGTCTTTCGCTGCGTGGAACCTCACATTCTTAACCACTCTAACCAGTCTAAGTTAGTGTCATTTCAGAACGGATACTTGACAGGTTGTGTTTAAACTCACTGCACACTGAGCTGGTCTCTGGATCCAACAGTCCACCCTGCAGAGGCGACCATACTTAAAAAGGGAAAAAGCAAAGAAACTATTAGGAAAAAAAAAAAAAAAAATCCCTAGCTGGGAATGCAGAGAATGATTTGCAAGATCACTGAGATGCTTCCTGCGACTTCCTCTTCTCCTGCGTGCACACCAAATGATAGGGAAATCTTCGAGGCAGGATTTTTCCACTAGTAAATGGGAGCTTCAGGGTCTTGGTGCCAAACATTATTAACCCTTGTCCAGCTGAGCTGTGATTGTTGTCACTTATATCTGAGCCCTGTGTGCGCAGATAATATTGCTGGGTCAGTTAAGAGCTGAGGTACTGGGAGGGCCTTCAAGCTTTAAGGATTTTAAAGAATTAGGGCTTTTTTTCTTTTCTTTAAGATGACCCATCCCCAACTCCACCAGTACATTGACAGCGGGTTACAGACTTTCTGTGGCAAAGTCCAACTTGTTACATTGTGCTTTAAAATAAAATCTTATCTGAATGTATTGTGAACTGGAGAGGAAGAGATATACTTACCAGAACCAGGAAGATAAATACTTCCAGGCCATCGCAACTGACATTCCTTTTCCTCAAAACCTGGTGGACGTTGGGAAAGGGGCTGTCTTAATCCTGTGGCTTTGATAGCAGCTCCCATTCTCACAAGCACACACCAACCCTATTATTGCAGCAGGAAAGCCCATGATGGAAAATTTCCCTAACCCAGGCACTGAAACCTGGAAAATCATCCTTGCTGGGTAAAGTTTATTATGATGCAACATGTGCCAACCGGTATTTCTCACCATGGTCCTGGCCAGGAACTGCTGCAAAAAGAACGAAACAGATCCCTCTGCATTATTTACATTTTAATAATTGGTGTGGAGGCGAGGTTGGGAGAAATTCATTCTGAGGTTATAATATGGATTTTTTTAAGATAATGGAATAAAGTTATTTTTAAATAAATGCTTTAGTCATCTTCATTTAGACCTGATTAATAAACTGAAAGATTTGGGGGAGTGGATTTGCTGCCCACAATTTTTGTTTTTTTAATTGGCTTTCCCAATATTGGTAACAATATTGTCTTCCTTGCCGTGTTACTCTTTTCTACGACTTGTAGATCCTACCCACCCTCTCATCTCTCCTAAACTCCTCGAGAAATTTGTTCTCCATTGTTTTCTTGCCACATACCCTCAAACACACGCCTCTTTTTGGTCAGATTGTTTTATTTATTTATTTATTTTTGGTGGCGTTGGGTCTTCGTTGCTGTGCGTGGGCTTCCTCTAGTTGTGGTGAGCAGGGGCTACTCTTTGTTGCAGTGCGCGGGCTTCTCACTGCCGTGGCTTCTTTTTGTTGCAGAGCACGGGCTCTAGGTGCACGGGCTTCAGTAGTTGTGGTTCATGGGCTTAGTTGCTCCACGGCATGTGGGATCTTTCTGGACCACGGCTCAAACCCATGTACCCTGCACTGGCAGGCAGATTCTTAACCACTGCGCCGCCAGGGAAGTCCCTGGTCAGATTGTTTTTTGTTTTGTTTGCCATGCCCTGCGGCTTGCAGGATATTAGTTCCCTGACCAGGGATTGAACCCGTGCCCTTGGCAGTGAAAGCGCGAGGTCCTAACCCCTGGACCACCAGGGAATTCGTTGGTCAGATTGAATGCTTTCTAGTATTAAAGGGCTAGGGTAGGAGTTGTCATGGAGCAGTAGACTGATGGGCTGTCTGAAAAGACAATTTATATCAGCTGTCGGGTCCTTGTAGCAGTTGGTGGTTTTGGAGTTTCTCACAGGGTTCAGCTAATTGTAGTCACCAGAATGTGTCACCTCACCTCCCACTTGAGGTGGCCCAACTCCACTCCCTGTTCCTGTTCTAGGCCTTTCTCTTGGGTCATTCATCTCTCCCGTTTCTTTACTTCATTCCAAGCTTCCTAAGCTCTAATCAAAGCTGTCCCATTTTCAACTTCCTTCCTTTTTAACCAAACCCATGATTCCTACCTTCACCTCAGTTTCACGTTTGTTTGTTTTTTTAAAATAAATTTATTTATTTAGGCTGCGTTTGGTCTTCGTTGCTGCGCGCGGGCTTCTCATTGCAGTGGCTTCTCTTGTTGCAGAGCATGGGCTCTAGGTGCGTGGGCTTCGGTAGTTGCCGCACGCGGGCTCAGTAGTTGTGGCGCACGGGCTTAGCTGCTCCGCGGCATGTGGGATCTTCCCGGACCAGGGCTCAAACCCATGTTCCCTGCACTGGCAGGCATATTCTTAACCACTGTGCCACCACGGAAGTCCCCCATGTTCTTTTTAACCCAGTCCCTCCATTTTCATGTCCCGTGTGTGTTTAATCCAAGCCTCTGCTTTCCCAGCCCCTCATTTTACCTCCGCCTGTTTTCACTTCTGTTCCGTGCTGTCCCTCAGGCTTCCTGGGTCACACCCACGTTCATCCAGCTTGTCCATTTCTGGACCCTCCCACCACTTTTGACCCCTCTTTTTCTCTGGCTGGCTGCCCCTTGCTCTCCGCCCCTTTAAATCGCGGCACCTTCATGTTTTCACCCTCCATTTTCCGGTGGGCTTTTTTTTTCTGGTTCCCATTTTTTAAGCACCGTGGCTGACGCCTTTCTCTCATCCTACACTTTTACTCCTACTCAGCCCCTTCATTCCTCTACCGCGGCTCCCATTTAACCTGTGAGCTCCCCGCCGCCTCAGGTTGCCAATTTTACTCCTCTGCCTCATTTCCTCTCTCCCGCCGGGGTTCCGGGGACCCCATCCCCCCAGTTCTCTCCTCAATCTTTGCTTTTCGTCTCCCCCATTCTCCTGACCGCCGGCGTCTTCAGGTCCCCCTTCCGCCCTGGTCCGCCCCCACCCCCGATTTTCCCCCTGTCCCATCTCCCCCCGTTTTCTCCTCAGCTCCCCAGTGCCTTTCCGTACCCCCTTCCTCGTTTTCCCCTCAGCTTCACCTCACCCCGTTTTAAACCCACACCTCCTCCCTCCATTCCCGATCATCACCTGGCCCCCCACTCCGTTCCTCCCATTCCCCCCATTCCCGCCTTTCCCCCTAAGCCCCGCTCCTCCCAGGTCTACCAGAGGCGCTCCATCCGTCCCCGGGTTCTCCCACCCCCATTTCCCCCTCCGGCCCCCGTTTCCCCTCGGCCCCGCTCCCCGACCCCCTCCCCGCGTTCACCTGCCTGCCTCCCACCCCGGTTTTTCCCTCAGCAGCCCCCGCCCCAGGTTATAGTCTGTCCTCATAGCCCCCCGTTCTCCTCTGAGCTCCGCTCCCCACCCCCGTGTTTTCACCTGCCCCCCACTTTCCCCGGGCCCCGCTCCCCCAAACTCCAGGTTTTTCTCCTGCCCGCGTCCACCTGCCCTCCCCCCGCTTTCCCTTCGGCCCCGTTCCACCCCAACCCCCACCCCCACCCCCAGGGCCGACCCTTTCCCGCCCGGCGTCCACCTGCCTGCCCCCCTGCCGTCCCGCAGCCCGGCTCCCAGGTTCTCTCCAGCCCGCCCCGGCCCCGCCCCCCGCGCGTCCCCGCCCGCGCCCGCCGCCATGTGACGGGAAGCAGCTGATGGCCTCTCCGGGCGGCGGCGGCGGGCGCGGCGGCGGCGGCGGCGGCGGGGCCGGGGCCGGGGCGGGGGCCGGGGCGGGGGCGGGCGGCGCGGGGACGGCATGAGGGCCGGCGGCCCGGGGGGCTGAGGCGCCCGCCGCCTGCCGCGGGGCCGCGCGCGTCCTCCATGGAGGCCGGAGGTGAGTGGGGCCGTGGCGCGCGTTCCCCGCCGGCGGGGCCGGGCCCGTTCCCGGGGGGGTGGGGCGCGGCCTCGACCGGGGCGGGGGATGGGGACGGCGGGGGTGCTGGACCTGGGCCGTCCGCGTCGGCCGGCGGCAGGGTGCGCCCCGGGCGACCAGCTTTGTTTCGCTTTCGCTGTCAGCAGCCGCCGCCCCGTCTCCCGCCGCCGACTGGACCCGGGGAGGACGGGCCTCTGCGCGGCGGGGATCCCCATCCCCGGGACAGTTGGGGGCGCCCGGGGCCCGACGCCTCCGCCCGGGTGGGACACGATGGGCGCCAGGCCCTCGGGCGGGGGGGGGTGATACCCGAGAGGGTGGGTGCCCAGGTGCTGCACTCGAGGTCTGGGTGGGAGTCCGCTCTGCTCCTTACAGGCTGTGTGATCGTGGACGAACCGCTTAACCCAAGTCTGTTTTGTAGTTGCAAAATGGGTTAATAATAGTATCTGCCTCAGCGGGTGGTTGGGAGCTTCCCAAACTTGTCTGTGCGTGAAAATGGGGTCTGGAATCCCTATTGAAAAAACATATTCCAAGCCTCTCCCAATAGAGACTGATTTGTAGAGCCGAGCTGCCGATCCCTGGTGACATGGATGAGGGGACAAGTTTAGGATACACCGATGAGTGAGGTACTTGCCTCTCATTGTTAACAGCTGTCATCAGAAAACGGTGTGGAAGTCGGAGAATATTGGAAGCACTTGGAGGGTCAGCCCAAATTGACCATGCAGCCTCAGTGGGAATGGTGTGCTTGTTATGCAAAGGCCAAACCTCAAGACGCGTCCTTCAGGCTTCTTCTTTCCAACCACTTTGCCCCTAAACCCCACTAATAGAAATTTGGAGTGGGCTTGTGATTTATTCTGGGAGTCCCAACTCTTGAATATACTCCCATGCTTAAAGACGGTTTCCTGAGGGGAAATTTCTCAGAAGGGGGTCAAGGCCTAGGCTCAGAATTTGTTCCAGAACCTCTTTGTATTCTTCCAGTGAAGGTCAAGCTTCATTCTGGTCTGGAGGATTCTGATCGTGGATGTTTTTGTGTTTCCCTGGTTTCTTTGATGGAGCAGGGATTGTGGGTGGGTGGGTTGAAATCAGGGTTTTCCCTGGGGTGGTGTAACTTTTTAATTTGGGAAATGACATTTGTTTGTTTGCTGGAGTAAGGCATTCAGTACCAGGTGTAGAGGTAGCTCTCTCTGCCTTCCCATCTAGATAAGGGCTTTCTCTTCGGTGAGTTTGTTACCCATAGAACTGTTGTTAAATGGCCCCTACTGTTTGTCTGAAATCTTATGTGAATCTTTTTATAGCTTCCGCTGTCTATTCCATTGACTCCTTTTAGTTTATATCTGAAAGTGATCTGGAGCTAGCCTCCCTTTTCAGCAGGAATGTTTCCAGTTCTGCATTTTTCCTAATGATTCACAACTGTGTTTTGGGGTGTGGGCTGAGCTGTTGAGAGCTGCCAAGCTACCGGTAAAAAAAAAAAAAAAGGCCAGAGTTTTATTCTTTTGAAACTGAATAAAGACCATTGTAATGGGACTAATTGTAATGGACAGCAGTAGATATCTTCAGAGTAGTGGTTAGAATGTATTTATTCATTCAAATATTTATTGAGTGTCTACTATGGGCCAGGCACTCTCTAGGCCAGCACCGGCCAATAGAAATATAACGCGAGCCACATATGCAATTTGAAATGTTCTAGTAGTTGTGTTTAAAAAAAAAAAGTGAAACAGGTGAAAGTAATTTTAAAATTATATCTTTGTCAATCCCACATATCTAAAATATTATCATTGTAACGTAATCATGAATAATTATTGAAAATTTTTAGATTTTTGCTTTTGTACTGTCTTTGAAGTAAAGTATGTATCATGTACCTAATGGCCCATCGTAATTGGGACTTGCCACGTTTCAGAAGGTCAGTAGCCACGTGTGGCTAGCAGTTACTGTATTGGACAGCACAGCCCAAAAGCAGTGAACAGTTCGGAAAGAGGGTGGGGAAGAGAGAAACAACAGTTACATAAAAAGAAGCAAGCAATCAAGAGGAGTTGTGTGAGCGATAGTTATAAAGAAAATTCAGTGGAGTGAAAAGAAAGTGATTGGGCCACTTTGGATAGTGAGGCCAGGAAGGTCTCTGAGAAGGTGACACCAGCACTGAGGCCTGAAGGGTAGGCAGAGCAGCTGGGCGAGGATCTGGGGCCAGCCAGGCAGAGTTTTCTGAACGGATGGAACATCTCATGTAGAGATCTCAAGGCAGGACAAATCAACAAGCTTCCTGCCGGCTGGAGTCATTCATAGCTTCTCTCTCTCTGTGTCCAGGCAAATCTCCTTTCACAGAAGAGGCCCATGGTAAATGTCTTTCCACTCTGCCTGATTATCCACACACATCCCGGTGTTTAATTAGAAAACTCAGATCCATAGGCCTTTTCAGCAAGAAGGGCCAGGGCAGGTACAATCCCAGATGAAGCTGGATCCTCTTGCCTCTGTTTTTTTTTTTTTTTTTTTTAAAGTTCTGCACTAATTATGGCTTTCTTTTCCAGCAGCCAAGTTTAGTTTGGGCCCAGCCTCCTCTTCAGAATCTCCGTAGTTCCTTCGTTTTTTTTCTTATTTTAGTCCTTGGATTCTTGAGCCTGAAATAGCAAGAGATTAAATCCCCAAATCACAGAAATAGAGTGTGAAATCTGGGTATGGCTTATGTTTAAGAAGCATTTCACGTAAAATGTTTGGCAAAGGCATCATAATAGTCTAAGGGGCTTCATTTCATTTATATTATAGAGAGATACCATGTATATTTATTCCACAAATATTTACTGAGTGCCTGCTCTCTGCCAGGAACTCTGCTAGGCACTGGGGATAAACATACAAGGTCCCTGCTCCGTCGGTGGCATTGATGTCCTAACTGGAGGGAGACGGATAATAATCATAATGGTGATTGTGCTGTAAAGAAAATAAAGTGAGGAGTTATGAAGGACATTGACTTGGGATCAGAGCAGGGCTCTCTAAGGAGTTGTCATTTGAGCCGAGACCTGGATGAAGAGAAGGTGCCAGGCATGCAGGCATTCCAGTCTAAGAGAATAGCTGGTGCAGAGGCCCTGAGGTCGGAACTAATTGAGCATAGTCGAGGGGTGAGAGAAGGCCAGTGTGCAGGACTTCTAGGGCAGGTGAGGATTTTATTCTAAGAGTGATCGAAACTGATCACTCTGAAAGGTGAGGAGAATGGGTGGTGGGGGCCAGAGGGGGAGCCAGGAGAGCAGTCTTCTAGCAGAGGGAGCTAGGAGTCTGCTTAGTGAGAGATGATGTTGCATATATGAGCCAATGTTGATGAGACGATGTTGCATAGGTTAGAATAGCAGCCGTGAGATGGAGGAAAGTTAGGTTTGGCAAGTCTTTTGGAAGCAGATGCAGTAGAACTAGTTAATGGGTTTGGTTTGGGAAGTAAAGAAAAGAGAGAAGTCAGGGGTGACCCCTTTTCATATTGTGTGGAGCCGCCATGGTGTCGAAAGGATGGATAACGTGCGTATTGTGGAGGAAGCGAACCAAGTGTGAATATTACCAGGGTGGAATGAAGTCAGGTGATGAAAATGTACCTCCAGATCAGTCAGTGTCATTTAATATTTGACTCCATCTGGCTTCTCAACCTCAGCACCACTGACATTTTGAGCAAAATAATTCTTCGTTGTAGGGGCTGCCCTGTGCACTGTAGGATGTTGAGCAGCATCCCTGGCCTCCACCCATTAGATGCCAGTAGCACCCCCTCTGGTTACGACAACCAAAATGTGTCCAGACATTGCCACATGTCCCTGGGGGGCAAAAGTGCCCCCGGCTGAGAACCACTGGACCCCATGAGGAGGCATTAACAGAATAGGGCTCTTTTACCTTAAGAAGATATCTAGAAATAATGGGAATAAACGCCACGGGGTTGCTGCGTAACACTGAGTCTTGTTTTGGATTTACAGTATAAAGTAACTTCTTACCATGCAGATATTCACATCCAGAGGACTGTGCTCAGATACACAAGTAATTGTGTAAGTGAAAGGATCGCCTGTGCAAACACAGATTTCTAGGAGGAATTACCTGGGCGTATACAAATGCCAATTTAGACAGATATGATATATTAAAACCTAGATTTAAGCATAGAACATCAGGGAATTAATATTCTCTTTACAAAGGAAACTTCCTTAAATTTTCTTTAAATAACAAAGCCATAAAGGCTTAATATGATTTATTAAAATTCTATTTAAAGACAGAATTTTCAGCAATACATTTATTTCATGAAACAAGATATACCCATGTATTTTCCTATAATGCATGTCAGAAAAAAATATATATATACATATAAATATTATTTACATATATGCATGTTTACCGTCTGTTTCATTGAATCCAGGATATCATGGATTGTATTGCCAATATGTGTCACTGAAAAAAATACTGCCTATTTAACTATGAAAAGTCATCGCTTGACACATCCTGATTTTAACAGGGTCAAACTGAGAAGACTTATAAAGATGTGTCCTAAAATATATGAAATAGGGGCTGTTTAAATTAGTATCTATCTGGTAACAGCTATAAAAAGGTCAAAGTCTCAAAACTGCCAAAGTGGAACATACACATCAGACAGTGACCTCATTCAGGATGGAAGCCAGTTTTTATATTCGTATGTAACACAATCGTAGCGATAAAAAAATCAGTTCTGAAGGCCTTGAACTTACAAGCTTTGTCAGCCATTGAGAATCTTCCGCTGTAGGGGAGACTTGAACTGGGGACTGCCCTTCAGGTCGATGAAGAAGCACCAGTCCAGCCCCCACCCTTCACAGGACGCTGTGCTAGCCTCCCCCCCTCCGCGCCCCCCCCAACAAAAAAAAAGAAGGATTGAATCGGCTTGGTGTTTGAAGGCGGCTGCGTAAATTCCCAGCTGGGGGTGGCGTTGGGGCAGAGGGAAACTTGTCACTACAGGAGAGAAAGAAATAAGGAGAGTGGGACTTCCTTCCGCTTTGATAGTATGAGATCTGGGTATGCTTCTGGGTTGCTAATCTCAGTGGGATTCTCATAAGCAGAAAATGAGTCTAGGTGTGAACTCAGATGCGCTACTTGGGGCACGACAGGGAGGTGTGTGTGGCCGGCGTGTGGCGTGCAGGGAGACGACCGGAAAGGGAAGGCTGGGGCCGGTGGGGTGGGCTGGGCGGCCGGGTCTCAGCTGCCTTTATCTGGTAGGCAGGTGGGAGCTTTGGAATGTATTTGAAAGAACTGTCGAGATGGGATGTGCGTTTCAGCTTCAGCAGGGTCCCTGGGGGCAGGAGAAAACGCATCAGGAGAGTCTTGTAAAAGATCGGAGCAAGATGGGATGAAGGTTTAGGCCAGAACAGAGAGGAGATGGAAGTGGGAGGCCAGATCAAGAAGTCTGAGTGACAGGAAGCGGGGCCAGTGCTGAACATTTTAGCCTTGATGATGGGGAGGATGACGGGGAGTGAGAGGGAGCCTGTGAGTTTCAGGTATTCCTTCTTTCACCTGTTTCCCAGTAGCAGGTTCTTTTGGAGAGACCTTAAGTGCATCTGAAGGCTTCCTGATCAGCACCGTCTGATCCTTGCCTGGCCTGTCTCCTTTCGTCCTCTTCGGGCTTTCATAGGAAAATGAGGCCTCCCTTCACTGGATTCACTCTTACAAAGGTTACTCTGAGTCATGGTTAACCAGAAGTCAGGAGTGCCAGCACTGAGTAACCCCAGTGGAATTCGGCCTGTGGCTACTGTTAATGCCCCAGGTCATTTAAATGACAACTCCCTCCCAGAATCCGGACTGTCACTTTTTGCCATGGGGAGACCTCGGTGGCTTTCCAGTTTCTGAGTCAGCAAGGTGGTCAGGGGCCTGGTTCTGCCCTTACCCTCGAGGTGAGGGTGCCTGTTTGAAGCATGCTGTCTCCTGCCCCAGAGGAGCCACTGCTGCTGGCCGAACTCAAGCCCGGGCGCCCCCATCAGTTTGATTGGAAGTCAAGCTGTGAAACGTGGAGCGTTGCCTTCTCTCCGGATGGTTCCTGGTTCGCCTGGTCTCAAGGACACTGCATTGTCAAGCTGATCCCCTGGCCGCTGGAAGAGCAGTTGTAAGTTCTTTCACACCCAAGGGAGTGAGGGAGTCCTGGGGAACTGAGCGCTCTCCCAGATGGCTCCCTGCCCGAGAGCAGGAGAGGGAAGGTGGCCAAAACAGTTCAGGAATGGGATCAGTGAGGTTTCCAGGGTCCCACATTCTGTACCTGTGAAAATTAACTCCATTGAGATTATGTTAGCCCTGAGTTTCTTTCTTTTAACAGCTTTACTGAGATATAATTTACACGCCATACAGTTGGCCCATTTAAAGTGTGCAGCCAGAGGCCCAGCTGGGTAGTTAGGCTTGATTATTCGGCAGCTGCTGATGGGGATGACTCCCCCTGACCAACTAACTGTATTTTAAATTTCTCTAAATTACCTGAGTCCTTTGGAGGCAAATAAACTTGTCTTTCGCCAAAAAAATAAATAAAGTATACAGCCAAGTGACTTGAGAATATCCACAGAGTTGTGCAACCATCACCATGATCAGTCTGACAACATTTTTGTCACCCCAGAAAGAAGCCCTCTAATCCCGCTCTGCTCTCCAGCCCTGAGCAGCCTCTAATCTACTTTCTGTCTTTATAGATTTGCCTACTCTAGACATTTCGTACAAATCGAATCATACACTGTGTAGTCAGTTGACTGGCTTCTTCCACTTAGGATACTGTTTTCATGGTTATCCGTGTCGTAGCATGCTTCATTACTTCATTTCCCTTTACCGCCAAATAATGTTCCATCTTATGGAGGCACCACATTTTGTTTATAAGTTTATCCACTGGTGAACATTCAGGTGGTTTTCACTTTTTGGCTATTAGATAATGCTTCCGTGAACACTTACGTGAAGTTTTTGTGTGGATATATGTTTTTGTATATGTTTAACTGGTTGAGGAACTGTCAGACTGCTTTTCAAAGTGGTTCCAGCATTTTACAATCCCACCAGCAATGTTGGAGATTTCCAAATTTTCCACATCCTGACCAACACTTGTTATCGACTGTCTTTTTTTCTTTTTTTCTTTTTTTTTTTTTTTTTTGCAGGCACGGGCCTCTCACTGTTGTGGCCTCTCCCGCTGCGGAGCGCAGGCTCCGGACGCGCAGGCTCAGCGGCCATGGCTCATGGGCCTAGCCGCCCCGCGGCATGTGGGATCTTCCCGGACTGGGGCACGAACCCGTGTCCCCTGCATCGGCAGGCGGACTCTCAACCACTGTGCCACCAGGGAAGCCCTCGACTGTCTTTTTGATTATAGTATAGCCATCCTAGTGGGAGCAAAGTGGCATCTCATTGTGGTTTTGGTTTGCATTTCCTTGTTGGCTACTGATCTTGCCCACCTTTTCATGTGATTATTGGCCCTTTGCATGTCTTCTTTGGAGAAATGTCTATTCAGATCCTTGGTCCATTTTAAAATTGGCTAGTTGCCTTTTTTATTATCAACCAAGTTCAGTTCCTGATATTAACTAGCTTTTCTGTCTCTGGGCTGGAAAAGTCCCAGTATCTGAATGCTGTGAGCTCCCAGTCAGATGGCCCAGCATCAGTATTTTTTTCATTTGTCACAGGGCAACTCTATGTCTGTATTTATTTACTCAGCCAACCGTTGTTGTAGTCTTCCTTGCCTGACCCAGAGCCAGGGGCTGAGAATCCTGAAATAAATCAAACATGGCCCCTGCCCATGAGGGTCTCATTTGTTTTGCTTTAAGCATTTCTTACAAGTAGCACGTTAGATTTAAGTTTTTTATAAGTTCAGTCTGAAACTTGTTGCCTTGATAATAGGTAACGCTGATGAAAATTTGCTGAGATGGGTACTCTGCACGCTGCTGGGGTTGAGGAGTATAAATTTGTGCACTTGCTGGAAGGAAGGCCATTTCGAGGACCTTAAAACTGCTCTTCCTGCGATTAGGAATCTCAGAAATGGGGTCATCTATTTATTTATTTATTTAAAAACTTTTATTGGAGTACAGTTGACTTACAATGTTGTTACTTTCTGCTGTACAGCAAAATGAATCAATTATACATATATCCACTCTCTTTTAGATTCTTTTCCCACATAGGTCATTACAGAATACTGAGTAGAGTTCCCTGTGCTATACAGTAGGTCCTTATTAGTTATCTATTTTATATACAGTAGTGTGTATATGTCGATCGCAATCTCCCAGTTTATTCCTCCCGCCACTTCCCCCCGGTAACCATAAGATTGTGTTCTACATCTGTGACTCTATTTCTGTTTTGTAGATAAGTTCATTTGTACCATTTTTTTATAGTCCACATATAAGTGATATCACATGATATTTGTCTTTCACTGTCTGACTTACTTCACCTAGTATGACAATCTCTAGGTCCATCCATGTTGCTGCAAATGGGAGGTCATCCATTTACATACACTGATTTTCAACATGAAATTAATCATATGGTAGTTAAAAATCAGAAATAGCTTAAAATCTGGTGATGAGAGAACGCTTAAGGAAATTTGGGCATTGCTGTATATTTCTGTAGCCATCAAAGATTGTTGTGTGTGTTTTTGTTTTTTTTAATCACAATTTTCAGTTCCTTCTATACTCAGTTTAATGGTAATGCCAAGATCATTATTTATTGGTTCCCCCAGTCTAAATACAAGGGACTCAACTTCATATCCAGACTTAAATCTGATATAGATTTATAGTCTGAAAAAGTATTTTTTAAAAAGCATAAAGTGGGAAATCTGTTACTTCCTTGAAAATCACTCTTGTATTCAAATATATATATTACTATACATAAATATATCTTTCCAATATTAGAGAAAATGTAAATTTGAGCATTAACCCTTTATGTGTATCTTTTGTTTAATATAATGAGGGAAATATTGTTTAATATGTTAAATGAGCAGTTACTTGTTTTAGGGAAAAATCACACATTTTTTTTTTTTTTTTTTTTTTTTTTTTTTTTTTTGCTGTACGCGGGCCTCCCACTGTTGTGGCCTCTCCCATTGCGGAGCACAGGCTCCGGATGCGCAGGCTCAGCGGCCATGGCTCACGGGCCCAGCCGCTCCGCGGCATGTGGAATCTTCCCAGACCAGGGCACGAACCCCTGTCCCCCGCATCGGCAGGCAGACTCTCAACCACTGCGCCACCAGGGAAGCCCAAAATCACACATTTTGAAGAATAATAACTTGAGGAAATGCTTACAGTACAAGGCTTACTGAAAAAAGCAAGCTATGAAACTGTATTTGCAGTATGATCCCAAATTTGTTTTTGAATAACATGTGAATGTACACATAAATTAAAAATTCATAGTACAGTGTTTACTGTGGTTAGAGTGGTATTAGGATCTGGGTAATTTTTATAATTTTCTCATTTCCAAAATTTCCCCATGTTTCACTATTAATTTTATAATTTAAAATAATTGTTATTTTGAAAGTCCTTTAAAAGGGGAAATCTGGGGCCTTTATATTCTTGTTAGGGTTGTTATACATTTAAAAAATCATATAATTTAGCGCTTTTGATATTGAGCAAATAATTGATAATAACTAGATAAATGTACTACTACTTTTAGAAATAAAATTTTCTGAAGATTCAGTTTTGGTGACGTTAAATTCTCCTAATGACTGTCCCTGGCCCCGAGCGGCCCCCTCCCACAGTCGCGTCTGCCACCTCCCATGTAGCTCATCCCTTGAATTCATTGCAGACTCTGAAGTCCAGGGCATGTGCTGAACACTAGGCTAGGACACCCAAGACTTGACTACTAGTTCCCGTTCTGCCCCCAATTTTGTGACCCCAGGAAAGTTATCTCTACCCCTAACATGTTAAATTTATGATAGTAAAATGAATTACTATGCCAATGTGCCTTAATTCCTTTGGAATAAAGTAGCTACAGATGTATCCCTTAATTCAAATACAGAAATCAGGATTTTATATAAAAAAAAAAGGTAACTTTGGAGGTTCTGAGCTGGCCTACAGAGCTCTCCCCATAGCTTGCCTTTTCTGTGCTTCTCCCCTGGATGGCCAACTAAGGCCCCCGAGTCAGGGCTGGGCAGGTCTTCGAAGTGTTTGTGTTGGCCTGGCTGGGGCCGGATGTGGATTGGGTGGGCTTCATTGAAAAGACATTCAGTGTCACATTTCAGATGTTCTGTCAGAACGACACATTTTCAGACCACATTTGGCCATTTAGACCAGGGGTCGGCACACTTTTTCTATAAAGGCCCAGATAGTAAATATTTCTGGCTTTGGGGGCCGTATGTCTCTGTCAAGACAAGTCAGCTCTGCTGCTCGAGCGTGAACACGTCCCTAGGCGAGAGGTGGGCAGACGAGCCTGGTGGAGGTGGGAGACGGCTTCACGTACAGAACAGACTGCCATCCCGGGCACACTCCCGCAGCCTCTGCTTTAGAATGACAGACTTTCAGAGTCGAAGGAGCCCACGTTTGCCACAGTCTCTCCCTAGATTCTAGTTCTGTAGTGAGCTTGCTTAAAATTCTTTAATATATTTCGATGATGCGATTGGCAAAAATATGACTTACTTAAGTTTTCGGGAATAGATGTAATACAGAAAGAGGTTCAGCTGCATGTATGTTGGCTATAGGATTTTTCATGGAAATGAGTCCCAGCTTTATCATCACTCTTTCCCCCAGTTCGATAAACCACGGAGTGTGGCCATGTAGCAAAGCAGGACTGAATACTTACAGTGATAAAGTGTACTACAGATAAGGGTTCTGCGTTTGCGGGCCGAACCCCAGGACTGTTGAATTGCTTATGCCTTTGAGACATTGTCTGCGAGGCAGAGTGATGGGCAGGGCCCTGTTTCTTAGGGACGGAGTCTTATTTAGCTTGTCTGGGCCTGTGTTTCAGCATAAGTTGAAGGTAAAAGGAAAGGCTTGGGCCACGAGATCTTTGAGGTCAGCGTGCCCCTGAACAGCTCTGTGAGTTCTTCCCTTCACTGCCCTGCTGGTTGGTTCCTGGACTGGATGTGCCATCAGAGAAGTAAATGAAAGAGCCTCATTCATTGATTGGAGCAAAGCAAGTGAAGGTGGAAATCGGCATGTACCAAGCAAACTGTTGGCCCGAAAATTGGGTTTATTTTCCTGCTCCTTGGGGACTTTCTAAGCTAGAGATAAGGGGGGTATGAGGCAGAAGAGTGGCACATGGTTATTCAGGCTCTAAGTTCTGTCCTAGTTCCAAACCTACAGCATGCTTTCTTTCTCATGAGAAACATGGAGTGCATCTTTCCTTCCACGCACCAAAACCCAGGAGAACTTTCTGAAGAAGCAAATGGCTCCCTGGAGCATCTGTGATCTAGTTATCCCACAAGGCAGGTCGCCCCACTGCAGGACTGTCACAGATGGGATGAGCCACGGCCAGTGAAGTCTCTGTTACACGAATTCTAAAAAAAAAAACAAGAAGAAAGGTCGTATTAGAATTCACTGAAGGCCTATTTGTTTCTAGGATTTCAAAGGCCTAGGTACCCCAGAATGCAAAGTCGATTGACTTGGTGGCAATTTCAGACTCATTAAGAACACTCTGCTTTTCCCAGCATCCCTAAAGGGTTCGAAGCCAAAAGCCGAAGCAGCAAAAATGATACAAAAGGGCGAGGCAGCCCAAAGGAGAAGACGCTGGACTGTGGGCAGATTGTCTGGGGCTTGGCCTTCAGCCCGTGGCCTTCTCCACCCAGCAGGAAGCTCTGGGCACGCCACCATCCCCAGGTGCCAGACGTCTCTTGCCTGATCCTTGCTACAGGGCTCAACGATGGGCAGATCAAGATTTGGGAGGTACAAACAGGTAGGTCATTTCTGGCTGGGATCAGGCCCCAGGGGGCTCTCGTGCACATTCCGATCAGGGACCAGAGGGGCCGCCAGTTGGCTGAGGGGTGTGGCTGTGACCTGTAGGCCAGAGCTGCCGCTCCCCCTGATCGAGTGCCCCTCTCTCTCACGCTAGGGCTCCTGCTTTTGAATCTGTCTGGCCACCAAGACGTCGTGAGAGATCTGAGCTTCACACCCAGTGGCAGTTTGATTTTGGTTTCTGCATCCCGAGATAAGACTCTTCGCATCTGGGACCTGAATAAACATGGTATGGAGGTGACGGAATGACTTGGCAACCCCAAAATACTGTATTTGCCCCTCTTTCTACTTGACCAGTGTCATTTTATCCAGAACAGTGTTTCTCAACCTTTTTTTCTGTTATTGCCTCCTGAGGAGACTTTTTAGACATGTTTTTCCTAGTCACCCCCCCCCAGCCCCCTCACCACCTGGGAGATTTTCATGCCAAAAATACATTGAATATCTCTTCAGGTACTGGATGTGTATCTGTGCTTTGTACATTAAAAAGGTCAGATTTTTCTGGCCATCAAGAACCAGTTTTCACCCCTCTCGAAAATACATGGTGTAGAATAGGTTTTCTCAGCTGTGGCACTCTTGCCATACTGGGCTGGGTAATTCTTTGTTACGGACCTTCCTGTGCATTCTGGTGTGGAGCAGCATCCTTGCCTTCTTAACCCGTGAGATGCCAGTAGCACCTTCTCTAGTTGTGATAACCAAAAATGTCTCCAGACAGAGCCCAGTGTAAACATAAAGGCCACAGCCTCCCCGGGTTGAGAACCACTGATCTGGAAGAAGTCATCCATGTTGGGTACTTCCTGTTAGAAGTAAAGTTTCTTTGTACAGTGGAATCTAGGTCTACGAGAATCCTCTCAGGCTGGGGTGGGGAGGGGGGCGGTCAGCCCTAGTGCAGTTCTGCTCTAAGCAGGACTGTATCCCGGAGCAGCCCGATGGAGAATTCCATACATCTCTGGTGTTTCTCCTCAGCTGGGAGGGTGACACAGGGAAGGGGAATTGGTTGCCGGGCCATTTCTCCCTCGCAGGCATGGAGGGAGGTGGAAGGAGGAAATGGGGACGTGGGCGGTTCATGAAGAGCACCCTCGTCCCTGATGATTCAGAGTCCGAGCGGTGACTGTGCAGCTCTCCACACCACGAGAGGGGCCCCGTCCCTGCCCTCTCAGAAATGAGCCTGATAACTTGTCAGGCAACTAAGGAGGTGCTTGTGGTGTCCTCATCTGAAGGCATCGAGTCACGCAACGCGCCCTGGGTCCCGTCTGCCCGTTGCTGTGGAGCTTGTGGCTGTGTGGTCTGAGGTGGGCCTGCTGACTGGGAGGGTGCTCAGACGCAGTGCCTTTTTTTTTTTTTTTTTTTTTTGGCGGTACGCGGGCCTCTCACTGCTGTGGCCTCTCCCGTTGTGGAGCATAGGCTCCGGACGCGCAGGCTCAGCGGCCATGGCTCACGGGCCCAGCCGCTCCGCGGCATGTGGGATCTTCCCGGACCGGGGCACGAACCCGTGTCCCCTGCATCGGCAGGTGGACTCCCAACCACTGCGCCACCAGGGAAGCCCCGCAGCGCCTTTTTTAATGAGTGTTGCAGGCACCTTGCCACCATCTGAGGCAGGGAGGGAGGACTCGCTGAAGGGGCTGAGAGTGGGCAGAATGGACTAGGCCAGTTACTAGGGCTTTTCAAGGAGAGGAGGGGACTAAAGCAGTGTCCCCAGGCACGGAGCCCTGCCCTCCCACCCTGCCTTGATTTATTCACTCACACCTACCCCGGGGGAGCAGGTACGCTTCTTACTTGAGAGCTGAAGAAACCATGACTGACTTTCATAAAATTTATTTCTGTATACCCACACATACACATGAATTCTTAAATGCGTATGTATGACCATATACATTCTTCCCCCCTTTTTGGGGGCTTCTCCCCGCAAACTTTCTCATCCTCCCCTCCTTTGCGTTCCTCCATAATCCCCCTGCAGTCCTGTCACCCATGCTAAATAAGACCCTTCCATATTGCCTTCCATATTTTTCTCTATACTTGCGTAATCCTATTCAGACACTCGCTTTTTAAAAATGATTAATTTATTTATTTCTGGCTGTGTCGGGTCTTCCTTGCTGCGCGCGGGCTTTCTCTGGCTGCGGGGAGCGGGGGCCGCTCGCTACTCTCCGTTGCTGTGCGCAGCCTTCTTATCGCAGTGGCGTCTCTTGTGGAGCACGGGCTCTAGGCGCGCTGGCACGTGGGCTCAGCGGTTGTGGCTCGCAGGCTCGGTAGTTGTGGCGCACGGGCTTAGTTGCTCCGTGGCGTGTGGGATCTTCCTGGACCAGGGCTCGAACCCGTGTCCCCTGCATGGGCAGGCAGATTCTTAACCACTGTGCCACCAGGGAAGTCCCAGACACTCACTTTTACATTTATGGATTTGGGGGTCATTGTTTCACAAAAATGGAATCATATTCTTCACATTTTTTCTGCATTTTTCTTTTTTATTAGACAGTACTCCATGGAAAATCTAGTTCCTTAATTTCATCTGACTTAACAGGTGGAATACTACCCTTTATTCATCCATTCCTCTGTTGATGGGCATTTAGCTTTTTCCCAGATGGAGATCTGAAGAGATGACGTGAGTGACCTAGGGTTATGCGCTGAGTAAACAGTGGAGCCAGGATTCAAGGCTGAGTTTACCTGCCTCCAGAGCATGTGGCCCTAATTATGCTGCACCACTGCTCATCCCGACATCCTGGCGAGGGTGGGAGCGGGGTGAGAGTGGGATCCTTGTGGCCAGGGGGAAACCATTACAGAGCATAAATGACAGAGAATTGAAGGTAAACACTTTCAAATTTGGAAGGATGCTTCAGAGTAACTGAGGTGGTTGGGGGACCTGAAAAGAATGTTCTCTGTTATCAAAGGAATGTATCAAACCTGATCTGTGGACAGCCTTTGTCCCACTGACCTTGTGGATTTTGGTGAAACAGTAGGTAATGATTTCCCTTGGGCATTATAACGTCATGTTAATAGATTTCAGGCATTTAAATGATAAATCCTGTCATATTTCTTTCTCTGCATTAAAAAAGGGGCCCGTGGGCTCAGCTGCTAGAGAACCGCTGGATATCGTGGGTGGGGCTGGGGGGAGGCACCACTGCCGGTTCTTCAGGCTTCCTGCTCTGCGGTTTTGGGAGTCGGCTCACCGTGTGCTCCATTTCGCTGACAGGTAAACAGATTCAGGTGTTATCGGGCCACCTGCAGTGGGTTTACTGCTGCTCCATCTCGCCAGACTGCAGCATGCTGTGTTCTGCAGCTGGGGAGAAGTCGGTGAGTCTCAAACTTGGGGTGCCCTTTGCTCTGTTGCTTCAGTTCAGGGAAGCGGCCTCATGCGTGAGAGGGTAAGTGAGCCAGCGTCCTTGAAAGCCGCCTGCAAATCAGCCCCAGCGGGAGGCACGCTGCCGGGCTGAGGCCCCTCCTTTTCTGATTTGCACTTTGACACAAACCAAACGGGAGGAGGTGTTTGGAAGCAGGTCGCTCCCATCATGTCGTGGGAGGGCTGTTTGCCTTCACAAGATGGGAAAGCCATGTTTTTTAAATTTCTTTCCCTGTTGGAGTCTATGATTTTAAAAGTTGCAACCCACATGTGGATTCAGATTTCCTTTGAACCATCTAATTTGAATCCACCTAATTAGGATTTCCATTCAAATCATAAAATGTACAGTAACTTGTTGAACTTTGTCCTGAAATCCTGTCTATTGTAACAAAAGTACTAGAAACCCAGGAACAGTTTGGGAACCGATTGTTTTGAGTTTTACATCTGCATTGAGCTGTTGTTTGCTGTGACCGACTTGGGAAAGTTAAGAGTTCACTATTTGGTACAGCTCAGGTGGTTAATCATTGATTTGAGGTTTGGAACTATGTGAAAGTGAGAGTTTTCTTAAAGGAAAAAAAAGAAAATACTTCTTTTAATGATTCTCAGAAAGGTTTCAAGTAAGGAGCTAGGTCAGACCTACAGCCGTGGGGCAGATTTCTGTGGTCCTGTAAACCAGAGGCGGGTGTCAGATGGCTCTGTTGGGTGACCAGGAATTCACCTCTGATCCCTAATTTTGGTTTCATGTGAAAGGACAAGGTAGCCCTTGGCTTAGGTCTTCAGCATGCATTGCCCTATTTGCTAAGAGCGCTCAGAAGCAGGACCCAGAAGCTTCCCCTGAGCCATGCTGGCTGCTGTCTTCCTGAGGTCGGTTGGTTGATTCTCCCCTAAAGTAAGCTCCTTGAGCATGTCTGTTGGTTCTGTGCCTCAAGAATTCAGACCTGTCACTTTATTTAGGCCAGTATGACATGTTCTAGAAGAAACATAGAAAAGGGGCTGGGGCACTTAGCTTCCCCTGGCTGTGCGGCCTGGAGAGGCAGGGCTGTGCCTTCTCCTCACTGTTCACGTCTTGAGCACTGTTTCCGCCCTGACCAGGCACCTGTTCTTCCCACAGGTCTTCCTGTGGAGCATGCGGTCCTACACATTAATCCGGAAGCTGGAGGGCCACCAGAGCAGCGTGGTCTCTTGCGACTTCTCCCCTGACTCTGCCTTGCTCGTCACGGCTTCTTACGATACCAATGTGATCATGTGGGACCCCTACACTGGCGAGCGGCTGCGGTCACTCCAGTAAGGGCTGCCTCCCCGCTTCCGCTTCCCGGTGGGGTGTTTGATGGGAAGCCTGTCTTGGTCCAGGACACAGTGTGTTCGTGCTTATTCTGAGGCACTGGTGTGCAGCAGTGTTTCATTGTCAATTCTCAGATTAGCCCCGAGTGCCTTCAAGTCTCCGGCCATAGGAGGCTCTCTGTACTGCTTTGGATTCAGCATTATGAAACCTCACAGTGACTCTTTCTTTCCACTTACTAATAACTGTAGTAACAGTTCAGAATGATCCTCTTATTGAAACTGTTATTTCCAAAGTGAATTTTCATGTTCTCACCAGCTTGGTCTACTTTTCCCCTTTGTTGTTTTCTGAAGCAAATAATAAGTAGTCCTATAATTATCATGTATCTTAGCCTAAAAAAGTCTTTCAGTTTGTACTGTGGCATTAAAGCGAGGGCTGACCTACTTTGCATAAGGAAATTAGCACAGGGAATATTAGTAATCCTTCAGCCCCCTCCACGAGACACCGGAGCTGTATGAAATGCACTTGTTTCCGGTCGTCTTTTCCAGTCTGCAAATCCCCAGGTTTTCCACATGGGGTACGAGACATGTCTGGAACCTTTTTGTGGCCATGGCACTTTGGCCTCCTGCCTGGGGATGAAAGGCGGAGGGCGGAGGGCAGCCATCACTCCAGGCCCACCTACTGTCCTGTGTCCTCCTCAGCCACACCCAGCTCAACCCCCCCATGGATGACAGCGATGTCCACATCAGCTCCCTGAGATCTGTGTGCTTCTCCCCCGAAGGCTTGTACCTCGCCACGGTAGCGGATGACAGGTAACGAAGAGAAACCTCTTTCCGCGGCCTCAGAGCAAGTGTTGGAAAGGGCTTGTAGCATCACCCTTGGGGTCTGGCCCCAGGTCTGCTGACACGTCCCTTTCTCCTCCAGGCTCCTCAGGATCTGGGCCCTGGAACTGAAAACTCCAATTGCGTTTGCTCCTATGACCAATGGTCTCTGCTGCACATTTTTTCCACATGGTGGAGTTATCGCCACGGGGTATGTATCTGTTAGCCGAGCAGATGGGTAATGATTTCTGCTGAGTATTCCATGTAGCTTTTTAAGGAAAGAAAGCATCTAGAATTTTCTTGCCTGTGAGGAGGGCTTTAAGGAAATCTGAGATTACATAAAATTCTGGTATTCTCTTCTGCTAACAGAGTTTATCATTTACCCTTAATATTTAGCCTAAATGTCAACGTGAAAGATCTACAATTCATGCTATTAACAGGCCAAGTCTGCAAGGAAGCAGAAATCAAGATGATGCAGCATTTATACGGGAAACCATTTAGGGCAGAGACCACCTTACAGGGAACATCTGTAATTCAACAGGTGGCACTCTTCCCTGTTACATTTGAACCCACAGTATGATTTATAAAGGGCTGTACTGACAGAGACGGCACTTTGGAACCAGAGGTGTCTTGAGTTCTCCTGCTGCCCTCAGCAGCCTTAATTACTCAGCACCACAGCCTTCATATCTATTTCCAAGGTCCAGGTTGCGTTTCACTCTCTAGAGTCTCCTGCCAGTGCAAGTGAGAGTAGAAACATTGATATCTGTCCCAGTGAAAACATACATTTCCAAGGTCTGCCGTAACGCACTGGTTTCCGTCTCATTTCAGGACAAGGGATGGCCACGTCCAGTTCTGGACGGCTCCTCGGGTCCTGTCATCACTGAAGCACTTATGCCGGAAAGCCCTGCGAAGTTTCCTAACAACGTACCAAGTGCTAGCGCTGCCAATCCCTAAGAAAATGAAAGAGTTCCTCACATACAGAACTTTTTAAGCCAGTCTCCATAGTCTTACTTGTTTCCTCTGTAGCAGGATAAATCTTCCTGACAAGTAGCTGGAGCAATGGGCCAAACATCTGGTCTTGGATTGAAATAGAATCTCTCTTTGGGATTGTGAACAGAATGTAGCAAAACCAGATTCCAGTGGCCTCGCCAGGGGTCTCTTCCCCATGAGGTGTGAGGGTCAGTCGTAGAAGAGGGATTCCACTTCTGCAGTGATGGAGCCTGACCTTAACCTTCAGTCCACTTAATGGACAGCAGTGCTGGACCCTCTCTGGTCATTTTGATTCCAAGAAGTTTCCACTCCCTCGAATGGGAGTGTCCGTCGTTGATGCAGATGCAGAGGAGGTGTCGGTGAAAGTTCTCTCCTGCTGGTCAGAGCCACTTTGATGTGGACAAGGGCTTTCCTTCCTCTGACCCACGGGACAGTTTTCACAGAGCCGTCTATGGTGAGATATGACTTAGCTTAAGTAAAGTCCAGGTGACTCAGAGGCCGTGCTCCTGCTACAGACACTAGACTTGACTTTTTTTTTTTTTTAAAGAAACAATGGCGTGCATGTGCCGGAGGCCAGATTTGTGTGTCATGTTACCCGGGACGTATTCCTCAACTGCATGACTGTATCAGTGGCTACTGAGTTATCTGTCAGTTGTTCACCAGTTAGCATATTTATTTGTATTTTCTCAACAGATGTTAAGGTACAACTGTGTTTTTCTCAATGGTATCTAAAAACCATAGTACTTAATTCCAACAGTTGTGAAGATGTCTCTTAATTGTGTGAAGACTTGGTGTCGTCATCATTTCAGCTGATCTTCTTCTGTACGAGATCTGACTTGACTGCTTCACCTCATTGGACTCATCCGCCAGTCTCAACTCTGCCCCTAAACACAACTAGCTCCTTCAAAGTACTGTTCTTCGTGGCGTATAGTTATCTAATGAAGACACCTCATTCAAACAAAATCTGCCTTTGGAAAATTTAATATATTTTAAATTATTTTAAAAGAAATGCAACATCTTATCCTTGGCTTTCTTACTAGGTGCTTTGTGGAGGCCTGTGTACCATGATAAAACGTGTTGAAAAAGCAGAGGAGTCTCTCCTCTGCTGCCTTTGTTGCTGAAAGAAAAACATTTCAAGATGAGAGGCTTTCATCGAAGGAAAGAAAGTTAAAAGCTTTTGGCTTGCCGTTTCATTTTTTCCATTAAGGAAAGAAAAAACCCACCTTTTAAAACTAGTGAGTACAACAAGACAGCTGGGAATGGATTGGGCAAAATTAAGTTTTGTGGTTATCTTGAAATATCATGTACAGTGTAGTCTGAGAGGCTCTGGGCCGCCTCCTTGAGCCCCTCACCCCACACCCCCAGCCATTAGCTTCAGACTTTGCTTTTGTCCTTTGGCAGCGAGGCCTATGTGTGTGATGCACATAACCAACTTCTCCCTTTTGATAATATAAGAATTGGACACCTTTATAAACAGCCTCCAAAGAAAGTTGATTCTCTGATATCAGGGACGGAGGAGGCTTTCTCATATAAATGCAAGTTGAACAAGTCAGCGTCTGTACGATTGGCTGAGGAAAGAGGAGTCACTTGGAACACAACAAGCAAGCTGCTTTATTCTTGTGCAGAGCACTACCACACACGCAGCACAGATGCTCGCAGGGAAACTGCAGTACATTTGGATGAAATAGGAAGCGTCTCAGTCCTTCCAGCACTTGCAGGTTTAGAGTCCGGCTTAGTCTTATGTGCCCTGGGTTAAACAAGCCAGTGTTGAATGACCTCTGGCCCCAATAGCATCATTTAAAATGAATGTTTTCGCTACTGTCCACACCACAATTGGGAACCTGCTAGCCACTCCTCTACTTCAAAAGGAGAAATAAAAAGGCCAGTTTTAAAGTAAGAAAGAAGATTGAGTCCACTTTATAAGAGTATAATAGTTGGGGCCAGAAATCCATTAACACCTATTTAAAGTAGCGCCACAGATTAGATTTACAAACTTAACTCTGAAGATGTTCTTTTTACCTCGAGTTGGAAGACACTTGGACTGTATTAGATTTGAAAGCCTGATATTCCAAATGGGGTAGCCCATTTCCTATCACCCAGGCAACTGAAGGGTAAAAGCCTTAAGGCTAAAAAGGTTTTACTTTTTTTCCCCCCCTTATAAAACACAAATGGGCAGTGCAGTGACAGAGCTGTACCTTAAAACTGCTTTGTACATCCCTGCTCCGACCAGCCACAAACACGGTACTTTGGGAACACGTCTGCCCACCCATGCCTGGAACAATTTTCCCAAAGTGGGGGTGACTGTGTCCCCTGCTCTCAGTCACTGCTGGGCCTGAGAATAGGCAGCAGGTGGTCCTCAGCATCTAGGCTTCTGTGACAATCAGGTCTCTGGTGACTTGAAAGGCGGCAATGAGGGAACTCAGCTGTATCTTCTCACTGGTGCCAACAGAAAGTCTGTACCTAAAAGAAATCAAACAAAAGGTAAGAAGAGAATATCACAACAGCTGCCTTTTGAAGAGAACAACAGCAGTCAGACTGAAAGTTGGCCAGAGAAGGATTGGAAAGAGGTGAGAGAAGTTCATTCTGGGCAGCAATCTCGTGCATGTCCCCTAATGTTTTTGTTGCCTCAAACACGCCTTTATAAATTTGATTCAAACTGGGGGCGGGGGGGGGGGAATATTAAATTAAAAAAAAAATTGTTCCCAGTAGCAGTGTTCTGAACTTAACTTTGTTCAAGCTCTACACCGATATGCAAAATTTATGTGTTTAGGCATTATTTCTTCACCTGCAAAATGCATCGAGAGGAATTATAATTAAGATTCCCTTCCTCGTAATTCACTGGGAAGTTTGGCTGCCGTCCGTATCTGTGGTTCTGTGGTCAATAGAGCAAGACACTGGTATTTCATCTTGCCACCTTTCAAGTGCCCAGCCATTGAAAGCAAAATCATGCTACTCACAGTGTAGTGATAAGAAGTGACCTAATTGGTACGTGTGAAAGCCAACGACGGCAAATTAGTTGGCTTACGTGGACATCTATTTTGAACCTAGTGCTTTTGTCTACTTAAATGATAGCTGCCAGCTTCACTGGGGGCTAATAACTGTGTTTACTGAAGCAGGCAAAGTGGAAAATTGAGTTTATGTTTACTTTCCCTGTAATATGCTTTCGTATGCCAGAAGGCCTTAATAACAGCTGGATAGCTGGCCGTCCCCAAACGACCTAGATGTCTGAACTGAAGCAGGCTTCCCAAATAACAAGAGCATGTCTGGAACCAAGGTGGACCAGGCATCTGAGGTCGAAGGAGAGGCCTTTATCTCAAATGCGTAGCCGAGTTGTACCTGTCTTTGTGTTTATCCACGTTCTTCACATAAGCAGCTCACACCCTTCCCTGTGCTTCGTTCAATAATTCAATTCCAGCAAAAACTAAACTCTACTGTATATGAATGATTTAGACAAAACAGTTGAAACCAAGCAAGGAGAAACAAAAAACTCACAATGGGGAAAAAGAAGGAAAAGAATTAAAACTGGGAAATAAATACTCACTCAATGTCTGCCATTTTGGTCAATAAATGTATTCGAACTGAAGATGGAAAGTCAACTGGGGGAAAAACAAAATCAAATGAGTGGGGTCTGTCATTACCTACTATATATAAAAAAAAAAAATCACAGAAGTATGAGTTTCCACATCAGATACATAAGACTAACCTCTTGAGGCCACAGATCTCAAGATACCACACCTCCAGGAGGTAAAAATTGCATAGGTTTTCATAGTTTGTATTCATTTTAGTCTTCGTAGGGTAGCCAAAAAGAAAAATGAGCAGGTTCCAGAGTGATCATAAGATGGAAGAGCCATCCACACTGCCCTGTCAGCACTGGGCCGCTCTGTAAGTTACTGTGAAAGCGAAGTTCTCACTTGCTGTCCCAATTTTTTTTTTTTGTTTTTGTTTTGCGGTACGCGGGCCTCTCACTGTTGTGGCCTCTCCCGCTGCGGAGCACAGTCTCCGGACGCGCAGGCTCAGCGGCCATGGCTCACGGGTGCAGCCACTCCGCGGCATGTGGGATCTTCCCGGACCGGGGCACGAACCCGTGTCCCCTGCATCGGCAGGCGGACTCTCAACCACTGCACCACCAGGGAAGCCCTGCTGTCCCAATTTTAAAAACAAACATAACCACTGTAAAGCAATTATACTCCAATAAAGATGTTAAAAAACAAAAAACATAAATAATTGATTTTTCAAAGTCATTCATGCTCAGCATCCACAAAGTGCAGAGCTGGGCCTGAGCCAACCATGTTCTTGGGCAGAATTTCACATGCCAGCCAGCCAGGGAGAGGCCTGGAAAGGCACTGGTGGAACAGTGTTCGTGGGCCCAAGTGTCTGCAGGTGGCTGCTGGACAGGCAGAGCTTCTCCACAAGGCTGAAGAGCACATCGCTTAGAGCTCAAAGACACACTCGTGTCTGGTTCTCCCCCAAAAGGGCCAACTGGATTGGTCTGTGGTGATTCACATGTGCTCTCAAGGTAGAGAAGCAATTCTCTGTACAGGACATACGACCAAGTGTGGAACTAAAGATGGTTTAGTTGAGGCTGCTTTGGTTTTGTGAAGCTAGATCTTCGTCCTCCTTTCTTTTTGGGGAAAATAGCCTTTTAGAAATATAAACTCCAACATACCGCTGTAAAATACAGACCCTTGGAGGAAATAAGTTAGCCTTTAGGAGTTTCTTTCCTGTTTTTCCCCAGCATTCTAGAAGTCAAAAGAGTATCTGGGGGGCTTCCTTGGTAGCGCAGTGATTAAGAATCCACCTGCCAATGTAGGGGACACAGGTTCGAGCCCTGGTCCGGGAAGATCCCACATGCTGCAAAGCAACTAAGCCCGTGTGCCACAACTACTGGGCCTGTGTGCTACAACTACACGCACCTAGAGCCCATGCTCTGCAACAGGAGAAGCCACCGCAATGAGAAGCCCGTGCACCGCAACAAAGAGTAGCCCCCACTGGCCACAACTAGAGAAAGCCCGCGCACAGCAATGAAGACCCAATACAGCCAAGAATAAAATAAATAAAATGAATTTATGAAAAAAAAAAAGTATTTTTGGAACAAGGTTTTAAAAGCAAGACACAGACACACAGATACTGGCTTGGCCAAAAAGTTTATTCGGTTAGTGAATACGTTCAATGAAGTTCTTCGCGAAAATTAAAAATGTGTCTTTTAGTTTTATTTAAACTCGAATGAACTTTTTGGCCAACCCAATAAAAAAACTAAATAGCAAAACAAAACTGAAAATGAGGGGCCGGGTTTACACCTCTTCATTCCTGTTTCTGTTTCCAAAACGAAGAGTCACGTTCCCTCTCCAGCCACCCTCAACCCCAACGCATGCCACCTTCTGCACAGCTTCTGAACTGCGGAAGAACCTAGGTTACCTCTGTGCACGAACAGGTGTATCTCTGTCAGGATGTCATGTAATGCCAACCCCTTTAGAGTTTTCAACTCCATGATATCTAGAGAGGAGCAGTTAAGGCAAAGGAAAAAATTCCACAACAAACACTGCAGAGAATGACTTGAAAGTAGGGCTTTTCATGCCAATACAGCTGTTTCCTTCAATCTGAAGTTGCACGTGTTGGACCCCAGTTCTTATTTTTCTGTTTTCATCTCCATTGAGGGAGATGAAAGATATCTCTGTCTAGTAGAGAACAGAACCAAATGCATTGCCCAAAAGGCTTTCCATCACTACAGCTAGATTTTAATTTCATAGCAAAACAAGAGTAACACTAACTGCTTGAAAATGACTGCACCTTCCACCCAAGGTCTAAGTGCTTCCCTCCCACCTGAGAGTTAAGCTGCTTCAAGCCATACCCAGCTCAGGGCCCTTCAGGAACAACTTGGGGCATGAAAGACAAGTACCCATCCCCCCCCACAGACATCTTGCTCCCATGACAAGCTGAAAGGTGTCCCGTGCAGCCGCTTGTCTTTTGCCAGTAGGGTGTAGGTGCTGCCTGCAGCCTGAGCTTGTGAGGCCACGTTCAGGCCTTGGGCATCTAATGCACTGACTGAAGGACAAGAGAAAGGATACTCCTGTAGGCCGTGGTGAAGTCTTGATTCAACATCCAGTCCAGAATGTTGGCGATGTCTGACTTGAGTGGGTGCCCTGTGCAGGTGTAGACGGTCTCCTCTGTCACCTTCCCAAAGGCCATGTTGGTGCTCTGGGCAGACAGGGGGAGAGTCACCACGGCTGCTGCAGCCACTGAGCTGCAGGAGGGTCAGGAGGAAACTGCGGAGGCAGCAATGCGGGTGGGCACGGGAGAGCTCGAGCCCTGTACTTTTTACACTGCTAAGAGCTGGCCGCATCAGAGGAGGCCACTGCTTGTCGGCTACATTACTTTGCAGAGTCCTTCCCTATCTTTCCTGTATTTGCAACAAATTATTCTTTCAATTAATCAAAACACAAAGGTGGGCGTACATCCTTGACATACTATGAGATGTCTTACCAGTTCCAGATTTCTGAATTAACACATCGGTCATGCTGTTGCTTATGTCTTTCTTGAAAAAGTATTCTGAAGCGCCAACTCGAGATGTGCTAGGAGCAGTGCCCTACCTGCAAGATGTTCAGAGCCCTTCGCATGTCTCCACTGGAAAGAGTTACGAGCGCTTTCATCCCGTCTTCACTTATGTCAACTCTGCAAGGAAACAGGCAGGAGGGATATAGAGGCCCTGAGAGCACAAATGCTCCCCGAGGGGACAAGATGGACTGTGAAGATCAAGGCTTTGAAACAATGAAAGAGAAAAAAGGGAAGGACGGAGTCAACAATACTCTCCTGATTTACAGGCTCCAGAACTTGCTCTGGCTACTGGGGACGTGGGCCTCACGTGAGTAGTCACAGCCCAGTGCAAGTCTAGCAAGACACCATTTGGGACCAAGCATTGCTGTGTTGAGCAGGTAGCTTTGGATTCTGTTCTCTGGAGAGGAGAGGGTGCTGGCGAGATCTGCGCTCGCAGAGCCCAAGCACCCGTCGAATCAGCAGCAGCTCGGGCTGGCTACTTGCTCGGCATCTGATCACGCAGAATGTGATGTCTCAGGACCTGCCCTGCTAGTTGAGAAAGGCCACAGGCTTCTTAACGGGAGGGACCTGGCAGCGCGCAGTTTCCAAAGACAAAGAGTAGGAGGAAAGTGGGACCGCTTCTAGGGGAGGATGATGGACTCCAGTAAGGAACCAAATGACCTTTATGAAGAATTACCAGGGCGGCCGACAGACAGTGAGGTTTACCCTGTGCCAGGCTCTCCCGAGTTGTTTACAAACGTTATCGCCTTCAGACGTACCAGTAGCTGCCTTACGTGACACCCAGTCCCCAAGGCCCCCCTTTCCCTGCTTTTCAACATACTTACTTCTCTTCTTCTGCGACATATTCCAGGCGGGGAACCATGAGTTCAGGGGTCAGGGGACCGAATCGGAACCTTGTACACCGGGACTGCAAGGCGGGGATGATCTTTGACAGATAGTTACAGATGAGGCAAAATCTGGTATTTTCAGTAAATTTCTCAATCACTGGCAAGGGAAAAGAGAACCACCTCATGTCCATCCTGATTCTTCAAGGGACCCAGAAACCCTGAACTTTCCTATGGTCACGTGAAGCGGGCAATCAGGAATGCAAACAAGTGGGAAAGCTACTGCAGCGAGAGACGGTGAGCCTGGAGACCAACCACTCTCTCCCCAGAGCTGATGCACACGTCACGTCCACGGGACTGGACAAAATGCTTCCTTTTCCATGACTGGCTGTGATCCCGGCACCCTTGCCGTTCCATTCCACTAAGATATGAAATCCAGTACGCCTGCCCTTTTGCATAAAATCCTATTTGGCAAAAGGATGATGTGCCACCTTCTACTGGGCGGGGGAGGGGGGGTGGCTTTTTGCAGACTTTCCAGTGGACCTTGTCTCGAACCCTTAGAGCATTCGAGAAAGCATTAACCCGAATTCAGAGATGCCTGTGACACCAGTTTCATCCTGTCGGTACCAACGTTCTCACGCTGGGATCTGCCCAGACTGACTCCAGAATAAGATGCTGAAGAAAGGCAGCCAAAGCCTCTAGGACCGGAAGATATTCTGTCCTCCTCCTCCGCTTCTTAAACATGGGCTGCAATCCACCCCCCCCAGAATTCCTAAAGATCGCCTTCTCTCCTAGCTGTCTACCGCAGAATCTTAATGAGAGAGATTAAGAATGTCCTTGCAAAGAAATTAACTGCACCTTTAAGACCAACAAATCACAGTATACTCTCCTTTCCTGGCCCAGTCGTTCTCCTGGCAAGTAGGGAAGTCATGTCGGCTTTCTGAGTGCAGCTAAATTTCCAGTGTTATTTTCTTGGCTATATTGTATCTAACGGTACCAACAGCAGAAAGACCTATCTAGCAGTTTAGAAATGAAAGACTTCCCATTCCCCCCCATCAAACAGTACAAATTCCCGACCCTGAAATTGAACCCAGCGGAAAAGTAGGATGAAACACCAGTGTCTGGTCATACCTAAAAGTCCCCAAAAGGCTAATGTCTTTACGCTATTAAAAGGGGTAACCACCGGTATAGAGATTTTTGTCTAGGTCATCAGGTGGGATACACAGTGAAAGGTATCTAGAGATTTCGCTGGGCCAGAAGATGAATGAAAATTGAGAAGAAGCCACATCCTATCTCATGTCCAAAGTTGCTAACTCTCCTTCCAAAGCATTCCTCAGCCATACACACCGTACACGGCTGTGCTCCTTACCTCTCCGCAAGGCGTTCTGGGCGTCCTGAGTCATGGCATCAGCTTCATCCAAGATCACTAGTTTAAAGCCTTTCCTAGGAAAACAATTGGTACCACCTAAAAAGCTTCTTCAATCTCCCTTTGACTTCCAGGCCCAAACCTACACCTTCACATTTGTGCCATCAGGCCCTGGCTCATGAAGTTCATTTCTCCTAGAACTCTGACCAAAGCAGACATCTGTGGTCAAAGCGCATGGAGGTCTAATTTCTGTATTTGTGTTAGATTATGTCCTCTGGAACCTTCATCTTTCTTCCACCCAGTAGCCTCTTATTCTATTCTAGTGCTGCTTTTTCCTCTTTTTCTTTTTTTACCACCATCCTAGTTATCCACCCTGATCTCAATTCATTTTTGTTTAAATTCAAACTAGCTCCTCCAGTCTTATGATGTAATGAAATTAATGCTTCCCCAGAGAACTTGCTAATATAGATTTAGATAATATTTTGTTTTAATATTTGCATTTTAATATGTCTTACCACCATTCCTGTACTTTATCTCTCTTTCATGACTGCTTTTGACAAAGCCTTTTTCTTTTCCCCTTACTTTTACAAACTGGCAAAGGAGAGGATTTAAGAAATTAAACTCACTGATCAAAATCTTTAGGGAGAGAAATTATGCAAAGAATTCTTACTTAAATATTGTCCTTGTGCTAGCAAAGCTCAGGATTGGTCCCCGAACGATATCTATTCCTCGGTCATCTGAAGCATTCAGCTAAATGTGAAAGAGAGAAGCCAAAATAAATAGAAAACGTGTTGGTGTGCTAGCTGTGAATTAATGTACCTTTTCATCAATCCTGTCATTAAAAATAAGATGACAATTATATTTAAAACTTACAACTCACTAGATCATTCCATTATACCCTGAAAGGCCAATCAACGTGTGTGTTTCCTCCCCCTTCTGGGGACAAAATCACTGACGTGCTCCGGGGGAGAATTAACTGGTCTGCTCACAGGGAACAGCGCCTCTGGCACGAGCAGAATGATGCTAATTTTAGCTACCACAACCCAGAGCAACCCAGAAGTTACCAAGTCTTTAACACAATGAAGTAAGAACACTGGTGGCAGCAAGGTTCTATAATACAAAAGCAAGTTAAACAGTTTTTTTCTTACAATATTTAGAATTTCGTAAGCTAAGTTTATCGCTCGAGTCCTAGTAGTAAACAGACGGCATACTCAAATTCAGTAATTTGAAGAGGATTAAATGAAGAGATAGTTTAAAAGGTGCCGGTGAGGTGTGGGGAAACCACAAGGGCTATGCAATACCTCAAGGCCTACTGGGGCCCATTATCACCCCCAAGTCTTAAGGGGTTGGTGGGGGAGTGGCACTGGCGGGGTGTGTGTGGGGGAAAGGCTGCGTGCTGTGCCCTGCGGGTGGGGAAGCTGTTGGCCTGTGGTGACCCCCAGGGCAGGACCAGGCATCCTTCTCCCTTCCCCAACCCCTTCCAGGCCCCTGCTGGCCAAACCCAACCAGGAACCAGAGGGCAAGAGAGCTCGCAGTCGACACAGCTCAGCCTTCCGGGGCGGGGCAAGAAGAGCATGGAGCAACATGCAGAAGGGATCTGGGGGCACATGGGAGAGAGCCATCAACCGAGCAACCACTGAGGATTTGGGTAAAAGTTGGCAACAGCAAAGAAAGACACCCAGTCCTACCACTGCCCTTTAGCTTATACCAGTCCAGGCAAAAATGTCAATTATAGAAAAAAAGTGAATTAAAACATCTTATGTCTCCTTCTTTCCCAACCACCAGCAGGGCAACTAACTTGTAAAGTAAAACAAAACTAGCAGACCTAAAAGTAAGAGGCTGGAGTGGTTCGAGAGTAACAATAAACCTCCCATTTACCTCCAAGACCATGGAGCCAAATTCCTTATCTTTGTACAGCTGTTTAGCACAGGCCAGGATGGTGGATGTCTTTCCCGTCCCTGGAGGACCATAGAGAAGGAGGTGCGGCAGGCGGTCCTCACTGATAAACTTCTGAACTGAAGGTCAGGGGGAGAAAGAGAGAGGCCATCAGTCTCTGAGAGTTGCCTCATTCACTGCAGGCCCGAGTTGGGCTGAAGGTACTTCAACCATATGTTCAAATCTGGGTCAGATGCAGGAATGAAAAATCTGAAGGACTCAACTCTTAAAGCCACATCCCATAAAGCTCAATCAGATCCTTCAAAATTATTACTCAGTAGAGACAACATTCCTAAGAAGTGTATCCAGGTCCTTCGACTAGGATACCAGCTGCTGACACATGGATACATACTGGTACTCAAGATGTCCTGATGAGAAATGAGATCATCCAGTGTCTGTGGCCGGTATTTTTCAACCCTGAAATACAATTTAGCATTGATTACAACATATATAAAGGCAAGAACATTTTGTTATGTGCAAAAGAATCCTTTCATATCCTAACTAAAAGAGAAAAGAGATACAAAACCCTTTAACAGTGGTTCTCAACTGGAGCCATTCTGTCCTCCAGTGAACTCTTGATAATATCTGGAGACATTTTCCACTGTCAAAGCTGAGTGGGGGGTACTACTGGCATCTAGCGGATAGGCACCAGGGATGCTGTTAAACATGCTGCAATGCACAGGACAACACCGATGCCTTCCCACGACACCCCACATATCTGGCCCCAAATATCAATAGTGCAGAAAAACTGCTCTCATTTCATCTTTCCAGCTGTCTGCCCATAATCTCAACCTGGATGGGCACCTAAGTTAATCCAAAATTGAACTCATATCCAAATATAAATTAACAGATGAATGGATAAATAAATGGTGGTATAGCCACACAAGGGAACGTTATTTGGCAATAAAAGGAAATCAGTTACTGATATAAGAAGCCAGTAACGGGACATCCCTGGTGGTCCAGTGGGTAAGACTCTGCACTCCCAATGCAGGGGGCCCAGGTTCGATCCCTGGCTGGGGAATTAGATCCCGCGTGCATGCTGTAACTAAGAGTTCGAATGCCGCAATGAAAGATCCCACATGCCGCAACGAAGATCCTGTGTGCCACAACTAAGACCCGGTGCAGCCAAAATAAATAAATAAAAATTTATTTTAAAAAAAGAAGAAGCCAGTCACAAAAGGCCACGTATCATATGACTCCATTTATATGAAATATCCAGAATAAGCAAATTCATTAGAGACAGAAAGTAGATTAGTGGTTGCCACGGGCTGAGGAAGGGGGGATTGGGGAGTTGCCAATGGGTACGGGGTTTCCATTCGGGATGATGAAAAATTTTGGAACTAGATAGTGGGATGGTTACATAACATTCTGCATGTACTTAATGCCACTGAATTGTACATTTTAAAATGGTTACAACTGTGAATTGTATGTTATGTATTTTTATTACGATAACAATAAACTGAAAAGAAACAACTTGGGGTTTTCCGAAATCCAGTCAAATCCATTCAGTCTTTAAACCATCACTAAGACACAGTTGTGTAAGTAGGATGGTTAAGAGTGCAAGCTCTGAATCTGGACCAGCTGGGTTCAAATACAAACTTATTTTCCAACTCTGGACCTCAGGCAAGTCATTTAACCTTTTGGTAAAACTGGAATAACAGTACCTTCTTCCTAGTGTCTTTGTAAAATTCAAACATCTAATAGGGTGCCTGCTAATCTAATAGAAAGTCACTTAAATAAAAGTTAACTAGGGAGCGTTGTTACCATCATCATCATATTATTCTAGTTTAGAATCTGACCAATAATCGTACCGAAGGAAGAGAATATTTTGGCAAGAGAGAAGAATATTTTGCCACGGAGGTCAATGTAGTGTCAGAAGACACGAGATCGAACCCCTGTGCCGATCGAACCCTGGGGTGGCGGGGCGAGGACGGGGTGGGGACCTGCCACTTGCCCACTCCGGCCACCACCTCCCCGCGCGGCCGACCCCCTTCCCCGCGGCTGCCGGGCCTCCTCCTACCAAGGCAGGTTCCTGATCTTGCCCCCCTCAGGCTGCTGCTGCTGCTTGTGCGCTGAGGTCTCCATGACAGGGTGACGGAGGTCGCTGGGTCCGGTGGGTTTGTCGCCTCCCCCAGGTGCCTGCACCGCGACCAGTCAAGACGTGACCCCGAGACCCACGTACTTACAGTTCGCGCGCAAACGCAACTCTCGCGAGGTTTAGCTGCTGGCTTCCGGTTTCCTCCCCCGGTCCCGCCCTCTCCCCGTTGCTAAGGCCTCTGTTGCCTGGTTACCGGGAGGCCCTGGCCGTCAGCCTCGTTCCAACTCCGCCGTTCTAGCCGGGGCTGCCCTCTCTCTGGTGCGGCTTGGGCGTCCCGAGCCCAGCGAGCGCGGGAGCAGGAGAGGCAAGGCCACTCTTTACAGTTCTTGAATACAGTTGCCGTATGAAAAAAGGCTCCAAATACTTTTTTGGCCCCAAAGCTGGCAGGTGAGTACTTCAAATTGAAAAACAATTCCAAGCACAACTCCAACTCCAATCCGTCTCCCAAATCCATTTCCTTCACCCAACAAAATTTACAGAACCGACCGACCTCTAGAAACAACTCCAGAGCGAAAACAAATAAGTAAGTAACTTCCATTTAGGTTAATATGGGTAACTGGAAAAGGCTAGTTAGTAAGCATAGAGGACGGGCTGCCTCTGATCTCAAGCTACTGAGGAGAATCGTTATCAAAATGTTAGCATTTTTTTCTGAGGTGAGGGGATTATGGACCACTTTTTGCTTCTATTTTGCTGGTCTGTATTCCCAGCAATGAGTATGTATTACATCCATAATAAAGTTTTTCTTGGTTTCGTTTTTTGTTCTTTTGCGGTACGCGGGCCTCTCACTGTTGAGGCCTCTCCCGTTGCGGAGCACAGGCTCCGGACGCGCAGGCTCAGCGGCCATGGCTCACGGGCCCAGCCGGTCCGCGTCATGTGGGATCTTCGCGGATCGAGGCACGAACCCGTGTCCCCTGCATCGGCAGGCAGACTCTGAACCACTGCGCCACCAGGGAAGTCCTGATTTTTGTTTTTTAACATGCTGAGAAAGGCAGCAACCCTGGGAGAAGATGAGGCTGGACCTGGATCAGAAGTGTTGTGATTCAGAAGTAGCTGCTCCTTGCATCTTATTACATGACCGTCGCCTGTTTTAGGAGCAGAGTAGAGGGACAGAGGACAAATACACGATGGCAGTTATGGCTTCACCCTCGCCCCTGCCTGGGGAGTCAGAAGAAGGGGGTCAGATGGGGCTTGTGATATGACAGTGCCCCTGCTCTCTGCTTCCTCCTGACACTGGTTGTGCAGGTCGCTAGGGTACCACTGTTCCCGCTCAGCTTTGGGCAGGTTACTTCTCTCCTCGTGCAACCATATCTCCTCCAAGATGGCTGTGAGGATTAGATGAAATAACATAGGTAAAGCATCTGGTATATTCCACCCACCTCTCTCTCTCTTCTAGAAAGCTCTTCACCCATCCTGTTCCTGTCACAAATGTTTCCTCTCAAACAAAACCTAAAGAATTGGCTGGTGTGACTATGCCGGGGAGGGTTAATTTTATGTGTCAACCTGACTGGGCCATTGATGCTTGGAGAGCTTGTAAACATCATTTTGGGGGAGCGTCTCTGAGGGTGTTTCTGGAAGAGATTGGCATCTGAAATGGGAGAATGAGTAGAGCAGATAACTCCCATCAAGGCAGGTGGGCGTGATCCGATCCACTGGGGTCCTGAATAGAACAAAAAAAAGCAGAGGGAAGGTGAATTTGCTCTTGTTTCGAGCTGGGACATCCATCCTTTCCTGCCCCCCGGACATTGGCGTTCTTGATCCTCAGGCCTTTGGACCAGCTTTCCTGGGTCTTCAGCTTGCAGACAGCAAATCTTGGGACTTCTTGGCCTCCATAATCATGTGAGTCAATTCCTATGATATCTATGTTACATAAATATCTATATACAAATATGAATATATCTAAAATATATTTTAAATAAAAAATATAGTATATATAATGTATAGTGATATATTAATATTTATTGTATGGTGTATAATATAAAAATATTTTAAAATCTACATAAATATAATACATAGTTTAAATATAAATTATATTTAAATATACTTGTATTATAACATAAGTATAAATATAATATATATATGTAAATACTATTGGTTCTGTTTCTCTGGAGAACCTTACTATAAAAACCATAAACTGGGCTTTATTCAACTGCCATGGTAAGAGCCATGCTGCTAAGGGCCTTTTGCATTAGAAACATGATGTCACCACCTCCTTGAGATGGAAGATGCAAACAAAACTTGACCAGGTTCTCATAAAACTGTGTGCACTTGCTGTCCAGTTTGCCTGGAGTGCAAAATTCTTCTGTGTGACATTCTATCTTATATTTATGAGGTCATCTATTGTGTGCCCCCCCAGTGGATTGTAAGCTCATTTGATTTCCTCACCACTGTACTCCTGGTGCCTGGAACAGTGCCCGTCTCAAAGGAAGCACTCAATTTATAATTGTTTGATGAAGGAATGAATGAATGCTAATAGCTAATGTTCATTAGGCAGTTACTATGGGCCAGACAGTGTTCTAAGTGCTTTTACATTCTGTATGCATATTCAGTTGTCGCCATGAACCCAGGCCACTATCATTATCGGCCCCACTTCATAGGTATGCTAAGTAACTTGCCCGTGTTCTGACTTGGTGTAAGAGGCAGAACTGGATCTCGCCAAGATGGTGTGATTCTATAGCCCAAGCTCTTAGCCACTCTGGTGGTGGCTGGTGTGGTCGCTGGACCAGCAGCGGCAGCATCTCCTGGAAACTTGTTAGAAATGCTCATTATTCTTCCCCCCACCCCAAAACCACTGAATCTGAAGCTCTAGGGGTGGGCCCAGCTCTCCGTGTTGTAACAAGCGCTCTAGGGGATTCTGATGCGCTCAAGCTTGAAAACCACCGCCTTATATTCTACTGCTCCTTAGTCTTCGAGCTCCTCAGGACTTCACTTTCTAAGAAAAAGAATGGGTACTAAAATGAGTTTTCTGGAAAAACAAAGGTGTCCTAGTAAATGTTATTTGTGTGTGGTTTTGCTTCTGTCTGTTTTGCTATTAACTGAAGGTATAGTTCTTTAGGCAACTTAATATCTCTTTGGACCTCAGTATTGGCATTCGTAAAATGGGTGGGGCTGAACTAGAGAGAGGGTTAATATTAAAAGCACCAGAGGATTTTTTAAAGTTCCAGGGCCAGAAGTCCAGTCAGACCAATTAAATGTGGCCTGGGGGTGTGACCCGGCAGTTGGCATTATAAAAGGTTCTCAGTTGATTCTGATATTCAGCCAAAGTTGAACTACTGCCCTAGGCTAAGCCAATCACAGCAAACCTAGTCCCCTGATTGGCTTAAAGTGTGAGCCTGTGATCCAGTTCTGCCCAATGAGATGTAAGAGAGAGTGGTGGTGGAGGGAAGGGGCATCTGGGAAACTTTTCTCATTACTTTGCCGATCTTTGCACTAGATGATCTTTAGCTTTTCTCCCAGTGACAAAACTCTATCACTTTAAAGAGAAAGAGGGAGAGAAGACCTGAGTTCCAAGCTCACATGTCTTACAAGTAGCCTGAAGTTAATATATAAAAGAAGAGGGTTGGTTGGACACTATGCCCTGCCTCAAGGGGGCAGAGCTTATACATGAAAGATTTAAGCAGAAAAGGATTGTAGCAATGAAATATTGGCTAGCTCACTGTCAGTTAGAATTCTGGAGACCCCGGCTTGGAAAATGGAACAGAGACAGGCCGTGGAACTGAAACCATGGTCAAAATTACTCCATGGAACGATACTAGTAAGAAAACTGTTTTTGCTGCCGACTTTCAGAGGCTACTGCCCGCCCACCCCACGCTGACCCTACAAACTGGACGTTGCTTTAACCATGTCTGCTGTCAGAAAGAATTCAGTTCTCTCCTGTACTAGAGTCTTCCTAAAGCTAGTGCCACATTAAAAACCTGGGGAGGGACTTTCCTGGGGATCCAGCGGTTAAGACTCCACGCTTCCACTGCAGGGGGCGCGGGTCCAATCCCTGGTCTGGGAACTAAGATCCTGCATGCCGCGTGGTACAGCCAAAAATTAAAATAATAATATTAATAATAAAAATAAAAACCTGGGGAGACATGCCTAATTGGCTAGGCCTGGGTCACATGCTAGTAAGTACCAGGTATGTAGCTTGAGTAGTGGGAAGTGACATCTGCCTGCCACCAAGACTTGTGAACTGGTGACATCCCTGAATATAGGAGAGGGATTGCAGCCATAAGGATCACAACTGTCCACTACACCAGTACTCAGCCATGAGGGACAGCAACCAAATGGTACCAGCTCTTCTGATTTTTCAAGAGAAACCAGAAACTTGGATTTGTGTGTGAAATTCTTGTATGGTAAACATTGACAACTAATTTTAAAAAGTCTGCTGGCCAAGCAAAAACACCGTCAGAGCCCTTGTGACTTTTGATTTCTCAAGGACAGAGGATCAGGCAAAAGATACAGCGATTCCTTCTTACGCTCTGCCTAGATTTTAGACCTTCTGGAGGATTAAGGCAAATCAAGCTGCTCTCTCCATGTGAATTGTGACATTGATGAGCACAGGCACAAACTTTTCTTATATAATCAGAACCAGATTTGGAAATGCTTTAATAAAATATCAGGTCATGGAGATGGCAGGATCAGAGTTTGCAAACAAAATTAACAACAAAAGGCATTTTCTCTTAAAATTGGATTAGGGAAAGGGAACCCTGAATTTTATTATTCTCAGCTTTGGAACAAACTTGGCCTTGGACACAGCACTTACTGCCTTAGTTTATTTTTAAGACTTGTTCTTATGAGAGAATGGGATTCAGGCTATCTTTGGAAGAGGCTGGCAGAAGAAACTCAAACTGGGTCTTTCTCCTGAACATGTTTATACTGGTGAAATCATGTTTAAATGAAGAGCTAGGACTTGAAGGAGGGAAAAATCTCAAAGGGCAATTTGAAGAGTGTGTATAAGGGGAAGGGCCATCTTCTTTGGTGACCATGGCAAGATCATTGACTGACAAGGAATTTAAGTCCTCAGGTCTTTTGGGGGTACTTGTCCCCTACAACTAGTTTCTCTTGTCAGACGTCCAAAAATGCCCTACATCGGAACTTAGGGAAGCTCATTCAGCATCCACTAAACACTTGTTGATTGAACAACTAATGAAATGGCTATTTACAGATTCCTGAATTTGATTCTCTTTAAGTTGAGATTGAAAGGATAACTCATATGAATTTGCTCCATGCCACTTGTGCTCAAAATTTTCAGTTTTTCTACATTAAATATATCTGGCTCAAGGTCCTCTACTGCTCCTTCCACAGGCCAAGGCAGTTTGGAAATTCAGTCTGTTGGGCGTTGGGAGTTGGGTTTCTTCCCTTCTGTAGGGTCATTCAAGAAGTCTAAGAGGTTGTGGGGAAACAGGCCAGAAAATTTGGGAAAGGGCTCTTGGTCTTCAGTTATTTTTAATTTTTTTTTTTTTTTTTTTGCGGTACGCAGGGCTCTCACCGTTGTGACCTCTCCCGTTGCGGAGCACAGGCTCCGGACGCGCAGGCTCAGCGGCCATGGCCCACGGGCCCAGCCTCTCCGCGGCATGTGGGATCCTCCCGGACCGGGGCACGAACCCGTGTCTCCTGCATCGGCAGGCGGGCTCTCAACCACTGCGCCACCAGGGAAGCCCTAAACAGCAATTTTATATGGCTTGACTTACTACATTTTCCCATCTCAGAATAAGTGCTGTGCTCCAGATGGAACCCATGCTCCCTGCAATGGAAGCGCAGAGTCCTAGCTGCTGGACGGGGGAAACTCCCATGGGTGATTACCTTTAGTTCCTTACCTCTGTGTGTGTCTTCTCCCGGGTGGTCACTTAGGAGTATGGGGAGACATGAATAAATTATCTTGTTTTCTTGTTCTGATGTACCATATTGTAGGCTTGGAAGAACTTTCTAATCCCACTAATTGTTTTTAAGAAATAACGATTTTGATTTTGCAAATTTTACCACACCAAGTTCTCCACAATCGGGTACACCAAGATCTTACCACTGCAACCCTTCCTGGTGTTAAGCAGATGGATAATTTTGAAATATGTACGTATGGAATTAAGTTTCGTGACTATCCAAATATGCCAACCACTTCCACGGCATTTGGAATTATGCAGTGGAAAACATTTCCAATGATGCCCTTTTATGTGTTAATTTTGCAAAATTTATTCTCAATTATAATTTCAAATCACCTGAGCAACAGAAGAAAATCAGAAGTTGTATCAAAACCAAGAACTTATTTGAATTTAACATTAAGAAAACATTTTAAATTAATTAATTGGCACAAGTTGAAGATAACCCGTATTTAACAAGCCAGTTCTGGTTGACATGTGCCAAAATATGACATATTGAATATGTTCTCTTTATTCAATACCCCTTAAATTAAATTGTGAAAAAAAATTAAAGCAGAGGGTATAAAATAATTTACTTCCATGAGACTCAGGAAAATTTAATTAGATACCCCTTTAACTAAGAAATTTAGTTCTGTAAAATGTTTTTTAAATCTGTACTTTAAATGACCTTTAAATTTCAAGATTTTTTCAAGATACAGTTGTCCAGTCCTCATATTCATGAACATGCCAGAAATTTTAATTTCCTGCACATCTGCCAAGTCTCTTCAGTTTAGAACAAGATTTAATTCTAAGGTGCCTCCCTTTTTAAAAAACACACTTTCTCCTAAGTCAAAAGAATTTTTAAAAATATATTTTGAAGAAGCCCATAGACTGCAACTAAGACCCAGCACAGCCAAAAAAAAAAAAAGACCCTAAGGCATTGTCTAAAGTAGTACAAAAGCCACTGGTTGAAAATGAAAATGTTAAAAAAATTCATAATAAAAAGATACATTGTTAATATATATATATATTAACCATCTATATCTTTGAAACACTTAAAATATTTTCAGATTTAAAAATCCTCCTCCAGACTGACTTGGGGCAGCCTTGGCTCTTCAGTGTTCAGTACTACTCTCTTGCTGTACTTTTCAACATTACATTGATTTTAAATACACTTTTTTTAAAAAATCACATTGCCATTGAACTTGGGCCAAATACTGTGAAAGAGTGAGTTTAGGGGCATTGGAGGAATGGGATGAAATGTCTATAAATAGCAGTTCTCTGTGTAGCATGCACTGTGTAATAAAGTGTGTGTAACTCTGCCATGCCACGTAAATAATGACAGTAACTTGCATTTTCTCATTACTCTTCGTCCTCGAATTGAATCTGTGGTCTTTTGCCAGTATTAAGGTCTATTTCTCACTTCCTTACATCCCCCAGGGTCCCTACTATGATGGGAGTGGGTAGTCGACAGTCCCCTTGTTCCGCACACAGATCTTAACGACAGGTACACACCCAGCTGCGTTTTTGCCTCTGCCTTTTCAGTCTCACAAACCCAAAGGCAGTATGGTTCTCGGCTGGACCAATGCCGAACAAAGCCAGGCCGGTGTAACTACACTTCCGTCACCTCTTTATTAACACCCTTCTCTCTTTTTAAATCCCAATGACCCCGGAGATTCTAGCCCAAGGCAATGACGCTAGACTCCAAGTAGGGGGAATTAGGAAGGATTCCAGAAGAAGAAATATCTTTAAAATTTTACCAGCCTGGAGGGCCTATTATTAATGTGCCAGAATAATATGATTGAGAATAAACCGGACTTATTTTCTACTCTAGACTCATCACAAATGACTAAGGGGGATGTTTTTCCCGCAAAGCAATTCAATCTTAGAGTCCTGGGGTGCTGAACTTGCCTTGCTCCAGGGAGCTAAGATGCCTAGGATCTTAGGGACTTGAGTGAATGATCAAGATTCCATGCCCTTAGAGGGGAAGGGGTGCGAGTGCGTGTGAGAGAGGAGTGGCCAGGCTCCCTGAAGATCCATACTCGGGATGCAGAGCGGCGGTGGGGAGCAAGATGGCGGGAGAGAGATATATTATGCAAGCCAGCTTATCAACTGAAACGCGCACACAAACTGCCTGGAGAACTTGTTACAATGGAAGTCTGATTCAGGAGGTCTGGAGTGGGTCCAGAGACTCTGCCTTTCTAACAAGGTCCCTGCTAATGCCCATACTATGGGTCCTGGGCCTCACGTGGAGCAGTAGTGGGTAAGGAGGAGGAGGCGGGAGGACTTGGAAGGAGGGGGCACAGGAAAGTCTAAACTTCATATTCTGTGGCACTGGGAGGAACGACAAAAGTTCTGGGTGGCTGAGTTGTACGCTGAGGGAAAGGACACTATTATCAACAGAACGGTCCATCTTCAAAGGGATCATTCCAGTCTGTACAAAGAGCATCTATTCCAACAGACTATGTAAAGAACTGAAGGCTGGGGCTTCCCTGGTGGCGCAGTGGTTGAGAGTCCGCCTGCCGATGCAGGAGACGCGGGTTCGTGCCCCGGTCCGGGAGGATCCCACATGACACGGAGCGACTGGGCCCGTGAGCCATGGCCGCTGAGCCTGTGCATCCGGAGCCTGTGCTCCGCAACGGGAGAGGGCACAACAGTGAGAGGCCGCATACTGCAAAAAAAAAAAAAAAAAAAAAAATTGCTGTTTAGAAAATAAACAAGCAAATAAATAAATAAATAAAGGTAATCCCCTAGATCCTAAGGGGAGTTGAATTTAACTTAAGCTTTAATGTCAATCAAGTGAAATTGTGCCTTCTCACTTGAAACTGTTAAGTGCTGAATAATGACAGTGACATTTAAATGCAACCCTAAGCGTATTTATATTAGGAAAATACCTTGACATCTTTAGTCTAAGTATTATAAACTATCCTAATACTAGTTATTAAGTTATCCTAAACTGTCATTAATAAACTTCCCCCTTTGATTTGTAGCAACTTTATAAACAGAATGGGTGCTATGTATTTAGTTGGGTAAAGCAACTGCAGTAGATTGCTTGCAAAGATGGCTGCCAACAATTCCTCCTGTCCCTGTGGATGGGGGCCTCTTCCCCTCTCAAGAGGTGGAATCTATTTCTTCACTCCTTGGAGGCTGGCCTTTGACTTGCTTTGACCAATGGAATGTGGCAGAATCTGGTGGAAATACTATTCTGGGACTTCCAAGCTTAGGCCTGGAAGTTTCCACTTTAACCAGAGTGGGACACCATCTGCCATGTCTAGAAGTCCAGGCTGTCCTGCTGGAGAAAGAGGCCAAGGCAGGGGACTCCGGGAACTCAGCTGACAGCTAGGAGGCCCCATGCACACTAGGGAGTCCAGTCAGCCCCACAAGGAAGGAGGCCCAGCCATGCAGTCCCCAGTCGTTCAAGCCATTCCAGCTGAAGCACCAACCCTGTGAGTGAGACCAGCGTGGGTCCTCCAGCCCCACATGAATGCACCCCAGCCGGCACTGCAAGGAACACAGATGAGCTGCCCCTCTGAGCCCTGACAGAGTTCCTGACCCACAGACTCAGGAACAAATTAAACGATTGTTATTTTAAGCCATTGCGTTTAGGTGTGGTCTGTCATGCAGCAATAGATAAGTGTTACAGTGACAATTCTCCAAATCCTTAAAACTGGGATTTACCAACTCTTTAAACTTTCTTGGAGGCTGAGAAGAAAAGCCAGGTAGAATATTCATTAACCAAAGCTGACATAACTAAGAGAATTTTTTTTTCTTTCTTTCTTTTTTTTTTTGACCGCAGCCCAGCTTACAGGATCTTAGTTCCCTGACCGGGGATCAAACCTGCACCCCCTGCATTGGAAGGGTGGAGTCTTAACCACTGGACCACCAGGGAGTTCCCTAAGAGAAATTTTAAAAGTCCTTTTGAAAAAGCTTTGTGACTGTGCTCATACACTATTTCAGTGGCTGATGTTTCTGTCACGGAGAGTGACTTATTTATAAGTTAGCTAACGTGTAACCTTGACTAGAGCAATGACAAAAGTAGTCACTTTAATACTTATCTAATTCTTACTTGGCATTACGTTAAGGAGAAGTTCCAAGTAAGCTATGAGTGGGGATGAACAGTATTACAAATACTGCTGCCGCATCCTAGGCTACAAGTATTATCTGTATAAAGTACGCAGTGTACTTGTGTAGCAATAGAATGTTTATATGCATATATTCCTAGATCTAAGACCAAAAGTAATTTATCTAGGCCTAAAATAAGTTTGAAGCAAGTTAGAATTTTCGTTCAAATTGTAGATGTGACTTGCATTACTAGTACTGAATTTTTAAAAACTTAGCTACCTAGTGTTACCAAGTTTGCCAGTCTTTTGACAACAGTTTTTATGGAAACATTGCTAGCAGTTTTGTCAACCTCAAGATTTTTTTTTATCTGCAAGACTGGGTTAGATTTTTTTTTTTTTTAAAGAAGAGCATGTAAATTAGCAGGTGACATATAGATCAAATACTAACTATATTTGGTGCCTGTTCACTAGGAAATTACAAAAAAGAAGATAGGATAGGAGCTGAAAAAGAGCCAATAATAAGAGCCAAATACTAAGGGAAAAAAAGAATAGTTTATACCGAGAAATTATTAGCATAAGGCATCTTGCTCTGTAATATAACTTGTAAATGTAAGAGAACAGGAGAGAGGTGGTAAATATACAGAAAATAAGAGGAGAGCAAAGTGACTTAAAAAAATAGACTCATGCATACAGAATGAGGGAAAGATCTGAAAACTAGTCCACTGGGTTTCCATTTTGGGCAATATTCTGGACTAGATAATCTAAAAACTTTCCCACATTTGATAGTCAACTAGAAATACTGGAGAAAATAGAGATAATCTTCTGTAGTCAGAAAAAAAGGGTATGAAATCCAGAGTAGTGGGAGGAGGTCTTTGACTTTTAAAGGTGCCAAAGGAAAGAGGGGGGAGTTCCCTGGCAGTCCAGTGGTTAGGACTCTGCACTCTCATTGCAGAGGACCCAGGTTCAATCCCTGGTTGGGGAACTAAGGTCCCACAAGATGTGCAGCACGGCCAAAAAAAAAAAAAGAAAAAAAAACCACCCCAAAACCAACCAGCCAAACAAACAAACCAAAGGACAGAGGGGACAAAGTTTGGGGGGAATTGGAACTATGGCCTCCACACAAACAAGGACCCTCAAAGAGCTCCACTCTTATGGAAGGGAGTGGGGTTCTAGAAAAATCTGCCCAGCCAGCATAGGGCAATAACTCGGATGTTTATCTCTCCTTAGGGGGGCCTGGGTGGGCAAGAAATGTCCCCTCTGAATTTGTCACAATACGACTGTACTCACATAGGTTTGGGTTTTAATTTATACTGTGGGGAACCGCCAAGCGAAGAAAGTAGCTAAACACAAGCTGTGGAAGGACAAACCTTCAGCCTTGACATACGGAATTCCCACAAATAAAGATCAACTCGTTTGAAATTACAAAACACACAAGGAAACAATTCACCATGAGCAAGAGACAAAAGAAACAATAAACAGCAAGATAGGTTGCCAATTGCTTCAGATAATTATATTTTTAAAGACTGTTAAAATAAATTGGATCACATCTATTTGTACAGCACAGGGAAATATAGCCATTATTTGGTAATAAGTTTAACTGGAGTATAATCTGTAAAAATATTGAATCACTGGGTTGTACAGCTGAAACTAATATAATATTGTAAATCAATTATATCTCAATAAAAATTAATTAGTAAAATAAAACTGACTAATTTTAAAATAAAATTAAAAAAAATAAATTGGATCACAGTGATTAAAGCCATAAATAAATGAATAAAAACCACGAGAAAAGAACGACTCTTAAAATAGATAAGTTACTTTTAAAAAAGAAAGTAGGGTGCCTGTATTTTGGTAAGCGATCTTTCTCTTTTTTTATCACTGTCAGTGGAACCAAATATTCAACATGAGATTGTACCTACGCATTTGTGTATTAGCTAGAAGCAGTAAAATTTCCCCGTGAGTCATTCTTCGTCACCCTTTCAGCAAACATTTATTGACAACTGCAGTGGGCCACCAACTGTGCTATGCTTTGGAGGTACAGCAGGTAAAGGAGAAAGACCCTCGAGCGGATGAGAGAGAAGGGCAGGCAACACAGACACTGAGTAAGTTAATTACTAGTGTGATGCACGTCCCCAGGGTGAAAGAGAGTAAAGGGAGACCCCAGGCTGGGAGGAGCCAGGAAGGACCCTGAGGAAGTGATGTTTCAGCAGAAACTGAAGAATGAGTACAATTTACCCGGATCCAGACAGGCTTGTGCAGTGGAGAGTCTGCAAGAAGACCACTAAGGCGGAATGAAGAAAGCCCACGGGGGTGTGGAATGTGTGTGTAGACCGTCACCACTCAAGGCTGATTCTGGACGAGGGGCCAGCTTCTGAAAATCTTCACGCTAGGCCAGGCAGTTGGGATTTGGATTTATCCTGCAGGGCCTTGGGGAAATTTGGGAGAGGAGAGATCATCCAACTCATGCTTTGGAAAGATCATTCTGGGGACGAGGTGCCCAATGGTTTAGTAAAAGGTAGAGCTGTCATTCCTCAAGGTTGTAACCAGGACTTGAGCTGCAAAAGGAAGTTCCTATCCTGCAAGTTTGGGGAGGGGGGGAACACTTGAAACAATTTTAATGAGCATCAATAGGGAAATGAAACAGTTAAGAGGAAGTGAGCTTGGCAGTATATCTATTGTGCCTTCCTAAATGGAAAAGCAAGCGTGAGAATAATCTGCAGACCATGCTCCCATTTTTTCAAAAAGGGAAACAAAACCTAAAACTGCCCCTGTACTTGTGTGCATAGTAAAAATATGTATTAACGTGAAAAACAGTCTGAAAGAGCTACCAGCCTCCTCTTCTGGTGTTTCTGGTTTCTATCCTCAATAGTTGGGGGAAAACAATAACAATGATATCTCCTTTTTTCACGTTCACCGCTAATTGTCTAAAGAGATGAAAAGAGAGAAAAACTTAAAATTACTCCTAGGTCACTATCATGATCCCCTCACTGGAAAGTGAGCTCCCCGGAAGTAAACCACGTGTTCTATTTATCTTTGAATTTCTGCAGTGGGCAGCACATAAATGCCCAATAAAAGTGTATCGGAGGGTTTCCCTGGTGGCATAGTGGTTAAGAATCCGCCTGCCAATGCAGGGGACACGGGTTTGAGCCCTGGTCCGGGAAGATCCCACATGCTGTGCAGCAACTAAGCCTGTGCCCCGCAACTACTGAGCCTGTGTTCTAGAGCCCGTGAGCTGCAACTACTGAGCCCGCGTGCCACAACTATTGAAGCCCATGTGCCTAGAGCCCGTGCTCTGCAACGAGAGAAGCCACCGCAATGAGAAGACCGTGCAGTGCAGCGAAGAGTAGCCCCCGCTCTCCGCAACTAGAGAAAGCCCGCGCGCAACAACAAAGAACCAAAGCAGCCAAAAGTAAATAAATAAAATAAATAAATTAATTTTTTTAAAAAAGTGTATCGGGGACTTCCCTGGTGGTCCAGTGGTGAAGACTGTGTGCTTCCACTGCAGGGGGTGCAGGTTCGGTCCCTGGTTGTGGAACTAAAATCCCACATGCCGTGAGGTGTGGCCAAAACACACAACCCCCCCCCAAAAGTGTATTGGATGCAAGAAGGAGAATATGGGAATTGGGAATGCCCTAAAAGTTATGAGGAAACCAGCAAGAGATGACTTTTTTGGGAATTAAATTCAACAAATATTTATTGAGCCCTCGTCGTGTGCCACCCTGAGCTGGCACATAGGGTGAAGAGAGGCAGTTGTGTTTAGCAGCCTAAAGACCTAAATTAGCAACAAGCAAAGAAGGATTAGAGAGACATGGTCAAGGGCACCAGCTTTGGAGTCAGGCAGACCTGGATTTGAACAAGGAGTCTTCCACTCACCGGCTGTTTGACCAGAGGCGAATAGCTCAATCTTTTTGGGCCTCTCGCTCATCTGCAAAATAAGGATTGTAAAAATAGTGCCTGCCTCAGAGAACCGTTGAGAGAAATAAATAAGATATTCATGTCAGGCACTTACCACAGTGCTTGGGATAGAGTAAGCTCTCCATCCACGCGAGGTGTTACTGTACACAAATGTAGGCATCGAGTTCATTGTATCTGTTTGGTGTTAATCTCACCAGCTACTCTAGAATATCCATCTCTTTGGTGACTTTGGTAGGCAGGATAATGGCCTCCCAAAGATGTCCACTTCCTAATCCCCGGAACCTGTGACTATGTTACCTGACATGGCAAGCAGGACTTCACAGATATGATTAAATTAAGGATCTTGCGATGCGGAGATTATCCTAGATTATCCCAGTGGGCCCAGTGTAATCACAAGAGTCCTTATAAGTGAGAGAGGGAAGCAGAGGAGTTAGAGAAGGATGTGACAATGGAAGCAGAGGTCAGAGTGATGTGATTGCTGGCCGGGGGCCACAAGCCAAGAATTGTGGGCAGTCTTTAGCAGGCAGAAAAGTCAAGGAAATGTATTCTCCTCTAGAATCTCCAGAAGGAGCAAAACCCTGCCAACACCTTCACTAGCTCAGCAAGATATTTTTGAACTTGCAGTCTTCTGAACTGTAAGATAATAAACTTGTGTTGTTTTTAGCCACTATGTTCGTGATAATTTGTTATAGCAGCCATAGCAGACTCATACGGTAAGGATGGGCCCTGGAGATGGTCCAGACCCTCTTCAAGGAAGGACTTGCTGTCCAGCTGCTGGGAGCATGACCTGGAGACAGACTCTGCTTGTCAGCTTCTTTGGGATCAGCCTCAGCTACAGAGAGCCGCCTCCTCCAACTTCATGTCCTTTCTGGGGGAGCTCACACGTAGTAATTGAAGAAGGCAGGGATGAGAGAAACTATCCTTGAGGAGTGAGGTTAGAACAGTATTTTTGGGCATGCAGAGACGTGAAAAAATTGCCTCCCATTTACCCTCTTTTCGTAAGCTTTTGGAAATGTGTTCCAACAAAATGATAGAGTGAAGTGAGAACGAGAAGGACAAGACTCCAGGGAAGGGGAGATTTTAAATGGGCGAAAGTAAAGGGAATTCCAAGGACAATGGCCAAGAGATGATTCAAAATGACAGCTGTGTAGCAGGCCCCAAAGAGCAACTTGTCCAGATTGGAGCAAGAAAACAGACTCTGGGAGGAGGTCTCTGGGAAATAGATGAAACTGATTCTTTGAATGTAGAGAACATTTTGTTGATAGGCCTATGGCAGAGATGTCAGAGCACTTGGAGAATTACTTAGAAACAATAGTAAGAAAACCAGAGACATAAAAAAACCAAGTTAGTTATTAATTCTAGGAAAAGCAAAGGGTCGTATAGGAAAGGAGGCATAGTCAGAGTGCATGTACTTGGTTTGGCAGTAAACAATATTTGTGTGGTTGTAAGAAAAACCTAACGCAAACATTTTCCACTCTCAAAGTGCTATGTAATGATGTTGGAGAGATAGGAGGAGGGTAATGGGGAGTGATGTTCGTGTGGGAGAAATGAGCCAATAAACATTCTAAACTTGATAAATCAAGAAATGTCAGTATAAGTTTCTCATTGAGAAGGGTGGTAGTAAGTACCAGGGGAAAAGATATAAGGGTTGAAGGTGGTTGCCTTTAACGAACAGGACCTGAAAGGTGAGATGGGGAAGGGTAGGATAGAGGGGTCTTTTAAATTAAGTGCCTTTCAAGTGTATTATTTCGTTTTTTTGGTTTTTTTGGCTGCACCACGTGGCCAGTGGGGTCTTAGTTCCCCGACCAGGGATAGAACCCACGCCCCCTGTAGTGGAAGAGCCGATTCTTAACCACTGGACCACCAGGGAAGACGCTCAACTATATTATTTTGAATAAATCATTTAATGCTTTGAAGAAGTGATATGTACTATATTTGACTACAATAATAAGTAAGTGAATGATATATATATATATATATATATATATATATATATATATATATATATATTTTTTTTTTTTAGGTATGCTGGCCTCTCACTGTTGTGGCCTCTCCCGTTGCGGAGCACAGGCTCCGGACGTGCAGGCTCAGCGGCCATGGCTCACGGGCCCAGCCGCTCCGCGGCATGTGGGATCTTCCCGGACCAGGGCACGAACACGTGTCCCCTGCATCGGCAGGCGGACTCTCAACCACTGCGCCACCAGGGAAGCCCATGAATGATATTTTGAAATGTAAAAAATTAATTAAAACTTGCTTTGGTGCACTTTTAGGAACAATTAGAATTGTCTCATGAAACTGAAGGCTTGGCAAAGTATTCTCAGCATAGGGGTCAAGCACATAGACTTTGGTTTTTTGTTGTTTTTTTAAATTTTTATGGGAGTATAGTTGATTTACAATGTTGTGTTAGTTTCTACTGTACAGCAAAGTGAATCAGTTATACATATAAATATGTCCACTCTTTTTTAGATTCTTTTTCCATATAGGTTATTACAGAGTACTGAATAGAGTTATTAGTTATCTATTTTATTTTTTTTGTTTTTGTTTTTTTTTTGCGGTACGCGGGCCACTCACTGTTGTGGCCTCTCCTGTTGCGGAGCACAGGCTCCGGACGCGCAGGCTCAGCTGCTATGTCTCACAGGCCCAGCCACTCCGGCGGCATGTGGGATCCTCCTGGACCGGAACACGAACCCGTGTCCCCTGCATCGGCAGGTGGACTCTCAACCGCTGCGCCACCAGGGAAGCCCTAGTTATCTATTTTATATATAATAGTGTGTATATGTCATCCCAGTCTCCCAGTTTATTCCTCCCCCCTCTCTTTCTCCCTGGTAACCATAAGTTTGTTTTCTACCTCTGAAGTACATAGACTTTGGAGTCTGACAGTCACTTTTTAGCCTCAGCTCTGCCATGTGCTGTGTGACCTTGGACAAATCACTTAACTTCTCTGAGCCTTGGTTTTTCTTGGCTACAGAATGGGGATATCAATAATATCCAAGTCACAGGAATGATTTGAGAATTAAATGAGACAAAAATAAGAACAATAATAACTAAGGAACTGTGCTAACCACTTTATACATGTTATCTCATTGAATCTTTATGACTTGCAAAATTTGTGAAGGGCATCATATCACAACGTCTAATTGTATAATTATTTTTTTAATTAATTTTAATTTTAATTTTTTTGGCTGCATTGGGCCTTCATTGCTGCACGTGGGCTTTCTCTAGTTGCGGCGAGCAGGGGCTACTCTTCATTGCAGTGCGCAGACTTCTCATTGTGGTGGTTCCTCTTGTTGCAGAGCATGGGCTCTGGGCGCGCAGGCTTCAGTAGTTGTGGCACTCAGGCTCAGTAGTTGTGGCAGGCAGGCTATAGAGCGCAGGTTCGGTAGTTGTGGCACGTGGGCTTAGCTGCTCCTTGGCATGTGGGATCTTCCCGAACCAGGGCTCAAACCTGTGTCCCCTGCATTGGCAGGCAGATTCTTAACCACTGTGCCACCAGGGAAGCCCCAATTGTATAATTATTAATTGTTAAATGTTAGCAGTTTTCTGTTAGTATTTCGGTGGGAATGAAGACGAATGGGAGATACAAAATGAAAAAAGATAAACTCAGGAGCGTTCTGCTTACTTTGAGATCAGATTTGCACTGTCCTCTGTCCTCCCATTACCCATAGTCTTGAACATGAAATAAAAAGAAAAATGTCCCCAGGGCATCAAAGTTCTGTTCAAAAGCATACCTTTTTGGTTTAGCACTGCATTCTTTTTTTAAATTGTGGTGAAATATACTTAACATAAAGTTCACCATTTTAACTGTCCGTGCACAGTCCAGTGACATCAGTACATTCACATTGTCCTGCAACCATCACCACCACCCGTCTCCAGAACTTTTCACCTTCCCAAACTGAACCTCTGTACCCATTAAACAATAACTCCCCATTGCCTCTTCTCGCAGCCCCTGGTAACCATTATTCTACTTCTGTCTCTGGGAATTTGACTATTCTAGGTAATCAACATAAGTGCAATCATACAATAGTTGTCCTTTCATGTCTGGCTTATTTCACTGAGTGTAATGTCTCCAAGGTTCACCCATGTTGTAGTATGTATCAGAATTTCATTCTCTTTTTTAAGGCTGAATAATGTTCCATGGTGTGAATAGACCACATTTTGTTTATCCATTCACCCACTGATGGACATTTGGGTTGTTTCCACCTTTTGACCACAGTGAATGATGCTGCTATGAACATTCATGTGCAAATATCTGTTTGAGTCCCTGCTTTCAATTCTTTTGAGTTCTGTGCTCAAAGTGCCATTCCTGGATCATATGGTAATTCTATGTTTGATTTTATGAGGACCCGTCATACGGTTTTTCCCAGTAGCTGTATCACTTTATATTCCCACCAGCAGTGCACCAGGGCTCCAACTTCTCCACATGTTCACCAACACTTGTTCTGCACATACATTCTTGTGCCTGTACGGAAGAGATTCTGTTGTATAGATTTTTAGAAATGGAATTGCTAGGTCAAATGCATGTGCCCTCCAGAAGGTTGTACCAATTTACACTCCCACCATTAGTGTGTAGAAGTTCTTATTTGCCATTTCCTCACCCACCTTAGATAATATTGTACTTAACATTTGCTATGCAGATGGACAAAAAATAGCTCAGTGCTTAAATCTGTATTTTTCTTATTGCTATGGGAGTATCTTTTTGCATTGTTATTGGCTACCCATGTAATTTCGCTATGGTTCAATCAGTTTTCTATTGGTGGACACTTAGCTTCGTTACCAGCCCACTGCGTATATGAAATGGCCAAAGAGGAGGGTGAATTTGGGAAGCTATTAGAAATGCGTCCAAAGACAATAAAATGACTACAGAGACATTCAAAATGATAACCCTGAGTCATCAAGTAGTTACACGGGATTTAGGAAGTAGAAAAGTGTTTTACAAAGAGTTCTATCAAAAGTGGTTTAAAATATGAAGGCTTGATAATTTTTAAAAGCTACCATTTACTGAATATCAGCCACGTGTCACCCTCTGTGTTAGGGGCTTTTCATACATCATTATGTCATCTTGGCTCGGACAGGCATCATCTCATTTTACAGTTGTGGAGATAGATTCTGGAGGTGTGCTCAAGGTCACAATGCATAGTAGGTGACTGGGTAGTGGATACCAACCCAAATCTATCTGTCGCCCTTGACAGCGACATCTGAAGTGGGTCCTGGAGCCTTGTGGAGATAGAAGTATGGACTGCCCGGACCATGACTCCCAGTGTCTTGAATATCCTGGGGCTTTTGTTTTTGTTTTTGTTTTGTTCTTTTGTGAGTGTGTGTGCAAATCCAGAGTCAGTAAACTTTCAGACAAAGACCTGATTGCAGTTCTGCGCAAAGTGTGCTCCGTTGACTTCACTAGGAAGGGACTTAAGGGGCTGCTTAGATACAATATATGTATATATTTTAAAAGTGTAATGGAGATCACTTTTTTTTTTTTAATAAATTTATTTATTTTTGGCTGCGTTGGGTCTTCGTTGCTGCGAGCGGGCCTTCTCTAGTTGCGGCGAGCAGGCTTCTCATTGCGGTGGCTTCTCTTGTTGCAGAGCACGGGCTCTAGGTGCAGGGGCTTCAGTAGTTGTGGCTCACGGGCTCTAGAGCGCAGGCTTAGTAGTTGTGGCGCACGGGCTTAGTTGTTCCGCAGCATGTGGGATCTTCCCTGACCAGGGCTCAAACCCGTGTCCCCTGCATTGGCAGGCAGATTCTTAACCACTGCGCCACCAGGGAAGTCCTAGATACAATATTAAATGGCACTGAATCCCCCAATGAGGAAGTTATTCCCCTCTCATTCCCTTGCAATCATTTCATGAAGGAGAAGGTCTCCACGTGGTGCCAGAAAGACTGTAACACCTCTCCAACCCTTGCTGATTTTTTTTTTTTTTAAAGATGCTGCTGCAAATTCAGAGCTTCAGCTGGTAACAGTGTCTAGGTAGAATTTAATAACATTATTTTAAAAATTATATTTACTTTTATAGTTATCATCTAATTATGCAAGATACCTATTTTTTTCATTCACTCGAGTGAAATAAATTTCCCTTTTAAAATAAATTCACAGGCTTCTGATTAAACTGATTTTTTAAAATCAATTAAAAAAATAAATTCACTTTTGTAGAAACCGTGAGTCACTTTATAGAAAACTATAAGCATATGCCGTGTCAGATTGTAAAATAATTGGGCAAAAATTGTGCATAGGGCTTCCCTGGTGACGCAGTGGTTAAGAATCCGCCTGCCAATGCAGGGGACATGGGTTCAAGCCCTGGTCCGGGAAGATCCCACATGCCACGGAGCGACTAAGCCCATGCGCCACAGCTACTGAGCCTGCGCTCTGGAGCCCACAAGCCACAACTACTGAGCCCGTGTGCCACGGCTACTGAAGCCCGTGTGCCTAGAGCCCATGCTCCGCAACAGGAGAGGCCACAGCAATGAGAAGCCTGCACACAGCAATGAAGACCTGACACAGCCAATAAATAAATAAGTAAAATAAATTTATAAAAAAAAAAATTGTGCATAAAGATAATATTCAAATGAAGTTTTGGAGACACTACTTTAGTGGATCCATAACAGCAGTATTTGGGCTTCACGGGTTTCGTTATTTGTTAAGTCTGTTCATACTTTTCTAGCTTTAGGGTACATCACGGCCCCATGGGATGCTTGTTAAAATGCAGATCCCCAGGACTTTAATCCCAGAGAGCCTCCGTAAGTCCCAGGTGGGATCTGAGATTTTGCAATTTTTTTTTTTTTTTGGCCGTGCCGCATGGCTTGCAGGATCTCAGTTCCCCAACCAGGGACTGAACACTGGCCACGGCAGTGAAAGCCCGGAATCCTAACCACTAGGCCACCAGGGAACTCTCTGGGATTTTGCAGTTCTGATGTAACTGGTCAGCCTGGGGCACTTGCAGAAATTCTGAACTGGATCTTCCAATTTTAGCCCAATAGAGATTAAAAAAAAAAAATGGGTTTGTGACAGTGCTACATGTGTGTAAACCTGCCATGCTACAAAAATGCTTTTGCCTTTGTGCTACTATTGTGTTTCCAGGGGCAGAAGCAGTTATAACTAATGTTCAGGCAGCGTTCTAAGCACTTGACACAAGTTGAGTCACTGAATCCTCAGTGCCACCCCAGGAGGCAGACTATTATTACTCTTATTTTACAGGTGAGGAAACCCAGATCCAGAGAGCTGAAATCCCTTGAATAAGGTCACAGGGCCAGGAGGTGGCAGGGCTGGGATTTGAACCTGGCCATCCGGCTCCAGGTCAGTATTTTTCCCTGTAGGAGCCTCTTACCTCTCCTGGACCCCAGCTCTACTTGTGTCATCCTATCAGGAAATCAGACTTTTTATTTAAAATCAGAAATATATTGATATTTGGATTGAATAAATAAACAAATTAATGACTAGGTGAATGTCCCAGGATTGAGGACGATTCACCTTCTAGCTCATTTGAAACCGGGGACCGGGTCTGTCTTTAAAAACTAAAAGCCAACATTTGTACTTCTTTTGATGGAAAAAAAAAGTGTTCTCAATTTACCAAGAAAACTAAACTGGTACCGATTTATCTGATTCTGTGCACAAAAAGCACAAGACAGGGGAAAACCTGTGATCTGTCCCACTCAACATTTCTAATTTTCTCCTCCATTTCTTCAGAGAAAAGGAAAGTCCAAAAATCGCAGACGACACTTGTAAAGGACCTTCAGTTCCATTTTTCTGACTTGGGTACAAAATGAGGCTCAATAAACTCCAGGTCTATACCTTTCAGAAGGCAATCAAATATTGGATGACTTGAGGCTCATCCAGGATGACGTGGGCAATTTTGTTCCCTCACCACATGCATTTCTTTTTTCTTTTTCTTTTTTTTCCCCCAAGTCACAGATGGGTGCTGGAAGCTGAGCCAACACTGGGCCACCAGGCAAGTTGCAGACAGCTGTGGTGGGGTGTGAAGAGGAGGCATGTTCTGCTTTTATCGGCCAGACAGACGGCCCACGTGTGAACTGGAGGCGGTGGTGGGCTTCATCTCTGACCCGGGCACAACTGACCTCAGCAAAGGTCTGGTACCAAGGTAGGTAGCGTGCCTTGAATATGCACAGACTATGGAACAGGTTTTGTTTTTCCTGCCAGCAGATGCTTTTTTGCACCGTTGAATTGCTCTGGTGGAAGAGAGCTTTACAAGCAGGAGCACATGGAAAATGCATGGCCAGGATGTTAGCAATTGCGTCACAGTTGCACTTTGCAAAGGGGTGATCACTTTGAACAATGCACACACATTCACATGACAAACCATTAAGACTCCGGCCAGGGGAAACAGCATGTGTTCATTATCAGATGGCTTCCTTAGGCCGAAGCACACTGCGGACTGGAGCCCTTCACACCCATTAAACAAACGTGCAGTTAATGTCTCGATTTTATGAGGCGCTTTAGATGTCCTTTTGATAATGAAGCAGTGGACTCCCCTCCAAAACAAAATAGATGATTTGCTCATGTGTTTCCAGCTGAGGAGAGCTTGTGTCTGTAGGGGTAGATATTGAGAACAACAAAAGACATGTTGGTAACAACTACAGAGATTTTCAACTTGTGTGCAGTTTGCTCTGTGACATCTGAGGCCAAAAGGGGGCGATTCTCTAAAAGGCAGCTGTAAAGCGGTAATTCTCAACTTTGGCTGCATGTTAGAATTAGCTGGGGAACTTTAAAAAATCCCAATGCCCAAGTTGTGCCCCAGACCAAAGAAGTGAGAATCTCTTGGTGGGGGGTAGGACCCAGGCATCAATACTTTAAAAAGTTTCCTGGGTGATTCCCATGTGCAGCAAAGGTTCTGAATCACTGCTTGACCTTTTCAAAAGTCATATAGCATTTTGGGGGAAATGATAGTCCACTGATACCTCATTTACAAGGGGATGAAAATGGAAGTCACCATGTAGTGTGCCTGATTTCCAGACTTTATCATCTGCCTCTTTTCTAATTGTTTTGTGCAAGTATTGGAAAGCCTGTGCTTAGGGCCTCCGTGGGCCAGGCAGGTACTGCACAGGAGGGAAGGAGCCCAGGTGAAGATTGGGGGCAAGGGGACTGGAGGGGACTGGAAGGCCTCAGCCTCAGAGTAAAGCGGCCCCTCCGCCCTCCTCCTGACATTGCCAGGGGCAGATGCGGTCTCAGTGGGGCCAGGCTTTCGAATTTTTCTGAATAAATTGCTCATCAGAATTTTTTAATGTGAAATATCCCCTTTTAGATCTGTTTGCCACAAATTCAAATTTTAAAACTCCCTGAAGCCAGATGAAACTCACTGCAGGCCAAATTTGGCCCAGTGGGCTGGCTTTTAGTTCACCTAGTTTATATACCTTTTGGGGATTCTTCTTTTTTTAATTGCAGTAAAATATACTTAACATAAAGTTTACCATTTCAGTCATTTTAAAGTGTACAATTCAGTGGCATTAAGTGCGTTCACGGTGTCGGACAACTATCAGCCCTATCTAGTTCTAGAACCTTTTCATTACCCCAAACAGGAACGCCATACTTTTAAACACTCGCTCCCCATTCTCCCCTCCCCCAGCCCCTGGCAACCACTAATCTGCTGTGTGTCTCTCTGGATTTGCCTTTTCTGGGTATTCCGTGTAAGTGGAATCATACAGATGTGACATTTTGTGGCTGGTTTCCTTCCCTCAGCATCGCGTTTTCAAGTTCATCCATGTTGGAGCTTGCGTCAGTGCCCCACTCCTTTTCATGGGTGAATAAGATTCCATCGTATGGAGAGACCACATTTGTTTATCTGCTCTTTAGATGATGGAAAGTTAGGTTGTTTCCACCTTTTGGCTCTGGTGAATAGTGCTGCTCTGAACATCTGTGTGCAAGTTTTGTTTCAACACAGGGCTCAGTCTTCCATAACAACATATACTCGCATAGCGCTGATCCCAACTCTGAGCACACTGTAGGTGCTCATGAATTGGGAACTTCACTCTAGGGTGAACAGGTTGTCCCAGTTTGCTTTAGACAGTCACAATTTAGGCACTGAAGGCCCCACATCCCAGGAAACCCCTCAGTCCCCAGTAAATGAGGGTGGTTGGTCTTCCTATAGAGGCTGCTGAAGACAAGCAGTAGAGGAGGGACTGACAGGACCTCTCTCACTCACCAGCATGAGCCTTCTCAAGGCTAGGCCAAATGGCTTAGTATTTTGATTGTGACTTTAAAAATCATCATGACAGGGCTTCCCTGGTGGTGCAGTGGTTGAGAGTCCGCCTGCCGATGCAGGGGACGCGGGTTCGTGCCCCGGTCCGGGAAGATCCCACATGTCGCGGAGCGGCTGGGCCTGTGAGCCATGGCCGCTGAGCCTGCGCGTCCGGAGCCTGTGCTCCGCAACAGGAGAGGCCACAACAGTGAGAGGCTCGCGTACCGCAAAAAAAAAAAAAAAAAAATATGACAAGTACATGTTTCTTGCAGTTGTCTATAATCACCATTGATTTCAGACCTCTGTGCTTTGGCACAAGCCAGTACCTCTGTGTGCACCTGGAGGATTCCCATTCCTTCTTTTATTTATTTATTAAAAAATTTTTTTTGTATTGGAGTATAGTTGATTTACGATGTTGTCTTAGTTTCTGGTGGTCAGCAAAGTGATTCAGTTATACATATATATATATTATATATATGTATTGTTTTTCATATTCTTTTTCATTATGGTTTATTACAAGATACTGAATATGCTATACAGTAAGACCTTGTTTTTTATCCATTGTATATATAAGTTTGCATCTGCTAATCCCCATCTCCCAATGCATCCTTCCCCCGTCCCCTCTCCCCGCTGGCAACCACAAGTCTGTTCTCTATGTCTGTGTGTCTGTTTCTGTTTCGTAGATAAGTTCATTTGTATCATAGTTTAGATTCTACATATAAGTGATGTCATATGGTATTTGTCTTTCTCATTCTGACTTACTTCTCTTAGTATGGTAATCTCTAGGCCCGTCCACATAGCTGCAAATGGCCCATTTCTTCTTTAGTCTCAGCCTCAGAATCTCTACCTCAACAGAGCCTTACCAGAGTCCCTCCCCTTTCCCTCGCAGGGGTCTAAAGGACTCTCCTCCTTTTTTCCCAGAGCATATTATAATTACAGGATTTGTTTGCACGGGTCTCTGCACTAGTCTGTGACTTTCTCAAGGAGGGTGGAATGTTGCTGATCCTTTTGTCTGGCCAAATATACCCTCTCTTCTTCTGATAATAGCATTCCTCTTTCCCTTTGGGGGACTAGCCCTCCCCTAATCTCATACCACGTGGTTTGGGTAGAGTTGATGCCACTTCCTACAACCCAGGCCTGGCCCATCCTCACATTCACCCCCTTGGCCAAGGTGACTGACTTGGGAGTAGGTGGCCTAAACCAGGTTAGTGCACATTCAATCCTGCAAATTATGTTGAAACTAGCTGGAACTAAGCTGCAATGAATTAGAACTTCGTTGGAACTAAGGAGAAAGGGACTGTTTTTCTCATGGAGTTGCTAAGCTCTCTGTTACCATCTTTGTCACATCCTGGGGAAAAGCCACCTAAAAACGAAGCCAACACAGAAGAAAGCAGAGCTGAGCAATGGGGAGAGAAAAGGATGGTGCCAGGCTAGAGCAAGATTCTTCCCCTTCACCTCCTGGTGACCTGAGTCACTTTTTTTGTCTAAACTGGTTTGTGTTGGGTTTTTGTCCCTTGTAACTAAGAGAAAACTGAAGAATGCAGTTTTAAATCCTGTGCATGTAGCATTCTCCCAGCACATTGCAGGCACTCAAGAAATGAATGTGTCAATACTTTCCTAAGTACACCATTACAATAGTTTTTTTTTTCCAATAATGAAATAATATCGATGCAAGGAGAGTCAGGAGGGGAGGATGTAGAAAAGTTGGAGCCCTCACACACTGCTAGTGGGAATGTAAAATGGTGCAACCGCTATGGAAAACAGTGACAGTGTCTCAAAAAGTTAAACGTAGAATTACCATCTCTGCTAATTCCGCTCCTGGATATATAGCCAAAGAATCGAAAACCGGTGTTCAAACAAAAACTTGCACACAAATGTCCACAGCAGCACTATTCACAATAGCCAAAAGGTGGGGGAAAAAAATCCACCAAAAGATAAATGGATCGATAAAATGCAGTATATGCACACCATGGAATATTATGCAACCACAAAAAGGAATGAAGTACTGACACATGCAACAGCGTGAATGAACCTTGAAAACATTATGCAAGGGGAAAGAAGCAAGACACAAAAGGCCACATACTGTATGGTTCCGCTTACATGGAATGCCCAGAATACGTAAATCCACAGGAACAGAAAGCAGATTTGTGGTTGCCCAAGGTAGGGAGAGGGGGGGAAATGTGGAGTGACTGCTAAACCTGTACAGGATTTCCTTCTGGGGTGAGGAAAACGTTCTGAAGCTAGGTGGTGGTGATGGTTGCACAACATTGGGAAGGGACTACATGTCACTAGCGGTGAATTTCATGTTAGGCATATTTTTCAACAATAAAAACAAAAGAATTGGGAACTTCGTCAGGGCTGCTGCAGATGGATGCCATGCAGGTTGTTTCCTTCATAAGGTGCCCAGATCGGAGTAAGTCTGAAATCCAGACCATGCTCTGCCCCACAAGCTGTGACCCCTGGTCCCCTTGCAGAGCAGATGCCTTTTTCTGATTCACACAAAGACACCATCTGGGCTAATGCAGAACTTCGTAGGCAAGATGGCATGAGAAGTAAGCAAGCTCGGCTGATGGCATCACTTTACTGCAGTTTTCAGTACTCCTCGGCTGTGTATCCCTCAGTATCCGGAGAGTGCCACAGTCCGCGTCCTTTTCCACCCTGAGGGAGCTGTGTCTGAAAATCCACAGTGCATTGTTGAGTGCTTAATTTGTAAAGCCAGCATAAATCACTGGGCTAATCATCCGTCCATTACGATGAGCTCGATTATCTCACCATCAACAGAGTGATCTGGTGGTTTTGCTCACATTGGAAAATGAAGAGACAAAGAGGCAGAAGGCCAAAAGAAGAACTCTAGAACAAGTCAGTTTTCTGATGTTAGGAAACATTCACAAGGTTAAAGATAGGAACTTTCTGCCTGCACTCATCAAAGGTATTTTTAAAAAGCCATTTATGTTTTGGGGATCAATGAGTTAGAACAGAGCAATAATAATCCTCTTGCAGCTATGAAGATTTGGTTGTGTCCTGGGGGCTAGTGTTCTGAGCTTTTTCCCCTCCTTGAAGAAGTCAGTAGGAAAAAAGGAAAAAAGAAAAAAAAGCAATGCCCTGGGAAAACAGTACATTGAGCCTCTTTAAGGACAAGTCAATGGTAGTTTTTTTCAGTTCCAGGGTCATTGACCACCCCTCTACCTTTGAATCTGCTGTTTCCCAACTTGCGTCCCCATTCACAATGCAACTTAGAAAATATTGGGGGCAGGTCATTCCTAATACAACAGGATGTGGAATGAGACTCTTCCTGTCAACCCAGGACTACAGCTAAAGCTTCAAAGGGAGGGCAGTGGGTAACGATACTCCATCCTTCCATTAAGAGGCAGCCAGACTGGTCCTCTGACCATCAGTAACCATCAGCCTCCAGCCGATGTAAGACAAGTTCAAGATTTTATCCAGAGGAGGTTTTTCTGACAGGTCTTTGTAAGGGGTTTTCTTCTCCCCTGCCAACCCCCAGCCAAGAGAGGAGAGTTCAAAGAAGAATCACCCATGAGACTCATGAGACTGGGCACACTGAGGGGGAGTGGCTGGCATCTCACTGCCCACTGAAGGCTGCCTGGGGTGAGGAGAGAGGGCAGCAGGGCAAAGGTGCATCCTGTTTCTCATGAGCTAGAGCATATATTAGACTTGAGTCATCCTGTAAAACTCACCCAGCCTGCCAGGCAAGGGGCCCTCAGAGAATGTAGGGTACTTTCCGGGGTATGAGTGGAAAAGGGGTGTGCGAGAGGTCACGGGGTGTGCGAGAGGTCACAGTGTGTGCTTTGAGTCCCCACGTGGTCCCCACGGAGGCCTCTGAAGATACCCCAGTTCACCCCCATGTGAAAGATCCAGCGTGTGAGGGCTCATCAGGATATGGCGGGGGCGGGATCTGACACTCAAGCGAGAACTATACCTGTTCTCGCCTGTTCCGTCTGAGGCCCCTTGTCCACTCATTCCTTTGCTCCTGTACACCAGCAAGGGGAGCTGGAGAGGAGGCAGGAAAGGACACGCCTGCCTAGTCTCCATACTGCAGATTCCTGAGCCATCTGTGGTCAGACCAGAGGGGCGGGGAAGAGGTATCACACTGGATGTGAAAATGAAGTTTTGGTTGGACTAGAATGGCCTTCTAGTATTTAAATTTGAGACTGTTCTTATAGCTGAAACTAAAAGCTATGGGATCTAATGAAGTATTGCCAACTTCAGCTCATTCAGTAGCCCAGTAACAATAATTTATTTCCACTATTGAGGAAGCTACTCTGAGACATTCGTCACTCAGAGCTAGAATGCAGTTTCTATTTATTTATTTATTTTTGACTGCGTTGGGTCTTTGTTGCTGCGTGCGGGCTTTCTCTAGTTGTGGCGAGCAGGGGCTACTCTTTGTTGTGATACGCGAGCTTCTCTTGTCGTGGAGCACAGGCTCTAGTCTCACGAGCTTCAGTAGTTTTGGCACGCAGGCTCAGTAGTTGTGGCTCGTGGGCTCTAGAGTGCAGGTTCAGTAGTTGTGGCGCATGGGCTTAGTTGCTCCGCGGCATGCGGGATCTTCCCGGACAAGGGCTTGAACCTGTGTCCCCTGCATTGGCAGGTGGATTCTTAACCACTGCGCCACCAGGGAAGCCCTAGAATGCAGTTTCTGAGATGAAATACAATTCTCATCAGTTCACTCCCAGGCAGGGAGCTGCTTCTGGGGGACAGAGAAACCACAGAACTCTCGGCAGTCTTCTAGGGCTGGAGAGGCAAAACCAGGGACTTGAAAGGCCAATATCCCAGAGAGAAGGAGTGGGGGGACAGAAAAGTGAGCTTGATAGATGGCAACATCCCCCTTAAGACAGTCGGCAGATTCTGAAACAGTGCAGGCCAAGAAGCTAAGAAACCAAGCAAAAAGTTCCTGAAAAGCAGAGCGGAGGAACTTCCCTGGTTGTCCAGTGGTTAAGACTCCGTGCTTCCAATGCAGGGGGCAGGGGTTCGATCCCTGGTTGGGAAAGTTCTGCCTGCTGCAGAGTGCGGCCAAACAAACAAACAAACAAAAACAGAGCAGAGTTTCCAGCAGTCTTGCCATTAGAACTCAGGACTGGCGGGAGGGGCCTCAGTGAACACCTAAGAACACTTGGAAATCCTGAAAGGCAAGGCCTTAGAAGTGAAGGCCAGAGTTAAATGGTGTCTTATCAAAACTGCAACCCAGCCTCCATCCAGCTCAGCCTCTGATTGGATGAAGATGTTCAGTCCTCATGCCATCTGTCTTGCAGAGAAAGGCTGAGCCCTCTCCAGGGTTAGATAACATCACCTGGAGACTCTAGATATTTTTTCATGCACAGACATTGTATGGCATTCCACAAAAATTACAAGGCCTGCCAAGAGACAGGACCAAATCACTGAAAACAAAGAGAAAAATAGTCAGTAGAAACAGACCCCACAGGTGACCAAGGCATTGGAATTAGACAGGGGCTTTAAAATAACCATAATTAATATGTTCAAGAAAAACAAAGCAGAAGATGGAGAAAATGGATGAAAAGAGAATTTTACCAGAGAATTGGAATCCATAAACTTCATAGTCCAAAAGATTGAGAGCACAGAGAGGACACTTGAGCTCCTCATCGACAGGGGGATTTTGAAAATGCCGGTTCAGCTCTATACAAGCCATAAAACCCTACAACCCACAGTCTGAGAAAAAGTTTGCCATCACAGGTTGTCATTCTCTCTACTTCTTAAGTGGCTTCCTTTAAGGAACACATATTGTACCCTGAACTCTTGAGTCTACTCTGTCCCATAAGCCCAATCCCTGGAATGGAGCTCTGTTAAAGAGGTGCCTTTTGCTAATTATCCTAAATACATACTTTGGGCAATGTGTGATGCGAGTACTATTAGTTAAGATGGTCAGGGAGATGAAGCCTATTTGAGTTGACAGTAAGTGACAGGAGCCAAACAGGAGAGGATTAGGGGGAAATTTGACCTGGGCAGAGGGGACATAGAGTACATAGACCTCTGAGGCAAGACTGTGTTTGGCGATTTAACCTGGGGATAACAAACTTTTCTCTAAAGGGCTAGATAGTAAATATTTTAGCTGTTCCAAGTCATACAGTGTCTGCTGCAACTAAATTCTGCTGCTATAATGCAAAGGTACAGACACATAATAAATAAATGGGTGGTAGTGTCCCAATAAAACTTTATTTATGAACACTGAAATCAGAATTCCTTGTTAATTTTCACATCACAAAATATCCTTTTGAGTTTTTCCCCAACCATTTAAAAACGTAAAATCCATTCCTTTTTTAAAAAAATTTTTATTGGAGTATAGTTGATTTACAAGGTTGTGTTAGTTTCTACTGCACGGCAAAGTGAATCAGTTATACATATACATATATGCACTTTTTTAGATTCTTTTCCCATATAGGTCATTTCAGAATATTGAGTAGAGTTCCCCGTGCTATACAGTAGGTCTTTATTAGTTATCTGTTTTACATATAGTAGTGTGTATATGTCAACTACAATCTTCCAGTTTTTCTCTCCCCTCCCTTTCCCCTTTGGTAACCATAAGTTTGTTTTCTACATCTGTGACTCTATTTCTGTTTTGTAAATAAGTTCATTTGTACCTTTTTTTTAGATTCCACATGTAAGTGATATCATATGATCTTTGTCTTTGTCTGACTTCCTTCACTCAGTATGACAATCTCTAGGTCCATCCATGTTGCTGCAAATGACACTTTCATTTTTCATGGCTGAGTAATATTCCATTGTATACATGTACCACATCTTCTTTATCCATTCCTCTGTCGACGGACATTTAGGCTGCTTCCATGTCTGGCTATTGTAAACAGTGCTGCAGTGAACATTGGGGCGCATGTGTCTTTTTGAATTATGGTTTTCTCCGGATATATGCCCAGGAGTGGGATTGCTGGATCATATGGTAACTCTATTTTTAGATCTTTCCGCAACCTCCATGCTGTTCTCCACAGCGGCTGCACCAGTTTACATGCCCACCAACAGTGCAGGAGGCTCCCTTTTCTCCACACCTTCTCCAGCAGTTGTTTGTAGCGTAAAATCCATTCTTAACTCTGGGACCGTAATTTGCTGATATAAGGGGGGTTAGGTAGACGGGGATCAGACCATGCAGGACATGTAGGACATGGTAACAATCAGATTGAAACAAAGCCCCTTTCACTCTCCAAATGTAAAGCCACCCCTGAGGGCAATTGCAGGCCGGGTGACAGTTCTGGGAGGCAGCTTCCTACAGCTCATGGGAGATCACCAGGTTTGTTTCATTTTCCCCCAGTATCAAGAGACGACAAGCAAAAAGGCAGAAGCGCGCGCACAGGCGCGCGCGCGCGCACACACACACACACACACACACGCTCACGCACACACACACAGATACACACACATACACACACAGAGCTAGAAAGCCAGAGAGGACGTGCCCAGGTTCACGCTGACGTTTCTCCAGCATGCACTACGGGGTTTAAAGTTGGACGCACACCTGCTCCCTGCGGGAGTGCACCTGCTGAGCCGCGCTCCGTCCTCGTCTCGCGAGAGCGGTGCCGTAGTAGTGGCCCCCACCCCCACCCGGCCACCAAATCCCTCTCCCCGCCCCCTCGGCCCAGCCTCCGCGCTGTAGCACAGTCCCTGCCATCTCCACCGCCCCCGGGAGCAGCCTCGGCCCGCCGTGCGCGCTTCCCCCGCGCCCCCGCCCGCCGACTGCTCGCTCGCCCGCCCGCCCGGTAGTAATTTCACTTTGCCACGCGAGCTCCGCATCGCCTAGAAATCCCGCCCCCTGCTCCCCCTGCAGCCGCGGGGAGTCGTCCCTTTTCCCGGCCAGGTGCGCGAGCCTGCGCGCTCCTCCTCCGCCTCCTTCGGCGGGTCCCTGGCGAGCCGGAGCCGGGGCCGGGGCCCGGCGGGGGCGGATGCGCGCACCGCGCCTCTCCACCAACCCGCTCCGCTGCAGGTCCCTTGCTCTCCATCCCTCGCCGGCGCTCCCTTGCCCCCCCACCCCCCTTGATTGACAGGCAAGATGTCGGAGTGGAGCGAGGCAGGAGCGAATGCAGCAGCCGTCACCCCCGGAGCCCGGCGGCGGCAGCAGCAGCAGCGCGACGACGAGCCAGCAACCAGCCGCAGTCGCCGCCGCAGCCGCGGGAGCAATGCAGACAGCATCTTGAGAACGCGCTAAAGCACCACAAACGGTGGACAATGCCGTGTCACTGCAACTGGGAGGGGGGCAAACCAGATTTTTTTTGACATAAAAGCCAGCCAGCCAAAAATATATAATTTTGTCCTTCACGGAGCCGGTGTGTAAAGAGTGAGCGCTGTTTTCCTTCTCTCCCTCCTCCTCTCCCTCCCCCTCCTCCTCTTTTTCCTCCTCCTCCTCCCTAAGTGTACAGACAGCATCACATCACCTGGTTTGCTTCTGAGAAACAGCATCTCTCCTTTTCAGGGACCAGAGACTCAGAGAGAAGAGACGTTCTAATGAAGTCTGCTTGATACCCCAAAATAAAATAATAAATTGTGGCTCTTGTCCCCTCCTCCCACCCCCACCCCCTCAACCCTGTGTGAGATGTTGGGTTTCTTCTTCATGAGACATTGTTGAGAAGTCGCAGTGGTTGGAGAGGCGTAGGGGGCAGACTACCTCTGCTCCCCCCACACCCCCCTTTTTTCTCTCCGGGAGGAGGAGGAGGGGAAGGGGGCTTGCAGAGCAAGCGATGGATGAGGAAAACATGACGAAAAGCGAGGAGCAGCAGCCTCTGAGTTTGCAAAAAGCCTTACAGCAGTGCGAGTTGGTCCAAAACATGATAGACCTGAGCATCTCCAACCTGGAAGGGCTTAGGACCAAATGTGCTACTTCCAACGACCTCACACAAAAAGAAATCCGGACCCTGGAGGTAGGTGTTGCCTATGGAAAGAAAGCCATCCTTCCTTCCCTCCCCCTTCTCCCCCACCATCCCCTTTCCCTTGATTCTGTTTGTTGGGGGTGGGGTGGGCGGGTGGGAGGGTAGCAAGGTGGGCACGATTTGGTCTCCTGTGATTTATCTTGCAAAGCCTGCACTGGGTGTCCCTTTACTGTACTGCTGTCGTCGGCGCTTGGCTGGGTGGTGGGAGGAGTAGTAGTAACTGTTATTCTTTATTATTATTCTTGCGGCTGTGGTTATCATTCGCTTCCTCTTTGAGGAGTGAGTTCTCCCTTTTTTCCGCTTGTGAATTTGTTTATATGCCACGGGGGCTTGCTTGTGTGCTGGGTAAGACATTAAGGCGCTGCAGAGAACCCACGTGACCTTGCGCATTCTGCAGGTGGTCAAAAGGTGCTTTTTGCTCGCAGAATGGGGCTGCCTGTAAAGATAGACCTCTTCTTTTTCGGCCTCCTTCCCAGCCCCCCTTTTGCTCCTTGGATTTGGTTTGTTTGTTTGCTTGTTTGTTTTCAGTAATGTACATGTCAGGAGGCAAGATGCATGAAAAAGAATTCCCCATTGAGCTACCCATTTCCAGTCAAATCATTTTGATGCAGGGAGCTGTTGCAGGCCTGAAACGTGTTAAAACACAAACAAACAAAAAACAAAAACAACCCTGGATCAGCACACACAGGTGGTGTGGGAAAATACTCTGAATCTCGGTGGGACCGTGCAAAAAGGGGTCAGCAGTTTTATCTTTGGCGTGTTGTAACATTCTCTCCAACAGAACTTGAGGGGGAGTTTGAAGCAATTTCGTGGGGGGGATAGGGGGGTGGATGCAAAGTTACTCAGAAAGAAGATGGCAGAAATTATTTCTTCTGAAGGCCATCTGGTCAAAGGAAGAAGGTTTCGAGAGCTTTAGGAAACGCCTGGCGTCCACGTAATCACTGAGCATCCACGTTGTTTGAAACATCTCTGGGGTTCGACTCACATCCCTCTCTCCAACCGGCCCCGTGCTACGCATGGCTTGATTAGATTTGGGAACTCCCATTAGCTGGTACTTGCTGGGGGTGGTGGCCATGGGGCTGGGAGGAAAGGAAGGTGGTTCTCCCTGTGGTGGTGCGGGCGTGTGCAGAGCTGGGATGGCCACTAGTTTCCAGCCCGTGTGTTTCCAAGGCCTGAACTCTTTAATCCCTACTGAATCTTTTAGCCCTTGTGCCCCCATTCTAGCCTGGATGAGCATCTATCTCTGGTTCACTTTCAAGTCTTCCTTTTTCCTCCGTGGTTTTAAATTTGGCCGCATGTCAGCAGGCAGGAAGGTCACCAGTTTGAAAGTGGAGTTTGTGTGTGTGTGTGTGTGTGTGTGTGTGTGTGTGTGTGTATTGAGTATGCTATTTGCTCCCCTAGAATGCATCTCTGTGTGCACCTGTCATCTGGGAAAATGATCGTCAGAAATGAAATAACGTAAGTATCAAGGGGTAGCAGAGGCGTGGGAATTCTGTGGGGAGGCACACAGGTATTTTCTTTCTTGGAGCTTTGGAGAGCCATGTAGGCTAGGACTCCGCTGATGGAAGAAAAAGTGTGGGATGCTCTGGCCCAGCCTTCTGTCTCTGTCTGAGCAGTGCCCAAGAGAAGATTCTGTTCAGAATTGCATGTTGTAAATAAATAACCCAAAAGGGCCACCGGAGGTCTCTTCTGTTCCTCTGAGTCAGGAGTCCCGAATGCTAGTTTGTGTATTGCTATGTAAGTTTCTCCAGTTTTCTTTTCCTCTTTCCAGCATGCTCCATCCTCTGAGAGCTCCCTGGATCATGGTGATTGTTGTAGTGGGCCATGGATTCCATTGCTTCTTTTCTGCGTAGTGGTTTTCTTTTTAAACTGGGGGATGTGGGCATTGGTATGGTGGGAAGTGACAGTTACTGGGAATGCATCTGTTGTTAGTTTCCTAATCCCAGTATGCCACAGAGTGTGCCCACGACTTTATGCATATTGCCCAAGAAAGGATCTTGAGCAGTTATGCCAGTTGAGGCTTCCTAGGTCTCTAGGGCTAGGGTGGGGCCTCTGGGGAGGGGCTGATGCCTTAGGGTCCAGGCAAGTGCTGCCAAACCTCTCATAGGTTTTGGATCCACAGTTGTTGTTGTTTTTAAATCCCAGCAGTTGTCAAACTTTATATATCAGAACCGCCTGAGGGAGCTTATTAAAAATGCAGATTCTCAGCCTCTAATCCCAGAGATTCTAATTCCGTTGGGATTGGAAGGGGCCTAGGGATCTGCATTTAGTAAACAGTCCAGGCGTTTCTGATGCATGTTTTCATATTGACACTCTGAGAAAGACTAATCTAATAGGAGATAGAGGCCATATTTCAGCTATTTGATGATGACATCTCCCTGCTCACAAACCCTAAAGAAAGTAGTAAATTGAACAGACCATCCCTGAAAACCTTGCCTATAACCCCTGTGGAAACAAAAAACATCTGACATGGACTTAGTCTCCAAGAAGCGTACTTTCCTGATGAGGGAGACAAGGCTAATAATGTGTTATGTGAGATAATGATAAAGTCCAAACAGTAATATGGGAGACAGCATGTGGGTCCGTTAGGAATGTGTTCAGCTGCGTGAAATGGAAAATCCACCCAGCGTGCTTAGGCAATTAATGGTTTATTTTTCTCATGTAGCAAGAAGTCTGGAGGTATGTAGCTGCTTGAATTGGCTCAGTGAGTTAATAACATTGGGGCTGATGTCTTTGCGAATTCTCATGGCCTCTTCCTTATGGCCACAAGATGGCCCCTGAAGCTTTAACCATCACACCCAGGTTCAAGGTATGGAAGAGGGGGACCAGGTGAATAGGAAGGAATAAAGGCTTCATATCTCTGTTTGGTTTCCGCAGGACACCTCTGCCTTCCTACCCCTAAGGTGATGTTTCATTATGTCTTCTTTGCCAGAACTGGGTCAGATCACTTGTCCGAGCTGTAAGGCAGTGGGGGGTACCACCGTGACTGGTTTAGATAGTTGCAGTCCGTTTCCTGGTTTGACCTGTTGCTACTCCATACAAAATCAAGGTTGTGCTAGCATGGAAGAAGGCATGAAGGGACATTGGGTGGACAGCCAGCAACACTGGCCACAGTATGTTACCAGGAGGTACTTTGGCAGAGAAGAAACGTCATGAGTTTTGGAGTTAGACCGATGTAGTTTGGCATTCTAGCTTTCCTACTTACTTTATCTTGGCCTACTGATTTACATTTTCTGATCCCTGGTTTCATTTTTGGCAAAATGGCAGCGAAGGAATAACATTACCGTCCTCAGAGGTGGTGGTAAGGATGAGGAGGTGAGATTTTCAAGGGCCTGACGCCGTCTGTAGCCCAGTGCCTGCAGGCGCTGAATAAATGGTAGCTTCTTTGATGGTGATGATTAGCATTACATGGTGCAGAGTAGATGACACGGAGGGAACAGCGCAGACTGGAGGGAGAGAAGAAGGAGCTTAAGCAGCATTTCCAAAGTATGTTCTGTGGAACCCGAGCATTCTCACTCTTTCAACAAATACTGAAATCCTGGCACTGTACTAGATGCTGGTGGTCAGCAATTATTCTGAAGGCAAAATAAATCCCATGGTAAGCACATTTGGGAAAGGTTGAGGTAAGCCAAAGAGATAGGTATCTCGCCTGCAGGACTTCTCAGAGCCTTTAATGTGCTGTATTTGTACATTGTGACTCCAAGAGAGGGTAGCGTCTGCAGTGTTTCCTTTTTCCAGAGACATCTCTTGGGCTTGATGTTCCATAGAATGCACCCAGGGAAACATGTGACGAAGTGGTTAGGGAAGCATCCTTGATTGGGGAGCTGGGGACCCTGAGTGGAGTGAGGTATGGGGGGGAGGGTTTAAATTGCAGCGGGTTGGGGGAGCTCTCTGGGCCAGAACAACAAACCAGATGGAGGCATTCTCCTGCCTTTAAGGGGCAGCTTACAGACCGGCTGGCCCAGAATGGAGAGTACCTGGTAGAGTGTCATAGGAAACGAATTCAGGTTACAAACTCCTGGGGTGTAACTTAGGATCAGGAAGTCAGACAAACAAAGTTTCATCCCTTTGAGAGGGGAGATAGAAATCTTAAAAGGTTTTGGAGTGAGTACAATTAAAAAGTTGTTTCGGGCTTCCCTGGTGGCGCAGTGGTTGAGAGTCCGCCTGCCGATGCAGGGGACGCGGGTTCGTGCCCCGGTCCGGGAGGATCCCATATGCCGCGGAGCGGCTGGGCCCGTGAGCCATGGCCGCTGAGCCTGCGCGTCCGGAGCCTGTGCTCCACAACGGGAGAGGCCACAGCAGTGAGAGGCCCGCGTAACGCTAAAAAAGAAAAAAAAAAAAAAAAAAAAAAAAGCTGTTTCAAGGTTAGTCTGATGGCAGCCTGCAGCAGGGACCAGCAAACTTTTTCTGTAACGGGACAGATAGTAAATCGTTGAGGCTTTGTAGGCCATGTGGTTTCCATCACAACCACTCAGCTCTGCTGTTGTAGCCTGAAGCAGCCACGGACAACCCAGAAATAAATGTTTTCTAATAAAACTTCATTTAGGGCCCCTGAAATCTGAATTTGATATAATTTTCACACGTCACGAAATAGTATTTTCCTTCTAATTTGTTTTTTACATTTAAAAATGTAAAAACTATTCTTCGGTTTTGGGCCTTAAAAAAACAGGTGGTGGGTCAGACTTGGCCCGTGGGCTGTAGTTTGCTGATCTCTGATTTATAGGGTGAGAAATGAACCTGGAGGCACAGAGGCCATCTGAAAGGTGAGTGAGTGGCATTAGGGCTGGTGGGCACTGGCCACGTGCAGCTGGTACTGAGTTGGGTTCTATTTCGGTTAAGTTACAAGTGGAGGTAAATATCAGGGATTGGGTTGGGGGATGGCTAAGTAACAGAATCTCCTATACAGCGAGGGTGTTCTAGCCGTCACATATCTATTATTTGTTCTTTATCTGTTCCGTCGCAATGACTTATTATGGTTTGAGAGATCATACCTAGACTTAATTAAGTTTGGGAAACTGGACCTCAGACAATAACGCATTATTTTCAGTGACGCTGTGGGTTGGGATTGGCTGGGCAGTTCTTTGGCTCGTCTTGCAGAGCAGTAGTTCTGGTCATCCGGCAGCTCCACTGAGGCTGAATGGTCCAAGATGGCTCTATTCATGTGGCTGGTGGTCGGCTAGTGATTGGCTCAGGTACCTCAGTTCTCTTCCACATAGCCTCTCCAGCAGGACAGCCCAGATTTCTTTCTTTCTTTTCTCCCTTCCTTCCTTCCTTCCTTCCTCTCTCTCTCCCTCCCTCCCTTCCTTCCTTTCTCTCTCTCTCTTTCTTCCTCCCTCCCTCCCTCCCCTCTTTTCTTTCTTTCTTTTTTCTTTCTTTCTTTTCTTTCTTTCTTTCTTTCTTTTCTTTCTTTCTTTCTTTCTTTCTTTCTTTCTTTCTTTCTTTCTTTCTCTTTCTTTCTCTTTCTTTCTTTCTTTCTTTCTTTTCTCCCTTCCTTCCTTCCTCTCTCCCTCCCTCCCTCCTTCCCTCCCTCCCTTCCTTCCTTCCTTTCTCTCTCTCTCTTTCTTCCTCCCTCCCTCCCATCTTTTCTTTCTTTCTCTTTTTCTTTCTCTCTTTCTCTTTCTTTCTTTCTTTCTTTCTTTCTTTCGCTCTCTCTCTCTCTCCCTCTTTCTTTCTCTCTCTCTCTCTCTCTCTCTCTCTCTCTTCTGTCTCTTTCTTTCTTTCACTGAACTACAGTGTACTTACAGTGTCCAGATTTCTTACATGGTGGCAGCAGCAGTGTTCCAAGAAGGCAAGCTCCAATTCATAGGCTGTCTTAAGCCTCTGCTTCTGTAACTTTTGCTAATGTCCCACTGGCCAAAGCAAATTATGTGGTTGAGCCCATCGTCAATGTGGGACTTAGTATCCAAGGGTATGGATTCCAGCAGGTGTGGTTCATTGGGGGCCAGTGAACAATCTAACATAACTGAATCATAGCTATGGAAAAAATCCAAAATAAAGCCGAAAGAGCATGGGAAAGAGGGGAAGGGGCGTGGGATGATCAGCAAAGGCCCCCTTGGGGAGGTTTTACTGACCTGAGGAAGCAAGCCATGAAATATCTGGGGAATGCGCAAGTCAGTGGGAACAGCAGGTGCAAAGTTCTTGGGTGGGACTGCGTTCTACATGTTTTGAGAACAGCAAGGAGACCACTGTGTTTGGCGCAGGGTGAGCGGGGAAGGGGTGAGGGGCGCAAGTGGGAGGCAGATGCAGGGCCCCAGTCATAGACGGCTTGGCTGAGATACTCGCACTTTGTTCTAACTATGCAAAGGGTGGGGGACTGACTTATTTAGAAGCTCCTTTTGATTGCTGCAGGGAAAGTAGACTATAGGGGAGAAGAATGGGAGCACAGAGACAAATTGGGAGGTTAGTATGGGAGTAAAAGCCGGGAATGACTGCTTTTATTTTTCTTTTTTTGCGATACGCGGGCCTCTCACTGCTGCGGCCTCTCCCGTTGCGGAGCACAGGCTCCGGACGCGCAGGCTCAGCGGCCGTGGCTCACGGGCCCAGCCGCTCCGCGGCATGTGGGATCTTCCTGAACCAGGGCACGAACCCGCGTCCCCTGCATCGGCAGGCGGACTCTCAACCACTGCGCCACCAGGGAAGCCCGGAATGACTGCTTTTGACGCGAGTGATGGTGGGGAGATGGAGCAAGTGGCCGGTCGCAGACGGTCACGTGCATGGGAGGTGCGCGTGAATCTGATGTCTGGGGTGAAGGAAAATAAAGAACCGAGGATTATTCCTACGTGTTTGGCAGAAGAACTAAGTGAATGGCGGTGTCATTATCTGAAGTGTGAAGACCGGGGGTGGATTAGGTTGGGCTTGACAATGAAGTCCTGTTTAGACATTTACGTTTGTGAAGTAGACAGTTGGGTATGTGAGCCTGGAGACTTGAGGAAGGCTAGAGGTATGAGGTTCACCTAACACGTCAGGAGCATCTTTTCATCTTATTAAATAGTATTTTTAATGGCTGCATAGTGTTACATGGCTGTTGCGTAATTTAACTTATTTAATTCTGTCAGATGTGTATGTTTATCATGTTCCACTATTATAAATAATACTGTAGTAGACATCCTTGTGGCTTGTAGTCATCCTTGCCTTCGATTCCTAGAAGTGAAATATTGCTGGATCCAAGGATATGCAAAGTTTCCAGACTTTTGATAGGTTTTGCCAAATTACCTTTCACCCACAGTGTGGGAAAGGGTCCGTTTTTCCCTATCCTCAGTCTGGATTTATGTTTTGTTTTATTTTTTGGTTGCCTGTGCTTTGATGACCAAGAGCTCTGGGTTAAGGAGGCAGTTGTCTTAGGCCCAAATCTCGTCTTCCCTGTTTGCACTTGGGAAGGACCTGGGAACCTGCGTTGGTGAGAGCAGCACATGGTTTTCCATGCACAGCACCCAGCCTGCGGCGACCCAGCCTCTGCCTTGTTCTCATAGAGACATGGGTGGGACGTGGTCTCAAACTTCTGAGTCAGTGGCAAGAGTTACTTCCGAAGGGTTCTCTACCCCCTCTGAGGTTTTAGGGTGGGTTCTACTAGGGAGCTCTTATCCTTCTTCCAATGGGCAGGAAACTGAGGACTCTTCCTTGTCTCCCTGTGGACGGGTCATTTTCTGGGCTCCCCTCTCCACCCCCCTCGCCAGGCTCTACCTTTTGGGACCTCCCTTCCCCCTTGCTGCTTTGGAGCTGGGGAATGGAAGGTGTTCCGAAGCTGAGGAAGCCGAAGGGGGACATGGCAACTGGGAGGGAGGATGGAGAAGCTGAAGGGTGGGGAGGGAAAAGGGACAACAGTGGGAGAAAAGCCAGAGCGTAGCGTGATTTTCTTGGGCAGGGTTTCTATGACCCTTGGAATGTCTCTCCAGCGGGGAGTGACCGTAACTGTAGTTGTTCCTGTTTTACAAGCCAGCGAACTGAGGTTTAGAGTCACTGATCTGACCCAAACTGCAAATTCAGGCAGCCACGGTTCCAGGAAGAGCTTGACTGCTCCTCCCTGGAGTCCCCAGAGGTGGCCTGGCCTGGAAGAAAAGAAAGCAAAGATGAGAGCAAATAGAGGCGAAGGAGGAAGCATAGGTGATAAGGGCAGTGTGATCAGAGGTGAGAGCTGTGGGATTAATGAGAATCCTAATGATGGAATACTCTGTCACTCATATGCTCTCATTGGTGACCATGCCAGATGATGACTGAAGAGAAATGCAGAACTGATGGAGACGCAGTAGGGCATCTACAGAGACAAGGAAAGATGAGAAAAAGAGGGAGACATTTTATTTTTTTTTATTATTATTTTTTAAAAAGTCTTATTTATTTAATTTTGGCTGTGCCGGGTCTTAGTTGCAGCATGCACGTGGGATCTAGTTCCCCGACCAGGGATCAAACCCGGGCCCCTTGCATTGGGAGCGCGGAGTCTTACCCACTGGACCACCAGCCAGGGAAGTCCCCAGAGGGAGGGATTTTAGACCTGAGAGGTCCAGTATGCCAGCCACTTGCCACATTGACTATTAATCAGTTGAAATGTGGCAAGCTCTAATTGAACTGTGCTATTATTATAAGATACCCCCCAGATCCCAAGCTCTTAGAAAGAATAGAATGCAAAATACCTCATTGGTATTCTTTTACATTGACAACTTGTTGAAATGATGCTATTTTAGATATATTGGGTTAAATAAACTATGTTAAAATTGATTTCACCTGTATCTTATTTTGTCCCTGGGGTTATTAGAACATTTTAAATGACACAGGCAGCTCACTGTATATTTCACTTGGTCAGCGCTGCTCTTGAGCATTGAGGTGATTTCTGTGTTTTGCCATAATGGAAATCTTGTTCTTGATAAAGACTGAAAGCACGGGCCCCCTGGAGTTTCTAGGCAGCCATCGATTAAAGCTGTGGATGCGTTCCAAAGATGGATGTCTTCGATTTCCCTGGACCAGGAAAAAAATAAGATGAAGACTCAGAAATAATAACATAATTGAGTCCCTGGAAATTTGGGTGGGTGCTCGAAGCAGTAGAGCCAAGTAGTTGGGAGGGTGTGGGCTACACAGTAAGACTGCTTGGATCCCGGTCTGAATTCAGGATCTGCTAGCTATGTAACCCTGGGCAAATGAGCTCTCCTTCCTGAGCCTCAGTTTCCTTGCTTATAAAATTGGGACAGTGTTTTACATGGGGTCGTTACGGTGATTCAATGGAAGCATGCATTAAAAAGCCGAGCAAAGTCCCCGGCACATAGCAAATGCTTAATAATTGTTAGCTTTGGCGGTTTTGATGATCATACTCTCTGTAGCTCGTCATAGGGAGGTTAGGGTGCTTCAGCCCTGAGGTGGTGGGTGGGGTGTTTCAGCCATCCAGGGAGGTACCAGTTCATTTATTCGGTCATTGTTAACTGAGCCCCCAGCGTGTGAGAAGCAGGGAGAAGACAGCAAGACGTGAGAAGGCGAAGCCCATGGAGGCCTTCTATGGGATAATGGCACACCTGCTGGGCCGCAGGTGACATAAGCGAACAAGATTCTCATACCAGGTGTGCATCTTCGAACTGCTCACAGATGACTCTCTTCCCATCAGTGCCTGGCAGGCTTTAGTCTTTAAACCATTTGCTCGTCATAAACTCCAAGTTGGATAACAAAATGCCAGTTATGGGGTTGGGCCTTAAACTCCTGAACTTGTCTCAAGCTTGTGCGGTAAAGAGAAGAGTCAGAAGCTGTGATATCCAAGTGCTTCACAGGACCCTGAGAGGTTGTGTAGGCCCCCTCCTGCCCCGGGTCCAGATTCGGCTTTGCGATTTGGGGCGAGCGCTACTTCACAAAGCAGCCTTTTAAAAACTGCATTTTTTTTTTATTGTGGTAAAATATATATAACATGAAATTTACCATTTTAACTATTTTTAACTGAGCAATTCAGTGGCGTTGAGGACTTTCACGGTGTTGTGCAACCATCATCACTATCCATCTGCAGAACTTTTTCATCACCCCAAATAGAAATTCTGTACCCATTAAACAATATCTCCCCCTGCCCCCAGCCACATGGTTACCTCTATTCTGTGTTCTGTCTCTGTGAACCTGACTATTCTAGGCGCTACCTCATGTAAGCTGAATCGTACACTATGTGTCTTTGGTGTCTGGCTCCTTTCACGTAGCACAGTGTTTCTGAGGTTCATCCATGTTGTAGCCGGTATCAGTGTTTCATTCCTTTTTATGGCTGAATAATATTCCGTTGTATTGACAGACCATGTGTTGTTTATCCATCCTGTGTTGATAGACACTTGAGTTGCTTTCATCTTTTGACTACTGTGAATAATGTTGCTATGAACATTATTGTACAAGTATCTGTTTGATTCCCTGCTTTGAATTCTTTGGGGTTATGTATCTAGGAGTGGAATTGCTGGGTCATATGGTAATTCTATACTTAATTTTTTGAGAAACATTCATACTGTTTTCCACAGTGGCTACACCATTTTATATTTCCACCAGCAATGCACAAGGTTTCCAACTTCTCTACATCCTTGGCAATACCTACTCTTTTCTGGTTTTTTGACTATAGCCATCCTAGTGGGTATGAAGTGGTATCTCATTGTGGTTTTGATTCACATTTCCCTAATGACTAATGATAGTAGGCATCTTTTCATGTGCTGATTGGCCATTTGTATATCCCCTTTAGAGAAATGTCTATTCAAGTCCTTTCGTAAGTCAGCCTTTTGATATGGGTGAGTTATAAAGGTTAGAATTATCTTCCTTCTGTTGGCTTGGATCTGCTCTCTGATGTCTTTTATCCTTTGGTTCTACTCTTTGGAGGAGAGCGAATAAGGCCAGTCCTTCCTTTGGCTGACAAAAGTCTCAAGTAGAGTTTGCATTTAGATCTGGAACCTACCAAGTAGAGATGAGAGATAGCCATGTCCACAGATTCCTGACAAGTCTCCAACCCAAATTTTGCAGCCGCTGTCTCCCTGCTTTGTCCTGTCTGAGTTCCATTCTTATAGAATTTTGGATTCTGGGGTCTCTGGCGATGATAAATTTCCCTTTGTCTGTGCACCGATCCTACCCAGAGTATCATGCCCATCAGAAATAGTCATGAATGTGTCTCTTTGTGCCCATCCACAAAGGCCCTGCGATGGTGCCTTGGGCAGGGTTGAGTGGCATGCACTTGAGCAATGAGGCGAATAGACAGGTATAAAAAAGAACCCATCAAGTGGGGCATCCAGGGGCTTCATTTTTATTAGGTAGGAGGTAGAGCAAGGTTAGATGCCACTTTTTGTATTTTTATGCTTATCTGACTTGGAGGAACAGTGCTTTGTGATAAACCTAAAAAACAATATTATCCTTTTAATATGTTGCTATACTATTATTTTAATATGTTGCTGGATTTGATTTGTTAGAATTTTGTTGAGGATTTTTGTATCTGTTCATGAGGGATATTGTCTGTGGTTTCCTTTTTCATGCCATCTTTGTTTAGTTTAAGTATCAGGGTAATACTGGCCTTATAAAACGAGTTTGGAATTGTTTCCTCTACTTCTGTTTCCTGGAAGAGACTGTGTAGAATTGGTGTTATTTCATCTTTAAATGCTGATAGAATTCCCCAGTGAAACTATCTGGACTAGAGATTTATTTTAATTTAATTTAATTTTTTTGCAGAAGGTTTTAAACTACAACTTCAATTTCTTTAATTTATTCTTGGGTGAATTTTAGGACTTTGTGGCTTTCAAGGAATTGGTACATTTTATCATTGTTCAATTTACATACGGAGAGTTGCTCATAGTATCGCCTTATTATCCTTTTGTGTCTGTGGGGTGTGTAGTAGTGTCACCTCTTTCATTCCTGATGTTGGTAATGTATATTCTTTCTCCTTTATTCTGTGTTAGTCTGGCTAGAGGTTTATCAATTTTAGCCATATTTTCAGAGAACTAATTTTTAGCTTCATTTATTTTCTCTATTTTTCTGTTTTAACTTTTACTAATTTTTGTTCTTCTTATTTCCTTTCTCCTGCTGGCTCTGGGTTGATTTTGCTCTTCTTTTTTCTATTTTCTTGAGGTGGATGCTTAGACTGTTGATTTGAGACCTTTCTCCTTTTCTAATATAAGTATTTGTTGCTGTAAATTTCCCTTGAAGGATTACTTTAACTGCATCCCACAAATTTTGTTATATTATATTTTTATTTCCCTTTAGCTCACAGTATTTTATAATTTCTTTTGAGGCTTTTTCTTTGATGCATATATTCATCAAATTAAATGATATTTGATGTCATTTAATTTCCAAGTATTGGAGATATTTCCTGTTATCTTTGACTAACAGTTTAATTCAATTATGTCAGTGAACACATTTTAAATTATTTTACTTCTTTTGAAATGTTTAAGGTTTATTTTATCACTTAGACCATATTCTCTTTTGGTGAATGTAGCAGGTATACTTGAAAAGAATGTGAATTCTGCAGTTGATGGGTGCAGTGTTGTATAAATGTCAATTAGATCCAGTTGGTCGATAGTGTTAAGTCCTCTATATCCTTGCTGATTTGCTCTCAAGTTTTATTGATTACACAGAGGGGAGCGTTGTCCATTTCTCCTTGTAGTTCCATCACTTTTTGCTTTCATGTATCTTGAGCTGTTTGTTAAGTGTATATGCATTTGGGATGGCTGTTTTCTTGGCGACTTCACCCTTCGTCATTATGTAAAGTTACTATTTATCCCTGGTAATTTTCCTTGCTCTGAAAACTATTTTCTTTGATATTAATATAGCCACCCCAGCGTTTCTTTTTTTAGGTTTTTAAAAGTTGAGGTAAAATTCACATAACATAAAATTCACCATTTAAACTCTTTTGAAGTATACAACTGAATGCTTTTTAATACATGTGCAATGTTGTGCAACCATTTCCCCTATCTAATTTTAGAACATTTCCATTACCACACATGCAAAAACGAAACAAAACAAAACAAAAACCCCCCAACAACCAAAAAACCAAAACTAAACCTTGTACCTATTAGCAGTCAATTTCAGTGTTCCTGTCCTCCATCCCCTGGCAACCATTAATCTATTTTCTCTTGCTATGGTTTTTCCTAGTCTGGGTATTTCATATAAATGAAATCATACAGTATGTGGCCTTTTATGTGTGGCCTCTTTCACTTAACATAAAGTCTTCAAGGTCCATCCATGGTGTAACATGTATCAATAATTTGTTCCTTTTTATGGCTGAATAATATTCCATCATATGGATAAACCCATTTTGTTTATCCGTCCATCAGTGGACATTTGGGTTGTTTCCACCTTGTGGCTATTTGTGAATAGTGCTGCCATGATCATTTGTTTGGTTAAGAGGATGGGGGCATTTGGGGAGGAAACTGTTTTGCTTCTGCTAAAAACTGAAGAAACGTGTCCCCAGGTTCAGGCTGCTATGCAGTTAGGAACTCTAGAGCTGGAAGTTCCTTCCACACCCTTTGTGGTTGTATGTGATGGTCTCTGTGACATTTCCCTGGAGCTCTTGCAGGTACTCGGTTGGCTCTTCAGGTTACACATGCCAGGTGATGAATCGTTCACACTGACTTCAGAAATGGAACTCATTAAATAAAATAGTCGTTTAAAAGACATTTATAGCCATTAAAGCAAAGCATATTCACTCTAGAAAAAAATAGAATATGCATTTAATCAAAAAGAAAAATGAACACACTTATAATCCCACCGCCCACAGATCAACATTGTTAACATCTTGTTATAGAGTCTTATAGGTTTTTCTGCATGCAAACATGTACTTTCATATGACTTTTAAGAACAACTATATTTTATTTATTTCATAGTCTCCTCTTATTTGTTTCTTTTTCCTCTTAAAATTTGACTTAAGACATGAATGTCTTTCCCTGCCAAAACCATTTTTTAAATAGCATTTCAAATGGCTGGTAACACTCCAGCATAAAGATGTAGCATAATTGAGTTAAACAACCCCCTTTAGTGAGTTAGATTATTTCTGGTTTTTTGCTCTCATAAACACAGCCTTAGTGACTACTTTTGAAATGAAGTCTTTGTAAAGCATTCTTATTTGTTTCCTTAAGAAATATACCTAGAAGTAGAATTACTGCGTGCTTGTAAAGCTTTTTCTCACATATGGCCAAATGGTCCTTTAGGAAGAGTGTACCCGTTTATAACCCTCTCAGACTTTACGAGAGCAGAGTTTGTGGCTTTGCATCTTCAGGAATGACAACTGTGAGAGGTAAATGTTTCCAGCAAATCTGTGACTTAATAAAAAATATGTAAAGTCACTTTACTAGCGAATCCACTCGTGATGAGCTAAGAAACTTGGGGCGGGCTTGGTTTATAAAAATACATACTTTCAGTTGAAATAAATACAGAGTTAGAATCGTGTCAATGACAAGGAAGCCTAATTTAAGGTGAAATTTTTCTGAAGTGACATCAGAAAGTGATGTGAGTTTTACAGATGAGGCTGTGTGATTTCCAGGGATCACACAGTTAGTTGTTTTCTGGGACCGGGCAGGGAACCCACAGAAGAAAAATAGGCCAGGGGCAGGATACTTGGGAGGAGACGGGTCATGGTGAACTGGAGAGCATATGGCACGTCTACAGATGTCAATGTTGCCAATGGGTCGTATGTAAGCCTCATTTTATCATGGAGTTTCCATTTTCTAGCAGAACTCAGAAATCAAAACTATAAGTAAAAAGCAGGCATTGACCCATTATTATCTGATTAAGAACCTCACCATTCTTTCCCTTAATATGTTTAAACAATGTTGGATAAGGAAAAGGAAGGTACAGATAATCAATGCTATTGAAGTAATGTCTCACTGCTGTTTCAAATTGTTTTTTCTGATCCTACCCATCCATAAGTTGAAAAAATTGAGGTTGTATTGTTTAGTCTGGAGAAGATGGGGTAACCAACTACTTGTTGATTTTATGATCTTTGCTTATTGGGAGGCTGTTCTCAATCACCAGTGAGGACAAAGTTAGAGATATGACTGGGACCAGACAATCTCACACACACACACACACACACACACACTTCAAACCTATACAAAGGTAGGGAGAATAGCATAATGGACCCTTACGTACCCATCATAAAAATTCAACAAGTATCAAATTATGGCCAATCTTCTCCCCCTACCCCATCCTCCCTGGATTATTTTGAAGCAATTCCTAAGACATTGTAACATTTCATCCTCAAATATTTCAAATGTATATTTGTGTTAAATACAAAGTACTCTGTTTTAAGCATAACCAGACTCCTATTATCACACCAATAATTCCTTAGTCAGATATTTCTCTAAATAACAAATCAAAGTATTTATACACAAAAGAGAGCTGCACTTCTCAAAGCAGCCATGGTAGAAGGCATGTGTCCCAGCTCTGCTGGCGTTACTTAAGACATTCTTGAAAACCATCTTCAGAGTCACCTTACAAGAAAACAAGTCTCTTTATTTTTTTCTTGACCCTAAATGGTGGCTCTCAAGATGGAAGGCTACCATCTTGACTTGGCTTGACCCACTCCTGATGACTTTTGTCCCTTTACAGCAAATAAATAGGCACTCAAAGAACAAGCCGTGTTGCCATTGACGATTCTCCTGACAGCATTCTGGGCACCGTGACTGGGAGGAAACCCAAGAAGAGTCATAGCTTTGATGTTAGGATAAGCCTTCAGCCATTTCCAATGTCTACCCTGAAAGGGGACCTGGTTGATTAGCTTCCACATTCATTCACTCATTCATTCATTCCACTTTGTGTTAAACGCATTAGACATACAAAGGAGACTAGAACAACGTCTTGCCCATATGGGGCTTAAGATGTATAACTATGTACAGCACATAAGGTGCTGTTCTAGGTACTGGGACCTGGAATATACTGCCTCATGGATCTAGTTATATGATGTTAAAGCTAAGACCTGAAGGACAATAGAGTTACCCTGAGTTGAGGAAAGGCTGTTCCAGGCAGAGGGACAGTATGTGCAAAGGCCTAGAGGTAGAAGACAGCCTGGGTCTTCTGAGGGACCAGATGGAGCCCAACATGGCTGGAGTATCGAGTGCTTCAGGCCCATTTGAAGGCAAGGGGATGGGGCAGCACTTTTTCCTTTCTCTAAACTAGGTTCCTTTGCATCTTCTTCCTGCCTCATCTCCTCCTCATTATAGAAAAATGAGGCAGTCTCATTTGCCAAATTGAATAAAACTCTCTCTGATCACCATTTCTCAAGTACATTTTGAAAGCATAACATGAGTTTTTTGGTCCCCTAAGGTGGAGGCAGGTTCTTTAACTCCATAACAAACACAAGCCATCCCATAATAATAACAGATGGGCAAGGCCTTGGGAAGGGTGGGCTGGAGGGAGGGAAAATAAAGCCAGGAGAGAAAGAGGTGGTGAAATGGAAATACGTTTTCAATCCCATGCTTTGTGGTTTATTATTAACAGCACTGCAGAAAATGTCTCCACAGAAGGTCCGAGAAGCTGGTCATTGATCAGATTAACGATAATGAGAGCAGTCTTATATTAACTCAGATTAAGAGGAGGACTCTTCCCCCTACTATTCAGTCATACATGTATAATCACATTTCCTCACAGCCAGTCGCCCTTAGTTTTCTGCTAAGATGGGAACTAGGGTCTTTGCAAAGGTAGAACCAGGACGGCAGAGAGTAGGCTGAACCCAGATGCCACCTTGAACCTTGGGTCTGATGGAGGAAGAGTCTCTGGACCCTCCCCTGTGCTCCAGCTTTTGTCTAACCTCCCAGAGGCTGCCCTTCTATTTTTCAGACCTGTTTCCTTCCTCCTGGGCCTGTGTTATCCCAACTCATGATTTCCTAGTGTTGAGCCCATACAACATGCCATGCGATGTTGTAGGTGCTAGGGATACATCTGGGTGTAAAACAGGCAAAGAGCCCTGATGTTGGGTAGCTCACATTCTAGTTGGTGGAGACATACAATAAATAAACATGAAGAAAAGGAAATGTCACCTTTTCCACCTACATGGAAAAGGTGACATTTGACCAAAGACTTAAAGGGAACAAGGGAGCCATCCATGAATCTGTCTGGGGCAGGGGAAGAGCACTTAGAGTGAGGCAACAGCTCATGCAAAGACCCTGAGGCCTTGGAGGAAGCTTGTGTGACTGGAGTGGAGTGTTGAGGATAAGGTCAGAGCAGCAGAGTGGGACCAGATCTGTAGGGTCTTTTAGACCAGTGTAAAGATTTTTTACTAAGTGCAGTGAGGTGCACTGGAGGATTTTGAGCAGAGGAGTATCATGATCTGACTTGAGTTTTAATAGCATCCTTCTAACTAATAGACTGTAGGGGGCAAGAGTAGAAGCAGGTAGATGAGTTAGAAGACTATCATGGAGAGAGACGATGGTGGCTCACCCCAGGCTGGTGAGCCGTGGTTGGATTTTGGATATATTTAGAAATTACAGCAAATAGGATTTCCAGATATTTTTGACCCTGCCTGTTGATTGATGTAAAAAATGATGACGTTTACTGGTTGCGTTAACCCGAACTCTTTTGGTCGCAAGTGACAGAAACGTACCTCAAATTGCTTATGCAAAAATTGGGAGTTCTTTGGCCTATGTAACTGAGAAGTCTATGGGTCATTGTTAGCTTCAGCATGGCTGGATCCAGATACTTAAAGAATACAGGCAAGGGCCTCTATCTCCACCTCTCAGCTCTGCTTTCTTTCTCTGTTGCTTTCATCCAGTCTATCACTTTTAGCTACTATGGAGGAAGAGCCTCCTTATTTCCCAGGAGCTGCAACAAATGTCTGGGGTATCCTTTTCACTGGTCAGGCTTGATTCATTTCTGTACCTCTCCTCTCTACAGGAGGGCACAGCATTCTCAGAGATCGATCCTGGAACCAGGGCGGAAGGTCAGTTCTTCCCAAGCTTCATGGACCAAGCAGGGGTGTTCTAACCAAAACTTGGATGGAGGGAAGACTAGATTCTGTTGTCCCAATCCTTAATCCAGAATTCCAGCAGATGTAGGACATTCTGAAGAGGGTATAAGGAGCAAAAGGGTAAAACATACCCTGGGAATGTCGAGATGCTCATAGTGGGGTGTTTCAGAGATTTTTTAACTCAGTGTTCACAGAATCAGTGGATTTACCTAATAGCCTTACTCTGTGAGTCTACTCTGGGACCAAGACACTTTGCTTCCAGTGTGTTCTCATGACTGGCCTCCCTTTCAAGGTGGGCCATACATCTCTCATGGGACAGCAAGTAGATGGAGAGCTAGAACACAAGGTATGGGTCCCAGCTCCGCCACCCTCTTGCTGCTGATTTGGGCAAATTACATTACTGAGCCACAGAGGATATTGGCAGGATCAAAGGACAGACACTTTTTAAAGCGCTTGGGGGAAATTCCCTAGTGGTCCAGTGGTTAGGACTCTGAGCTTCCACTGCAGGGGGCGCGAGTTCAGTCCCTGGTCAGGGAACTAAGATCCTGCGTGCCATGCAGCATGGCATAAATAAATAAATAAATAAAATAAAGCGCTTGGGAAACTGGACCCACAAGTCAGGGCCTTGGCTGTATTGTTTTGTGTTTGCTGATCATGGGGTTGCCAGATAAAATATAGGATGCTCAGTTAAACTTGCATTTTATATAGATAATGAATACTCTTCTGGTATAAGTATGCCCAAATATTGTATAGGACATACTTACAAAAATTATCATTGTTTATCTGACATTCAGATTTAGCTGAATATTCTTTTATTTGCTAAACCTGGCAGTGCTGGGTGATCATGACAAGGGAAACGTGTTATTCTTACTGATTGCTCATGACTATCTCCTGACAAACAATTCATGCGAGGACCAGGAACATTCTCTAAACTGTAGATATCACTAGTGTTTTCAGATTGGACATGAATGAACTTTTTGTTCTCTTTTTGGACTATGGGTTTATGGCTAAGTTTGAATTCTTGAATTTGACTATGTCGAATTCATGTATGTCCATCCTATAATACCACATTTTGAAATTCTCATTTTAAGATAGGTTTAAGTTTTGGGTAACAGTGTTGGCTCTTCCAGTTATGAGCCATAACCGTGGGCTTAATCTTCTCTGTGTCTCAGTTTTCCCATCTGTACAAATAGGAAGATGACAGTACTTACCTCATAATGTTGTTATGAGGATTGGCTAAGATATGCAAAACGTTTAGCTCAGTGTCTAGCACATAAAAAGAGCTCACTAAGTGTTAGCTGCTGCAGTTATGGCAAATCTCTAGAAATTAATCTGGCTGGTCCAGAATAATTTGTGTTTGGTTTTCCAAATTAACTTCTCAGCTCCATGTGGAAAATTTGGGGTTGAATTGTCCTTATGGCTCGGGCTTCATGCTTACCAGATCAAACCCTTGAAGCAGAATAACAAGGTGCAGTTTTGAACTTGACATATACGGGCAGCTATGAGCTCCAAACTGGGGGAAGGGGGAGAAATGAGGAGGGAGAACTAACAGTGATTTGGACTGTTGTTCCTAGGCTTGGTGGACATGATTTTGGCAGTCTTAGCTCAAGGTTTTGCCCCAAATTCAAGCAGGCATGCCCTGTTTAACAGGGGGGTTGGGTGTAGGAGCATGACTTGGATCCAGGCCATGGAGATGTGCTCCTTTTTGAGTCATTTTCTGCAGCTCCTGTTTCTAACTATTTCTGTCCATTCCTCACCTGCAAACCCTGGGCAAATGCCGGGGTTGAGTACAGATGAGCTCCTGGTCATCAGAAGTGTTTGAGGGCTGCCCAAGATCAGGGTCTGGACAGGGCCCGCCCAAGGTTCATGCTGTGTGTTATGCATGCTTCTTTCTCCTCAGGATTATTTAACATGGAAATGTTTTCAAGCTTGGTGTTTTTATCCAAATGCCGTTGTGAGAGAAAAGTTTTTAGATGACTGTGGGAGACACAGTGGCTGAAGTCTCTGCTCTGCAAGACTCTTGTAGCTTCTTAAAAAGAGCATGCTTGGGGGCTATGAAATTTCAGAGGCAGATCAAAATGTGCTGGTGCCATATGTATGTGTATAACTGATTCACTTTGTTGTAAAGCAGAAACCAACACACCATTGTAAAGCAATTATATTCCAATAAGGATGTAAAAAAAACATATATATATATATATATATATATATATATAAGGGAAAAAAAAATGTGCTGGTGCATACTGAATCCAAACACTCACCTGAGCTTCAGGTACATGGCTCCCCACAGTGTGGCCCACAGACAGGTGGCATCGGTGCCACTTGGGAGCTGGTTAGAAAAACGCAGAGTTTCAGGCTCTGGCTCAGACTAATTGAATTGCATTTTAATACAATCAGGTGATCTGTGTGCACATAAAAGTTTGTGAAGCACCAGTCTAATCCTTAGAACAACCCCAGTATTATTGATTCCATTAAAATTTTTTTCTTGTGGTAAAATATACATAATATTTATTATTTTAACCATTGGTAAGTGTACAATTCAGTGATGTTAAATACATTTACAGTATGGTGTAATCATCACCACTATCTATACCCCAAACTTTTTCATCATTACCAAGAAAAACTGTAACCATTAAACAATAGCTCCCCCTTCCCTGCCTCTTCCAGTCCCTAGTAACCTCTATTCTACTTTCGGTCTCTATGAATTTGCACATTCTAGGTATCTCATATAAGTAGAGTCATACAATATTTTTTCTTTTGTGTCTGACTTATTTCACTTAGCATAATGCCTTTCAGGTTCATCCATGTTGTTATGTGTATCATCACCTCATTCCTTTTCAGGTCTGCATAATATTCCATTGTATGGATAGACCACATTTTATTTATCCATTCATCTGTTGATGGACACTGATGAGTTGTTCCTGCCTCTTTTTTAAAAATATTAATTTGTTTATTTATTTATGCTATGCTGTGTCTTAGTTGCGGCATGCAAGGTCTTTGTTGCTGCATGCAGGATCTTTTAGTTGTGGCATGTGGGCTCCTTAGTTGTGGCATGCGGGATCATTAGTTGCGGCATGCAGGATCTTTTAGTTGTGGCATGTGGGCTCCTTAGTTGTGGCATGCGGGATCATTAGTTGCAGCATGCAGGATCTTTTAGTTGCGGCATGTGGGCTTCTTAGTTGTGGCATACGGGTTTCCTAGTTGTGGCATGAGGACTCTTAGTTGCAGCATGCATGCAGGATCTAGTTCCCTGACCAGGGATAGATCCCTGGCCCCCTGCATTGGGAGTGTGGAGTCTTACCCACTGGATCATCAGGGAAGTCCCCTGTTCCTGCCTCTTGACTATGGTGAATAATGCTCCTATGAATATTCATGTACAAATATCTGTTTGTACTTTCCCTGCTTTCAATCCTTTAGGGTGTATTCCTAGGAGTATTAACTCCATTTACACATGAAGAAATTGAGATGCAGAGATGTGAAGGGACTCGTCTCAAGTCACACAGCTGCTGGGTGGTGGTGCTGGGTTTCTGCATTTATTTGGTCCCTTCCATTGACCCCAGAGGCCACATGCATCCTTAAAGAGAAAGACAAGTGTTTTTCTTCCTTTCTAAGGGATGACAACATGGCCTGGTGGTAAATATTGGGCTTTGGGGTCTTCCAGATCTGAGTTCAAATCCCACCATTTGCTCTTGCTAAGTTCAGTGTCTTGGACACATTACTTATCCAGTCTTAAGCTCTATTTTTTTAATCTGTAAAATCAAAATGCCTACGATGGAAATTGCTGTGAGAATTAATGGGAAAAAGTAATTCAAGTGCCTGGTTGTAAATATTCAACAGATATTATTTACCATTAAAAATAAGGAGATTCCTGGGAATTCTCTGGCAGTCCAGTGGTTAGGATGCCACACTTTCACTGCCGAGTGAAATTGCTGGTCGGGGAACTAAGATCTCACAAGCTGTGTGACGTAGCCAAAAAAAAAAAAGGGGGTTCCTTACAACATTAAACATAGATATACCATATGATCCAGCAATTTCACTTCTGGGTGTATACCCAACAAGATTGAAAGCACGGACTCAAACAGATACTTTTACATGAATATTCATAGAAACATTGTTCACAATAGCCAAGAGTTAGAAACAACCTGTGTCCATCAACGAATGAATAAATAAGCAAAATGTGGTATATCCATACAACGGAATATTATTTTGCCATGAAAAGGAAGTAGTGATAAATGCAACAACACGGATGACCCTTGAAAGCATTATGTTAAGTGAAATAAACCAGACACAAAATGATTAATACTGTCCTTTTCCACTTTTTTTTTTTTTTTGCAGTACGTGGGCCTCTCACTGCTGTGGCCTCTCCGGTTGCGGAGCACAGGCTCCGGACGCGCAGGCTCAGCGGCCATGGCTCACAGGCCCAGCCGCTCTGTGGCATGTGGGATCTTCCCGGACCGGGGCACGAACCCGCGTCCCCTGCATCGGCAGGCAGACTCTCAACCACTGCGCCACCAGGGAAGCCCCCCTTTTCCACTTTTATGAGATACCTGGCATTGTCAAATTCATAGAGGCAGAAAGTAGAATCTCTGGAGCTGGGAGAGAGGGAAATGGGGAGTTACTGTTTAATGGGTACAGAGTTTCAGTTTGGGAAGATGAAAAGATTCTGAAGACGGATGGTGGTGATGGTTGCACAACAATATGGATGTGCTAAACCGTACACTTAAAGGTGGCGAAAATGATATACTTTGTTATATATATTTTACTACAGTATTAAAAAATTAAGAAAAGGAAGAGAAGTACTTTTCCAGGTACTAATTTTTTTCTGGTATGCCCGATTACCTTGCTTTCACATACCAGTATTTGATTGGTGTCCAGGAAAGGCTGGATCCTTTTTTTCTCTATGATATAATGATGACAAAAACATTACCCAAAAGTGATCAGGGTTGTTATTGGGTGCTGACAGTGTGCGAGAGACTAGGCAAAACCCTTTCCATACGTTATTCTGTTTTCATCTGCACAACAACCCCGGGAGGTAGGTGCCGTCGCATTTGACACATGAAAAAACTGAGATCAAATAACTTTCCCGAGGACACACAGCTAGTCACTGGTGGAGGCGGCATTTGAGAGCCTCGGACCTGCTGACCCACAGGCCAAGCTGTGCTGCATCCCAAAGGTAATCTACAAAGGGCACCCTTAGATCGTAACTGTGCCCCTATGTTGCAGGAAGAAGGTAGGTGGTGGAGTTCATTGGGCCATCTCTGCCAGGAGCAGGGCCGTCTGTGGCTTTCACTACCAGTGGCTGCTGAGGGATATTTCTCCTCTGGGTGGGAATGAATGCATGACGGGAGAAAAAGAATGTTCAGGGAAACTTCCTTGGTGCCAGAAAGAGCTCTTGGGAACAGTACCAGTAGAGTCCCTCCCAGGAGAGATCAACCAGTTTCCTCTGTTTAAAGCAGCCCTGACATATGCAAATCAAACTTATAATTCACCTCCAAAGCAGAAGCTTCCAGATTCCTAACTGAGAGATGCTAATTAGGAATTATGGAGCGTTCGTCATCCTTGGGGTGCTTTGCACACGATGTTTGGTGCTCACAGCATCCTTGTCAACAAGTTATCAGGACTTCTGTCTGTAGCAGAAAACAAGATAGGCTAGTGAAGCTTTGCCTGGTTCCCTAAGAAGGAAACCAAGGCAAGGATGGGGAGACAGCTGATTTTTCTTCTATTTTCTCTGCTGTTTACTTCCAGATCTATATGAGAAAGATAGATGGGCAGCCAGTACTTTGTTTCTGAAAAGGCTACATTGTGCAGTGTCCCAAGACAGATAAGCACACACTTCAGAATCAGCCCTGGGTTCAAATCTCAGGTTTGCTGTTAATTAGCTGTGTGTCTTTGAACAACTCTGTCAGATACAGATAATATCTGTAAAATACAGATAATAACTGGACCTTCCTCTCAGGGTTAGGATTTAATGAGATAATACGTGTAAAATGCCTTATATCAGGCATGCAGGAAGTAATAATATTAATAGCTACTGCTGTTATCATTATTATATAGTTATTATTATGTAAAATACTACCATGTGTTAAAAATTGTCAGCATTAACTATCTTTTCCTTTAAGGAGTAAGGTAAATAGGAGACAATTTATTTAATTTTTTTTTAAATGCAAAAATTTAACAGATCAAACAGTGATCAACATATTGCCAATCTTGTTTCATTTGTCTCTGTGTGTGTGTGTGTGTGTGTGTGTCTGTGTGTGTGTCTGTGTGTGTGTGTTTTGGAGTATTTTAAAGCAAATCCCGGAGGTTGTAGACTTTTATCTGTAAATACTTCAGTATGCACCTCAAACAGGTTAAGCCTTTTACAATAATATAACTACAAAGCTGTTAACCACAGCTTACAAAATAAAAACTAATTTCTTAATATAGTTTAATACACAGTCCATGTTCAGATTTCTCCAGGTGTTTTGAAAGATGTGTTTGTGCAGTTGATTTGTTTGAATCAGGATCCATATGAGGATCTTATATTGCATTTGGTTTACGTGTCTCTTAAGTTCTTAATCATCATCGTTCCTGCTCCTTTTTATCCATGTTACTTATTTGTTGATGAAGCTGAGTCATTTGTCTTGTAGAGTTTGCATGCTTCCTCAGGGTATGGTTTAACTTGTCCCTATATCCCCATGTTTCCTGTCAAATGATAGCTAAATCTAGAGGTGCTTAAGTTCAGGCTTATTTATTTATCTTTTGCAAGAATACTTCCTAGGTAATGTTGAGTATTTTGTAATGATCACACCAGAAAGCACACAACATCTGGAGATTACACTTTTAGTGATGTGAACATCCGACTAGCAGGATCATGTGCTGTCAGCCCGACGTATGCATTATGTGTCCCAACAGTCTTTCACCTAATGACTGGCATCCATTGATGACCATATCTAGATCCTTTATTCCATTAGGGGGTTGCAATATCATGCTTTTCTAATTCTGTCATTCCTTCTGCATTTTAAGCTAGAATTATTTTATAAATAACTTTTGCATATCTCCTATATGGTTACTCTGAAATTCAGTTTATATGAAGAGGCAGGATAAATGTTGATTCTTTCCCTTTACTTACCAGTTTTTCAAATGTAGAGTTGGTAAAAATGGCCAGTGATTGTTTTAAAGAATATTATTTTGAAATCATGTATTTAAAAAGTTTACTTGATGTGTTACCGTCCATTGTAGCCATTACTGTTTTTTTTTTTTTTTTTTTTTTTTTTTTTTTTTTGCTGTACGCGGGCCTCTCACCGCTGTGGCCTCTCCCATTGCGGAGCACAGGCTCCGGACGCGCAGGCTCAGCGGCCATGGCTCACGGGCCCAGCCGCTCTGCGGCATGTGGGATCCTCCCAGACCGGGGCACGAACCCGTGTCCCCTGCATCAGCAGGCGGACTCTCAACCACTGCACCACCAGGGAAGCCCGCCATTACTGTTTTTGAAGCTCAAAATGCCCCATCTTTGACCATTCAAAGCCACTTTAAGTTGTCTCCCAAGTTCTTCGGACATGTTCTCAGTTGTCTTGAATGGCTTCCATGCCTTCTGTCACAGCAAGTTGTGCCAGAATTCTTGTTTTGTTCCCCAGACCTGAAATCAGTCATTTCTCAAAGAAGCCCTGACTCCTTTGAGAGAAAATGATATTTAGAAACCACAGGTGGGCACTGGAGGTGCTCATTGCTACTGGGTTATCATTTCAGTAGACAGAAGATACATATTTTTTAGAGAGAGAAAAAGGAATTCATAATTTAAATCTAAGATTATGTGATTTTACTTAGCTTTTGATTTTATATTTGTATCTCATTTCTCTTAAGCTAAGAATTTTGGTTTCTAACGTTATTGACCTTAATACTAATTATATATGTTTCAAAATAATGATATTTATACTGCTACTATTGACTAAGAATACTGAATATAATTAAGATTTTTTTCAGTTCTTTTGTCATTAGGATATGTCCTACTCAATATTTACAATTGAAACACTGTGTTTTAAAGTTACATAACTTTTTTTCTCTGTGTAGTTATGTCATCAACTTGATATACAGATAGATTCATTTGTTTTTAAATTTTTATTTTAGTTTTAACCTCCTTAAAAAAAGCAAATATGTACATGTATACATATGTGCATATATGACAAATATATTCGTTAATATTACCCCCTTTCTTACACGAAAGGTAGAATGTTATATACACTATGTACCCTAATAATCTAAAGTAGAGCTCCCCTGTTTAGTTCTCTTTCAGCTAAGTTGTTTTCTTCATTGCGTTAATAGATTTGAATGAGTTGATTCTCATTATTCACGGTAGTTATGTTCTATAAAGTCATCACTGAGTTCACAAATACTGAACCATTACCCCAGGGGAGATACAGGGTCAGGTTCCTGCAAGCCTCTGGTCATGTTTTTGCCAACTGATCAGCACATAACCTTGTTTTATGTGCGTTTCTGTTTAAAGATACCTTATTTAGTATCGCAACCGACACTACTATAACTCACCCTGAATGAACCTTATCTAACACATGTATTGTCTCCATAAGTTACATATCCCAGCTTTCTTCCTTAGGAACTCTAAACAGCTTTTCAGCACTATGCTTGGAGGCCATTTAAAAAAGTGAAATCTAAAAAGAAAAAAAAAAAAAGGAAGGGCACAAAAACGTGGCTCTAAATAGACCATGAAAAGGACACTAGTTTATAGAACCAGAGTTGAAACAAGAAGCCAGAATGTCACTTTGTTCACCCTCAACTGGCAACGTACAGTGGGCAGTGCAAACCTTTCACTGCTCTGTGTATGTTCCCAAATGACTGTGAAAATGCTGTGAGTGTTGATTTGGGGATTACAAATGCATTTTAGCAAGTAGGCAAATCTGCAACAGGAAATCAGCAAATAATGAGGGTGGATTGTATTTTATTTGCCTATCTCTATTTTCTTTCTCCTTCATTCTCCACTGTTGTAAGCTCTATTATGGGAGAGACCCTGCTTGTGTGTGTCTCGGACATGGTAGAAGCTTAATAATGATGGATGAATGGATCCCCAAGTGAGAATGGGTATTTTCTACTTTGGGTCGTATAGCTCTAAATATTTGTGTTTAATTTGGTTTAGATGTGTTTCCATTCTTCTGAAATAGTAGTTTTTTGTCAATAAGGCACTGGCCTGGCACATTAGTCATCAAGTCTATCAACTCTGTTGGTTCTGGGTCTTCAGAAATATCTTGCGTGAAGTCAGATTCATGTAAAATTTCCCAAGTGCTTCATTTGTCACTGTTGGTCACCCTACCGTACGATTTACCCAGATTTTCTTTAAATAGAGAACTCTACTAATATGTGCAAACCATGCTTTCATTTACCCCAAGTTGATTGATATGTACTCTTTCAGCCACACAGGCATTGTCCTGGTAGGGGATCTTAAGCCATGAATTTTAGCCTGTTAGGGAGAATTTCTCTGAGAAGAAGTTAAAGCATTTGCATTAGATTGGCTGATGAGATTTTGTTGGATGTTGCTAATTTGAGACTCGCTGGGTTTGCCCTGTCTTCAGATAGGTGGGAACATTTCTGGGTGTGATTAGCAGCCTAAATATACTGTATCATCCTGCCTGCAGAGGAACTAAGCTTCCAGAGAGCTTGGGAAGGAATCCTGGCTTCTGTCTGGGGACTGCTTCTGTTAGAGTCTTCATCATAATTTGTTTATATGTAGTGCATCAAATTCTAGGCAAATAAAAGCATGCAACCTCCATAAATAGCTGTCACACGAACATACATTTGCTAAGTTCTTTAGGGATTTGCATGTATATATGTTAAGAAGAGCATCTACAATTTTACCGATCACTTCCTGTTGTTTTGTAAGGTTCAAACCACTTTACTAGCTATGCATCCTCTTGTGGGTGACACTATAACATTATTTGTGATGGAAAAGGAGTAGGATTAAGTGAGCCCAGTGCAGTGACTTAGTTGCTGGTAGTGATTACTGTTATTTTAATGGGCGTTATTATTTATTACGTGCTAGGCATGGTGCTGAGAGCTTTATATTGATGGCATTTAATTCTCCCGGCAGTTCTGAGGGCATAGTATCAACATCCATTTTACGGATAAGGAAGCTGAGGCTCAGAGAGGTGAAGCTATCTACCCAGAGTCATACAACCTGTTAGTGGCAGAGTCTAAGTCAGCCTGACTCCAAAGCCTGTGTGTCAACGACCTCAGTTAGAAGTGTCTCTAAAAGTCTCTTTGTGATAAGGTCTCACTGTGTGGCCTCAGAGACAGTCTTATTCAACTTGCTTAATATTTACTGAACACGTATCATACGCTAGACACCCCACTTGGCGTTTGTGGAATTAAGAATAACAGTGGCAGGCAGTACTTATGTAGTATGTAATGTGCCCATGCTGTTCTGAGGATTTTACATATATTGGCTCATGTAATCATTATAATAACCATTTCAGGTAGGTTTTACTATTACCCTCATTTTACAGATGAGGAAACCGAGGCCTAGAGCAGTTAAATAAGAAGTCAGAGTCCCACAGTAAGTAAATAGCAGCCAAGACTCATACCCGGGCACCAGGGTCCCTGAGCTGGACCACTACACTCTTACTGCCTCTCAAAGATAAATCAAACACCAGTATGGGAGTAAGAACAGTACCTAAAAAGCTATAATTTAGAATGAGGAGGGTTTTGTGCTTCCACCTGCCATGAGTCCACAGTTTTACCCCAGGTTTGTGTTTGTTCCCCAGGAGTTTGCCGTCTGTGGGCTGCAAACCCATTTTGAAGCCAGGTGGGCCCCCAGTTCAGAAACCCTGCTGCTTTGTGCTCGAATTCTCCCTTCTCTCCACCCTGTTCTGTGGTGTGGGCAGCCATTCTGCCATCTCCACCCTGAGCCCTGTGTTTACTTACAGAAGTTAAGAGACTGCATTACAGAGTATAATCTTAGGAAAGGCCTTTTACCTTTACGGGTCACCATGTCTTTATTGAAAAATGAGAAATCATAACTGTACCTCTTCCATGGGACTCTTGTGAGATTTCAAGTTAATGCATCCAAAGTAGCTGATTTAATGCTTGGCATATAGTAAGTGCTCAATAAATGGCATCAATATATTACTACTATTCATCTGTCTTATTTTAATCTAGGCAGTTGTTTCCTTTTTTTTAAGTGCTAAAATTTAATGAAAATATCAATTATGCTTTAAAATCCTAGAAGTTTTGGTCTCTACTAATTTAATAATGTATCTTAGTGAAGTTATAAGAAAAAGCATGGATAGGCAGTTGTTTCTTATTCTTCCTTTATTCCAGGTCAAAGCTACCATCATAGGACCTACTTTATGTTTCTTTCATTTATGTTGTTAAAAAATTATTCATATAATGCATGACTCATTTTCTTGGTAAAAAATTAGAGTATTACAGATAGCATTAAAATGCCCTTAAGCATCCCTCCAATTCTGGGGCCTGTTCCCTGCTCCCCAGAGCTAGTTGGTATGATCGGTTTGCTGTGTATCCTTCTAGACTGTTTTCTGTGTATTTACATATACATATATGCACTTGTAGGAAATACATATCATTTTTTTATTTGTATATAAGTATATACCTTTACTGTACACATTATTCTGTAATTTTTTTCACTTAATATGAATTAGTTCCTATTTTTTCAAGTCTTCTCTGTTTTTGCTGATTTTGTCTAATTCTTCTATCATTTGTTGAGAGTGGATATTAAAGTCTCCAGCTATTTTTATTTATTTATTTGTTTATTTATTTATTTATTTTTTGGCCCTGCCGTGAGGCATGTGGGATCTTAGTTCCCTGACCAGGGATTCAACCTGTTCCCCTTCCTTGGGAGTGCCTTAACCACTGGACCGCCAGGGAGGTCCCTCCAACTATTATTATTAAATTGTTTTTTTTCTCCCTTCAATTCTGTGAGTTTTTAGTTCATGTATTTTGGAGCTCTGTTGCTAGGGGTGTGTATTTTGTATAGTTGTTAATCTCATCTTTTAGAGTGCTGCATTGTGTTCTATAGAATGTGTATAAGTCAGCACGGGCTAGGAAATGCTGCAGTGACAAATAACCCTCAAATTTCAGTAGCTTAACACAACAAAAGTTTATCTTTATTTCATGCTACATGTTCAGTGCAGGCCAGCAGGGATCTCTGTTAATCAGAGTCACTCATGGGCATAGGCTGACTGAGGCTTCACAATCGCTGAGGCAGAAAAGGGGGATGTAGAGATGGCCACACCGGCCCTTGAAGGCTTCCATTTGGATGTGACACATGTCACTTCTGCTTGTGTTTCACTGGTCAGAGCAGGTCACATGGCCATGCCTTACTTTAAAGGATATGAAGAGGTATAGTCTTTTGTGACAAGTGAACGTGGAACTAGTGAGTAGCACTGACAGCCATAAAATAGATGTTCCATAGTTTAACCATTTTACTATCAAAAGTCATCTAGGAGGAATTCCCTGGCGGTCCAGTGGTTAGGACTCCGTGCTTCCACTGCTGGGGGCATGGGTTTGATCCCTCGTTGGGGAATTAAGATCCCACATGCGGCACAGCATGGCCAAAAAAAAAAAAAGTCATCTAGGATTTTTTTTTTTTTTTTTTTTGCTGTACGCGGGCCTCTCACTGTTGTGGCCTCTCCCGTTGTGGAGCACAGGCTCTGGACGCGCAGGCTCAGCGGCCATGGCTCACGGGCCCGGCCGCTCCACGGCATGTGGGATCTTCCCGGACTGGGGCACGAACCCATGTCCCCTGCATTGGCAGGCGGACTCTCAACCGCTGCACCACCAGGGAAGCCCTAGGATACTTTTGACTATTTTGTTTTTACAATAATTACTGCAACAAAGAGCCTAGTATATGCCTACTGGAGGATTTACCTTCTGCCACATTGTGTTTAAAGCTGTTGATGCTCCTACTTATTCCTTGGGGCTCTGGGACTTATTCATCAACCAGCTATAGATCAAACACGGGAGTTGTTCAAAGCAGGGACAAGATCATGCCTGGTCTGAAGGACCATATAAGGTTTATAAGAGACAATGTCTGAAATGGGTATTGAAAGGTGGTTAGGAGATGATAGGGCAGAAGTAATAGGGTGAGTTAGTAGGTGACAGGGCAAGGAAGTTTGGGGTTTGTAGTGGAGTGTGCAGAAGTTGGCCCTTGAGACAGGGGCCGCATCATCAAGAACTTTGAATACGTAGTTTGGTGGGCAGTGGGAACCAGTGAAAGTTCATGAGCAGGAAAGTGGCATGATCAGGGGCGTGTTTTAGGATGGTGCGCAAGTCACCACATAGGGCTTAGGTTTGCAAACTCAAATGCTTAGAGGTGCCAAAGAGGCTATCATAATGAATGGGGCAGTGTCCCCTGAAATAAACATACAGTCCAAGTAACAACAGCTTGCCTGCTAGTTCAAGGCGTTTCAGGTCACTTGTCAGCCTCCTCTTTCAATCAGAAAGCCATCCCTGATGGAGTTGCCACTGACTGGATGTGAGACCTAAGGAGTGGGGGATGGGGGGTGGGAAGGAGACGGGGTGGACTGGAAAGTGGAGACACCATTACTGTGTTCCAGCTGGGGTTTCCATGCACGAATGTGGGCTCAGAGTTGCTGAATCTTCTGTTTGTTTTCGAGTGAAGTCAGACATTCAGATATTTCTTGATTTCTCCTAACTTTTAGAGTTTGGCAGCTAATGCACAACTGAAAGGATCCTTTTATGGGCTGGATCTGACCTGTGAGTTGCATGTTTTCATCCTCTGGTGCTGAGGAGAGAACGGAGCAAAGACAGGCCAGATACAGTAAGGATTCCGAGTACTGATTACATTCCAGTATATCTACAGGTATATCCATCCATGGGTGCAGGTGCTCTGTCAGTTGGGATTTCACAAACTCAAGGAATATTCCTCTTATAAAGGAAAAAGACATTTAGATATGTTATATAGACTTAATTATTTTAAGTAAATATTTATTTAATTAAATCTCTACCAACACAAGACTAGTTCTTCAGCAGGGGTGGTTTTGCCCCCTCCCAGAGGTCATTTGGCAAAATCCGGAGGCATTTTTGGTTGTCATGACTTCAGGGAGGACGAGGTACCACTAGCTTCCAGTACAGAGAGGATGCTGATCAACACCCTATAATGTGCAGGATGACCCCCCCCAACAGGGGATTGTGTGGCCCCAAATATCAGTAGTGCCCATATGGAGACCCCCTTGCACAAACCTAGGTGTAAATGTCTTATGCTTATAGACATTAAACAATGATGAAGACCACACAGATTTGCAAAAGTTAAACGCAAACTGTTCTGCAAACCCAGTGTATTCCAATGGATCATGTCAGTGGGGCAGAGAGTACTTTACTGAAAGTCAGTTGTTCGTTGGAAGCCTGATGTGGCTCCATCTTACTCCTGTATAGTTGTTTTGTCTTCAGTGAGCCTCGGGTGTGCGCCTTCGTGCCTGAGTTCTCCTGTCCTATGAGGAAGGAAGAATGGTAGGATTTGGCCTTCAGGGGGAACCCGTTATCTCTGTATTAAAACTGCCTCAGTCCGATTCTCATTAGATAATTAAAGCAGAACAGCATGGCGCCGAAAGGCTCATAAATTACAAGCCCTGAAATTGCTGGGCAGGACTGGTTTCCAAGGTGGGCATCCAGGTGATCCAGTAGGTATGTGTATCGTGTGCCATTTTAAAATAGTAGCTTTGAAGTGAAAACTCAAAATTAAAAAATTCTCATGTGGAATTTATAGACCCTGAAGAATTCATCTGAGGACCCTCAAGGTTTCATGTATCCTAGTTTGAGGACCACTAATGTGGATGATATCAGAATGCGTTGGATTGGGGAAAAAAGCGAGAAACGGAAGTGGAATTATTTTGCTAATCTTGCAGTTGGCAAAATGATAAATTGGCCACTTCCTCAAAGTCTGCTTAATGGTAGAGAAGGCTTTGGTAATTCTGGGTGTGGGGGAGATGGTGGGATGGTGTTCTGGGTGTGCAGGTGATAGATTTTAAATCTTCCTCAAGGCTGAAAGAGGTTTCCGGGTGAAGGAGTTATTTGCATCAGGTCTTGAAAAAAGAGGACCCCTTTTTTAGGGTATATCTCAAGCCAGAGCTTCTAAACTTGTCAGGATCCATGGAAAATACGCAGATATGACAGTTTCCCCTGTGTTTGCCGGGATAGGTTTAGTCTGTGATCAGCCTGATGGCAGAAGCCACATGTGTGTTCCTCTCCAATGTTTCCCCACTGTCTGGTATGTACAAGTATGCAGTTGAATATCTGTTAAAACGGTGAGTGTGTGGTCATCTCAGCTGAAAGTCCTCTGCCCCGGCAACCTCCTAAGTGCACTGGGTCTTGTCAGATCTCGAATCTTGATTTTGGGGTAAGAAAAAAGCCACTGCAGATACAGACTGCTACCGATACAGTCATGGCTTCGGGTGACCTTGTACCCCCATTGACATTTGGGGTCGCAGACCTTCACTGTGTGACCGAAATCGCGGCTACCTGAATGTGTCCTTTCTTGGCCTCATCTCTCTGAGATGCTCTGCCAGCCCACGGCCCCCATACTTTCAGATCCCTATATTCACACTGTATCTAGCTTAGGCGTGTGAGAATTTATCTCTTGTCGTTTTCATCAGAGTCATCAAGCACTTACTACCACCAGGCCCTGAGACAGACACAGGCATAGGAAGGGACAAATCGGGGGTCCTATAAAGACTCAATGCCCAATAATTGGAATTCAACTCTGTGAGCCTTGTTTTTTCATCTATATAATAACTTCTACTTGGCGAAGTTATCCTGAGGCTCAAACAAATCACAAAGTGGGAGTAGTTTGCAAACTGTAAAGTGGCACCATTTTTGGAATTTGTTATCCAGCAACTGCTAATTTTTCTGCCTAGGTCCAGGAACCTCAGAATCCTTCATTATTCTCTTAGCTCCACTTTCATCCAAGGCTGTTCAGATCAACTTAGAGAAAGTGCCAACAAAAGGGGCATAAGCAGCTGAGTAAACGCATTACCGACTTACGACAGATGGAATCAGTGTGAGGTGCTTGACATGGATTACTTCTTTGATCCTCCTAATAACAGGATACACCCAGCACATTATTCTCCCCAGTTTTGAGATGGGAAATCTGACGCACCAGGCATTTGATGTAATTTATATCCAGGTCACACAGCCAGTAAATGGCAGGACCCCCTTAGAACCATTTTGGGGTCATTTGCCCCATTTGGAGTGAAGAGAGGAGCAGAGAGGAAAAGCCACAGGAAGAGGGTGATGCATAGGAACTGGATTCACGGGGCCAGGGTGGAGAACGTGGGGGTGGTAGCTGTATTAGTTTCCTGGGGCTGCTGTAACAAAATCCCACAAACCAAGTGGCTTAATACTATAGAAGTTTATCCTCTCAAAGTTCCGGAGATCAGAAGTCCACATCAGGGCATCAGCAGGGCCGTGCTCCCTCTGAAGGCCTGAAGGGAGGATCCTTCTTGCCTCTTCCAGCTTCTGTGGCTCCAGGTGTCCCTTGGCTTGTGGCTACATCACTCCAGTCTCTTCCGCCGTCTTCACGTGGCCTTCTTTCCTGTGTCTCTCTGTGTGTCCTATTTCTGTTTCTAATAAGGACACTGCCATTGGATTCAGGGCCCACCCTAATTTAGTATGATCTCCTCTTAATTTTTACCTTAATTACATCTTCAAGGACACTGTTTCCAAATAAGGTCACATCCTAAGGTTCCAGGGGGACAGGAATTTTGGAGGAGACACTCTTCACTACCATAGTAGGATGGACAGGTTTAGAGAAAGGGAGGCCTGGAATGGGGCAGGGAGCAGAAAGGCCAGGTGTCATCACTGGCCCATGGCACTTGGCAGTGGTAACTGCTTCCCTGGGGGTGACTTTCAAAGCTCCCCCAGCCCACCGACATGTGACCATCTCACAGCCGAAAGAAACCAGGTCCCCGCGTCCTGTTCTAGAAACTCACTGTCCAAATCCCAGGATGTTTCTCTTTTTGGGCCACGTGGGGATCGAGCACTCTGCTTCTGAAGCCATCTGGGGGCAGGGACAAGATATGCCATTCATTTCCTGGTCGAAGATGTCCCCCCTACCTCCGTTCCTGGCTCCCCTGCCCCGGGTAGGGCCTCTCACCTCTGGGCTTGCTGGAGATTCTCATCAAAAGGTTAATTTGGAACAAACTGTTTTCAGAACTGCTGGAAACAGTCTGCCCTGAGGGGACTGACTGCCAATGAATTTTTTTAACTAGGTAAGCCTCCCTAGCTGGCATTTCACTATCTTTACAGGTCCCCGCTTGCTGTCTTCCTGAAATACAACATCCAGGGAGCCAAGATCAGAGAAAACTCTATCCTCTGGAGTGTTGAGCTCAAATCACTCTTTCTTTTAATGTGTGTTTTCCCTGTATTTTATATTTTTAAATCTGGCTCCTTGCTGAACATTTGGACAGTATGCAAAACTGTTAACGAGTACAAAACAGTCCAATACCCGTACCACCCAAAAGCACTCAAATTCACTGAGACATTTCAAATATTTTTTTTCCTCTGTGATATAGAGGTCATCTGCATCTAATGCTTTGTATCTTGCTTTTCTTGCTTAACCGTATATTCTTGCTTGACTGTTTCTCTGTCATTTCAAAACTCTCAGACAACTTTAGATCCCTGTGGGCAAACAGATCAGCAGTTTACCCTAAGTTTCTGTTTCCATTAATACAGAAGTCTCCTGTACTGGCAAGATTTTGCTATCAGTTTCCGAGGTTCCAAATGGTCTTAAGGTCACAGATACATTTTTTTGTGTTTCCCAGAAGAATATAACCTACTATCATTTCAATAATGTTAACCTCTACTTTTATTTTAACAAGGATATTAAGATAAAGCATTAAGCAAGGTTACAGATCCAAATAGCTAAGTACCAGCAAAATAGCTTCTTCCCCGTCAACTCGGCTGCTTAATTTGGTCTTGGGAGAACTTAATTTTCATATTTAGTATTTAATGGCATTGAACATCCAAGACTCTTGTTTATTACAGCACATCCTGAAGATTGAGAGAGAGCTAGGTCACTTTCCTTCTTTTTAGTTTCCTGGTATATTGGAAATGAAGAAAAATAACAAAAGGCCCAAAGAGAATTATGCAAGCTGGTTTAAATGTTTTCATTTAGGAAATCAACATGCTTTACCCTCATAATATAGTGAGATTCATGGCTTTTTGAGATGGTGTTGCATGTCTGGATTCGAGGTCCTTTCTGGATTCAAAGCTCAGGACAGGTGGCCCTCTTGACCTAAGAAGACTTCATGCCAAGCAGTATGTTGCCGTGTTTAAAAATCCAACTCACGTTTGCTAACTTACGCCGGTAGTCATCGTGAATTGCGGTATCTGTCCAGTCAACACTGTAATTTATTGAGCAAGTGTACTGAATGCCTGCTGTATAAGAAACTGGAAGGGATGTCATTCCTGCCCTCAAGGAGCTGTCTCATGTGGACATGGAATTGTAAAGAAAAGCACTTAAAGTATGATAAGAAGTCCTTGGATAGACGTGTTCAAGTACCACCATACCAGAGGAGGGCAGTCTGGATGCAGCATGTGTTAGCTGACTGAAAAACAATGCAGTGGCCAGGGTCGTGCCCTTTGAGGGCAGGGGGACTAGTGAACCCTGACTTCACGAGCCGTATACAGAAACAGGCAAAAGCAAGAGCCCATCAGCCAACGTTGGCTATTTTCTACGCCAGGCACCGAGCTGGGCGCTTTTCACGCAGTATCTCTTTTGAACCTTATGCCATCCTATGAGGCAAGTATTCTTATTACAAATGAGGAAATAGAGGCTCTCTCTTAGTTAGAGGAAGGAGATTAGCAGGCACTGGGTAGTTGTTAAGGATAGAATAGCACTAAGCTGAGACTCTCTTGGTATAATCTTGATATAGTTGAAGAATTGGAGAAAGTGAATAAGTTTCAACCACGTGATTCAGGGTTATGTAATGCCATGTGCAGGCACCAGCTAAATATTCCCTGATATTAACAGGTGTACACGTACCACACTTTGGTAAATTGTATCTTAGGTAATTGTTCTGGAGGGTAAAGCCAGTCGGAAGACATAGGAGCTGGGGTGGGGGGCATTGGAAGGAGAACTGGAGGCGTAGAGAAGTATTGTCTCCCACTTTATCACCATCCTTTTGGTAAACAATGTCAGGTGACTTAGACCTGGTAGGGAGGGAACTAGTGAATTTGTTTTATAAGAGACAACAACGGGGGTAGTGAAGTAGTGCCTAGATTTTATTCAGGCTGTGGAGACCCTTTTCCCAAGTGAAATCTTCCTGAAGACTCCAGTATAAGAAGAAGGTGAAAGTCAAGCTACTAGGTTGAAGCAGTTGGGGTTATTAGAACCCTGAGGGTTCCATGGAACGCGCTTTGAAAACCACTGGTATAAGGACATGCATCTTGGTCTTGAGAGGCAGAACCAAGTTTGAGTCTTGGTGCTGGGATTAACTTGCTTCTTGGCTTTGCATGTTTATGCCACCGCTCTATGTCTTTACTCACCTTCAAAGTTGGATTGCATGAGAGGCCCTCAGAGGCTCACTTTTGGTTTCAATATTCTCTATAGTTATAGGTTGAAGTGAATTAAATACTGGAATTGAAAGGGTTATTTCATTGCCCAACTACTTCGTTGCCTTAACAGCCCAAAAGAAATTCTGTAACTTGCTTTGGAAACTCAAGTGGGACTTATGGAAAGTATGTAACTTTTCCCTGTATTGTGTTAAAACAGTGGTTTACTTGCAGTAAGTATATAGCACATAACTTCACAGTCTCGTAAGAGTCACAGCACATTAAAGTTCCTTTGACCTCAGAGATGCTGTGTAACACCGACATCTCTTTGACCCTTGACCTCTGTGGATTTAGATCCCAAACACTGAGGATTATCTTTATGATTTTTGTGTCCTAGAGGTACTTAAAGATACTAAACTATAGACATCCTTCAGGTAGTAGAAAGAGCAGCTTTCATGAACTGTGCCTCTGTTTGCTGTTCTATTCCTAAGGCTGGTTGCTTAGGAATATTGTGCCTTGATAAAGTCCCTTAAAGGTGAAGGTAGGTGTGCATTTCCACATTTGTTCGGATTTCAGAAGCCTTGTTTTTCTCTCAAGGCAGCCTCGCTGAGTAAACATGCCAGTGGATTCTAAAATGTAATCCAGAAGAAAGCCAAACTCAGTAAAGAAGTAGTCTTGCAAGAAAGCATAAACAAAGCCAAAGTGAATGAGTTTTCCAGTTATTTTTTTCCAGATATTTATTTGGAAATGTCTGTAAATGGATATATGACAGGTTCATTTAAATGTAGTCCATGCTTTGCTTTTCCATATATGGATTGTTTTCATTTCAACACGAGATAGAAATGGAAGATGTTGATACCACACTGTAAACTGATTGCTGTCCACCGCTCTATCCTGCAAATACCCACCCCAAATGTTTCTTTTTCTCATTACATTCTTCTTTATAACTAATTCTCACTTTACTTTTACCCAACCTGAATCTTCCAGTATCTTCCAGCTCTCACCAGATGCTTTCTTTCACTTGATTCTTTTCTCTCTAAAAGACAAGCAGTGTGATTATATTGAATACCTTTTCAGTAAGTTGGCAGCTCCCAAAGAGGGGCAGTGAAAGGATTATTATGAAGCCAGTATTATATAGCTTTATAGGGAGAAAAAAGGAAAAATAATAATAAAAAAAAGATGTGGCTACAGTCCCCCTTCCAGATATTTCTGGAACCTTGGACATGAATTTCTCTTCATTTGCATTTCATGACTAAACAGCGTGAAGTCAGCTTACTTTGACCTTGTAACTCTTACAGGTGCCTGGTTTGCTTGCAGATTTTTCCATTCACTTTTTCTGATATTCTCCCTCTCTCACTCTGTCCCTCTCCCCCTCTCTCTGTCCCCACCCCTCCACTTCCTCTCTCTGTTCTGTGCTCTCTTAATCTCTAAACAGGTCAGGGCAGGAGAGCAGTTTCCATTGTGGCTGACGTCAATCCAGCCCTGCAGATTAGTTAGCAGAGGGCGTTGCGAGAGAGGTGCAGCTGTTGTACCTTCACCTGGAGACCAGATCTCACCTGAGATGCCTGGCGAGTGTCATCTTGAGCTCCCAGACCGGGCACATGTTTACAGGCTGGAGGACTTGTTTCTTTGAGTTTTATACATTCTGGCTGAAAGAAAGTGCACGGGCTCAATCTCTGCTGAATCAGCACGGCAGGATTCCCCATCCTCAACCAAGACAGTTCGTCCCAGTGACAAATCTCATAGATGCTGTAGTCAGAAAGAACCAGGTGTGAATCTTGGTGTTGTCACTTACTCACTGTGTTAATTTGAGCAAGTCATTTAACCTCCCTGAGCTTCAGTTTCCCCGTCTGTCCAACAAGGAAAATAAAAGTACCTGTCTCATAGAATTGTTGAAAGGCATTGGTTCCCAGAGTGGGCCCCCTGACCAGCAGTGTGAATTAGCATCACCTTGATACCTATTAGAAATACAGGGCTTCCCTGGTGGCGCAGTGGTTGAGAGTCCGCCTGCCGAAGCAGGGGGCACAGGTTCGTGCCCCGGTCGGGGGAAGATCCCACATGCCACAGAGCGGCTGGGCCCGTGAGCCATGGCCGCTGAGCCTGCACGTCCGGAGCCTGTGCTCCGCAACAGGAGAGGCCACGACAGTGAGAGGCCCGCGCACCGCAAAAAAAAAAAAAAAAAAAAAAAAAAAAAAAAGAAATACAGATTCTCAGATCCCACCCCAGGACCTATTGAATCAGCAACTTTGAGAGTGGAGCCCAGGGATCTGTGTTTTAACAAACCCTCCAGGGAATTTGATGCACACTTTGCGAACCACTGCCTTGAGGAGTCAAGGAGAGAGAGAATCATCAGCACATCATAAGCTTATACCTCCGAAGAGCAGAAGCTTCTTGAAGATCAATGATTTTTTAATAGATTTCATCCATGTGTCCCCAGCACCTAGAACCAGGCCTAACACATAGTAGGTACTCAACAAACATTTGTGAAATGAATGAATGGATGTTAACTGTTATCATCACTCAATTATCATTTTTATTACTAATTATTACATGCTATCTTCCTACTTTTAAAGTCATGGAATCAGATCAGAAAAAAGGGGAAGGTGGTATAATTTAGTCCAGATCTCTTCAGAAAGATAAGGGTATACAATTCCCATTTTGTGGTTATTTTATTTATATTTTCCTCTTATTATGGCTCAGTGTCTAGTCCGCAGGCATAAGGCAGAGCTGTGATTCCAACCCTTGTCACCCGCTTCTCAGGGTAATGTTTTTCTGCTGCAAGGTGCTATCCTTATGGGGAAGATAATACATTCTTAGTTCCGCAGAATTTTTCATTGCCGATATTCCACAGCTGCTGTGCGTAGCCTACATATTACATTAGCTTTTTCTCTTTCCTCTTCTGGAATCCTGTCTCCCCTGATTGTTTTTGCTGCTTCTAGTGTTTCAGGCATCTCAGACTGTGACAATCTGACCACCAATGGTAGATGCACATGGTGATTTGGGGCTGGGGTGTGGCATGTTGGCAAAACATTTTGCATTTTAATAGTTACATGTTTAATTTTATTTGTATTAAATACACATACTGGCATATCAAAATTATGGCCTCCCAGATATTATGATGTAGGACAAGGCCAAAATGAGAAGTGTTATTAGGTTTGCATTAACTTGAAGACAAATTTTAAAGAAATAACAATTGCTGATTTTATTTTATTTTATTTTTTTGTGGAACACTTTCATCTTTGCAGTTTATTCAGTGATCACCTCCATGGCCCTCTTGGGGCAAAGCAGACTTTTTTTTTTTTTAATATTTCTTATTTTATTTATTTATTTTGGCTCCGCCAGGTCTTAGTTGCAGCACATGGGGTCTTTAGTTGCGGCATGCGGACTCTTAGTTGTGGCATGCATACGGGATCTAATTCCCTAACCAGGGTTCGAACCCGGGACCCCTGCATTGGGAGCGCGGAGTCTTAGCCACTGGACGACCAGGAAAGTCTCCAGTTGCTGATTTTAAAGAAACAGCAGTGACTGTGGCAAAGGGCAGCAAGGCAGTATACAGGTGACAAGTTTGGGAAACTAGCCCAGGGGCCGAGAGCATCATCTTTGGGGTTAAACATAGCTGGGTTTGAGCTCAGGATCTGCCAATTACGAGCTCCGTAACCTTGGCCAAACCATTAAACATCCTTAAGCAACTGTTTTCTCATCCATAAAAAGGGAGTATTTCCTCCCTCACAGGGTGGTGGGGAGGATTAAATGAGAAGCGTATGCAAAATGCTTAGCAGAGTGTTGGCACTTAGTAGAGGCCCAATATACAGAAGCCTAATATCTTTAGGAGAGAAAGGGGGTTATAGTGCCATGGGAATCTGTTTTCTAGTTTCTTAAAGATGGTCTGAATTAAACAAAGTGTTGATGTAGAAAATGTTAATATGAATGGTATGATTGTCCTCTATTTTTCAACTCAGAGAGGTTAAGGAACTTGCCCAAGGTCACACAGCTCATAGGCAGTAGAGTCAGGATTTGAATCCAAGCAGTCTGGCTCCAGAGACTATTGTTGACCTCTCTGCATCGTTTGGTATATGTTTGAGATGAATCAATAAATAAAACTTTTGGAACCTTCGGAGAAATTTTTCCATCGGGTTGGTTTAGCAGAGACTCCTTAAAATAGGAGTCTATTGACATTTGTACTAAAGATTTCATTTTCCTTTCCTGGCAATTCACCTTTAGCAAGCGTAAACAAACTTTGTTGTATCCAGAATTTTCAAATCTTCAAATTTTCAAACCAAGTTCGAAATTACGTTCATTATGTTTGGCCATTCAAGGTATATAAAAATGAAAGGCTTTGACTGCTAACTGCTGGCCGGGGAAAGGTAGTTTTGACAGTAGTGAGCAGAGCCACATTGGGGCATGAGGGACAGGAAGAATGGGCACCCCTCTATGTCCTTCTCAAAAGATCTGCCCATATTCTGAGCTGAGTGGGAAAGTTAGTAAAAGTGTTACAGGAAGGGGGACCCCTTCCAGGGCCCAAGAGTGGCCTTTTTCTAACACTCGGAAATGGATTGTCTGAGGAGACACACATGCTGACAAAGCAGGAGACTTTATTGGGAAGGGGCGCCTGGGTGGAGAGCAGCAGGGTAAGGGAACCCAGGAGAACTGCTCTGCCACGTGGCTTGCAGTCTCGGGTTTTACGGTGATGGGGTTAGTTTCCGGGTTGTCTCTGGCCAATCATTCTGACTCAGGGTCCTTCCTGGTGGTGCGCGCATCACTCAGCCAAGATGGATTCCGCAGAGGAAGATTCTGGGAGGTTGGCAGGACATATGGGCTGGCGTCTCCTCTCTCCTTTTGACCTTTCCCAAATTCTTCTGGTTGATGGTAGCTTGTTGGTTCCACGTTCCTTACCAGGGCCTCCTGTTGTAAGATAACTCATACCAGTGGTTACTGTTGGGCCTGCCTGGGCCGGGTGGTTTCAGTCAGTGTTTCCCCAACAAAAGCTCTACAATAGAAGAACATGACTACATTGGAACTTCCCTGATTGTCCAATGGTTAGGACTCCACACTTCCACTGCAGGGGGGCCGGGTTCGGTCGATCCCTGGTCGGGGAACTAAGATCCCATAAGCCTCGAGTTGTGGCCAAAACAAAACAAAACAAAACATGACTACACGTAAAGTCTGCAATGTCCAATGTCTGAATGTCATTGTCGACCCTCATAAACCTGCCCAGTAGGGGACATGATGACCTCACAGGTCTAAGGCTCATTGGAAATGACAACTCCCATTGCACAGTAACTCTGGGTCTTAAAATGAGCCATCAACCATGGCCGGTCTTTTAAAAATATTTGAATATTTTGTTCATCATGGATCATTTTTTCCATTTTTTTAAAGTATTGCCTTAAAATATTAGGTATTTTATTCATATTTTGTATACATTTATTATTGTATGTTTATTTTATGTTTTATTTACATTCTATTATATACTTATGATTTCCAGGGTGTTTTGGCACCCCTTTAACTCTTTTTTTTTGAGTGGCTAACAATTTCTTAAAAATTTATTTTATTGAAGTATAGTTGATTTACAAAGTTGTGTTAATTTCTGCTGTACAGTAAAGTGATTTAGGTATACATATGTATACATTCCTTTTCGTATTCTTTTCCATTATGGTTTAATACAGCATACTGAATATAGTTCCCTGTGCTATACAGTAGGACCTTGTTGTTTATCCATGCTATTATATTATATAATAGTTTGCATCTGTTAATCCCAAACTCCCAACCCATCCTTCTACCATCCCCTGTCCCCCTTGGCAACCACAAGACCGTCCTCTGTGTCTGTGGCACCCCTTAAACTTGTATCCAAGGCAAATGCCTCACCTGCCTCACCCTAGCCCTGGTCCCTCAACGTCAGTGACCCCGTCGCACACTGTTTCATCTTGAACATCTGTTGCAGTGGTATCCTCTTCACTGATTTTAAGCTGCCTTTTTGGGAAGAGTCCGTGATGCTTCTGAATTTATTTTGCCAACAGGTTCTCTCCTGGGAAAGATGAAACCATCTTTTGGTCTTAATGATTTGATGTCTTGCCATGCTGTTCTAAGCATTTTGAAGAGAAAGGATGCCTTTGCCAATATCATGATTAGTTGGGAGGCATGTGAATTTATTGTATCCGATCAAGCATCCATTCAACCCAGAGCTTGTCCACCTTATGCGTTGGCCCATCACATTTGCTTGTCACAGTGGATAGTATGGTCGAATGCCAGTTTATTCAATAGTTTATCAATGTTGGATGCATTCTTAAATACAGGTTTTGGCTATGATGCTGATGTTCTTATAATAGGAAGAAAAAAAGCAGTGGGTTATAAGTTGGGTTTGCATGTCTGTCACATCTCAAAAGCCCAATAAATAATAACCAACTTGTCATATCTACTGTGAAGATGAAACATATGAAGTCCCTATCACGGTGCCTGGCACACACTAGATTTTCAAAAAATCATGGTCATTATTATTTTGAATTTTATGTCTAGCTTCCTGTTTTTCTTTCCTTTCCCTTGATGCATCTGTGAAATGTTCTTTGATTACACACTGTGTGCTAAAGACTGACCACAGCACCTTTGGCTGCTGTCAGAGTCTCTTTCATATAGGATCTGTTCCTGCTGACTATGTCTTTCCAGTATTATGTTTCTTACTAGCTGTGTTCTAGAAAAACGTACACCTGAATTTAGGTACTGAGTTAGAGTTAATAAGCCTCTGTATTGGATATTGGGTGAGAGTCCCATAAACCTCTGAGTAGGGAATTGAGGACCTCTGTGTTAGTTTTATATTGCTGCATACAAGTTACCACAATTTTAGTGGCTTGAAACATACACATCTGTTACCTCACAGTTTCCATGGGCCGTACGTCCAGAAGTGGCTTAGCTGGGGTCTGTGCTCAGAGTCTCACAGAGCTGCAGTCAGGGTGTTGGCTGGCCTGCATTCTCATCTGAGGGCTCGAGTGGAGAATAATCTGCTTCAGAATTCATTCACGTTGCCGGCAGAGCTTATTTCGTGGCAGCTTTATGACTGAGGACCCCAGCTTCTTGCTGACTGTTGCTTGGAGTCCACCCTCGTGTCCTAGAAGTTGCCCATGGTTCCCTGACCATATGGCCATCTCTGTAGGCAGTTCACAACATAGCTGTTTGTTTCTTCAAGGCCAGCAGGGAAGTGTTGTTCCCCACTCCGCTAAGATGGGAGTTTTATATAATGAGTCCTAATTACTGGAATGACATCCCATCACCTTTGCCATATTCTGTTGGTTAGAAGCAAGTCACATATTCTCCCCACACTCAAGAGCAAGGGTTGTACAAGGACATAACAGACCATGGGGCCGTCTTAGAATTCTTCCTACCACAGCCTCCTTGGAGAAACAGATGTTAGAGCATGGGCTTTGTGAAAACTGTTTTCACTTCTCATAAGACCTCATCTACAGTTTACTTTATGGTTGTGTCCCAAAAGGGGGGGGGGGTTGCTGGAAGTGTGGTCTGGGAATAAGTAGAGATTTTTATGTTTTTATCACACGCTAAGTATCCATGATATACCAGTCAAATTTATATAGCTATTGAGAAAATCTGTGCTTATGTTGGGATCCATAGTATTCAAGGTTTTATGAAATGGGGGACTTTCAACAACAGTTTACACAGAAGGAAGAGCCCGAGGTCATCTGATCTTGCTTCCTGCCTCCAAGCAGGAATTTAGTCAGTCCTTACCCCTCCCAAACAAAAACAACCCAGGAGACAAAACAGCCCCACAAACACCTCCTGCTGTTTTCTTAAAAGAGAGTGGAAAAAGCAAACCTTCACTGACCTCTTCTGCAGCTGGAGGACTTTTGAAGTAGGATTGCATTTGGCTGTGTACTAAGAAGACAGTTGTTGAGAGGGGGGAGATTGACCATCACTGTCTGTGTTCAATATCCCATCACCCTTTTAAAGTGCATTTGAGTGTCTTAACCCTCAACGTGGGCAACTAGTTTGCAGGAGGTCGATGTGCAAAAGACAGGAGCCCGCAGGAAGCCACCTGGGAGAGGTGCTAAGTTGCTGAGCCGAGGGTAATATATGACTGTGTGCATAGACGCGCGCAAATGTGCGTGTACGCACACACACACTCTCACGTTGTGCGCAATAAAGTGCCAGCACTTTTGTGTGGGTGGACATATTCTCAAGCCAAGTAAAACTTCTGCGGGGGTGTTTTCATAGAAGACTTCAAAATAAGACGATATTCCCAACAATCTGGGGACTTGAGCCCATTATATTTGTGGGGTATCTGCTTGGTGGTTTCTGCTGCGTTAATGATCTGGCATCACCAGGTTTCTTTGCCCTGCAAAAAGCTAGCACCCAAGTCACCTAGCTCACATTAAAAAAAAAAAGGAAAATTACCAACCCAGTGCTTATTTTTGTACCAAAGGGGATTTCCACAGGGGGAGAATTTTCCTCCCTTCCGAAGGCCGTTGCTACCTCAAAGGCATGTCTGTTGAGCCAGGTAATGGGGACAAGCATGAAGGCAGAAGCCCCTTGCATGGGAATCACAGGAGACACCAGCTAAGCTTTGATTGTATTTTTGGACACTGCAAAGCCGATGTGCTTTCCTAGTCAACCTTTCATGCCTCCTGATAATGGAGGCTACTGGGCGGACGGGAGTGCTTGCTTTTTCTCTTAAAAGAAGTGGAGATCTCAGACTTGCTGGGTCAGGGAAAGCAACCTTCTCACCTTTCTGCATGGCGTGCTGAGTGCCAAAGCTATTCTTAGTTTGAGTGTATTTCCTTGGCACTTGTGCCTTTGTACTTTTTTTCCCCTCCGGATCATTTCTGCTTGAAACTGGCATCTGCCACAGCTTGGGAGATGGATGCTAATGAGGCAATAACTCCTGGTAACGAAAGGGTGGATGCTTCCTGCCCTCCCCCTCCCCAAGCTGAAGACCAGTCCCTGTTGACTTGGGCAAAGAGGAACAGGATGAAGGGGAAGAAACTGTTTCTCTCTAAGACCTCCTGGTTAGCAGAGGAAGTGGCACAGCCCTGCCCTGTCAAGCTCTCCTAGTCTGATCACTATTGGAGCCTTGACCTTTCTGAGACGGGCAACTACCAGCACACCCATTTTATAAAGACGGAGAATTAGCTGCATGTTAGAATCACGCAGGGACCTTTTTTTTCTAAAATTGAGATATAATTCACATAATATAAAATCCCCCCTTTTCAAGTGTACATTTCAGTTACTTTTAGCATATTTACATCACCACTATCCAATTCCAGAGCATTTTCATCACCCCAGAAAAAAACCCATGCCCAGTTATGCGCCATCCCCTCCTCTCCCCAGCCCCTAGCAACCACTAATCTACTTTCTGTCTCTATAGATGTGCCTATTCTGGACATTTCATACAAATGGAATCATACAGTGTGTGGCCTTTCGTGTCTGGCTTCTTTCACTCAGCATCATATTTTCAGGGTTCATCCATGTTGTAGCCTGTGTCAGTACCTCATTCTTTTTTATGGCCAAATAATATTCCACCGTATGGCTAGACCACATTTTGTTTATCCGTTCCTTAGTTGATGGACATTGTTTCTGCATTTGGGCTGTTGTGAAGAGTGCTTCTGTGTACATTCGTGTGTGGTTTTTGTATGAACGTATGTTTTCAATTTTCTTGGTCTGTACCTACTAGCAGAATTTCTGGGTCATGTGGTAACTCTGTGTTTAGATTTTGAGGAACCCGCAAACTGTTCCACAGTGCTGCACCATTTGACATTCCCACCGGCAGTGTATGAGAGTTCCAGTTTCATCACATCATCACTGACACTTGTCTGTCTTTTTGATGATAGACATCTTAGTGGGTGTGAAGTGGTCAGGAGACCTTTTAAAAAATACCAAATGCCTATACCACCCCCACTTCTCTCCATTCCGATGAATTGGTCTGGGGATTGGGCATAGGCATTGGTTTTATTATTACTGTATTTTTTAATTCCCCCAGCTGAGTGTCTTGTACAGCCAGGTTTGAAAACCGTGAGGCCGGGAGCACGTTTTAGCACATTAGTAGATATTTAGCAGGCCTCTACCCAGGGCTGGGAGTAGGTGAGGTAAGCAAGGCATTCCCCTTGGGCACAAAGTTTAAGGGCCAGGGGTAAAAAAAAAAAAAAGTCAGTAATCAAGATATTTAATATTTTAATGCAGTATTTAAAAATCAAAATTAATGTAACAAATTCTTGATTAACAAAAGAGGCTTGATAAACAAAAGAGCCTCTGACGCCTCATTGGCATGACTTACCTCACTCCCCTCACCCTAATCCTGGCACGATTAGATCCTGTCTTTATTTAAAATTGTGAGCTTTTGTTCTTTGTAGATTTTTTTTGGTATTACTTTTGATTTTTAAAGAATATTGCATTAAAACAGAATCCATCTTGGGTGTTTGGTGCCTCCTTGAATTTTGCACCTAAGGTGAATGCCTCACTCTCCTCCACTTTGTCCCAGCCCTGCCTTTACCTGCCTCCAGATACGGTGAAAATTAAGCACCTACTATGTTCCGGTTACTTTTAGATGCTCTGTGTGATCTCATTTTATCACACCTAATTCTCGCGGCAAGCCCTTTAAAGTAGGTGATAGAATCCTCAGTTTATGGATGAAGATACAAGGTTCAGAGAGATAGTGACTGTGACCCAAATCACACAGGTAGTGTGGGTGACAAGGCTGGATTTGGACCCAGATCTTTGTGCCTGAGATGATGCTTTTTGCACAGCTCTGTGCTGGGGTTTCTGACATGCTCAAATTCATAAGCCTAAACCACCCTGCAAGTACAAAGGCTGGAAAGTGTGGATCCCCATGTACAGATGAGAAAACTGAGCCTTAGTCACTACTAATTCATTGGAGATTTGGTCACTTTTTCTGAAAAGTTTTTTTTTTAGTTTACATAGAATCTCATTCCATTTTCCCTTTAAATTTCATTGGCAATTTATTTATTTGGCCCAGCAAATAATTATTGAATCCAGGTATGTGTGCTCTGTCATATTGGTTGTGGAGTAGGGGACAAGACAGCCAAAGTTCTGCATCTGGAGTAGAGATGTAGTAGTGTTCGTAAGAATTCACTTTATAAGCAGCTTCTCATGAAATTGATTTTTTTTTTTTTGTATGTAGGGCAGGGGTTCCCTTTTTTCTGTAAAGAGCCAGAGGGTAAATATTTTAAGCTTTCCAGGTCCTGCAGTCTCTGTTGCAACTACTCAACTCTGCAGTTGTAGCACAAAAGCAGTAAATGAATGGGTGTGTCTGTGTTTCAATAAAACTTTATTTACAAAAACAAGCTGAGGGCCGGATTTGGCCTGTGAGCAATAGTTTGCTGACCCCAGGTGTAAAGGAAGGTGTATCTTTCACCAGAAGCCAGTATGGGGAAAAAAAATGCTTGGAAATGTCTGAAATTGGCCTGTTGAAGATAGAATCTTGAAAGGCTGGAAACAAAATGAATTCTGAAAGGCAGAAATAGAAGAGGTGGAAATATTGTGTTGTGAGAGTCCTCAGCCTTGGAGGCATAATGGGGAATGAGAAAGAAAAAAAAAAATGCCAATTTTGTGGGGGGCAGGAGGAGTTAGCTTTTAATTTAATCTTGAATTTTAAATGGGGGAAAATGAGAATGTAAGTTAGAACAGAGATGTTAAAAAGAACATATAAACTGCTTTTTTTTTTTCACTTGACTCTCAACTGTCTTAAAAAAATTATTCAAAAATTTTATTGTGGTAAGAACGTTTATCATGAGACAGGCCCTCTTAATAGAGTTTGAATTGTGTAGTACAGCACTGTTAGATTTCTTTGGTCATGATGTTGCATGTCAGATCTCTAGAACTTTCTCATCTTGTGTAACTGGAATTTTATATTTATTGGTTAGCAAGTCCCCGTTTCTCCCCCCAACCAATTTTGAAATAAATCACTTTAGATGTAATAAGACATTTCTAATAAAAGAGGTGAGCTCTAGTGATTGGAACTAGAGGCCTAAGAATCGAGACCCTCACTTAATTGGGTTGGCCCAAAAGTTCGTTCAGGGTTTTCTATAAACCCGAACGCACTTTTGGGCCAACCCTATACTTTTTTTCCCTCCCCATGCACACTTCTCCTGTGACCTTTGAATGATTTAAAGGGGTGACAGTGCTTAACCACGTAGTAAGGTGACCCAGTGGGTTGTCAGCAAGGGAAGCCAGTAGCCCTTGGAGGGGGAAGATGGGCTGTTGCATAATTGCACTTTGAGATTTCCTTTTCCCATCTGCTGGAACCCAAGTCTCCTGGCTCCCAGTCCAATGCTATTTCCATTACACCATTCAAGTGTGATGCAAGAATTGGCAGAAAAATGTCCCATGGTGGATCCCAGCAGGAAGAAAAAAAGAAAAAACCCTATGGTTTATGGATATATAAACAACTTTAAATGCCATAAAATGGATCTGAATGAAGCGTAGGAGAGGGGTCCCTACATAAAGTAAATCGGGCATGAAATCATGGGTAAAATATTTCTTCTATAAAGTTTCTACAACCTGCAAAGGCTTTAACACAGAGAAGACCTTTAAGTAGTGATCTTATTTAAAAATACTAGGTTTATAAGCAGCGTTTCCAGGAAAACACAATTACGGAATTCTGAGCTTGGTCCCCTTAGTCTGAAATTTACAAGCTCCATTGATAGAGGCTGATTGTGGTTGGAGAAAACGCGTGCAAAAGGTACCGTCCTGGGCTCCTAGGACACTTGGCTGAGCCCTAAAGCCTTTGGGTGCCCATGGAGGCTGGTGATTGTATGCATCTGGGTTTGAATACTGATCCTGTCACTTAATAGCTTGAGTGCCTTTGAGCAACGCTTGTCCCCTTTAGAGCCTCTGTTCTCACGGCTATAAGATAGGAAGAACAGTGTTGATGCCTCAAGACTGTGGTGAGAATGACCCAGGACGGTGCTTCTCACACTGTAGTCCCTGGACCGGCAGCATCTGCATCGGCTGGTTGGATGCGAAGCTGGTCGCCTCCCCAGACCTACTGAATCACAGCTCTGAGGTTGGGGTCCAGCAATCCGCGTTTGGACAAGCCCTCCAGGGGATTCCGATGCAGCTCAAGTTTGAGAACCACTGGCGCAGGAGAGGGTTTCTCAGCCTCTGCACTGATGATATTTAGGGCTGCAAAATTCATTGTAGGGGCGGGGGTGATGGGAGGGAAGCGGGGACTGTCCTGTGCGCTGTAGGATGTTGGGCAGCCCTGGCCTCTACCCACCTGATGCCAATAGCAAACCCTCCCCTGTACGTTGTGACAATCAAAAACGTCTCCAGATTTTGCCAAATGTCGCCTGGGAGCCCAAATCGCCCCTAGTTGGGAACCACTGGTTTAGTAGAAAGTGAGTTCCTGGAACTCTGGTAGGCTGTTACTTAAGCATTAACTTGCTTCCCTTTCTTCTGCGGTTTAGCCATTTGCATCGTAGCAGGAAAAAAGAAGAAAAGAGGCAAGATGCAAGCCTTTTCTTTTTTTTTTTTTTTTTAACTTTTGTGGGTGTGCTGACATCGTGGCCTGATGTCTCATTTAAAAATAGTCATACCCTTTAAACTTTCTAACAAAATTTTCCTTTGGGTTGAAGCTAAACATGGAAAATCTTAGCGCCGGGGACCCGCATTAATTCTCCCCCAAAGCTAAGTGGCTGCACGTGGGGATTTTGGTGGAAAGTTTTAGGTCGTTGTGAGTTCAGGGCTTGCTGCCCAGATGCGCGGGCACGATGTCCCTCCACTTCACCTTGGGTTCCTCTCCCGAGAGAGCCGCACAGCTGGTGCCCTGGACACCTGGCTGCCTCCCCCTGCTAATAATAACCAGAGGAGATCTGTTTCCCTTTGCTGGTTAACTGTCTCTTGTGCCTGGATTTTCCTTCAACATGTGACCTTAGTTTGAGGACGCATCTGAGCCTGGGGAAGGGGCATCGTTCCAGTGTGGTGCCATGGAAGTGGGTGACCCTGGTTCTAATTCTGCCTCTGCTACTGACTTGCATGGGAGATGCTGGGCAAGTCATTCGGTTTCTGCATCTGTAAAATGGACACTATAATACCTGGGGCTTCTGTGGGAACATAATTTTTCTTTTATTGTTGTAAAAAAATAATATATATATGTCATAAAACTTACCATTTTAACCATTTTAAGTGTACAATTTAGTATTAAGTGTATTGGCATGTTGTGTAACCCTCGCCGTGATCCGTCCCCAGAACTTTTTCATCCTCCCAGACTCAAACTCTGTATCCATTAACAATAACTCCCTGTCAGCCAGGGCTGCCATACAAGATATCACAGAATGGGCAGCTTAAACAACAGTCGTTTATTTTCTCACAGTTCTGGAGACTGGATGTCCAAGATTGTTACTGGAAAACTGAGTTTTCCTCTTGGTGGGTGTTGAGCCAGTAGACACAGCCAAGCCTAAGATCAGGAGAAGGGAGGATTTATTATGACTTGCAGCAAGTAAGAAGAGCACCAGGAATCTTCCCCAAAGCAGTGTCTCTCCCAACAGCAAAATTGGGAACATTTTAAGCTAAGGGTACATGCATATTCATGAAGGGTCTTGAGCAGAGGAGAACTCAGCATAGAATTGGAGCAAGGTCGACAGATTCCAAGCTTTGGTTGATTGAAGTCAGGAGGGTCAACATATCATTCCATCCTCCACCTGGGTGGGGGCCTGAGTTTCTGCAGAACTCAAAGGTATATTATTATGTATATCCCTTGAGGAACCAGGCCTCTCCCCCAAGGCTACACTATTGTTTCTTGACCACTCCTCCCTTGTTTCTGCATTCCCTCCCTTCAGATAGTTAATTACTGAGACCTGTTCAAGGGCAAGCATTGTGGCCAGGCTTAGATCACAAAGTGGCTTAGGCCAAAATGGGTTCTCTTATGTCAAGAAAGCCATGCCTGGTTCTCTTTCTCCAGGGACCTCCTAACCTTGCTTGCAAGATCATGGTGCCAGCATGGTCAGGTTCTGGTGAGGGCTCTCTTCCTGTCTTGCAGACAGCCCCCTCATGACCTCATCTAAACCTTATTGCCTCCCAAATTTCCCATCTCCAGATACCATCACATTGGAGATTAGAGCTTCAACGTATGAATTTTGGGGAGACACATTCAGTCCATACCACTCCCCATCCCTCCCCTGCAAACCTCTACTTTCTGTCTCTGTAAATTTGACTATGCTGTACCTCATATAAGTGGAATCATCCAATATTTGTCCTTTTAGAGAACATAATTTTGATACGGTGGAAGCTTTTATTTGTAGCACTGACCCTCTGAAGTTTTCTGAGAAGCCTTATTCAGGGCTGAATCTGAACTCTGGTGGAAAGTTTGGAAGTGCCCTGGGGAAAAACCAAAGGTCAAACAGCTGAATAAAAACTAAAAAATGCTGGTGGTTTTCCAATTATCCTCCATAGGGGTTTAATCCAGAAGTTATTTGGGGCTGGAAAAGAGGCTGCACTTGTTGGAAATACTGTCCCAAGCATTCAGCCCTTTTTTGAGGCAAGCACTGGGTGTGGCAGACACTCCTGTTTGCCTATCCAAAGTCATCCATCTTCCTCCCTGCTTCCTGAATTCTAATATGATTTTGTGTTCATTTGAGTGACACTGCCCTTCAGTGGGTCACTCAGAACTGGTCCAAACCAATGATATTCTCTTTGCAATGATTGGCTTGTCCTAACCATGTGACCTCCCCTTCTCGCCAATGGGATGCAGGGGAGGTCTAAAGGAGGCGGGCTCATGGAAAAAGTTGTCTCACTGATGGAAAGAGACCCCTTGGAGAAAATGCTGCCCCTTTGTTGTCACCTACAGGGAACTGCTGCAGCCATTTGGTGCCCACTAGGAGAGAAATCATTATACACGGGTGCTTGCTAGTGTCAATGAGCCACTGAATGAACCAACCCTGGAAGCCACTGCCCTCTGGATTTCTTGCTCTGTAACTAAAAGATCGCTCTGTTGAAGCCAATTTTAACAGGGTTTTTAGTTCCCTAAGACAGAGCATCCCATGGATAGGCTAGATTCTCAGGAATTGGTTATGGGCCCTCTTTCTCCGGTGGTTGCATTGAGGCCTGTGTATACTGGATTTTGACCAAGATGGATCTGCATGTAAATATCATAGGCACCTCTACCCTCCCCCCACACCTCTTCTTAGGACCTTGACAAAAAAGAAGACAAGGTATTTTATCTCTTTCCCAGGGGATGACCCTGTTTTGTTAAAACATTTATTATTTATTTTATTATTTTGGCTGCACCGGGTCTTAGTTGAGGCACACGGGATCTTTGTTGCAGCATGTGGGATCTTTCGTTGCGGCATGCATTCAGGATGTAGTTCCCCGACCAGGGATCGAACCCTGGGCCACCTGCATTGGGAGCGTGGAGTCTTACCCACTGGACCACCAGGGAAGTCCCGACCCTATGTTTTTAATAATCCAGGTCATAGATGCTTATGACATAAAATATACATAACAAAACCAAAAAAGGATATACTTAACAATTACATATACACACACATCTGTATGTGTAATTATGTATGTATATTATATACGTGTATATATACCTGTATGATCACATGTATATTATATAGATAATTTACATATTGTGCGCACACACACACACACACGCACACACAACTTTTCCCCCAGAGATAACTCTGGCAGGGTACTATAGTGGTTGCGTGCCTGGCCTCTGAGCTAGACCTCCTGCATTCATTTTCGGGCTCCACCTTTTCTGGCTGTGTGATCTTGGGCAAACTGACTAACGTCTCTCTGTGTCAGTTTCTTTATCTGTAAAAAGTGATTAATAATATTAATACCTACTTCATAGGTTTGTGGTGCAGATCAAACGAGATATGCACGCAAAGTGCTTAGCACGATGCCCAGTGTCTAGTTAGCGCTCAGTGATTAAGGATGTGATGACTCCTATAACCTTCATTGGGAAGACCTGGATTCTGGCTTCAGCTGTGCCACCTCGTAGCTGTGTAACCCCAAAGGAGTCCTTTTGTCTCTCTGAGCCTGGCCTTGGCCATCTGCATCCAACAGGTTGTTATGATTGTGCCCATTGCAGTGGTATCCGAGGCCCAGGTAGGCGAAGTGACATGTACAAGGACACCCAACTAGGCTCTCCTCCCTCCTCTGGGCCTGGGCATCCTTTGGCATTACCTATTGGACATCGGGAGGGAAGACAGAAAGGCGTTAGTTACATGCAGTTTTTTTTTCTTGTTTTTTTTGTTTTTTTTTGGTCCGCGGGCCTCTCACTGTTGTGGCCTCTCCCGTTGCGGAGCACAGGCTCCGGACGCGCAGGCTCAGCGGCCATGGCTCACGGGCCCAGCCGCTCCGCGGCATGTGGGATCTTCCCGGACCAGGGCACGAAACCGTGTCCCCTGCATCGGCAGGCGGACTCCCAACCACTGCGCCACCAGGGAAGCCCACATGCAGTTTTTCTACATGGCAGATGCTATGGCTGCCTCTACCCCCATTTGTTGCCGATGAGGCTTTAAGAGAAGGACCAGAGTGGGTGGTAGAGATGATGGAGACAGACAGGGCTGGCGAAATCTAGTGCCTCGTTCCCCGCACTGGGTTTTGCAGAGATCTATTCAGTGCAGTATTTTGTGTCTGCCTTTCTCCTTTCCACTCACTAGCTACACAACAGCCGCAGAGGTCAAAGGATGTATAATTTGAATTTTTAATAACTCCTGCCAGATCGCTTTTCATAAGTATATAACTTCTTGCACATCCACCAGAAATAAAAGAAACCAGAAACTGTTTCCTCAGTTTTAAGGCGGGATTTTTTTTGTATTTATTATCATTTATTTTTGGCTGCATTGGGTCTTCGTTGCTGCGCGCGGGCTTTCTCTAGTTGCGACAAGTGGGGGCTACTCTTTGCTGCGGTGCGTGGGCTTCTTGTCGCAGTGGCTTCTCTTGTTGCGGAGCACGGGCTCTTGGCGCGTGGGCTGTGTAGTTGTGGCGCACGGGCTTAGTTGCTCCGCGGCATGTGGGATCGTCCCAGACCGGGGCTCGAACCCGTGTCCCCTGCATTGGCAGGCGGATTCTTAACCACTGTGGCACCAGGGAAGCCCCAAGGCAGGATTTTTGGCAACATCTCTTCTGAGTATCATCTTTTGGTGGAAACTGAATATATGAGGCTGGCTGGTCATCAGGATTTTGGGAAGGCCCTTAGTTTTTTCCCCACCACTACAAGTAATAGGTTTTCAGAAATTTCCCTTTGAGAAGACCATTTTTAGTTCTCGTAATAGCTGGCAGAGTTGAGGATTTTGCCTGTGCAATGTGGAGCCGAAAATGTCCATCTCAGTTCAAGTACATGCTCGTTAACGATTGCTGTGCTAAGGCCTCGCCAGAGACAGGATCCCCCCTCGTCCTGGGTCTCATGTCTTCTTTCTTTCTCTCTTTTGCTTGTATCCTTTGTTCTGGGATTGGGGACTTTGCCAGGGTGTAATCTGTAGAAGGGTCTTCACAATTGGAAGGCGGGACGAGGCTCAATGACCAGCTGGGGGGGTTACAGAGTTACAGATCCAGGAGAGACAGAGGAGGCCCTTAATCCCCTGGTGCCTCTGTTTCCCCACTTGTTAAATGGGCATAATAACGTTGGCCGTACCCATCTCTCACAAGGTTGCTTTATGGGACAAATGAGATTGTTTATTTCTTTTATCGGGTAATGTCACTCCTTGCTTAAAAAATTTCTTCAACGTGGATGAGCCTAGAGATGATCATACTAAGAGAAGTAAATCAGAGAAAGACAAATTATTATATGTCAGTTATATGTGGAATCTAAAAAATAATACAAATGAATGTATTTACAAAACAGAAACAGACTCACAGACATAGGAAACAAAGGGTTTTCTATGGTTACCAAAGGGGGAAGTGGGCGAGGGATAAATTAGGAGTATGGGACTAACAGATACATAACACTATATATAAAATAGATGAACAATGAGGATTTACTGTATAGCACAGGGAACTATATTCAATATATATATATATTTTAATGTCAATATCTTTTTTTTTAATTTAATTTTTATTTTTGGCTGCATTGGGTCTTTGTTGCTGCACGCAGGCTTTCCCTAGCTGTGGCGAGCGTGGGCTACTCTCTTGCTGTGCACGGGCTTCTCATTGCAATGGCTTCTCTTGTTGCGGAGCACGGGCTCTAGGCACGTGGGCTCAGTAGTTGCGGCACTCGGGCTCCAGAGCGCAGGCTCAGTAGTTGTGGCACACGGGGCTTAGTTGCTCAGCGGCATGTGGGGTCTTCCCGGACAAGGGCTTGAACCTGTGTCCCTTGCATTGGCAGGTGGATTCTTAATGACTGTGCCACCAGGGAAGTCCTATTCAATATTTTTTTAGCAAGCTATAATGGAAAAGAATCTGAAAAATATAGAAATATGTATAAATGAATCACTTTGCTGTACCCCTGAAACTAACACAATGTTGTAAATCAACTGTACTTCAAGGAAAAAACAAACAAACAAACGAACAAAACCCAAAAAATGTCTGCAGCTCCCTACTGCATAGTAATAAAACCTTGCTCCTTGCCATGACTAGTAGGACCCACATGATCTAGCCCCTGCCTACATCTTTGACCTCATTTCCTCCTTATCTTCCCTTTGCCCATGATAATCCAGCCCTCAGATCCTGAAACATGCCAAGCGCTTTCCCACCTCAGGGCCTTTGCACACGCTCTACTTGGCTGCATTGCCCCTGATGTAGGGAGATTTCCTTTAGCTGGTGCAGGTAATCATCCTTCCGTGTTATGTGCTCTAAGCTCTTTGTTGCAACCATAGCATTTATCACAATCTGTGTTTATCTTATTTATTGCTTACATGTTGTCTCTCTTTCCCACAAAAATAGAAGTTCCAAGAGGGCAGGGATCAAGTCTGCCTTGTTCACCATTTTATCCCAAGGCTTAGCACAGTGGTTGGCACTTAAAGGAAATCGACTATTTATTCATTGTCTACTATGTGCCAAGCACTAGGAGGAACACTTTTAAAACAACATCTTATTCTACTCTGTGGTTGGTTGTAAACTAACTTTATTGTCAAGACTAGTAAGAGAAATTTACATCACTTGGATATAACAACTACACAAAGCCTGATATGCCCAATGTGATGTCACTGGCTTTCAAGATGGGAGTCAATCCCAGCTTCCCTGTGTTTTCATTATATGGTGCTAGGCAGGTACCATGAGTGAAATGCTTATATGATGAATGGATGGTTAGGTGGATGAATGAATGGACGGTTGCCTGGGTGAGTGGGTGGATGAATGGATGGATAAAGGGGTGGGTGGGTGAATGGGTAGATGGTGGATGGATGGTTGGGTGGATGGATGGCGGGTGGATAGATGGATGGATAGAAGAATGGTTAGGTTCCAGATATCTGCAATCAAAGGATTCCAGGGTTGATAGGAGCCTCAAGATTCATCCAGTTGAGTCCCCCATCCACAATGATCCCCCTCCGCTCAAATGGAAGCTGGTGTGGATGTATTTTTGTGTGTAGGGGACAGGTGAATAATGACTTGGAACACAGGAAATTATGAATGTCTGTCAAGGCCTACCTTGGATGCCACCTCCTCTGGGGAATTTTCTCAGATTGTCCCTCCAGAAGTCATCCCTCTGTCCTTGGAGCACTGGGCTGCTACCTCTACTCTAGTGCCCATTTCCCCCTGCAGTCATTTGAAGGAGCTGTGCATGTACCTGGCCACTTCACTACTCTCTGAGCTCCTTGAAAGCAGGGCCTGGTTGGGAGCTGCAAGGTGCTTTCCTCTTGAGATTGTCTGGCCTTTTCTAGCTGCCATGGTTTTTCCTCGCTGAGGCCTATAGCTGCCTCTGGGCTTTCAGGGAAATGTATGTCCTCTGTAAATGTGCCCAGGACACCCCAACATTCCCTTTGAGCGGCTCTGGATAGGACTGTGGTCCTGGGGGTGGAGCCCTAAGCCATTCGGTGTCCTGTTATGTCTCTGTTCTCACGACCTTGAGAGATATGAATTGGGCTAAGATGCATAGGGTTACTAACCCTACTGGACTTAACCACAGCCTTGGCCTCTGGTGCTACCTCTTACCAGCTCAGCTGGCCCCACAGCTGTGGAAGGCCTGCAGCTTTGAAGCAGACAGCCCTGGGGTCAGCTCTGCCGCTGCCCAGCTAGACTTGCTCCAGGCAAGTCCACTGACTCCCTATTTTCCTCATTTGTAAAATGGAGACAATGAGGCCAACCTTGCAGGTTTGCAGTAAGGATTTGAGAGACTAAACATAAAGAGCCTGAGAGGGCTTCCCTGGTGGCGCAGTGGTTGAGAGTCCGCCTGCCGATGCAGGGGACACAGGTTCGTGCCCGGGTCCGGGAAGATCCCGCATGCCGCAGAGCGGCTGAGCCCGTGAGCCATGGCCGCTGAACCTGCACACGTCCGGAGCCTGTGCTCCGCAACGGGAGAGGCCACAGCAGTGAGAGGCCTGCATACAGCAAAAAAAAAAAAAAAAAAAAAAAAAAAAAAAAAAAAAAAAGAGCCTGAGAAATGGAGGCTGCTGTTGCCATATATTAGCTGCCGAGTTGAGTGGGAGAAATGACACAGCAGGGGCTGTAGGACAGTCACGTACTAAAGAGGGCCACGTGATCAAAAGAATCTCTCCTCTCTCTTTCTTTTGGGAAAGAATAGCTTTCCACTTCTCTCTGCTGACAACAACCTCATCTCTAGGTTAGTAGCAGATGGTTGGAGTTGCCAATCTGTTGGGTTTGTATACTAAATCCCCTCCACACCCCAAATCACACCAAAACAAAAAATGTAAACCGGAGTCGAGGCTGGTAATCCGAACCCGGGACCTATGAGGCAGCTGTGTGTTTTGTGAACAGAGAATGCCCTTCCTGTGGTCATTTTTGTGCATCTCTCATTCATTCATGGATCCATTCTACTGTTTTATTTGATTTATTATTTTTTGTAGGTGTCGTTTATTTTTTAAAATTTTTATTGGAGTATAGTTGATTTACAATGTTGTGTTCGTTTCAGGTGTACAGCAAAGTGAATCACATATACATATACATATATCCACTCTTCTTCAGATTCTTTTCCCACATAGGTCATTACAAAATACTGAGTAGAGTTCCCTGTGCTGTACAGTAGGTCCTTGTTAGTGATCTATTTTATATACAGTCGTGTGTATATGTTGATCCCAATCTCCCGATTTGTCCCTTCCCCCACGTTCTACCATTTTAATTACTTCCTAGGGGGACATCACTGTGTTCATTGGTGGGAGAATGCAAAGGTGACAAAAACAAGGCTCGCTGCCCTTAAGATACTTGAAATCTGGTGGGAGAATTAAGACATGACTAGAAACAGCCCTAATACCAGGGAATACGTTTTAGCTGTCAAGCATAGACATCGTGGTCTTGGAGTTGAGGCTGGTGGATTGTACTCTGATTGGGGAAAAAGAAGGCTTCCAGGGAGAGTGAGCATTTGAGTTAGAACCTGAAGGATGAACAGGAGGTCAAAGGGCAGGGAGGTCATTTCAGAAGTGCAGAAGTACCCGGAGCAGGAGCTCCCAAACTTGAACGTGCCTCAGAATCACCTTGTGAAAAACACGTTGCTCCGTCACACCCAGCGTTTCATTCAGTGGGTCTGGGGTGGGGCCTGAGAATTTGCATCACCGACACATTCCCAGCTCATGTTGATGGCCCTGGTCTGGGGACCCCACTTTGAGAACCCCTGGTGGAGGCAAAGCGACAGAGGAAGAAAGTGTAGGAGGTCATTCATTCACTCACTTCCCCATTGAATAAGTATTAAGCACTTACTACGCATCAGGCCCTGTGCTAGGTGATAGGGATACAGAAGAGGATAAAAGAGACTGCTGCCAGGACAGGGGAAGAAGGATGTTAGGCAGAGAGACGCCAGGGGAATATGATTGGAAGCTGTGATAGGTGCTATGAAGGAAAAGAACATGGTGATATAGGAGAGAATAACAGAGCGGGGTCTCATCTGTCTTGCTGGAATGGACATGACGTGTGAGGAGGGCTGTGCAGAATGAGAAGGATCTGGTGAGATGTGTGTGGCGAGGGTTCCTGGTGAAGGGGCCGGCATATGAAGAGGCCCTGGGGCAGTAACGAGCTTGGCTCATCTGAGGAGTGGGAGAACCTTCTCGTGGACTTGGAATAAAGAGTTGTGGGGTTCACGATGGTGGAGAAGTGGGCAGAGCCCTGCCGGCCAGGGCAAGGCATTTAGATGGTACTCGAAGTGCATTGGGTATCCAGCAAATGTACGTTTGGGAGAGAAGTGGAGAGAGTTTAGGCCACAGGACAGGAAGGTCTTAGATGACAGTCTCAGGACCTTGGACCTTCATCCGTGGCCACAGCAAGATCTGAGTGGGAGGCTCTGCCCTGAGCTCGGCTGGACGGCACCAGCTCACACCTCCGAAGGGACCTTCTATTAGCAAACCCTCAACCCTCCATAGTAATCCCTTTGTTCAATCTCTAAACATACCTGGAAGGGAGGGAGGAGCAGGTATGCCTTTTTGCTGAGGGGGAGGAAGATGGGGAGAAGAAAAACCGTGGAGAAAGTGTTACATCTGTGTTGTCCAAGATGGTAGCCACTGGCTGCATGTGGCTATTGAAAACTAAATTAATCAGTATTAAGTAAAACTTAGAATTCAGCCCCAGAGTCACACGGAGTAGCCACATTTCAAGTACTCAACAGCCACAGGTGACTACGGCTACCATCTTGGATGCGGCAGATATAGGACATTGCCATCATCACAGAAAGTTCTATTGGAAGTGCTGCCTTACGTGAGGTTTTATCAGCTTGTTTAGGAGAGAGTCAGATGGGAACCTGGTCTCCAGAAGAGCTCCCAGCCTGGAACTATTTTTGATCCATGATTTCACTTCCATGGTGGCCACGTGTGCCGCCACGTGTGCCGAAGTCTCCCCGCTCTTGGCTTTGCTTGCTTGCACGCAAGACCAGGAGGCTTGGCGGCCCAAACCCGAGCCCCACCTGCCTGGCCAGCGTTCTCTTCTGAACACTGACCCTGTTGCCAAGACCCCAGGTGCAGCACAAGGAGACACAAAAATGGTTTTCCTTGCCAAGCAAAGCCGAGACTAATGTGTAAAACTTAGTAGGAAGCTTTTGCTTTTCCTTCATCAGTGTCACTTCTAAGAATAATCCTGAAATCTTTGAACTTGGGGTCACTCTGGAGAGTATTTTTTAATCTTACATTGAATGGATAGATAAACGAGTCTGTGAGGGGTTATGGGCTTCCCTGGCGCCTCATAGCTTCTTAGTTGCAAAGCAGAGAGTTGAATGAATGCGAGCCCCTGACTTTAATTTTAGTCTTTTTCACCCTGGCATTCAAAGGGCATGGTGATGTCATACGGTTCATCTTAGCCAGACCATTTTCTGGCTCACTTGAAAATTTCCAAGTTTTTTTTTTGGGTCAGGATCCTTTAGCTTGTGTGTGAAATTTACCAAATGGGGGGAAAAATCAAAATCAATTAAGCCCCTCCCTGATTCCCCATTCAGAACTGCCCAGTATTGAGCAGGGATCAGGTGACAGTACTATCAAAAAATTGGCAAAAATCCATCATCAAATAAAACAGAGAGGGGTTAGAGGATGCGTTTATCGCTTCTATGCTTCCTCCTGCGGATTATGATGGATTCTATTCATTCTGAGGTGAATTTCCCTGTTCCCTTCTCCGCCTCTCCCATCACAGGTCCACTCTGGAGCTCGTCTCTTTCCTTCAGGAGTTTGCATTTTCCAATCCTGAACATCTTTGAAGCAGTCATGTAGTCTATCTGGGGGAAAAGGCTTTGGGGTGTTTGCTTCCTAAGAGATCTGCTAAAAACTGGACGTGCGTTAGAGAGGAAATACCCTATGAATGATGGACATAGTCTACTTCTGCATTGTCCAGCACCACAGCTGCTGGCCACATGTGCCTGTTGACCACTTGAAACGTGGTTAGTGCAACTGAAGAACTGAATTTTCACTTTTATGTAATTATCTGTTGGTTTTAGAAGTTAACAGTTTATTAAAGCAAAAAAGAAATTCAATACCCTATTCTCCTTATGCTTTAAATTCAGCTTACAGGCAGTATTATTCTATTCGTGTAAGTCCAGGAAATTTTAGCAATCACATGTAAGGGGAGTTTGCATAATTTTCGCTTCCATTGACAACCTTAGTGAATTAAGCACCTTCAAATAATTTAACTATATTTATAAATTTGATATGCAGAAAAATTTTTTAAGACTCAGTTGACAGACAAGCCGTCCCACTACTTACACAGCACATAGAAATCTAAAAAAATAAACTTATAAATATGCTGGGCCTTAAGCCACTTTCTATCATAGTACATAAATGGAATACAATTTTGACTTAAAATGTACGTCTGAACCAGTTATTCAATTACACATTTCAAATTAGACTTAGAAAGGTGAAGTCTTCCTCTAGTTGGCCAAATTATATAAAACATTAAGAGAATGTAAAATAAATACTCCAAAGGCACAGACTCTTTAATTCAGATATTACTATTATGGGTTTAATTACTTAAATACGTCTATAATTCGTCCTAGATTTTCCCAGAACTTAAAGATGCTAACCCATTCAGGAAACTAGTTTATCTCACACAATTCTCAGCTTCAAGTCTAATGACATTTTTGGGAGGTGAATTCTCTGATTGCCTGAGGTCACTTAATGTCCAGTAAGGCTGCTTTCTGGATTTTTGTCAGTGGTGCCCATAAGCTGCCCTAACCTTGTTTAGTCACTATGTTGATTAATTGTGTAATTTCAGTTAATTTAAATTTACCTTTCCAGGGCCACGTGTGCTCAGTGGCTGGTGTATTGGAAAGCACAGCTCTAGATGGAATAGGTTTCCACGGTCAAGGTGAAGTGGTTGCCCAAATGAGACGTGCTTTCAGTGTACGCAGGTTTTGTGTTTTTTCCTTGTGTCATCTGTTCTTGCTTTATGCCTGGGGTCTTATTTCTACTTTCCCTCTCGTTCGGGCAGTGAAGAGTAAGGCAACATCTGGCCTAGGGCAGACCTTCCACAGATGGTTTTGGCTGCTACTTTTTTAAGTCTGGCTCTGTCCCCCCAGCTGCCCAGGAACCACAGCCATCACCTCCCAGGACTTCTGTGGGATTCCTCCCAGCCGCGCCTCCTTTTGTGCAGTGCCCACCCATTGGCTTTTTTTTTTTTTTTTTTTTTCGTTTTTTGGCAACTTCATCTATCTTTGTCACTTGCCAGGAAGTTTCATGCTCAAAGTGTAGGTACAAAGTGTGGGTCCCCACTCTGCAAGCTTATAATTTCTCTGTACAGCTTGGTCCTTGGTGACTGATTAAGGGGGAAGAAGGGGGATGGTCGGGGGAGGTCTTTTCAACTGTCTGGCTTCCCCCCCCTAAAGCTGGCCCTGGACAAAAATGTGTGCCATTATTTATTACTCTTCATGCAGGCTGTCCTTGTTCCAGAAAGGTTGGGAGAGGTTACAGCTGGGGCACAAGCTAAGTTTGCCTGAGGGCACCCTGCAATCTTATTTTTCCCCCTGCTTCTTCTCCTTTTCAGGATGATTGGTCCTACATACATCACTCTGCCCTCTCTGGAATTTCAACCCCTCAAGACTTCCTGTTTAATCAGATCACCTAATTGGCACTGTAGTGGCAATGACTGATAAAGAACCCCTCGGGAGTGGTTCTGGACTTCTTGCGTCTGTCAGAACTACCTGGGGACCTTGTTTAAAAGAAATGAGATGAGAAGCCCCCTGTCCCCAGGAGTATTTGGTTCCACATGTGTGGGTCGGGGGGAGCAGGGCGCAGCCTGTGTGTTCTTAACAAGCTCCCCTAAGGGAGCTAAAGGTTGACAACTGTAAAGTATTGTCACTTAATGGAATGAAAATAAGGAACGTGACAGGCTCAGGGGCAAACTCAGCACCTACTTGTTACCCTCGTGACCTTAGGTAAGTTACATCGTCACTCTGTGCCTCCATTTTCTCATCTCAAAAATGGGAATAGGGACCTCCTTGGTAGTCCAGTGGTTAGGGCTGCGCGCTTCCACTTCAGGGAGCACGGGTTCGATCCCGGGTTGGGGAACCAAGATCCTGCAAGCGGTGCAGCGCGGCCAAAAAAAAATTAAAAATATAAAATAAAATGGGGATGATAAAGTTCTTGGCTCTTACGGTTCATATGACAAGCAAATAACATTAACAAAGCACTTACTGCAATGCCTGGTACATGGTAAGTGCTCAATTAAATTTAGCTATGATTATGAATATATTATTGTATAATAGTTTATTGATAATAACATTGTTCTCAACATAACTAAAGCAGTAGGCACAGGGCTGGCATATAAAAAGTGTCAACAAATGTCAATTTTATTATTATAAGTATATAATATATGCTGTATAATATAATATCATGTTTAAAATTATCTTATGTATCATATATCTATGAACTCTTATCTATGGATATATATTATACAGATATACTATATATAATATACAATAATATATAATACATATATTAATATATAATAAATTGTATATGTTATATAGTATATAGATGTACTATAAATATGTTATAGCAAAATGTATTGTTATAGCAAAAATATTAAAATTGTAATTATCATTATGTGAGGAAGTTACCAGTGGGGCTGGCATCTAAGTAATTGCTCATTAAATATGTCAACTCTTTTTTTCCCTGCTGTTTGTAGTATTCATAAGCAGTAATAATGTAAAGAAAAGGAAAAGCCACCAGGTGCACTGAGGGCTTTAAAAGGCAGGGCAGTTTCGGGCAGAGGGAGCCGGCCGCGGTGCAGCATTCCGGGAGGCCAGCGCTGGACTGGTGGGTCGGGCTGGCTTCAGCCTGAGGGATCCTGTTCTTACTGGGATGGGGTGGGAAGAAGAAGAAGGGCGCGTCTCCCAGGCCTCCAGCCGTCAGCAGCGAATTTGCCTGCGGTTACAAATCGCCGGTTACTTGAGACGTTAGAGAGTCAATTCTCTCAGCTGTCAGCTGGTCCCCCCAGCGCCGGAGATGTTATGACAATGGTCGCCCTGGCAACCGCGGGAAGGCGTCGGGCCGCTGGCGATTTCTTTACCCTCAGAGAGCCTGGGCCGCAGAGCCAGGGCTCGGTTCTGAACGTGCAGCGCCGGCTGGAAAAGGAGTTGGGATTTCTGGGTAGAGGCCTGACCCCCCCGACCCCCAATGATGTTGGTTCATAGACCAACCAAGAAAAATGTCTTGTATGCCAGGCACTGATCTGAACGCTGCGGGGAGAGACAGGCGAAGCCCGTGCTCTTTTGAGCTGACATTCTGATGGGTGTGTGAGATGGGGGTAACCATGGAAACAAATAAACAGGATAATTTATGGGATAGCGATGAGTGCTCCCGAGGAAAAAACAGGGTGTTGTGACGGTGACATTGGGGGACAGTTGGGAAGGGATGACACCCGGAAGACAGGAAAATGCCGTTTATGTCTCAACGCCGGAGGGCAAGAACTCTGAGCAGTGGGGAGACGTGGACGGTTCAGATTCAGGGCTTTGAGCTCTCCGTTAGCAGTGGATTCCTGCTAAAGAGAAGGCAGCAGTGTGGGTGCTTGCTGACAGGCAGCCCTGAGGGTTACAGAGCGCTCTTCATCTGTGTGATTTTAAGGCCAGCTCATCCCTGAGCCTCAGTTTCCTAATGTGTAAAATGGCCGTTGCCATGAGGTTTACACGAGATGATTCGTGAAAGATGACAGACCGTCAAGCTGTATTGCACTCCTTTCCAGTTTCCACGGACTCTGCTTTAGTCTTTTCTGTTTTTTTTTTTTTTTTTTTTTTTTAAATTTTATTTATTTATTTATGCGGTACACGGGCCTCTCACTGTTGTGGCCTCTCCAATTGCAGAGCACAGTCTCCGGAAGCACAGGCTCAGAGGCCATGGCTCATGGGCCCAGCCGCTCCGCGGCATGTGGGATCTTCCCAGACCAGGGCACGAACCCACGTCCCCTGCATCGGCAGGCAGACTCTCAACCACTGCACCACCAGGGAAGCCCCTGTTTTTTTTTTTTTAAACATCTAAGTGGTGAAGGTTTTGGACTCCAGCAAACCAAACCCCAGGGCTTGCCCATGGGTCCTCTGGGTTTATCTAGGTTTAGATTCTGAGTGAAAAGTTACCCGTTTTCACATTAGAAATTTCAGACATGATTATTTATAGCTCTGTCACATGTCTTGACTTTAAACATTTTTTTTGTTTATGCTGCTAAATTTACCATCATGCTAATACCAAGTACAGTAATAAGGTACTGAAGATGCTCAGATCCAGTGAGGTCGCAAAAATTTTTCCATCTGCTGTGGAAAGTGCCAGGCTGCCCCCTGGTGGGAAGATGGGGAGCTACATCTCTGGGTTCCTACTCTCAAAGTCCTGTGATCCTTCTGACCCCAAGCCCAGGAGTCCTTATTTTGTACGGGACAGCGCAGGGGCCCATGGTGGGCTCAGCTTAGATGTGTTATTTCCAGGAGTCCAGTGTTTATTCACTTGAAGATGTCATTTCTTTGGACTTTTTGCAGTTCAGCTCTGCATGGTCTTGAATTGAGGGTGACCTAAAAATAAATTAGGACACCTGGCAGGGTGAGGACATACCAAAGCCCTTTACTAATTGTGTTTCACAACCTTGACCTCTAGATGGTTTAGACTCTCCACTTCAGCAGAGTGTTATGGTGAAGAGGGTACGGAACTGGAAATCAGAGCCTGAGTTCAAATCCCGACCCTCCTGCTTCTTTAGTTATGAGCTTGGACACAGTTCCCAAGCCTCTGAGCATCAGTTTCCCCACCTGCAGAATTTTGTTAATAACAATCCAACACCCACTTCAGCGTTGGCATGATGCTCTTATAAAGCAGTATCTTTAGAACTATTTTGGAAAATAATTTGGTTAGTGATGTAGGGAGATTAAGATCAATCCCTGAAAATTCCTCAAGTGGAGGTCAGTGCCTCTCACACCTCGTGTGGGGAAGGGTCAGTTTTTTCTTTCCTGGTACTTTGGAGCCAATACTCATAAAATACGATAAAAATGACTTGCTAGAAAAATGAAATGGACCCAAAACCCAAACAAAATAGAAGCCTCACTTTAAAACTATCAGATTCAACAGACATAAAATTGCCCTGTCAAGTAGCCATTAAAGTGTCTAACTGCTCTCAATTTCTGTCCTTCACTGAAGGGGGCTGGCCTTCGGGCCTTCCTGGCACTTGAATAGTCCTGTCTTAGGGCAGGTGCGGGGGTGTGTGTGTGTGTGTGTGTGTGTGTGTAATTGATCTCATATACCCCCCACCCGCCAGCTCTTTGTATTTAGAAAGTACCTACACAAACTTAAATGAACGAATGAGAAGTCTTACTTCTCTTAGGATAAACGTAGAACTCTCCCATCTTTGTCATCCAGTGATCTTGGAACATTGCTTTGTAAGAGGCTGTTCTCGTAATTTTGCATCCTTGGTGCCTGTGCTGAACCCTGGCTGCCCTTTCTGCTCTGGCTCCTGTCCGCCGCCTCTTGACTGTGTTTGCACGGCTGTCTCATCTGCCCCACTGGGAGCCCCTTCAGGCCTGGGCTGGTGCGGCCTGCTCTTTGGATACCCTGGGCCTTGATGAGGACTCCTCCCTCAGAGCTGCTTGGTAAAGGCCTGCTGTGCAGCTGAGCCCACAGCCCTTGAAGGGTGCTGCTGGCAGGGGTGCTGCACCCCAGCTTCCAGAACTGGTTTTCTGCCCTGATTTTGTTGCCCAAGGGTCTGGATGCTTAAGCTTGTCTGAGAAACAAACTGCCCTTCATTACGTAATTCAGACAGTAGATGGATGTTTCTCCTGCTTGCCTGATGCTCAGAACCATTGGGATGCTTGCGTTTCTATGGATTCCTGGCTTTCTCCAGATTCCCTGGATCGGAATTTCTAGGGCGTGGGTCTGGAGGTTTGATTTTTTAGCAAACACTTCCAGGTGGTTTTTATGGTCAGGAAATTAGGGAAAGAGGGAACTACCTTGTAAAATATTTCTAGTGCCTTAGGAGAGCTACTTAAGCTCCATGGCCCTCAGTTTCCTCATCTGTAAAATGGGGATATGTATGTGTGTGTATTTATATATAAATATTTATATATACTATATAGATATATTTAAAATTTATTTAATGAAGTGGCTAACATTGTGAATGACCCACATCTTTACTGTTGGCAAGGGTCTGATTTTCATGACATTTGTGACTGATTGTCATACAGATAATTCAAGCTTATAGAAAAATTCCAAGACACACATGCACAGAGATGCAGAGATAATAACCCAGAGAGGCAGCTGCTAACATTTTGGAGCATTGCCTTCTAGTCTTGTGTGTGTGCGTGTGCCTATACATACATGCAGTTTATATCAGAAAATGGGATTATACTGTTCCTGTTGTGTTGTTGCACTTGGCAGTGGATCATAACGTTCTTTGTGCGTCAATAAATAAGAGTTTGTTAGACTTGGGTTCATATCTTGATTCATGCACTTAGAAGCTCGGTGGACCTTGGGCAAGTTATTTAACCTTTCTGAGCCTTGATTTTCTCAGTGTGGAGTGGGGCAGTGATTGGGCCTATGTTGCAATGTCACTGTGAGAATTAAATCGATGATTCCTAAAAAGTGCTTATCACGGCACCTGGCTCAGAGAGAACCCCTGTTAGCTGACAGCTGTGACTATCCTGCAGCACCAGCCCTGGGGACCTGGTGGAAAGAGCTGCTGATCCCCAGGGTCCCCATTTGGGGAAGTTCTGCTCCATCTCTTGGCCAGTCCAACTTCACGTTCTGGGCAGTTTTCTGGGCTTTTCCCTGCTTGGATTAGCCACACTCTTGTCCGGAAAGGTGATCCGTATTCCTCTTGGCTCAAGGGGAAGCCCTGGACCTGTGGCTGCCGCCTCACACTCCATCTGCTTCCTACACCCATCTGTCTCCTCCATTCTAATGCATCATAGTGGGGATGCCCCTTGATTCTGGCTTCTGGGCAGGTGTAGGTCCAGTCTCTGGGTGACCCTGGAAACTCCTCCGCAGAATCCAAACATTCCTTCAACAATAGTTAGGACACGGTGTTTTGTGAGGGGTGGGGCGGGGTGGGGCTCAGCCTGTCTTCTGCACAGACATTATCTCATGTGATGCCTCAGCAGGCATGTGAGCAAAGGTGTATATGCCCATTTCACAGATGAGAAAGTAGAGGCCCAGGGAGCTGATATGACTTGCCCAAGCCTCAGAACTGGAATTCAGAAACGCACTTCTCCCACAACACCTAGTAGGCTTCCCAAAACGAGTGAGACTGTCTCCCTGCCCTTGAGGGGTTGATAGCCAACTTTTGGATTTCCCATTTGGTGGGAAGGAACCTATGAACAGCTCAGAGTGCAGCATCCTGGTAAAGAGAGTGGAACTTTGGATCATACCCTAGCTTTGTGGATCCAGGCAAGTGGTTTAATGTTTTGATGCCTCAGTTTTTTCGTTCACAGAATGGGCTCAGAACACCGGCCTCACAGCTAGCATTGCTGTGTGGATTAAAAACAAACAAACACATTCAAGCATTTATCTCACAGCGCCGGCACACTGTGAGTATTCAGTGCACGGTGGCTGGCGCGATCATGGCCATTATTCCCCAGAATGCTTTATGGTAACTGACAAAGATGCCCCCAGAAGACATCCCGGAGATGCTCGCATCATGGGCTTTTGACCCTGGTACCAAAAGAATGCCTCATGCAGAATATTAAAAAGAAAGAGGTAGTATGAAAAAGTGTGAAAAAACAGGGAGAGATCCTGGAGGCTTGCTACCAAGGGAAAAAAGTATGATACAATTTATGTGAAAAAACCCACAACCCTACCCATCAAACCACACTGCAGAGTTTCTACATGTATGTACGTATATGTGAAAGTACATAGGAAAAGGTATGGAAAGAAGGACACCAACCAAATCTCAATAGTTACCCCCATTATCTTCAGGGAGAAGGAGGCCAGCATCAGTGGGAGTAGTGGTCACAGGGAGCTCTGGCTTTATCTGAAGTGTTCTAGCTTCTTCTTTACAAAGAAAATATATGGATGTGTTTATTAAATAAGTAAAGTGAATTAAAATAAAGTTATCTTTTCTGCAATATTGGGGCTTTGGAATCAGACTTGGGTTTGAATCCTAGCTCTCTACTTAAGTTGTGTGATGGTGAGCAAGTGACTTAATTTCTCTGGGCATCATTTCTTCATCTGTAAAATGTAGATCTTGACAGCACCTAGCTCCGGGGGATGTGAGGATATATTACCATGATACATGTAAGAGCACACGGAAGTGCTCAATAATGGTACTTTTATTTTTATTTATTTATTTAGTTAGTTTTTGCGGTACGCCGGCCTCTCACTGCTGTGACCTCTCCCATTGCGGAGCACAGGCTCCGGACGCGCAGGCGCAGCGGCCATGGCCCACGGGCCCAGCCGCTCCGCGGCATGTGGGATCTTCCCAGACCGGGGCACGAACCCGTGTCTCCTGCATCGGCAGGCGGACTCTCAACCACTGCGCCACCAGGGAAGCCCCGGTACTTTTATTTTTATCGTTATGCTTACTTCATTTACTCGTCCAAATCTGAAAAGGGCTCCTTAATCCTTTAAGACTCCTGTGTCTTCATTACTCACCAATTATAATGCAAGGAAAACAGTAATAAATTTTATTATAGCATATGTACAAATAAAATGCCAGAGAAGAATCGATAAAGACTTGCTGGAGAAGGCGACATCTGAGATGGGCTTTGGAGAGAAAGTCAGATTTTCATGAGTTGATGGGGTGCTATATCAACTAGCTATGGGTTCCATTAATGCTACGTAACAATCACAAAACCTTAGTTGTGTACAATATAAACTTTAATTGGTTCCCTGAAGATTAGTGGCTCTTCTGATCTTGACTGGGCTCACTCACAGCCAACCCCAGGCAACAATTTGCTTTTGGCTGAGCTAGGATGGCTTTGGCTTGGATGTCTGTGAAAACTTGGCTTTACTCAGTGTAGTTTCTCACCCTTCAGTGACTAGCTGACCAGCCTGGGTACATTCTCATGGAGATTCAAGAGAGCAAGCAGAAACACACAAGGCCTCTTTCTCTTGGCGGAGGCAAGTCACACTGGTTGGGTGCTGGCACCGATTCTGCCTGTTTAGTGAGTTAACTGCAAAGTCATATCACAAAGGATGTGGAGATAGGAGGGGTAAAGGATTCAGGTCCTCTTTACAATCTACCACAGGGGGATGTGGAAGGACTTTTGGGTAGGAGGAGCCTGAGCAAATGAATAGAGAGGTGACATTGAGGTGACGTGTTTAGGGAATTGCATGGAAATGAGAGGCAAGGAGAATAATGGAGTTGAGATGAACCCCAAATAATAGTCAAAAGAGTTTGAACATTATTCTATACGACAGTGTTGCCCAAACTCATCAGTTTGTATCACCATCGTACTTTTTGTCATATCTGTGTATTTTGCTATCAAACAAACCCAATTTCTAAAAACATACATGTATCTAAAATTAAAGCTTTGTACAACTATTGTAATGGAAAACTAGTATCACTTGCCATGAATGGAAGACAATCAAGAAAATAAATACGACGAACATGTATCAGTAAGTTGTTAAACACTGTTACCTGCCCAGGGCTGTGAGTCTGTGTCCTGCTGTCTGTTATAGAGAGATTAGCCAGTGTTAGGTGTTAAAGACATAATGTCACTGAACTGAGACTGTCTCTTTGATATATAATTAGATGGCTGCAGGGAGATTAGGACAGGAAAGAATGTGCTCATTATGGGACCCAATGTTGCCATGCCTGGGTACCACCCCAAGTTATCAGTGGTACCGACACTTGGGAAATGCTGCTCTTCAAGCATGGGTGTTTGAGCAGTGACATGGTTCCATCAATCCTGCTAAATGTCCATTGACAGATGAATGGATAAAGAAGATGTGGTACATGTTTACAATGGAATACTACTTACAGCCATAAAAAAGAATGAAATCATGCCATTTGCAGCTACACGGATGAACTTAGAGATGATCAGACTAAGTGATGTAAGTCAGAGAAAGACAGATACCATATGATATCACTTATATGTGGAATCTAAAATACGACACAAATGAACATATCTATGAAATAGAAACAGACTCTCACATAGAGAACAGACTTGTGGTTGCCAGGGCGGAGGGAGTTAGGGATGGATTGGGAGTTTGGGGTTAGCAGATGCAAACCATTATAGGTAGAAAGGATAACAACAAGGTCCTACTGTACAGCACAGGGAACTATATTCAGTATCCTGTGGTGAACCATAATGGAAAATAATTTTTACAAGAATGTATATATATATATATATATGTGTGTATATGTATAACTGAATCACTTTGCTATACAGCAGAAATTAACACAACATTGTAAGTCAACTATACTTCAATTGGAAAAAAAAATGTTGATACTTCCAAATCAAATTGCTCTCTGGTGGCATTCTCAATGGTTTCTCACATTCTCATTGACATTGGATAGCATCAGCGTTAAAAAATATTGCCAACCTTACCCAAACATTTTTTTCCATTGATAAGCAGCTAATGCATATACATCGTATTTTCTAAGATTGCTACAGATGTGCAAACAGGAAAAAAATAGGTCACCCGTAATCTTAATTTTGTCATATACCCTCCCAAGGCTTTTTGCATCTATACTCGTATAGTTTTATAAAGCTTTTAATACATTCTTTATACATTACAAATATTATACATATTTTGTACATCTTTAAGTGGTATGCCACTATATGAATACATTGTAATTTAGTTACATCAGCTCTTATCACTGAAGAGTTGGATTGTTTCTCATCTTTCATGGCTATTATCCACTTGGAACAAGACTTCATGAATATCCTTAATTATTTCTTTAGGATAAAGCCCTAGAGCAACACTGTCCCTTAGAAATATAATGAGGGTGACAGATGTGAACCAAATGTATAATTTAAAATTTTCTAGTAGCCACATTAATAAACAGCTGAAATTCATTTTAGTAATATATTTTATCTAACCCAATGTATCCAAAAGATTATCATTGAAACATGTAATCCATGTAAAAATATTAATGAGATATTTTATGTTATTTTTTCCTATCAAGTCTTTGAAATCCAATGTGTATTTTTACACTTACAGCACATCTCAATTCAGACCCTAAAATGTCAAAGTTAAAGTAAAATGTAGCTCTATCAAAATGATAAGTTTATGTTTAACAGAAAAATGCTGTACGTGGCTTCCATTTTCAAATTTAAATTAAATACAATTTAAAATTCCATTCTTTTTTTTTTTTTTTTTTAAATTCCATTCTTTAATCACCCTATAGCAATACCCTAAATGTTCAGTTAGCCACATGTAGCTGGTGAAATGACCATTTTGGACATTTGACACCCAGATTAAATCAGTTTCACTCATGTCCGCTTCTCAGCGTGTGAAACCAGAGCAGAGTTGGGGGTGGTGCCTGGATACTGGATTTGAGAATCCATCGGCAAACATCAATATCTGAAACAACAGCAACAACAACAAGGCATAGCCATATGACCCAGCAATCCCACTCCTAGGCACATTTCTAGAGAAAACCGTAATTTGAAAAGATACATGCACCCCAGTGTTCATAAGCAGAAGAGTTTACAATAGCGAAGATATGGAAACAACTTAAATGTCCATCGACAGATGAATGGGTAAAGAAGATGTGGTACGTATATACAATGGACTACTACTGAGCCATAAAAAAAGAATGAAATAATGTCATTTGAAGCTACATGTATGCAACTAGAGATTATCATGCTAAGCGAAGTAAGTCAGAAAGAGAAAGACAAATACCATATGATGTCACTTATGTGTGAAATCTAAAATATGACACAAATGAACTTATCTACAAAACAGAAACAGACTCACAGACAGAGAACAGCCTTATGGTTGCCAAGGGCGGGGTAGAGGAGGGATGGATTGGGAGTTTGAGACTAGCAGTTGCAAACTATTGTATATAGGATGGATAAACAGCAAGGTCCTACTGTAGAGCACAGGGAACTATATTCAATATCCTGTGATAAACCATCATGGAAAAGAATATGAAAAAGCATATATATATATATATATATATACATATCTATATCTATATCTGAATCACTTTGCTGTACACCAGAAACTAACACAACACTGTAAATCAGCTATACTTCAATTAAAACAAAAACAAAAACAAAAACAAGGGCTTCCCTGGTGGCACAGTGGTTGAGAGTCCGCCTGCCGATGCAGGGGACACGGGTTCGTGCCCCGGTCTGGGAAGACCCCACATGCTGTGGAGCGGCTGGGCCCGTGAGCCACGGCCGCTGAGCCTGCGTGTCCGGAGCCTGTGCTCCGCAACGGGAGAGGCTGCATCAGTGAGAGGCCCGCGTACCGCAAAAAACAAAAACAAGGCAGGCAGCAGAACTAGGGTGAGAGGGCAGCCCAGCCGGGGTCAGGGTTCATGAGGGCAGCACCCAGGCAGGGCAGTGGCCTGGTGGAGTTAGGGAATTCGCTAAATTCAGCAGACGGAGCCAATAAGTAAATATATTGAGGATTGTTTTTCTCACTGCCTGAGAAGAGTGATACAAATGTGGGGAGGGAAAATGCTAGAATAAACCCCGTGGTGTTGGATTGGGATTAGAGGTATCAGTTATCAATACATATAAATAACAGAATAAATATAGGTGCAGATTTATGTATCTATGTATTCACATATGCATTGCACATACATATGTTGCCTAGGCCGTCTATTAAGGGGACTGGAAATGATGACACCCCGGTATCAATAATCTCACCAAGTACCCAGATCTTGGCTTCTGAATACCATATTCTGCTCAGAGGAACCAACACTCCTTGGAGAAATGGTGGATTCCAGGGTTGGGTCAGGAAAAGAATAAGATGACCCTAGAAAATTTTGTTGTGTCAGAGAGTAAGGAAGTGCTCAAAGAATGATGGGGAACGTGTCAAAGTGTACTTATTTCTTTTGTGTGGTTTTCCATACCTGTATAAAGAGAATAGTTAAAACAAGTCGTAAAATAAAACGAGAGACATGAAAGTTCTATAGATGTCTTAGTTGAGAGCCCAGCTTTGAAGTCTCAGTAGGTCAGACCCTATTCATTCAGAAATAAGCTAGAGAAAAAAGCATATTCTTTTTGACATTTTCTATTCTAACACTCGGAATTGAGATTCTAAATGAAAAGCATTCTAGGTACATTAGCATAAGGTGATTTTTGTGCCGTTATTGCAATAGAATGTGGGCTGATCAAGAATGGCAACTTTGGGACTTCCCTGGCAGTCCAGTGGTTAAGACTCTGTGCTTCCACTGCAGGGGGCACGGGTTCGATCCCTGGTTGGGGAACTAAGATCCCACATGCTGCACGGCACGGCCAAAAATATAAATTAATTTAAAAAATCTCTGTTAAAAAAAAATGACAACTTTCTCTTACTAGTAAGGTGAATAAAATTAACGTTAACTTAAACACCAGTTTTCTGATTTCTTCCAGTGGGCTTCAGTGTCAGGTGAGCTCTCCTAGATGGCAACAGGGATGCCCCGGCAGCTCCTGGCTTCGTCGGCGCCCTCCTGACAATTCCAGTGGGAAGTGGGAGCTGTCCTCAGTGCTTGGGAAGGGTTGATGGGGAGGTTTCTCCGCGGCCCAGCCTGGCTTACTTGTTACTTCTGCTCCAAAGGCTGCAGCCAGGCCTGGGTCACATGCCCATCCTGCAGCCCGGTGGTGGTGGGGTGGGTGGGTGAAGCCAGCCTCACCTCAGCCATATGAACTGGGAGCCGAAGAAGGAGGTTCCCCAAAAGAAAGCTGAAATAGTCTTTGTATGGAGACCAGCTAGACAGAAACAGGTGTCCACTGCTGTCATGCTCTGCTCCAAATGATGTGACCCTAGAATTCCGGGACCGCCTTCTTGATAAATATTGGCTGACAGGTGCTTTCAAATGTCAAAGGCATTTGTATAACTAAGGATTTTAATTTTTGTTTCATTGAATTATCTTTATTAAATAGCTTTTAAATCACAAAAATGAAACATGCTTTGAGTAACTATTGAAACAAAGCAAAAATATATAAAGAAATACAACCGTTTTTTTCTCACCCCATCTATAGGGCTTCCCCATCCCAACTTAGCAGGCTGGGGTGTGTCTTGCACACTTTCTTCTCTGCACATGCACACCTATTGCCTTTCTTTTGTTAATGTTGTTAGTTTTTACATAATAGGCAATAAAAAAAAAACCTTTCCTTTTTCATGGCATGGCATCCCTCTAGAAGCATGGGTTCAGGTCCATCTCATTTTATTTTATTTTTTAAATTTATTTTTTGCCCACACCATGCGGCATGCGGATCTTAGTTCCTGGGTGAGGGATCGAATCTGTGCCCCCTGCGGTGGAAGCATGGAGTCTTAACCACTGGACCTCCAGGGAAGTCCCCGGGGTCCACCTCACTTTAAAAGTATTTGTTAATTTATGAATACTTGCATGTGACTTAAGACTGAAATAGTAAAAAAGGGGTTAAACAAAATGTTCCTCTCACCTCTGTCCCCCTCCCTCCCTCTTTCCTTCTCTAGAAGATTAGGGATCTTTCCAGAGAGCGTCTGCATTTACAAAGATACACAAATGTAAACATTTCCCACACGAATGAGAGAGTATTTATTTTTATTTATCAGCATATCTTGTCTTAGTACACAGCACACTTCCTCTTTTTGTTTTACAGCTGCATAAAGTTCCGCTGTGTGCGTGTATCCTCATTTATGATGAGTCTCCTGCCGATGGCCCCTCAGGGTGTTTGCAATCTTTTGCCATTGCAAACAGAACTGTAGGAAATATCCTTCTCCACAGTCATTTGGCACAGGATGGGGTGTCTGTGGGAGGAGTTCCTACAAGTGCAACTGTGAAGGTCAAAGGATTGGTGCAGTGGAGTTATGGATGGATACAGTCCAAACCCCGCCCCCACTACAAGGGTACAACGCACGCCGTCCTCTCCAGCAGAATCTTGGAACCTGCCTGTTTGCCCATCTTCACCAACACAGTTGGGACATGAATGGAAACTGGGTCTCACTGCAGTTGAACCGGTCTTTAAAACACGGAGTTGGGGTGCGGAGGGGACATTGGGGAGATACTCGCCTCTCCTCCTTGTGGCAGTGCCTCTGAGACATGTCCTCTGTTCTCTGTGTCTCCGCAGAGCAAGCTGGTGAAGTACTTCAGCCGGCAGCTGTCCTGCAAAAAGAAGGTAGCCCTGCAGGAACGCAATGCCGAGCTGGACGGCTTCCCCCAGCTCCGGCACTGGTTCCGGATCGTCGACGTGCGGAAGGAAGTCCTGGAGGTGACTGGAGGCGACCCCTGCCCTCTGCCCCTTACTGGCCGGCAGCCAGCCCCCGCAGGCAGTGGGTTTTTGGCTGTGTCTGGCTCATAGTAGGACTTAAATACGTGCTGGATGCAGGCACGGAGCATCTCTGATGCTGTCTGAATGGGGTCATTAAGAGTGTGGTTCTAGGGACTTCCCTGGCGGTCCAGTGGTTAAGAATCCAGGCTTAGGTTCGATCCCTGGTCAGGGAACTAAGATCCCACATGCTGTGAGGTGTGGCCAAAAAAAAAAAAAAAAAAAAACAGAGTGTGGATCTAGAGTCAGATAGACCCTCTTTCAGCTCTGCCACTTAAGGACTCAGCCTCCTGGGCCAAATCACTTTACCTCAGACCAGTGCTGTCCAGCAGACTGTTCTACTATGGTGGAAATATTTCATATCTGTGCTGCCTGATGCGGTAGCCACCAGCCACATGTAGCTACTGAGCACTTGAATTGTGGTTAGTGCCTGTGACTGAGGAACTCAAGTTTTAATTGTATTTAATGTTCATTAATGTGGCCAGTGGCCACCATACTGGGCAGCATATCTTAGGACATTGGTTTTCTCATCTGTTCAATGGGGTAATGGTTGTCTCCTCTTCTTAAGTAGTTGGCATGATAAAATGAGACGGTCTGTGTAAAATGCTCAGCCCATAGTCTGGAACCTAATAGTACCCAGGAAATGTCAACGTATTATTGCTGTCGCTGTTACTGAAAACTTGGGAAATAATAGGTTTTCTGGTGACAAAACCAGAACACGTGTTGTCTTGTGTCCACGCTCCAGGAGTGGATCACCTCCTTAAGGTTTCAAGGATGGTGAGATTTCCTTACCCTCTGGGATCTTGGGTCCCCCCTTGTTTTCAGTGACTGGGTGGAAACTTTCCTAATAAAATCAGCTCTCATTCATTGAATCTTCAGTGCCAGGCATAGTATTGAGGGTTTTACACGCAGGATCTCAACTCTTGAGACTGTTCAGACCCTCACAACGACCTTTTGAGGTAGGAATGACTTTTACCCCATTGTACAGAGCAGGAAACCGAGGCTCGAAGATGGAGGGAGTTGCCCTGCTCGTGAGTGGGCGGAGCTAGCAGGAAAACCCAGCTCAGATGGACTCCAGAGTGTGAAGTGGGAAGCACGGTGCTTTCTCCTCGTTCTCCTGCTGGGGGGCCTCCCTGAGCTGGGGAGAGGACATTCTGGGCGCCCCCCTCACCTGCAGGACCAAGTGCCATTTCTCAAGGCACCCCCTACTTCCTGCTCAAAGAGGCCTGGAAGATCCTTTTGTCTTTTTAGACCTTGTTCCCAATGTGATCTTGCCCGAACCTGCTACATATAACAGTCCTGAGCTGGGGATACAGAAGCCTCACATTCCCCTCTCCCCCCGCCCGCATCTTGCCCATACGCACCAGATGGTGTAGGAGTCTCTGTTTCTTAATATCATTCCCAGGATGGCGGTTTCGTGTGAATATCCTTAAAATGAAAGGTCTCATAAAAGTACAGACAGTACATTTCATTTGCATGGCTCCATACACGTTTCAGAGGCTTTCGGGACCATTTATTTATCAATTGAGGCGAATAAGACCGAGGCAAACCTTCAGGGGTTGAAAACTAGTGGCCCTCTGCTGTATCTTGTATCTGAGGCACAGATATTTTTTGTTTGTCTTCAAAATTATTTTTGAGCCAGTATTTAAGAGTTGGAAGAGTCTGCATAAAAAACTCAGATCTTCAGCTTCTCTCGAAAAATCGGAATTGCTGACCGCACAGAACTGAATTCCTGTCTGGTGTCAGTGAACCGAATTCTGCTGCCCCTTAAGATCCCGCAGGCTAGTTCTCAGCTTTGCTCATTTACATTTACCTGGCCTGCAGGTGCCTGGGCTCTGGCTCTTATCTTAGTCTATGAGAATCGAGTCCAAGGCCACCAACCAGGCAGTGTGGACGGAGCTGGGTTTCCAGCTCTCTGTCTGCAGCTCACGCGTGTGTCCCCCAGACGGCCCCCTTCTGTGGAAGAACCAGCAGTATGGAGAAAGCTCCTAAGAGAGACTGCCTGGGCTCACACTTACTCACAGTGTGACCCTGGGTGATGATGGTCTGACTTCTCTGAATGCCAATGTCCTAGTTACAGATTGATGATGATGGTAAAAGTACCTGCTTTATGTGGTCTTTGTGACCTTTAGAGAAAATCCATGAAAAGCACTTAAAACAGTGTTCTATTTCAATTATTATTATTATTATGAATAAATCGAACAGAAGTGCCTCTCCTCTTTTGGGCCACGCTAGTTAAAGCCTTCTCCATTTTTTTCTGTCATTCTTCCTTCTGTGATTTGTGTGTGTGTGAACCGTAAACTTCAGTGTAAATTATTTTGGAGGGAAAATTACAGGATTAAAATGCACGAGTGGATCTTGCAGCAAAGAGGAGAATTCTTTTATGTTGTGAATCATCCCTTCTAAATGTAATTCATTTCATACTTTCAGATCCTGGTGCATCACCTTTCTTAATGTGGACTTCCCTGTAACAGTCCCTATTTGAGGAAGCTGCTATGTGACTCATTATTGTTCTTTCTCTGCCCCTGACCTAGTGAGTTGGAGAGGCACTGATTGGGTTTCAGCTTTTGCCCGGCAGCTTTTTTTTTTTTTTTTCCCATAGAATTTTTGTGTCGATGCAGTTTTCATCTTTCTGACTGCCAGATTAAGGCGGGGGCGGGGTGGGGCAGGATGGTGTCTCATTTGGTTGTAATACACAGATATGGCCACAAGAGGGCGGAAGTACTCCACAATATTGCCTTAGAATCGCCATTCTTTGCTATCTAAAGCTCTTATTTTAATAATGGTAGTAATAATAATAAATGTAAAATGTTGGTTACCAATAAGTGCTATAATGTGAAGGCTTTTTTTTGTAGATGCGTAAATATAGAAGTTTGACCAATTTCCAGGTGTGTCCATATTGTGGTGTATAGGGACACACTGCTTCGGGGAAGGGAGGGATGGTTGCTGGCGGTGGTGAAGGGACACCTGACCAACACAGTTATAGCCGTCAATCCTACCTTTCCTCCAGCCCATGTCTTCAGCGGTGTCCCTTTCCCCACTCCATGCTCTATACTCCACTTTGTCTTGGGTTGCAAAGTCTTGCCCCACCGGGCTCAGACCCAAATCCCGTTTGATTGACAGCACTGAACCACCCACAGGGTTCCAGCCCCCCTTTCCCCTTAGGGTTCCTGAACCCCCAGTCTGAGCCCTAGAATGTGTGGCTGGGAAGGAGAGAAGAAAAGGGAAAGGAGACCAGCCATCAGGAGACTTGGGCTGTCCAGTTTTCTCTGCTCTTATTAGTTCACCCTGGATTTGGGACAAATCATTGCAGTCCAAGCCGGACAGGAGGCATGGAAGGCCTTCCAAGATGAGTAAGTTGGAGCCCTGCCTGTAAGGAGTTCAAAAACTGCATGGGGAGACAGGTAATTAACTGCCACCATTTACAGAGCTCCGACTATGTGCTAAGCATACCTGCGACCTTACAGAGCACATGAGCTTAAGATTCCCACTTTTCAGGTGAGTAAAGTGAGGCTCAGAGAGGTTAAGTGATTTGCCCGGGATCATCTAGCTAATGAGTGGCAAAGCTGAGATTCAAACGCAGGCCTGTCTGACCGGAGTGAGGAGACCCAACCGTTATGCTAAGCCGACATCCACCGGGAGCCTGGCCTTCCTCTAGCTACCACTAGAGGGCGAAATGGAGGCCTCCCCTCGGGGCATTTCCGGTCTGTTTACCCTCCTTCTCTCTTCCCTCCGCTAGGAGATCACCCCGGGCCAGCTGAGTCTGGAGGCCCTCTTGGAGATGACGGACGAGCAGGTGTGTGAGACCGTGGAGAAATATGGGGCCAACCGGGAGGAGTGTGCCCGCCTCAATGCCTCCCTCTCCTGCCTACGGAACGTCCACATGTCAGGTGAGCAGCCCCAGGGGGATGGAAACGCGTCCGTAACGTGTGCCGCCATTCCTCCGGGCTCCTGTGCCCGCACCTGCAGGCCGGGATGAGGCAGAGCCGGCTCTGGATGGTGCTTACTGCTCTTGGAGCAGAGGAAAGAGGGGCCTGGAATTTGGAGCCAGAAGAAGTGGTCAGGGCAGCTACTCTTGCCCAAGGGAGACCTTCTGAGGTGCTAGGGCATGGGGTTCTGGATAATTAGGGTCCATATATGGAAATAGTGGGCGTGAGTGAAAGACTAGAGTCTTTTTTTTGCTCCGCAGCATGTGGGATCCTCCTGGACCAGGGCTTTGTGTCCCCTGCATCGTCAGGTGGACTCCCAACCACTGCACCACCAGGGAAGTCCCTAGGGTCTTTTTACCTTATACATTGGGAAGTGCCTTTGTATTTTGGCTCAGCATCTAACTTCTTATTTTTCTTTTTCCATAAATAATATACATTCATTGTAAAATAAATTAGAAAATAGATTAAAAAAAAAAACCAAGTCCCCACCCTCTACTGTTATCATTTTGGTATAATTTTTGGTATAATTCTTCCTGACAAATGGGTATGTGTATAGTTTCTCTAAACAATAAATGATAAAACCATGAAGCTAGGATTATCCATACATATTATTTTGAAACCTGCTTTTTTCACCTAACAAAATAAAACCTCTGATTTGTTTTTATCAGTTTGAGGTCCAACATTGTAATCTTTCTTTGCTATTTTTCATTAATTTCTCAAATACCTGTTTGCCCTGATTAGCGGGACACCAAACGTCATTCTGATTGAGGTTTCCTGCTTTCCTCTAGTCTCATGATTTTTCCACTATCACTGGGGCCTTTTCAGTCCTAAGCGGTCAGCTCTGCAAACAGCCAAAGAAAAGCTTACTGGTCCACCTGCATGGTTGTTTCAGTTCCCACCACAAGGAGTCACTGTTGAGCACTGTTGAGCACTAGTCTGGTACTGGCTGTTCATCTATAGGTGCCCTAGCTGGATTCAACATGCAACATTCAACGAGTATTTATGGAGTGATTATGTGTGCCAGCAGGGCTGGGCATACGGAAGTGGACAAAAAAGAACATGTTTGAAACAGGTCATTGGCCCAGCTCCCCCATGCACGCCCTTTTGGATTCTTTCTTGCTAGCAGACTCTAATGATGGCTACGATCATCATCAAATAGCCCTGAATTGGGGGCTCTTCTGTCATTGAAGGGTGTTTGGTAGCATTCCTGGCCTCTACCAGTAGAGGTAACGCTAGATACCAGTAGCACCCCTGCCCCATCCCTGTCATGACAAGCAGAAATGTCTCCAGATGTTTCTAAATGTTCCAGGGAGGGTGCAGAATTACCCCTGGTTGACTAGCTATAAAGGTCATGTTATTCTTCACTCTAGTACAATTCTATTGACTCACCTAATATTCACATAGTTAAAAAAGGCCGCTCAGTCACTCAGTGCAGACAAAACCTGCTTCAGGGGACTTCTTCTCTCTACCTACTGTGAGAAGCAGCTGGGAATTTTCTCGCCTTTAAAAAATTGCACTGAACTACAATGTTATATCATAAACACCTTCCTTTGTCAATAAATGTATTTCCTGCTCATTTTTAACGCCTGAAATCTGCCACCATTTATTCCACTGGCCTCCTATTTCTAGAAATGTAGGTTGTATCCATTTTTTTTCCTGTTATAAGCATTGCTGCAGTGAACAACTTTGAGTGTTAACTTTGGGTACATCCTTGGCGATCCCTGTAGTGTGAATTCTTAGGAGTGGAGTTCCTGCAGCAAAGTGTTTACATATTTTAAGACTTCTGGTGAATGTCGCCATATGGCTTTCCAAAAATTCGTACCAATTTATGCCTCTCCCTCCCACCGCCCCCCACAATGCATGAGAGTGAGCATTTGAGGTTAGGTTCATTTTTTTGTTTGTTTGTTTGTTTTTTTAAACATCTTTATTGGAGTATGATTGCTTTACAATGCTGTGTTAGTTTCTGCTTTATAACAAAGTGAATCAGCTATACATATACATATATCCCCATATCCCCTCCCTCTTGCGTCTCCCTCCCACCCTCCCTATCCCACCCCTCTAGGTGGTCACAAAGCACTGAGCTGATCTCCCTGTGCTATGTGGCTGCTTCCCACTAGCTATCTATTTTACATTTGGTACTGTATATATGTCCATGCCACTCTCTCACTTCATCCCAGCTTACCCTTCCCCCTCCCTGTGTCCTCAAGTCCATTCTCTACATCTGTGTCCTTTATTCCTGTCCTGCCCCACGTTCTTCAGAACCGTTTTTTTTTTTTTTAGATTCCGTATATATGTGTTAGCATACGGTATTTGTTTCTCTCTTTCTGGCTCACTTCACTCTGTATGACAGACTCTAGGTCCATCCGTGAGGTTAGGTTCTTAATTGCTTTTCAGAGTTAATATCTTCTCTTCAGAGTTGCACTACTGAGTTTGGAAAAGTTCTTATAAATGAGCTGGACCCAAGTTCTTCCTGAGAGAGGGGTTTATGTCACCTCTCCCTGGGCTGGGCCATCATCCTTTGTAACATCCTGGGCTCAGTGAGACCTTGAGAGGGCCTCTAATTGGGTATTTTTCAAAAATTTTTAAATCAAGATACACAGTAACAAATATGATTTATAATGCAACCCTATATACACAGACACACACATACACAAATACACACGCACGTACACATTCACATACACAACTAAAAGGAGTTTCATGAAACAATACTCATTCTTACTATACATGATACTTTATACACTTTTTTCTATTTTATTCCATATAATTTGCCAAATGCTGGTGATGACCCACCACTTTGATTTCACACCCCACTTTTGGACTGTGAGCCACGGTTTGAAAAAAACACTGATATAATCGATCCTCCCGCCACCACCAACCCTTCCTAGGCAGCTGAGATTCATTTGATGATGTCCTACCTCTGATGCCACCCTTTGAGCCACTGGGACCTTGAAAGCAGTGACCAAGGGCTGTGCTCATGCCCAGATTCCTCCAGCGCCAGGGTCAGCCTGGAGAGAACCTCAGCTCAGTAAAGCACTATCCACTCAGCTCTGAGTCTCCTTAACATCGTACTCTACTTCTGCCTTTCCTCAATGTTATGGTGCCACTCTTCACATTTTAAGTTTAATTTAAACTTTTTTAAGGAGTGTTTTTTTTTTTTTTTTTTTTTAATGGAGACCTCTCTTCCTTAGTAGCCTTAAAGCTGCAAGATGGCAGGGATCATACCAGTTTTTATACACCATTTTATTCCCAGCTACATATCTAGCCCATAGGAGGGACTCAATAAATATCTCTGAATCAATACACCTTCCCGCTCATGTAGCCCAGGAAAACTCCCCAGTGCCTTAATGAACAGTCTTTCTTATGGATTGCAAAGCACCTCAGGATCTGGCTCCCATTTGGAAGCCCACTGTTCACATTTCCCCTGCAAGCCCTAAATATCCAATTAATCTATTAGTTACTTAGGGTTTCCTAGATCAGACATGGATTTTGGCTCTTGGTACTCACCCCTCTGCCTAGAATTCCCTTCCCCTTTGTCCTCCTGGTGAATCCCTGTTTATTCTCAGGCCCAGCTCCTGCCTCGAAGCCTCTGCACTTTGTTGAATGAAAAGTTTTGTGGGAAAGCCGCCTGACATGCTTGCTATTGATCTCCACCAGGGGGCAGCAGTGAGCCACCCTCAAAGGATTCTTGCTTTAAATTCTCTTCGCTCAAAAATTATCATTGGTGGGCTTCCCTGGTGGCGCAGTGGTTGAGAGTCCGCCTGCCGATGCAGGGGGCAAGGGTTCATGCCCCGGTCCGGGAAGATCCCACGTGCCGCTGAGTTGCTGGGCCCGTGAGCCATGGCCACTGACCCTGCGCGTCCGGAGCCTGTGCTCCGCAACGGGAGAGGCCACAACAGTGAGAGGCCCGTGTACTGCAAAAAAAAAAAAAAAAAAAAAAAAAAAAAATTATCATTGGTTTCTTGAAGCTTCGAACTATCTTGGGAGCTGGCTGGTTCCTGTCATTTCCTGCCCTTCACCTTAACCAAAAATGTTATCCTAAACTAGAGAAAAAAACAAGTGTCTTTCGCACCAGACTCTTGTTTCTTGAGAGTCTTACCATATTCAGCTTGGTATTCCCAGCTCTCAGCCAGAAAGCTGGAGTCTCCTACAGTGATAAAATCAGATATTTAAAATTCTGGTGTGTAGTGGGGACTCAATGCACGTTTGTTGAGGGACTGAAGGAATACAAGTTGTGATGAGAAACTCGTATGGAAACCAAACATATGGAGACAAGGAAGCTTTATGTCTGGCCAGGAATGCATGTAATCCCAGTCTCTCTCTTTCTCAGAGCATAGGGGCAGCTTGATTTTAGAGTTGTTAACTCTGATCTTAGTTTTCTCCTTGGGTTTTGGGGCTATCCTTATTTCCCAGTGCCCAAGGAGCCCCAAAGATAGGAGAGCTTAACCCTTTCATCTCTTCTCACATCTTGTTAGGTCAGCCTTAGCCTGACACCAAAGAACGTGCAATCATTCCTTCAACAAGCTCCAGGGACCCCGAAGCCAGGATATCCCAACCGTTCCTCATCACATCAGCTATGGCCTGAAACCACAAACATTCATTTACTCATTTAACAAAGTTTATCGAATGCCTGCAGTATGCCAGGCACTGTTCTAATCTCTGAAAATGTGTGCTTAGATATCTGTCCTTATGGAGTTTACATTCTAGTGGGCGAGACAGGCAATAAATTATATCATAATAAGCATGTACATTAGAAAGTGTGTTAGAATAAGCGCTGTGGAGCACTTCAAGGCTGGAGACCTCAGGTAGGAAGACCACGGGCTCCCTTCCTGACCCTTCCTTTGCTGGGTCACAGCTGCCCTGTCAGAGGAGAGCCTGGTGGGGGCGTGGCTCAGGTATCAGAGCACTGTTGCTGGGACTGTCTCTTTTCTGATGTTTGCTCTTTCTCTCTATGCTCTTTCTTGGCTTTTTGATTATTTTTAGCCTACTAATGTGTGGTCATTTGTATCTCCACTTTCCGAAGGAAAAACCCAGGTTCAACGTAATGGAAAGCCCGCTTTTCTCCCTCCCTCTCTCCCACCCCTCCCTCCTGTACACATGTATCAAGCACTCACTGCTCATCTGGGACTGTGCTGGGTTCCAGGGCCTGATGACTTTCTTGGGGCTTCAGGGTAGAGCTGAGACCAAGAGGAGGAAGGGGGAGGTCTCCTAATGACCGGGGGGTGGTGGGAGCACATTGAAGTGCATTGCTTCCGCAAGGGAGCTCGGAGCATCCCAGGCGTGGAGAGACCAGTGTGGCTGGCCCACTGGGAATGCTGGGCAGAGAGGTGGGAGCTGGCATCAGACAGGGGGCAGGGCCAGCCGCCACGGTGGGCCATGGCCCAGAGCTTGCATGGCAGGGTTTTGAATAGAAGATGCCTGGATTACTTGTCCAGTTTTCAAACAAACACCCTGGCTGCAGAGTGGGTGGGTGGGTGGCTTGGAGTGAGATGCCAGGAAGCGTAAGAGGACCCCAGGGTGCCACTGGCAGACAGGTGTCCCGGGAGCTTGCTTTGTTGATCCCCCCTCCAGCTCCTCCTTTTGAGTTTCGGGGGTGGGTGGAGGGGCAGGGAACTGGCAGCCAGGAGGAAAACAGGATGCAGAGTGGCCCCGAAATAGGACAGCCTCAGATGCTCTCTGGTATCTCCTCAGTTTGGGTATTGAATGAAGCCCACCAGAACCCCGCCTTCCACTCTAGCCTTCCTTCCATGGGAACAAAGAGTAGGAACCGTCTTGATTGCCCTATTGTTCCTGTTGCTTCTAACTTCGGGAGGGCTGGGCTGGGTGGCGGCGGAAGAGCCGCCGTGTCTGGTGTGTTCCAGCACCACGTCCTCCCCCGTTCTCCAGCGTCCCGTTCTGTGGGTTCTCAGGAATCCCTTACACAGCGAGACTCCGCGTTAGGACTCCTGATTGCAAGCGACAGAAACCCTTCCGCAGACACAGCTCATTCATTCACTATAAATTTCGATTGAACAGCCTTTGTTTCGGTCTCGGTGGGGGACTAGGGACATAGTGGCGGGCAAGGCCAGCCAGCTCCCGTGGACCTTGTGTTCCAGACCCGAGCTGTCCAATATGGCGGCCACTAGACTCATGTGGTGAATTAAACTTATGTTCATTGAAGTGAAATAAAATTAAAATTTCACTTCTTCCATGGCACGAGCCCCACTTCAAGTGATCTATAGCCACCTGTGTCTAGTGGCTACCCTACTGGCACAGCACGGTTCTAGGTCGTTTCCATCACCACAGAAAGTTCTGTTGGACAGCACTTTTCTAGAATATGTCGAGAGAAACAGTGCACAAGAGAAATAACAAACGGTGATCAGTTTTATGTGGAGAATTAAAATCGGGTGATAACGATGGTGGCTAGGTGGCCGGCTTTGTTGGGGTGGCCACAGAGGGAGGGTCAGTCAGAGCTCTACCAGAGAAGCAGAACCGGTAGAATAAATATATTAAGAGATTCATTGCAAGGATGTGGTTTATGTGATTGTGGTGACTGGCTGGGTAGGTCTGAAATCCGTGGGGTAGGCGGTCAGGAAGGGTGAGCTGGAACGATTGGGCATGAGCTGAAGTTGCTGTCCATGGGCAGAGTTTCCTTTTCTTCAGGGAAGCCTTAGTTCTGCTCTTAGCGCCTTTCAGTGGCTTGAGTCAGCCCTTCCAGATTATCGAGGGTAATCTCCCTTACTTACAGCCAACTGACTGTGGACTTTCATCACATCTACAAAATACCTTCACAGCAGGAATATAAATTAATAATTGCTTGAATTACTGGGGACTGTGCCTTAGCCACGTTGACATATTGAACTGACCATGACAGTGGGCCTCTCTGCGGAGGTGACATTTAAACTAAGCTTTGAATGGCAAGAAGATACAGATATGAGAAGACGGGGGGGAAGAACATTTTGAGCAGAAGAAACAGGCCATCAAATCTCGAAAGCACTGTTAAGAAGCAGAAAGAAGACCCACGCGGCTGAACCGCGGGGCGTGTTCGGATAACCCGTTCCTATGTAACAATCTACTCCACAATTTAATGGCTCAAAACAGCACCTACATTGGTATCTTTCATGATTCTCTGGTTGGCTGGGCTCGGCTGGGCGGTTCTTTGGTTACGTGCGCTACGGGCTTGACTGGGCTGGAACATTCAAGATGGTACACGTGCGTGGATGGCAGTTGACACAGCTTGTTGGATGGGAGTTCAACCTGGGCTGTTTATGGGGCACCCACATGTTGCGTGTGGCTTGGGCTTCTTATGTTGGAGTGAGCATTCCAAGAGGCAGGAATTGGAAGCCACCAGTTGCCTTAGAAGCTGGTCCTGGAACAGGTACAGTATTGCTTTTGCTGGTGACTCTATCAGTGAGGGGTCAGTCAGGGAGCAGAACAACTCGAGGGTAATGGAAAAAGAACTTATCATCGGAGCGCAGACCTTATACAACACCAGGAGGAGCTGGGGAAGTAACAGTTTGAAAGGACCAACTGGAGGTTCAGAGCAAAGTCTCTAACCTGCCCTGATAAGGGAAGCCAGCCTGGGTTGTTGGGAACTTCTGGAAGCAGCATGTCCAGTTGTTGCAGGGGGACCATGAAGAGGGGCTGGTGTAGATGCCAGTGAAAGGTTATTGGTTCTTTGGAGCTATCGCCTCTGTGAGTTTGCAGGAAGTGTCTGGTGGTGGACCTGAGGTCACCGTTGGTCACTAGGGTCCACGTCAGGAAGGAAAGTTGGCCGTGGAGCAGGGAAGATGGAGGATGAACTCCATCTTCCGCACCTGCCGCCTGCTGCCCTTGCCACCCTTCAGAGCAAGATGGCTGCTGCTTCACTTTCTCTGCCCTGATCTGGTACGTGTTCACTTTTGGCCAACTCTGACCTGAAACCACGGAGAACAGGATTCCGGAAACGTGGTGCCAGCCTAGCCAAGTCGACAATAGGCTAGTACAGTGTGGGGAGCGGGGGTGGCAGGGAGAAGGTGCAGGTGGAGATGCAGGCGGGGACCAGCTCCTGGGGAGCCTCGGAGCCATGGCAGGAAAAGCGGAATGGGAGGCTGTTGGAGGGGGTTTTAAGAAGGGAATCGTCTTGATTTGATTTCACGTCACTCATAAGGCAGAGATGGATGGAGCTGGCTTTAGGCAAAGTTCAATCCATCAGTGAGTCTCTCTCCCTCCTCCTTCATCTTAGTTCTGCTTCCCTTGGGGTCGGCCTCAACCCTATCTATTTAACTCTACCTCACTTTCCTCATCTGCAAAATGGGCATGCTGATAATATTTTCCTCATGGTGTGGTTGCAAGAAAAGAGTTAATATAAACACTTAGCCTGATGTCTGGCAAATCAAGTGCTTAATATATGATAGCTATGATTATCCTTATTTATTTATTTATTTATGGCTGTGTTGGGGCTTCGTTGCTGCGCGCAGGCTTTCTCTAGTTGCAGCGAGTGGGGGCTACTCTTCATTGCGGTGCGCGGGCTTCTCATTGCAGTGGCTTCTTCTGTCGCGGAGCACGGGCTCTAGGCGCGTGGGCTTCAGTAGTTGTGGCACGCATGCTCAGTGGTTGTGGCTCGCGGGCTCTAGAGCGCAGGCTCAGTAGCTGTGGCGCACAGGCTTAGTTGCTCCATGGCATGTGGGATCTTCCCAGACCAGGGCTCGAACCCGTGTCCCCTGCAGGCGGATTCCTACCCACTGCGCCAACAGGGAAGCCCCATCCTTATTATTCTTTTAAGTCAGCTTCCTCCTGCACACTGCCCCCCACCTCACCCCAGCCCTTCCCCCCTAAGCTGAACCTGAAACAGTGTATTTTCCCCACAAGCCTCTGGCTGCTTCCTGGGACACAGGACATCCCCCCCGCCACCCCCCGCCCCGCACACCCGCCTTTATCTTACAGCCCCAGAAGCAGAGCCCCAGGTCAGCACCCAGTCCAGGGCTTAAGCTGCCCTTCCCGATACAGCCTCTATTTCTGCTTTCTTGTGGGCCGCATTCTGGCCCCTCTGTCTAGCCCACCTGCCGCTTCACACAGCCAGCTCTGGCTTTTGTGGAACCACCACACACACACACCCCGACCCCTGTCCCGCCCCAATGAGAACAAAGAGAGCACGGCTCCCCGCTGTCATCTCTGATCAGCACCGTGGTTGCACCCAGCAGGTGCTGAGCAGAATTGGGCACAAAACTGACGCTGAACTTGTACCATATGGTCTGCAGGGGCTGAACTGTTTGAGGATTGTGGGTTCCATGTGCACTACACCCGATCAGCCAAGTCAGACCCAGGTGGACTGTTACAGCTTAGAATCAGATCCCAGCTCCTTCTCCCAGGCTCCTGATGTCTTCACACCCAGCTACCCTGGCCTTCCTGCTTTTCCTTGAAAGGCCTGCCTCAGGGCCTTTGCACGGGTCCTTCTTTCTGCCTGGAATGTGCTGTTCCAATCTTCCTCTGGCTGGTTCCTTGTCATTTTGGTCTCAGCTCAAATGAGACCTTCTCCTGATCCCACCTTCCTCTCAGTCACTCACTCATTTCTTCATGGTCCCTATCACAAATACAATGATTTCATTTTGAATGTTTGTTTCTTTACCCCTTCTCACTAGAACAGTGGTTCTCAGACCTGGATGTGCATCAGAATCCTCCAGAGAGCTCCACTCCCAGAGTTCCCGTTTCAACTGGTCCAGGTCAGCACCTAGGAATTGCATTTTTCACAAGTTCCCAGGTGATGCTTCTGCTCCTGGCACGGGGACTACATTTTGAGAGCCACTGTGCCGGAATTGTCCCAGGGCCTGGCTCAGAACTAAAGTGTAAAGAGTAGTTATTGAATGATTGAATGAGTGGTGGTCCATGATAATGCTAACAGCACATACTGAGTTCTTACCGGGCCAAGAGCTGTCCCGGGTAATTGACATGCAGCGCTGGCTTATTTAATCCTTTCAACAACCTCATGAGGTCCATGTGATTATTATTTCTATTTTCTGGTTAGAAAACTGAAGCTCAGAGTCACAAAGCAACTAAGTACCAGAGGCAGGGTTTGAACCTGGGTCCATCTACTCCTGTCGAGCCGAGGCTCCCTCATTAAAGAGAGGTGGGAGGAGTTCCCTGGCGGTCCGGTGGTTAGGACTCCACACTCTCACTGCCAAGGACCCGGGTTCAATCCCTGGTCAGGGGACTAAGATCCCACAAGCTGTGTGGCATGGCCAAAATAAATAAATAAATAAAAATAAAAAACCAGAGAGAGAGAGAGAGAGGTGGGGACAGCTTTCCCCTTAACTCTGGGAGGTCCATCTATCTCCGCTGAAGTGGTTGCCCTATGGGGGTGTTGCAGGGATGTAGCAGCTTAAAAGAGAGCTTGAGATCAAAAGAAATTACTTAAAGCCTGGATGTAACTACCAAGTAACAGCAATATCACCTGTTGACAGAGCACCTTCTGTTGTAGGAAGTACCTGCATACAGATGACCCCATTTGATACTCACAACCCTGTAAGTGGTGGGCAGATGAGTACACATTTCACAGGTGAGAAAACTGAGGCCAAAAGAAGGTCACTTTGACCCTCCCACGGTCCCACAGAGCTGGAATTGGAACTGCAATGTCCCATTCCTGATTCTCAGTGCAGATCCCTTTCTGCTGTATGCTGTTGGGGGATGATGGTGGTGGCCATGTTTCCCCTCCACATGGGATCCTCAAACTAGAGAGCCGGGAGCTGCCCCAAGCTGGGTGTGGCTGGGAAAGCTCAGAAGCCCCTTGATCTGCTTCTGAGTCCAGGGAGGCTCTTCCTTCTCCTGGCAGGGTTGAGCCTTTCTTGGTGACTGTTTCTGCCCTTCTCAGCCGTGGTCCTAAGAGAGAATGGGAGGCGTCCTTGGCCATATGAAAGTGTTTGAAAGTTCAGTAAATGTGCAGGAGGAAAGCAGGAAGGGCAGGGAGGATGGAGAAAAATGTTATTACCTTGTATTGTTATTTGAACCAAGTTATTTTCCCCTCCCTCTAAAATGTCCCAACATTGTGACACTGCATTGCTGGAAACTACAAGAGGGGTCCAGTTCATAATAGTCACACTTTTCACTCAGTTTTTTTTTTTTTTTTTTGCATTGTTTACTTATTTTCCTGATTACTGACTTACAATCTTATATGAGAAGTATCCAGTCTATTGTTTGGGGAAGGAAAAAAAAAAAGACTTTGTTTTGACCATAATTTGCATGCTAGTTAGTATTTTAAAGATGGATCCATAGGAAGAAAAAGTCTAGAAGGAAATACGCTTGGATATTTACCATAGTTGTTTTTGGAGTAAGGTGACATTATTTCTGTTTTGCTTATCTGCACTTTCTATCTTTCTGGGCAAGGAACAAGCAATGATGTAATTTAAACGAACAAAAAATTAGAAGGAAAAAAATCTTCCATGAGCCCAATTTGTTTACCTTTTTCTGTACCCACCCCTTTTGTTATTTCTATGATTTCCTCATTGATTAACCCCCTTCTTTGCACCTGTTCAAAAGGGCAAACTTCCTGCTGCATCTTCCTGAAGTTAAATTCCCTGTGGCTTAGACAATTCTTGACGATGCTCTAAAATGCAACTTAAATGCCACCACTGCCGGGAAGGCTGCCTAGATTGCCCCTGCTCCACTCTTGTGTTATTCATCCTGCAGTTCTCTTGTAGTTGTTCTGATATATAAATCTCCCATATCAGATAAGAAATTCCTGGATAGCAGGAGCCATCACAAAAATAACAATTAATTATTAAAAGTATGCTCTGTGGGCTTCCCTGGTGGCGCAGTGGTTGCGAGTCCGCCTGCCGATGCAGGGGACGCGGGTTTGTGCCCCGGTCGGGGAGGATCCCACATGCCGCGGAGCGGCTGGGCCCGTGAGCCATGGCCGCTGAGCCTGCGCGTCCGGAGCCTGTGCTCCGCAACGGGAGAGGCCACAACAGTGAGAGGCCCGCGTACAGCATAAAAAAAAAAAAAAAAAAAAAAGTATGCTCTGTATCAGGTACTGTTCTAAGCTGATTTTAAGGGTAACTTCACTCAGTCTTCAGAACTTGCCCATGAGATAGGAACTGTTGTAGTCCCCAGTTTTCAGATAAGAGAACTAAGGTGCAGGGAGGTGAGCCTAGTGACCCAAGGTCACGTGCAGTGAATTGTAGGGTGCCAGGATTTGAGCTCGGGCTGACCACAAACTCTTGTTTTTGTTTTTGCTTCTTTTGTTTTCTATACAGTACTTAGCACAATAGCAGAAGTATCATTGAGGGGGAGGTTGAAGCATTTCTAGATTTGCCCCAGGAGAGAGAAGTGAGAAATAGAGTAGTTTCTGTCTATATCACTGGTTGGCTTGTGTGGTGGAGATAACAAACAGATAATGAGAGAGAATTCTCTCTAAATCAGGGGTCAGTGAAGTATAGCCCACCGGCCAAATAAGGCCCTCTGCCTGCTTTTGAAAATAAAGTTTTATTGGAACACTGCCATACCCATTTGTTGACATTGTGAAATAAAATTCGCATTTAATGGCAAGACAAGAAAAATTTAAATATAAAAAATTAAAGATAACATTCCTTTTTGATCTTGTTAAGAGGCCACGATGGCGCTTAGATGTGGGTTGTGTACACTGTCAACAGTATGTCATTTAATGTACAGCCCTCTGTCTCAAAAACTTATATAACTGCACCTTGACTTCTAATGGGAATAACAGTTCTTGGAGCTTTCCAAGATGCCATTCCTGTGTTATAATCCTCAATTTGGCTCGAATAAAATTTTCTATTTCTTTCTTAGATGGATGGATTAATTTTTTGTTGACAACGTATTATATTGTTTATGGCTGTTTTCACATAGCAACAGCAGAACCGAGACCGTATGGCCCAGAAAGCCTAAAATATTTACTACCTGGCTTTATACAGAAAAAGTTTTGCTGACCCTTGTTGTAAAAGACCAAGCAAGAAATACTGAGTGTTGGCTAAAACAAATACACAGATGCTCTAAGGCAGGAGAGATCTCAGTCTGATGTTAAGAAGGACTTCCTCTGGGAGGAGGGAAATAAGTACATGATGAGACTGGGGGACATTGACCGTGGAGAGCTCTTCGATGAGGGTGAGTTACTATTTGCACAGTGGTACAGCATTACCTGGAGTTGCCCTTTATTGAGCACCTACTACACTAAATCCTCAGGGGAAGAAAGTAAAGGCAGGGAGGATGGACAGGCCCCAGAGAGATTAAGTAACTTGCTCGGGGTCACACAGCTGCTACAGGGTAGAGCCTGCACTCAAACCCATGCCGGACTCACTAGAAACACGCGCTTTCTAGTGTTTCTTGCAGTGTCCCATGTACCGACTTTTCTTGTCCGTTTCCCAACAGATTGTGAGTTTTTTGGGGGATGGGGATCACATCTCATTATCTCTTGAGTGCTGCCTGGATGGTGCCCCTGGAGGGTCACTCTCATTTAGGGGGATCTGTGGTTCTCTTTGGGGAACGTGTCACACCATCCCAATAGGATCCTGAATTCGGGGGTGCCTGCACTTCAGATCTCCCTGCTGCCTCCACTCCTACTTGGAAAAGGAAACCCGAAATGCCTCCCAACACAGACCTGTTGATGTGTCCCACCCCCCACCTCAGCCCTGTCCTTGGGAACAGAGGTCGGTTTAGCCCCATCATCTGATCATCTTCTTACTTTAGCGCTTTTGTTTTTCCCTTCTCCCTCTGGTACTTTGTGGAGGACAAATGAGGCGGACAAGCTTTGTAATCGGATACCAGGACAGCCTGGGTGATGGTGACAGATTGTTTTTCAAGCTCTAACGTCTAAAGACCTTCTGCCTTCATTGTCGTGGAAGGCGGAGGGACTGAGTGGCAGGCTGTATTTTTGCTCTAAACCCTAGGCTCCTTGCTGGAAAAAGTTGGGGTCAAATAGCTGGTTGGCTGCAAACACTTGGATGCTTTTTCCTCCCAGTGTTTATTGCCTTGGACGCCATCTGACTGGGGCCACTATGTGATGATTCTTGACGACCACCAGGGGGCGCTGCCTGATAATCTTCCTTTAGCTGAGACGCCAAAGAATTTGCTCAAGTGCCCCAGAAAAAAAAGATCTACATTAAGGTGCAAACTGGAAGGAAGCTCGGTCTAATCACCTCAACTTTCAAATAGGGAAAAAGGAGTTCCTGAGAGGAGAAGGGCTTGACCCATCTACGGCAGGGAACAATGTAGGCTGAATTCCCTGTTATAGAGGGAGCATCTGGTCAGGCTGAGAACCAGGGGGAACCTGTCTCTTTCCCTGGCTGGCCTTACATGAGCTGCATAGCATCGGAGCAGCTCCTGGTTCCTGCCTGCCTCCAGTCTGCTCAGATGGGGGTCTTGCTGTCACAGCACTCATGTCACCGAAGCTCTTACCTCCGTCTGCCTGCTACACCGAGAAACCAGTTAAGAGAAGATGATGATCTGTAAAGGAGGAAGCTTGAAACGTAGCCTTCAAATAATGACTAGTGGAGACGTGAAAGGCGCTCGGAAGGGACAGTGGCTTCATTCCCTTGGGAGACGTCTGGAAGAGCATGGGGCCAGACATGGGCTAACTCCAGCCGCGTGGGGGCCTCCTGGAGGCTGTCAACAGGACGGCTGTGAGAAGCAGCAGGACATGCTTTGATTGAAATCACCATCTTGGCCTTCGCCACGTGCCCGGCACTGGGGCACAGAGATAAAAAAGACATAGGCTACAGTTGGCAAGGGGCTGAGCTCCTGGGTTCTTCTTGCAGCCGGCCCGGCCAGTTTGTGGCACAGTTGGGAGGGGGTGTGAGTTCTGAGACCGGCATGTGCATCCTGGCTGGGCCACTGGACTGTAGGGAAGCTGGTTCAGCCCCTTCCCTGTCAGAGCCTCTGCCTTTGAAACAGGCATGAAAGTGCCTGGCCGTCTCACGGTTGATGCATGGAGCAGATGAGATGATGTATGTCCCCCGTGTCGGGCTACCTCTGCTACCTGAGCAGAGCCGCGCTTTGGTCCTTTTGGCTGGAGTGAACTGGGAATCAGATGAACCAAGTGAATGGGCCAAGCCAAAGGTCTCTCTCTCTCTGCTCCCCAGTTCTGCCTCCAGCCTGCTTCTCGAAGGCAGACTCCTCCAGAGCGGAATGGTCCGAGGGCCCCAGAGCTGGTAAAGCCTACTCCCCAATGGGCGTGGGCAGCCGAGGTCATGCCAGGACTTCGGTGAAGCCCCCCAATTTTCCAGAGCTACTGCGCCGTGGATGGGGGACGGGCAGTGCAGCCCTTTTATGATTTTGGAGCAGAAAAAAGATAACAACTCATCACAGCCTTCCTTTAATACATTTGACAGGTTGGAAAAGTTTCCATCATCTTTTATAGAACCGTAGGACTATATTTATTTCCCCAAAGGGAGCAAGATTCTGGACTAAAGGGCTTTTCGGCGGGGGATCTGTCGGTTTCCACGGGGTCCTTCCTCACTGTGGACTGTCTCCGGGTACGGGGTGGGGGTGATGTGCTTAAAAACAATGATCATCGTTAATCCCATCGGATGTCAGGGTCACCACATCTCAGGCCCCAGGCAGGAGGTTTTCTTGGGCTCCTCAATGATAGCATGTAAAGGGCAGCTCAGGAGTTCTCCGCCTTGGCACTGTTGACGCTTCTTTGTGGTCGGGCTGTCCTGTGCATTGTAGGCTGTTTAGCAGCATCCTGCTATACCAGTAGCTTTGATGCCAGCAGCATCCGTCCCCCACGCCCGCCTCCACCGTGAAATCAGAAATGCCTCCAGGCATCCTGAGGTGTGCCCGGTGGAGAACCACCGTCTGGACTTCTGCAAGGCGCTGCAGGCTTCGCCCAGCTGCTGGTGCACCTGCTCGGATGGTGATGATGAGGATGACAACGATGATGACAAGTGAAGTATTCCGAGGCCAGACGGAAGCCAGGAAGGTTTGTGAAGACCGAGGGTCTATAAAAGCACAGAAACCCGTAACTGAGTTGGACTTTGGCTTATCATGCCCAGAGTGTCGTTTTCCCAGGGGTCTTTAGTCAAATTCTCAAGGAACCAGATGAAAGCTAGGAGCCTTGATGTACCATCCTCCCTCCAGCACAGACACACACACACACGCACGCAGGCGCGCTCACTCTCACATGCATAACTCTTCCCTCTCTCCCCAGGGACCTAGTTAAAACTTCCATCACTTTTGCAGGTAAACAGCTCTCCATGCCCTGACCTCTTCAGCCGGGAGAGCCTGGACCAGCCACGTGGCCTCCCTGAGCCTGGGGACAGGACGGACGGGCAATAAACCCTTCCCCCGTGCTTCTGTGTCTCAGGTTTGACCTTCATGCTGGGCCAGTGAGCTGACGGCAGTAACCACGTCCCCACCCTCACCGACAGCTGTACAGTTCACACCGTGGCTTCCGGCTGTGATTGTTATTCTTGCATTGATGCCCGTATCAGCTCAGAGACACCTTCTGGGGATTCTTTGAACATAAGAAGTAGTTCCCGTCTTTGTACTCATCTCTTCTGCCTGTGACACTCTTTCTGGGACTGGCTTCTTCCCATTATTTGCTCTGAGCTCTGGATGTGCTCGCTACCGGGTATTTAGTCTGATTATCTTCTCTGTCATCACTCAGGGAAGCTCGGGGGCTGGGAGAACCCCGGGGGAGGGGCCGAACGCAGCCCCAGCGAGTTCCGGGAACTTTCTAGAGGAAGGAACAGCGACACTGAGTTCCGAGGATGACAGGCTGTGTTTGGGCTTCTTCGCTGGCTTCCTGTGTTGATTATTTTGTTTTATTGCCCACCAAATGCCAACTCTTAAATCTGCTCAGGGTGTTTTTGTTTTGTTTTTCTGTCAAATCATCCTAGCTCAAAAAAAAAAAATTTTTTTTTTTTTTCCAATATCTTTTTGGACCATTTTGGGGGCAGTATCTTTCTGGACCATTTTGTGTCGTGAAAGCTGCCTGAAGACTTTCAGTGCCAAAGTCAGTCATGTGCATGTTCTGTTTTTGGAAAGAAGGATGTTGTACGTACAGAAAATGCCAGGACCTGACCCAGCTCCATCTACTTTCCTTTGATCCTTGTACCCATGACCAGAAGGTGAAAGAGGATTTTGAGTTAAATTCCTCCTAAGCCCTGACCATGGGCTTTATTTGGCAAGGCCTTTCAGTTTCCTGGGTGATGCCAATTTTATGAGGAGACACTGGGCTTTTGGCAAAGGGGAACTATGACATCAGGTTTGGGCCAGAAAAGGTTGGGACAGAAGAGATTAGAGGTTTCGTTATGAAGGAAGGACTTGGTGTCCAGTGAAGTTTTCTAAATATTCATGCTGCCAATGAATGTGGAAAGGGGGGATTTAAAATGCGCCCATGCCTCGGGTGTCTCTCTCTGCATAGATGTTTTCTCTTTCCTATTGTGTCCAAGGCGTTGCTCCATACTTACGATGTGCTAGACACACCATGTGAAAGGATTTTCCATGATGTGTTATCCTTGTAACAACTGTGTAAGGTCAGGGCTGCCCTGTGAAAAGGGAGGAGGTGGAGTTCAGAGAGGTGGATGAATTTAACCAAGGCTGCACAGCATTGGCAAGTCACGAAGCTGGCCTTGCACTTGGGAGTTTGGCATGTAACCACTGCTTTATGCCACACCCCAGGCCCTGAGGAGAGACAGGAAGGGAGGGGCATTGATTGAGAACCCAGGTGCTCTACAGAAGTCGCTCGGCCAAGGCCACCTGGACTCGGTCAGGTCTGCTTAGACGTGAGTTTTGAGGAACATGAACTCGTTGGGTGACAGTGACCTGTTGGCCCAGGTATCGCCGGTGGGTGGTTTGATGCCCTGGGAGTCGACTGGAGCAGAGCCCATGACCAGGTTGCGTGTGGCTGGTCCTGGAGGAAGTGGTACGTGAGAGGGAGGGAGGGGTGAGGTGACGTGGGGGGGTGGGGCGGGGATGAGGCCTGCAGCCTGAAGGCGAGTCCTGCTCTTTGAGGTCAGGCAGCTGCTGCCCTGACTTCTCTGGTTCTCTTTAATAGGAATAGAGTAACAGTACCTGTGTTTTCTCTAAAAGGCAGGTTTGAGGAGGCAGTGAGGTGATGCATCTAAAGGCTTGTGGCCCAGCCCTGGCATACAGTATGTGCTCAGTATATACATGGGAGTTGTTACTTGTGCTATTATTGCTAGTGACCTGGCTCAAACAGAGGTTTCTCGGGGGTAGGTAAGCATGGCCGCTGCCTGGGAAAGTTTCTTTAAATGAAACATCAGGTAAAGGGGAGACCTGGGGTTTGGTGCAATGAGGGGGGGATCACAGTTGTCTGCTTCCTGGTGCGCTGAGCTCCAATTTCAACTGACATGGACCAGTTTCGAGGTCTGAAGGGCACTGTTCCTCAGTGCCAGCAGCCCAGGTGATCCCAGGAACATGCTGGGCATTCCGTGTGGGCTCTGCTCAGGGGGAGGGGAAAAGGAAGGAAGTTGGGGAGACTTTTCCACAAAACAGGTGTCATTCCACTAAGCATTGGCTCTGCTGTCACATGGTCCTGGTTTCAAAGGCTGGGCTCCTGCAACTTACCTTCTTGTGACCTTGGGAAGTTGGTCTGCTTCTCCGAGCATCAGTGTCTCCGTCTGCACGGAGCGGTTGAGGCTGTGGACTTGAAAGGACTACGGGAGCCTGGAGCAATTGATGGCTAGCAATGGAGATGGAGAAGGCCCAGAGGAGCAGGCAGGGACTCGGGCTGGGGGGCCAGCAAGGCGAGCGGGGACACAGGTCAGCGTCGATACCACTGCTCGTCTGCTCTGCATCTTGCACCTGCATTGCCGGAGTGATGCCTCTCAGGCCAGAGAACATCCCTGGGTCCTACAGCCACTGGCTGCTTTTCTCTCTCTGACATACCAGACTCCTCACAGACATGGGCTGGGGCAAAGTCCCCCCACAGCAGAAAAACAGCTCAGAACAGAGCACCCCGGATTGAGACCCGAGGCATTCCTTGAATCCCCGGCCTACTTCCTGGGTCACATCACTCAAGCCTCACTTTCTCTCTTTAAAAAAGAGAATCGGAATTCTCATTCTCCTCACCTGCCCAGGTGTCGGTGAGGGTCAAACCAGGTGACATCCAGGAAGGGCTTTGCAAGCTGTCTAATACCTACAGTTGGAGGGGTGGTCACTTTTACTGAGGATGGCTGGGTCTGAAGTGCCGGCTTTATCTGGGGCCATTAGCAAAGAAGAGGTGGAATCTCCCTTGAAATAAGTTCCCCAGAGCTCTGGTTGGTTGCCCCCAAACATATGCAGGCAGACACAATACAAATGTTACAAAAAAATACTCAAATGTCTTTGATGGCCCATCCTGGAAAGTAGAGCCTGGTTGGAGAGGTTGGATGATGTTTTAGTATATAGTTCACTCCTGCATTCAGCTTTAACCGGCGTTTATCAGAAACCTCCCTGTGCCCAGTACTGGGGGAGAGGTCCCAGCTTTGTGGCCTTGGGTAAGTCATTTCATCTGTGAGCCATCATTTCCTGGCCTGAAAATTCAGATAATAATTGTCCCTCCTTGGCTTGTTGTGAGGATTAAATGAGATATAATATGCAAAGCCCAGTGCCTGGCATGGCGTTCCCATGGGGCCTTGCTATTACTATTATATTATTGGCCAATAATTATTGTTACTGTTAGGTTTCTCCACCTCTCTGATCCCGTTAAATGCTCCCGGGAGTCCTGCAAGGATTATTTTACTTCTCTCTCAGTGCCACTCCATTTCCCCACCCTGTCTTCCGTGCGAATTAAGTGCCTGGGGTTCATGGCCCCAATTTATGGACAAAGAAAGAGGTACAGCTGCCAAAGCCTATTGGTCCAGTTCTCAGAGAGGCAGAGAAGAGGGGTCCTGGGCTTGCCCCTCCTCTGCCTCTATCGAGATGGGCCAAATTGGATGGTTTCTGCCAGTGTGATGCTTGCATGAAACTCCTCATCCAAGGAAAGAAATGCCGACGCTGGTGGAGAGAGAGCATCAGGCAGAGAGCAGGACGGAAGAAGAAAGAGCTGAGCAATAACCCAAACTTTCTTTTCAAATGCGTTTTTTGGGGAAGGGGAAAGAGCAAAATGAACAAGTTCTGCCTGAACGGGCATGATTTAATGTGGCCAGGGCGTATTGATAATAATATCAGGGCGTTTCCTGCTCTGGGGGAAGTACTTGGATTTTTCACGCTCTGCCAGTCCCCTGGGAGACGGACCTGGGAGGAAGTTAGATTTTTGGGACATGTCACATCTCTTTTCTTTTACAGTCAAGAAAATCTATTTATTTAATTAAATTTCCTTTGAGTTTGGTTTTTCCCTTGAGCTAATTTTCTCTAATGTTTTCTTTGTTTCCCAAGATGTCGGTTAGGGCAGAATTTATCAATAGAAACGACAGTATTAGTAACAATAACAATAAAGATTGTAATAAAATCCAAACAGCATCACATCGTCTGGTATCTGAAGTGTGTAGCTGAAGTCATATCTGTCTCTTTAGAGGAATCTGTCATTATCTTGTAGCTTACGTAGGTTTTGTTCCTCCCGTGTCTGCCGCAAGGGTTTGAAGCTTGAGGTCTGAGAGTGTTCTGAGAAAATCTTTTTAATCATCCAGAAACCATTCAGGCTTTAGGAGGTGGCGTATCCACCCCCTGCCTCCCTTTCTTCCTTCCTCCCTCCCTCCTTCCGTCCTTTCCTTCTCTATTCTAGCCTGGCCAGCTGTCTTTGGGGAAAATAGAGGAAGACTTGTTAAGAATGAGCCTATCTCCTTTATGCCATTTTGAGATGTATTAAATAACCTAGTGCAGGGACTGGCAAACTATGGCCCGTAGGCCAAATCTGGCCAGCTGCCTGCTTTTTAAAATAAAATGTTATTAGATCACAGCTATACCTATTCATTTATGTACTGTCTGTGGCTGCTTTTGCATTACAATGGCAGAGTTGAGTAGTTGCAAGAGACTGTATTCACAAGTCAAAGTATTTTACTATCTTGTCCTTTACAGAAAAAATTTGTCAATCTCTGTTCTAGTCCTTGACTGTGCGCCTTTATGGTTTTTCATTTTTTTCTGCTGTGTGTGCTTGTGAACGAGTACGCTTGTTCATTTATTGATTCACCAAGCATTTAGGAGCACTTTTTTGGGGCCAAGCCTCCTGTTAGGTACAAGGGGTGTTTCTTGTCTTTAAGGAATTATTGCAATGCAGTAAGATACAAACAGAGGGCTGTGTCTGCCGCAGTGGTGACAGGAAAGAGGAAACAGGCAGTGTTTTGGAGGCTGAGTGCAGGAGAAAGCTAGAGAAACCTTCATAGCAAGGAGACATTTGAGATGGGTATAAAAATAGAAAGTTTCCCAAACGGCCGGGGGACCGTGACCTCCCAGTCATGGGAACAGCCTATAGTGAGGTCTGTGATTGTGATAAAGCGTGATCAGCTCAGCGAGTTGGAAGTCAACTTGGAGGACGGTTTGAGTGATGAAGGGAAAAGATGAGACTAGTAAGATAGGTGAGAGGCTATGTGGCAGCACTCTAAGGACAGGAGTGGTGACTTTTGTGTCTTTATTCTGTTACGATTACCTCCAGGCCACAGCTTAGGAGTGGTGTGTGGTTGATGGGGTTCATAACTCTGAAGGGTATCTCAAGGTCACCACATCTGCAGTTAGCTTTGGAGGTGGCTGATCTGGATCTAGGCTGGCTTTCCATTTTTATACCCATCTCAAATGTCTCCCTTTAGAAATACTTTATCCTTTTGGAATTTACTCCTCTCTTTTCACGGCCAGTGAGAATGTTAGCAGTAGAATTCTCCAAGGCATAGTTCCTATTTTACAGTAGAGTACAGATGGCAGTTAGGAGGCTGGCCAGGGTAGAAGAACCTGCAGTCTGGTGTATTCCATAGAGTGTCTGGGCAAGTCCCAGAGGGACAGCCATGTGGTCTGGATACTGGATTCCCTTTGAAGGCCTGAGATCAGGGCTGAGATGTCCTAGGGTTGGCAAGATTGGGCCGAGTTGACCTTGGACACTGGCTGCCCTTGTAATTTGGGACAGGTTGGCCACAAGGGGAGGTCCAGGGCTTGTACATTTGCTTTGATAAAGGGGCTTAGAGATCTTTGCCTCCTCATCTGTGAAATAGGGTAATTATAGTACTCACTTCTTAGGATTACTGTGATCATTTAATGAGCTACAATAAAAAGCAAGTGCCTCAAACAATAAGCACTCAATAAAATGGTTCAGTAATGAAATTACTATCTGGGATAGCATTTTCTAAAGGATGTTGAGAGGTGTTTACTTAAAACAAAAATCAAACAGGTTTCTTTCCTGTAGGGCTTCTTGGTGTATATACTAAGTTGCTATGTACTGTGATTTTACTTACAACATCAGGATTCGACCCAAACTTGGTTATGGCTCCCTGTTTTCACTGAGGATATGTTGACACAGTGTCTCATGAAGCAGGCTTTGGGGAATACTGTTTAAGGGAAGGATGACACCTACCGAGGGCTTCCGCTGTGTCAGGCACCGTGCTGGGCTCTGGGGATCTAAGAGTGAACAAGAAGCACACAGTCCTGGCCTCACAGACTCTGACGGTAATTCCTAGAGTTCACACGAGAGCCCCGAGCTGCTCTGCGCCTCACTGTTACACTCTGTAAAATGGGAACAATATGAATCTCTGCTGCATTTTATCTTGCCAAGAGTTTGGAAAGGTAATGAGAAATACTGACTTGGGCCAGGGTTAGTAAAACTGAACTGGGGAAGAGTCATGCTTAAAGCATAATGTAGGAGCTAAGAGCACAGACCTTGGAATCAGTCAGCTGAGGTTGGGGAACCAGTTCTGTCTAACTGTGGTCTCTAACTGTGCGACCTTGTGCAAGTTACTTAACGTCTCTGGGCCTCTGTTGCCTCTTCCACAAAATGAGAAGAGTACTACTATTACCTCATAGGGTTGTTATGAGAATTTAATGAGTTATACAGCACTGACATATATGAAGTGCTTTATATTTATTAAAAGAATAATCAATAACAATGGTAATAATAACAGCCAACATTGGTGGATTGTTTGCTCTGTTCCAGGCACTTTGCATGGATGTGTTTAATTTATTCCTCACAGCAACCTTACCTGGTAACTACAATTATTATCTCCATTTAACAGATGAGAAAACTGAGGCTTAGAGTTAAGCCCCTGTCAAGAGGACACAATTTGTAAGTGACAGACTCCAGTGCTTGAGGTTGTAACCACTGCCCCATCCCTACGTAGATGAGATTATTGTGGAGCAGAGTGTGTCTACCAGGCAGGGGTCCAGCTTGTGGACGCATGTAGAGAGGAGAGCCCAGCAGAGCTAGGGGGCAGACTGCATTCGGTTTAGCATTTCCTTTTTTTTTTTTTTTTTTTTTAACCGAAGATCATTCAGGTCCAGTCTTTCTTCCTCAGACCTTCAGGAACCTGTACGCCGTCTCCTTTTTTCCCTTTCAAAAGGCAGACTTGATTCTCTTTCCTCCTCCTCTCTCTATCCTTTGTAACGGCCTTTTGAAGTCAGAAGTACAGTTCAGGGCTCCTAAGAACAGATCTATAAAAGAGAGAACTACTTTCCACAAATGTTTAAACAAAAAATGTAAGGACATGGGAGCCCTAATACTTGAACCAGTTCTGTGTGTGTGTGTGTATGTGTGTGTATGTGTCTGTGTGTGTATTTTTAAAAAAGATCTTGCCAAATGCTAATACCTGCCTCTGCTAATGTCAGGCAGTGCTTCACAGAGGTCACCTTTCAGACTTCGTGTGTCTCTTGCTTGTCATCTTCTGAATACTTTGAGAGTAAGGGGCTTGACCCCCTCCCTAAGAAGCAGTGTATTTTAAGAGTGCCTTTTTGTTGTTTGTTTGCCTATTCCAGTGTTTTTTTTCTCCTCGTCTTTTAAAATCTTCCTTTTTCTCCTTCCCAGTGCCCCGTAGCCTGACCCTGCCTTGCTTATCTAAGACAATAAAACAGGAACAAGCTAACGTCAACCCTGCGGACAGGTTGTTGCCGCAGCTCTGGCTGAGGCTGCAGAGCAGGATTGCCATTGTCTTTGCAAAGAGAGAATTTAAGTCCCTTAGCACCTGGGAGGGTTGGGTGTCTCCTCTGCGGCCACACTGGGCTTTGTCAGCTGGTGACTGAGCAGAGGCAGAGCGAGACTTGCTTAAGGGGGCAGTTGTCCTAGGTGTGGGTCAAAAGGGAGTGGGTGCATTCATTCACTCATTCATTCATTCATCCAATTTTTCCTCCTTCCTTCTCTTTTACCCTCTTTCCTTTCTATCTTTCTACCCTTTGCTCCATCCATCCATCCATCCATATATCCACCCATCCATCCATATCCATTCATCCATCCATCCATCTATCTACTCATTCATTGACTCACTTACCTACCCACTAACTCATACAGCCACCCAGTCACACTGCCACCCACCTATCCACCCATCTATCCATCCACTCATCCACCCATCTGTTCATCCACCTGTCCATCTTCCATCCACTCACCTATCTTCCATCCATCCACTCATCTGTCCATCTACTCATCTATCATATTTACCCACCCATCCATCTATTTATTCATCTACCCATCCATCTATTTTATAGGCACCAAGTCCCTTCTACGCACCAGACACTTTGTTCAGTGCTGGAGATTTAGAAATGATGAACAAGGCCCCTGCCCTTGTGGCGGACAGAACCACCTAATGAAGGAGACAGACACTAGACCATTAAACAAAGGAATGAGGTGATTTGAGAAACTGACAAACACTGTGAAGAAAGTAGTGAGAGAACCGTGTTAGTTAGAAGAGACAGTGAAGGTTTCTCTGAGGAACATTTGAACTGAGATCTGAAGAATGTAAAGGGGAGAGGAAGTGGCAGAAAGAGTTCTCCAGGGCTTCCCTGGTGGCGCAGTGGTTAAGAATCCACCTGCCAATGCAGGATGCACGGGTTCGAGCCCTGGTCCTGGAAGATCCCACATGCCGCGGAGCAACTAAGCCCGTTTGCCACAACTACTGAGCCTGCACTCTAGAGCCCGCGAGTCACAACTACTGAAGCCTGTGCGCCTGGAGCCCGTGCTCTGCGACAAGAGAAGCCACTGCAGTGAGAAGCCTGTGCACCGCAACTAGAGGAAGCCCGCACGCAACAACAAAGACACAACGCAGCCAAAATTAAATAAATTTTTTTTAAAAAAAGAGTTCTTCAGGCACAGGGAAAGGTTGTATGTTGAAGGAAAGTAGTTCCGACTTAAGGAAGTAACCAGAGTTCTCTGTGGCTGGGGCCACTATATCCATGCTCCCATGAAGGTACCCATCTGCCCATGCACCTGTTCATTCATCCATGTGCATCCATGCATCCTTGCATACATCCATATATCTCTCTGTGTACCCATCCATCATCCATGTTCACATCCGTCCTGCACCCAGGCACATATTCATGCGCCCATCCATCCATCCGTGTACCCATTCACTCATCTGTGTAGCCATTCATCCATGCACCCATCCATGAACTCATTTCTCCATCTATGCATCCATCAATTATCCACATGCACATCCATCCATGCACCCAGGTACTCATCTGTGTACCCATCCATTCAACCATCTAACAAACGTTAACGGACAACCTGTTACATATCAGACACATGTCTCCTCTTACTTAATCTCTCAGTAGCAGATACAACCATTGGCCACATCTTCCTTTTGGAAACATTCTCTTCTCTTGGCTTCCAAGCAGGCACACTCTCCTGGTTTACTCCTACGTTTCTGGCTCCTACGTGCCTAAAACTGAATTTGCTCATCTTCCTCTCAAATTGCCCTTCCTGTAAGTGGCAGTACCATCTCTGTAGTTGTTCAAGCTGGCAACCTGGGAGTCATCCTGATTTCAGCCCTACCCTCACTCCTCACAGGCTGTACGTCCCCAGGTCATGTTAATTCTGTCCCCAGAATGTATCTCAAATATTCCCACTTCTCACCACTACAACCCCAGTCTTTTGCCTGGATGACTGCAGCAGCCTCCTATCTGGTTTCCGTGCTTTCACACTTGCTCCCCTCCAGTGTCTTCTCTACTTGGAGTCAGATTAATCTCTTATAATCCCAAATCAAAACATGTGGCTCCCCTGCTTAAAATTGTATGTCCACATAAAAAAATATATTAGGTAGGAAGTTCTATGAAAGTAATTCAGACGATAACTGTATTTAACATGGATAAATTACTGTGTGCCAGGCATTGTGCTAAGTGCTTTATACGCATTATCTCATTTAATCCTCCCAACAGCGTGATGAGGTAGGTGCTCTTACTGTCTCCATTTTATAGATGAAGAGACTTGAGAAACAGAGAGGTGAAGTCACTTTTGTAAGATCTTACAGATCAGAGGAAGAGCTGGGATTTGGACCTAGACCTATGGGATTCTCAAGTTCTTGCCTTTTAACCTCAGCTTTACAGGGCTTTGACATAACGAAAGCTCCATAATATATCTACAGACTTGGAAAAGGGTGATGTCGGCTCTTCTGGTGGTTTTGGCTGAGCACTTGAAAGTTCTTTCACTTTGAGGAGGGAGGTAGACCAGATGAACCGCATTTGGAACTCTAGCACTCGTGTTCCTTGAAAGGCCTTAAACGCCAGGGGCACCTAGATGTTTCTTTTTCAGTCTGCTGACAAGTTTTGTTGCAAATTTGAGGCCAGTCTGCGGCCGATGAATGTTTGGGTTCGGGGCGGTGGTGCACATCTTTGCCTTTGGTGTTGGATGGTCCCGGGTAAGAACGTGACCTTGCTGATGCGGAGAAGCCTTTCTATTTCTTCATATTCCTCCTTCCCCCTGGGATCTGGAGCCAGAGTCTGGTTTTCAAATTGCAAGATAACGATCTGATTTAGTGATTTATCTGATTAGGCTTAAATGTATTTATTACGTGCTTAAACATATTCCAGTGAGCTCTGAAAATGAACCGCAGGACTGTCCTGGGATGAATTTCCGGGACCCACTGGAGCAAGTTCAAGAAATCATAATCTACTTAGAGGAAAACAGAACCAGGTCCTAATCCAATCGGCATGTGCGTTAGAGAGCACATCCCCCAACCCCTGCCCACAAAGGTTAAAAGGAGGCTCTGTCTTCCAAGGGGGCCAAGGTTACCTGGACATTAACATGTCTCTGGATTCTCCCTCCCCACAGAAGTGGTGTGGGGAGAACACCTTATGTACCCTTTATTTATTGTTCTAAAGTAATATTTATTTCTCTTTTGGGCACCCAAATCATATTTATTTGCAAAAATTCTGTAAAATAAAGAAGAGAATAAAAAAAGCAAACCCAAATCACCCGTAATCTTGTTCATAGTCACATTTTATGGTGGGTCCTTTCAACACCTAAATGCTTTAAAAATTGCCCAAGTAACACAGGATTACCTTTTTTTTTTTTTCAAGGATTACCTTTTAATTATGATAATCCCAAGGCCTTTCTTTCTATACATTTTAAACAAAATAGAAACAATATCAAATTGTATAGATTGTCTTATACCCTTTTTCTTTCACTCAATTTTCTTTTTTGGCCATGTCATTAATTAACTTTTGAAAATATCACATCTAATAGCTACACCCAGTTTCTTCCTGTGGATATGGTGGATTTGCATAACCACTGGTTTTTGGTTATGTTGTACTTTCCGTTTTTGTTATTATTAACACTAGTGTCCTGAACATCTTTGTATCATCTGGTCTTTGTATCACCTACTCTCATTCCATTTCATTTAAAGATGGTATATTTTAAGAACTTCACTGAGTATAATCAACATATAATAAACTACACAGATTCAAGTATACAATTTGATGAGTTTTGACATATGTATACACACGGGAAACCAATGTCACGAATTAAGACAGTGAACATATCTATCACTACCAAACTGTCTTTGAATGGCTTTGTTTTCCTTGCACTTTGAGGTGACCTCACATGTCTAGGACGCTCTTAGCAACTTCTGATCCCCTTGTGGTCCTAGGACACAACTTAGGACCTGCCCTGCATGTAGAAGGTGCCACAGTTCACCAAATGGAAGAATGCAACTTAACACCTGCCTGCCTTGAATGCCTTTAGTGACAGGGAGCTCATGCCCCCCAAAAAGTCGGCCTCCTTTCACGGCTGGCTGTTCTGCCGGTTTCTCCCTTGACCAATCTCAGACTGGCCTCCTGGCACAGCTTACACTCTCTGATTTTAATTCTGCCCTCCAGTCTTCTCAGGGTGCGTTCCTTCTCTCCCTCCTGACCGCTGCTTCTTTCCCCATTTCATTCATTTCCCCTGGGGCCTGCCGCAAAATATTTTGACCATGGTGGTGGTGAGTGCGACTTACCCAGTCCTTGATCTCACAGTGTTCGTGATTAGGTGGGGGAGATAGACATTCAACAACTAAGTATGTAAATAATGATTTAACTCCGGGGTGAGCCTCACTCTGAAGGAGAGGGGCGTAAGGATCCATGAGAGCTTATAATGCGGAGATGATCTTTTTTGGGGGTGAGGTCAGGGAAGACCTCTATAGAAAGTGACATTTCATGAGCTTTTGCTTGTTGGGAGATAGCATCTTATGCTTCTTTTCAGTTTTCTCTTCTCTGGACCAAACATTTTCAGTTCTTTCGGCCGTTTCTCCTTGGGCAGGACTTTCAGACCTCTCCATCCCCCTCTGCTTTTTGTCATCCTTGCATCCTGTGCCAGAAGAACACTGCAAGCTCCATCTCTGAGGACATTACTTGCCTAATCACACAGTCAATGACTGCATTCATTTCCTTCCTTCAGCCACAGGAAATTTTCAGTAGGATTAAAGGCTGACCGAGAAGCAACAATAACCACAATAATACAGCGACACCCATGAACATCTATCAAATGCTTCTCTTCCCTGTGCTAAGCCTTTCCTGGGAACTCGTTCACCTCATTCTCCCCATGACAATATAAGCTCACTAATAAGAGCCAACCCTTTACGGCACGTGGGGTGTGAAGCCTCTGTTGTGAGTGGTTTATGCATCATAACTCACTTCATCCTATAGCAACCTGATGAGGTAGGTATTTTTACTCTGCCCACTTTACAGATGAGGACATCGAGGCAGAGAGAGGTTAAGCAATTTGCCGCAGGCCACACAGCCAGGATCAAACCCTCAGAGTCAGTGGTTGGAGCCACCAAGCACTCTACGGCCTCTGTTATGGTTCCAGTTTTCCAGGTGGGGATATTAAAGGTTTGGGGGGGGGGGCGGCAATGGGGAATCTTCCCAAGGCCAAATGGTGATATTGGAATTTGGCCCCAGCAATGTGACCCTAGAGGTTATCCTTAAACCCCACTCTGTTCCACCTTCTCTTTGGAAGAGCATCTTGAGGAGAGGAGGTTGGGCATGTGAGTCCCAGGTTCTGCAGGGAGGAGTCTTTCTCCACTGTCCTAGCCCCCGGGGTCTAATCCAGGTCTCATGGGGAGCACCAGGGTTGGCACACAAATATGAGGCATCGGGAGAGGGTCCTTCATAATGAGGGCCATCGCTCAGATCCTGGAAGGGGTACCCTTTCTTTAAAGAGCGGTGAGCCTGCTGTGGGAAGGAAACTCGTCACAGGCTGAAACCTGTATCCATGATCTGGAATGAGTGTGGTGCCAACCTTTCCCCCTTTTCTCTAATTATTGAGTCACTGATTAGAGCCGTCTAATTTCCTCTGCTGTTTCCAGTTGGGACTGTGAAGAGGGTCGTGAAGGGAGGGAGAGATCAGATCATTATCTCTTCTGCCACACTCAGAGCCTAATGAAGTTTTGCTAGAACAGCTTAGAAATTCAGATGTGAATAGACAGTAGGTCTTAAGGGATTTCTCTTTGTCAGCAAACTTTCTCTTCCAGGGGAAGAGAGACTGTCACGGGGAGGCTCTAACAGTCTTGAAATGGCTTATCAAAACTTTCATGAGTAGGAGTTGGTTAAAAGCTGAGTTCCGGGACTGCTGGTGACATTTGTCAAAAGGACATTCTCCCCCGTGGCCCAGCCATTCCAGACATAAGCGTGCCCATCTGTCTGGTGGCTTCCTTGTGCTGTGTGCGTGATGGTTCAGGGTGTAGGCTATGGGACCCACCTGCACAGCCCTGGGGTGGAATTTCTGCTCTGCCCTCACGACCTGATGAACCTCAAGCAAACCCACTTTACTTCTCTAACCTTGTTGCCTTATCTGCAAAGTGGGTGGTCATTCCTACATGACAGGGTTGCTGCGTGAATTAACTAAAATTGCACATCTAGAGCCCTCAGCTCCATGCCTAGCCCCTGGTGAACACCTGGTGAGGGCAGCTGTTCCATTGGGCCAGTTTCTGTGCTGGGCATTGAGGACACAAGGATGACCATGATACAGACCTTAACCTTTACGGAACACCCAGGTTGCTAGAGGTGTAAACTAATAAATAGAACAAAGAGTTACACCAGCTATGGTCCAGGACTCTCCCCTTCAACCATCATGACCTTCCAGTGGTTCCATGATGACCAATAAAAGACAAAGCCACTTCACAGATACTTGTAAAATGTTGTCATAGTTACCACTGCTGTGTAACAGACCATCCCAAACTTAATGATGTTAAATAGCAACCATTTTATTATGTTAATGGATTCCTAGGGTCAGGGACTGGGACAGGGTACAGTGGGGATGACTTGTGTCTGCTCCATGATGGCTGGTAGCTGGAATCATCTAAAAGGTGACCCACACTCACATGTCTGGAAGTTGATGCTAGCTATTGGCCAAAACCTCAGCTGGGGTCCTCAGTGAAACTCCTATGCATGGCCTTGCCCTGTGGCTGCTTGGGTACCCTCACAACATGCCACAAATGCAGTCTTAAATTTTCTAGTAGCCACATTGGAAAAGAAAAAAGAAACAGGTAACATTAATTTTTTCCAGCTTTACTGACATATAATTGAAATATAACTTTGTTTAAGGTGTATGATGTGATGATTGGGTACCATGTATGGTAATCTGTGATTACCACCATCAGGTTAGTTAACACATCCGTTTTTTAATTACTTTAAAAAAAATAAACTTATTTATTTATCTTCGTTGCTGTGTGTAGGCTTTCTCTAGTTGTGGCGAGCGGGGGCTACTCTTTGTTGCAGTGCATGAGCTTCTCGTTGTGGTGGCTTCTCCTGTTCCAGAGCACGGGCTCTACGTGTGTGGGCTTCAGTAGTTGTGGCCTGTGGGCTCAGTAGTTGTGGGTCACAGGCTCTAGAGCGCAGGCTCAGTAGTTATGGCGTATGGGCTTAGTTGCTCTGTGGCATGTGGGATCTTCCCAGACCAGGGCTTGAACCTGTGTCCCCTGCATTGGCAGGCGGATTCTTAACCACTGTGCCACCAGGGAAGTCCCTGTAATTACCTTTTTGTTATTGTTGTTGTGATGGGGAAATATTATAGCTCTACTCTCGTACCAGCTTTTTTTTTTTTTTTTTTTTGTACACGGGCCTCTCACTGTTGTGGTCTCTCCCGTTGCGGAGCACAGGCTCCGGACGCGCAGGCTCAGCGGCCATGGCTCACGGGACCCGCCGCTCTGCGGCATGTGGGATCTTCCCGGACCGGGGCACGAACCTGTGTCCCCTGCATCGGCAGGTGGACTCTCAACCACTGCGCCACCAGGGAAGCCCTCGTACCAGCTTTTAAGGACACAATACAGTCTTGTAAACTACAGTCACCACACTGTACATTAGATCCCTGAAATTTATTCATCTTATAACTGAAAGTTTGTACCCTTTGACCAACGTCTCCCCATTTCCCCCACCTCCAGCCCCTGGCAACCACTCTTCTATTCTCTCTTTCTATGAATTCAGTGTTTTTAGATTAAATGAGATCATACAGTATTTGTTTTTCTCTGTCTTATTTCACTTAGCATAATGGCCTTAAGGTCCATCAGTGTCACAAATGGCAGGATTTCCTTCCTTTCTATGGCTGAATAATATCCTGTGTGTGTGTGTGTGTGTGTGTGTGTGTGTGTGTGTGTGTGTACACATATTGAATTGTATGAGTTCCTTATATATTTTGGTTATTAACTCCTTATCAGATTTATAGTTTGCAGATATTTTCTCCCCGGCTGTATATTACCTTTTCACTTTGTTGATTGCTTGTTTTGCTGTGTAGAAGCTTTTTAATTTGATGTAGTCCCATTTATTTATTTTTGCTTTTGTTTCTTGTGCTTTTGGTGTCATATCCAAAAAATCATTGCCAAGACCAATGTCAAGGAGCTTTTTCCCTATGTTTTCTTCTAGGAGTTTTATGGTGTCAGGTCTTACATTTAAGTCTAATACATTTAGAGTTAATTTTTGTGAGTGTAAGATACAGGGCCAATTTCATTCTTTTGCATGTGAATAATCAGTTTTCCTAATACCGTTTATTGAAGGGACTATGCTTTCCCCATTGAGTGTTCTTGACTCTGCTGTCAAATATTAATTGACAATGTGTGGGTCTATTTCTGGGTTCTCAATTCTGTTCCATTGGTCTATGTGTCTGTTTTTATGGTGGTACCTAACTGTTTTGATTACTGTAGCTTTGTAATATGGTTTGAAATCAGTAAGCATGATGCTTCCAGCTTTCTCAAGATTGCTTTGGCTCTTTGGGGTCTTCTGTGGTTCCATACAAATTTTAGAATTTTTTTTTTCTATTTCTGTGAAAAATGACATTGGAATTTTGATAAGGATTGCATTGAATCTGTAGACAGGTAACTAATTTTAATGTGTTTTATTTAACCCTGCATATCCAAGATATAATTATTGCAATATGTCATCAAAATAAAAAAATTATTGAGACATTTTACATAATTTTATTTTATGCTAAGTCTTTGAGAGCTGGTGTATATTTTACACTTAGAGCCCATCTCAATTCAACTAGCCACACTTCAAGGGTTTAATAGCCACATGTGGCTTGTGCCTACCCTATTGGACCGGGCAGCTCTGGAGCTCTCCGAGGTGGGTAGTTTGTGAACGTGAACAAGAAACATCTCGCATTGGAGACTTTGTTATTATTTTTTAAATATTTATTTATTTATTTATTCATTTTTGGCTGTGTCGGGTCTCAATGGCAGCATGTGGGATCTTTCCTTGTGGCATGAGGGCTCTTTATTGTGGCATGCAGGCTTCTCTCTAGTTGTGGCGTGCAGGTTCCAGAGCACGTGGGCTCTGTCGTTTGCGGCATGCAGGCTCTCTAGTTGTGGCGCATGGGCTCAGTAGTTTCAGCATGCGGGCTTAGTTGCCCCGTGGCATGTGGGATCTTAGTTCCCCGACCAGGGATCGAACCCTCGTCCCCTGCATCGGAAGGTGGATTCTTAACCACTGGGAAGATTCTTCCCCACCAGGGAAGTCCCGCATGGGAGGCTTTAACCCAATGTATTCCAAATAGAATTCTGCTGCTCCCAGATCCCAAGCTCAGGGGGCTGACTCTCAGCAGGGACTTTCACTAAGTACAGTCAGCTGGCTTGTTGAAGAAGAGGGCCACATAACTATACCCTTTCCTAAGCTCCAGGCAGGGCTGTGAATTTGCAAATGCTGCCCAGGAGATGCTCCAGCTCCCTGCAGCATCTCCAAACAGCTCCCTTTCTAAGCAGGCAAATCTATGAAGACCTCAACCCAATTTAGGACTCATCCTCTCTGTAGCTACCAAACCTTAGTAAATAAGTAGTGACGACACCAGTAACTAGAACCACCTTTCACCAACGTCCTTACCAGGCTTACCATGCTAGCCCCATCACATACCTTATCTCACAGGCACCCTGTGACGTGGATACTTCTGATATGCCCATTTGAGAGAGGGGAAACTCAGGCAGAGAGAAGTTAAAGGAACTTGCCAAGGTCTTAATGTGCAGCAGGTGTTCAAACTTGAGTATGCATCAGAATCCCCCGGAGGCTTATAACAACACAGATTGCCGGGCCCCACCCTCAGAATTTCTGACTCTGTGGGTCTGGGGCAGGGCCCGGGAACGTGCATTTTAAAACAAGTTCCCAGGTGACCCTGAAGCTGCTGGCCTGGGGGGCCACAGTTTGCGCAGCACTGTGCTGAAGTTAACGCTCCCCGCAAGTCGCTTCCCCTGCAGAAGGGTTGAAGACACTAAAAAGTTATTTATCCTGAAAGCAGAAGCCGGGAGGGACACGGTCACACCCGGTTCTCACATATGAGCAGGGCTGTCGCGGGGCAGAGGGGGCTGTGCTGTGTGGGTGTAGAGGGCAGAGCAGGGGCCAGGAAGGCAGAAGTCACCTTGACCAGATCTGGGCTCCGTAAAAGAAAGAACTTTCTATTAGCCAGACATGTCCTCCCATAAGAGGGTTTGAGCTGAGACCTCACACTGGTCAGAGAGCAGGAAAAAAGTCCTTTCTTTGGTGGATTTTATGAAGACATCAGTTTCTCGAGTTTGCTACTCTTTTTAAAAACATCGTAGCACATTTTAATTTGGATTTAATTTAATTTTGTTTCACAACATCATTGTTATTTATTCATTTATTTTTAGCTTTGTTCTGATAAGCTCATTAACTTTGGCTGTTTTTTTTTTCATTTCTAAAAGAAACCCAAAATAATACCCCCTAAACAAAACAAAACAAAGAGAAAACAAAGACTAGGCGAAGGTCTAGGATGGTTGAACATGGTTTAACCATCTCCGTATTGCAGTAGCTGTCTGTCATTTCTTCTGCACATTAGCTGGCAATGTTAAGATGAGGGCTAAGATGTGATGGTTTAATTGCCAGTCAGGTATCACCTTTAAAATTGAGAAAGGATTTAGTTAATATTAAACTGGGGTTTGATAGAGATGCTGTAGAGTCAGGATTCATGGAGTGATAGCTCGTGAATTTTGTGGGCCCTTTGTTATTTGATGTACAAAAACACATCGGTTTGTTAGGTTCCGTTGGTCAGCAGCTCATTGGCAGTCTGTCCTTAAGGAGTAGTGGCCTCGGTGAAATTTCTAGGGAGAAGAAACAGCAAGTATAAACCCCTAAGGTGATGTATTAGTTAAGGTAATGCTGGTTATTATAGAAGGTAAACCTCAAAGTCTCAGCGGTAGAAGTTTATTTCTAACTCAGTTATTGTCCAAAATGGCTGTTTTTGATGGGAGGTGGGGCCGGGGCTCTGTTCACTCAGGAACACAGGAGCCGGGCTCCGCCGTCTTCAACATGGAGCTACTGGAGTTGTCCTGGATATTGACACCCAGAAGGTGGATGGCAGGGGGCTGGTAGGGGGAGGATTGAGCAGGTAGTTTTTCATGGACCTCCTTTCTCTTGTGGTCTGCCTTGCTTCCATCCATGTTCCATCGGCCAGAACTCTAACTGTGAAGGAGGCTGGGAAACGTTGTGCAGATGTGGGCCCAGGAGGAAAGGGAGGGGCTTTCCATGTGCAGCCAGCCAGCATGGGGATGAACTGGGTATTTTGGAGACCCCGTAAGGAGTTCACCAGGACTGGAGTGGGTGGGAGAGGAGAGCATGTAGGGCTTGAGGCTGGAGGGAGGAGCACAGCCCCAGTATGAGATGCAATTAGACAAACACACTCTGTTTTCTTCGGAACACTGGCCAGTGAGATGTAGCAGGGAGTGGGCCCTGGGTTAAGCCTCTTTCAATGAAAATCTCACTTAATCCTCACAGCAACTCTCTGAGATCGTTACTCTTATTATTCCCCTTTGAGAGATGAGAAAACTGAGGTTTAGAGAGATTAAATAACTTGCCCATGGTCACATAGCTAATAAAGGTTGGAGCAGGGATTTAATCGCAGGCTCTAAGAAGCCATGGTGGAGACCCTGGGCTAGTGGTTCTCAAACTTGCGTGTGCCATCAGAGTCGTCTGGAAGGCTTGCTGGGCTCCACCTTCCTGCTTCTGCTTGGATAGATGTGTGGTCCTAGGAGAGCACCATATATGTAATATGGACTCACTGGAATCCACCCAGGGTTCTCCAGGTAACTTGTTAGGGCGTCACACAATGGGGATCAGCGTGGGCAGGGGGCAAACATAGAGATTCCTTTCCTTTCCCAGTGGAGTTTATAGTGCAGCTGAGAAACCAAGACGTAAGACAGGGAATATTGACAGCCCGAGAGATGACGAAAGTTCCAACATAATTATGTGGGAGCTGGTGCAGGCAGAGCACAACTAATTACCTCCTGAATAGTGCAGACCATAAATGTTATAGGAGCTCAAAGGGGAAGATGTCACCCCTGACTGGAGGGGCCTGGAAAGGTTTGAATGAGGAGATCTTTAAGGCAGGCACTGAGAGAGTAGATTTCAGGTGTTATTTTTGTTTACTTATTTACGTATGGATTATGTCTCCACCTACTAGAGTGGAAGCTCTTTGGGTGCAGGGATCATAACTCTTCTACTTCCACATCCTCAGTCCCCAAATGGTGCCCGGCACATAGTAGGTTCTCAATAAACATTTGTTGAACAAAGGATTCTGTATGTGTAGGGACTTCTAAGATGCATTTATAGGTGAGGGTCCGCATATACAGAGGAATATTTCCTTGATCGGATGCATTACATGAAATGACCATAGTTTCCTTTCTTGCAGGACTTCTCAGGGCCTTTGATCTGCAGACTTGCTTGGAGAATCTCCGAAAGGGGGAGATGATATTCAGTGATAGCTGAACTTAGAGCATCTAGTCTCTCTTTCCCACAGCCCCTGGTAACCCGCTGTGGAGCAGCATTATTTGCTATAGCACAGTTTGGGAGGTGTTCTAAAGTGATGGTGGTTTTCTTCTATATATTCTCTCCCTCTCTCCCTTCTCACATGCCACCCTCAAGCCCTCCATGGTTTTCATGTGGTGCAGGGAGTGGGGGGCTCACCCTGGCGGTCAGGTGGAATTTGGAGGTGGGTTTCTAAAATACCATGCAGCTGTGGATTTCCCGAGAGGCCCAGGGTGCGGCTGCTTCATTTCCTCCTCGCGTTGTTTCTGGAGCAGGGTGTCGGGTGAGAGTGACGCCGTGTCGCTGATAGCCCCCCTCCCTGTCAGGTTTCATCAGGGCCTAGAAGCTTCCCTGTGGCACCAAGGAAGTGTCACGGCTGCTGGGCTGAGTCTGAGGGGCCTGAGTGGAACAGGTTTGTGTGATGTGCCCTCTTTGCCTGGGTCTCTCCGTAAGGGATCCTGACAGGGGAGGGACTGCCAGGGGCAGGTGGGCGACAGGTGTCTGGGCAGGGACAGGCCACCCTGGGAGGTCAGAGGCCTGTTCCGGAGACCCAGCCGATGTCTTTGGCTCCTGCAGGGATTAATTTGATTTTCAATTCATGGAGCGCTAGAGCGTTATTGCGCTTTAAAAGGAAGGGGGGGGGCTTCCCTGGTGGCGCAGTGGTTGGGAGTCCGCCTGCCGATGCAGGGGACACGGGTTCGTGCCCCGGTCCGGGAGGATCCCGCGTGCCGCGGAGCGGCTGGGCCCGTGAGCCATGGCTGCTGGGCCTGCGCGTCCGGAGCCTGTGCTCTGCAATGGGAGAGGCCGCAGCGGTGAGGGGCCCGCGTACCACAAAAAAAAAAAAAAAAGGAAGGGGGTTCTGATTCATGCTCCAGCATGGGTGAACCTTGAAAAAAGCCAGACACTAAAGGCCCCATGTTGTATGATTCTGTTTCTGTGAAGTGTCCAGGATAAACACATAGAGGCAGAAAGCAGACTGGTGGTGGCCAGGGGCTGGGGCAGGGGGAAATGGGGAGGGACTGCTTAAGGGGTACAGGGTCTCCTTTGGGAGGGACAGAAATGTTTGGACTTAGATACACGTGGTCGTTGCACGGGATTGTGACTGTAAATACCACTGAAATGTACACATTAAAATGGTTACTTTTATGTTATGTAAATTTCACCTCAATTAAAAAAAAAATTCCTTAGTGCGACTCTGTCAACTTAGAGAGAGGGGAACGGAGCCCTAGAGGAGTTTTGGGATCAGGTCTGGACTGGAACAGGGAGTCTCACCCCAGGCTGCAGTTAGAATCATATCCTGGGGAGCTTTTAAAAGTCTGGCTGCCTGGACCTCACCCCCAGCGCTGATATAATAGGTCTGGGGTGGGGTCTGGGCAGCTGGAGGCGGGGATTGGAATGTAGAGCAGGTGAACAGCAAAGCCAGGGCCAGAGCAAGCGTCTCCCAAATCCCACGCTCCCGCCCCGTGCTGTTTATACCCTCATCCCTCCTGAGTCTCAGCTGTCAGGAAATGCCAGGCGTTTAAAGCCCGGCTCCTCACACTGTAACGAGCACATAAATCATCTGCGCGTGTAGTACAGTGAAGATCAGGCTTCAGCAGGTCTGGGATGCGTGTGAGAAATCTGCATTTTCTAACCAGCGCCTGAGCGATGCTGCTGCCGCTGGTCCAGGGACCACGCTCCGCCAGGGTCTAAAATGCAAATGAATCAACATGTGAAAATCCAGGTTCAGAGACTTTTTAAAAAAGTCTATAGCTCAAGAGAGTTATTGCTTGTTGAGCTCTGTCTTGTATCCTCTGGTCATTGTAGCCCCGACACTGGTTCTATGAAGCAAGGGTTTCGATTGTGCTTGTCGTACAGATGAGGACACTGAGGCTGAGAGGCGGGGAGTAACTTGTCCACACTTGAACGACTGTACTCTCCACCTGTCCTCTTCCCCGCCTCTAGGGAAGGGACGGGGGAGGGCCAGACCTGTGTGTCTTGGCTCAAGATGGTGCAAAGATGGCCAGGGTAGTATTCAGAGTCCAAATTCAGCACAGCCAGGCTGGCGCATGAAAGGTGTGTGTGTGGGTGTTTGAATTCAACAAGTAGGTCCCTCGAATTAAGAGGTCTGTAGTTGACTCTGACAGGGCCTCCCATCTGCTGTCGATGGGGTGACTATCCAATATCTGGGGGGCAGGGATCACCAAGTCATCCTGGTTTGCCGAGGACTTTCCTGATTTTAGCATGGAAAGTCCCCTGTCCCTGGAAATCACCCCAGTCCTTTGCAAACTGGGATGATTGGTCCCCTACTTAGAGTTCAGGAGTTCTTTACGGCTTCCAAGGATGCTGCTATGTTGGCCGTGGCTGGCGGGGCAAGATGTCTGAAGATGCCCCTACTTTGACCATCCCCACATATGGCCTGTCTTAGTAAATAACTTTGACCTTTTTCGACCGAGCGTCTTTGGACATCCCCGGGATTGTTCTGTTGTGGAGAAGGGCGGCTTACATCTTCTAAAGAGCCTGTTGAAGGATGCAGGTGCAATTTAAATCCTCGTTAAGATCCCAGGAACATTGAAAACCTTAAGCTATTATTAAATATGTTGAAGAATCTCATGATTTACTGTGGGAAACACAGCATTTATTATCTTGAAGTCTGGTTCCTTGATGGGTGGTTATAGCAAGATTTGTCTTTCTCAAGGAGGTAAAGATGGTAAAAGCAGCGTAATGATAATAACAGTAATAAGAAAACAACAATAATAATGATACTGATTACTTTGGCCGCTCTTTACTGAACGCACAATGTAGGGCCTCCAAATGGACCGTGAACTTGCTGGCAAGGGTGTAGTACCAGGAGTCAGCAAACTTCTCCTTAAAGGACCAGAGAGTAAATATTTTAGACTTTTGAAGGCCGTATGATCACAGTCGCCACTACACAACTCTGCCGTTGTAGGGTGAAATCAGCCCTAAACGATCTGTCAGCAAATGTGGCCGTGTTCCAATAAAATCAGATTTACGAAAATAGGTAGCTGGCCCTTGGGCTACAGGTTGCCACTCCCTGGTGGAGTGGAAAGAGCATTGTCTTTGGGAGTCAGACTTAGGTTCCAGACCCACCTCTGCCCGTTTCTAGCAGGTGACCTTGGACACGTGTAACCTTGTCCTCTCTGAGCCCCAGGGTGCTCATCTGGAAAATGGGAACAGTTGATGGGCCCAATCTCACAGATTTGTAGTAAGGATGAATACATGTCCGGAGGGCCCTCAGGGTAGTGAGTGCTCAGTAAATGTTAACTCTTTTATGTAAGCTTCTCAGCGTGGGGCGGGGGTAGACGGTGGGTGCCCTGGTCCTTCTTGCAGATACCTTGGCAAGGGGGTGATGTATGTTGTCCGAACTCGCTCCTGCATGGCCTGCAGACTCCACCTGTCCGCCATGTGCTCCCGGCTCTGGAAGGGAACACTGTGTTCCTTCCCGCAGGTGTTGTTTGATGGAGGAGAGGCTGAAGTCCTTCTCTCTCTTTGTTTTCATGCCCGATAAATCACTCTGACAAGGGCTTGTTTTTATTTGTCTCTGTACATTGTTTCGGCAATTGCTGGTAGGAGAAGGGGGGGGGGGGGGAGAAAGGCATCATTTTGCCCAGAATTGTTTCAGGAACGGAAATATATTTTTTGTGAATTAATATTCATCAAATAGATCAGGTAAACATCCAGTAATGACAATGCATGGGCATTTTATCAATTCCAGTTCAGAATGCAATTATCGGTCCAGTGGCACTGAGACACTGTAATGAAGCCTGCCTGAAAAATCCCATTACTCCCAGATCAGGGGGTGTGAAGATTCATTTTTCACTTTTATATGAAGAACGATACCCTCTTGTCAGAATAAGTTTCTCCTGAGCCTCAGCCTTGGTCAAGGAGTTTGGCAAACCCTGATTCCAAAGACGCAACAGGCCTCCTGGGAGTTTCTGGTAAAGAGTGGGAGTAGGAAAGGGAAGGGGATGGTCCCCAACTGACCCCCACCCCCCAACCTGCTCTGTCCCAGATGCTGTGCTAAGAGATCATTGCATTCCTATTGTCATCCTCACACAAACCCAGGACATTGGTGCTATTATTATTATTATCATGACCATCATCATCAGTTCCACTTCACAGGTGAGAAAACTGAGGCTCAGAGAGGAGGAGGGACTTGTTTGCCGTGGATCCCCAAAGGTGTTCTTGCCCTAATCTCCAGAACCTGTGAATATGTCATCTTACATAGCAAAAGGGACTTTGCAGATGTGATTAAGGATCTTGAGATGGGGAGATTATTCTGGAATATTCAGTGGGCCCAATGTAATCACAGGGGTTCTTATAAGAGAAAAAGGAAGGCAGGAGGGTCAGAGTCAGAGAGGGATTTGAAGACGCTACACAGCTGGCTTTGAAGATGCAGGAAGGGGCCAGGAGCCAAGGAAAGCGGGCGGCCTGGGGAAGCTGGAAGAGGTGAGGAAACAGCATCCCCTCTAGCGACACCTTGATTATAGTCCACTAAGACCCATTTTGGACTTCCGACATCCAGAACTCTAAGATAGGAAATGTGTGTTGCGTCGAGCTGCTAGGTTTGTGGTGATTTGTTACAGCGGCAGCTGGAAACTTGCCTGAGGTTAGTGGCTAGTAAGCGGCTCAGCTCAGCATCCCTTTCGCAAGCATATCACACACCCATTCTGTTACCTTCTCAGTCATCCTTCTCTTGGAGAAAAGTTTCCATGGTGAGAAACTCAGATCATGTAAAATTCTTTAGCCTGGGGGCCACTCAGGAATCCCAGACCAGCTGCCATGGACATGCCTCATCCCTTGGCTCTTCCCACCCCCTTCTCTATCCCGTTGGAATCTGCTTTTCTCCAACTGAGTGGCCAACGGGGCTTGGCCTCCCCAGATCCCTGGGGGACAAGCACCCAGGCCTTTGTGACTCTTGGGTTTTTCTGCTTTGGCAGTCAGGGCGAGCAGGTGAGGAAGTACTACCCATAGGAGCTCCATCCTCAGAGTCCCTGCTCCCCAGGAAGTGCCACCATAACAGCAACTTTCATGCTTGGTTCCTGTGACCTGAAATGTCCAGAGGGCCACTGCAGCTTCTGCCGCCCCTTTTTATTCCTAACTTTGCCCGGAGGTGAGCTGCAGGTACCCCCAAAGCAGTCTAATCACCCGTGGTGCTTGGGGGTGCAGGAGTGCCTGAGGCTCTTTAGGGGGGCTGATGCCCACAGGTACCCAGGCTTGGTAGATGTCCTTTGTTTTTTTTTTTTTTTTTGTGGTACGCGGGCCTCTCACTATTGTGGCCTCTCCCGTTGCAGAGCACAGGCCCTGGACGCGCAGGCCCAGTGGCCATGGCCCACGGGCCCAGCCGCTCTGCGGCACGTGGGATCTTTCCAGACCGGGGCACGAACCCGTGTCCCCTGCATCGGCAGTCAGACTCTCAACCACTGCGCCACCAGGGAAGCCCTGTTTTGTTTTTAAAATTTATTTTATCGAGTATAGTTGATTTACAATGTTGTGTTAATTTCTGCTATATAGCAAAGTGATTCAATTATACATATATATACATTATTTTTCATATTCTTTTCCGTTATGGTTTATCACAGGATATTGAATATAGTTCCCTTTGCTATATAGTAGGACCTTGTTGTTTATCCATCCTATATATAATAGTTTGCATCTGCTAATCCCAACTCCCAATCCTTCCCTCCCCCACGGCAACCATAAGGCTGTTCTCTATGTCTGTGAGTCTGTTTCTGTTTTGTAGATAAGTTCATTTGTGTCATATTTTAGATTCCACATATAAGGGATATCATATGATATGTGTCTTTCTGACTTACTTCATTTAGCACGATAATCTCTAGGTCCATCTGTGTTGCTGCAAATGGCATTATTTCATTCTTTCTTATGGCTGAGTAGTATTCCATTGTGTGTATATATATACCACATGGAAGGTGTCCTTTGGATGTTTCTCCTAGGTCTCTGGTACAGCCACTGTCATTGAATTATCACCTCCGCTGTCATCTTGCAGGCACCCAGCCGGCCGCGTCTCACAGAACCCAGGAGTCAGCCCCAGAGGCAGATCACTTGTCCCCACTCTGGGTACCTGTCTTTATTCTCAGCAAGGTACAGTTCTGGGAGGTGGAGAAGAGTTTTGGTGCCACTTAGGCAGCCCAGTTCTTAACATTCATCACTATTTATTCAGCACTCAGGCCAGGCACTGTGGTTTACATCCCTGTTCACGACAACCCTCAGCTGTGGGTACTGTTTTGTTTTAAACGTCTTTTAATTTATTTATTATAGCAGCTAGCTTTGTCTAATTTGTCTAGAGAGAAAAGCCATGATTAAAAAATATATATATATATTTTTTAATGCATGAAAAGAATGGGTCCTTTTGATTTACCTAGAATTTGAAGGAATCTTTTCTCTTTCAAATTCAATTTCAATAACGTTTATTGATGGCTTCTGATGTTCCAGGGGGAACATACATGGAGGATGAAGAAGAGGACCTATCATATATGGAAAATCAGGGTAGCTCTGATTACCTATTATAGATTAGGAGACAGGCTTAGAGATGTCAAGTGTCTTGACCAAGGTCACACAGCTCGGAGGTGGCTGCGGCGGAGCTGCAAACACCGATCTGCTTCAGTCCTGATGCTAATCCTCTGAATTTTGCTTTAAGGAAGAATAAAGCCAATGACTGCTCATCATCTATGACCTTTTTTTACATTTGTTTCTTGTGGCAAAATAGGCATAATGTAAAATTACCATTTTAACTATTTGTAAGTGTACAGTTCAGTGGCATTGATGACATTCACGATGTTGTACAACTATCACCATCTCTTTCCAAAACTTTTTCTTCACCCCACACAGAAACTCTGTACCTGTTAAGCTGTCCCTCCCCATCCCCCTTTCTTTCCCGACCCCTGGCTAATCTACTATTCTGCTTTCTGTCTCTATGAATTTGCCTGTTCTAGGTATTTCATATAAGTGGAATCATAACACTTGTCCTTTTGTGTCTGGCTTTTTTCACTTTGCATATGTGTTCCAGGTTCATCCAAGTTGTAGTACTTCATTCCTTTTTACGGCTGAATAGTTATTCTATTGTGTGGACACCACATTTTGTTTATCCACTCAACCACTGATGGAAATTTGGGTTGTTTCCACTTTGGGGCTGTCGTGAATCATGCCACAGTGAACAATGGCGTACTGCCCTGGTGCTGCCTGTAGCACCTGGTGCTTCAAACACGCCTATTATACATGATTCAGTCTTTTTTTTTTTTTTTTTAATCGAGGTGAAATTTACATAACATCAAATTAACCATTTTAAAGCAAACAATTCAGTGGCGTTTAGTTACATTCACAATGTTGTACAACTATCACCATCTCTTTCCAGAACATTTTCATCACCCCAACTAAAGCCCCGTACCCATCAGGCAGTCACTTCTTACTTCTTCCTTCCCAAAGCCCCTGGCAACTACCAATCTGCTTTCTGTCTCTGTGGGTTTACTGATTCTAGGTATTTCATACAAATGGCATCATTCCCTATTTTCCTTTTGTGTCTGGCTCCTTTCACTCAGCATCGTGTTTTCGAGGTTCATCCACGTTGTAGCACGCATCAATGCTTCATTCCTTTTGATGGCTGAATAATATTCCATTGTACGACTAGGGCTGTTTTGTTTATCCATCCACCTGGGTTGTTTTGACCTTCTGGCTACTGTGAATAGCGCTGCTGTGAACGTGTGTGTACAAAGGGTAGTTTGGGCTCCTGTTTTCCATTTTGGGGATATGTGCTTAGGAGCGAGATTGCTGAGTCATGTGGTGAGTCTATGCATAGTCCAGCCTTTGTAGGATGATTTCGTGCGGGGACCTCACTGTCCGCGGTCTGCTCTGGGACAGCAGGGGCCGCCGTGGTTCGGCTCATTGTATGCCTAGCCGCTGCGGGATGGTGGGCGGTGTCCAGCTGAGTCACGATGTTTCTCATCTTCCTTAAGCCACTTTGTGAAAGGGAAGCAGAGGGAGCTCTCCTCTCGTGAGACCTTACCATGTTGCTGGTTCTGTGATGAGAAACCCTGTTTATTCTCACACCTACTCTGGGAAGTAGGCGTGATCGGCTCCATTTTACGGCCGAGGAAACTGAGGCTTGGGAGAATTAAGGACACGTGCCTGGTAGGTGGAAGGGCTGGGATTTGAACCTGGGTCTGTTTGAGTCTGAGGGCCATGCTCTTTGCCTAGAGCAACAGTGTTATTTCAGGTCTCAAGCTTCACTGGGCACTCTCAGGAATGTAGCGTGGGTCTATGAATTTACAGGGCAGTTTACATCCCTTCCACACTTCATCAAAAGTGATGAATATTATGGTGATGGTGATGGTGACGAGGACAATAATGCAGTGCTTACTGTATGCCCAGTGTAGTGCTGAGTGATTTCCTTGCATTATCTCATTTAGTCCTCACCTGCCACCTTTCTTGGAAGCTCTTATTCTCCCCAGTTTACAGACAGGTAAACTGAGGCTCACACCTCCCTTGCTCACAAATGCCTAACTAGTAAGAGGCAGAGCTTGGATTCAAATGCAGGCTTCTGACCCCGGCCCCCACTCATGCTTGCCCCAGCGAGCTGGCGTAACCTCCTTCCTTCACCTTGTTGACAGATGTTGTTCTTGGGGCGCCAGGGACATCTGTGAAGATTCTGGATCACCCCCAGAACATCTCCAAAGCTCGTTGTGCTTCCCTGGTGTTCTAGCCCGTCCCACCTGGTATAATGAGCTGTGAAAAGCTGGCATCGTTTTCCAGAGTGAGTATCACAAGGAGACAAGGGTGACGTCCCTGGAACAATGACACCACTGACAAGTTGGACATCATCTCTTTTCTAAGAAAGTCTAGAGGTTTAAAAAACCTTGTGCTTATAGCCCTTGAAATGTACAGGGAAGAAGCAAAGGGTTACGGCTGTCAAGAGTGAATTTCTTTCCCATCCTAGCTTCCCGGGCACTTTCAGTAGCAAGGGATGCACTTCCAGGAGCTGAAGAAAGATGAGTTGGTGTCTCTTTGTGTTGCAAGTTGGGATGGCATGCCTGGGGGCCATTTCTCTGCTAAAGGAGGGAAGCATGACACGGGCTTAGAATGAGGGATGCTCTCCTGGCAAATGAAGTCCAAGGAGGTTGTGAGAGCCAAAGTCAGTGGCCTTGCTGTAGCTCCGGGGAAACTGTTACCTGGCAGTATTCTCTGATACTGTAGTCAGCCTGCCTCGCCCTGTTCCCCACCCGCGTTGCCTCCTGACAAGAGTCCTCTAATAAAATGTCACCATCATCAACTCACCGGGAGAGTGATAAAGGAGGACGGGACTTTTCCCCCTTGGTTAAAGTTGGTGTGTTTTCCCATCCCATTTAAAGTGACTTTCGTGTGTGTGTGTGTGTGTGTGTGTGTGTGTGTGTGTGTGAGAGAGAGAGAGAGTGTGCGCACTGATGTGAGCGCGTGTGCCTGATGCAACCCAACGTCCGTCGTGGCGCCTTCACTTCCAAGACACCCGGTTATTTTTAGGGATGACGCACCCGACATCAAAATAACTGGTTATTTTTGTGATTGGGTGCATCAATCACATTATGACATATTCCAGCTCTGGAGAAACAGCAGCTAACCAGCAGGCAAGACGTGGAAAGGCAGCAGTGTGAGTCAGGCACGGGGACAGAGCCAGAGGGCCAGGGGCTGAGGGGCCGGGAGAGGCTGCTGGATGTTTAAGTGGCTGCGAGTCCTAATCACAGCTCCCCTGGTTGAGGGCTTGCTCTGTGCTAGGCACAGTGCCGAGCCCGCTGCGTGTAGGGTCCAGTTTACTCCATGCAAGGGTCCCTGTTCTGAAGTTGCTGACACTGGGACCCGGAAGTTAAGCGAGCTGCTGGGGTGTTGCATGGAGTGTGACCAGCTCCGTGCAGAACGTCCTCGTCTCCTTGTGTCTTATTGAGAGGATGCTGGTCCTTCCCCTTCTATAAGCTCCCTGTGTTTATAAAGCAGTTGCTTAATTGTGGGCACTGAGCTGTGCAAGTTATCTTTTGGGAGTGGAAAGAAGTATGGAGAGAGAGAGAGAGAGACGGAAGAGCCGTTTCCGGTTCTGAAATAAACGGAACAGTTGAGTTAGGCAGACAAAATGTTGATTTCTGTTGCTACACAATTCGCGTATCTGGGTGTGTGGTAGACGGACTGTGATTGGGGATTTGATCTTCGAGGCCTCCTCTCCTCAGCCTCTTCCACGTCTTGTCAGTCATTCACTCTGTCCAAGTGTCCCTGGAGTTGGTATGTGTCACGTATATCACACACACCACAACCACCGCTAGCCCGGCCATCCTAGTCTCTGCTGGACTTCCATGTCAGTCTCCAAAATGATCTCACCTCCTGCCCCTTTCCACCAACAGCCAGAGGGATCTTTCTAGAAGGTACCTCTGATCATGTCATTCCTTGAATGAAACCATTCAGCCTCATTTCCACAGATTCAATGTTCTGGTCACACTGAGTGGTTTGGGGTTTCTTGGCCATTCACTCACTCACTGACTCATGCAGTAAATATTTGGGGGTCTATTACGTGCCAGGCTCAGTTCAAGGTGGGAGAACAGTAAACAAAAGTTCCTGCTTTTGTAGAGCTTACATTCCAGTTGGAGTTGGGGGAGACAGTAAATGAACAAACAGGCAAACAGAGAATGACTCAGCGCTGTGAAGAAAATACCACTATGACGTAACAGGGAGCAACTGGCAGGAGAGGGGACGCCTCCCCGAGAGGAGGGCGTGTGAGCTGATGGCCTGCGTGACAAGGAGCCAGCCCTTGAAGGGTCTGGGGAAAGAGCTTTCCAAATAGGGAAGAGCAAGTGCAAAGGCCCTGAGGTGAGTTGGTGTGTTTGGAGCAAAGGCTGAGTGGCAGGACGTGTGAGGGCTTCGGGGGGGGGGGGGCGGGGGAGGGGACGGGGAGGGCAGGCTTGCAGGCTGCAGGAAGGGATTTAGATCCTAAGAGTAACAGGGAGCCACTGAGGTTCCAGTAGGGAAGCGAGGCTCGGTTATATGATTGCAAATATCAGTTGTCATCAGAGAATGGGTTGTAGAGGAGCTGGAGGGGAGGCAAGGGGACCGACCAGGAGGCTGCTGCAGCTGTGCAGGCATGAGCTGACGGTGCCTCAGCCTGGGCCGTGGCCGTGGTGATGGAGAGAACAGGCAGATTCAGGATGTACCCGGAGGTAGCATGGATGGCCTTGCCGTGGGCAGGGAGGGAGAGATGGCTCTGAGCAGATGGCGGTGCTGTGTATGGAGCTGGGGAGTTGTGGGAGTGATGCAGGTCCAGGGGTGACAGCCGAGGGGTTGACCTAGGGCTCTGCTTTGAACAGCATGGCTTCCTCCAGCTAACTCGACCTCCCCTCTGAGAGTCAGCTTGGAATCCTCCTCCCAGAAACCCTGTCTGAGCTTCCAGACAGGCCCCGAGTCAGCGTGTGGACAAGTGGTGCACACTTTATGACAATAGTCTGTCTGCGTGACTTTGCTCTTGACCCCAGCGGGGATGGGCGCCTCACCTGGCTCATTCACTGCTGTGTCTCCAGGTACCTGACAGTAGCTCTTTGTAGAACTGGATGGAATTGCTTACAGGAGGAATCAGTTGGGCTGGGGGCTTCCCTCAAGAATCTATTCCTGATATAAAGGTAGGGGTTGAGGAAAGGAAGGAGGAGGGCCTGCCAGGTGGCAATAAGAGAATCATGTAGAAAGAGCTCCAAACACCAGCTCTGCCTCTTTCTGCTGTGTGACCTTGGCCAACCCACTTTACCTCTCTGAACTTAAGTTTTACCATCAGTAAAAAAGAGAATCATGGCAGTTGCCTGGCAAGGTGGCCATAGTGGATAAATGAGACAGTGTGAGTGGAAGCATCTAGACGAGGTCTGAGGAAAAAGTAAGTATGTGATTGAATTAGAACCTGAAAAGTCTGAGCAGGGCTGGGTGTAATATCTCCTCTAATAATGCCGCCTGAGTTTTCTCTGGTCCCACGACTGGTAGGGGAGGGCTTTGCAGACTGTACCTCCATCATTAACGATCAGATTCCTCTTTCTCTCCCCTTTCCACCTCTCATTTATGGAATGAGAAGAAAAAGTCAGAATTACAAAGGGTTGGAGCTTAACTCACAGTGAGATGTATGGAGCGCTCTGACTCCAGGTTGGTCAGAACACAGAAAGGCCTTAATCTCGAAGTCTAGACAAGTGGTTTTCAAACTGTGGTCCTGCACCAGTGGCATCAGCACCACCTGGGAGCTTGTCGGAGATGCAAAATATCAGACTCTATCCCAGGTCCAAGGCATCAGAACCTTGGGGGTGGGCCCCACATTCAGTGTTTTTTTTTTAATTAATTTTTTTATTGATTGATTGATGTTTGGCTGCGTTGGGTCTTCGTTGCTGCATGTGGGCTCTCTCCAGTTGCAGCGAGTGGGGGCTACTCTTCATTGCGGTGCGCGGGCTTCTCATTGCAGTGGCTTCTCTTGTTGTGGGGCACGGGCTCCAGGCGCACGGGCTTCAGTAGTTGCAGCACGTGGACTCAGTAGTTGTGGCTTGCAGTCTCTAGAGCGCAGACTCAGTATTTGTGGCGCATGGGATTAGTTGCTCATGGCATGTGGGATCTTCCCAGACCAGGGATCAAACATGTGTCCCCGGCATTGGCAGGTGGATTCTTAACCACTATACCACCAGGGAAGTCCCCATATTCAGTGTTTTAACAAGGCCTATGGGGAATTCACAGGCATGTTCAAGTTGAGATCTACTGGCCTAGAGCTTCCAGCCTCCAATACTTCTTTCCCTTTAATGGAAAGAGAATCAGAATGTTCAAGATTAGAGTTATTGTCTAATCTTGTCTAGATTGTCTAGAGTTATTGAGAAGATTAGAGTTATTGTCTAGTCCAGGTTATTTGAAACATGTTTTATAGACCATGAGTTTCACCCATGTGTGGTACAAGTTAAGTAATTTGGATTCTGTGATCATATAATATCATATCAATGAGTCTGAGAAATGCTGAGTTTCTACTCTGCAGGACTTGTCAGAACCTTTAATATGATAGTGTGCTTTGTGAGTCTCCAATGGAGGGCTATAGCATGCAGTCTTTCTCAAGTTTACTTTTAGGACTCATATTCTATGGCACATAGTCTGGGAAACACAGATCTAGTCCAATCTCCCATCACATGGACAACCCGATCTGTAAATTTCTGGTTATTCAGCATTTTCTTCAAAGCTTCTAGATACAGGTTGTTGACGACCTTATGAGGTCACCGTTTCTTTTTTTTAGGGAGGCTGTTGGTAACTATTAGTGTTTGACTTGTAATAAGCCAAATCTGCTTTCCTTTCATTTCTTCCTATTGGTTTTAGCAACGACCCCTGCAACCATCTAGGACAAATCTAATTCCTCTTCTGCCTCATGGCAGCAGAAAGATAGCCATCCATCCACAATCTCTTCCCAAGATTTCTCCTTTCCAGTTCCCATCCCATAGATATGGTCTGACTTCTGTCATTAGGGAAGTACTGGGATGTTGCTTCTTTAAAATGGCTTCTTTCATAGACGTGATTACAAAGAACAAACATTTATCATTGTGCAGACAGGTACTTCAAGAATCTTCTATAGTAGTTTATCATCATTCCATCGATCCCAAGTACATAGTGGTCTAGTCTATTAATAAAGATCTGGGGAGATCACAGTCTCTCTCATTTGTCTTTTCTGGTGAAGTCCAGTAGTTTTGCTCATCTGAAATCTCTGTCTTATGCCTAACAGCATGTTTTCCTTACCTATTTGTTCCTAAACCATATTTGCACTTCACTTTGACTAAACAACCAATTGACCGATTGACTGACTTCTCTCATTTGTCCATTTATTCATTCATCCCCAAATCTTTTGGTGTCCACTCTGTGCCAGGCATCTATGAGGTGCTACAGAGCTGAACAAGACCAGTTTGATCTGCACAGGCTATAGGAAGAAGAGCGATGATGAAGAGAACACATAAACACATATTTTAAACGTGTGCTAAGTGGCAAGGCAGTGATGGAGAATAACAAGGGTGGGAACCAACCCAGAGAAGGTGGTCAGGGAAGGACGCTTGATGTTTGAGCTGAGAGCTGATGTATATAATTACAACCCATTTTTTTTTGATTTCGTAATTCTGATTGTATCATTATAATCAGCCTTAGGTTATAAGGACTCAGAGGGCGGGGACTAGGTTTTCATGTTGTGCTTAGTATAAAGACGTAGGCATCATGGTTGATGTTGAGGAAGATCTGGAAATCTCATGTAAGACTGCAACAACTCTCTCCCTGTAGAAAAGCTATCCACAAGCTATTACCTTTCTTCAATATCAGAGTATACTAGAGCAAGTATAATGTTACCATTTATTAAGGGTCTACTCTTGTCTGGGTTTCCACTCTCCTTTACATTATAGTTGTTGTATGTATCACGTCTATAAACATTAAAGTAGTTTTGGAGTATCTCCTGGACGTTTAGAATATTGTGACGTTCTAAATCTCCTTTGGAGAATATTGATTATTGTTTGTTTTGTTTTAATATTCTTAAGCAATCCATCTGGTTAGATTCAGGCTGTCAGTTTTGTCTTGCTTTCTGTGGGTCCAATGCCAGATCATTTCTCTAAGTTTTTTTGATGCTTCTTTGGGTTGGCCTGAGCATGTGCAGTGTATTACACACTGAATTAGGACGCCCCTTCTCCCGCTCTTTCCTTTTGGGGATATCTTCCCCGGTCTCTGGCTCCCAGGGCCTTCTTTCTTCAGTTCTTCTGGCCAAAAAGATGGCGTTCTTTCAGAGTTTAGACTGCTGCCCTGGTGCATTGTTCTGAATGACTGATCCTGACCTTGGGATGAAGTGGTGAGGAAAGAGAGAGAAAACACCCCACGGATTCTCCCTCACGTTATCCACATCACACTGGCCCCTATTCCCAGTTCCTCTATCCAAAGGGATGGGTTTTCTCTTGGGGTCCTAGGTACCTGTGTTGTTTCTGTGTCATATGAAGCAGTGTTATGGCTGGGGTGACCTGGGGGCAAGGCTGGGAGAGGAAAAAGAGAAAAGAAGAGGATTCTCCCCACATTCTTCTGCTCACAGGGCCTCATGTCTCCATGCTTTGGCTAGAAAGATGGGCTCCTCTGGGATGTTTATTCTCCATGCCCACTGCATAGTTGCTAGATTCTGCCCACTTTCAAGGCAAAACTAGGAGATGAAGGAAACTCATCCTATTAGTCATTCTTCAAATTTTTACTTTCCTCCCCTTTTCACCTGCTGTTATTTATTTGTTTTAATCCTGAGATAATTAGTTGTCTTTTGCATTTTTCCCAGAGTTTGGGGCTGTAATCAGTGCTCCTAAGATGGGCTTTCTCCATCATGGCCAGACCCAGAACTGGCATGGGTATTTTAGAAATGTCAACTCACTAGACCCTCAAAACAATCCTATGAGGTAGGTGATACTGTCCCCATTTTTTTTTTTTTTTTTTTTTTGCGGTACGCGGGCCTCTCACCGTTATGGCCTCTCCCGTTGAGGAGCACAGGCTCCAGACGCGCAGGCTCAGCGGCCATGGCTCACGGGCCCAGCTGCTCTGCGGCATGTGGGATCTTCCCGGACCGGGGCACGAAGCCGCGTCCCCTGCATCGGCAGGCAGACTCTCAACCACTGCGCCACCAGGGAAGCCTGATACTGTCCCCATTTTACAGGTGAGGAAACAGAGGTTCAGAGAGGTGAAGCCAGGTTCTAAACTCTCAGCTGACGGCCATTCTCATGCTACCTGGTGTCTGCCTAAAGCCACTTCATGATGTCAAAGCTGCTTACCTGGACCCCTTATCTCCCCTACTCCACTAGGGCACCCTTGGAGTCAGGGCCCACATCCTCCTTGTCCTTCATCTATAAAATGGGGAAATACTTGTATCTACCTTGTAGCACCACTGTAAGGATTAGATTCGGTAATATAAGTGTTTAGAATAGGGCCTGGCACACAGTAGACCCTCAGTGAAGTGTGGCTGGGGTCATTGCCACTGCTATTATTTTTTCCTTGTATATTGGACATTTCTCAGCACAATGACTGGCATACTGTAGGGCTCAGTAAATATTTATTGAGTTCAGTCACTTGTGAAACCATTTTATCCTTAACCACAGTGTGTGTTACTTTGTCGTTTCTCTTTCAGAAATACATTAGCATTTCGGGCCATTATTCCTTTTACTCCCCTAATTGCTGACACTGCCCAGAGGATGCTCCCAGGGGACTGAGTGTCCTGTTCCCATTCTCCGCCCTTTTTCAGTATTCTTCTTCTGCTTCTTTTTTTTTTTTTGCTCAGATGAACTTCTCCCACTTCTTCCTTATCGTCCTCCACCACGAGAGGAAGAAAGAGGAGTTCTCAGTTCAAATTTTGCCATTTTTCACTTAATAACAGTATAGCTTTAGAACAAGTAAAACTTAGACCCTCCCTGCCCCCTGCAAATCTCATCTGTACCTTGTGAATAATTGCTTCTATCTGTGAAAATTAAAAATACAGGCAAAATGTTTAGCGTGGTGCAGGGCACAGAGTAAGTCCTTTAAAAATGCTAGTTTCCTTATTAACCCCTGATAGTATAATATACAGAAGTTCTGACTGCAGCATACAAGGAGTTATTCCAGATGTGAGAGGAGTTATGGTCCAGATACAGTTCGCAAGAAGCTACCCAAGGCTTCTAACACCTCATAAGTGCTTGCTGGATAATAAGTGCTCAATAAATATTTGTGGGATGAGTAAGCCACCGCACGACGCAAGCTCGGTGCCTTGTCTGTCAGCATCAGACTGCCCTTCGGGGTGAGTAGCCGTGAGTGTCTGCGTTGCTAATATCTAGACACTCTTAGTTCCATCTCAGTCTCTGATTTTTAAAATCAGTTTAAAAGGTTTAATTATTGTTTAGACCTGGAGGGATATTTTTTTTTTTCTTTTTTTTTTTCTGTACGTGGGCCTCTCACTGTTGTGGCCTCTCCCGTTGCGGAGCACAGGCTCCGGACGCGCAGGCTCAGCGGCCATGGCTCACGGGCCCAGCCGCTCCGCGGCATGTGGGATCTTCCCGGACCGGGGCACGAACCCATGTCCCCTGCATCAGCAGGCGGACTCTCAACCACTGTACCACCAGGGAAGCCCAGGAGGGATATTTTTTAATTTTTCATTTTTTTTTTTTTTTACCTCTGGGCTCGGCAGCATCTCCTTTTGGAAATGTTCTTTGGAAGCATCGTCAACGTGGTGTTTGGGCTCCAGTGGCAGCCTGGGTGCCAGGAAAGGTTAGCTGCTGTGGGGCTGGACCCATTTGGGTTGGCTTCTTTCAGATCAAGCCAGCAAATATTTATTGGTGCCAGTGTTGTGCTAGGGCCTGAGATGGTATGAGGAGATAGAAAGTGTCAGAACGTGGCCTCTGTCCTCCAGGAGTTGGTGGTCTAACTGCAGATACGGGCAGGTCCTCAGCTCAAATGCAGTGGGCTCGCGTCCTCCTAAGGGGTGGTCATCAGTACCCTCAGAGCACAGAGGGCACCGTCCTTTGGATAAAGCCTCAGCTTCCCACCTTGGCCCGCAGGTCCCAGCCTGCCACCACCCCCCTCAGGTCCCCCCCCGGACCCTCTATACTCTGGCCCCACTGGCCCCTCTCATTTCCTCCAGTGGGCCCCATCCTTGGACATGCGTGTCCTGGTTGGGGCACCTGCCTCTCTTTCTTTGCCTAATTAACCACTGCTCATCCTCCAGCCCCCAGCTCAGGGGAGCCTCTTCCCAGCTCCCTCTCAGCTCCCTCTGTTCTAACTAAATAATTGAAGTGTGAGTCCATATTTAATGCTTGCTTCCTCTTCTAGATCTGTGATGGGCGTTATATGTATAAGGAGAAGATAATACGAGCCATGTATGTAATTTAAAATCTTCTAGTTGTCACAATAAAAAAGAAACAGGTGACATTAATTTTTTATTCTGTTAAAGTATACATAACATCAAATTGCTCATGTTAACCGTTTGAAGTGTACGTTTCAGGGGCAGTAAGTACTTCCACAATGTTGTATAATCATCACCACTATCCCTCCCTAGAACTTTTTCTCATCATCCCAAACTGAAACTGTAACCATTAAACAACCCCAGCCCCTGGCAACCACCATTCTACTTTCCGTCTGTATAAAGTTGACTAGGGACCTCATACAAGTGGAAACACAATGATATTTGTCCTTTTGTGAATGGATTATTTCACTTAGCTCGTTTTCAAGGTTCATCCATGTTGCAGCATGTATTACAATTTCATCTGTTCTTATGGTTGAATAATATTCGGTTGTGTGGATGGACCACATTTTTTCCCATATCCTCACTAATGCTTGTTATTTCTTGTCTTTTTTTTTAAACATCTTTATTGGAGTATAATTGCTTTACAATGGCGTGTTAGTTTCTGCTTTATAACAAAGGGAATCAGTTATACATATACATATGTTCCCATATCTCTTCCCTCTTGTGTCTCCCTCCCACCCTCCCTAACCCACCCCTCTAGGTGGTCACAAAGCACCGAGCTGATCTCCCTGTGCTATGCGGCTGCTTCCCACTAGCTATCTACCTTACGTTTGGTAGTGTATATATGTCCATGCCACTCTCTCACTTTGTCACAGCTTACCCTTCCCCCTCCCCATATCCTCAAGTCCATGCTCTAGTAGGTCTGTGTCTTTATTCCCGTCTTACCCCTAGGTTCTTCATGACCTTTTTTTTTTTCCCCCTTAGATTCCATATATATGTGTTAGCATACAGTATTTGTTTTTCTCTTTTCTGACTTACTTCACTCTGTATGACAGACTCTAGGTGGATGGACCACATTTTGTTTATTCATTTGTCTGTTGATGGGCCCTTGAGTTGTTTCTACCTTTTGGTTATAGTGAATAATGCTGCCATGAGCATCAGTGTGCAAGTATCTGTTTGAGTCCCTGCTTTCAGTTATTTTGGATATATACCTAGGAGTAGAATTCCTGGATCGTATGGTAACTCTATGTTTAACGTTTAAGGAATGACACTAAATTTAACAATATATTTTATGTAGCCCAGTATTTCCAAAAAACGTAACCCTTTCAACATGTAGTTAATATAAAAATTATTAATGAGGTTTTTTAAAAACTTCTTTTTCATGCTAAGTCTTCATAATCTGGTTTGTAGAGTATAAATTCTATGTGGACGGAGAAGCCGCTGGTTTTGTGGATCCAAGTGCCTTGTACGTAGTGGGTGTCTAATCTAAAAGATGAACGTACATAGCTGCCTGGGGAATGAAAGAGAATTACAGCTAACCAACAAGAGCAACAGTCATGACAACGAGGGCAGGTAGACTGTTTGCAAAGTGCTTTATTTTCATGAATTCTCAAAACAACCCTACGGAGTGGGTGCTTTTATCATTCCCTTTGGAGATACACAAAGCGCAGTTCAGAGAGGTTAAGTACTTGACTGCAGGTCACACAACTTGTAATTAGTAGAGCTGGGATTCAAACTCAGTTGGGTTCTGCCATTCTGTGACAAGGAGTTATCACAGGAGGTGCTAAATCCAGAGGTCTCCGAAAAGCCCTCTGGTGCCCAAGGAGGTGTCTGCCTCGGTTAAGAGGGGTGACAGGAGTTAATAAAAGTTTCCCCAACATCTTTTTCCTGGAAGCATCCACATTTCTGTCTATGTGGGTAACCTGAACAGATTGACTGCCTGCCACACCAGGCTCTAAAGCTTTCACAAGCAATTTCCCCGCAGAGGGAAATTGGGAGAGAAATGAGGGCAGGTGCGGGTCCCACTGAATTCCGCACAGTGAGGGAAAAGGCAGGAGGGTTAAGAAAACCTGCTGTACCAGTCAGTTGTCTGGAGATAAAAATAGGGTGCCTTGCCGCACCTAAGGTCATCTAATGCCACCTTCCGCTTTCTTGAATTTTCCAACATAAGAAGTTATAGAACTAATATAACTCCTGTCACTCAAAGGGAGGCAGAGTGATGGAGCAACAGAGTTCTGGAATTAGAAGCATCTCAGAAAGCATCCTGCTCCAGTGTGGCTTGTCCCTGTGTGGATTCTCTCCTGCTGCATCCCTGGGAACTGGTCTGAGCTCGATGGGTCCCCCACCTTCTCACCTCCACCTTGTCCCTCAGAGGCCCAGGGGACAGTCCATCCTTCTGCAGGGCGCTGGGGCGGGGCAGAGACACAGCTATTATTCAGAGGACATAGAGCCAGAAGGAGGCAGGATCAAGATAAGGGCATCTTCCTACTCTCTTTCTTTGGTCACCAGGCCTTTATTTCTCAAGACTTTATCTTTGCAGGGCAGCCCTTGGCATGAATAGGATTTTAGCTGTGTTAAGGTATTTCCCATCTCCCTGCTTGGTGAATTCAGGGTGGGTGATACAAACAAGTTTATCAGTCATGGCAGTAAGAATTTATGAAGAATTGATTCAGTCCACAGATATTTAATGAAGCAGTGTATAATTTATGCATTGAGACAAAACAGTCTATATTTATTTTAAACATTTCCCCCAGCTTTATCGAGATATAATTGACAAAAAACATGGTATAAGTTTTAGAGGTACCATATGATACCATATGATGATTTGATATACATCTGTGCTGGGGAAAAACACCTGCATTTATTTGTTGCCAAGCACTGTGCTAGGTGCTGGGTGATGCAGTGATGAGAAATCTAGCCCAGGCATCTGTCTTCTTAGAGCTTGTATTCCAGTGGGGAAGACAGATGATAAACAAACAGATAAATAAGTCAGTCTTAATCCTTCATGGATTCTGTATTCATCTCCGTGAATTTGCCTACTCCCTAAAATTTATTTGTAATCCTAAAATCAATACTTGGATTTGTGGAGTGGGGAGAAGTCTGAGTCGCCTGGTGTTCATGTTCTCAGCTGAGGTTCATGCTCTGTCTTCTTGTTTCAGCTCTCATACTGTCAGTGAGGTGTTTTTTTTTTTCAAGTTTTTCACATTTTTTGTGTTTTTTTGGGGTGATTTCTCTGTTTAAAATGACCCCTGAGCCTAGTGCTGAAGTGCTATCCAGTGCTTCTGGGCACAAGCAGACTGCGATGTGCCTTTCCAGAAAATACGTGTGTTATGTAAGATTCCTTCAGGCAGGAGTGACAGTGCTGTTGGCCATGAGTTGAATGTTAATGAATCAGCAACATAGATATTAAATAACTTATTAGATTCTGTCTTTAAACAGAAATATTCATAAAACAAGATTATGTAGGGATCAGTTGATGAAAATGTCACCAGAGGGTCATAGGAACCTAACCTTGTATTTCCACTAGGAGCCATGGTTCAATATTGGCTAATTCAGTGTTTGCAGTGACTTTATATTATAGAATATAATGATGGTGAATAATGAGAACAGATGATATAAAAGAATAATTCCACTGAGTGGTAAGGGGTGTGAGGAAAATGAAACAGGAGGCGGGGGAGGAGAGAGAGTGGGTAGCAGGGTGGAGGTGATGAACAGAGAACGGTGATGGGCACTCAGCTCTGTGGGAAGCTTGGAACCCAGGAATCCTGGAGTCCAGCACACTGTGCCATCCACTCTGCTCACCGTTCGTATTACGCTGTTCAGAGCTGCCGTGTGATGCTGACAGTCACCGGGGTTCAGAGCCACGGTTCCAAGGAGACTGCAGTGTACAGTGTCAGAACCCGTCAATACCTCCAGGGCTTGCTGCCCTATCAAACATTCTCACCGCCAGATACTCTGGGAGGTGTTTTATTGCAGTTTCCTCCATGCAGATTCTAACCGTGTTACTAACTAGGAAGGGCTTCTTTTCAGTTTAAACTGTCCAACAGATGGTGGTGGTTGCTCTCTTTATTCTGGAGATTGGCTGCATCCCAGTCACAATTTTAATTGTACTTAACAATTAAAACACTAAATATTGTAAAAGAATATACAGCGGAGGGAAAAGAACATGGGGTTTGGAGTCGGATGGACCTGGCACCTTCTACGTGGGTGGACCTAGGGAAGGTCCCTGCTGCTCTGTGGGGCTCAGTCTCTCCATCTGAAAAATGGGGCTGGTAATACATGTCACCCTGCATGGCTATGAGGATTAATTCAGATGTGCTATGTATAGCTGCCAAGAGAATGTGATCTGTGGTCAGAACACCAGGGTTTGGAGCTTGGCCTCGGGCAAGTGTTTTAATTTTCCAAAGCCTTAATTTCCTCACCAACCCCACAGGGTTGTCGTGAGAAATAAACGAAATAAGGCATCAGGGTGAGAGATGGCGGGGCAGCAGTGGGGTGTACAGTAAGCACTCAATGAACGTTAGCTATGGCCGTGATTGAAGGTGCTTTGCTGGGACTTCCCTGGCAGTCCAGTGGTTAAGACTCCGTGTTGTCACTGCTGAGACTGCGAGTTTGATCCCTGGTTGGGGAACTAAGATCCCGCAAGCTGCAGGGCGTGGCCCCCCCAAAATACAAATAAATTAATTAATTAAAAAATAGTACTGTTAAAACAGTGCTTTGTTAAACACTCATTAGGATGACAATAATAATATTAATAATAAATAAATAAATAGAAATAACAAGAGTTGGCTAAGATTGGGAGAAATCAGACCCAAGTATATTGTTGGTGGGACTATAGAATGGTGCAGCCACTGTGGAAAAGAGTTTGGCGGTTTCTCAGAAGGTTAAACAGAATTACCAGGTGACCCAGCAATTCCACTCCTAGGTACATACCCCAAAGAATTGAAAACAGTTGTTCAAAGAAATACTCGTATGCAAATTATCATAGCAGAGCCGCTCACAATAGCCAAAAAGTGGAAACAACGCTTATGTCCATCAACTCATGAATAGATGAACAAAATGTGTTCTACCCATATCGTGGAATATTATTCAACCATAAAGAGGAATGAGATTCTGATACAGGCTACAACATGAATGAGCCTTGAAAACATGATACAAAGTGAGAGAAGCCAGTTACAAAAGATCACTTATTGTATGATTCCATTTGTGCGAAACATCCAGAATAGGTAAATCCATAGAGACAGAAAACAGATTAGTGGTTACCAGAGGCTGAGAGAAGGGGATGAGGTGGGGAGTGACTGTTTAGTAGGTATGGGATTTTTGGGGGGTAGTGATGGAAATTTTTTAGAATTGATAGAGACAACATTGTTAATGTACTAAATGTCACTGAATTCTGCACTTAAAAATGGTTGATGTGAATTTCACCTCAATACAATTTTTTTTTTTTTTTTTATAAAAAGGAGCTTTGTTAGAACAGAAAAACTACCCTAAAGTTCGTGACCAAACGTTAATCTGGCTAGATCTCCTGATGGATAATAAAATCGCAAAAGCCTCGTAGGGCAGGACCTAGGAAGCATTACTGGGTCAGAGCCCAAGCTCCCTGCCCTGGCCCATCTCCTGCACAGACTGGGGTCAGTGCATTTGTTTGGTCCAGCTTGGGGACGTCCAGGGTTGGAGACAGTGCCCAGCAGGACCCACAGTTTGGCTGGATGCCAAGCTCATTAATGCGGTCTTAGATTAAGATTCTTGCCACTGTTGAATTGCTTTGGCAATGGTGTGTTTTTCATTTGTCCATATTTGTTTCTTTTTGCAAGTACTACAAACCAGAAACTTGAAAATTCATCCTGGATTTCAGGTTTCACTCTTTCAGGGATTGTGTCTATAGTGAGTATCATATTTGACTTTTTTTTGAAGGGTCAGATGGCATTGCCCTAAATGCTGATCCGAAAGGTCTGTGTAAAATGGTTCAGCCTTTCAAGGGCCTTCTGGCTGTTTCTCCACTTCTTGAGAGCATTGGGAGGCTCCTAGAAAAATCGGGATGGTGAGGGATACAGACCTGTGTTGGAAACCCCACTGTACCACTTATCAGCTGTGTGACCTTGGGCCACTCAGTCTCTCAGATGATCCTCCGTTTCCTCCACTGTAACATGAAGACAGTAGCAGAATTTTCTCCAGAGGGTCTTGTGAGGATAATGTGAAGTGATGCATGTAAAATACTTAGAATACTCTTTGGTGCATAGTAAGTGTTCAATAAACAGTAACTCTTGTTAGTGTTAATAATAATTATTATTGTTACTATGTTTTTGCTTTACCAATGACTCCAGTGAGGTATTTTCAGCCAGCATCTAAAAGTTCTGTTTTTTTTTTTTTGCGGTACATGGACCTCTCACTGCTGTGGCCTCTCCCATTGCGGAGCACAGGCTCCAGACGCGCAGGCTCAGAGGCCATGGCCCACGGGCCCAGCCGCTCCACGGCATGTGGGATCCTCCTGGACCGGGGCATGAACCCGCGTCCCCTGCATTGGCAGGTGGACGCTCAACCACTGCGCCACAAGGGAAGTCCTAAAAGTTCTCTTTCTTGCCAGAGAGTTGTGAGGATTAAACTAATAAGTGTTTTGAAATATTCACAAAAGTTACAAGCAGGGGTGATTCTGGAATAGTAGCATATATACATTCTGATGCTGGCACTGAAATTCAGACAAAGTCCAAGCCAGACGTTGACCTGTTTATAAAATGCTTATGGAAAGGGGCAAAGAAGTTAGACACTTGCCTAGACTTTCTGAAATAATTTTCTCCCTTGAGAATGGCTTTTATTTCTCTTGGTTGCTTATCAGAGAATGTCAAAAGAAAAATCCCTGCACCTTGGAATGTCTTTAATCAATCCTTAGACCTTTCATTTCTTAAAACCTATTCCCTTCTCCCCACCCCATTCAAGACTTGAAATAAAATGATTTTCCAGAAACGGATGACAAGGGCTACGATTAATAACCCCCAGAGCACCTTGGTGCCACACCTTCCCTATTTAAAATGAAAAATTACCCTCTTGCCTCAGACTTTATTAAAAAAAGGATCCAAAGAGAGAGGGGAAGAGTTGATGTAATATAGCCCGTCTGCGAAACACTTCTGAAGCGTCGGCAGAGAGAAGTTGAATCCCTGTCAGTTGAGCGGCTGTCAATTTGGTTAATGAAATGAGGCTTTTTGCTTCTGCATCCCCAAACTTCTGATTTTTTAATGGAAGGGTAAAGGAGAAGAGAATTTGATGGAGAAGGGAATTTGGAGAGTAAAGCTTTTCTTCCACTCTTTTTATCTCTCAGACTTTGAAACTTTAGGACAGCGATCCTTGGGACCAACTCAGTGCTTCCTTGAATCTCATGGAGTTCTGTGTGTGTGTGTGTGTGTGTGTGTGTGTGTGTGTGTGTGTGTGTGTGTATTTGGAAGAACTGTAGGCTGTGGGGGGCAATGGGTCCCAGCTCAACTTCAGATGCCGTGTGATAAAGGGGAAGCATGAAGGTGAAGGTTACTACCAACTATGGGACTTTATAGAACTCATTTATAAAACAGATCAATAATATCTACCTTACAGGGCAGGTAAGACAAGCACTGAATCCCCTAACTGGGCCTGGCAGGGCCCTCCAAATGCTAACTTTCTATCATAACTCCACAGTCTGTATTCAGTAAATGTTGCTGACTCCTGGCTGAAGGCTCTGTTAGTCTCCTTGATCTGCTGTAACAAAACCACCACAAACTAGGTGGCTTGAAACAGCAGAAATGTATTCTCTCCCAGTTCTGGGGGGCTTGAAGTCTAAAATCAAGGTGTTAGTGGAGAAGAATCAAGGAGAAGGCTGTAGGGGAGAATCTGTCCCATGCCTCTCTCCCAGCTTCCGGTGGCTGCTGGCGATCCTTGGCTTGTAGCTGTGTCACTGCGATCTCTGCCTCTGTCCTCACATGGCCTCCTCCTCTGTGTGTCCTTTCCTCTTCTTAAGGACACCAGTCGTTGGGTTTAGGGTGCACCGTAATCCACTGTTCCCTCATCTTAACTTGATTACATCTGCAGAGACCCTATCTGCAAATAAGATCACATTTACTGGCACTGGGGGTTAGGGCTTCAACATAGCTTTGGTGGGGATACAATTCAACCACAATAAGGATGCAGTGGCTTTTTTTTGCCGTATGCGGGCCTCTCACTGTTGTGGCCTCTCCCGTTGCAGAGCACAGGCTCCGGATGCACAGGCTCAGCGGCCATGGCTCATGGGCCCAGCCTCTCTGCGGCATGTGGGATCTTCCCGGACCAGGGCACGAACCCGTGTCCCCTGCATCGGCAGGCGGATCCCCAACCACTGTGCCACCAGGGAAGCCCGGACTCAGTGGCTTTTGATATCACGGGTTTGCTTCCAGTAGGGGATGGCAGCTGGCCAGATCAAGGACACAGGCCCTGAAGGCCCGGCACTATATATCCACATCTACCTCATTTAGTCCTCACCGGCGTCACGTAACATAGGTGGTTTTACTCCCATTTTCACTAATATTTATGCAGCATTGGGCTGTGTGCCAGAGATAGTGCTAAATGTCCTGCTTGTATGGTCTTATTTAATCCTCAGAATAATCCTAGGGGAAAGCTCTAATGTGATCTGCGTTTTACAGATGAAGAAACTGAGTCACAGGAAAGGTTGGGGCAAGTTCATTTCTAAACATCATGTTGCAAAGTCCAGGGTGTTCTGTGCATATAAAAACTTCCACTTCCTTGCTTGATGTTTACTTAGAATTTATTCTTGTTCTTTCTGTTCAGAAAGCAAGTCTTCCAAATGTGGAGGTGTCCCTTCTCCTTCTGAGGGAGTCAGTCAGTGGGTGATGTGTTCATTACCTCTCCTCCCTGACCTGTAATTCAGGGCCATGGGCTCTCTGCTCTGGAGATTCAGGGATCAAATGGGAGAGGAGACAAAAGGTGAACATGATTAAATCATGGCATGTCTTTCTTTTTTTTTCTAATTTATTTATTTATTTTTGGCTGTGTTGGGTCTTCGTTGCTGCGTGCAGGCTTTCTCTAGTTGTGGCCAGCGAGGGCTACTCTTCGTTGTGGTGCGTGGGCTTCTCATTGCGGTGGCTTCTCTTGTTGCGGAGCACAGGCTCTAGGCACACGGACTTCAGTAGTTGTGGCACACGGGCCCAGTAGTTGTAGCTTGCGGGCTGTAGAGCACAGGCTCAGTAGTTGTGGCTCACGGGCTGTAGAGTGCAGGCTCAGTAGTTGTGGCACATGGGCTTAGTTGCTCTGCGGCATGTGGGATCTTCCTGGACCAGAGCTCAAACCCGTGCCCCTGCACTGGCAGGTGGATTCTTAACCACTGTACCACAGGGGATGCCCCTGGCATGTCTTTCTTAAAAAAAAAAAAAAAAAATTCTAAGAGGAGTCTGACACTCTTGGACAGACTTGGGAGGTTTTAGAATCTCCCGACCACTTCTCTCAGCCTAGAAAAATAAATTCTTCTTGAGCAGTTCTCCAGGATTTCCTGGGAGCAAAAGAGAAGGTAAATTCTACTGCGTCCTGGGTATCGCTACCCAGATGTCCTGCAGGAACCTCAGATTTGGCTGGTGTGACCCTGAACTTGCCCCCCCGCCCTGCCCTGTGCTCCATCTCCTTCTGTGTTTCCATTGCTGTGATGCATGCCCCCAGCCACCATGTGACCAGGGGTGGGGGAACCGGGACGTCAGCCTTGGCTTAGTGTCATGCTCAAGGGCGCAGACCACCAGCCCAGCTGTCCTTCTCTCCAACTGTATCGCCTTGAACGAGTCATTTAAACTCTCTGTGCCTCAGTTTCCACGTCTATAAAATAGAGTGACTTTTGTCTGCTCTGTAGGATTGCTGTGCGGCTATTAACTTGATACAAGTAAAGGACTTGGAACAGCAGCGTCAGGAGCACCGTAAGGCTCAGCACATGGCAGCTACTCGATTCTCCTCCTCTCATACTAGTCACCCCACTCGTCTCCGTCTCTGCTGCCACAGCTCCACTCCTGGTCCCCGTCATCTCCCACGCAGGTGCCTTCAGCAGCCTCAGGCTGGGCTCCTGCGGCTGCCGTGGACCTGTACGATCCTTGCCCCTTTCACCCCCAGCCCCACGCCCAGCCCGTGCCCCTCGCGCTCGCGCAGTTGGAGGGCTGGCTTCAGACACGTCTTTCCACAGCACTCATCTGGTCATGCCTGCTATGCACAGTGGGTCCTATTGAGCGAGAATGATGCTCACACAGCCCTGCACCAGAGCCTCTGGGACAGCTTTAATCACAAGGGGACAGAGAGAGCAGTCAGTGCGTGCATTCTGGGCCAGCACCCTGCGTCCTGCAGGAGCCCGTGGCAAATGGACTCCATTCCTTGGGCTCTGGTATGTAAGCCACAGGATCAGGGATGCGCCAGCATGTCCACTGGTATGAGCAGGGGCTGGGGTGTAACAGTGATGTGATGGAAAGAACCTTGGCCTCCAGCCCTAACCCACTTCTCAGCATTTACCCACTGGGAGAGCCAGCCCTTCCCTTGGCATAAGCAGGGGTTTGGGACCCAAGCCTTGTGGATATAACAGTATGGCCAAGCAGGAACTTGGCCTCCATGCTATCATCATTTATGGTTGTGGGAGTGCCAGCCCCTCCTTGGGCATGACTGTGGGGCTGGGGTCCAGGCCTGGAGCTTACAGCTGCATGATGGTAGACCAGAGCTTCCCCCTTGCTTATTACTGGGTTTGGTGGCCTTGAGCCCTGGGCTGTGTCAGGTTTCCAGGAGCTCTGCAGGAGGCCACTGCAGGGGATCAGTCACCATCCCCTTCCACCTTAGCAGAGCAAATCCCTGGACGGTCCCACCTTTGCCCTTCTTTCCAGCCTCAGCCTGGATTTCTTCCTCCTTCGGAATATCTCCAGCCACACTGAACTGCTTGCAGTCCAGACTCACCACGTTCTGCCGTCTCCTGGCCCTTGGCCCTGCTGTTCCCTCTGTCCTCATCCTTCCTCCTACACCCTCCACTCTGCCCCTTTCCTAGGATGTTCTCCTTCATCCTCAAGATCTGGGCTTAGGTGTCTGCTCCTCCGGGATGCCTTTCCCCATCCCTCCCCAGAAAGGTGGCTTCCTCCCCTCTGCTCTCACTCACCTGCACTTTCTCTAACATTGGATTCCCGGTTCCATATTGTGAGTACTTACATTTATTTAAGCAAGGTGAAACATCACAGAACATACCATTAACCATTTAAGAGTGACGATTCCACAGCATTTAGTTGCGTTCCCAGCGTTGTGCACCATCACCTCTATCAAGTTCCAGAACACTTTATCACCCGAAAAGGAACTCTGTACTCATTAAGCAGTTGCCCCCCATTCCTCCTTCCCCCACCCCAGCCCCTGGCCACCCACTAGTCTGATTTCTGTCTTTATGGATTTGCTATTCTGGACATTTCGTATAAATGGAATCATACACTATGTGACGTTTCATGTTTGGCTGATTCCACTTGACATCGTGCTTTTGAGGTTCATCCACATTGTAGCCTGTACCAGTAGTTCATTCTCTTTGATGGTGGAATCGCGTCCCGTGGTATGGACGCACCACCTTTACTTTATCCATTTGTCAGTCGATGGGCATTTGGGTTGTTTCTACCTTTTGGCTGTTGTGACTAGCATTGCTGTGAACATTCACATACAGACATTTGAGTGCTGCTTTCAATTCCTTTGGGTCTATACCTGGGAGTGCAATTGCAGTGAGTGCTTATTTCATCGTTGATCTTCCCACTGGCCTGTGAGCATCTCGAGGACAGGGGAGACAGACGCCCGACGCCAGGCGCTGGTATAGCGAGTGCCTGGGGAGCAGGCTAGATGAGTCCCAGGCATCCACGACAGACGTCTCACTCATCCTCAAGCACCCGCCCATTTGTCTGCATCACCATGTGGTCCAGGCTCTGTGCTGACAGCTCGGCTCATTGTGTCTCATTAACTCACTGCTTGCTTCACTCTGGTATTTGCTCAAATGCCCACTGTCACGTCTGCATCCTTTTCTGATTGAAGTAGCCCCAATACTCCTTTTTGGTGCCCACGTCCAGCTTTCTTTTCCTCCCTAGCATTTATTATCACTGACATATTACAGCCATTATATTATATGTGACATCTTATAAGTAATATAATGTTACTTTCTTTGTTCATCCCCTTTTCTTCTCTGTTTCCTTACCAAGAACATGAGCTCTGTGAGGACAGGAACTTTCGTCTCTTTTGTTCATTGCTGTATCCTGGTGCCTAGAACAGTGCCTGGTATACGAGAAGAGTTCAAATATTTGTGAAATATACTTGGGTGAATGAATGAATGAATGTGTTTAATCCTCACTGCACCCTCCAAGGGAGCCATGATCATTCATTCTCATTTTACAAACCCCAGAGTCTCAGAGAGGTCAAGTAACTGGCCCAAGATCACAGAGCTGATCAGCAGTGGAACCAGAGTTCTAAGCTGGATCTCTCTGAGTTGCAGTCCCATATTCTTTTCACTTCACTCAAGGGAGCATGAGCTCTAGCGATAATGCCCACAGTACTTCCCTGTGGCCTTGGAGTGTGGTATATGATTAAGATAACTTAAAAAAATAGATTTACTTTCTTACACATGTTTTACTTAGGCTCATTTGGCAATGTGTTTGTATTTCCTGAGCAAATACATCAATCCAGAGCTTGCTGGGTGAATCAAGCTGATCTGGGCTTGATTCTCTGTCTGTCTCTTCCCAGCTCTCAGAGCTATTCAGCCTCTCTGAACATCACCTTCCGAGAGGTACACAGGGAGGTGATGTCACCTGGTGCCGTGTTCAGCTCTCAGCACAGGTGCATACACTTTAAACGGGAGGTAGCAACGCATCACCATGGCGTTGAGAATTGCAGTACAATCAGCGAACATCTATGGAGGGCCGGCTGTGTGCCAGGTGCTGGGCCCAGCACACTGCTTGTGTTATTGCATTTGATCCTCATAATATTCCCCCGGAGCAGGTCTACTATTTTCCTGTTTCACTGCTGATAAAGCTAAGACTCGTTTGATGAGTGTCCAAGGTCACACAGCCGGGAAGTAGGAGAGCCAGAATTAGGGCCAAGTCATCTGACTCCAGAGCTGGCTCTCTTAGTCCCTGGGCTAATGTGTATGTGTAAATATTTGAGAATCGACACGCCATAGTGATGGTGATTTTGGTAGAATGTTCTGGCAAAGTCTGGGAGGGAGGAAAAGGGAGACTCTTGCCAGAAGTAGCCTTGCTCCAGCTCCTGCTTCCATTGTGCGGATTATGACGGTCCAGGGTCTTCGGTGAACGCAGGTCCCACTGTCCCAGAGGCCCTGTGCCCTCGTTGTTGAGTTGGCCAAGATCCTGGGTTTGAATCCCAGAGACCAGCTCCCATCTCTGCTGTAACCTTGGAAACATCTTCATCTCTGCACATACATTTCCTCATCTACAAAGTAGAGATCAAATGGCCCTTTGCACGCAGATTTATGAAAATTAAGTAAGATGTGGAACAGTCTCAATATAACAAATGAAGAAAACAGATGACCAACCATTAAATAAGATCTTATGGTGTTTCTTAAAAAAAAAAAAAAAAAGAAAGCACAGCAAACCAGCTGGCAGGCTCCACAGCCGAGCATTAATAGGCAGGATGGCTCGGCTGTAGAACAACATTGCCTTTTTCCTTATCCGAATTTCCTAATTTTTCTATAATGAATATGTAACAACAAAATGAGTTGTTTTTAATTAAAAAAGGGGCAGTGAGTCAGTGTTCATGAAAGCACTTTGTAAACTGTCAAATGCTCTATAAATTAGCTCTTGTCATGGTCCTTATAGTAATTATTATTGTTATTGCCAGTCGGCCACGAGTTGGAATTTATTTCAGCTTGGCCTCTGATGGGAGGGCCCACTCGATCGCCTTCTGCCAGGTCCTGCCACGTGGTCTTCTCTCTCTCTCTCTCTCTCTCTTTTAAAAAATAAATAAATTTATTTATTTATTTTTGGCTGCGTTGGGTCTTTGTTGCTGCGTGCGGGCTTTCTCTAGTTGCGGCGAGCGGGGGTTACTCTTCTTTGTGGTGCGCGGGCTTCTCATTGCGGTGGCTTCTCTTGTTGTGGAGCACGGGCTCTAGAGCGGAGGCTCAGTAGTTGTGGCTCGCGGTCTCAGCAGTTGTGACTCGCGGGCTCTAGCGCGCAGGCTCAGTAGGTGTGGCACATGGGCTTCGTTGCTCTGCGGCATGTGGGGTCTTCCAGGACCAGGGCTCGAACCCGTGTCCCCTGCATTGGCAGGTGGATTCTTAACCACTGTGCCACCAGGGAAGCCCCGTGGTCCTCTCTTGATACCTGCTGACTTGTCTCCATCTGTGCTGCCACCACCCAAGTGGAAGCCAGCATCCTCTCAGTGGGAGCCCTGTGATAGCCTTTAACTGGGTTCTCCTTGTCCAAGCAGCAGCCTCTATCTATCTATCATCTATTATCTATTTGTCTATCTATCCTCTATTACCTCTCTCTCTCTCTCTCTCTCTCTCTCTCTCTCTCTTCCCGTTTTGTTGAGAAATAATTGACATACAGCACTGTGTATGTTTAAGGTGTCCAGCATAACAGTTTGACTTACATACATGATGAAGTGATGACCACAGTAGGTTTAGTGAACCTCCATCATCTCATACAGATAGAAAAGAAAAAGAACTAGTTTTTTCCTTGTGATGAGAACTCTTAGGATCTACTCTCCTAACCACTTCCCTGTGTAACAAATGGCAGTATTAATTATATTAATCACGTGGTACAGCACATCCCTAGTACTTATTTCTGTTATAATTGGAAGTTTGCACCTCTCGTCAGCCTTCATCCAGTTCTCCTCCTCCGCACCCCTATCTCTGGTAATGACAAATCTGATCTCTTTTTCTATAAGTTTGTTTGTCTTTTGAAGTATAATTGACCTACAACACTCTGTTACTTCCTGGTATACAGCATAGTGATTTGAAATTTCTATATATTACAAAACGATCACCACGGTAAGTCTAGTTACAGCGTGGGGAATATAGTCAATAATAACGTGATATCTTTGTAGGGTGATAGATGCTAACTAGAGAAATGAACTTTAGATCAAAACCCTCGATGGCTTCCTGTTGAACTTGGTATAAAATCCACATGGGCCTGGAGGTTTGCCCTCACCTGTCCCTTCAGCCTCCTGAGCCAGTTTTCCCATTGTCACCATATATTGCCTTCGAGAAGACACTGGAAAAGGGACCCAGGAAAGTGCCTGCCCTGACTTAGATGGTTTTGGAGCCTGAACGTTTGGTCTCAGTATTTGACCCTTACGCTTTTACATCTCTTAGTGTAGAGGATGTAGGACTGCACATTGTAGCCTGAGAGTCTGTATGTGTAGACCAAATACGTATTTGCACTCTTAATACAGCAAATGAGTGAAAAATGTTAGTGAACTATAGGATTTAGTTTTATTTTCTGACTTAGCTTATATCAGGGCTGAAAAAAACCTCAAGTTGCATTCAGGCAGTAGGATTTTTTTTTAGTGCTCCATTTTTTCTAATAAACTGTTGTAAGACAAGAAAATCTCCTTTCTACCTCTATGCTTTTGTCCCTACCAGCCTCCTCGCCTCTCCCACACCTGCCATGCTCTTTCCTTGGACATTGTGAGCTGTGGGCTCCCCAACCCTGGACAGTGGAGGGCAAGGCTGTTGAATGGGGATTATGGTGAGACGGTCAACTAAAGGGTTTCATTCTTTTTGGAGGGGCCAAGTGGGTGTGGTTGAATTTATGTAAATATGTGTACAGCATATCGTGCATAATTTATGTAAATGTGCACACAGCCATACCGTGCATAATTTATGTAAATATGCGTACAGAGCACGCTGTAAGCAGCACACGCGCGGTGCACGGTGTATACGGTGTAACGCTCATCTACGGTAATGTGCCTACAGTGTAATTCACCCACTTTCTCATGGCTCATCTGTCGTCTCTGCTCCTTTGTCCCAACTCAGGAGGCAACCTTTCCAAACAAGACTGGACCATCCAGTGGCCCACCACGGAGACGGGGAAGGAGAACAACCCCGTGTGCCCCCCGGAGCCGACCCCGTGGATCCGCACCCACCTCTCCCAGAGCCCCAGGGTCCAGTCCAAGTGCGTCCAGCACTACTGTCACGCCAGCCCCAGCCCGGGGCCCCCCGTGTACACCCACGTGGACAGGCTCACGGTGGACGCCTACCCGGGCCTGTGCCCGCCCCTGCCACTGGAGTCGGGCCACCGGTCCCTGCCTCCGTCGCCCCGGCAGCGGCACACGGTCCGCACCCCGCCGCGCACCCCCAACATCATCACCACCGTGACCCCGCCCGGCACGCCACCCATGAGGAGGAAGAACAAGCTGAAGCCCCCGGGGACCCCGCCGCCCTCCTCCCGAAAGCTGATCCACCTGATCCCGGGTTTCACGGCCCTGCATCGGAGCAAGTCCCACGAGTTCCAGCTGGGTCACCGCGTAGATGAGGCCCACACGCCCAAGTGAGTGCATTTGGTGGGTTCCCGGGGGCAGCTGAGCCTCCCAGTCAGGGAAGCTTCAAATCAACTTGTATTTCCCTCCTCCAGTTGAATGAAAGGTGGTTTTTCCCTAATGGCTGGTCCGGAATTTCCCAGAAATGACCCCTTTTAATACTATTAATGCTGTAAAGTAGGGGTCGGAAAACTATAGCCCAGGAGCCAAATCCGAATTTATTGCAACGCATCCAGATTCGTTCCGCTCTGTTTTGTCTGTGGGTGCTTTCCTGCTGCGATGGCCGAGTTGAGGGTGGCCCGAAAAGCCGCAGTCTTTACCGTCTGGCCCTTTACAGGAAAACTTGCCAGTCCCTGCAGAGTCTATCCTCATGCTGCCCCTAGAAATAGGACGCCAGCTGCACACGCGACCTTACGGTTTCTAGTAGCTGCCTTAAAAGAGTCAAAAGAAACGAGTGATATTAACTTTCATGATCTGTCATTTAACCCAATATCGTAAAACGTGATCATTTCACAGTAGAATCAGTGTAAAGTGTTATTACGGAAATACTTTGCATCCTTTTCTCCACACTGAGTCTTTGAAATCTGGAGGGTATCTCACACCAGCAGCTCAGCTCAGTTCGTACTGGCCACCTTCCAAGTGTGGACTGGCTGCCTGTGTCACGTGGCTGCGGTGCTGGATGGTGCTGCCCTGACCAACCCTGTGCCTGGGACTTGCTCTGTGTTTATACCTGAGATACATGCCCAGGTCTGCTGGGGGTGGGAGGGGGCTCAGGGAGCGGATGAGGGGACTGTCAGAGCAAAGGTCGTCCCACAGAAGCTGCAGGTGGGGCCACAGGCACCCAGGGGAGAAAAATCCTGAAAGTTGACATGGGTTGTACCTGGCTCTGACTTGCGGGGGTGGGGGGGTGCGTAGGTGGGACTTGCTGCCAGCAGAGGGCGACACGGTGTCTGTGGCTGTATGCTGGCTAATGAGAGAAATGGGGCAGCTCCCTCCAGGGCCCCTCAGAGGCTGACTGTGACCTGGGTCCCTTGCAGGTTTTTGAGGTCTCAGTATATTAAAAATGGAAGAAATGCTAAACAGGGTCACAGAAGTGAGTAGCACGTTTTAAATATTTACCTTTAACAAAATCGCATCTGAGGCATAGAAGGTAAAATGATTATGGATAATCCTATGAGGAGATGCGGGGAAGAGTCTAAATTTGGGAACTGTCGTGTGTGAAAGGTGTGGACCCCGGTTCTGGGAGCTCTGAGGTGGGGCAACCACTGGGGAACGGTTCACTGCATTTCCATTTCAACGATTTAGCCGGTGTTTCGTGAGCTCTCACTACCATTTGTGGGTGAATCTAAGACGTTGATCGTAAGATACATCCCGTGTGCATCTTAGAATTGATGAAATGTGGTGTGTTCTAGACTCTGGGCTAGTCGGCGGGGTACGATGGAAAGGAAAAAGACATAGCCCTTGGCCTCGTGAAGACTGACACTAATCCAGTAACCACACATAGGTGTTATAATCTTTTTTTTTTTTTTTTGCGGTACGCGCGCCTCTCACTGTTGTGGCCTCTCCCGTTGCGGAGCACAGGCTCCAGCACACAGGCCCAGCGGCCATGGCTCACGGGCCCAGCCGCTCCGCGGCATGTGGGATCTTCCCGGACCGGGGCACGAACCCGTGTCCCCTGCATCGGCAGGCGGACTCTCAACCACTGTGCCACCAGGGAAGCCCCAGGTGTTATAATCTTATGTCCAGTATTTACGAACAGTGTTACAGGCTATCAGGAGAAAGTGCAGGATGCTGTCAGAGCTTGTGGAGCTGATCGAGTTTGCACTGGCAGGGAGCTGAGTGGGGGGACTGGGGAGGGTTTGGTCGGCGTGGCTTCCAGAAGAACTGTTTGGACTGAAGGTTAATTAGGGATTAAGATGGTGGAAGGGGTGGGAGCTGTTTCAGGAAGGGAGCATGACCCATTGGAGGAACTGATGGAAGGCCTCTGTGGCTAAGGGAGCAGGCAGACGATGCAAGAAGAGACTCCTGGGTTAGGCAGGTGGCAGCCCTGTTCACAACAGCTAGAAGGTGAAACAACCCGAGTGTCCATCAGCAGATGAAGGGATGAACACAGTGTGGTCCATCCGTACAATGAAATATTACTCAGCCATAAAAAGGAATGAAATTCTGACGCCTGCTACAACATGGATGAACCTTGAAAACGTTATGCTAAGTGAACTAAGCCAGACACGAAAGGACAACTACGGTATGATTGAACTGATGTGCGGTGCCTAGAATAGGCAAATTCACAGAGAGAGAAAGTAGAATAGAGGTTGCCAGGGGCTGGAGGAGGGGAATGAGGAGTTCGTGTTTACTGGGTAAAGTTTCAGTTTGGGAAGTGGAAAAGTTCTGGAGATGGATGGTGGCCATGGTGGGACAGCAATGTGAATGTACTTAATGCCACTGAATTGTACCCTTAAAAATGTTTAAAATGGTAATTTTATGTTATATATATTTTACAGCAATGATGAAAAAAGAGACAGGAAAGCCAGGCATGGGCACACTTTTTCTGTAAAGGGCCAGATAGTAAATGTTTTAGGCTTTGCAGGTCAGGTGGTCTGTGGCATCTCTGCCATCGTAGCAAAAGAAGCCACAGACAATAGCTGAATAAGCGGCCATGGTGATGTTCCAATAAAACTTTATTTAAAAACAGGTGCCTGGCTGCATTTGGCCCACTGGCTGTAGTATGCCCTGGCAGAAGCCTTGCTGTAGGCGGTGATTCTCCCTTCTAAGGCCTTAAAGTGATTTAAGTGGAAGACACGATCAGATCTGATTTTATGAAGGTTACTCAAGCTTCTGTGTGAAATCTGTATTGGAAACATACCACTTCACCAGACATATTTGGGACATCAGAGACCTAACAGAGGGTTGATGCTTTTCTGATTGGAGTTGGGCTTGATTTTTATGGGTTTTTTATATAAATTTATTTATATTTTACTTACTTATTTTGGCTGCGTTGGGTCTTCGTTGCTGCGCACAGGCTTTATCTAGTTGCAGTGAGCGGGGGCTACTCTTCGTTGTGGTGCGTGGGCTTCTCATTGCGGTGGCTTCTCTAGCTGTGGAGCACGGGCTGTAGGCACTCAGGCCTCAGTAGTTCTGGCGCGTGGGCTCAGTAGCTGTGGCTGGTGGGCTCTAGAGCACAGGCTCAGTAGTTGTGGTACACGGGCTTAGTTGCTGCACGACATGTGGGATCTTCCTGGACCAGAGCTTGAACCTATGTCCCCTGCATTAGCAGGTGGATTCTTAACCACTGCACCACCAGGGGAATCCTTATTTTTATGGTTTTGTGAGAGCCAGAGAGACTGACTGCTGAGACCTCAGGACGTGGGGTGGGGAGGGGTGTTGCAGGAAGGCTAGGAACGCAAGTTGCTGCTGTGGAAGGTGGGAGGGACATTTGGGGTCTGCTGGCCATGGTTTCCCCAGACTGTGCATCTCCCTCACTCATTGCTGTGTTGATCACAGAGTGAGGTGGAATTTGACCAGAAGGCAGAACCTGGCTTGACAGACACAAGATCTTTTAATCTACAAGCTGGGGGCGAAGTGAGACAGGCTGCCCTTTGCCTGTTTGTTTTTTGCCCCAGCATTATTGAGATGTAATTGACAAATAACACTGTGTAAGTTCAAGGTGTACAATGGGATGACTTAGTACACACACGTGTTACGAAATGATTACCACAATAAGGTTAGTTAGCACATCCATTACCTCGCATAATTACCTTTTTTTTGTGGTGAGAACAGTTAAGATTTGCTCTCTTAGCAACTTTCAAATGCTAACAATATAATATTGTTAAACAGTCAACATATGGTATGTTAGGTTCCCCAGAACCTATCCTTGTAACTGGGAGTCTGTACCCTCTGAACAGCATCTCCCCATTTCTCCCACCCCCTAGTCCCTGGCAACCACCATTCTACTCTCTGTTCATATGAATTCAATGTTTTTAGATTCCACATATAAGTGAGACCATGCAGTATTCGTCTTTCTCTGTCTGACTCATTTCCCTTAGCATAACGCTCTCAAGTTCTATCCATGTTGTTGCAAATGGCAGGATGTTTTCTTTTCTGTAGTTGAATAATATTCCATTGTGTGTGTGTGTGTGTGTGTGTGTGTGTGTATGCCATGTTTTCTTTATCCATTCATCCATCAATGTGCATTTAGGTTGCCCCCTATCTTGGCTGTTGTGAACAATGCTGCAATGAACATGGGGGTGCAGATATCTCTTTGAGATGATAATTTCATCCTCTTTGGATATATACCCAGAAGTGGGATTGCTGGATCATATGGTAGTTCCATTTTAAAATTTCTGAGGAAACTCCATACTGTTTTCTACAGTGGCTGCACCAATTTACATTCTTAGCAACAGTGCCCAAGGGTTCCCTTTTCTCCACATCCTCACCTACACTTGTTATCTCTTGTCTTTTACATGGTAGCCATTCCAACAGGTGTGAGGTGATATCTCATTGTGGTTTTGATTTGTATTTCCCTGATAATTAGTGATACTGAACACCTTTTCATATACATGTTGGCCTTTTGTAAATCTTCTTTGGAAAAATGTTTATTCAGGTCTTTTGCCCATGTTTTAATTGGATCCTTTTTTTTTTTTTTTTTTTGCGGTACACGGGCCTCTCGCTGTTGTGGCCTCTCCCATTGTGGAGCACAGGCTCCGGACGCACAGGCTCAGCGGCCATGGCTCACGGGCCCAGCCGCTCCGCGGCATGTGGGATCCTCCCAGACCAGGTCACAAACCCGTGTCCCCTGAATCGGCAGGCGGAGTCTCAACCACTGCGCCACCAGGGAAGCCCCTTTTTTTTTTTCCTATTGAGTTAGTTGTAGGAGTTCCTTATGTATTTTGGTTATTAACCCCTTATCAGACATATGGTTTGCAAGTATTTTCTCCCATTCTGTAGATTGCCTTTTCATTTTTTGACTGTTTCTTTTGCTATGCAGAAGCTTTTTAGTTTGATATAGTCCCACTTATTTATTTTTCCTTGTGCTTTTGGTGTCATACCCAAAAAATCATTGCCAAGACCAGTGTCAAGGAGCTTATTTTTTGGGTCTATTTTTTAAATTGAAATATAGTTGTTGTATAATATTATATAAGTTACAGATGTACAATATAATGATTCACAATTCTTAACGGTTATACTCCATTTATAGTTATTAGAAAATATTGGCTATATGCCCCATATATTGTACAATAATATATCCTTGTAGTTTATTTTATACCTAATAGTTTGTACCTCTTACTGCCCCACCCCTGTGTTGTCCCTCCCCCTTCCCTCTCCCCACTGGTGACCACTAGTTTGTTTCTATATCTGTGAGTCTGCTTCTTTTTTGTTATATCCACTAGTTTGTTGTATTTTTTACATTCCATTCCACATGTAAGTGATATCATACAGTATTTGTTTTTTTCTCTGACTTATTTCACTTAGCATAATGCCCTCCAAGTCCATCCATGTTGCTGCACGTGGCAAAATTTTGTTCTTCTTTATGGTTGAGTAGCATTCCATTGTATATATGTGCCACATCTTCTTCAGCCAGTCATCTGTTGATGGACACTTAGGTTGCTTCCATGTCCTGCCAGTTGTAGATAATGCTGCCGTGAACATTGGGGTGCATGTATCTTTTTGAGTTAGTGTTTTTGGTTTTTTGGATATATACCCAGGAGTAGAATTGCCTGGTGATATGATAGTTTTATTTTTAGTTTTTTGAGAAACCTGCATATTACTTCCACAGTGGCCGCATGAATTTACATTCCCACCAACAGTGTACAAGGGTTCCCTTTTCTCAAGGAGCTTATTTTAATGGGCTGTGACCAGCATTAAAAAGTATGAAATAGACTATCCTAGACTAGATTATGTTGGAATGCATTGCATGTAGTGAGGCTAAGTATTAATATTGTTTTATGAAACTTGTGTCATCCCTCGGTATCCACAGGGGATTGGTTCCAGGACCCACCAAGGAAACCAGAATCCACATATCTCAAGTCCCATCGTTGGCCTTCCATATCCGCAGTTCCAACCACAGATCATGTATGACTTATTGAAAAAAAAAAAATCCGTGTATAAGTGGACCCACGCAGTTCGAACCCACATTGTTCAAGGGTCAAACTGTATATAGTGGTTTTTTTTTTTTTATTCTGGGGGTTCTTCCCACTCGGGGCAGCTTTGATTTGGGAGTAAACCCCACTGGGGCGTGGGTGAGGAGGCTTGAGCAGTCAGCCTTTTACGCTGTGGAATGTAACCAAAGGCATTTGCAGAATTACTCGGCTCATTCTGGTTTCGGTTGTCTGCTTAATGTCTGGTTTCTTCTCTCCTTCTCCCTGGTAGCCCTGCTGGGGATGGTTCTTTGTTGCCAACTTGGCAATTTTAAGCCTACTTTTATTTCCTCTCCATGGGATGAAGTGGGGTTTCCGACGTCACAGGTCTTTCTGAACAGAACTGAATCTTTCAAAACCATTGGTTCCTGTGAGCTTTCCAGCACCAGTACCCTAGTGGGTGCTGGGTGGGAGGAACACTGTGTTTGAGACCAGTCATTCTTGGCACTCTCAGGTGTACCCACAGTGCTTTTCAACAGATGGTCTGCTCGGCTTTCGGTCCTGTCCCCAGTAGTACCTCATGGGCATTTGTAGAAAAAGCAGGGCAAGAAAACGAGACTGTATGAGCTATAGTATGTCTCTCATCACTGGTAGCCTTGCAGTCCAGGTACGTTGAGCTGGATCAGAACTGTTGTGATTGGTATTGGCCAAAACCGTCTCTCCTGCTGTGTATGCATTCTCAAAGTCCTTTTTACTTTCTTCTTTTCCTTTTGTTCTTTTCTTTTGTTTAGCATTTGAATTTATGAGTGTGATTTTACTCCTGTGGCACTACCAAAACACGCACACATATACACGTGCATATGCATACACACACAGAGGGAAAAAAATCCTATTTTTTCCCCTGGTAAAAGTAATACCTGACTGTTGTGGAAATTGAGACAACACAGGACACATGATGAAGAAAGTAGAAAGTATATGCTGGACCTTTTGTTTTATACACATACACATAACATGCATTCTCACAGGGGTGAAATCACCCCTAACGGGGCACAAATGGGTTTTTAGGGGAGAGAGGTGGGGAAAAAAAAACCTTGATATAATAGTTTGCAGATCTCTGTAGAGTCATATACATAAATAGATACCCAGTTTATCTGTGGTATTAAAATTTCATTGGGAATTGGGGGTCACGATTGGAAAAAAATATCTAAAAAGCTTCTTTAAGTGGTCATTGAAAAAAGGCTGGGAAACACTGACATAGATCTGTGGATATAATCCTATAGATAGACTTAGGCATAAACATTAGGGGTTACTAAGTCTCCCCAGTGTTCTTACCCCGTCTCTCTTCTCCCTCTGGCTTTGTGGACACACTTACATAGGTAAGCTGGCACTGATTTCAGCCATTTGAAAAATTGAGGGAGCAATCTCAGGGATTCTGGTCCTCTTGGCCTTCAGTCCAGGGATTCCACGGTTACTGTGTTGGAAAAAGGAAAAACCTAACAATTCTTAAGTGTGTGATGAGTTGTCTGTCTTTTGATTCCCTCATTTGTCCACCCAGCACACAAATGACTTGCTGTCTTTTGTCAGAGCATCTGAAAGGGTACACTGGATTTCTGTGAACTGAATCACATTTTAAATGCATGAGAGTAGCTCAGTATTAAAAAGGAATCCTACTGTAAATCCCCCTTTTTTTGCAAATTCTTTTAAAACATAATTTCCAATTATAATTTTAACTACAGAAGTGACTCCCAGATAAGCTTTGTTTTGAAAATAAAAGCAGTATAAAATGTAAGCCATCCAGGCTCAAAGTCCCCTTCCCCTTGCCATAGAGAACATCTAGAGCTGCTCTTAATACGTTGATAAAAGTCCTTGTGTACATACGTTGTGTTTGTATGTGTATCTATAATATGTCTACTTCCCTTCCTTCGTTATTGGAACCACACTGTATGGCTTTCCCAATGTGACTTGCTGTTATTAGTTCTGCATAAATATAAATCTTCCCTTTATGACCTTCATACCTTATCTATTTTAGAAATTCTTCTGTCTCCTCAAAGCTCATCTAGAACATTCCTGGGTTCATATCTCTGCTTTCTGGGGCAGAGTGTGAAAGCCTCAGCTGACCTGGGAGCAAAGAGGACAGGCTGGATGGAACCCATACTCGATCCTCACGCTTGACTCTTCATTCCAGTGAATTCACATTTCTGTATCTGAGATATCGATGCCATTTGTAGCTTGTATGAGAATAGGCTTTCCCCCACAGATTCCTTATGTAAATAAGAATTCAAGGGGGCTCTTTTCATTTACTTTAGAAAACTAATTATGGGCAAACACTCAGACACACTGACACACACCTACAGATCATTGTGCTAATTATTACGACAAACTCTACTATATTTATAAGGGCAAGAGAGGAGTGATTGGTTTTATATCACAGCATATGTGTTGAAATAGGAAGGCTTCTACTGGGCTCGTACACAGGGTTCTTTTAGGTCTAATTAAGCATTTAGACACATGAGATTAATACTGACCACACTTGGCATCTGACTGACGCATGGCAGCAACAGGCGTCTCTTCTGTGGGTCCTCGGGGGCTGCTCTTCCACGCCCTCACCTCCAAGTGGCCATTCAGGTGCAAGGTGGTGAGGTCCACATTAAGCAGGTGTGGGAACCATCCTGGCTTAGGGGACAAGAGCTCTCGTAAAACCTCCATCAGTATAGCTCCTAGGGTCCCTGCAGGGGACATGCCCAGTTATAACAGTCATTCTACTCAAGGATCCCCAAGGCTGTGGATTCCTTATCAGGAGTTTCAAGTTCATACCAAGAACTCCCATTCGATATACAATTCACCCATCAGAGGCAATTCTACCACGAGCAGTGTGGTCTATTAACAGAGTTGACATTGCCCCTTTAGATTCGAAGGATTAGAGCTAGAAAGTCCACCCAAGGTCAGTTGCCCTTTCGGAAGATGAAAAAGTTGAGTTCACCCTTCACCCTTCACCCACAGTTTCTCTTGAAAAATTCTTTCATTTTTGTTTCTTTTCTTTTATATTAAGAAATTTTTAATTTATTTATTTGGCTGCTCTAGGTCTTAGCTGCGGCACTTTTAGTTGAGGCATGCAGGTTCTTTTTTTTTTTTTTTAACATCTTTACTGGAATATAATTGCTTTACAATGGTGTCTTAGTTTCTCCTTTATAACAAAGTGAATCAGTTATACATATATCCCTATGATTCTTTCCTCTTGTGTCTCCCTCCCTCCCACCCTCCCTATCCCACCCCTCTAGGTGGTCACAAAGCACCGAGCTGATCTCCCTGTGCTATGCGGCTGCTTCCCACTAGCTAAGCTATCTGTTTTACGTTTGGTAGTGTATATATGTCCATGCCACTCTCTCACTTCGTCCCAGCTTACCCTTCCCCCTCCCCGTGTCCTCAAGTCCATTCTCTATTAGGTCTGCGTCTTTTTTCCCGTCTTGCCCCTAGGTTCTTCATGACCATTTATTTTTCTTAGGTTCCATATATATGTGTTAGCATACAGTATTTGTTTTTCTCTTTCTGACTGACTTCACTCTGTATGACAGACTCTAGGTCCATCCACCTCACTACAAATATCTCAATTTCATTTCTTTTTATGGCTAATATTCCATTGTATATATGTGCCACATCTTCTTTATCCATTCATCTGTCGATGGACACTTAGGTTGCTTCTATGTCCTGGCTATTGTAAATAGAGCTGCAGTGAACATTGTGGTACATGACTCTTTTTGAATTATGGTTTTCTCAGGGTATATGCCCAGTAGTGGGATGGCTGGGTCATATGGTAGTTCTATTTTTAGTTTTTTAAGGAACCTCCGTACTGTTCTCCATAGTGGCTGTATCAATTTACATTCCCACCAACAGTGCAAGAGGGTTCCCTTTTCTCCACACCCTCTCCAGCATTTATCGTTTATAGATTTTTTGATGATGGCCGTTCTGACCTGCGTGAGGTGATGCCTCATTGTGGTTTTGATTTGCATTTCTCTAATGATTAGTGATGTTGAGCATCCTTTCATGTGTTTGTTGGCAATCTGTATAACTTCTTTGGAGAAATTTCTATTTAGATCTTCTGCCCATTTTTGGATTGGGTTGTTTGTTTTTTTGATATTGAGCTGCATGAGCTGCTTGTAAATTTTGGAGATTAATCCTTTGTCCGTTTCTTCGTTTGCTCCCATTCTGAGGGTTGTCTTTTCTTCTTGTTTATGGTTTCCTTTGCTGTGCAAAAGCTTTTAAGTTTCATTAGGTCCCATTTGTTTATTTTTGTTTTTATTTCCATTTCTCTAGGAGGTGGGTCAAAAAGGATCTTGCTGTGATTTATGTCATGGAGTGTTCTGCCTGTGTTTTCTTCTAAGAGTTTAATAATGTCTGGCCTTACATTTAGGGCTTTAATCCATTTTGAGTTTATTTTTGTGTATGGTGTTAGGGAGTGTTCTGATTTCATTCTTTTACATGTAGCTGTCCAGTTTTCCCAGCACCACTTATTGAAGAGGCTGTCTTTTCTCCAATGTATATTTTTGCCTCCTTTATCAAAGATAAGGTGACCATATGTGCATGGGTTTATCTCTGGGCTTTCTATCCTGTTCCATTGACCTATCTTTCTGTTTTTGTTCCAGTACCATAGTGTCTTGATTACTGTAGCTTTGTAGTATAGTCTGAAGTCCTGGAGCCTGATTGCTCCAGCTCCGTTTTTCTTTCTCAAGGTTGCTTTGGCTATTCAGGGTCTTTTGTGTTCCCATACAAATTGTGAGCTTTTTTGTTCTAGTTCTGTGAGAAATGCCATTGATAGTTTGATAGGGATTGCATTGAATCTGTAGATTGCTTTGGGTAGTAGAGTCATTTTTACAATGTTGATTCTTCCAATCCAAGAACATGGTATATCTCCAATTATTTGTATCATCTTTAATTTCTTTCATCAGTGTCTTATAATTTTCTGCGTACAGGTCTTTTGTCTTCTTAGGTAGGTTTATTCCTAGATATTTTATTCTTTTTGTGGCAGTGGTAAATGGGAGTGTTTTCTTTTTCTTTTTTTTTTGCGGTACACGGGCCTCTTACTGTTGCGGCCTCTCCCATTGCGGAGCACAGGCTCTGGACGTGCAGGCTCAGTGGCCATGGCTCACAGGCCCAGCTGCTCCGCGGCATGTGGGATCTTCTTGGACTGGGGCACGAACCCGTGTCCCCTGCATCGGCAGGCAGACTCTCAACCACTATGCCGCCAGGGAAGCCCTGGGAGTGTTTTCTTAATTTCACTTTCAGATGTTTCATTGTTAGTGTATAGGAATGCAAGAGATTTCTGTGCATTAATTTTGTATCCTGCTACTTTACCAAATTCGTTGATTAGCTCTAGTAGTTTTCTGGTAGCATCTTTAGGATTCTCTATGTATAGTATCATGTCATCTGCAAACAGTGACAACTTTACTTCTTCTTTTCCGATTTGGATTCCTTTTATTTCTTTTTTTCTCTGATTGCTGTGGCTAAAACTTCCAAAACTATGTTGAATAAGAGTGGTGAGAGTGGGCAACCTTGTCTTGTTCCAGATCTTAGTGGAAATGCTTTCAGTTTTTCACCATTGAGGACGATGTTGGCTGTGGGTTTGTCCTATATGGCCTTTATTATGTTGAGGTAAGTTCCCTCTATCCCTACTTTCTGGAGGGTTTTTATCATAAATGGGTGTTGAATTTTGTCAAAAGCTTTCTCTGTATCTATTGAGATGATCATATGGTTTTTCTCCTTCAATTTATTAATGTGGTGTATCACATTGATTGTTTTGCGTATATTGAAGAATCCTTGCATTCCTGGGATAAACCCCACTTGATCATGGTGTATGATCCTTTTCATGTGCTGTTGGATTCTGTTCGCTAGTATTTTGTTGAGGATTTCTGCATCTATGTTCATCAGGGATACTGGCCTGTAGTTTTCTTTTTCTGTGACATCTTTGTCTGGTTTTGGTATCAGGGTGATGGTGGCCTTGTAGAATGAGTTTGGGAGTGTTCCTCCCTCTGCTATATTTTGGAGGAATTTGAGAAGGATAGGTGTTAGGCATGCAGGCTTTTAGTTGCGGCATGCAGGATCCAGTTCCCTGCCCAGGGATAGAACCCAGGGCATGGAGTCCCAACCGCTTGACCACCAGAGAAGTCCCAAATCCTGCCATTTAAAAAAATTATTTATTTTAAAAAAGATTTATTTACTATTTATTTATTTAATTTACTTTTGGCCACGTCGGGTCTTAGTTGTGGCACGTGGGATCTTCGTTGAGGCATGTGGGATCTTTCGTTGCAGCACGTGACCTTCTCTCTAGTTGTGGCATGCGGGTTTTCTCTTCTCTAGTTGTGGTGCTTGGGCTCCAGGGTGCGTGGGTCCTGTAATTGTGGTGCGTGGGTTCCAGAGCGCGTGAGCTATGTAGTTTGCGGCACACAGGCTCTCTAGTTGAGGTGTGCGAGCTCAGAGGTTGTGGCACGTGGGCTTAGTTGCTCCGAGGCATGTGGGATCCTAGTTCCCTGACCAGGGATCAAACCTGTCCCCTGCATTGTAAGGTGGATTCTTTACCACTGGACCACCAGGGATGTCCCCCAATTCCTGTCATTTTTAAACACCTGCAATTCACATTGAATTTCTTATTTTGAATTAGTGAGGTCTTTAACAACGGCTTTTTTAATTCATATAATAATATATAACATGTTTATTATATATAACATAATTTATAATTATTTGCTGTAAAATTTATGCGTATCAGTTTTTTGGTTAAGTCTTGTCATTACTTTGCATAAGAAAGTTCTGTTGACAGCCACATCTTCCCATTCACCCTTGACCTCTGCCCTCTGGCCTAGATTACAGGCCCTCTCCCCCAGGGCTGGAGCAAGTGTAGGCTGTTACCCTCATGGAGACCTCTCCCTTTCCCTCAAGCTGCAGTCCTGTGATGACTCCAGGGAGACTCATTTAGAGTAAGTTTGGCTTTCCAAGTATCAGTGGGACCATCTCTCTGATTTTGCCCCAGAGGCTTATAAAAACACCACCTATGAATCATCCATTGCTACACTCCTACTGACAGAGCAGATCTGAAGTTCCACAGTGAAAATGTAGCTGGACAATGTGCTGATTTTATTACGACTTATTATGGTGAGGTGTGTTGTGGTTTGGGGAACAGGTATTTTGTTTGAGGTTTCTTGTTATTTACAAGGAATAACTGAATTTATTATAGGTGAGATTTGTTCTGATCTATGTAGAGTCATTTTGCTTCCCCAGTGCCTGCCTCTGTCTCTTGTTATTTCTTTTTAAGGAGTTGAGAGTTTCCTAGGAGCCCTTGTAACAACTCCTTTTGGGTAGCTCTCAGTTTTAGAAGGAGCCAAGGTGAGTCCCAGCTTTACTGCCGACTAGCCTTGTGACTAGAAACAAGTTGCATAGGAACTGTTGCTTCCAATGAGAGGAGGCTGCGTCTGCCTACTTCTTGGGGCAGGAGAGGCCTAGCGCATCCCCCCTGGGCTGGATGTTACATGCAGCTTTGGTGGACAGACCCTGTGCACACCGAGTCCTGCCTCTGGCACCTGTGTCTCTGCCTGGGGGCTTCTTTGGGCCAGTGGAGCATGTTTTGCTTGAGTGCAGGGCAGCCCATGCCCCCAATATGGACAAGAGTTCGTGCGTAAATATGTCCTCAGTGGGGCCACTCTGACATGTGTACTCTTAGAGGGGCCTCACAGGGGCCACACCCCAGTTGCCCACAGTGGTTCAGACCCACCCCCCAATAACACACCTTCTATGGGCTTTCCTTCCTTCCCTGCCTCACCTTTCCACTTCATCATGCTTCCTGGGACCACCTCCCAAGTATCCTGCTTCCACCCTAGAATCTCTCTCAGGGCTTGATTTTGGGGGAAGCCGAACTAAGACAGGAATAAAGGTAATCAATCATTGATATAGTTGCATTAAGCTCTACACACGGCTGTGTGGACACATTTTTACTCAGTTAAAAGATTTGCCAATTTCATGATTGTTACAATAATGGAAATCATAGCTGTCACGTATTGTATTTGCTTATTTTTGTTTTTTTTTTGTTTTGCTTATTGTATGCTGGCACTTTACATGGTGTGTTTTATTTAATCCTCAAACATTCCGTTTTACAGTCAAGGAAATTGGCTTTAAGCAAGAATGTGCCTCTTCCAAACTCATTCAGACTAGTTAAGTACCAGATTTGGGGTTCCTTCCAACCCAAAGTTCATGGTGGTGTTGGGGGATGGGGTGAGTAGGGACCATGGGCTCTGGAGCCAAGGGGCCTGGTTTGCATCCTGACTTCACCACTTCCTGGCTGTGTGACCCCAGGCAAGATGATTACACTCTCTGAGCTTTGGTTTTCTCATCTGTATAATGGGGCTCATATGGTACCTAGTTCATAGTGTTGTTGGAAGAGTTAATATATGTCAGGTGCTTAAAACAGTGCCTGACCCATAGCCGGGGATAAATAAGTGCTACTCATTGTCACTATTTTTAAAATATCAGAATCCATGATAATAACCTTGGTTGTTTGTAGGTTTCCTGCAGGGAAATAATCCATTAATAACACTGTGAGGCATAGAAAAGAGGGTCTGATAGGACCCCCCACTGCTTTTAAGGAGCTTCAGTTCTAGTTTGAGAAGACAGGCATATTGTTAAGGCATAATCTTAATAATATAAGTCAGCTCAAACATAAAAATAGATTTGGAAATAGAGAAGAAACTTACAAATTTGTTGCCTCCGGCCCCAGGCTCTGTCTGAGTGCTTCCACACAGGGCAGCTGTGAGGGGTCACATTGCCATGGCTTTCCTCTGTTTCTTCCCTTCCTGTGAGCTGAACTAGAAAACCTTTCGGCTAGATCTCAGACCTTCCATAAGCCAAGCTCTAGGCTGGAACCAAGGAGAAGTTCATATCATGCTTTAAGCGGGGCATTGCTTTCTTTGCCTCCCATGGGGTGGGACATATCGTGTGACTGATAAGGTCTTATAAGTCTACCAGCCCACAGTCTGTAACCCAGTTACAGTTGGTATGGGTCTTGGTACCCAGAACACATGGATACATGGGAAAAGTATCACTGTAAGTTCAAGGAGGTAGAGAATTGATAATTATTGAATACATGTATGGAGGACCTGGCACTCCACATGTGTTAGGGTAATTGCTTCTCAAAGTAAATGGGAGGAGAGGTAGTCATCTTTATCCCCATTTTACAGATGAGAAAACTGAGGTTCAGGGAGGTTGACCAGTGTCATGCAGCTTTGTATGCAGCAGAGACAGGATGGGAGCCCAGCCTGACACCAGAGGTCTTGTTACTGTGCCATGGTGGATGCAGCTTGCACCAAGCAGATGGTGCAGAGACCAAAGATTATAGAAATCAGGTGTAATAGGAGAGCACGAGGGCTTGCTTGCTGGCTTGGGACAGTTAGAACCTACAGATGGGGATGGGGGGAATAAAGTGAAGGGGGCAGAGAATTCAATCGATGCTCTTGGCACTTCCCAGGTCACCATCTCGGTTTGTAACCTAGCAGCCGGGTTGAAAGCAGCCAAGCAGCAGAGGACCTTCTGCTCCACCCCCACCCCCCGCCCCCCTAATTAAAAGGACTGTACCGTGCATCTGAGATCCTCGCCACTTTAGAGCCCAGTGACAGAAAAGCAGTATAACCTAAAGGTTAAGTGTGCAGGCAATGGAGCCAAACAGACTTGGGTTCACATCCCAGCCATGCTACCTCCTGGCCAAATTTCCCTGGAAAAATGATGTAACTTGTCTGAGCATTAGTTTCCTCTTCTTCAAAATGGAGACGGTTATAGTAGTTATAGTATAGAGTTATTGGCGATGGTTTAGTGCAATGAGTGTACACTGTTGTGTGTGTACTCGCAGAATATACCCACACACATCACTGTGTGTATATACTAGCATCGTAGTCAACCTGGAGGCGGGAAAGGAGCCCTTTGCTGCTTCTCGCCATTTGTCATCTGGTTCTTCTCACCTCTGGTCTTCCCTCTTCCCCTCTGGGAGCACATCAAGGCGGCAGTGGGCTGGGATCCGAAGACACATCCTGCCATTGCCACTTACAGAGCTGGAGGGTGATCCAAAACCTCATTAGTGAAGATGGGGTGTGTTTGCTTCCTTGCCAGAGGCTAGTGGTGATGGGGACCTCCGACGGGAGCCTGACCAGTGTACTAAAGATGTTGTTATTAGGATTTCTGTGTGTTTAACTTTTTGGGACATGTGGTGATTGGCTACTTGCGTTATGTGGGAGAGACAAGTCCTTGACTGTGACCCGGAGAAGCTGGAGGTTCAGATATTCCTGGCGGGGAAGGGTCTAGCTTGGTGATCAGTGCCCTTCAATAGCTCACACAGGTGACTGAATAGATGTTACGGCCCCAGGAAAGCACTCACCAGACTAACCACACTTTGTAGACGTGAAGTAGGGTATTTAGCAATCACGTTCTGATCACAGCTTTTGGCTCAGTTATCTGATATGTGGATTTCTTCACGACATCCTTCTTGCAGAGGGATGGCTTTTGTTCAGAGGAGTGGGACTCATTAGTGAGTCTTATTCTACTCCTGTCCAGATTTTAAAGACTGACAGGGTTGGTTGTGCCTTCAAATATTTGGGAGGGAGGAGTCTCTTTTAAAGGTCCTTTAAAGTCTGTTTAGAACAATGTTTTTGAAATTATTTCAGGCTTGCAGAAGGGTGGCAAGAATAGTACAAAGAATTCTTTGCTTTATCTTGTAGACCATCTCTCAGTTTGGGTTTATCTGATGTTTCCTTATGATTAGACTCAGGTTATACAGTTTAGCAGGGATGCCACAGAAGCCATATGGAATTCTCAGTGCATCACGTCAGAAAATGCGTGTTGATAGGACCCATTCCTGGTGTTGCTAATTACGATCATTTGGTGAAGGTGGTGTCTGCCAGAGTTATTATTTTGCCCATTAAAATGAATAAGTGTCTTGTGGGGAGACACTTTGAAAATATGTAAATAGTTTGTTATTCCTCAGAACTTCACCACTGTTTCAGCATCCATTGATGATTCTTGCCTGAATCAGTTATTACTAGGATGGTTTCCAAATGGTCATTTTCTAATTCCATCATTTCTTCCGCATTTGAAAGGAAGAGCTTTCCCTTCTCCTTCTTGATTTATATCAGTGGACTCTCATGGATTCTTATCTCATTCAATAGGTTATAATCCTTTACGTAATATCATTATTTATCTTGCTGCTCAAGTTGTCTCAGACTCTACCAGTGGAAGCCCCTTCAGACTGGCTCCTGCACCCTTTAGACGTGTTCTCATCTTTCTTTGAGTGTTGCCTTATTTTCTGGCATGGGAAGATGTGGAATCTCTATCTGAAGGCAGGTTCTTTTTTTCACATATAAGATACTGTGTGTAAAGAGCTGAGCACCATGCCTCGTGCAAAGTAAGTGTTAGCTCCTATTATGAATGGCATCACTGTGTTATTATGATATGCTAACTCTTGACCCTCAGACCTCCTGATCTTTTTCTAGCAGCAGTGGGCAGGCAGGCTCTGCCAGACACAGTTGGCTGTCGCAGAGGCACAGAGGCTGTTTCTTCTTTTCTGGCGCCTAGACTCTTAACTCAATGTAATACAGTCTTCAGGGGTTATCCCCTTAGGGGTGTAAGTTTTTTGAGAAATTAAAAAGTATATAGAAAAATGCAGTGACTAATGTAATGGACACTTAGCTTTCCACTACTCAGAATGAACATACATTAACATCTTGTTCTATTTGCATTGCCATTTCCCCCCAACAATAACAACGAATATTGACAGATAAACTTGAAGATCCCTCTGAAAACTCAACCTCATTCCTGCCACCTCTTCTCAGAGGCAGCCACAAATTCATTTCAGGGTGTGTCCTTCCTGTGTGTGTACGTATTATTTTGTGTACTGAAACTTTTTACATAGCTGTAAATGTGTAAATATGTATATATCATTGTTTCTTGCTTTTCTTCACTCAACATGTTTGTGAGATCTCCATGTTGATATATACATAACTCCATGTTATTTACTTTCAACTGCTGTATAATATTCCATTGTACAAATATACCATAGTTACATATTTACTGATTCCCCTGTTGATGGACATCTAGGTTGCTTTTAAGCCTTTAGTATCGCAACCAGCGTTGCAATGAAAATTCTCATACTTGTTTCCTTGTGCCTACATGCAAGGGTTTCTTTCCAAAACATCCTTTGAAATAGAATTGCTGGGCCAAGAGTATTTGTATTTTAGTGGGGGAGGTAGGATCTCCTTGAGATTGCAGTCTTTTCAAGGATAAAGGGAAGACTCGGGCACTGAGATTGGTGATGGAGACATTTTGGTCCTGGGGGGGTAGTGTCTTTCTGGAGTCCATCAAGTCAAATTTTGTATCAGGCTGGTGCTGCCACCTGTTTGCCTTTTGCCCTTGACCATCAGGTAAGTTTCCAGAGCCAGCGGGGGCACGTGGTAAGGCAGCACTGTCCTTGTGCTCTACTTCTTCGCCTCAGATGGATGACAAGACTGGGGATTCTCGGAGAGGGACTGCCCGAGAGGCCCCCCAGAAACAGCAGCTGAAGTCAAGCTTGCCGGGACAGTGCATATGTTGAGCTGGTATTATTGCCTTCCTGGTCTTTCTTTATCCTTGTCATTATCCTTATCTGGCTGGAATGGGCCAGGTTCTATCAATTAAAAATAGTCATACCTAGGGCTTCCCTGGGGGCGCAGTGGTTGAGAGTCTGCCTGCCGATGCAAGGGACACGGGTTTGTGCCCCGGTCCGGGAAGATCCCACATGCCGCGGAGCGGCTGGGCCCATGAGCCATGGCCGCTGAGCCTGCGCGTCCGGAGCCTGTGCTCCGCAACGGGAGAGGCCACAACAGTGAGAGGCCTGCGTACCGCAAAAAAAAAAAAAAAAATTGTCATACCTAAAATATGTCCATCTAACTATGTATCTCAGCTTCCTCCTGAACCCTTCCCTGATCTTGTGCTCTGGGTAGGGTTGGAGGGCTTTTGTCAGCTCCTTAGACCCTCATAGAAGCTTCCAGCACTCCCAAGATGGCTCCCCATGGCTTACCTAACCCGGGCTTCAACCACCCTTTAGAATTCTTTCTAATCTGTCTTCTTCCCTACATGCTCTTTGCCCCACTCCTAGCGCTGTGTGGCCCCTGCTGGTCTTGCTCACGACTGGGTGCTTAGTGAGAATATGGCAGACACTGTGTGCACTTGTTGAATGACTGGGTGTTGGTAATAATAACAGCATCAGTGATTTATTGGGTACCGGTAGTGTCCCAGGCACTGTGCCAGAAAACGCATTTTCTTATTTAATTCCCACAACATCCCCTGTGAAGTGGCTACTCTTATTATCCCCATTTTACAGGTAAAGAAACTGAGGCTCAGAAAGGGTAGACAGATTGCTCACGGCCACAGCTTGTAAGTGGGAGCCAGAGTTTAAACACAGCCCTGACTCCAAATCCCTGTCCCTTTACTGCTGTGCCCTATACTGCTTCCCAGATAGCATTGACTTCTGCCCAGGAAGGACTTGAGTTAGAATCCCTGGTGCTTGGAGTCCTGGAGAGGGGAAAGGTCGCCACCTTGTTATGTCTGTGTGCTTGTGGAACGAGACTTCAGGGCCGTGATTCGGATGCTCTGGGACTCATCTGGGCAAGATGACTTAACGAGGTACATGAGGCAACTTGAAACATTTTAAATTATGTTAATATTTTAATGTTATTAGAAAAAAAGTGTGGCTGACACATCAGATCCAGGATTCACTTGATGTTGTTGCTTAAGATGAGGCTAAGTCAGTGTAAAGAAACTGTGAGTAAATAAGGTGGTGCTTAGATATGGCAGAGCTTGAGAAGGTGATTCCGAGGCTGACTAAGGGTTGGAAGGGACCATCTTGAAGTTGTATTCTCACCACAAAAGACTAGATTTAATTTTCCAGTGTGCGTGAAGCACACCCGCAAGTTCATGGAGGTAGAAAGTTGTGCTGCGAGTTGAATGTAGAAGATTTTGGATAACAGGCTGAGGAGGGGTACAGTCTTCCCTGGGGCTCTCAGGTGGTTAATCTCCATGCTTCCCTCTAAGCCACAAAGCTTGGTTCTTGGTAGGGAGGAGACTCTCCGACTGTGGAATAAACTCACTGGAATTTCCCCCAGAAATCGGTCCACACTCCTTATTAGTTTTAAAAGTTCTTGGGATGAGATGAGGATGGGACGGAATTTGTTCAAATGCAAGATGAATCCAACAAATATTTACTGGGTCCCTTCCGTGGACCAGGCACGGGGACGAGCATGGTGGACGGAGATGAACGTGGAGACAAGTTCCCCTAGTCAGTGTCAAAAGTGCTAAAGAAAGAGTAGAGTTTACAGAGTCGATCACTTTACATTTTCGAACAAAGGAACATTCATCTTCCCCAAGCAGAAGGGAGCAGTGCCAAGGAAACCTCAAGTCAATAAGTCATATTAGGTGACATTTTAATGGCACTTTGTGGGATGTGATTGAGTTGGCTGCGCACAGAGAATGGGGAGAAATTTTAATACCCACTTGACCTGATCCAACTATGGTCAAATGACCAAAGGTAGGGTTGGCGTATCTGGTGTATGTGTAAGGCTGGCCATTCCCCCTCCAGTTCCAGAGGCAGGCATTTTTCATGGACCCTGGTATGACTTCAGAATCCTTTTCAACACGACAGCTTGGGAAAGTCACTGTCAGTCAATTGAAACTGAAATGTTCGATTAATTAATGTTCATGCATTTCCATCCCTCCCCAAAGCTGTTCATTTTATTTATTAGAGCAAATGCGTCTACTCTTGAGGGGGATGTGACTTCAAATATGAAACAAACACAGGTAAGAAAAAGCTAGAGGAAGAGTGTTACCCTTAACCTGTTAAATGTATTTCCTAGCAACTATTATAGGGCACCCCGTGGTTTTGCAGTGCTGTGATTATCTCATAGATGCACTTTCCCCAAATCATCTGGGAGTGTCATCCCGTAGGCCCACTGTTTATGCAGACCAAGGGCTGCTTGGCCACAAGTGGAGTGATACATTTTGCATGGTACTGGTATGGGGGCTGTGTGTTCACAGAGTGAAATCACGCCCCACCTGACACTGTACCTCTGTATGCCACAAGGATTTGATGATTGAGTTTCATTCATTCATTCATGCATCCTCTTGAATGTATAATGATAGTTATTATAATTACCGTGATAAAAGGAGAAGCATTCAAATTAGACTCAGGATTGAGGTGCCTAGGAATAAAAGTCCATCTTAGATACAGGAAACTGCAAGGTTGCCTGACGGACCTCATTTGTTGAGTAGAACTTACGTGTCCTTTTTAACTTTCTTTGTGGTAATTACGTTGCGTTTTTGCTTCTCCACTCCCTCTCTTTGCTCTGCCACTGGCAGGCACCAGCCTTCTGGGAGGGAATGTCACCTGGTTGCCAAATTAAATGCCCCGGATCTATTCACTCGAGAGGGTGGTGTCATTTCTGGAAAAAACAAACAGGAGGCACTATTCTCTATCTTGCTATCTGACCTGTTTGATAGAATTTGAAAACGAACCTTTTATTGTGATAAATGGGGAGACAGAAAAGTTCCTCCCAGGGCCAACTTCACTGCTGTGTTTAGCTCCTAGATGGCAAATGAGTCATAGGGGGCAGCTGCCCAGCACTTTGATTTAAGATAATAGGGGCCAGGATGCAGGAGTGATATCAGCGTGGGCTGGAACGGTCACACTGAGGCAGGCTTGTAAGTGAGGACTTTGAAAACCAAGGCAGAGGTCAGGAACAAGGCTGGGCACAGCTGAGACCCCAGAAATGCATCTACAAACTGGAAGCCGTGATGGAGAAGCTGTTTAAAGCCAAGTGTGTGGCCTCAGCATGCGGATGTCAGGTAGCCACGAAACAGACATGACTGTCCTTATAGAAGGTGCATCTGTGTTCCCTTCTGTGTCCCCTGTGTTCAGGGGCCAGTCCTGGGTCCACCCCAGAGTAAAATCTGGCCCCATCTGCCACTCTGTACTACTTTATACTGGATGGAAGGATTTGATGTTTTGAGATTCATTCATTCATTTATTCACGTGTCATACATTTTTGCCTACATGGTGCCAAGTCCTACAGGGATTCCCTGGTGAGCAAATGATCCCTACTTTCCAGGAACTTACAACTGAGCAGAAAAGAACGATAAGTTAGCAGACTGAAAAGGCAGTGTGTGCTGAGTGGGATAAAGGGGGCGCTGGGGGCTACCTTGGAAGTGACAGTAGGATTTGGAGTATGGGTCCCAACTTGCAATAGTCCATCCCCAACTGTTAATGACACTTTCCTCTTTTCTCCCCTTGTGTTTGCCCTGGGAGCTATTCCCCAGGAGATATTTTAGGGCCTCTTTGTTCACTGGATGGGCTCATGTTTGGGCTTTCCCTCTGTTCTCTGTTCATCCCAGGAAATAATGCTGCAGTGCAGTGTCCTGACCTAGTCGCCAATAGCCTGAATTAGTTGTATGCTGTTTAGTGGTATTATTGGGCTCTCCAGCCCTGCATCAAACACTCACTCATTTGCTCATTCTTTCATTCAGAAAAACTTATTTTTCAGTGCTTAGGATGTGCAGGGACTGAGTGAGAAGCTGGGGAAACAGAGTTGAAAACAAACCAACCAACAAACAAAACCCCAGCCTTCCTTTCAAGGAGCTCAAGATTTAGAGGAGACAGACTAGAAACCTACCTTATAACTCAGTGGCGAAAGGTCTGGAGCAAAGGAGGTAATACTGGGACTGAGGGAGCCCAGGTGAGGATCATCTAAAACATTAGAGGGAACCAGGGACAGCTTCCTGGAGGAACCGTCATCCAAGGCAGGAGGCGGCAAACTTTCCTATAAGGGGTCAGGTAGTAAATACATCAGCCTCTGCAGCCCAGTGGTCTCTCTGGCATCCACTCAACTCTGCAGTTGTAAGTGAAAGCTGCCATAGACGATATGCAAATGAGTGGGGTGGCTGTGTTCCGTTAAAACTTTATTCACAAAAACAAGTGGCGGGCCAGATTTGGCCTTCGGGCTGTAGTTTGCCAGCTCCTGACCTAAGATGAGACCTGCAGAGTGAGTGGGAGTTGGCCAGGTGAAGAGAGAGGGGGAAAGATGTGTAGGCAGAATGGCAGGTGGAAAGGCCTGGAAGCGAGGGCTGGTTGGGGAGCTGAAAATGGTTGTGTAGCAAGACTTTAGCATGTGTGTGCACGCGCGTGTGTGTGCATGTAAGTGTGCGCGCACGTGGGTCCGCGTGTGTAAGTGCGCGCGTGTGTGTGCACGTAAGTGTGCGCGCACGTGGGTCCGCGTGTGTAAGTGCGTGCGTGTGTGTGCATGTAAGTGTGCGCGCACGTGGGTCCGCGTGTGTAAGTGCGTGCGTGTGTGTGCGCGCGCGTGTGTGCATGTAAGTGTGCACGCACGTGGGTCCGCGTGTGTAAGTGCGTGCGTGTGTGTGCGCGCGCGCGTGTGTGTGCATGTAAGTGTGCGCGCACGTGGGTCCGCGTGTGTAAGTGCGTGCGTGTGTGCGCGCGCGTGTGTGTGCATGTAAGTGTGCGCGCACGTGGGTCCGCGTGTGTAAGTGCGCGCGTGTGTGTGCATGTAAGTGTGCGCGCACGTGGGTCCGCGTGTGTAAGTGCGTGCGTGTGTGTGCATGTAAATGTGCGCGCACGTGGGTCCGCGTGTGTAAGTGCGTGCGTGCGTGTGTGCGCGCGCGCGCGTGTGCATGTAAGTGTGCGCGCACGTGGGTCCGCGTGTGTAAGTGCGTGCGTGCGTGTGCGCGCGCGCGTGTGTGTGCATGTAAGTGTGCGCGCACGTGGGTCCGCGTGTGTAAGCGCGTGCGTGTGTGTGCGCGCGTGTGTGTGCATGTAAGTGTGCGCGCACGCGGGTCCGCGAGTGTAAGTGCGTGCGTGTGTGTGCATGTAAGTGTGCGCGCACGTGGGTCCGCGTGTGTAAGTGCGTGCGTGCGTGTGTGCGCGCGCGTGTGTGCATGTAAGTGTGCGTGCACGTGGGTCCGCGTGTGTAAGTGCGTGCATGTGTGTGCGCGCGTGTGTGTGCATGTAAGTGTGCGCGCACGTGGGTCCGCGTGTGTAAGTGCGTGCATGTGTGTGCGTGTGTGTGTGTGGTGTGGGGTGAGAAGGGAGGATGAGGCAGGAGCTGTTGGGGAGTTTGAAGTTCCTCCCCAAGGCAGTCGGTGGGGAGCCTCCGGAAGGCCTCTTAGTGCAGAGGAGCATGACCTGCCTTGAATCATTTTAGCTGAGAGGAGTTTTGGCCTCGAGGCCCCAGTCCAATTGCTGTGAGTGCTTTTCTTCCTGTTTTCCATGAATTAATTCTTTCAGGTATGCGACGTCCCTTCCAGGACGCGGGAGAGCGCGGCTCTGGTGACACTGCTGAGCAGAAGTCAACGGGAGGCCTGCCATCTGCTCCTGGTGGCTGATGGCCAGGAAGGGAGCCCCTGACCCACTGCTAGAGCCGCCCACTTCCTCCGGTGGCCTCTGCCCTCTGGGGACTCTGTAATTTAAAATGAACATGGTCTGGTTGCTAAAAGTGAGCCCTCCAGCTGCCTCCCCTTGCTCTCCTCAGGCCGGAGGTGTTTATGAACTCAAGTTAATAGAGGAAGAATAAAAGTACTCACAACTCTCGAGGCCTCCCGCTGGGGCCCGCCTCCACCATGGCTGGGCTTCTGGAAGCCAAGCGCAGGCGAGGTTAATTTTCTGGGGCGGTGCTTAACGAGTGTCAGGAAGCTATCACGGAGTCCTTCCTTTCAGCCCTAGTCGCGTTTCGGGATCGTGATTCCTACGTTAGAGAGATGGCCTTTTGGTGTCTGTCCGCTGAATCAGGCATAGGTGTGCGGATATCGTCCCGCCAGCCCAGGTTTTAAACACCAAGTTGGCGTGGAATGTGTCCGGGGAGGGACACCCAGCTGTCGGGATGTCATCTCTTGGCCCCGGCTTTGATGTCACCTTCCAAGATGCGGAGACTGAAAGCGTTTTGTTTTCAGTGAAGATGAGGAGAATCTAAGAAACGTGTTCTTGCCTCAGGGAAGGCACCGATTCCTTCTCTTAAGCCCTCGTTTCATCAAAAGTCTGTGTGTGAGGACCCGAGAGAAATTTCCAGTCTTCAGAGAGCCTTTTTTTTTTTTTTTTCCAGAGAGCTTTTTGGACAGCAACTCAGCCCTGCGGGGGAGTTAGGTGGGTTTGTTCTTGTTCTGACAGGTAGATTTAGAGAGGCTCAAACAGGTAATATTGGCTATGGTTTCCCGCACACCAAACTGACCCTCCACTCCTTCCTGTCTCTGCCTGCGTACTTCTGTATTCATACTATAGTGCAATGAATAATAATAATAATAATAATAATAAAAACTAGAAACAGCTAACATTTACTGCATCCATACCATATCGTGGGCACTGTGCTAAGTGCTTTACACAATGTATCAGCTTCTGTCACCCATGAAGTAGGTATTATTATCATCTCTCTTTTGTACCGAAGAAACTGAAGTATAGGAGATTATACAATTTACCTAGGATGGCATCTTCTCCATCAGGTATTGCCAGACTACCACCTGAGGGCCAGATCTGGCCCACCACCTGTTTATGTAAATAAAGTTTTATTGGAACGGTCACATCCTTTCACACTACAATGGCATAGTTGAGTAGTTGCATCCAGAGCCTGAAATATTTGCTCTCTGGCCCTTTCAGAGAATGCATAAAGGCTCCTGTCCTTAGCTGAAGTGGCAAGTATAATACGCATCTGGCCCAGAGGCTGAATTCATGACCTTACGTATGCTAGGCTGCCTCTGTAGTTGCCACGTCCATGCCTGTCACTCTTTCTCCGGCAGGTTTTAAGTCTCTGTCCTTTTCCAGACCCTGGACTGTGAGTTCTTTCAGAGGAGGGACCCTGTCTCATTCATCTCTTTCACTTCTTTGCCTAACACAGCACTGCGTACAGAGTTAAAGGCTCAATAAGTGTTTGCGGAATGACTGAATGGTTGGATGGATGGATGGATGGATGGGTGCGTGATTTTCCCAGCTTCCCAACATCGGAAGCCGCCCCTCCCTACTCTTGCCATTACAGAGTGAATGCGAGAGAAGCTACATAAGGAGGACCCTTGTCCAGTTTGCTCCTTTAAGGCAGGGATGGAGGTGAGTGACGCTGTCCCTGCCGAAGTTACCTGTCCCATTGTTTCCAGCCGTGCTCCTGCCAGCAGGGTAATGTGGAAGCAGCTGGCAGTGCCAGAGGAAGCAATCTTTACTGTTCCATTTTTAGTTTAATTTTTACTGGGGTATAGTTGATTTACAACGTTATGTTAGTTTCAGGCGTACAGCAAAGTGAATCAGTTATACGTATACATATATCCACTCTTTTTTAGATTCTTTTCCCATATAGGCCATTACAGAGTATTGAGTAGAGTTCCCTGTGCTAAGCAGTAGGTCCTTATTAGTTATCTATTTTATATGTAGTAGTGGGTATATGTCAGTCCCAATCTCCCAATTTACCCTCCCCCCCCTTATCCTCTGGTAACCATTAGTTTGTTTTCTACATCTTTTACTGGTCCTCTTAGAGTTGTCCTTGCCTGAAATTCAAATCCTGAATGTTCCCAATACCCTATTCCATTCAAGCAATGTGGGTCAACCCGCACGCATGGCGAGCACAGTCCCAAGTGTGAATTCGTGGGGACGCTTTCCTAGAGCTTCTGCGATAGGCCTGCGTGAGAGGGGAGCTCTGTCACTCAGGCAGCCGGGAACTCTAGGGAGGGACAAAAGCAGCGTCACCTTCCTCAAAGGGCAGCTACGAGGCCAAACCCAACGGTGGGCCCAGAGGTGTTCTGGCCAATGCCAAGGCCACAGCAAATGAAGTCTCCAGCAGGGAACTTTTTTATAAGCAAGGAATGCAATTCGCGTAGAGTTCACAATCTAACGTTAGGGCGCTGCTAACCGCCTTTCACAAGGGGAACCCAGCATTTCCTGAGTGCTATTTCCCCACCTGCGTGCACCTTAACATTTCCCCCATTTCTCAGGTGAGGAAATGGTGATGTAAAGAGCCCAGGGAAGAAGCAATCTCGGCGCTTGGACTCCGGGCTGTCTGGTGCCAAAGTTAATGATTTTAGCCTCTCCCCGGCATGGCTTGGCTGTGGGTTGGGCAGCATGGAAGGCTTTGGCCTCAGGCACTGCTTCCTGCCTGAGCCCTTAAGTGTCTGCGACTCACTCAGGCCAAGTCCCCAGCATGGCCACATGGAGAGCCCGCTGCGTTTGGGCGGTGAGGGCTGCAGGGCCGTTAGCCTCACTTGGAGTGTTTCATGCCACAGGGGGACCTCACAGGTTGCCCACCAAGCACTGAGTTCCGAGTTTTTCTCAGTTATCCATTTAGGTTTCCAAGAATATTCCCAAAGTGTGGGGAGGTTAGGGTCTCTCTGGGAGCCAGAGGGGCCTCTCAGAAGTTAATGTTCCATTCCAAGTTATAATGGACAGCAGCTGGGATGTCTGCCTGGGCCAATTTGCTGTGAACAGCTCTGCACACTTGGCCTCCAGTGGAGAATTTGTGAGTTTACTTATCCATGGCGAGAGCAGGTGTAACAGAGTGACAAAACTTGTTGGAGGTGGGGACAGAGTTGCTGGCGTGTTTGCAGTTGGTCTTTTTCTGATACAGCCCCTTGCTTTCCCCCCTCTTTTACTTCTCTGCCCCTTATCATTGTGAAAGTCACGTGCGTCCCAATTTTCTTTTCTCTTCTCATGAGCCTCTTTACTTCCAGTTTTAAAAATAGAGCATTAATTTACATACAATAAAAACACAGATTTTAAGTTCAGTGAGTTTTGATAAGTGTATATCCCCAGATACCCACCACCCTAATCAAGATTTAGAATGTTTCTCATCTACTCTGAAAAGTTCCCCTGTGTCCCACTCTCCAATTATTTTTCCCTACCTTCAAGGCAGCCACCATTCTGATTTTTATCACATGGCTGAGACCTCTCATAAAACTTCACATAAATGGAATCATGCATTGTACATATACTCTTTCGTGTCTGGCTTTTCCAGTATGATGCTTTCGAGATTAACCTATGTTGTTCTGTGTATCAGTAGTTTATTCTTTTGTATCACTTCATTATCATCTGTTAATAATATTTCATTGTGTGACCACACCACAGTTTATCCCTTCTCCCTGTATTTGTTTCCTAGGGCTGTCATAACAAAGTAACATAAACTTGGTGGCTTAAAACAGCAGAAATTTGTTGTCTCACAGTTCTGGAGGTCGGAAGGCCACGTCAAGGGGACAACTGAGCCTTACTTCCTCTGAAGGATCTAGAAGAGAATCCTTCCTTGTCTCTTCTAGCGTCTGATGACTCCTAGCAATCCCTGACGTTTCTGGGCTGGTCGCTGCTTCATTCCAATCTCTACCTCTGTCTACATGTGGCCTTGTTCCCTCTGTGTACCCTCTCCTCTTCTTATAAGGACAGTGGTCATTAGATTTAGGGCCCACTCTTACCTTAAGTTGATTACATGTGCCACGACCCTATTTTTAGACAAGGTCCCATTCATAGGTCCTGGAGGTTAGGACTTCAGCATATCCTTTTGAGGACACAATTCAGCCCCCTATACTCACATTGATAGACGTTTGGAGTATTTCCAGTTTGCGACTGTTGAGAATAAGTCTGCTATGAACAGTCTGTATGAGTTTTTTTTTTGTTTTGTTTTTTGTCAACGTATGCTTTCATTTCTCTTGGGTAAGTACCTATGAGTAGAATTCCTAGATCGTAGTGTATTTGTATATTTAACTTTATAAGGATCTGCCAAACTGTGTTCCAGAGCGGCTGTACATTTTACAGCCCACCAACAATGCATGGGAAGTCAGTGGCTCTGCATCAGTGGTTCTCAATGTGGGGCAGTTTTGTCCCCCAGTGGACATTTGGCAATGTCTGGAGACATTTTGGGTTGCCACAACTTGGGGGGAGGGTGCTGCTAGCATCTAGCTCCTGGGTAGAGACCAGGGGTGCTGATAAGCATCGTGTAATGCATGGAGCAGCCCCCCCTTCACCCCTCCCCTTCCCAGGAAAGAATTATCCAGCCCAAAGTATTAATGATGCCGAGGTTGAGAAACCTTGTTCTACATCCTTGTCACCACTTGATATTGTCAGGCTTCTAATTTTATCCTTTCTAATAGGTATGCAGTGGGATCTTATTGTGTTTTACTTTGCACGAATTAATTAAGTGATTTGCATTTCCCTCATGACTCAAGATGTTGGACGTTTCCTGGTCATTTGTCACTCTTTATGTGAATTATCTGTTCAAGTCTTTCTCTTCATGTGAATTATCTGTTCAAGTCTTTTGCCTATTTTTTAAATGAGTTGTTTATCTTCTTATTACTGTATTGTAGGCCCTTTATCAGATTATGTATTATGGATATTTTCTCTCAATCTGTGATCTCCCTTATCACTTTCATACACTTGTCTTTCAAAGAGCTAAAGTTTTCAGTTTTAACGGAGTCAGGTATCACAGTTTTTTTATGCCCAGTGCTTTGTATATCCTAAGAACTCTTTGCAAATCCCAAAGTCACTGACATATTCTCCTGTTTTCTTTTAGACGTTTACAGTTTTAGCTTTTATGATCCAGGTCTATTATCCATCTCACATTAATTTTTGCATATAGTGTATCGAGTTGTTCCAGCACCATTTGTTGTAAACACCACCCATCACCAATGAATTACCTGGCACCTTTGTTGCATATAAATGGGCCATGTATATGTGGGTCTATTTCAGGAGTCTTTATTCTGCTTTATCCTTATGCCAGTCTCACATTGTCTTGATTACTGTAGTCTCCTTGGCCTTTCTCTGCTCATCCGTCTCCTGTTTTTTCTTCTCTTAACTTCTCCTCTTTCCCTGGGCTTGGGATGAGGGCAGTTGGGAGGAAAAGAAAAACTATGTTAAGTTTTTCTTCTTTTTTCGTGCCTCTTTGCAGTCTTTTTCTCTTTTCATCGTCCCTCTCTCTCTCTTTCTCCCTATCTCCCTCTGTGTGTGTGTGTGTGTGTAAATTGACTTAGCCAGGAGTAAAAAGCATTACATGACTGCACCCAGCATCCTTATTCCTGTTAACCAGTTTCCTTATTTTTCACTCAACCCCTTAGTTCTCACTTGCCCCAAACACATCCTATCTAAACAGAGAGGCTACAACTTATTCCTCCCCTTGTCTTTGATTCTGTTGACTCCTTGAAATCCATGCCCTCCCCCTACCAGTTTTCCTGGAATCAATAGGAAAAGGTCATGTTTCTTTCCTAATGAATGACTCATCAAGCCAGGGCTGAACACTCACAAACGGCCATCTCTACAAAAGATCGAAAATGTTTCTTATCTCTGTTGATTCTCCTGTTTATTCTTGTCATGTTCTTGTGTATCTGGGCTGATGGTGCTGGTTATGTCCTGGCATTGCAGACCCCCTGCCTGTTTGACATGGCTCATGGAGTGTCCAGCAGCCCAGAAATGCAAGGAAGAGGGAGGAGGAAGGGCAAGACTATGTTTTGCTAATGATCCAGAGAGATGATGCTCGTTGTGTAGGTACCAGCAGCAAAGCCACTCATGACTCTTCCAGACTAAATGGAAAGGTTATAATGCCCTTTGCAGCTCAATTTAGGAAAAGTTCTGTTTTTATATATGCAAATGATCAATCAGAACCTGTCCTGATGCCTCCATATCTGAGGGGCATTGCTGCTTATTTCCAGGTATAGTTTAAAAGATATACATTCAATCCTATCCCCCAAACATATTAGGTTTTAAAGAGTACATGGAAATAAATAGTAAGAGCGGGCTTTAAAGACAGCTTGACTCTAAAATACTTACCTAGGGACTTCCCTGGTGGTCCAGTGGTTAGGACTCTGGGCTTGCAGTGCATGGGGTCTGGGCGCATGCCTCAACGAAGATCCTGCGCGTGGTGACGAGTATCCCGCGTGCCGCAGCGGGGACCTGGCTCGGCAAGATAAATAAATATTTTTAAAAATTTATAAAATAAAATACTTAGCTAATAAAAATTTAGGATTTTCATTATCTTTAAATGATTTCCTTTCTTAAAGCATAGACTAGTACTTCTATGTCAAAAATATACAATAAACATCCTTTTGCCTAACTTCCAAAAAACCCCATCTTAACTTTTTTAAAAAATAAATTTTTATTATAAAAAGGTTTAGGACTCCCAAGAAGTTGTAGTGCAGAATTCCTGTGTACCTTTCACCCAGCTTCCCCCATTGATAGTATCTTATGTAACCTTAGTACATTGTCCAAACCAGGACATTGACATAGGTACAGTACTGCTGACACAAGCACAGATCTTATTTGGATTTCATCAGTTTTACATGCATTTTTTTTTGATCTTTAAAAAATAATCATCTTATTGTCCAAAAGATGACTTAACAAAATTAAAGACAATTTTGGAACAAGACAACCTGGGGGCAAATTCCAGCTCCGCCACTTATCTGTGGGATCACGGGTGATTCGCTTAAACTTTCCGAGCCTTAGTTTCTTCCTCCATAAAACGGGGATGATGAGAGCTGCTTAATAGGGTTATTGTGAGGCTTAAACAACTTACGTGAGCATATAACGCTTGGACACTTTTGTAATAGGTTTGTTGAAAAATCTAAACTCATCAAAGTGTAAACATGAAGGAAGCAGTTTATTTTTCCTGTAACTGAGGTAGACTTAATGTCTCCTTTCCCATCCTTAATGACAGCTTGGGCAGGTTCATTCACTTTTGGTTGGAAAACTTAAACCAGGCTTGGCTTCCTTGGTGATACTCTGGTTTGGTCTGAGTCTTCTGCTATGAGTGGTTCCCATGCAGATGGGAGCATGGTTTCCCCCGACCCGTCCTCATGTTCGTCCTGACAGCCTCTTCTGTCACTGAGAACCACCCTCCTCAGAGGATCCCATGGGCGCCCTCAATGGCACCACCCTTGGCCCCTTCTCTGGTGGCTACCTGGACGTGGATAGATGCTACTCATCCACTAACCTGCACGTTCATTCCCCTGGAGCCATGGGAGCACTGAGGTCCCTTCTCACATTCTCTGAGGGGGCAGAGATCTGGGATGGAGTAGGAAGTATCCCAGTTTCCTCCCCAGGCTCACCACTGTGGTTTCCCCTTAAGGTGTTCAGATATCTAGTGATCTCCCATCTATGGAAATATCTGGACCTGTATATGGTAGTCACTAGCCACAGGTGGTAATTATTTTAATTAAAATTAGGTTAAATTAAACTTTCAGTTTCTCAGTTACACCAGTCACGTGTCAAGTGCTCAGTAACCATATTTGGCTGGTGGCTGCCATATTGGACAACACATATATAGAACATTTCCATTATCACAGAAAGTTCTTTTGGACATTGCTGGTCTAGACATCCTCCACCTTCAGGTACCCATGTCCATCTCTTCCAAGAACTGTCCCAGCCTTCTCTGCTTGGATGGTGGCATTAGAGTATGGCATCAATATTTCAGCAGGAAATGAGATGCCTGTTTCCCTTTTGTGCCAGCGCCTCTAGGGAACAGGAATGCACACACTTTGTGAATCCTATACCCTCACAAGGTCGGAGACCAAAACCCATCCCATACCCCTCTTCTTCTGTACACTGGGGAGGAGGTGGCAGTGATAGCTGGGGTGTGGGGCTGACTCTGCCCCCTCTTTGTTACCCTTGTGGGAAGGAGTCTGGTCCCAACTTCGGCTTGTGAGCAGTTCTCTTTAGAAAGTGGAGTTATTTATGTCTTTTATTTTAAGCTTTGGGCCTTAACCATGATTCTGGGATAATAGGAGAAATCCCCCTTGATATCCTATTACACTGTTACTATGAATAGTATCATTCTGACTGTATAACCTTCTAGATGTGCCTTACAAGTATGGAAATATCCTACCCTCCGTTTCTTCCCTACACTCTTACATAGCTGTTCATTTCTCATAAGCATGTCCCCAAATTTCTACTTCAACTAGAATTTCCATTTTTAGATAACATCGTATCGTGTTGATGCCCATGGTTCTTTAGTGATTCTTCTTTTAGTTGGAGATTTCCATTATTTCCAGAGCTTTGATGTTATATATAGCACTGCTGCGAGCATCTTGGTGTATATAACTCCTTGATTTTGATAACTTCTTTCCTTTGGAGAAATTTTCCCAGAATTGGGATGTGGGATTGAGGTTATGAACCTCTTAACTCTCTGTCAGAGCTTAAGGTAACCCCCCACCTCACACTTATTGCGTGTCTGATGGCTGAATGGGGTCTTAAGAGGTTATCTACTTGACATGTCTACGTGTCACCTGTACTACACACGCACACACATGTCTTTTCTTTCCAGTTCCATCTCATTCCATTCTCCCTTCCCTCCTGCCCCAAGGGACTTTGCCCATGCTCTTCTCTCTGTCTGGATGCCTCTACTCTCTGTTCCTTCCCCCACCTTTAATTAATTTATCTTGATCCTTTAGATTTCAGGTCTAGGCTCCAATGTCATTTTCTCTGAGAAATCTTTCTTCACTCCACCACCTTCAAATATGTCAGACCCCCTCGTCAAAAATGGTGCCTGTTTTTTCCATCATAGTGTTTAGCATGCCGTGTGCTTGGACGTTTATTTGTGTAATAAGTGGACTGGTGTTCAAGTCCTTTGTTTGGACACACGGTGGAGCTCATCACCGTGTGCCCGGGGACCGCCTGGCATTGGGCTGCATTGAATGAATAGGTGCCTCTGAATGCCAAGCGACGAGGCTGCCAATCAGGATGTCGGGTCTTTTATCAGTCTTGTCTCTGCCTCATCTCACTTTGAATAACTCCTCTTTGGGGATGGAAACCAATCAGGGATTAAAAACAACCTGAAGTCTATGAATGGGCTTCAGGGGTCTGTGAGCACCAGGTTGTTATGTGTACAGCTATGATGTGAACAGGTGTGTAGCTTTCAACAGATTCTCAAAAGGGGTAATGAACCCTCAAAATGATAAGAACTGTCAGCCTAGATGATGGTCAAGGTCTCTGGAACACTCAGTAGCTAGCGCTCCTTCCCCCACTCCCTGCCTGAGCTCTGAGTCAGTTGAGAAATAAGAGTAAAGAAAGATGCAGATGGGGACAGTCCCATCTATAGTGTATCTAAAGTACAGTCCTGACTACTCCCAGTCTGGAGGAGGATGAGGAAGGAGAGGGGCTACACGAGCCCAGTTCCTCCCCCAAACTTCAAGTTACTGAGTTACCCTCTCTCTGTGGAAGGAGTGATGGTGGTTGGAGAGGGGCCCCAAGTGGGATGCGGGTGGAGCTTCTTTCATGTGGAAAGATACACTGAAGGTTTGAGAAGCACCCAACCCTCCCTTCACATCCCCCCAACAGTGGCCTCAGAAAGCTCGTACAGTCCTGGTATTCTCTGAGTTCCAAGAGACCTTCGGAGCCTTGTCTTCTTTCACCTCCTCGCTTGCTTGGGTTTTACCAAAACAATTTACTGTGCAGTTAATTCAGGGGCATTTTGCAGAGCTTGCACACTCCAGGACGTAATAGGGCCAGGCAGGAAAGTCAAACGGACAAAAAGGGCCTGATGTAAGATGACAAATGGCAACTGACATTCTGCTTCAGGCTCAAGGAGCACAGTAGGGCAGGGTGGGGAGTGGGGCAAACCAGAGAGCTCATGCCCCCATCTATATTCCTCGCCTCCAGTTGATTGTTGCCACATAGAATGCAGGCCCTGCATTGTTTCAGTTTATCAAGAGAAGCCAGAAGTATGGAATTCTTCATGTGAAATTTCTCTATCTGAAAAAAAAAAAACATTGCCAGCACCTCCAAACTTAAGCCTCATATGAGCCAGATAAAATTTGTCTGCTGTCCAGATGTTACACTACAGGTCACCACTTTGCATACTAATTTTAAAATCTTACAAGGTCAGTTAATAAATGTTTTCCTTGAAGTCCACCAAAATAGAAAGCCTGCTGGGTCCATTGCAGGGTGGTTGGTCGAAAGGTTGGAAGTTCTCTTTTTTAGGGAGATATTGACTCTATGACATCACCTTGGACCTTGTCAGTGTCTCCATGTTAGAGTTATATATGGTGGAGGGGACACAGGAAAGACCAGCACACAGCTGAAAGGCCATGCTTTGCCAGGCTGCTGTTGGCATATGTACTCAAGCCCTTGCAGAAGAGGCTAAAAATAGTCCTAGGTGTTTGGGTGATTTTTCTTGTTTTAACCACCTCCAGGCCTTTGGCAATTGTCACCTCATTAATCTTCATGGCAGGGAGCCTGGCTTGGAGGGCAGAGCTGGACTTCCAAAGTCCATACATTTATTTCTGACTAGGTATGTGTGACCCTCAGTTTCCCCATCTGCCCATGAGCCGTCCACTCACCAACCTTGTGAGCTGGCCAAGAAGGTGACCTGGGGGGCCGTGATTTCAGGGTAAAGGTGAAGGTTTCCCAGTGGCAACAGAAGATTTCTCTCAAGTAACAAAAATAAAACCCTGAAGGCCATATTAATTTAAAGCCCCATTAATCCAGTTCTGAGTTATTCCAAGTGGAGTGACTTGTCTAAAGTTTACTTTTGCTGAGCAGTATCTTTCCTTCCATGGACAGTGAACAATTGGGTTTTAGTGAAACGGTCCCAGTGAAAGTACCCTTCTCATGAACCTCTGTGCATTCTCAGTGGCTTTAGATGAAGTTGTTTGCGGTTAACTCATAATCTAGTTGTAAAATATTCTTAATGGCACCTCTAGACAACGCTCTGTTAACCCATATGGAATTACTACATTAATTGAAAGTCATAAAAGCAAATTAAAAAAAAATGCACTACATTTGACCTCCTTTTGCATTAGACGGGTTCTTTTGGTTGCAAATGATTAAATCTCAAGTTAGACTGGCTTCTCCTACAAAATGCACTCGTTGGCTTTTGTGACTGCAAAGTTCAGAGGGATTCTGGCTTCAGGTATAGTTGGATCTAGGTGACTAAACAATGTTGAAGGGACTTTGTTTGTCTTGATCCTTTCTCCGTGATAGTTTTGCTTTCTCATGGAGGCTTGCTTCCCCCAACTCCATGTCTCAAGTAGTTGCAGACTTACAACCCCAGTGGAAAGATCAACTCTTCTTTCTTAAAGGTTCCCACAAAAGTCCTGGGATTGGCCCCTAATAGATCAACCTGGGTCTTGTGCTCATCCTTGAAACCATTGCTATGTCCAGTGGGACGGAATAAGCTGATTGAGACAGATACACACACACCTGTCTACCCTGCACAGACCATGTGGGTGAAGACCAGGGAAAGAATGGGCCCTCAATAGGGAAATGATTGTACATTTGTGGGAACCAGAGGAAATGGATGATAGGCAGACTAAACCTACAAGGTCTTCTACATTTTAAAAATAATTAAAAAACAGAATCCAACAGCACATTAAAAGGATCATACATCACGATCAAGTGGGGTTTATTCCAGGAATGCAAGGATTCTTCAATATATGCAAATCAATCAATGTGATAAACCATATTAACAAATTGAAGGAGAAAAACCATATGATCATCTCAATAGATGCAGAGAAAGCTTTTGACAAAATTCAACACCCATTTATGATAAAAACCCTGCAGAAAGTAGGCATAGAGGGAACTTCCCTCAACATAATAAAGGCCATATAGGACAAGCCCACAGCCACCATCATCCTCAATGGTGAAAAACTGAAAGCATTTCCACTAAGATCTGGAACAAGACAAGGTTGCCCACTCTCACCACTCTTATTCAATATAGTTTTGGAAGTTTTAGCCACAGCAATCAGAGAAGAAAAGGAAATAAAAGGAATCCAAATCGGAAAAGAAGAAGTAAAGCTGTTACTGTTTGCAGATGACATGATACTATACATAGAGAATCCTAAAGATGCTACCAGAAAACTACTAGAGCTAATCAGTGAATTTGGTAAAGTTGCAGGATACAAAATTAATGCACAGAAATTTCTTGCATTCCTATACACTAAAGATGAAAAATCTGAAAGTGAAATCAAGAAAACACTCCCATTTACCATTGCAACAAAAAGAATAAAATATCTAGGAATAAACCTACCTAAGGAGACAAAAGACCTGTATGCAGAAAATTATAAGACACTGATGAAAGAAATTAAAGATGATACAATAGATGGAGAGATAAACCATGTTCTTGGATTGGAAGAATCAACATTGTGAAAATGACTCTACTACCCAAAGCAATCTACAGATTCAGTGCAATCCCTATCAAACTACCACTGGCATTTTTCAAAGAACTAGAACAAAAAATATCACAATTTGTATGGAAACACAAAAGACCCCGAATAGCCAAAACAATCTTGAGAATGAAAAACGGAGCTGGAGGAATCAGGCACCAGGACTTCAGACTATACTACAAAGCTACAGTAATCAAGACACTATGGTACTGGAACAAAAACAGAAAGATAGATCAATGGAACAGGATAGAAAGCCCAGAGATAAACCCACGCACATATGGTCACCTTATCTTTGATAAAGGAGGCAGGAATGTACAGTGGAGAAAGGACAGCCTCTTCAATAAGTGGTGCTGGGAAAACTGGACAGATACATGTAAAAGTATGAGATTAGATCACTCCCTAACACCATACACAAAAATGAGCTCAAAATGGATTAAAGACCTAAATGTAAGGCCAGAAATTATCAAACTCTTAGAGGAAAACAAAGGCAGAACACTCTATGACATAAATCACAGCAAGATCCTTTTTGACCCACCTCCTAGAGAAATGGAAATAAAAACAAAAATAAACAAATGGGACCTAATGAAACTTAAAAGCTTTTGCACAGCAAAGGAAACCATAAACAAGACGAAAAGACAACCCTCAGAATGGGAGAAAATCTTTGCAAATGAAGCAACTGGCAAAGGGTTAATCTCCAAAATTTACAAGCAGCTCATGCAGCTCAATAACAAAAAAACAAACAACCCAATCCAAAAATGGGCAGAAGACCTAAATAGACATTTCTCCAAAGAAGATATACAGACTGCCAACAAACACATGAAAGAATGCTCAACATCATTAATCATTAGAGAAATGCAAATCAAAACTACAATGAGATATCATCTCACACCAGTCAGAATGGCCATCATCAAAAAATCTACAAACAATAAATGCTGGAGAGGATGTGGAGAAAAGGGAACACTCCTGCACTTCTGGTGGGAATGTGAATTGGTGCAGCCACTATGGAGAACAGTATGGAGGTTCCTTTAAAAACTACACATAGAATTACCATATGACCCAGCAATCCCACTACTGGGCATATACCCTGAGAAAACCATAGTTCAAAAAGAGTCATGTACCACAATGTTCATTGCAACTCTATTTACAATAGCCTGGAGATGGAAACAACCTAAGTGTCCATCATTGGATGAATGCATAAAGATGTGGCACATATATACAATGGAATATTACTCAGCCATAAAAAGGAACGAAATTGAGCTATTTGTAACGAGGTGGATGGACCTAGAGTCTGTCATACAGAGTGAAGCAAGTCAGAAAGAGAAAGACAAATACCGTATGCTAACACATATATATGGAATCTAAGAAAAAAAATGTCATGAAGAACCTAGGGTTAAGACAGGAATAACAACACAGACCTCCTGGAGAACGGACTTGAGGATATGGGGAGGGGGAAGGGTGAGCTGTGACAGGGCGAGAGAGAGGCATGGACATATATACACTACCAAACGTAAGGTAGATAGCTAGTGGGAAGCAGCCGCATAGCACAGGGAGATCAGCTCGGTGCTTTGTGACCACCTAGAGGGGTGGGATAGGGAGGGTGGGAGGGAGGGAGACGCAAGAGGGAAGAGATATGGGAACATACGTGTATGTATAACTGATTCCCTTTGTTATAAAGCAGAAACTAACACACCATTTTAAAGCAATTATACCCCAATAAAGATGTTAAAAAAAATAATTAAAACGTCAGCCCTGGGTCAGCCTAAATTATATAGAGCTCCCTCAAAAGTACAGTTGTCAGCTTCCTGTTATAGTACAAGAGGAGGTTGTCTGAATAATCAAGTTTTCCTTGGTGCTCTCATTTTTTTTAAATTAATTTTTATTGGACTACAGTTGCTTTACAATGTTTCGTTAGTTTCTGCTGTGCAGCTAATTCAATCAGTTATACATATACACATATCCACTCTTTTTTAGATTTCCTTGGCGCTGTCATTCTTGAAAGATCACCCAGAGTAGCGTGGGAAAGTGGACCACCATTAACTTTGGTGAATTTGAGGAGTCTGACGATGGGCTTGTCTTGCCAAACTCTTTAGCTTCTGAAAATCTGTCCCTGGGGCTGGACAGGAAGGGCTGTGTCACTTGGGAGAAAGAACCAATATTGACTTCAGAAGTCAGACCATGAGGATCAAATTTGGAAAAGATGGAGGAAGTTAAGTCATAGTCAGGAGCCAGGGAGGGAGAGAGGGAAAGAAACCACTTGGGGATTTAGAAACAGAGTCAGAAAATCTCATTACAGAAGAGCTTGCATTTGTATAAATTTTTTCCCAGGCACTTTCATATCCATTATCTCATTTGAGCTACACCACAACCCATGTGGTTGGTAGGTCAGAAATTCTTATATTCATTTGTTGTGTAAAGAAACCAAGACCTGTTGAGGTTAATTGACTGGACCAACATCAAAGAGCTAATTAGTAAGAAGTCTGGAAATAGAATTGGAGAGGTTCTAAACCAATGCTACTTAATAGACATACAGTGCAAACCACATATGTAATTTTAAAAACTTTAGTAGGCTTTTTTTTTTTTTTGCGTTACGCGGGCCTCTCACTGCTGTGGCCTCTCCCGTTGTGGAGCACAGGCTCCGGAAGCGCAGCCTCAGCGGCCATGGCTCACGGGCCCAGCAGTTCCGCGGCATGTGGGATCTTCCTGGACCGGGGCACAAACCGGTGTCCCCTGCATCGGCAGGTGGACTCTCAACCACTGTGCCACCAGGGAAGCCCATTAGGCATATATTTTTTAAAAAAGGTAAAAAAAAAAAAAAAAAATGAACGGATGAAATTGATTTAAATAATTTATTTCATTTTGCCCTGTAAATCCAAAACACCATAGAGTCAGTTTGAAAACTTGAGGTATTTTACATTATTTTTTCCATATGAAGTCTCCTAAATTTGGTGTGTATTGTATACTTATAGCTCATCTCAACTCAGACTAGCTACATTTTAGTTACTCACTAGCCCCATGTGTCCAGTGGCTGCCATATTGGATGGTACAGTCTAGGCTGTACTTGCTGTAATGGGTGGAGGCCATACTTTGGAGTCAACTTTTCTGGGTTTATACTTATTGATTCAGTTCAATAACTATTTGTTGAGCATCTGTTATGTGCCAGATGCTGAGAATATAATGGCAAACGAGAAAGACTTGATCCCTACCTCCGTGGAATTTATATGCTAGGAGAGGCTGACATAAACCTGATTTACAGTGAAATAAATAAAATCATTTCAAAGTATCCCAAGTACTGTGAAAGAAACACACAGGGTGCTGAGATTGAGAATGAAAGGTTGAGTAGGAAGGCTTCCCTGTGTAGCAGAAGCTGAGATCAGAAGGATCACAGGAGTGGCCATGCAAAGAGCTGGTGGTGGAGATGGTGGAGGGGATTGTAGGGGGGAGAGAACAAAGGCCCTGGACAATATTCAGAGGCCCTGTGAAACGAAAGCACTTGCATGTTCCAGGAACTTTCTGAAGACCAGTGTGGCTGGAGCTACCTGGCGAAGGACTTGGAAGAAACTCATTTGTCTTGATATCCGAAGTGTCTGATGTATGGTATGTTGTCAATGAATACTTGTTGCATGGATGGATAGATGGATGGATAGATAGACTAATGGATGGATGGATGATGGGTGGATGGTTGGATGGATGGAAGGATGGTTGGATGGATAGATGGATAAATGAATGGATGGATGGATGGACAGAAGGGTGCATTCCTTATGTGTTGTCTGTGGCTGCTTTTGTGCCAAAATGGCAGAGTTGAATAGTTGCAGTAGTTCCTACAGTCTACAAAGCCTAAAATATTTACTATCTTGTCCTTTGCAGAAAAAGTTTAATGATCTCTGATTTACAAAACGGGGACAGCAATAATATTGACTTCTACAAATAATTGTTGTGGAGATTAAATGAGAGGAGGCTGTCCCTTGCCTGCCCCAGTGACTAGGCTTAGTTTACACTCAACAGAGGTGAATTTTCTCTTCTGTATTCCCTCCCAAATTCTTCTGTGCACTCCCTGTCCATCCTCCTGTGGACCCCTCATGTTCCCAGGCATCTGAAATGGGGAATTGACTTCTCTCTCTGGATCCCTCAGTTCCTCCTGAATGTGGCATTTTGTTTGCATGAGGGGGGATAGCTGCCGTCACCCTGTCGTGCAAGCATGTGGGCTGACTTAGGGCTTTCATTAATGTTGATTATGGCTGTGCTTCATTTCAAGAGAGCCCAGATTCTCCCTGCTCTCGGTGGAGAGAAACTTCGACTGTACCCCTCGATGAGAAAGTTATGCCTGTCTTGCCACTGTGAAATTGTGAGCATGGGCGTGAATTTAGATGAGAATTTATGTATCCAGGGGCAACGCAGAGAGGTTGCACATGCCCGCCACATAGCGCAGACTCTCTCAGCCTCGACACTGTGGACATCCGGGGCTAGATAATTCTTCGTGTTAAGGGGCTTTCCTGTACACTGGAGGGGGTTTAATAGTTCCCCTGGCCTCTACCCACTAGATGCCAGTTGGACCCCCCTCCCCAAGTTGTGACAACCAAAGATGTCTCCTGACATTGCCTAATTGCGCTGGAGGGCAACACTGTCCCTGGTTGAGAAGTACCGCTCTAGAGGGACCCATCAGATATTGACGAATACGTGAGTTAGGAGGCCGCTGCTACAGGGAATGGGGCTTAGAGGTCAGACGAACTGGCTTCAGATCCCTGGGGTGAGTTCTGCTAGCTTTGTGACCCTGGGCACGTCACTTAACCTTTCGGAGCATAATTCCTGCTTCAAAGGTTGTTGTAGAGATGACAGGGGATGGTGTGGTTGAAATGCCGGGCACGAGGGGGAATCTCTGTGAGTGTTGATTTCTTTCTGTCCTTGCTGCACACCCTACTCTTCCCGCCTCCTTGTCCTTCCTTCTCCCCAGAAAGACTCTCAGAGTCTTTCCCCCTCTGAGCTGATCCGTAGGGGCAAATGGGTGCAGGCTGCACTCCAGGTTGTCCCTGCTCCTCCTCTCGCCTTTCTTCGTGAGATGCAGCAAAGGAGGGCACCTGTTGGGGTGAAGAAAAAGTTGCATCTGATTACATAAAGTTTCCCTCGAAGAACGGCGCGGTTTTCTAATTTGCAACTGCACGGAAGAGTTCCACCTGCGGCTCCAAAAAGAATAATAGATCAATGAGATATGAACCTTAAATCCAATCATCCTCCTGGAATGGTGACAGGCATCTGGGTGAATATTTAACGAGCCCGGCTTTGATAACGAAAAGCTACTGCTTCCCCTGATCCTGCCCCCAAATCAGAAAAGAAAATTCCTCTTCTTCATTCTAGCCTCTTAGATGAATGAGAAAAGGATAGAGTAAAATATTGGGGAATAACTTGCCCTCCCCAGCCCCCAAACATCACAAGGAAAGCTGTGCCGAACTCATTTGATTCTGACTTGGAAGCAGTGGGTTGCTGGCCTCCAGGGAGGCCAAGGAGTTGAAATTGAGTCAGCCTCTCGGAGTAATTTGTGTTTTTGCCTCATCCCCTGAGAAGCAGCCCCATTTCACCTCTCACTGTAGAAACCCTTTCGCTGGTACTTGCTCATCAGGGCTTATAGAAAGTAGGAGGGAAGAGAGGGCAAGGATATGGCTGTGGAGGCTGGCTCGGCTTTCCTTTCCTCCTCCTGCCCTGTGCTCTCATCTTTTCCTCTTACTGTCCCTTCCCGTCCCTCCCCTTCCCCTATTTTAAATGGTAAAGGTAAGCCGCGCTGGTGTAACAAACAAATTACACACAAGTACATAGAGTAAAACAGTGACAGTCCCCCTTTCCTCCTGCCCCAATTTTAGTCCCCAGATAACTGCTTTTAATCCTTTGCTATCCGTCTTTTGGGGGAATAATAGCCAACATGACAAAATCTGTATTAGGGTTCCCAGAGAACAGAACCTATAGGATGTGTGTATATATCTCTATCTCTATATCATTTCTGTTTCTATCAGTATCATCTATAGCTATATCATCTGTGTATCAATATATCTATATCAATGCCATCTCTGTATCATCTATATCTATATCAATACCTGTATCTATATCAATATCATATATATCTATATCTCTATATTACCCATATCTATATCTATATCTAGAATTGAAGGAATTGATTCATGGGCTTGTGGGGGATGGAAAGTCCAAATTCCGTAAAGCAGGCCAGCAGGCTGGAAGTTCCGGAGCTGACATTGCAATCTTGAGTCCAGAGGCAGCATGGAGGCAGAATTCTTTCCCACGTGCCAGGGGCTGTGTTAAGCCCCTTACTCGCATCTTGTTTGCTCCCGTAAGTTCTCTAGGAGGTGGAGATGAAGCTCACTGCTCCGTTTTACACGTGGAAGGAGTGATGGCCAGGCGGGAGCCTGCAAGAGTGTTCATTTGGCTGGGCAGGGAAGAGAGCCCCTCCGGCCAGTGATGTTTCTGAGGGTCCCCACTGTGGATCCCCTGGCCTGTTCCTGGGTGTGTCTGAGACTCTGTCCCCAGACTTCACCCCTTCTTGGGAAGAGTTGCCATCACCCCCCCCAAGGCAGAGGCATCAGAGGGCCTGTCTCCTTGAGAGGAAGCATGAGAGCATCTTGTTGTAAGTGGAGATGAGCTCTTTCGCTGCTGGGAAAATAAGGGAGTGTGGTGCACCCTGTGCTTCTGCCTCACCTGCCACCTCCTGCTGAAGAGGATGAGAATGGAGAGGCCTGGCCACTGCGATGTGCGGAAGGTGACTGGGGGCTCTGCCACGGGCCCACTGCAGCCTTCCTGGGCCTGGGAGGGTTGATGTGGGTGATTCACACCTGGATCTTGGGTGCCTCAGACCTTGGCTGGCCTCAACACGTGGGCAGCTGGCATACAAGTGGACGCGGGACCTGAGCTCAGCTCTGCCTCATCCGTGCAGGGAAGGTCATGGGAGGGGCGGAGAGAGGGTGTGGGTCAAGGTGTCTCCCCGGGCCCCATGCCACTGGGCCAACACCTCGTGGCATACACCTGGCCGCAAGGGCATCCTCAGACCTTCCTCCTAAGCCCAGGATTGTCCACTGATTTGTGTGTTACGGGAGACAGCAAAAGGGCATCTCTGCAGGAGTTTAAGGTGATGACAAATAGAGGGAACCACAGAGAATTTCAGGAAGATCCCGCCAGGAAGAATCAAGAGGTCAAGCTGAAGTCCCAAGTTTCTGATCTGTATTGTCCACAGATCTCTCTACATCCCAGACTTCTGTCTTCACAAGAAGAATAACAACCCAGTGGTCATTGGCAAGGCCTGTCAATCCCGCCTCCAAAATCTATCTCGACTCCATCCACCCTTGGTGTGGCCATTCCAATCTCCATCGCCATTGGCTGACTGTCACTGCTTCCCAGCCATGACTGCCCTCCTCCAAGCCATTCTCCAGAGTTCCAGCCACACTGTTCTTCCTGAGTTTCTGGAGCAGCAAGCACTTCCTGCCTCAGGGCCTTTGCACGTGTCTTCTCTCTCCCTGGAACACCGTCCCCATTTCCACCTCTACTCTTTGCATGGCCGACTCTTTCTAATCCTTCTGATCTCTGCTCCAGCTGCTCAGAGAGACCTTCCTGACCACCCTACTCACCTCAGTCTCAGCACCCGCTGTGTTTCTTTCATAGCCCTTGGGACACTTTAAAATGATTTTATGTATTTGATGGTAAACTTGTCAGCCACCCCATGTCCCTGCCATCTTGGATCTTAGAGGCAGATCATTGCCCAAAGAGTTATACACATTATAAAATTGCGTTAAGGGATAGGAAGGAAAATAAACAGCACGATGAGGGATGAGGCCAGGAGGATCTGACTTTGATGGCATGGATGGAGAAAGCATCTCTGATTAAGTGACATTCAAGACAAGCTCTAAAGGAAATGTAGACATTAGCCAAGTGGAAACGTAGGCATTAGACCTCTGTTCTACACAGAAGGAACAGCGTGTGCAAAGGTCTTGAGGCAGGAACAGTAACAGTGTGCTCCTGGAAAGAAGTCTGGCATGGATAATGCCTCATGGTGAGTGAGGAGATGTGACCTGGTGCTCAGGAGGTAGGCAGAGAACAGAGCTTGCATTTGCTAAAAATCGCGAAGCAGAGGGAATTCCCTGCTGCTCACTAGGACTCCTCGCTTTCACTGCTGAGGGCCTGGGTTCAGTTCTGGTTGGGGAACTAAGATCCTACAAGCCACGCGGCGAGGCCAAAACAAAACAAAACAAACAAAAACTTGCCAGCATAATGGTACTCACCATTTATTCAGCCCTGATATGTATTAGGCCCTGAGTAAAAAGCTTTATGTAGCTCCTTTAATTCTTACAACCACAGGTATGATTATTCTCAGAGTGTAGATAAAGAAACGGAGACCCCCAAAGATTGACACCCCCAAAGCCCCGCTCCCACAGCCTGCAGGGTCAGACCCAAATTTGAACCCAGGACTCCAAAGCTTTTAAATCCCACAAAACACTTGCTTCCATCTACATCAGGTTCCTTCTGCCCCAGCATCCAAGGCCACCTGGGGTACAGGGAGGTGTGAACACCCCTGACTCCCCCATAATCCACCGCAGGACCCAGATTTCTGCCCAGCCCTAATATGTACATTTTTCCATAGGGCACTTGAATGTTCCATTATTTCTATTCCCCCAAATGCTCGGAAACTTTCCCATCTCCTTGTTAAATAAAAGATGAGAGGTGGATAATGAAATCCAGATGCCCTCAAGGCCTTCAGATGCCACCTGCCAGTTTTTCTGTTGTTCTTTCTCTTTTTTTCTTTAAACAAACCAGAAGCGATGGCTTGATGGTTTGGAGCAAGAGGCCATATTCAAATGGCATCATTACCTGTCGGGCCTCGCTATGTTTTATTCACTCATTTCTTTCCTTGGATTCGAGGCTCCAATTCAGTATTCCAACTGCCTTGCAGACAGTTTTTCAAATACATCTCAAATGCCAAAGGTCCAATCCAGATCCAGCCGCTTGAGAGCTGAGAGCAATCTCACTCTATGACCTTCTTTCTTAGGATAAGAACTGGGTGTGGAACTAGACTCTTTATGATCAAGTGCATTTGGTATCTGTCTCTCCCATAGGCCAGTGGTTCTCAATCTGGATGGTTCTGCTTCTCAGGGGACTTTGGGCAATGCTTGGAGTCAATTTTGGCACTATTGGCATCTGGTAAGTACAGCTAGTGATACTGCTTGATATCCTACAAAGCACAGGGCAGTCCCTCGCAACAAAGAATTATCTAGCCCCAAATGTCAACAGTGCCGAGGCTGAGAGATCCTGAGTCAGACTGGGACTCCCAAGGGAAGCTGTCGTCTTCACCGCCATGTCCCCAGCCTAGCGCCTGGCACTCAACAGAGACTCAGTAAGTGTTGGTTGAATGAATGATCTCATTTGGCTGCTCTTAGCTGGGAGTTTGGGGATAGCCCATCTGCATCTCCCATCCTTCCGTGCTGTACTCCAGGAACTCCCAACTCTGTGTAGTTTCTTCACTTATTCCTTTTTTCATGCCCTTCCTTGTCTTCCTCCCCTGCCTAACACTCGTTTACTCTTTAACACTCAGCTCAGGTGTCACCTCCTCCAGGAAGCCTTCTTTGACTCCCCCAGGCTGTGCTGGTGTCCCTCCTCTGAGCCCCATCACACTCTCCAGTCACACCATCACAATGCTCGTCACTCTGTGAAGTCCATCAAGTTGTGAATAAGTGTGGCCCCTTCCCTCCCAAGTGTCCCTTCCATATTCTAACTTACCACCTGCTTCCCCACACTTCCATTCCTGCTCACCACCATCGCCTGATCCTCTCTCAGGAGAAAAAATCATATAGCGATTAAGAGCTAACATTTCTGGATTTGCAAGGTGTATAAGTCTCCCAGGGCCGCTGTACCAAATGACCACAAAATACATGGCTTAAATAACAGAAATTTATTCTCTCACAGATTTGGAGACTGGAGATTTGAAATCAAGATGACTTCAGGGTTGATTCCTTCTGGAGGCTCTGAAGGAGAATCCAGTTCATGCCTCTCTCCTAGCTTTTGGTGGTTCCTGGCAATCCTTAATGTTCCTTGGTTTATAAACACATCATTCAAATCTCTACCTCGTCTTCACAGGACTTTCCCAACTCTGTGTGTCTGAGTCTCAAATCTCCCTTTCCTTTCTCTTATAAAGACACTAATCATTGGATTTCGGGCCTAGCCTAAATCTACGATGATCTCATCTTGAAATCCTTAATGTAATTACATCTGCAAAAATCTTATTTCCAAATAAGGTCACATTCACAGGTACTGAGCATTAGGACCTGGACATATCTTTTTTTTGTGGTACGCGGGCCTCTCACTGTTGTGGCCTCTCCCGTTGCGGAGCACAGGCTCTGGACGCACAGGCTCAGCGGCCATGGCTCACGGGCCCAGCCGCTCCGCGGCATGTGGGATCTTCCCGGACCAGGGCATGAACCTGTGTCCCCTGCATCGGCAGGCAGACTCTCAACCACTGCGCCACCAGGGAAGCCCTGGACATACATTTTGAGGGGACGCAGTTCAGCCCACTACAGATGCTTGAGGTCAAGTTGATTTGCTACCAATTAGCCTGATGACCTTAGACAAGATACTTGACCTCTTGCAGTTTAAGGGAAAATGGTGTTCTCCCCACTGGGTCACTGGGGTAGATAAAACGTAAAGAGCATGTTTGATATACAGGCCAAGTTCCTGAGAAGCAGCCTCTGAGATGGAGAATAAGGTGCAGGGCATTGATCAGGAAGTGCTCTTGGGATCAACATCTGGGGGAGAGATGGATGGAAGAGGGGGGGTGTGGGAGGCAGAGTACTGGCCCCTCAAAGACGTCCATATCCCTGGAACTTGTGAATATGTTACTCTACAGGGTAAAAAGGATTTTCAGATGTGATTAAATTAAGCATCTTGTGATGGGGAGATTATAAGGACAGGGGTCCTATTAGGGGGAGGTAGGAGGATCAGAATCAGAGGTGTGAGAATAGAAGCAGAGGTTGGAATGACATACCTTGAAAGTGGAGGAAGGGGCCGTAAGCCAAGGAATGCAGGCAGCCTCTAGAGGCTGGAAAAGGCAAAGGATGGATTTGCCCTAGAACCTCCAGAAAGAATGACACCTTGATATTAGCCCTGAAAGACCTATTGTAGACTTCTGACTGTCAGAACAGTAGGTTAACAAACTTGTGTTGGTTTAAGCCATTGAGATCATGGTCATTTGTTACAGCAGCAACAGGAGACTCATACAGTTGGGAAGAGGGAGAAGTTGGGCTGTGATGTAGTCTCAGCAGAGGCCTGAGGTGGCCCTGCAGGGAGGTTGGATGCTGGAATGACTTTCAGCACGATTACACATTGGAGTAATTGGTCATTAGATGTGGTCTGCTCCCAGAAGGAGGTTGACCTTGGGCAGTCTTCTTCAGCCTTGGTCAATTCTTGGAGAGAGTGATAGTGGAGAGCTGTCCATTGGCAACACTCGCTAGCTGGGGACATGGGTCCTTCAATCCTCAAGGGAGGTCAGGGTGGCACATTACAGCATCCACTACACTAGGTATTAGCCGCTATGGTTTAGTAAGTGACGAGGCATGGTGATTAAACTCAGTGGCCTTGCAGCCAGTCTGGCCTGGATTCAAGGTCTAGTGTGACTGCTTGTTAGCTGAGGCAAGTCTCTTCTCTTCTAGAGAGCAGGGGAAATCCCAGCCCCTTACTCCTTCTTCTCAAGAGGATCCCATGAAATAAGGCAGAGAGCCTGGCATTGGAGTCAATGGAAGAATGGAATGTGGAGTCCTGGGTTGAATTTTCAGTTATCATCATCTGATTTAACATCTAACAGTAGATTCACAATGGTCTAATTCAGGTCATAGATGACTGTTTCCTAAAGTTTTATTTTTCTTTCCCCAAACTGTAGTACCACCAGCAGCTCTTGAAAATGGTGTGTGGCCAGGTTAGTTTTGAAAATTCTAGGTGTTGTATTCTTGTATATCTCAGTGCACGAATATGTGAATTAAAGGCCCTGACAAGGCCTGCAGTAAAGATGCCCATTTTACTTTATTTAAACTTCAAAGTTCTCAAGCAAATTTGCTTTGGGGACCCATTTTTCATATAATACCTGTCAACATCTATTGGAATTAATGTTCTGAGGAACATCCTGGGGGAAATACTGCCAGAGATAATTGATCCAGGAGGACTTAGGAAGGGGGTTAAGGAATATTTGTAACCTATTACCCGTCCTCCCCAGTTGGCCACTCCTCGATGCTGGTGCAGTTGGAATAGATGAGTGACTCTCTGCTGTCCTCACCTTCCTACATGCTCCTGTATTTCTCTCGGGCAGAGTCTGTGCCAGACTCATGATGTAACCTCATATTTTTCCTGCCCACGCCCTCTGCAATTGTACAGTTGTTATTCATACCTCCATTTTTAATATATGATGAAACCAAGGCTCAGAGAGGCCAAGACACCAGCCCAGGGTCACACAGCTCAGCTTGGAACCCTGGCTGTCCAAGGCTATAACTCACCCACTGATTTAATGTAATTTAATTTTTTAACAGCTTTATTCTCATACCATAGAATTCACCCATATAAACTATACAATTCCGTGGGTTTTAGTGTAATCACAGAGTTGTACAACCATGATTATCATCTAATTTTAGGACATTTTTGTCACCCTAAAAAGAAAGTCTGTGCCCATTAGCAGTCACTTCTCACTCCTTCCCACCCCAGCCCTTGACAGCTACTAATCTATTTCTGTGTCTAGATTTGCCTGTTCTGGGAATTTCATATAGATGGAATCATACACTACGTAGCCTTTTGTGTCTGGCTTCTTTCACGTAGCATAATGTTTTCATGGTTCGTCCATGTTGTAGCCTGTGTCAATACTTCATTCCTTTCTATGGTTGAATAATATTCTATTGTATGGATGGATCACATTTTGTTTATCCCTTCTTCAGTTGATGAACATTTGGGTTGTTTTTACTTCTGGGCTATTATGAATAGTGCTGCTGTGAACATTTATGTACAAGTTTTTGTGTGGACGTATGTTTCCATTTCTATTTTAACCCTCCTATTTATGCTAGTTTATATTTTATATTTATAGCCATTTACAGCCACATTGATCAGGCCATTTTTTTGGAAACATAATGATATTTGTTCATTTGTTTAATTTACATACCATAAAATTCATCCATTTTAAATAAAATGAATGCATTTTAGTAAATTTACAGAATTGTGCAAACTTCACCGTACCCTAGTTTTAGGTTGCGTCCATCAGACCAAAAAGATTTCTTGTATTTGCTTGCAGTTAATTCCTGCTTCTACCCCAGTTCCAGGCAACTGTCAGTCTGCTTTCTGTGTCTCCACACATGTGACTCGGCCATGTTAAAATCTGTTTTGTAAGAGGAATGGCTGCTACTTAGAAGAGATTATGCTTTCTGAATGTCTGTCCATGATGGGCATATGGATAGGGGACAGGTGGCTTAGGCAAGTGATTTCACCTCTTCTGGCCTCAGTTCCCCTATCTGTGAAATGGGGTTGATCACCGTAGGTGGCTTACAGGATTGGAAGTTGTAACCAGTGAATACGTTCGAAACACTCAGCTTGATGGTCTTAGTATGGCAAGCACTTGGTGAATTTTGGACATCCTAATCACCTACCTCCTCACCTTCTCCTAACGGCTCTGTGGGGCGGGTGCCATCAGCCCTATTTTACAGATGAAAACACTGAGGCTCAGAGCAGTGGAGGAGGTGTTGGGAATGAGTTCCAAAATCAGTGGCTTCCAGAGTCTGGGCCCTCTCATTTCACTGGCTTCTCAGACTTTGTAGCAAGAATTCCCAAAGAGGAGGGCAACGCCCCCCCCCCCGCCCCCCCTCCTGCCCCAAACCTTGCCTGGAGGGTTCTGCGTGCTTTGTTATGGCTCCATATATCAGGAACCAATTAAGGCTAAGAGCAGTTAGCTGCAAATGTGTTTTCTGGGTAATGATGGGAATGAGGCAGATGGAAACTGTCACCGGGCAGCAAAAGACCCACACAGCTGCTCGCCATCAAGCCAAGGCCGACCTTGAGGCTGGGGCTGTGGGATCTGAAGGTATCAGGATAGGACTGGGTTAGGGACCTCTGCTCGGTGTCCCCTGGGGCCCTGTCAGGGGACCTGCCATTGTACATGGAAGAGCTGGAAAGGGTGTCCCTGAACCACATTGCTCTATGTCCTGTGTCCTCGATTCCAGACTCCTAATTGTTTCTCAATACACAGGTGACTCTATTGTATAATCAGGAGAGTGTGGACACGGCTGACATTTCTCAGTGCAGGTTGAGAAACGCACATGCGTCTCCCACTCTGGGAGCGTCCTTTGCCTGACCAGTTCCTGCTCCCCGATCTGGTCTTAGCTCCCTCAGGGAACCTTCCCCGGTCCCCTTCCCTAGGCTACGTGCCTCTAATCCACTCTGAGAGGACCCGGGACCACCCTTCTGTAGCACTTTCCATAGCAGCAGTGAAGTCATCCTTTACGGAATGAGCTCTAAACCCCTTGAAGGCAGCGCTGGGCGGGTCTCTTTCACAGTCATGCCCCAGCATCTAGCCCAGAGTCCAGTATAGACTAGGCCCTCAAGGAATATTTGTGGGACAAGTGACTAAATAAAAGCCCGGACACAGGAGCTCTTCTGACCTTGTCCTACTCTTTAAACATAGAGTTAGTAGCTTCTAATTAAAATCATCTCGGCTTAGGATCCTTTTCCATTGTGTCTTGAGGGTGGTATATTACAGAGGTCAGCAAACCTGTTCTGTAAAGGGCCAGAGAGGAAATATTTTAGGCTTTATGGGCCACACAGCCTCTGTTGCAGTTAACTCCGCACTTACCACGCGAAAGCAGTCAGAGATGATATGTCAGTAAGTGGACTTGGCTGTGCTCCAATAGAACTTTATTTACAAAAACAGGTGGCGGGCCAGATTTGGCCAGAGGGCCACAGTTTGCTGACTTCGGGTGTGGAGAGCTGTAGACAAAAAGTTGGAAGGTCTGACATTGTGAAGCCTGGGCCCAGAAGAGGAAGGTGGTCCAGATCATGTCTGTGGATTTAGAAAGAGGTTGTTTTTGGTGTGTGTGTGTGTTTTCAACACAGCAGATTCTATGCAATAACTTCCACTGGAGAGGCCAGAACAAGAGAATTGGACCCAAGTAAGAAAGGCTTTGGTTGGAGATGAAGAATTCTTGACCCTAAGGGAGTCATGGCTTAGAGACTTTGTCTCAATCAAAGCTCTAAAGGATGCAAGGAGCAGAAGTCCTTCCATCTCAAGAACATTCACACACACACACACACACACACACACACACACACACACACACACAGTGAGATCTGTTGGAATGATAAGGGTGCCTCAAGGAGGCTGAGGGGTAGGGTTGGGAACCCAGGTGGCTGCTGCCTCTCTGCCCCTCTGTATAACCCCTGTCTCTTCGCAGGTCAGCCTCCCCAACTCTCTGTGCACTCAGAGTGGCAGCCTCAACCCCAAGTTCACATGTCCTCGTAGTGCAGCATCTACAGCTAACCAACCAGATGCACTAGGTCCAACTCTAAAATCCCAGGAGAGAGAATCTGATTGGCCCATCCTAGGTCAGGAGCCCTCTCTCATCCAATCACCTGTTGCCAAGGGGGCAGAGACATGTGTTGCAATCATGGCTGAAGGTGGTAGGAGTCTTCACAGAGGTAGATGTGGGTATCTTGAAAGATGTCTGCTAAAAGGAAGTGCTAGGGTCTTCTTCCTGGTGATTTTCAGGATTAGGAAAAGTATGAGCGGTGAGTGGGTTGAATAGTGTGCCCCCCCAAATCACGTCCATCTGGAACACAGAATGTGACCTCATTGGGAAGAAGAGTCTTTGCAGATGAATCAAGTTAAGATGAGGTCATTCTGGATTAGGGTGGGCCCTAAATCCAGTGGCTGGTGTCCTTATCAGAGGGGGAGCAGGACACTCAGCGACACAGGGTCACACAGAGGAGAAGGCCATGGGAAGACAGAGACAGAAACTGGAGCGAGCAGTTACATGCCAGGGAATGCCAAGGTGTGCTAAGAGCCATCAGAAGACGTGAGGAAGGGTTCTTCCCTAGAGCCTTCAGAGGGAGCGTGGCCCTGCCAACACCTTGATTTTAGACTTCCAGCCTCCAGAAAATAAATTCCTGTTATTTGAAGCCACCTAGTTTGCGGTAGTTAGTTACAGCAGCCCAAGGAAATGAATACAGGTGGTCAGAATACCTGCCTTGCGCAGATAGTAGCTAACACGGGTAGGGATTTAGAGGCACCGAGGCTTTCCATGCGTTATCTCATGTGATCTTTACAATGGCCCCATGAGAGATGCCAGAATCATTCCCATCCTTCAGATAAAAAGAGTGGGGATTTCGACCCAGGCATCTGATACGGGAGCCCATGTTCTTTGACACTCTTGCCTCTTGGCCTTCCAGGGGCCTGATTCAGTGGTCTTCAGCGATTCCTTCTCTCCCCAGCTGTCTGGGTTACAAGGGTTGGCTTTGTTGCTCAGTTATTGAAGAGATGCAGAAGTAAGCTCCGAGGTCACTGGCAGTTGGATTCTTCCAGCTCCACGCAGTACCAGTTTCCCCTCCCACACGGGAAACGTGCTTTTCCACTCGTCCACTTGGCTGGAGATGGCAGTGGGTGGGATACGGTCCTTAGAGGGAAAGCCGCGTTTCCCTCAATGAAAACGATTGATGTGAGAGATCTTTCAGGGGCACCTGCAGCTCAGGAACCATTCACCACAAAGGCATAAATATGAACGTCTTCACCTGTGAATACAAAATGTCCTCCCCGAGTTCAGATAATCCCGAAGGTTACAGGTCTTCTATCGGAACCTCATAGGAAGCAGTGCACGGATCAAATAATACCCCTAAATGAGACTCAGCTTTTACCCAGAAGTTGCCCAAATGCCTTCTGTTTATGTTAATGCATCCCGGCTGTGGACATGTACTGTTTGCCCTTTTTCTCTACAGTTTCTTTGCAAAGTAAAGAGACTAGCTGATTCCACCCCGTTTTATGTACACCGCGTGGAGCGGGGATAATTTCAGGGCTCCCAATCCAGACCCCGATGCGGCTGGAGTGCACGCCATTGGGATTGGAAGGACGGACACCCCAGCAGAGCAGGTCTGGAAGAGACTGATATTTATGGGGTCTGTTTGTGTTAATTTCCTTTGGCCTCTAATCCTGCGCTCTGGGAAGATTGCTGGGTAGCTGTGTGTGTTTGATAAATCCAGCCTAGCCTGGGACACACGAATGGTTTTTCAGCGGGAGGTGGAATTGCCTTTTAAGAACTTCAGCATGCAATTTCTTTGCTGTTTTTTGTTGTGGCCAAAAGGATGAGTGTCGTGAAGTGCAGACAAGTTTTCTCCCCTCCAACTCCTAGACTTCATGACAGCAGAACCGATTTGATGTCGTTCATCCGTGGACCCCGACCCCTAGCACCAGAGCCAGGGTGGAGTGAGTTGGGGCCGAGGGAGAAACGTTTACAGAGATGCTCACTCTGGGGGCTGGGCCGGTGCCTGAATTCCAGGCACTGGTACCTCAGCCAACTTGCCGTAGTCCCAGCCCTGCCTAACATGCTGTTGGCACCCCATAAGTATTTGTTGAATGAACAAGTTAAATCCTGCTCTACAGCTGAAATGAGACTAAAAGAGGTTAAATAATTTGCCCAAGATTCGGCACATGGCAGGTCCTGAGTTTGTGATTGGAATCTAGGCTTCACTCCTGGGCCATCTACCTATCCCTCCCCGCCCCCTGCTCCATCCCGGCTTTCCTCCCCGTCGTTTCTGGGTTGGCTTTTAGTTTCTGGGTTGATGAGTTTGAGTTCCGAGAGAATAAGGAACCGAGTCCGTCGCTGGAAAACTGTCTTTTCTCACTTTTTCTCCTCCTTATCCCCCTTGGGGGAGCTGACTGGCCTTCCCTCCATCCAGTCAATTGTCCAGCTGTGAATAGAGAAAAATGGCCCCGAATGTGTAATAATGTAGCTCTGGGAGATCTCACTCCAAGCTAAACAACCCATTAGCCAGAGAGGACCTTTAAAAGGGCCGTGGTATGCTGGTCACCAGCTCCAGCAGTTTCACTGAATTTCTCTCCTTTTGCAAGTGATCTTTGCCTTGGTCTCTGGGAATATTCCAGTTTGGTTGAGGCATGGACAAAGATGATGCTTAATGAGGAAATTAGTTCTGCCCACACTGGGGAGTCTGGAAGACAAGACGTCCTGATTTGACACCATCCGAAGGCTCTGGAAGTTGTTTCCGAAAACTTTGATGTGGCTTTGGGAAAACAAGCCAGACTGAATTGCGGGCTCACTCTGGAGACCTTTTTTTTTTCCTCTCTTTTTAATTTGATGGATCTATTTGACGTCTGGCTGTAGAACCTGTTTCTGAGGTTCTCTGAGTTACTCCTCCCTTCAACATTCAATCAAATATTTGGGAATCTATTGTATACCAGGCACTGTGTGCACAGCTCTGGGGATTGGAGTACGAGACAGACATGATACTCACTCTCAGTTCTTTTTTTTTTTTTTTTTTTAAACATCTTTATTGGGGTATAATTGCTTTACAATGGCGTGTTAGTTTCTGCTTTATAACAAAGTGAATCAGCTATACATATGTTCCCATATGTCTTCCCTCTTGCGTCTCCCTCCCTCCCACTCTCCCCATCCCACCCTTCCAGGCTGTCACAAAGCACCGAGCTAATATCCCTGTGCCTTGCGGCTGCTTCCCCCCTCACTCTCAGTTCTGATGAGGGAGGTGATCCAATCCCACACCTTGGCAATGGTAACCGACAGGGGCTACTAAGGAGAGGTGCTTGGTGATGGGAGGGTCTGTAACAGGGATCTCATTCTTGGCCAGTGACGTCAGGAAAACCTCCCTGAGGGGAGTTATGATTGAATTGCTATCTGAAGGTGTAGAAGAAGTTAACGGGGGGCAGACAGAGGCAACAGCATGTGCAAAGGCCCTGGGGTGAGCATGATAGCATATTTCATTTGAGTGACTGAAGAAGGGCAGTGCGGGGGAAGAGAGAGTGTGAGGGGTGAATCCCGTGGAGACTTTGGGGGCTGTGTAAGTTTCCTGGGGCTGCCATAACAATTTACTCCAAGCTGGGTGGTTTCAAACAATAGAAATCTATTCTCTCACAGTTCTGGAGGCCAGAAGTCGGAAAAAGGAGTCAGCAGGGCCATGCCCTCTCCAAAGCCTTCTGGGGGAGGACCCTTCCTTGCCTCTTCCAGCTTCTGGTGGCTCTGGCTTTCCTTGGCTTGTGACAGCATCACTCCAGCCCCTGCGTCCATCTTCACATGGCCTTCCCTTCTGTCTTCTCTTCTATGTGAAATCTCCCTCTCCCTTTCTCTTATAAGAATACTGTCGTTGGATTTAGAGCCCAGCTGTATAATCCAAGATTATTTCATCTCAAGATCCCTAACTTAATTGTATCTACAAGGACTTTCTTTTTTTCTTTTAACAAATAGGTTTTATTCTGAGTTTGGGGAACAAAATACATAGTTATCTCTTTATCATGAGTGTATAGGTGAGGTTTTTGTACAAATGAGGAGGAGAAAAGTGGCATGACAGCCACCCTCTCCCTTGCCCCTCATCTGAGCTTTGGATCCCAAATGTACTTGTACAAGGACCTTTTTTCCCCAAAGAAGGCAACATTCACAAGTCCCAGTGGATATATCTTTGGGGGGCGGGGGCACCGTTCAACCCACTACAGAGGTGATGGTAAAGAATTTCATATTTATTTTATGACTTTGGGAAGCCACTAAAAAGTTTTAAGCAAAGGTGTGGCATGTCCAGATTTAAACTTTTAATAAGTTTTCTCTTCTGTAATGCAAAGAGAGGATTGGGGACATCGGGTGCAGCTAAGAGGTTTTTTTCCTCCATCACCAGGAGAGAGATGCTGGGGACTCGTCCTGGAGTGGTGGAAGGAGCGATGTGAACAAGTGAATGGAAATAAACTAGAAGTTCCTTTTTATCATCCAGAGTCATTTATTCAGCGTTGCCCTGCATGATGGCACCAATGTTGAGAGTTAAGAGGACGTTTCAGCAGTTCAAATGAGCCATTCTCCCTCATCTGAGAGATGCCGACATTTGCCCCCTCACTGACAGTTCCCCTCATTATGTGGCTCTCTTGTGAATAAATGTTTTCTTCAGCGCAGTTAATAGCGGCCTCAACTAGTTAAGTGCACCCAGTGGCAGGAAGCCAATTAAAGCATGGGCAGGCTTTATATATCTCCGTATAGCTCCAAGGCATCCGTGCAGCATCATTATTTTCCAGTGACTTATTTTATTTTATTTTTTTTAATAACAACCAGGCCAGTCCTGTGCAGGAAAAATAAATAAGAAAGGCAATTTAGTGCTTACTGTTGGTTGCATATCATTTGCATTTCATGAAAGATCTCACTCTGCCGTGATGCTAGTTCAGACCATGGCTGGGGAGGCAAAGTGGTAGGTGGGGAGCTTGGGAGGTGAGTGGAGGGAGCGAGGAAGATGGTCCAGCCCGTGGGCTCTGGGATCTGATGTCCCGCCGTCAGATCCTGCCTCCACCACCCTGTAGCTCTATGGCCTTGGGTGAGTCACTTAGCTACTCTGTCTCCATCTGTAAAATGGGAGAATCATAATACCTACTTTATTGGGCTGTTGTGAGAATTAAATGAGATAATACACCAACAATACTCACCAAAAGGGTAATCATCACTGACATTTTACATAAAAGCTATAACATGGGTTGGTTCACAGGCATGTGTTGAATGCCTAGCAGATACCAGGCACTATCTTAGGTGCTCAGTTACGAGCAGAACAGAACGTCCAAAGGCCCTGTGGCTTGGTGGGGAAGATAGACAATAGGTGCTTAAACCAGTAAATACGCACAACGTCAGGTGATGTTTCCTGTCATGAACAAGCTGAAAGCCAAGATAAGGGGAGGGAGAGCATGGGGAGGGGGTCTGCCATTTTAGATGAGGTGGACGGGACGGCCTTACTAACAAGGGCACGCTTGAGCACAGAACTGAATGAAATGATGGAACAAGCTGTATGGATTTCTGTAGAAAGAGTATTTCAGGCTAAGGGAACAACATGTGCAAAGGGAGGTCCTGGATGTCCTTGGATGTCTGGAATGGCTCATTAGCTCCATACTAGCTACTCACCAGGGCGGATTGGAGCTAGAAGGATCCTTTTGGGAATGACACTCTCTAACCCAGTCCAGTCCCTTGATAAGAGTGAGTAAGCAGGCTCGCTGAAACAGCACAGCTGCTCAGCTGCAGGGCTGGGTTCTGAATCCCATCCTGCGTCCTGAGCCCACAACCCGAAAACCTTCATGATACTGCTTCCAACAGTGCTAGGATACAGGCCATCTCTTCCTACAGAAGAGAAACCCAAGGTGCAGCGAAGCAAATTCCAAGCTTGTCTGATTCCAAATCTGCATTTTTCTTGGCATCTAGTGTGAAACTTAGCTGTCAGGGCAGCTCAGGTAATAACGGGACAATTATTGCCATGATCGCTTCTGAAAGTTTGTACAAGCTGTGCTCCTGAGAAGTCCACTCTCCTTTAGGGTTCACTGCCCGCTGCTTTTCTTATGAGCCAGATAATGCGCTGATCATGGGTGGAGTGGGATCCCAAAAAAACCCAACCTGGGGCCCAGCAGCCTCCCCGGGTGGCAGGCGGCAGGCGGCACTGTGATATACTTGAGCAGGTCTGGGTTTTATGGCTCCTTTGCCAGTGGTCATAAACTTGGCATTTGCTTTTGGTACCTGGGGAGCCCTGAATCTCCAGTGAAGTTGGGTCTGAACAGGTGGAGAGCACACGGCTAGAGAAGGTATGTAACAGTGTGGAGAAGGCGGAGGGGCCTGGGCTGAGCTGGCTGATGGCTTCTCTCGCGGTGGTGGCTGTGAACTTTCACTCCCACAGCTCAGCTTCCTTTGCACAGAAAATGGCACCGTGGCTCTGCGGTGAACCTCGGCAGTCCTCCCTTTGGTCTTCTTGAGGAAAAGCAGTTTCCTCTCCAAGCATCTCTCTTTCTCTCTCTTCCCCCACAGGACCCTCCTCCCCAGCTGTCGTCATTGGGTGGGTTATCCACTTACTAATTTTTAAAAAGTGTGATAAAATACATATAACATCAAATTTGTCACTTTAACCATTTTTAGGCATACAGTTCAGTTGCATGAATTGGACATTATTCTACAGCCATCATTACCGTCCATCTCCAGAGCTTTTCCCATCTTCCCAAACTGAAGCTCTGTCTCCATTAAACTCCCCATTCTCCCCTCCCTCTGGCCCCTGGAAACTCCCATTCTACTTTCTGTCTAAGTACCTCATATAGATGGAACCATACAATATTTGTCCTTTTGTGACTGGCTTACTTCACTAAGTGGCTTCAAGGTTCATCCATGTTGTAGCGTGGGTCAAAAGTTCCTTCCTTTTAAAGGTCGAATAATATTCCGTTGTATGGATAGACCACATTTTGTCTATCCTTTCGTCTGTTGACGGTCACTTGGGTTGCTTCTACCTTTTGGCTATTGTGAATAATGCTGGTATGAACACAGGTAAACAAAGATCTATTTGAGACCTTGCTTTCCATTTGGGGGGGGGAGATATATACCTAGAAGTAGAATTTGGGATATATACCTAGAAGCCATATGGTAATTCTGTTTACTTTTTTGAGGAACTGCCATATTGTTTTCCACAACAGCTACCATTTTCCATTCTCACCAGCAGTGCACTAGAGTTCCAATTTCTGCATGTCCTCAATGCATTTGTAGATCCCCTGGTTAACCCTTTCACTCCTTCTTCCCCTAGACAAAGTTCAAGGGCTGAGTGATGACCCTCCAGCCAGTGTAGACCAAGGAATATGAAATCGGAGGAAAGTAATTTATTAAAGAGGCAAGAGCAGAGCGGTTTAGCTCAAGGGCATAGGACTCAGAGAGGGTCTTCTTGAAGCCTGAGTTTACTGCTCACAGGATAGATGACTTGAAAAAAGGACGCTCCCCTGTAAGTCTCAGGTGTCCCAACTAATCAGTGGGGTAATTGCAGGACCTGCTTTCTAGGGTCAGGAGGGTTCCATGAGACTGTACATAGAAAGCATCTAGCATAGGGTCTGACGGGAGATAAGCATTCTAGGAGTATTCCTAGTGTGGATGGAAGGCATTTATCCACCCAGGATTTATCAACCACCTATTTATGCTTGGCCTGGGAATTCGCAGAGACACCTACTATCTTATCATGTTGGTTGCTTCTCAAGGCCCGGGCTTTGAGATGCAGGGGTCCTTAGAAGCAGCTACTCATCTTCAGTGACCTAAGCAATCTCTAGGTCAAGAGGGGAAGAGGAAGTCTAGGCTTTTGGAAAATGAGCTTCTTCCTCCAGTTCAGGAATGTTCTAGAAAGTTGGCCTCATCCTCTGGGCTTCCATAGAGCATGGATTGGGACTCATTCATTGCCCATAGGTGGCTCATTTTATGTTGGTTCTTCCTCTGCAGCATCTCCTATATTCTTCTTTAAGCAAGGCCACAGCAGGCCCTTGGCATTTATATCACACTGTGTGTTCCCCTTTATTTTTATTCATTTTTTTCTGTATAACTTCTTGTGGGAGTCCATCTTGGCTCCTCAACTAGATTAACAGCAGCTTGAGGGCAGGTGCCTCTTCATATATTCTGCCCTATCATTCAGTGAGTATTTGTTCAGCTAGTGAATGGATGTTATGACTGGATATGGCCTCTGTTTCCTTATCTGTAAAATGGGGACAATAGTACTAGTACCGACCAAGGGGTGTTTGGAAGAATTAAATGTATTAAGAGTACGCATTGAGTTCTTGGGAGAGTGCCTGGCAAGTAGAAAGCCCTTACTAAATGTTATTTCATAGAGATAACAGTCTGTTTGCAATATACTACAGGGCTCCAGGGAGTGGCCATGGTTAATATGATAGTTCGGGAAAACGTGAAACAGTTACCAAGCATCCATTAAGTGTCACGTACATACCAAGCTCTTTACACACATCACCTCATTTAATCGTCACGACAGCCCTGGGAGAGGCGCCGCGTCCGTCCCCACCGTAGAGATGACGTGGAGACGTGGGGCCCTTAGAGTGACAGCTGGGACACGGCAGAGCCGGCGTCTGGCTGCCTCCAGCACCAGGAAACATGTTCATTTTCCCCTTTCCTTTCTCAGTCTAATTCTTCTTCTCCCTGCTGTTTCATATCCCACTATGCTGAGTATCTCATTTGCGCAACAGACACTTTCCCTTGAAGCGAAACAAGAAGTAGGTGGGGGATGTCGAGTTCTTTCCCTCCTGCCTGAGGCCAGGACCCGTGGTTGTTCTCAGGACTTTATGATGCAGCTGGTCTCCTTTGCTGAAAGAGCCCCTGAGTGCAGGCTGAGAAATAGTAAATGGTATCCCTCTTCCCTGAATTATTCAGGACTGAGTGCAATTCGTCAGAAGCCACATGGCGTTCGTGCTTGCTTGCCTGTGGCCCTTTCTCAGGGGAAAGGTTCTCTGCGTGTCACTGGCACCACCAAGCCCCACTCTTGGCTTAATCGGAATCAACTTGACCATCTCTGCCCTCGTCACATGCCTCTAAGCCCCTTTTCCTTTGCCAGAGCTGTGGGATTTGGAACCTGTCAAGAGCAACTCTTCTCCCCTCTGCCTGCCCGACTGCTGTTTGCCCTGGGAGGTGATCACAAAGGGTAGATAACTAAACAGGAGCTCAGGAGCTATGTCAACCCAGGTTCAAGTCCCTACTTTCCCATTTCCCAACTGTGTGACTTAAGGGAAGTGAAATAACCTCTCTGAGCCTCAGTTGCCCCTTCTGTTCTGAAATGGGGTAGAGGGCTGGGTTCCCCAGGAAGCAGGCTTGAGATGGAGTTTAGCATGGTGAATGTTTATTATGGAATGCTGTGGGTATCCACCCCTATGGGAGGGAGGGGACAGATGTAGGATCAGACAGAGGGGGAAGTTGAGTCATGATGGAGGCCAAGTGACAGCCTCAGCCCAATGACCCCACGGTAGCTTGGGGGCTGAAATGTCCAACTAGAGTTGGCTTGCAATGGGCCCATGTGGCCAGACCATTACAACTTTGCCTTGATGGGTCATTGGATGAGGGCTGCCCCCGGGAGGTATGACCTTGGGTGAGGCAATCCCTAAAGGGCAGCTGGGGCAACAGGTCCTTCCTGAAGGCAGATCTGGGTGATACCTCACAGTATCTAGCACACAGTGTACATGGCAGTCTCAGCTTCATGGATTTGTTATGAAGATTCAATTTTGAAAGATGCATGTAAAATGGTACAGCACTTGGCCCATTGTACATGCTCTGTAAATGTGAGTTACTTATATTGTTCACGTTGGATGCAGCCCAAATCCCCCATCTTCCATAAAACTTTCCTTGATTTCTGGAGTTGGAATGAGCCCCTCCCACTCCCATCCCTCACCCACTTCTGCAGCAGTTAGATGTTTGTTATTTCCTGCTGGATTTAGAGGTTTTGGCAAGCAGACCTGCAGCTTACTATTAGATTCCCAGTGCCTGCACGTCGTAGACCCTCAGCTTGTTGAGTGTCGGGATCTCCAAGAGCCTTTTGTGCCACCATGTTATCCAACAGGCAAGGAAACTGAGGCCCAGAGAGAACAACAGATGTGACCCGTCAGGAGCCAGTTGGTGACAGAGACCTCCAGGTCCTCCGGGTCTCCTGAGGTCCACGCTTCCTCTTTTGCAGTCACCTTGCCTCCCCATTTTTTGGATTCCATGCTTTTTAAAAAAGGATTTTAAAGTAACGTTTGCAACATTGAGATTCAGATAACATAAAATGAACCATTTTGAAGTGAACAATTCAGTGGCATTTGGTATCCTTCCCATGTTGTGCAACCACCATCTCTGTCTAGTTCCTAAATATGTCATCACCCCAAAAAGAGACCTCGTACCCATTAAGCAGTCACTCCCCACGCCTCCTTCCTCCAGCCCCTGGCAGCCACGAGTCTGCTTTCTGTCTCTGTGGACTTGCCTATTCTGGACATTTCACATACGTGGAATCAGACGATACATGACCGTTGGTATCTGGCTTCTTTTACTTAGCATCATGTCTTCCAGGTTCATCCACGTTGTAAATCTTCATTCCTTTTCATGGCTGAATAATATTACACTGTATGGATATGCCACAATTTGTTTGTCCATCCATCCTTTGATGGACATTTGTGTCGTTTTCACCTTTTGAATGCTGCTATGAACATGCACGTACATGTATTTGTCTGAGTACCTATTTTTAATTCTTTTAGATACATGTCGAGGAGTAGGGTTGCTGGGTCATGTGGTAATGTTATGTTTAACTTTTTGAGGAACCATCAAACTTCCATGGCAGCTGAGCCATTTTACACTCCCACCAGCAATGTGCGAGGGTTCCACATCCGCATCCTTGCCAACACTTGTTATTTTCCTTTTTAAAAAATTTTAGCCACCCTAGCAGGTGTGAAGTGGTATCTCATTGTGGTTTTAATTTGCATTTGGCTAATGACCAGTTTGAGCATCCTTTTATGTTTTTGTTGGCCGCCATTTGTAGATCTTCTTTGGAGAAACAGCTATTCAAGTCTTTTGTCCATTTTATAATTGGATTGTTTGTCTTTTTGTTCCATACTCTCTTTTGATCCACATTCATCATCTCTCCTTCTCTTGAGCCCCCGACCAGCCTGGTTGTAGCAATAGCACCTTGTAGAGGTGAAGGAGCCCAGACTTGCAGCCAGCAGGGTCTGGGTGGAGTGCCACCTCTGTGGGCCCTTGGGCAAGCAGCTTCCATTCTCTGAGCCTCAGTTTCCTCATCTATAAAATGGGGACACGGTCCTCTGTCTCCTACATGGGCTCTAAAGATTGGAGGTAATGTAGGGGAAATGTTTATCCCAGTGCCGAGCATGGGGAGGCCCCCAAAGAGATGGTAACCCCTTTTATTAGCTTGAATTTTACCCCTGCTCCTCAATTTAACTTGCAGCTCATGGCTTAGCTCATGACATGTGCTATCTTCCTGGTTGCTTTTGCATCCACAAGCGATCTGGGATGGACACTGTAGATAGTGATGGAGACAGCCATATAGCTTAGGGATTCTGTACCGAAGCAAACAGGGGGCAGGAGGGGGCCTTTTGCAACATCTTGATGTGATGGCTCTCTTTGCACCCAGCACGGCCTTTGGTAGGCAGCTGTCTATCTCTGTCAATCTGCCAAACCTCTCCGATACATAATTCATCTTGATGCTGCAGTCACACTGAAGGCGGCAGAACCCAATGGGCTAGTGAGTTTGCATATTCAGGAGGAAGAGGGGAGCCTCTTATTTAGTTTCCCAGGTGCCTTTGGCTTCAGGTGAGGGCCAGTGACTCAGTGTCTAGTGCTGCAATCTTTCTTTGTAGCAGTGAGACACCAGGTTGAGTCATTTCCCAAAGACTTAAAGACTGTACTTGACATTGCTCCCCTAATCTGCCAGTTGAGACGCCAATCGCCCTTGATTCCAGGGCACTGCAGAACAGAGTGTCCAAAAGTGCAGCAATTGTCTTGCTACTTTAAAAATCCACTTGCATAGCTTCCCATCTCTCCTCCCATCCCCTCAAAAATACAGCCCTGATTCTTTTGAAAGTCACCTTGTGGCATTGTCATCCCATGTCGGCCCCCCGCTTGAAGCCCTGTTCCTATTTTTGAGAGAAGGTTTGCAGATTTTCCTCCGAATCAGAATCTGTTTGCCTGTGGTTGGAAAACACTGCCTGGCATTTAGAGATGCAGTTTCCTTGGAGATGGAAACATCTGCCTGAAGATCTGGGGACCTGCGTGACTGCAGACAAGCTTTTGTGCTTGGCGGGAACTGGAGAACAGGTCTCTAGATGTGAAGCAGAAGCCATAGTTCTGTTTCTCTTTTTCTAAGCCAGCCCAGTGCCACAGAGTGAGACCCCTTTGATGTGGTAATGTGAGAATAAGAACTGAATTTTTTTTTTTTTTAAGATCTCTGCCATTTAATTAACCTGTATGCTGGTAGCAGTTAGTTCAAGACATTTACATGAGTAACACACAGCCAAATTCCCTTTATATCTGCTCATGTCAAGGGCTTAGGGTAATAGTTGACTTGTTAGTTTTCTAGGTTAATAGGGAGAGGCTGGGTTTCATTCATTCTTCCAAATACTATTTCTTGAGCTCCTACTGTGTGCCAAGGTTTTCTCTAGACACTATAGATGTAGCGATGAACAAAACTGTCATGACTCTGCCCTCCTAGACCAGAGGTTACAAAACTATGACCTGTGGACCAAATCTGGCCCACTGCCTGGTTTTGTAAAGAAAGTTTTATTGGAACACAGCTTTCTTTCTGTCCTTCCCTATCTCCCTTCTTCCTCCTTTACTTTATTTCTTTTCCTTTCTTCTTCTCCCCCTTCATTCTTCCTTCCCTCTCCTTCTCTCTCCAAACTTCCTTCTTCTCTTCCCTCCCTCCTTCCAAATTACACATTACACTCACAGTAAGCATTTTCACTGTAAAAGCTTCACATACATAGTCAAATGTGGGAGTTTCTCCAACTCTGTTACTCCCACTCCTTTCTTCCGGTTCTTATTCTATGACCTTAAATACATCACAGGAATAGATAGTAAATATATTCAAACATTATGCAAATGTATCTATACATATTTATGTTTATATATATTTATATTTGTAGAGATGAGCTCACACTAGACATGTTGCTGGGCAGTTAGTTTTCTTCATAAATAAGTGTGTCTTGGAGTTTTCCACATCTGCTCGTGGAGAACAGGAGTTGGCAAACCAGGGCTCTGGGCCAAATCTGGTCCACTGCTTGTTTTTGTAAATAAAGTTTTATTGGGACACAGCCTTGCCCATGTGTTTATGTGTTGCCCAGGACGGCTTTTGTGCTTCATTGGCAGAGTTGAGCAGTTGCAATGGAGACACCCTGGCATGCAAAGTCTGTAGTATTTACTATCTGGCCCTTGTAGAAAAAGTTTGTTGATCCTGGCTATAGAGCTACCTCATTCTTTTTTTTTTTTTTTAATACATTTTATTTATTTATTTATCTATGGCTGTGTTGGGTCTTCATTGCTGCACGCGGGCTTCCTCTAGTTGCGGTGGCTTCTCTTGTTGTGGAGCACGGGCTCCAGGCTCACGAGTTTCAGTAGTTGTGGCACACGGGCTCAGTAGTTGTGGCTCACAGGCTCTAGAGTGCAGGCTCAGTCAGTAGTTGTGGTGCACAGGCTTAGTTGCTCCGCGGCATGTGGGCTTTTCCCAGAACAGGGCTCGAACCCATGTCCCCTGCATTGGCAGGCTGATTCTTAACCACTGTGCCACCAGGGAAGTCCTACCTCATTCTTTTTAATGACTGCATAGTATTCTGAAGTGTGGATGCATCGTATTTTATTAAATCACTCCCTTATTAAGACATTTCCTGCTTTGCTCTCTGTACGTACTCCAGTGGGGACCCACTAAATAAGGCTGACCCTGCTGTGCCTCAGGTTCGAAATAAATACTGGACTTTTCTGATGGGGAAGGTGGTGAAGCCTGAGCCTTCAACGCTTGCAGTAGAGATGGGCTCTGTGCCTTTTGCAGTTGTGTCCCCATGGCTGTCCTGGAGAGTGTCTTTTGGTGATAGCTTTCCTCCAGCCCTGGCCTGGCCTAAACTCTCAGGCCTTGAAGTCTGGTTCTTGGAGAGCCTGAGCAGATGCTAGCAAAGTGAATGGTCCTTTATTTCAGAGAGTTAGCCTGTGCCACACCTGCCAGTAACAGTACAGACCACTGTCTTTGATGTGGAACTACCAGGCAAGGCAGTGGTTCTCAGGAGTGTGGAGGTGGCTTTGGAAGGCTTGTTAACACACAGATGTCTGGGCCCCAGCCCAAAGGATTTGAGAAACTCTGGAGTCAAGAGTCTGACATAGTGAAAAATGGAAACTCAGCTTTCGTGGTCTCTCTCAAGGATGCACTAGGGGTCTTGGATTGCAAACAATGGAAGCCAACCCTGGCTGACTTAAGCAGAGAATGGACCTACCTACACGGAAGATTCTGGGATAGCTCTCAGGATCCACTGGAAGGCTCAGAAAGGAGCAGGATCCAGGGTGTCTTGGAGGCTCTAAGTAGCGGGAATGACTTGAAAGGTTGTTTTGGGGGTGAACCAGTAGATCAACCGAGCTTCAAAATATTTTTCCATTATGTGTCATGCCATTCAAGATTCACATTCCCCAGAGAGATTCCTATGGGCCTGATTTGGCACCTGGTGACTTGGGATGGGCAACGTCTATCCCCTGGCTGACACCCCCAACGAGATTGTGCACGGAGGAGAGAGAATTGCCCCCAAAAGTTGGGGGGGGGATGGTGAGTGCTTGGTGGTCACAATCAAATGTCCTCTGCAAAGCAGCCAGACAGGCCATTGACTGAGATTAAATACCTGAGCAGGAAGAAATCCGTGGGCAAGCACGTTAAGTTACAATCCCTGGCGGGCCCGCCCTCTGTATTATTTGATCCCCAATGGACACATTTTGTATCATAACAAGTCACTGTTGGATGCAAAAGTTGAAATCGGGTGGAAGACCTTGTTATGAAAAGCAAAACAAAACGTTGATTTCAAACAACAGTGTTCAAACTCAAACGGAAAATGTTTCAGACTTTCTTCTTAGAGTCACCATAGGAAAGTCATGACTTCTTGGAAATTCCGCACCGCTGGGAACGTAGCGCTGAGGTTTCACAGTGCTCACGCTGACTCATGTGCCCCCCACAGAAGCAAGGGGCAGACAGGGGGTCTGGAGAGGTTATCCCACAGTATAAATAAGAAGGCTCGAAGACTCACAGATTCTGACCCACCCAAGGTCACGCCGTAAGTCTGGAGGAAAGAGGGCAGCATCACAGAACCATCACAGTGAGGATGGATGAGCTTTTAAGGATGATCTGCCCTAAGCCCTCATTTTACGAGTGGAGAGGCTGAGAGCCTGCTGAGGTTAAGCGGCTGGCCCCGAGTACCCAGCCGGCCTCCGTACTGTCTGAATCCTTCCCAAGCCCTCAGAGCTGGCACTGCTGCTCTCGTCTCACAGACTCTGATGGACGCATTTCAGTGTGGATCTCATAGAACCACCGGACTGAAATATGTGCTTTTTAGGCATGTCTGTAAAGATTCACTCCCAATTAATTTTCCCAGGGTAAAGGAACTTCTTTGAAGACTTCCATATGAGGCAAAATACTCACGGTTTCCCTGAAGAAACATTTCCAGCTGCCCTCTCGCTTTGCAGAGAGAAGGCTCTTTGCTGGCTCACCACTGGGCAGACAATTGTCAAGTCTGCCTTTGCTTAGGACGCTGACCCCAGGTGCTTTCATTGGGAGATATCAGGGTGTTAAGAATCAGTGTGACAACATGCCTCCGTGCCCCAAGCAAACTCAGGTCTTAGGGAGACTGCAGTGTATTTTAGGAACAAGAGCACTGAGGTCAGACAGAACAAATTTCAAGTCCTGGCCTCTGCCCCTTACATGCTGTGTGACCTCAAGTGAGTGGCTTAGCCTCTCTGACCCTCTGTTTCTTCATCTGGAGTGGATGATGCCCATCTTAAAGACTAAAATGAGCTAATACCTATAAAGTGCTTAGCACTAGGCTAGGCTCATAGTAAGGGCTTAATGAATGGCAGCTGTCACGATGAGAGCCAAGATACCTGGACCGGAAACGGACAGAGTCCACTTAGCAAATCCCTGCTTTGAAAGGAAAGGGAACCAGCCTCAAAGGCCATAGTGACTTGCAAAGTAATGACAGAGCCAGGTCAGGAACTTGGCCTCCTGCTTCCCCACCCAGCAATATTAACAGCTTAGCACATGGCCCGCCTCGGGGTCACCCTGGACAGGCCACACTACCCCCAGTAGGGTGGGTGTCACCACTGGGGGTAGTGATGCTGCCGAGTTTCCCCTTCCTGACCCTTTCCCTCTCTGTCTCCTTTAGGGTTTCTGATTTTAGGGGATGTTTAGTTAAATGATTCCCTGACCAGGGGGAGACCAAGAGAAGGGAGAAGAAGCCAAGAGCAGCCATCACTTTTTGGACTTATGGAAGCCTGCCCACATCCTACTGGCCCCAAGGAGACAGCAAGAGCAGACCTTTGTACGAATTTATCTTGGAAATTGTCTTTTCTTCAGGCCAGGGGAGGGGGAAGGAAACCTGAAAGAAAACATCCAGCCACATGCTTGTGAAATCTCTGCCTAAAATCAGTCATCCTTTTTAATAATGAGCGCTGTCATGAGCCTTGGTTTGGTCGGAAATGATGGCCTGTGTAAATATTTGGTCTGTAACTGATTTATGGGTTGGGGAACAAAAGTATAAGATTAGTTCCTAATCACAGGGATGCAGGAAAATCAGTGGGCCTGGATGCCGGCGCAGATCAGGCCTGGAAGGCAGAACTGAGGATGGCTGTCTGGGTGAGCTCAGATGGGGTGGGGGAGGCTGGAGAGGGAGCCGTGGGCTTCTGGATTATTCCGTGGGGCAGAAGCAGTGTTGTCCGTGTCCAGGTCAGAAACTGGCGGAGACCAGCAAGATGCCCAGTTTGCAAGTGTAAAACTGGTTGTCCCTGGCCAGCCCTGAAATCAACAACTTGGACAGCTCCAGGTCTGCACAGGCACCGCTGTAAAATGAGAATATAAGCCATCGGCTACAGTGGAATTGACAAAGCAATTAGGAATTGGCTTTGAAGTCAGTTAAATCTGTGATCACACTCTGAGCCTTTATTGAGTTGTGTCTTGGGTACATTAGCTGTGGAGAACCCCAGTTACCTTCATTGGAAAATGCGGGTAATAATCGTTCCAAGTCCAATGAGATAATGTGTACGGAACACAGCGTCTGACCCGCAGCATCTCAGCGAGACCAATCTTAGTGCTGACATCAGCAGTCCCATAAGTACTGGAACTCAAACCCTGCCCCCCCACCCCACCCGATGGCTGATTCGGGCTCTTACCTTTCCTGCAGGCTAACTACTCCCACAGCCACCCCATGCAGCAAATGCCTCCGATTAGAAATAAATATATAGGGTGGGTGCCAGCCTGGTGCCCCCCCACCCCTGGCATCAAGGCAAAGTGGGTGCACTGGAAGGCTACCCCTGACCCCGAATCACTTTCAGGAGGAGCCCCCGAACATTCACGTGATGAGACAGTGGGCTCACTTGGACTTCCAGGCATTCATTTCATTAATTGAGCTCTTACTATATGCCAGGCCCCGTACTGGGCCCTGGGGATCCACAAAGAGCAAGTCAGACACGATCCCTGTCTCCCTGTCCTTCTGGTGCTTCCAGATGGGTGGGACAGGTCCACGTTCATCAAATAATTAGAAAAACAGATGTGTATTCCAAAGCTGTGGCTGGAGCCTGAAGAAATGTCTAGGATCTATGACAAGACCCAGCTAAACCCAGGAGGGATGGAGTCAGGATGAAGAAAGGAAAAACACCAAATAAAGTCCAGGTGGCAAGCTCTTGGGGTGAGCCAGGCTATGGAAAGTGGGATTCAAGGTTGAAACAAACCAAAGGGCTGGTTTGTTTCAATTTTCCTACCTTCAGGTAAGTCCAGACCCTACTAGGACAGGGGTGGGCAAGCTGCGGCCCACATTTGGCCCAGGGCCTATTTATATGGATAGCTTTATTGGAACATGCCCTGCCCATTCATCCACCTGTTGTCTGTGACTGAGCTTGCGCTACAAGGGCAGAGTTGAGTAATTGCAACAGAGAGCATAGGGCTTGTGAAGCCAAAGATATGTACTCTCTGGCTGTTCACCGGAAGTTTGCTGACCTCTGCAACCGGAACATCTTTCCTTTCCTCTCCTGATCATTTTTTTGTCTCCTGTACTCATCCCGGATCTGAAGCGTGTCTTAGTTGATGGGAGGAGAATGTGTGTATGAGGACAGTTTGCTCTTTCCCGAAATCAGGTCTTAGTAGAAAGTCTGTTGGATATTGAGAGCTGATCTGTTACTGAGCAAAGTTTAACCTTAAAAAAAAAATATTATGTATCTGTGCTTAAGACATTTTATGTTTTTCAAGTGCATATTTATATATATATGTTCGTATATAACATATATATTTATATATAATGTATTCATTTAATTATATATAATATATAAAGATACAAAAGTATACATATGTTTAGTTATATATCATGTAATATATAAAGATATAAAAGTATACATATATGTTTAATTATATATCATATATAAAATATAAAGAGTATAAACATATATGTTTAATTTTGTATAATATATAATATAAAAATACATACGATCCATACAATTTATATAATATTATATATAATTAATATTATATAAAAACATAATATTGTATAATTAAACATAGATATGTTTAATTTCTAGGAATCTATAAACTACCACATTTTAATATCTGTCAACTAAATCTGAGATACCAGTTACTAGTTGACTGGTAGCAGCCATCTGGGAAACAAAAACCCGTCTCAAATTTGATCTTCAATTTAAAATTTGAAAAAATAATGAAACATCCTTGAAATATTAAGTAACAATTGAGCACAGTATTCCATGACCATACCTCTGTTTTCTAGAGTATTTTTTTTCATTTCAATAAAACAAAAAAGAGAAATTCAAACAAAAAATACAGTATGTCATTTAAAGATTATCTTTTATTATTATAAAAGAGTACTCCTGTTACTAAGTTCAAAAGGCAAAGGAAAGTCTAAAAGTAATAAAGTACCTACTCTGGAAATTCCAGGCTGCCAACTGCCTCTCCTATAACCTTAGACGTGAGTGTATCCATCTAAGACTGGGGGTCCGTATGGCACACCGACTTAGGAAGCATCTCCCGTCTCTTCCTCTCGCCTTCCTCACGTTGAATCGGCCAGCAAGTCCTGGGAGAGCTGAGTCCAAATACCTCCTCTCCCTCCACCTCCATGACTGAGACCTTGGTCCAAGGCGCCACCATCTTTTGCCTGGGGGCCTCCAACAGCCTCCTGTCTGGATCCCCTCATCCCATTCTTGCTTCCACCACAGGTCAATTCTCTACTCACTGGGCAGAGCGATCTCTTAAGAACAGAATCAGAGTTCATCACCTTCCTTCTTAAACCTCTCCAGCAGGTTCCCATCGCTCTCACAATCAAACCCCCTCTCCTCACAGTGGCCCCACTGTCTCTTTTCTCCTCCCTCACTGTGAGGTGACCTGCCCTGGCCTTGACCTTCCCTCACTGCCTGGGCCCCTCTCCCTCTAGATCTTTGTAAGTCTGGCTTCTCCTCGACATGCAGGTCTCAGCCTAGATGCCATGTCCCCAGAGAGGCGCGACCACCCAGTCACTACACCCTCTGATTTTAATTCTCCATGTAGCTCTTATTATTAACCAGTATTCCCTTATTGTTTCATCTGTTTGTCTGTACCCTCACCAGGGTACCAGCCCAGGGAAAGCGTGGCTCTTGTCTGCCTCCTTCATTGCTAGAGTCCAGCACCTCATTGTTCTAGGAGTATTTATTGGATTCATGTTTTTCATTAATATATATCTTTTTTTTAATTAAAATTATTTATTTATTTATTTATTTTTGGTTGCATTGGGTCTTCATTGCTGCGTGCGGGCTTTCTCTAGTTGCGGTGAGCGGGGACTACTCTTCGTTGCGGTGTGCGGGCTTCTCATTGCGGTGGCTTCTCTTGTTGAGGAGCACGGGCTCTAGGTGCGTGTGCTCAGTAGTTGTGGCTTGCGGGCTCTAGAGCGCAGGCTCAGTAGTTGTGGCACACAGGCTTAGTTGCTCCGCGGCATGTGGGATCTTCCCGGACCAGGGCTCGAACCCGTGCCCCCTGCATTGGCAGATGGATTCTTAACCACTATGCCACCAGGGAAGCCCTAATATATATCTTTTAAAAACACAAATGAGGTCATACTGTATACATTGTTTATTTATTTGTTATTTTTTAATGTTTCTTTATTGTGGTAAAAGTCACATAATATAAAACATACTATCCTAGCCATATTCAACTGTACAGTTCAGTGGTACTAAGGACGTCCACATTGCTGTGCAGCTCTCACCATCATCCATCTCCCAAATTTTTCACCTTCCTAAACTGAAACTCTGTCCCCATTAAACACTAACTACCCATTCCCCCTCCCCACCCCATCCTCACCTCCCGGCCCCTGCCATCGACCACTGTACTCTCTGACTCTATGAATTTGGCTATTCTAGGTATGTCGTATAAGTGGAATCAAACAGTAATTATCTGCACCTAATTGTCTACATTGTTTTGCCTTTTCCTTCACTTAATAATAAATGTTGGTGTTCTCGCTATCCCGATTCTTTTAAATCCCTACACAGCTCCATCAAATGGAGTTACCATTTAATACCATTCAATGGACCAGCCCCCTGTGATGCATGTTTTAGCTATTTCCAGTCTTTTTGCGAAGCACTTAATTTCACTATTGGGAGAGGAAGGGTGAATATCAGAGAGGAGAGATGAGCTGGAGCAGATGCTCTGAGAGCAGAACAGTGATCACCTCACCCTGTAACGCTGGGAACAGGGTTGTTTAGAGCAGCAGAGTCCAAAAGAAGTTTCAGTGATGATGGAAATGTCTTGTACCTGCTGTGTCCAACATGGTAGCCAGCAGCCACATGTGACTTTTGGGCATTTAAATTGTGGCAATTTGAGACTGATGAACAGAATTTAAAATTTTATCTTACTGAATTTAAATTTTAGTAGCCACGTGTGGCTATGGCTACTGTATAGAACAACACAGATTTAGACAAAGGGCTTTAGTCTTACCACTCAGGGATGTGGCCACTGCCTGACCCTGGATGATTCAGGCCACCATGACTGGGCCACAGGGAGAGAAGGGAGTAGGAAGGCAGAGTGTTCATTATTTAGATGCAAAGGTCAAGACAGACGCTGTCACTTGAGGGAAAATAAATCCCAAGCAGACTCTGGTTCTCGTCAGGATTTTTAAATTTTATCTTTTTTTTGTGATTAACATCTGTGGACAGGGAGTCTAGAACAGGGATTGGCAAACTTTTTCGGTAAAGGGCCCTTTTGTGGGCCATACCGTCTGTGCTGCAACTAACTCTGCAGTTGTCAAGCTAAAGAATTAACAGACAATGTGTAATGGATGGGCATGGCTGTGTTCCAATAAAACTTTATTTACAAGAACAGGCTGAGGGCTGGATTTGGCCACCGTTGGCCCATAGTTTGTCAACCTCTGGGCTAGAAGAATCTGGCTGGATCTGCCCAGTTCAGACCAGCAGGCAGCTTCCCAGAGTACAAAGGGAGAACAATGCCCCAGGCATAACTCAGGGTTTCTTACATTTTGCACACCCAGCCAGGGTACAAGGCAGCCTGGATGACCTACTTTCAGTGAAAGACAATTTCTGGAGGGTCACACCTGAATTTGAGGTTCCTGCTGTGCTTTGGTGACCAGCCATAAAGCAGGTGTGGAGCACACTCCTGTTTTCTGGCCAGGTCTGTACTGGTGCAGAAGTGATACACAAGGTGGGGCCGCTGAGAACAGAGGTTGGGCTCCTCTTTATGCCCCGTGGTGTCTAACACAGTGCATTACACTTAGAGTGTGCTTGGGTGGCCTGTGCCGAATTTGCAACGAAGTGCCATATCATCTCTGTGAGCTTCAGTTTTCCCATCTGTAAAATGGGTATGACCGTAGAACCTTCTCCACAGGGCTGTGGGGAGGATCACGTGAGTTACTGTGTGTGCAGGGCTGGTGTCTGGACTGCAGCGAGTGCTCAGGGCATGACACAGATGCACGTGCTGAGCTGTTGATGGCAACATAGAGGCAGATGGTTCTGGAGGGATCAGAGCTGGTCATCCTCGAGCCGAGCCTTTAAGGATGTGCCAGAGAGAAGATATGATAGGGTTCTAGGAGAGTGAAGGCATGGAAGAGCTGAGGTAGAGCTCATTCGAGGTAAGAAGAGGCAGGGAAAACAGAGTTGACGTCACGTGCCTTCATGAAGTAGGAAATTGACTGGAAACAATACAGATTGTTTTGTACACATCCAAGAGGATGGTGCCGGGCCTCACGCCTCACAGATCCCTTTTATCTTGTGTGATCCTTTCCACACCTCGGTGATAGCCCTCTTTGAAAAACAAGGAGAAAGGCTCAGAATGGGGAAGGAACTTGCCCAAGACCACACAGCTAGGGGGAGTGGGACCTCCATCCAGGACTGTTTGACTCCCAGGTCTTGATGAGCACATTATTGTATTGTCTGCTGTCCTCATCCACAGAAAACCAGCCTGCACACTTCAGAGGTCCCTTGGAGGTTACTTGGATCACTCCTAAGAGCCACATTTACCCCCAAACCAGATTCCATGACCTGGGAACCATCTTCCTCCCAAGCCAGATCCTGTGTCTTGGGAGCTGGGCTTGGTGGGACAGAGGCAGGCGGCATCTCTTCTCTGGCACCTTAGCAGTGCTGTTTTATACTTTGGGGAAACTCTGCTTTGGTTTTTGCAAGAATCTGTTCCCCAGTCCAGATCTCTGTGTGACCGAGGTGGGAAGGAGCCCACATGTGTCTCCTTTACAGAACCCTTGAACCCTAACTTCTAGTATGTGATGAAGATGTCTGGGTCCAGGATCCTGAGCTTTGGGGAAAACCCCCTCCCTGGTGCTGGACTGGAACGGTGTCACACGTAGTTGTGGGGATCTGGGCTCTGGCTTTGGACAAATTGAGTTTGAATCCTGGTGCTCTCTGGACTCAGTTACTTCATCTGTAAAATGGAACTGCCCATGAAGCTTGGTGATAATATTCACTTGTGCATTCTTCCAGAATATAATTTCGGGGGCACTATGTGTCAGGCATTCACAGTGGTGAACAAGATTGAGATGGGGCTTATATTCTAGTTCTAGAATATTCTAGAGAGCAAATGAGGAAATTAGTACACCACTAGAATAAGAATTTCATAAAGTAACCAGTCTCAAGTCCATTCCCTAGTGACTACTCTGTCAGAGGCAGTGGGTGTTTCTCTTCTTTTAGTGATAAAATTAATCTGAGTGGTGCCAAGGGACTCCCTTAGCATATAATAGGCACTGACGGTGAGAGCCTAGAGGGGTCCTAGGAAGAACACAGTGGAGGGAAAGGGCTGCCCTGAGCAAGCATTCCTCGCTGAGCCTTTTCTCTGGATGCCTTTGAAAATCCTTTTGTAACTGCCCTTCTTCCAGGAGGGTTCATGCCTTCCCCGTCTGGTGTCAATCACCCCAGAGATGGGTCAGTGTTGTCCTCAGACCTTCATGTGCTTCTCCCGAGGCAAGAAGTCCAGAGTAAAGAGGAATTCTTTGGTCCTCTTTGTGGATACTTATCCATCTTCTCTTGATATTGAGTCCTGACCTACTTCCACATGGGACAGACTTCGCCTATAAGGAGCCTCAGTCTGTGTCTAGAGGAAAAGAAATTTCTTGGCAAGGGACAAATGTGAGAAGAGCTCCCTAGCTCAGGTGCCAGGTACTCTGTGAGGCATTGAAGTCCATTATTTCATTGGATCTTCATACAACCCTGTGAGGTAGAGGCATTATTAGGCATTTTTACAGGTGAGGACATTGATGCTCAGAGAGGTTAAGTGACTTGATGAAGGTCACACAGCTAGGAGGGGGGAGAAATATGCTTCATGTATCGCTATTATTTTTTATTGCTATTATTTTTTCTAATTATATAAAATACACATAGCATAAAATTTACCATTTTTATTTTAAATTTTATTGAAGTATAGTTGATTTACAATGTTGTGTTTAATTTTTGCTGTACAGCAAAATGACTCAGTTATACATATATATTCTTCTTCATATACTTTTCCATGATGGTTTATCACAGGATATTGAATGTAGTTCCCTGTACTATACAGTAGGACCTTGTTGTTTATCCATCCTATAAAATTTACCATTTTAAAGTGTACAATTCAATGGCATTAAGTACATTTATAATCTTGTGCAACTATCACCACTATCCAGTTCTAAAACATTTCCATTACCTCAGATGGAAACCCCAGACCCATTAAACAGTCATTTCCCATCTCCCCTTCTGCCCCCAGCCCTGGGCAACCACGAATCTGCTTTTAGTCTCCATAGATTTGCCTAGTCTGGGTATTTCATATAAATGGAATCGTCATATGTGGCCTTTGCATGTGGCTTTTTTCACTTAGCTCATGTTTTTGAGGTTCATCTACATTGTAGCATGAATCAGTACTTCATAATAGTGAATAATATTCCATTGTCTGGATAGACCACAATTGGTGTATCCATTCACTTTTTGATGGGCATGGGAGTTGTTTCCACCTTTTGATTATTGTGAATAATGCTGCTGTGAACATTGTGTACAGTTTTTGTTTGAACACCTGTTCTCAGTTCTTTTAGGTATATGTCTAGGAGTAGAATTGCTGGGTCAGATAGTAATTCCACGTTTAACTTGTTGAGGAATGAACCATCAGACTGTTTTCCACAGTGGCTGCAGCACATTCCCGCCAGCAATGGAAAAGAGTTCCAGTTTCTCCATATCCTCACCACCACTTATTATTTTTTGACTTCTTGGTTATGGCCATCTTAGTGGGTGTGAAGTGGCATCTCATTGTGGTTTTGATTTGCATTTCCCTAATGACTAGTAATGCTGAACATCTTTTTATGGGCTTATTGGTCATTTGTATATCTTCTTTGGAGAAATGTCGATTCAAATCTTTTATTTTTTTTTTTTCTTTGCGGTACGCAGGCCTCTCACTGTTGTGGCCTCTCCCGTTGCGGAGCACAGGCTCTGGACGCGCAGGCTCAGCGGCCATGGCTCACGGGCGCAGCCGCTCCGCGGCATGTGGGATCTTCCTGGACCGGGGCACGAACCCGCGTCCCCTGCATTGGCAGGCGGACTCTCAACCACTGCGCCACCAGGGAAGCCCAAATCTTTTAATTTTAATCTCATTTTTTAATTGGGTTGTTTGTTTTTTATACTGTTGTTTTAAAAAACTTTTTGTAAGGCATAAGTTTAATTCAGAAGTAAAGTGCACAATTTTTGTGTACAGTTTGATGCATTTTTATTTATCAATCCACCCAGGTGACTCACCCAGTCAAAACAGAGGACATGTCCAGCCCCCAGAAGGATTCTTGGTTCCCCTTCCAGTCAGTAACCTCCCCAAAGAAAATCACTCTTCTGGGGTCTCTCACCATAGATTAGTTTTGCCTGTTCTTGAACTCAATGTAAATGGAATCACAATGGACTCATACAACATAGAACTGTTTTGTGGCTGGCTTCTTTGGCCCAACACTGTATCTTTGAGGCTCAGCCATATTGTAGTATAGCAGTAGTTTCCTCTTTTTCATTGTCGTGCAGTAGTCAAATAAACGAGTATACTGCGATGTATTTATCCATACTACTATTGATGGACATTGAGATTTTCCCCAGTGTTTGCCCATATGAATGACATTGGCATGAATATTCTTACACAGGTCATTCTGTGGACATGGGCAGTCATTTTGGTTAAGGACATAATACCTTATGAAATTGTTGGGTCAGAGCATATGTTCAGTTTCAGTAGATACTGTCAAATTGTTTTTCCAAATGGTTGTACCCATTCACAGTCTCACCAGAATTTTATGAGAATTCTGGTTGCTCTGTATCCTTTGCCAACATCTGGTACTGTCAACTCTATTTTAGCCACTCTGGTGGGACCTATACTAGAATTTATTTGACATTTTTTTTTCAGCCAGTGTCTCTTCCTCCATCTCCTTTGTTCTTCCTCTTTTCCTTCTCCTTCTTTCTTTTCCTTTTCTTCCTCTTCTTTTAATTCTTCTTAGTGTATTTTACATAAGGCCGTATACTGTGAAATAACTGCATGAAATTATGGACTTGGCGTACAAAATCAATATTTCAAATTTTAAAATACAAAAACGGCATCCATGTCTCATCTAAAAGCATTGCCTGTTCCTCCACACCTGGGGAAATGCAGCTTCTGTTGTCTGGCTGACTCCTCAGTGCTCCTTTTTTTGCCAGGGCCCCTGTTGATTCTTGTCATGCTCTGGGCATGCTTGAGCCAGAAATGAGGGTTGTTGCCTGTGGCCAAGGACCACAATGGATTCTCAATAAACATCCTCCCAGTGTTAGGCTTTTCCAAACCTCCTCCTTCCCCACGCTTGAGCAGCTGAGCCGAGGGTCCCTAAGTACTCCCCCCACCTCTACCCCCTTTCACCCAAGAACTGGTGTTATTCTTTGGTTTTGAAAAGGGTCTTTCCTGGAGGTCTCCTCTTGGGTAATCAGATCAGGCCAACTGCAAAGGATTTAAATGGCCCAGTTTGAGGGGGAGGGGCAGCTCACGCAACTGCGGGTTAGACCAGCGGGCATTTTTTTCCTGTTTGGGGAAATGGCTACTGGATTAGCACTTTGCTGCCCAAGGTGGTGTGTGAGAATGTGTGTTTGTGCCTGTCCTCCTGCCATGCCTGCGAGGAGCCTGCCTGTTCCCAGCGCTGTCATTTCCTGCCAGTCGGCAGGGCCAGATGCCCCAGACCCCGTTAATGATATGCTGAGGGGTTTGGCTGGTGAAGGCTTTCAAGTGCAAGGGGACACAACCCCACACTTGAGGAAGCTGAGGGGCCGTGTGAGCCAGCGGCTCGGCTTAGCTCAAAATCCAGCAGACTTTGGGGAGAGGAAACGGTGCAAAGTCTAAGCATCAGTCTGGGGCTTCCCTTGGCAACCTTTGTGATAAAGGCTCTGAGAGGCTAGCTGGCAAATGGGCATCAATCAGGAGCCTTATGAGTACAGAGCTGTCCGCCAGATCCACACACAGGTGGCCAGAGGCTGGCGAAAGAAATAAGATGCATCTCCGCCCTCAAGGAGCCCATATTTGAGAATTAACTGGGAAGATGCTGATAAACAGTCCTCCTGACTCACAGATCGAAACTGGGACACGGTCCTTTAGAATTCCCTGCCCGCCCCCCGCCCCCCCGCCCCCCCAGATGGAGGATGTCAGGTCCTAGCCTGAGCTGGGGCACATAGACGTGGTTGGGAGTCTGTGGACCCGGCATCTGATCTTGGCTTTGCCACTGTGGCGTGCCTGCTTTGTGTTAGGTGCTGGGGATACAGGTTCTTCCCTTGTGTGTGGGGGGCACAGGCCATGGGGGAGACAGACATTCAGTAACCACATAAGTAAATGCAGAATTCACATAGTGCTGGGAGCACATGTAGCCTAGAGATCTGACTAGTTCTGAGGATTGGGGACAGTGTCTCTAAGGAAGTGATGCCTAAAGGTGAGTAGGTCTCCACTAACAGGATGGGGAATAGCGCCCCAGGCAGAGGGACAGCATGTGCAAAGGCCCTGAGGTGGATGACAACTTGGTGTGGTCAAGGACCAGGGAGATGACCAGAGTCAGAGGGTGACAAGGTGACGGTAAAGAAGTTGGAGAGAGGGTGCTGAGGGTGCTATGAAGCTTTTGTAAGCCACGGGAAGGGAGAACAATGGAAAACCTTTGGAAGTTTTTAAGCTGAGGGTGACATGATACAATGTACCATTTTTAAACATCACTTTAACTGCTGGGTAGAAAATACATTGTAAAGAATTAAAAGTCAGATGGTGTTATTCAGCCATTAAAATGAATGATGTTTTGATACATGCTACAACATGGATGAACCTCAAGAACATGACACTAAGTAAAAGAAGCCAGACGCAAAAGGTCACGTATTGGATGATTCATTCCATTTATATGAAATACCTGGAATAGGCAAATCCTTAGAGACAGAAAACATTAGTGATTGCCAGGGGCTGTAGCAAAGGGGAATGGAGAGTAATGGTTTCATGGGCAGAGGGTGTCCTTTGGGGATGGGGAAGATACTTGGGGGGCTAAATGGAGGTAGTGTTTGCACAGCACTGTGAGTACTTAATGCTATTGAGTTGTTTACTTTAAAACGGTTAACCGTATGTGAATTTGACCTCAATACAAAAAAAACAGAGCAAAGGGAAACAAAAGTGGGATTAGGATTTTAAGAGGCGGCAGCAGCAGTAGCTTAGGTGAGGGAGGAAGGTGGCTTGGTCCGGAACTGTGGGCTGGAGATGGAAAGTAATGAACCAACGTGAAGAGGTGACAATTCTCAGGATCCTTTTCGTTCAAATATGCTACGCAAATCAGGACGGTTGGAAGAACTTTGCTAGATGCCAGCGTTGGACTAGGCCTTTGCTGTCCCTGGTAAAACAAGCACATTTTCCTAGGTACAGTTTGTGGTCCAGCCTGCCATGCCAGAGAGCCCGTCCAGAAAGCGGCATGTCCACCCACTGCTGATACAGCCCCAGAGGATGGAGCTGCCCGTGCCAGCGTTTCATGTTGCTGCTTTCCCCAGAATTGGCCCCATTTCCAGAAAAATACATTTATGTAATAGACATCTAATATCTGTGAAGATCATGGAGAGGGTGTTCCTTTTAACGGCATCTGCAGGATATACTGAAAAATAGCCACTAAATTTTAGTCACGGCCACAGTCGTCAGACACAGTCGGCTGTGTCTGCTTTCCCCTCCAAGCATGTCTGGGTAATGAGCACAGATGGTAAAGGTGAATCCTACGTCCTGTCTACAAAGACTTTCTTGGTGGGTGGGAAGCGATATAGAATTTCCTTCCGCTTTCTCTGATTAAATAGCCATTCATCCTCCCACTTTCTCTTCTTCCTATCCTCTCTTCCTCCTTTCTTTCTATCCATCTTTCCATCCTACCATCCCCTCCTCCTTCATTGCATCCATCCATCCATCACCCTTTCATCCTTTGACCTTTTCACCCTTCCATCCATCCATCCATCCATTCTTCCTTCCATCCATCCTCCCCTTCTCCATCCTTCCATCTTCTCATTCTCTCTTTCATTCTATCCATTTGCCATCCCATTCTTTCATCTTCTTATCCTCTCTGTCCTTCATTCATTCCATCCTTCCATTTTTCACCCTTTTCCCCTCTATCCACCCATCCATCCATCCATCCATCCATCTGTCCAACTAACATTTATTTATACACACTCCTTCTCTGCTCCATCTGTGGCCATGAGTGCAGCAGCATTGAGCTACGATTACACCCGTGCTGGGTTAGACTTCCTTCTTCTTTTTATTTATTTTATTTTATTTAAAAATGTTTTATTGGAGTATAGTTGATTTACAATGTTGTGTTATTTTCTGCTGTACAGCAAAGTGAATCAGTTACACATATACATACATCCACTCTTTTTTAGATTCCTTTCCCATATAGGTCATTACAGAGTATTGAGAAGAGTTCCCTGTGCTGTACAGTAGGTCCTTATTAGTTATGTTTTACATATAGACTTGGTTCTTCTTGCATAAGGGATCTGGCCTCATCACTTAGTGGCCCAGTGCCTCAAGGCTGCCATCTGTGTTTGGGAGATCATCACGGTACCTATTGCTGCAGGGTTTGACTGCATCCTCTTCATCTGCCAAGGGTCGTGGTGGGTTGAGGGAGCTGCTGGATGTTTCAGGTGAAAAACATGGCTTGGCTTCTTCAAGGTTAAGCCCCTGCTCTACAGACAGCCAGTTGAACCTGGTCATAGTGATGTTAACATCAGGTCACCTGAACCCTCATTCTGTGCCGGGCCGCGTGCCAAGCACATGATCCCGTAGAATCGTCATCCATCCTTCTTAGGTAGGTGCTGTGGTTTCCCCCATCGTCCAGGTGAGAACACTGAGGCACGAAGAAAAGGTGAGTTCACTTTCCTGAGGTCACAGTCAGGACCCAGGCTCCAGACTCCCTGACCCCAAAGCCTGCGAGTGTAACTCCTACATTGCACTCCCTCTGTGTAGACGCCTCTGTGACTCTCCACCACTGAACGCTCGTGTGGGATGAAACGCCGCCACCCCCGCTGCCTGCTCTTCTGCAGCCACGGTTTGGGGTGAGCCGGCCAGCGCGTGCTGCTCTAGCAGGAGGCGCCTTCCTGGCTGCCGGTGCAGCGACCACGGGGGGCAACTCTGCAGGCACACGTGAACTCCTTAAAGCTGAGGGGCAGCAGACTCCTGGAGAGGGTGACTTTTAGGCTGCCTGTGTGGGAGGCCTCTAGTCTTAAATGAACACCCCTTCCTGGGCCCTCCATCCGGATCTGTGAACATTTCCGAGGCAGGTTTGCTTTGGCCACAAGAGGGCGCCCAACACCTGGCCACACCTGAACAGGGCACTGGGGGAGTTGCGGGGAAGGTGGTGAGGTTAATTTTGGAGCAAACTCTCTTCAACTGATCACCTAAACTCCTGAGGAAGGGGAGAAATGTTTCAGAACCAGCCCAAGAGGTACATTCTATTCAGCTGGGGCCGAGCTAGGGGCTGAGAGCTCCAACAACAAAAACCACAGGTTCCGACCCTCAAGGAGCTCAAAGGCCTGGAAGATGGAGAGTTAAAATGCAGCGTTATGAGTGGCCGTCTTCATCCAGATCGATCATTTAATAGACATTTCGTGAGCACCTACTGCGTGCCAGGCTCTGTGCTGGTTGCCAAAGATGGAGAAACAAACAATACAGAGTCACTGGCTTCAAAGACCCTCAGTCCACTTGGGAGACAGAGCCTAAAAGAACAAGTTTGGAAAATATAGGAAAGTGCAGCCACAGAGCTATAGAGAGAATATTTTAGGAGGATGGAGGAGGAACACCAACCCAAGCTAGGAGGAAAGGGGGAGTATCAGGGAAGGCTTCCTGGAGGAAGAACACTCAACCCTGGTTGGGATGGACTGGGGTGTCAAGGAAGGCTTCCTGGAGGAGAGGACACCAGAGTTGTAAAAAAACATATGGGGCCTTGACCCGACAAAGAAGGGGAGGGTTTCCCAGGCCGTGGGAAGTGCATAAGCCCAGTGCGAGGGAGCACAAAGTATGTGGCTGGAGCCCAGTGGGAGGGAGCCGGAGAGGGTGGCAGGGCCAGATGGAGGTGGGGAGTGGTTACTGGGTGCCACGCTAAGGAGATTGGGGCCCCCCGCTCTCACTGTGTGTGCTAGGGATACATTTCCCTCTCTTCTTTTTTCTGTCTCCCTTTCAGAGCCAAGAAGAAAAGCAAGCCGTTGAACCTCAAGATCCACAGCAGCGTGGGCAGCTGTGAGAATATCCCCTCCCAGCAGCGCTCCCCGCTGCTGTCAGAGCGCTCGCTCCGCTCCTTCTTTGTGGGACACGCGCCCTTCCTGCCCTCCACCCCTCCCGTCCACTCCGAGGCCAACTTCTCCTCAAGTAAGTCCCGGGCAGCTGCGCCTGCTGCCCTCCGCGCCCGGGGCGCACTCTCTTCTCTTTCTTCCGCGAAAATACTCGGGAAGTGCACGCGGAACACGCCTCATCCACGGTCCGCCTGCCACCTCCACCTGTGCCACTCATGCCCCTGGGGATGGTTTCGGAGAGAAGGGGGCATAATTGGGAGGCTGTTGTCATTGGTCCCATGTGCCTCCTCTTTTTAGGCCTGCAGGTGTGTAGGGATGACAGCGGGAAGCAAGCATGCAGGGCATTAAAGGAAACATCAGCCTTTGCTCTCCTCTGCTTCTCAGCAGTCCGGTCACAGGATTTTTCCTGGCCACTGTGGATAAGGCATCTCTGATTCAATGTTGTAATTTTCTCCCCCACCGCGGGTCAATGCGCATAACCTTTACATCTCAAAGATGGATTTGGGTTCAAACCGGGCTGAGCGTGGCCTGGAGTGGCTTACATTCTGCTCCCATGAATTTTGCAGCAAAGGGGTTATTCTTGGGAAAGGAAATGGAACTTTCTGGTGATCAAGAGCTGAGGTCTCTGAAGGTGTTTAATCTTCTCTGCCTAGAGGCCCCTTTTGCTGAACAGGCACAGATGTGGTCAGAGGGGAGCCCCTGAAAAAAGCCCAACCAGTCCGCCAGCCAAGACAAAAACGTTATTGCCTGGGAACTCAGGAAGAGGAGGGGGTGCTAGAATTTGTAGGAAATAACCCCTTGCCCTTAATACAGCCAGACTGTGTCCACATGTTGATTCTCTGATAGATGGTAAGTGTTGTTGACTGGGCACCAGTATGTGCTACTCACCCACATGTGTGATATCATTTAGTTCCTGCAACAATCAGTGGTACAGATGGATTATTCCCATGTTACAGATCAGGAAACTGAGGCTCCAGAAGGTCAGTGATCTTGCCCATGTTGTAGATTTTGAATCCAAATGCAAATCTAACCTGCATCCCGTCTTCCGGTCTCTATCTGGGTTTCAGTTTCCCCAACTGTACAATAAGAGACTCCACGCAGGTCCATTCCGGAGCTTAGAAACCCTAAGGCTTACCCAGTGAGTATGCAAAGTGGCTTTTCCTAGGCAGATCTTTTGACTCACTTAGAATGCTGATTTTGGAGTCTCCAGGCCAGGGCTGTTGGGAGAACACAGCTGCTGGCACCGGCTCCCCTATGCTTCCTACAGTCCCGATCTCATGTCACTCTGAGTTGCAGAGGAGAACTTCCTGCCTCTGGGCCCCAGTGCCAGCCTTCCTCCCATGACCCAGCCAAGGGAGCCTCTGAGGCTGTGTCCCTGCCAGTCTGAGTCTGTCCGCCCGTTTGTCACAGTCAGCTGTGGCTCTGGCTGTGCTGTGAAGGGTGGTGATCCTGCATCTTGTTACCCCTGATGGTAATGCCTGGAGTCAGCATTAGGAAGATTCCAGCTGCAGAGTGGCCGAGTCTTAGACCCTTGGGGTGCCTAGCCACCTCGGATGGGCTGCAAGAAGCACTTACCTCCTTGGGGCTCACCCTCCTTCCTTGGTCTGGGGGTGACAAACAGGGGGAGGGAGGGAGGTGAAGGAGCCCTGGCTTCTGAGGAATCTGTGTCTAAGGTTAGCTATGGACGAAACATAAGGTATTAGACTCGGCTGCTCAGTGTGGAAGATGCTGACTCAGGAGTGAGCCTGCTTCCCAGAGAAGTAGAGAACCACGGACTCACCTCTCCATCCTCGCTGTATTGATTTATCCCATGCTGCCTTCATGCATGCCATGTTACCCCCGTGGTATCTGATTGGATGCCCTCCACCCATGGACCACTTTTGGTCCAATAAGCTGTGTGTCTTTGGCTCCTTGGAGGGCATCTCTGATCCCAGCTGACTTAGGTAGCCTCTGTGATCCCTATAAAGAAGATTCTTCAGAATGAAAAAAATGCCACCTACAGCATCATGCATTACTGGCTGGCAGAAGTGATTCGGGGTCTGTAGCAACTAAGTGATGGCTGACATATCTTTGGGCACATCCCTGAACCCCGTGGGCCTGTTTCTACCCGGCAAGGATGTAGTGAGGACAAAATGAGGAAATCATGTAAATTTCCTAGCACAGGGGCCAGAGCTCAGAGCACTGAATCTCAATAGAGGGTAGCTCGGGGAGCTATTGCTGTACATTATGGGACGGGATAGCTTGTAACAGTGATGCAAATGGCGGTGATAATAGCAATGGCTTTTATTGTGCGTTGCCAATGCCCCAAGCCTCATCAGTTCAGGAGAGGCAATTTACTTCTGTTATTTTGTTTAAGCTTCAAGTCCTCCATCAGGTAGGTACTATTATGATCCCATTTTACAGATGAAGAAACTGGGGCTGAGAGATTTAAGTAACCGGCCCGAGGTCACAGGCCAGGAAGGAGGTGGAGTTTGCAGTCATTCTGAATCCGCCCGTCTGCAGTGCTGGGGTGTGAAATGGCCACGCTGTCTCCACTGGAACTTGCTTGCTCAACAAGTAGGGAGCTTCACTTGTTCAAGGTTTCTCTCTGGCACCCTTGCTTAGTTGGGGGATTTTATGGTGGGGGCCAGCCTTGCTCCAAGGATGCCTCTTGTTCACCAGAGCGTTGTGTTTGCCCAGCGATCAGCACCCGTGCTGGCTGGCAAACTATGACCCCGCCGGACTCTGGTGCTGATGTTTCGGGGACCCACCGTGCCAGGTGGTAGCCGTTCCTGTGGGGGCCAGGCAGCTGCAGAACGTGGCCAAAAGATGTCATCCTGAACATCTTTGGTAGAAGGTGAGGAATGATGGGGGACTTTTGCCACCTGCGGTTTTCTGGGAGTTTATTAGCTGCCTGGGGGTGGGAGGTTGAGCGCTTCAGGGCAGCAGCTACAAAAGCCAGCAAGTGACTGATGATACCTGGACATCCCCACCTTGGCCCCAGTGGCACCCGCTGGAGTTTGATACGAGGCCCCGATCTTATGAAATGCTGTCCTTCACCAGGTATTTGAAAGACAGCATGCCCTCGCCTCGCCCCAGCTCACCATGCCCTCTTCTCATCTCTTCTCCAAGCAACTCCTGTTCTTTGTCCTGGAGACACAGCGACAGGTACCTGACCCTCAGTTGAGGGCCCCGCCTCCTGTGCCCTGAGGCTGAGTCAGAAGCCTGATTTGTTAGGGTGGCAGCAGCAGGTAGCAGTAAAGACTGATGCAGCCGAGCTGTGGCCTCCCAAGGAGCCAGGCCCTGGGAGGGCTGTACAGAGACTCCGGATAGGGGTGATTATATATTGCGGTTTAATGATCCTTGAGACCAAGGTTCATTACCCTCCCTCCGCCTGGAAGAGGGGTAGGAGGAGTGTGTGTCTTGACAAAAATTGGCTGCCTGAACCATATTCTCATCTCCGAATCAGGAGAGATTTTGAGAAATTTGTGTCTGACCTGATTCAGTGGTGGCAATTCCAAGGGGAAAACATATATCCTGTTGGAGTGACCTGAAGGACTTTTCTCCCCAAGAATGAGCCAGCGGAAAGCCTGCTCCCACTGCCCTCACCCAGGAGACACAAGAAGCACCCGTGTCCCGTGTCACCTGGCATCTTTGCTATATTCAGAAACCAGCAGGTCGCTAACACGTACTGACCTTCTGCCCTTGCCAGGCAGGTGCTGGTGTAGGTGCTTTACAGGCGTTCAGATATATACACCTGGGAACAAGTGAAATGACACAGAAAGTTTCATAATGAAACATTCGCTCCTTGCACCATCCCTCTCCCAATCCTGCCTTTTTTTTTTTTTTTTTTTTTTTTTTGAGGTACGCGGACCTCTCACTGTTGTGGCCTCTCCCGTTGTGGAGCACAGGCTCCGGATGCGCAGGCTCAGCGACCATGGCTCACGGGCCCAGCCGCTCCGCGGCATGTGGGATCTTCCCGGACCGGGGCACGAACCCATGTCCCCTGCATCGGCAGGCGGACTCTCAACCGCTGCGCCGCCAGGGCAGCCCCCAATCCTGCTTTTAAAAAACCCTTTCTGTGTCTGCTTCTTCTGGTGGACACTTCCACAATTTAAACTAGGTTGTACCAGGTTGTTGTGCTCAAAGCGTGTCCCAGAGCAGCACCACCTGAAAGCTCGTGAGAAATGCAGATGCTTACTTTCCTCCTTCCAGACCCGCTGCATCAGAAGCCCTGGGGAGTGTCTAGGATTCTCTATTTCACCAGCCCTCCAGGGGATTTTACATGTGAACATTTGAGCATCACTCGGTTATATGTCATTTTTTTTAAAGCTTCTTTTGGAAATAGTTTCAAACTTATAGAAAAGTTGCAAAAACAATACAGAAGATTCCTGTACCCCTTAAACTCAGAATCACTAGTTTTTAACATTTCTTTACATTTGCTTCCTCTCTCCAGTTCCCCTGCCCCCAACCCTGATTTCTCTCTCTCTCTCTCTCTCCCCCTCTCTCTCTCTCTCTCTCTCTCCCCCTCCCTCCTTTTGGTGGACCATTTGAGGCTAGGTTGTGTACTCTCTTATATAACCACACAGAGTTACCAGATTTAGTCAGCTTATCTGATCAAGACTGTCATCTAACCATCTTCCAATTTCAGCAATTTGTCTCAATAGCGTCCTTTAGAGCATTTTTTTTTTTTCTGGCGCAGGATTCAGTATGGGGTCACCTACTGCATTTAGCGGTTGTGTCAAGGGCTTTTGTCAAGGAACAGTTCCTTAGCCCTTGTCATTTGTGACTTTGATATTTCTGAAGAGCAGGGACCAGCTGCTTTAGAGAATGTCCCTCAGTGTGGGTTTGTCTGATCTCTTCTCATGGTTGGACTCAGGCCGTGCAGTCTTGGCGGGACTTCTGTGTAAGTGGTGCTGTGTTTTACCTTGTGCAGACCCTCTTTGTGGGCCCAGGGCTGCCAGATCTTTGACTTTTTCAAAAGAAGTCAGAGACCGTGACGTTTATGAGAAGACTCCCAGTTTTAAAATGTAAGCAGCCAGTGAAAAATCTTTCAATGATACGTGAACCCGTTTAAATAACCCCATGGGCTTGTGGGTCCTATTTGGTCTTGGGGTTCCCAGTTTTTAACCTCTGCTCTAGAACCATGGAGGTCGGAACTGGTAGGTGCCTCAAAAATCACTGAGTGCAAGCTCTCGTTTTACAGATGGAGAAACTGAGGCCAGAGAGTGGAAGGGACTTGCCCAGGATTACAGAGCTGGGGTTTGAACCTAGGTCTCCTGGGGCCTAACTAATGGTTCCCTCCATTACACCAAGATGGTTGCAAAACTGAGGCTTCTGAAAGTGTACTGAAAGTGCCCGAGAGGAGGGAAACAGTGCCTTCATTTAAAAGATGACATGTTTTGTTTGTACGGGGGCACTGGTGCTGTGTGTGTGCGTGTCGGGGGAGTGCATGCAGGTAGGTATGTATGTTTTATGTGAGGCTACTGCTGGATCAATTAATTAATTAATTAATTTATGGCTGTGTTGGGTCTTCATTTCTGTGCGAGGGCTTTCTCTAGTTGTGCCAAGCGGGGGCCACTCTTCATCGCGGTGCGCGGGCCTCTCACTGTCGCGGCCTCTCTTGTTGCGGAGCACAGGCTCCAGACGCGCGGGCTCAGTAATTGTGGCTCACGGGCCCAGTTGCTCCGCGGCATGTGGGATCCTCCCAGACCAGGGCTCGAACCCGTGTCCCCCGCATTGGCAGGCAGACTCTCAACCACTGCACCACCAGGGAAGCCCCTACTGCTGGATTTTTATCAACTCCCTCTTCTCTGGTCGGCCCGTATATTTTGGAATTCCTGCCTTAGCACAAAGAGTTTGGGCTCAGCATGCAATGGGCAACCTTAGACCTTTTGTTATGATTGCTCCCACCAGGAATTGTGGCAGCAAAAATCGGTTGGCAAGTGGTTGGTGCTAGGAGCCAGGGGGTGCATCTGTGCTTCTTGGAGTGAGCCCTGATTCTCAGTCAGGTACACACTGGCGGCACGGGCATCCCGTTCCCTGTCATCAGGACCTGTGTCTGATTGTGCCTTTGTCCTAGTAACAACCCCTCCTGCACAGATAAGTATTTTTGAACGGACAGTACCATTTCTGAGCATTCACTTTGTGGCCAGCATTGTGGGCCTTCAGCCACTCAGGATCTAGAGAGGAAAGGAGAGAGGATTCTGCTTGTTGCCCTCCAGAGCTGTAGAGCTGGCTGGTTTGGGCATCACTGAGGCAGGAGCTGAAGTTGCTAGACTTCGATGTAGTCTTTGGGATTTTACGGATGGCTCTCCTGCTTTAACTGACCAGAGAAGCAGGCTCCCAAGCAAAACTGCCAAAAACTATTTTGTTAATCAGAAAATAAGCAGGTCTTTATCGCTGTACGATGGTGGTAGTATGGACATGTGTCTTGGTTTCAAGTGACAGTAAACAAACTTGAGCTTTTTTTTTAGTGTCGAGGTCATTTATTGGCACATGTAGCTGAAAAGTCCAGGGGTTGCATGAGCTTCAGGCTTGGCTGGATCTAGGGGCTCAGTTCATGTCAGGACTCCATATCTCTCAGCTCTGCTCTTCTCCAGGTATGGCTTCACCCTTAGGCTTTCCATGTGGTGGCGATATGGCCTTAGGAGTCTCAGCCCCTTCCCTCTTCTGGTCCACAGTAATGAGATTGTTTAAGTCTGAGATTCACTGAGTCAACCAGCGTGACCACATGCCACCTCTGAACCAACTGGTAGGGCCAGGGAAATGGGATGGAAATTTACTGGCTTAACCCTGGGCTGTGATCTTTACTTTTGGGCTTAGAAATGGAGGATTTTGGAACATGAATGCTGGGGAAGCTGACAATCAGTGTCCATTAGAGTAAAAATGATTAACGAGGGTCCCTGTCCTCAGGGGCTTTGAGGAGCTTCTTCCTGGCCAGATTAGTTCATGATCCAAGATAGTGGGGCCATGTCTCCCCTATTGTACAGGCAACCCTTTCCTTTTTCTGTGTCTCCCTTGGGCTGTGTTTCTCAGTGATCCCTGGCAAGGAATTTCTTTTCTATCCCTCTGACACTCCTGGGGGGTCTCCAGGAAGCACACAACCTGCCAGGGAAGGTTAACCCCCGGTTCCAGGAGGAGACTCAGCTCCACTCTCAAGGTGAAGCCGTAGCATCCTGGCATTAGCCAGGCACGGAATTGAGAGTTACACAAACCTGGGTTTGAATCTCATTTCTGCCATTTATTAGCTAACACCTCTGAGCCTCAGTTTCCCCATCTTCAAAATGGGCCTAATAGGCCTTTCTTGTGGAGTGGTTATCAGGATGAAATAAAAGGATGCTGAGCACCGTGCCTGGTGCCTAGGAAGCATCACCTGTGTTGCTGTGGTCATCGATACTATTATACAGCGTTGGGGTTTCGGTCAACTTTGGTCCTCCCTGGTTGCTGCTGGACATCAGTCCACCCCCCACCATACCTAAATGGAACCATCACTACTGATTGAATTCCTGACGTGTAAAGTGTGATACTGAGTGTATCAGTCCTTGTGGGCTGTTAGGGTCCTTGTGCCCATACCTGCCATAAACGACATGTCCTTTGCTACTTCTTTTCTTTTCACAGACGTAGGGTCTGCTCTTCTTCTCATCCCCAGGACTGTGCTCCCGGGCTCCCCTCCTGACCTTTCCTGTCACTCAAGTGCCACACAGGCTGTCCTGCTCTAGGGTGTAGCTCTGATAACTCTAATTTTCATCCCAGGCATTTTACCTATCTGTTACTCCTTTTGAGTAGGAAGCGTCCTCCTTCTCCAAAGAACAGGCTGCTTCCTAGGCCTCAGGGGGTCCTGTCACAGCCCCCCATCCCTACTGGCCTGGGGAAATCCCGGCATTTCCGTGCCGCCTTTAGCCTCAGCACTTCCTGGAAACCACAGCAGCCGCTGTGAATATTTAGGCCAGGGCTCAGCTACTTTTTCTGTAAAGGTCCAGAGAGCAAATATTGCCTTCCAGCTTTGCAAGTCGACAGTCTCAACGACTAACTCTTCGATAGTGTCGTGAACACAGCCTTAGGTAACCGAAGGGGCAGGGCTGTGTCCCAATAAAGCTTTATTTACAAAACAGGCAGTGGGCTGACTTGGGCTCAGACTTCAGAGCTAAACAAGACCGCGTTTCAGAGCCCAGCTTTGCCCCCTACTGGCTGGGAGGCCTCGGGTGAGTGAGGTCTCTGAGCTGCAGTTTCTCATCTGCAAAGTTAGGAGAACGGTCGGGTCTCCCTCATAGGGCAGTTGTAAGATTAAATGAGAGAACGCCTGTAAACTGCTAGCACAGGGCCAGGCACATGGTGAGCAGGCAATAAGTGTCAGCAATGACTATTTATACAATGTTACTAATGTGTGTATCTGTTATATATAACACATATACGTTATATATGTTACACACGCACACACACACACACACACACACACACACACACACAGAACTGAAGCAGTGTGGTTTTTGGTGAGGCTTCTCCACTCACCTTATTTAATGAGGCCGCTTGGTCCCCATGAGAAACCAACGTTTTTCTCCAAGGCCCCATTTCCTGTCAGGGGCTGCCATGCCCACAGCCCAGCTGATCCACACTGAGGTGACTGCCCCTTCACAACCCTTTCTGAGCAGTCTGGGATTCTGTTTCCATGGGCATTGGATGGGGAGGCAGACTATAAATCGAGGTTTGCACCAAGGACAAACAGCCTCTGCTCACATGTGAACTTAATTCAGATGTATGGTGTGGGGGATCCAGGCATCTGGACAGAGGCGGTAGCCCTTTGGTACCCAGTTTCTCGTCCTTTTGGAAATCCCACAGAACCTGGACAAAGGAGTGAGGGTTATTGGCGAAAGAGGGGTACCTGGCTTAGAGACCTCCAAGACTGCATTTGTCAGGGCTTTTTCTGGTGCAGAGACCCACCACATACCAGCTTCAGCAAATAAAAGGGAACTTTCTGGTTTAGGTACTGAAAAAAAATCTAGACATAAACAAGGGCTTCAGGAATGGCTGGATCCAGGAGCTCAGGGTCATCAAGCCATGTTCTTTTTCTCTCCCATCTCACAGTCCTGCTTTCCTCCTTATGGGTGTCATTCTCAGTTAGGCTCTCCCTTCATGGTGACCCTTGGCTGCTTCAGGCTTCCATCTTTATAGATCTAAGTGCATCAACCCCACTGAACCAATTGGATTGCGATGAAGGGGAATAGATCTCCAAGGAACACCTGGATGATGTAACTCCCAGAACAGAGATGCTGAGCAGGCAAGAGCAACAACTGCCCCTATAAAAAGCCACTGATTGATGGGTTGGGTACCTGTGATTCATGCTCTCACTTGTTTCTCTCCTCATTGAGTAGCTAGGGAGATGAACAATTACTAATTCAGAAAAAGAGAATGAACCTATTTGATGAGTTTTATTTCCTTTTCTGTCTACTTGAGATTCCTACTTTCAGAGGGTGTCAGAAATCTTTCTTTTCCCCTTCACCGTCGACTTCCAGCTGGCTGTGAAATAAGAAGGAACTACTTCTAGCCCGGTGGTTCCAACCTTGGCTGTATATCCCAATCACCTGGGTGAGGGGGGCTTTTCAAAATTCTGATTCCCAGGCTGCAACCCTGTCCAGTGACATCAGAGCCACTGGAGGGTGAGGCCCAGGCATCAGTACTTTTTATGCTCCCCGGGTGATTGCAATGTGCAGCCAGGGCCGAGAATCACCGATCCAGCGGGAGTGGCCAGCGTATTCAGAAGCTATCCTAGACAGGCGGAGGTAAGCTCTTGTAGGATTTTCTGAACACCTATGTCATCAGTGTAGGTGCTGCAAACTTTCTCTTCTCATCTCAAGCTCTGGATATAAATAGAAGACAGGTTTTGGTCTGCAGCGTCATCCCATGTGATTTACAGGTGTTGGGGTCCTGCCAGGGCCGTGATTCACCGCTGCCATTCCTGCTTGCTAACACACTGATTACTGCCAGATTATCTGGTCTCCTTGCTGCATCTTCAGCCAGGTGGGCACCGAGGCGTCAGCACAGGCCTCTGAATGCACATTTGCAGAGGTGGAGGAAGTGGGTGGGCAGACAGGTGTGAAATACAGACAGGACTGTGGTTCCTGGGGCGGATGACAGACAGATCAGGCTATGGGGACAGCGCCAATGAGGAGACTTGGACAGCTGTCCAGAGGGCCTCAAATATCTGCTTTTCCCCTCCTGGGTCATTCATTCATTCAGTGCTTGTGAAGGGCTTACAAAGTCAGGAGCTGTGCAGAAGTCTCAGAATCAAATTGTTGACCCCATACCTAAGGTTTAAGCAGGAGGAAACCCTGCAGTTCCTAAATGCTGGCGCTAATGGGTCAGCTGCCTCTGAACCTCTTTCCCATCCCATTCTCTGAGGCTGGGCCCAGAGTCTGGGTATTGAACAAGCTCCCTTGGAATTATGTCACAGAGTCCAGCCCCCAGAGGAGGGTTAGGGCCTGGGGCTGTTTTCAACTGGCTTCCAGCCAGATTTTTAAAAAAGGACAAGAAACAAACTGTGTTTCCATGAAGTAGGTTAGTGAACTTAATAAACAGCCCTTTAGTTTGAGATAACATCCATCAAAACTTTTTGGTGTTAAATGTCCTTTTTAAAGTGAAATGATGGGTAATTATAGAGGGTGATTGTTTTTTACATAGTGTCCTTACTTAGAAACAGACGTGGCTAACTCTAAGCAGTCTCCCATTTATTAAATTTCTATAAAATTCAAGTCAGGAATCCTTTCTCTAGACTGGAGTTTTAAAGGTTGATTATTAATATTATTGAACAATAAAACCCCTTCTTCAAAAAGAAGCTTATATAAACCCCCAGTATATGAATCAGCAGGTTGAAAGGGCAGTTGTTCTGGGTTATGTCCATCAGGGGGCTTTGTGTACCATCCCCGAGTCCCCTCAGTGGTGGCCTCTGAGACACGTCTTTGAAATTCAGTTTGGAGCTGCTATCCTGGAAATTTCTTTAAATGATGATTTGAGTGGGAACCCAAGGCTCTAGGACAGACGGTGTTTTCCCAAACTCCTGATTCCTGATTGGGTCCACTCATCCCAAGGCCAACGTGTCAGTGATGAATTAAAAAGACCCTCCCATCCCCCACCAACCCCAGAATGCACTTAGCACTAAGGTGCCAGGGGGTGTGGTATTCATTGTAACAACCCTGATGTTCTCACTTTGAAAAACAAGAAGAGCATGGTTTAGGGAAGTGACGCACTTTCTCAGGGTTACCAAGAGGGAGGAAGGACTTGGGGTCAGGACTTGGTTTACCTTGAGGTCCAGAGCGCTTTTCTGCTTTCCCTTATGCTACAAAGCCAGCTCTGGCGTGTCGGAAGGAACTTTGAAAATATTCAGGAGCTATGGCTTTTCCAACAGTATAACTTTTGAGTTGATCTCTTCAAGAGCCATTCCTGCATCTGTCCACCCAACCAAAAATATTTCAGAGTGCCTCCTCTCTGTGTGGGTACCAGAGATATGGAGATGTATAGACATTCAAGATCTCCATCTTCACGGAACATCCAGACTGCCGGGGGAGACAGAGATGAGCCAATTTCGGTGGTAATGAGAGCTGTAGAGTGGATGTCCAGGATGCTATGCAAATTAAACCAGAGGCGCGATGATGGGGGTGGGGCAGAGCAGGGATGCCTAGTCAAGCCAGGGAACCAAGGAAGACTTTCATGAGCAAGGGCTGTTTATGCTGAGACTTGAAGGCTAAGTAGGGTTAGCCAGATGACGAATGGGATGGACATGCATTTAAGGCAGAAGGAACAGCCCAGGCTGAAAGCGTTGGACAGGTTTCAGGAACCCAGGAGCCTGTGGATGAGGCAAGGCAGAGAAAAAGAGGTGAGACTGGCAAGGCGAGCTGGAGCCAGATCTGGGATTTTAGTTTAGTATCTGGGGTTTAATTTCAGTGCTGAGGGAAGCTTCTAAACCTCAGGCTCCCGCACTGACTCACCTGTGCAGTTTCTACCCTTCCCTTCGGTGGCATCTTCCGCTCTCTGACAGGTGGATCTGTTATGGGTTGAATTGAGATCCCCCCAAAGGTATGTTGCAGTCCTAGCCCCCAGTACAGAATATGCTTTTATTTGGAAAGGGGGTCATTGCAGACATAATCAGTTAAGATGAGGTCATACTGGAGCAGGATGGGCCCTTCATCCAATATGACCGGTGTCCTTCTAAGAAGGGGGAAGTTTGGACACCAAGGCAGAAACATACAAGGGGAATGCCATGTGACCATGGAGGCAGAGATTGGAGGGATGCTGCTGCAAACCAAGGAGCTCCCAAGATCGATGGCCACCACCACCAGAAGCTGGAGGAGGTAAGGAAGGGCTGCTTTTAGCCACAGGGGGCACGTGACCCTGCCGACACCTTGATTTCAGGTTTCTGGCCTTTAAAACTGTGAGAGAATATATCTCTGCTGTTTTAAGCCACCCAATTTGGGGTACTTTGTTACGGCAGCCCCAGGACACTAACATGCGTCCGTAAGGGGTACATCTTCAGCCCTGACATTTGCGAGCGCGATGCTCATGAGTCAGTCTCCCGGTGACTGTATAATCAGTCTGGGAGTAAACTGGGTGCTTTTTGGGGAAATGACATGAGCTCTTCTCAGCTGTGAAATTGCTCATCAGTCAGTGCGTTCGAGTGATCACCTCGCAGATGGCCTCCTAGTGACCATAAAGAGTTAGTGCTGCTTCGCAAGATGCCCCGCTGGCCCCATGGACGGCTGTTTGCCACGCAAGAGAATCTGGACCTGCATCCCTCAGGGACTCCTGGCGGAGGAGGGGGTGGAAACCAATTAGACACAGCTGTTGCTGCCCACCTCAGGCACGAGGGTCTATACTGCCTGCAACACTATGGGAATAAGCTCTTTGGATTAAGCCATTTTCCCAGCCAAAAAAGCTTCAGCGGAAGCCCATTTGCATCCTGTCGTCACCCCACTTTCTGATTTAATGGTAAACTGGGTAAGGCACTTCTTAAATCACAGAGGACACCCGCCAGTCAGATGCTGGCGCCTATGGAATGGGTGTTGAATGGATTAGAAACCCACAGTGTGAGTCGGGGTCTGCCATTCCTCACTGTGCAGTGTTGGCTGGGTTAGTCAACCTCTCTGAGACTCAGTTTCCCCATTGGAAAGTGAAGATTCTGCTACTTCCCCCACAGCAGCATGATAAAGATTAAATTCAAGAATGGATGGCAAAGTGCCTTCTGTACTGAAGAATTCTGCTCCATTGGTGATGGCTGATCGAGAGGACTGCCAGGCAGGCTGACAGAGGCTTTTTTTTTTTTAATTTTTATTGAAGTATAGTTGATTTACAATGTTGTGTTAGTTTCAGGTGTACAGCAGTGATTCAGTTATGCATATTATATATCTGTTCTTTTTCAGATTCTTTTACATTATATGTTATTAGAAGATATTGAGTATAGTTCTCTGTGCTATACAGTAGGACCTTGGTTATCTATCTTATATACAGTAGTATCAGTAAATCCCAAATTCTTAATTTATCTCCTCCCCTTTCCCCTTTGGTAACCATAAGTTTGTTTTCTATGTCTGTGAGTCTATTTCTGTTTTGTAAATAAGTTCATTTGTATCATTTTTTTTTTAGATTTCACATAGAAGTGATATCATATGATATTTGTCTTTCTCTTTCTGACTCACTTCACTTAGTATGGCAATCTGTAGGTCCATCCATGTTGCTGTAAATGGCATTATTTCATTCTTTTTAATGGCTGAGTAATACTCCAGTGTGTGTGTGTGTGTGTGTGTGTGTGTGTGTGTGTGTGTGTGTGTGTGTATAATATATATATATGTATATATATATATATATCACATCTTCTTTATCCACTCATCCTGACAGGATGGAGTGAAGCCCCCCACCCCTCTGTTTGGGGTTCGTGGTAGGAAACAGCCCTTGATCTTACTGAAAATGACTGATAAATGGTGGCTGCAGGGAGATCTCCCAACCCAATGCTGTTTTGGGTGTTCTTCTCACTGTTTTTTCCTTTCTCTGAAATATTTTTAAAATATATATCCCAAATGAAAAATGGTGTATTTGCATTTATACCTAATACGTATGTGTATGTGCTGATATGTGTATGTTTATAATCTATATACACTCTAAAGAGTAATAATAAAATGTTAATGCAATATTTTAAAATAACAGGTGGGCAAACTATGACCTGTGGGCTGGCTGCCTGTTTTTGTTAATAACGTTTTATTCAAACCAGAGCTGGGATTAGTGAGTGGCAAGTGAGGCAAGGTCATGTAAGTACTTATATAAAAGTTTGATATTTTGTTTCTCATGGATTTTTTGAACTCATTTAAAAATGTTGCATCAAAATATATTTATGTTGATACCTGAGTGTTTTGGCCACACCCTTAAATTTTTTCCTGCAGGCTAGTGCCTTACTTGCTTCACCCAAGTCCCAGCCCTGATAAAATTACTCAGGAATCCGAACTTGAACTTAAGAAATAGAGCATCTCAAGCTCCTGGAAGCCCTTTACGTGCATTCCCCTTCCGTTCCCCCGAGGGATGACACCATCCTGGATTTGTTTTACCATGTCTTGCTTTTCTTTGTGGGAAACCTCACATGTACGTGTTCCTAAACAATACGTAGTTTAGTTTTGCATGTTTTTGAACTTCACATACTCTGCAGCTTTTTTTTTCTTGAATATTCTGGTTTTGAGATTCATTCAGATCTATGTGAATAATTGCATTCATTTTCATGCTGTCACATCCTGTGTTTCACCAACTCTAAGATGCACGTGTCTCTCCACAGTTCAGCACCTCTGAAGGTGGACTGTAATTTGCAATCTATGGCACCTCATGGTCTCTGTCCTCCTGGCAGGGTCAGGCTGTCGTTGTCATTTGTCACCCATCCAGTGCACACAGACGTGGCTCTTCATAATGTCGTCACTTCTGAGGTCCTCTGCTTTGTTGATCTTAACATGAGTTGAGTTTCATTGGAGTTGAAAAAGTCTTCAAAAATATCACACCATGACTTGGCTTTGAAACAAAAAATGTCTATACATATTGTCTATGCAGAAAGGCTTAAGGACAGGGCAGCATGATATATGATAAAATATGTCTAAATAAATCTAAAAGAGATTTTGAAATAACACTAAATTTAAGAATTTTAAGTGTAAGAAAGCACTGTGTCCTAGATAATTGGCAGCCTCTTTCTATCTTAGTGGTTCATAAATTAATGACCTTAACACTCAATGGCCTCTTAAAGGTCAGTGAAATATGGTAGTATTCCATTGTATGACTAGACCACAATGAATGCATGCATTCCTCTGTTGATGGACACTGGGATTTTTTTTCCCTCTGTTTTACTTTGAAGCATTCAACTTAATGAGATCAGAGTTTCTCGACTTTAGCACTGTTGACACTTGAGGATGAGAAATTCTTCATGGTGGGGACTGTCTTGTGCATTGTGGGATGTTTAGCGGCATCCCTGGCCTTTCCCCCCGCCGAGATGCCAGTAGTACCCTTCCCCCGAAAAACACATTTAAGAAACCAAAAGCGTTCCAGACATTGCCAAACATCCTCTGGGGGCCAAAATCACCCCATGGCTGAGAGAGAACCACAGGACTGGAAGTTGTATGATTGGCGGCCATAATGGTTGCATCAATTTATATGTTCACCAGCAACGCATGGGGTTCCTGGTTCTCCCTATTTTTGCCAGCTTTCATTTGGCCAGACTGTTGAACTACTTTGCCCATCTGGTGAGAATAAAATGGTGTCTCAGCTTCATTTCCGTTCGTACTTCCCCAGTTGCTGGTGTGGCTGAGGATCTGTTTTGGCCTCTCATGTTTCCTCCTCTGTGAAATGTCTGTGTCTTTTGCCCACTTTCTTCTGTTGAGTTGTTTCTTTTTTTTTTTCCTTATTGATTTTTAGGGACTAAAAATATTCTGGGTTCTAATTCTTTGTTGTATGTGTGGCATATATCTTCTGATTTGTGGTGTGCCTTCTCACTTCCTTTATTTTCTCTTTTGATGAATAGAAGTCTTTAACATTAATGTAGTCAAATGTATCATTTCTTTCCTTTATGGCTTTTGCTTTTAAAAAATCTTATTTAATAAGTTCTTTCTGCCCTGAGGTCATAAACACATTGTCCTACCCACCTGGAATTGATTTTGATGTATAAGGGCAGCTTTCTTTCTTTTTCTATTTCTTTTTTTTTCTTTCCCCAAATAGATAGCCAGTTTCCCAGCACCATTTGTCAAATAGGCTTCCTTTTGCCCCACTGATCTGCCGTGCCACCTTGTCATTGGTCAGGTGTCGAAATTCGCTCAGGACCGTCCTGTACTTTTTATTCTGTTCTGCTGGTTCTCACTTCTTCCTATCCCTCCTTTTTCCTTTTTCATGTACATCTGGATAATTTTTTTTAATTTGCTTTAATTTTCTTTTGAAAAACAGTCTCTCTGAAATGCGCTGTGGTATCCCAGAGTAGAAAAAGGACATTGGAGGAAAACGTAGTGAAATCCAAATAGAGTCTGGTGTTTACTGAAGAGCAACGTACCAACATCAGTTTCTTAGTTTTGACACATGTACTGTGTGTATGGAAGAAGCTGCATGAAAGGTATATGGGAATTCTCCGTACTAGCTTTGCAGCTCTTCTGTAAAGCAAAAAGTATTCCAAAGTAATAAGTTGATTAAAAGAGATTTCTCTCATTTCTTAACAATATTTTTTTGGCCTTTTCTGTTACTAATGCCTTCTCTAATCCTTAAACCCATCACTTACTTTTACATTTTTTAATTTATCATCTCTTGGGTTTAAACCATTTATCTTAACCTTTGATCTCTCTTGCCCTCCATCTTTTAAATTTCTGCTTCCTTCACTGACAGTCATTTTTTACTTTCAGTCTTCTTCCTTTTCTCTCACTACGTAAGGCAAAAACTTTTACTGTCTTCTGCTTATTGGTATCCTAACTCATTTGAACTTGCAGGTTATTCATCTCTTTTAGTTTGCTCTCACCTTTAATCTCTTCATAATCACCTATCCTCCCTTCCCCCCCCCCCACCCCGCCCCTTGGCTGCGTCAAGTCTTAGTTGTGGCACGCGGGGTCTTTGTTGAGGCTCACGGGCTTCTCTTTAGTTGTGGCGTGCAGGTTTTCTCTCTCTAGTTGTGGCACACAGGCTCCAGGGCGCGAGGGCTCTGTAGTTTGTGGCACTTGTGCTCTCTAGTAGAGGCACGCGAGCTCAGTAGTTGTGGTGTGTGGGCTTAGTTGCCCCGAGGCATGTGGGATCTTAGTTCCCTACCAGGGATCAAACCCGCGTCCCCTGCATTGGAAGGCAGATTCTTTACCACTGGACCACCAGGGAAGTCCCTATCCTCCCTTTAAAATATTATATATTTTAAATATATATTATATTATTATATATTTTTATATAAATATACATTATACTTAAAATATGTAAGTATATATATATATATATATCTGCTTCTTTCTGAATACATTCTCTTATTTTTGGTCGTGTTTGTAACAGCAGAAAACCCTGGCCATGGGGAGACAGTAAGGAGAAAGCAACAGGAGACCTGCTTCCTTCCTCCCCAGAGTTTTAGCAGCAGATTCTAGCTTTTCCAGAAGGCCACCCCACTGGGAGACTGGCCATGGGTTAACCCTCTACAGGCAGCTGTTCTCTGAGTGCAGATGGCATGTTTCATTTGCTGGGACAGCAGCTTCCATAACACTTTGGGCAGCATCCATCGCAACTATGTGGCATCGCCTCCTTGAAAATCCATGGCCCAGTGTCATTGCATCTGGGCCTCCCTCACCTCTGTCGAATGAACTTGGTCTCACTGCTCTCACATCCCCAACTTCAGGATGGCCAGAGAGAGGGTCTGCTTCTGGGCCTGACTCAAGTTCTCCAGGAAGATGGATATGATTTATCTCAATACTGACGTTCCCCTTGCCAAGAAAAATGCCATCAACTTGGAGGTAACCCTAGTTGATTCCAGAGTCCTCAGGGCAGGCAGATCATTTCTGGGGCTCTGAGTGCTGGGTGTGGCTCATCTAAGGGGACCCAGCCCCGAAGTCCTACCTTCCTTGTGGCCAGTTCACGTGACAATGGAAGTATGACTTGAAATGGAAAGTCCTCCTCAGTTGGTGTATTTCAGTAGCAGCCTGGGGGAGAGAGAATTCCTGTAGGACCTTATCCCATCCCGGGGGCATCTCCCTCTAGCCCCTTTCTGCTTGGAGTGAAATTTCTCCTCCTTTTCACCTTGGCCTGGCAACTGTCTACCTTCATGGTTGGCCAGTGGAAGTTTGGCGGCTAATGAACGCCTGGCAGACTCAGGGGCTTTCAAACTCTATAGGGAATCTCAGCTTTGTGAGGACCTTTTAAAGCTCCATCTTATACACCTAACTTTCTCCTTCCATCAGAATAAATACATTTTTTATGAGGGCTTTTACGATTTTTCTTTTTAACTTTGGACTGTTGTTTAACGCATGGTAACAGCTCGCATTCTGTATAATGCTTTTGGGCTTAAAAGTGCTTTTTCGTGCATTATCTCATTTGATAAATAATGATAATTACCCCCATTCTACCCCCAAGGAACTTGATTCATCTTATTTGTGAGTATGTAGAGAACACTGAGGTTTCATTTGCATTCCGGGTGTTAATTAACACTTAGAAAAGGAACCGACAAAAGATTATCTAGATTTATCATCATATTATTTAGCATATTGGAATATAGATGAAGAAAAATAATTAGGGCATGAAAAATATAGATAAAAATCAAGATTTTTTTTTTCTGATGGAGAAGAAAAGACCTAGATTAATAATAATCACAAAGAAGCATCATGAAGTCGTTTTTGACCAAAAGAGTCTAAATGTTTTTTAAACACAGAAATAGTTATAGGTCAGGCCGTCATCCAGGCTTGTAGTTTTAAAACGGCAGCTCCAGATTCAGCCGTTCATTCATTCTTTCAATAAACTGTTCGGAGCCTTGTTCTACCTTCTGTCTCTTGTCAGCCGGGGGAGCATTTTTAATTTTCTCGGAGCCCATTGGCCTGGGTTGCAAATTCTCAGGTCTTTGGTGAATCAGCACCAACAGGAAAAAGTACCGTCGTCCTTTATCTGCGGGTCCCTGCTCTTTGCAGAAGGCACAGTCCCGACCTCTGATTTGTCCAGCTGTCATTAACACCCCTCCGTTCCGCCCATCAGGGCCTCTCTCCCTCACCCACTTAACGACCACAACTCCCACAAAATCTGTGTCCCCAGTCCCTCCCTATTGTCACTTTCTAGTTAGTTCTCAGATTGCATCTTTCCATTCATGTTTCCCTGCTGGGTCGAAGCCATCACTACCAGAGCCACAGCCTCCTAACTCCTCCTCTCCCTTCCCCTTCTTCCAGTCCATGACCCTGCTGCAGCCCATGAGATCTGTACAGAAGGCAAGTCTGGTCAGTTCCTCCTCATTCTTCCACGACCCCCATTGCTCTTAGATCAGAGGCAGGACTCCTCAATGTGGCCACCAGGCTGTGTGCTCCGGCCCCTTCCTCTCTGGCTTCATTTTGCACCACTCACACACACACACACACACACACACACACACACACACACACACTCTCTCTCTCTCTTTTCCTCCCCCACCCCTCCTCTCCTGCCCTCTCTTTTTCTCTTTGCCTCATCTCTCCACTCTCCCTCTTCCAGATATACTGGTTTCTTTTAGACCCTCATAACACCCTATTCTCTCCAACCCCAGGACTTGTGCACATGCTGTTCTCCCAGCCTGGAACACAACCGAGCACCCAGAATATGCGTCAACCCTCACTCTGCAGTAGATTCGCATTTCCATAAGGAGATACTGAAAGGCATTATTCATGGGAGTACATTAGGCATGTGTAGCACCACTTCCTTAGAACTTAAGAGTTTTCCTTGCTTTTCCTCGGTGTGCTGGGAGGAACCCAAAACTACTTGAGAGGGATCTCCCTGGCCTGTTCATGAGCACTCCTGTCACCCACTTCTGTGTGAGCCCAGTGGGCTGAACAATCAAGCAGATGGTAGCACACTCAGTGAAGCTGAAGACAGTCCCCCTCGTAGAGGACTGGCTGATATTTCTTATTTTGCAAAAAGCAGAGCTTATGGAGAGTATGTGCAGTTCTTCTTGATATGCCAAGTAAGTCTCTGGGATGGTACCAGGACTGCATCATTTTGACTTCCCACAGGTTTCCTTTCGCTGACCTACATTTTGGTTCTTACATTTCCTCATCATTAATTGAAACATTTTAGGATAGTCCCAAGAGGGGTTTGTTGAGGATGTTGGTTGCTATGGTAACCAGTATCCTGTGGAGGACCTATTTCTGCAGTCAGGAACAGGAAGAGTTGTGATTCTCACGCTCTCTTGTTTTGTTTTTTATATTCTGGAACCAGTGACATGGTCAGGTGACTGATGTGTTTTCCTCTTCGTGCTGGCTGCCAGGAAGCTTAAAATCAAATCTTTGGCCAGCTGCCCACAATTGTCAGCTTAAGTGTTATGTCTATTCTCCTTCTAGGCTTTACATTTGTTTCCTACTCTCATTTTCTTCTTGCTGAGCTTTTTTTTTTTTTTTGCGGTACGCGGGCCTCTCACTGTTGTGGCCTCTCCCGTTGTGGAGCGCAGGCTCCAGACGCGCAGGCTCAGCGGCCATGGCTCACGGGCCCAGCCGCTCCGCGGCATGTGGGATCTTCCCAGACCGGGGCACGAACCTGTGTCCCCTGCATCGGCAGGCGGACTCTCAACCACTGCGCCACCAGGGAAGCCCTTGCTGAGCTTTTTTTATTAGCTCATCCAAAATACTTTTTTTCCTTCTATAATGTATGATTAGATCCTTTCTGGAGTAAAGAAAGGCATTTTAAAAATGTGCAAATATTAGGTATCATTGTATATATGCTTACTCACCCCCGAGGGCCCATGGGGAGTCTGTCATATGCCAGACACCCGGTCACATTATCCGATTTGCACTATGAAGTTTAAAGAAAAGGAAAATGAGGCTCAAAGAGGTTGGGTAGCCTGCCCAGAGTCACAGACCAGCACTTGGCTGAGTCCGGTTTTAAGGTCAGCTCTTTTTTCTTAAAAACTGTGCTTTGACCCACTAGCTTACACTTCCTCCACTGGAGCTCTTGCCCACCTCAGTGCTTTGTGATTGTTTGACTCCTTGTCTTTCTCCCAGACCTGACTGTGTATTCCAGGAGGACGATGTTCAAAGCTTCTGTCATAGTCCTGGCATTTAACACCGTGTTTAGAGTATAGAAGGAGTTCAATAAATATTTGTTGAGTGGAGGTCAACTTAAACTGGGTTTGGGGAACAATTTCCTCTTGTTCCTAAAAGGGGAGTAAAGAACGTTTGTAAATAATTCATGATTCTGAAAATTCTACTTAATTAAAGTTTTTTGGTGTATAGTGGACCTGGAAGTTTTCTGCAGATGTAAGAAAACGTTTTTCAACCAGTGTGAGTTAGTCACGGTGCTGCCTTTCCTCAAGGCAGTGGAAGGTATGAACATGTGTACAATCCCGTTTGACCCTGTCTTCTGGGGACAGGGAAAAAAAGAAGTGTTGATAACTAAGTTGCACAAATAGGCTCATTGAGAAGGAGATGCCAGTTGAGTAAAATAACTTTCGTTGTCTTATCAAAGAGGCTCTCTGCAAGAGAACCTTTCTTTTGCTTTGCAGCTGTTTTGGGTGCAGTCTGTGAAGGCTAATTGTGAATCTCGATAGTGTTGACTCTCTGAGCTCTTGAATTACGCATGTAAAATAAGATGCAGGAAATGATGATTCAATCCCGAGCGACTCATATCTCAAATCCTGGATTCTTAGAGGATCGGGGGCTTTTTTCCATCCTCTCCTCTGTTTTAAAAATCGGAAGTGCTGAGAGTTATGGTGGCATGCCTGTGGTTGCATTGGGAGTCATTGGTGGAAATGGTCTGAGACTCTTCCATCAAGGTGAGCTTGAGTTTTGCAACGGGTGCCGTCTTGCTTGTGAGGCCAACACAGTTATGTAATTTTCAAGTGCTGAATGAGATTATCCCTTAGCTCCCTAAATTGATAGAAGAGAGTGTGCAGACGCATCCCCAGGATATCCATGGAATGTCTCTGGCCCCTTCATCTGTCTCTCTTCTACTGCCTTCCAACTCAGTAATAAACTCCTTTGGAAGTAGGGGCTTAGATTATATATGCTCCTAATCTTACTGCAGAGACTTACAGCTGGTAGGGGCTCACTACATATTTAGGTTCTGTTTTGAATACATGGATAGGGACTGTGAGGGATGACCTGACTGCATCTTGTTCTCCCCCTACTTTCCCAGAACTTACTAAGTCTAAGTTATGAGAACTAGGAATGAAACAGCCTGGAAAAAAAGAAGAATGGGAAATACGCACACACTGGTTATCGGTGATGGACCACGGAGAGGTTCCAGCATCCCAAGCCATGTAGCCAGAGAATGGGCCCAGCTTTCTGTCTATCCCATCATGGAGCTAGGGGCAAACCTAACATTTCTATCAGGGCACAGATATCTGTTCACTGGGAGCCTCTGGAGTGCATGAGCTTCAATAATCACAAATCCACAAACTGTTGTGCTGGATGTACTTCCTTAATTTCTCCTTTTTCTTCCCTTTGTTTGCCTTTGGTCAACCATGACACACATGTGTGATCCCTAGGTAAATATCAACTAATGACAGTCAATATGAGGTCACTCAAAATGGTACCTGGGGATATAGAATAAGGACAGGGGCAGGAACTAAAAAGGATCAGGAACTTCAGTTCAACAAATAATGACTGAGCATCCATGATGGGCCAGACACTCTGGTCGTCACTCAGGATCTAGGGGCCATTACGACTAGCTCTGGCTTTGAGGCAGCTTGCGTGTGATGGTGGCAGTTTGGTAGAGGGAAAGAGCTCTCAGATATGGGTTCAAATCCCAGTGCCCTTGTCATTAACCAGCTGATCAACTCTGGGCAAGTCTCTTAAGCTCTCTGACCCTCAACTTTCTCATTTGTAAAGTGAAAGTAGCAATACCTTCATTAAAGATCAACTGTGATAAATGAAAGAAGACAGACGTAAAAGACCACATACTATACAGTTTTATTTGTATGAAGCGTCCAGAAAAGGCAAATATATAGAGACAGAGAGTAGATTAGTGGTTGCCTGGGGCTGGGAATGGGAACAGGAAGTAACTGCAAATGGGCACAAGGTGTCTCCTGGGGTGATAGAAATGTTCTAAAATTGAGTTGTGAGGATGATCACAACTCTGTAAATTTACTAGAACTCACTGAACTGTACACTTAAATTGAGTGAATTTTACAATGTGTAAATTATACCTCAAGCTGTTTAAAAAAAGTATCAAGTGGGCTTCCCTGGTGGCGCAGTGGTTGAGAGTACGCCTGCCAATGCAGGGGACACGGGTTCGTGCCCTGATCCGGGAAGATCCCACGTGCCGCGGAGCGGCTGGGCCCGTGAGCCATGGCTGCTGAGCCTGCGCGTCCGGAGCCTGTGCTCCGCAACGGGAGAGGCCACAGCAGTGAAAGGCCCGCGTACCGCAAAAAAAAAAAAAAAAAAAGTATCAAGTGTGAGGCTCAAGTAAGATGATGGAATGGAATCGCTTAAGACATCGCTTAAATCATTATCATTTTCAAAACTGGAAGTTAACTGTTCTATGCGGCCGGTTGCACACAGAAGATGTTGCTGGGGACAGCAGTTGCACCAGCTTGGTAGCCTGGACATCTAGCAGACATCCTTGTAGTAATTAATGAAAATTGAAAGTTGTCAGTTTCTGGAAGGTAGGGACTGGCCTTGGATCTGGGACTCCCCAGGGCTCTGAAGAAATTCCTGCTTCCAGCAATGGTGAGCTGTACTTTTGTGGACCAACCCTCCAGCAAGAATAACTAGAAATGCTGGATATTGTTAACAATCTGTTTAAAGGCATCAGTAAGGTACTCAGGTCACTGTGGGGCTCCTAGACAGAAGGGAGGCACAGGGAAGTGAGCCCATAGCTCAGTGCTACTTTTCCACTCATGGTATTGGTGAATTCCAAAACGGCAGCCGAGAGACTGAGAAGCTAAGAACTTCCTTCACCTCCTGGGGCTGAGGAAGAAAAAGTGGAGCTCAAGACAAACAGGAGGGGACCCTGGTAAATAGCAATGTGTCCAGTAGGGACCTGAGGGGCTATACTCTAGGAGGAAAGGGAAACTAGAAACACACCAGTGCTTATAAAAATAAAGCTGAGCTTCAAATCTGCTGAGTCCCTGGCTGGATTAATGTGATTTGCCCCTCTCTTAACTGCCTGCGAAAAGCAAAATTTCAGTCTTTTTTGGAGAAAAGTAACATCATCCAGAATCTCAAATTACCTCAATTTTCAGACACAGTTTTAGGAATTCAGTAAAAAAAAAAAAAAATTACCAAGCATATTAGGAGGCAAAACCACATGACTTAAAACCAGAAGGAAAGGACAGACCCAGAGGAGTTATTTGAGTTGTCAAACATGGACTTTATCTTTTATTTTTATCATGATTCAATTTCTTAATTCATGTGATTCAGGATTTGCCAGAATTAGAAGCTGTCTCTTCAAGTAGTGTAGGTCTAATTTAGGTTTTTTTAAAACCAACACTATCAAGGTATAATAAGTCGCACCCATTTAAATTTGGTGTTGGATGGATTTTGACAAGTGTATACACCTGGGTAACCACCACCACAGTGAAGAGACAGAACATTTTCATCACCCCCCAAAATTCTCATATCCCTTTGCAGTTGATCCCTCCATCTTCCCAGTCCCATCAACCACTTATATTCCCTCTGTCACTATACATTATTTTACATTTTCTAGAGTTTCATGTAAATAGATTCATTTAGTATGTATTCTTTTGTGTTTGGCTTTTTACACTCAGCATAATGTTTTTAAAGTTCATTTCTCTTGTTGCAGTTACCAGTGGTTTGTTATTTTTTATTGCTTATATTTCATTGTAAGACATGAGCTTTAAGTAACTATGATTAAGATATATAAGAGGGCTTCCCTGGTGGCGCAGTAGTTGAGAGTCCGCCTGCCGATGCAGGGGACACGGATTCGTGCCCCGGTCCGGGAGGATCCCACATGCCGCGGAGTGGCTGGGCCCGTGAGCCATAGCCGCTGAGCCTGCGTGTCCAGAGCCTGTGCTCCACAACGGGAAAGGCCACAGCAGTGAGAGGCCCGCATACCGCAAAAAAAAAAAAAAAAAAGATATATAAGAAATTCGATGACAAGATGGAGAATTTTAGCAGAGATCTGGAAACTATAAAAAATCAAATGGGCATTCCAGAACTGAAAAACATAATAACTGAAATTAATAATTCAATACATGGGTTTAAACGTTTGCAAATTAGACATATTGAAGAGAGAATTGGTGAACTGGAAGGTGGGTCAGAAGAAAATACCGAGACCTAAGCACAAAGGGAAAATAAAGATAGAGAAAATACTGAGAAGAATGTATGTGAGACATGGGATATGCTGAGATGGTCTAATATACTTGTAATTGGGATTTCAGAGGGAGAGGAGATAAAGAGATAAAAGCAACATTTGAAGTGATAATGATAGAGAAACCTCCAAAAATGACAAAAGACATCAAACTACAGCTTTAAGAAGTGCCTTGAACCCCAAACAGAACGAATACAAAGAAAAATATACACAAGCACCTCTTAGTAAAACTGATAAGATCAGTGGGCTTCCTGATAAGCTCAGTTCCTGTTTCATGGAGGTTTCTCAGTCAATGCTTATTACATGCATGCATGTGTGAATAAATGAATGAATGAATAATGAAGGAAAGGAAGGAGGGAAAGAAGAAAAAAATAGAAGGAAGGTGAGTCACGGAGCCCAGCTTTATTTCCCTGATTTGCCATGTGCTGCAGGTGGTTTCCTGGGAAGCAGAATCTGAGATGGAAATTAGCATGTAGGAAGTTTCTTGGGGAGCACTCTTGGCATCTACAGCTGTGGGGGTGTAAAGGATGCAAAATTGGACAGAAGGAGAAGTTGGGCTGTGATACAGTCTCAATAAAGACCTCATCGAACCTCACAGGGCACTCAAGCTGGGCTGGTGGTGCAGAGATGTTCTCAATAGGGACAAAGTGCTCAGGTCTTTGTATGCCTTCACTGATGAGTCTTTAGTAGTGGGCTGTCCTCAGGGAGGGGGCGTGCTTTGGGCAAGGCTGCTTTCTTCAGCCAAGGGCAGTTGCTGGGTGGAGAGGGTATCTGGGGGGTGCCTCACAGTGTCCATTAGCTCTACGATACTTCCTTCCATTCCTTTTCTGCGTAAAAAAGAAATGGCATGGGATCCCAGCATCCCAAGTTCTATAGCCTTCTGGAATTACCCAGTTCTTTAGCACTCATGAAATAACTTAAGCCCTCATACAGTGTGAATGAAGAAAATGTATTTACTTTATGGGGCATGGTGACTGGAGGGTTATTTACCTATTCTGATTTTTTTCTGATGCCTTTCTTTTTCCAAAATTCACCCATCTAATGATTCACCGTTGTTAAAATATTTATTTAAATATTTCTGGGGCACTGTGCTATGCACTGGAGTTCTTTCTCTTTAAGAATCTGTGTGCTGCGTGACAAATTATCTCAAAACTTAGTGGCTTACAACAACATACCTTTATTATCTCACAGTTCTGTAAGGAATTTTGGAGCCGCTTAGCTGGGTGGTTTTGGATAAGGGTCTTTCATGAGAGTGCAAGCAAGATGTTGGGGCTGCAGTCTCACCTGAAGACTTGACCGAGACAGTCTAAGTCCACTGGAGCTGCTGTAATAAAATGCCACAGACTGGATGGCTTATAAACAACAGACATTAAAGTCTCACAGTTTCATAGACTGGAAGTGAGGATCATGGTGCCAGCAGTCATATGAGGGCTCTCTTCCTGGTTCATAGTTGGCACCTTCTTGCTGTGTCCTCACGTGGTGGAAGGGGCTAGGAATCTCTCTGGAGCCTCCTTTTATAAGGCACTTATCTCATTCATGAGGGCTCATGCTTAAGCACCTCCCAAAGGCCCCACCTACTAAACCACCATCCTTTGGCAGTTAGGATCTCAACATATGAATTCGGTGGGGGACAGATTCAGACCGTAGCAGAGGCTGAAGGATCCACTTCCAAGATGGTGCATTTAACACAGCTGGCAAGTTGGTGCTGGTTTTTGGCAGGCAGGCTCAGTTTCTCTCCATGTGAATCTTTCTATAGGGCTCCTTGAGTGGCCTCATGACACAGCACCCTACGTTTCACAGGAGCTTGTCACCACCTCTCCACATCACATTGGTCTCTCCAGTCTGCTTTGTTCCAAGGTGGACACAGTCGTAAATTGATGTTTTACTGGAGACTGAAGACTTGGGGATGGGCAGATAATGGGGCAGGGAAAGGGAAGTAGCAAAGAACAGCAAAGTATTTAATGTTGCTTAGCAGATATTACTCTTCTCAAAGCCTTGAGTCATTGTGCAGGATTTAACCCCTGTGCCTGAGCTTCTCTAAGGTCTTTAAGGCACAATGAGTTCCTTTGGACTAAAATGGAATATGATGCCTGAGCAGGTTATGTAACTGGAGGGAAGGGAACATGCTTTCTCAGCACTCTAGGTGTGTCTCACCAGGGGAAGACAGAGTGGGTGGTCACCTCTGCTTTTACCCCAAGATTCTTGCTCCTGTAGCAGGTACACTGGAGTGGGGAACACCCCAGAGGCCAAGGGTTTTCCCAGTGTGTATATTGCATGTTCCTGGTGTGTATGTTGGGTTTTTCTGGTGTGTATATTAGGTGTTCCTGGTGAGTATACTGAGTGTTCCTGGTGTGTATATTGGGTGTTCCTGATATGTATATTGGGTGTTCCTGGTGTGTATACTGAGTATTCCTGGTGTGTATATTGGGTGTTCCTGATATGTATATTGGGTGTGTTCCCGGTTTGTATATTGGGGTGAGAGGATAAAAAAATGAAATAGATTTTCTTTTAAGATAAATTTTATCTCAACTGCAACCCCTACTAACAAATTTAGGCCAAGTCTTAGCACGTCAAAAAGATATCAGGACAGGAAACGGAGAGCAAGTGTTTCCACACTCACATATAAATAGAGAGACAATGCTCAGAGAATATCAAAGTGAATTTCAGAGGCTGTGATGATATTTCCAGAATAAACATTAGTTAAACACTCATGAACGACTGTCAAAATTATTTCACGGGTGTAAGTTAAGAGCCAGTCCTGTAACATTGATTCATTTTCCTCTCCTCAAGTTCCCACAGTCGAATGTGCCACAGTACGACAGGAAGGTATTGAGAGACCTTTCTCCACGTGGAGATGTCAATTGCCTTCCCTTTTATCTTCTGTGAGGTTCCTTTTCAACGGGATCTATCATTTACTCCTAATAGTGATAATAAATTCACATTTTATCAGATGATGAACTAGAGTTCTGAGCAGCCCACTGAGGGACATGTATTCCAGAGAGTTTCAGGGCATTTTTTTTATATAGACTGAACAAGTACAGTCAATTCTTAATTATCCATTCATGTCCTTTCTTCTGGGTGTCTTATGCCTAGAACAAGTTTTCTCTAGACTTTTACAATTTTTTATTTTAATTACAAAAAGTAATTTATGCTATTGCAACAATTTCAAACAATAAACAAGTACGTCACGTAAAAAGGTCAAATCCCACCATCAGAATATGTCCACTTAAACCAGTCTGAGTGTATCCTTCCTGAATTTTTTTTCTATACATATAGTAGTGCTTATTTTAAAAATGTATTAACTATGTTATTCTACACCTTGTGTATTTTCACTTAATATATCAAGGACATCTTTTCATATCATTACATATATGTCTGTGGTATTAAAGACATATAATATTTCGTACTTTGAATGCAGTATAATTAATTTATTTGTGCCCGTATTTTTTAAGCTGAAGTACAGTTGATTTACAATGTTATGTTGGTTTCGGGTATACAACATAGTGAATTCAGTATTTTTATAGATTATTCCCTATTTAAAGTTATTAAAAAATATTAGCTATATTCCCTGTGCTGTACATTACATCCTTGTACCGTATTTATTTTATACCTAGCAGTTTGTACCTCTTCATCTCCTTCCCCTATCTTGCCCCTCCCCCATCCTTCTCCCCATTGATAATCACTAGTTTGTTCTATATGAGTCTGTTTTTGTTTTATTATATTTGCTCCGTTATTTTATTGAACTGTTGTTACCACAACAACTTGTATGCAGCTCTCTGAGCATACTGTTAGTTGTATTAACCTGCCTCAGAGCACAGAGTCTGAGGCAAGGATTAAGTGCTGTCGCTTTATTTGGGAGGTGCAATCCCAGGGCATCAAAAGTGAGAAATAAGGGAAGAAGGAGAAGCAATGCCATCCTGGCCACTGGTCCACTGTGAGCCACAAAGAGGCACAACATCACTCAGCAGGTGCATCTGCTCTTCCACATGGGATGTCCCAGGACAGGCTGGGCAGAGAAACTGCATCTTAAGAACAGACCACTCAGGAGAGGAAAGGAGAGGAAGTGGATCTGCCTGCCTGCTTCTCACAGTCTGTCTTCCAGCGGTTGTGGTTCACCGCACGGTGTGTTAACCCTCCCACACTTATAGATTGTGTCATTCAGCCCATTTGGCAGCTGCTCAGAGGCCAGATCCCATGCCTCACAGGATGGTGTTTCTTTTAATTTATTTTATTGAAGTATAGTTGATTTACAATGTTGTGTTCATTTTTACTGTACAGCAAAGTGATTCAGTTATATATATATATATATATATATATATATACACACACACAATTCTTTTTTTTTAACGTCTTTATTGGAGTATAATTGCTTTACAGTGGTGTGTTAGTTTCTGCTGTATAACAAAGTGAATCAGCTATACATATACATATACATACATCCCCACATCTCCTCCCTCTTGCGTCTCCCTCCCACCCTCCCTATCCCACCCCTCTAGGAAGACACAAAGCACTGAGCTGATCTCCCTGTGCTATGCAGCTCTTCCCACTAGCTATTTATTTTACATTTGGTATATACACACATTCTTTTTCATATTCTTTTCCATGATGGTTTATCACAGGATATTGAATATAGTTCCCTGTGCTATGCAGTAGGACCTTGTTTATCGGATGGTGTTTCTTCTGAGTCCAGTGAGGGGGCTCCAGAGACTTCTGGATGTGCTCTTGATCAGCCTCAGGTGGCTAAACCACTCAGGCCCCACGGGATGGGTCTGCAGGGTGGCAGCTGGGGCAGAGTGAGCGTCCAGGAAGCAGTGAGGCTGGGAGAATCTGGGGAGGCCAGTGAGCTGTGTCTCATAAACTCAGATTTCTATAAGATATATTACTAGAAGTAGAATTGTTTGGTCAAAGGTTGTGTGCATATCAAATTTTGATGGGTTCCAACACATTTCTTTCCAATAAGTTCCTACTGATTTACAGTCTCATAAGAGAGCATGAGAGAGTCATTTCTTATACTTTCACCAACCCTGGATACTATTGGTCTTCATCAAGGTGTCCAGCTTGATAGGTGAGAATGGTTTTGTTTTAATATGTGATTATTTAGTTATTAGTAAAGTTAAACATTTTTTGATAGATGTGTTGGGCATTGGTTTTTTTTTCTGTGACTTGCCCATTCATATGTCTTAGAAAAGAGAAAATTTAAGTTGTTCTAGCAGGTTACTGGATGCTTTCTCCAGGGAGTACAAAGGCATTTAAATATTGTCCTGAGTGACCCTAGAGAAAGGAAACCTTCTGCCAAAAAGAGCTGCATCATTCCTTCCAAGGTCAAACTCAAGTGTGATTTTTTTCCTTTCTTTCTTTCTTCTTTTTTTTTTTTTAATTTTTGGCCTCGCCGCAGGGCTTGCTGGGTCTTAGTTCCCCGATCTTAGACCAGGGATTGAACCCTTGCCCTCGGCAGTGAAAGCACAGAATCCTAAGCACTGGAGCACCAGGGAATTCTTTTTTCATTTTTTTATTGTGGTAAAATATACGTAACATAAAATTTATCATTTTAATGGTTTTTAAGCATGCAGTTCTGTGGCATTAAATACATTTGCGTTGTTGGGCAACCATTACTGTCACCCATCTCTAGAACTTTTTCATCTTCCCAAACAGAAACTCTGTACCCATTAAATACTAACTTCCCCTTTCCTCTCTGCCCAGTGCCTGACAACCACCATTCTACTTTCTGTCTCTATAATGTTGACTACTCTAAGTACCTCGTATCAGTGGGATCCTACAAGATTTGATCTTTTGTGACTCGCTTATGTCATTGAGCATAATGTCTTCAAGGCTCATCCAGGTTGTAGCATGTGTCTGAATTTCCTTCCTCTTTGAGGCTGAATACAAATGTGATTTTGAATGATCACCGGTTAGGATTATCTGTGGTTCTCCAGGAGACCATGGGTTTCTGAAGCAGTCATTAGAAGAGGCTCCAAGTTGCTGCTTGAGCACTGGGTTCTGCCATCACTTCTGCTCCACACATCTTTTTTCTGGGCCACATCATGGCTCCTGGGCCCTCCAGGTGTCCCCTCACCTTCCCTATCTCCTTCCCATGAACATAAGCTTTATTGGCGCCTGCCATGCCATGACCCATCCACTTGTCACCCTGCTTCCTGATAGCAGGTAGTCTGCAGTGAATACACTTGTGTGTCTTTTCAACTATTGTCAAATTTCTATCATGCTCAGGGACACACCTTGATTTGACTAGTTTGGAAACTTTAAAAGAGACCGTATGTTAACCCTGGTCTTGCCATACCCTGTGGGACCTTCTGAGCTTTCTTTTGTAAATCAGCCTCAAGTTAGAGTTGCTCAAGCTTCCTTTGACCACCACCCCTCCCCACCCGAGGATTCATACTTCCTCCAGGCTTCATTTCACAATTCCAGGCCTACATCGTGGGCTGAGGGTAAGAGGAGGGGAGGGAGGAATGAACGATGATTTCAGGTTCATTTAAAGATTAAAATTAACAATGCGAACTTGATTTTTACACAGTACTAATAATGGTCTATTACAGAAGTAATCTTATTTCTTAGCGTTCTTATTTATTCTGTGAAACGTAGATGTCTTCAGTGTTTTTCTTCCCCCCCACATATATTTTTATTTATATATGAAAATTTAGGATATCTGTGTCTATTTTTTCTAATTGGGATCAACCTGAATGGCTGCATAGTGTCTTATGTCCTGTGTTTTATTTACGCATTCTCTTATTGTAGGGCATTGGGGTTGTTTTCTAATTTGGGGGCATTCTAAATAATTCTATGATTTCAGAACAATCACATAGCTACAGAGCTTTGTGTGCAACCATGATTATTTCCTTAGGTGGCATTTTTTAGAAGAATAATTTCTGTGTCACAGTGCGCGCATATTTATAAAGCTATTGAATTATGTTGCCAGATTACGCTATGAAAATTGTACTGATTTATACTCCCTAAAAGCTAAAAATTTTCCTACCCAGGAGGCTGGTTAATAATACAGTAGAAAGAACACTCCGGAAAAATATAAAAATAAGAAAACTATCCAGCTGGGTGGATCTAGGCAGCTCTATTCCCCGCCCCGTGACTGTTTCTTCATTTATGTAACAGGGAAGTTGGGTTAGCTCAGGCTCTGGCAAACTTTTCCCGTAAAGGGCCCGATAGTAAATATTTTAGATTTTGTGGGCCATATGGCAGTAGTTTTCAACTGGGGGTTGATTTTGCATTCCCGGTGTCTGGAGACACTGTGGTGGTCACAATTGGGGAAGGAGTGCCGTGGGCATCTACTGGGGAAGGAGTGTCGTGGGTATCTACTAGGGAAGGAGTGCCGTGAGTATCTACTGGGGAAGGAGTGCCGTGGGTATCTACAATGCACAGGACAGCCCTTACCACAAAGATTTATCCAGCCCCAAATGTCAGCGGTGCCGAAGTAGAGAAACGCTGCCATATGGTCTCTGTCACAACTACTCAACTCTGTCCCTGTAGTCCAGAAGCAGCCAGAGACATACAGATGGGAATGGGTACCACTGCGTTCCAATGAAATTTTGTTTATGGACCCTGAAGTTTGGATTTAGTATAATTTTCCCATGTCACAAAATGTTCTTTAAAAAAATTTGTTTTAATCACTTAAAAATGTAAAGACCATTCTTAGATTGAAGCCGTAAATAGTGGGCTGGATTTGGCCATCTAGCCGGTTTGCTGACCTCTGAGTTAGTTGAACTCTGCTGCTTAGAGATTCTGTCAGGTAGCGGGGGCAGAGATTACTTCTTGAGCATTTATTCTATGCCAGGCACTGTACATGGATTGCTACCTTGCTTATTCTCACGCCAACCCTGTGTAAGGTTCTTATGCCCATTTTAAAGATGAGGAACTTGAGACCAAGAGAGATGAGGTCACCTGTCTGAGATCTCTCACTTACAAAGTGGCGGGGCTGGGATGTGAACCCAGGGGTGGCTGCTTCTGGACCCAGTGCGTGAAATCAACAAGCCACCTGGCTCCAAAATGACACGCCTCTTCCCCAAGCCTAGAGGTGTCAGCCTGAGGTTGGGACCAAGGTGAGATAAGTGGGGGGATAGACGGGGCCGTAGGGAGGAATGGGGAGCGTGTAAAGGAAGAAGGTTGAGAGAAAGCCCTGCTTCCTGTTGACAGAAGTTAGGAAAGAGGCTCCCTGGCTGAGGGTGGCCTCCCAGAATTCCCCGTGCAACCCCAGCGTGAGCTATTACTCCCCCTACAGCCCGTGCCCATTCTCAGGCCTCACAGCACTTAGCTCCACCAAGTAGCCTCTGCTCATGGCTCCACACTGCTTCCCGTGGGTGTGTCCCCACGGGGGTCCATACTGTCCAGGGTGCCCCGAGGCACTTTTGCCTTCGTGAGCCCCTTTCTCCATTAAAATAAAATTAAAAGTCATGTTTTGTGACTACATCATCACTAAGATAACTATAGCCCATGCTGGATTGAGTATTATATACTCATTATTCGTACATTTGTTTTTTTTCTAATTTATAAAGAAATGAAAATGAAAACATTTTCACGGGCCCCTGGCACTGACCTTTCTGTACCAAGCAGAGTAGCTGCTCTGATGCTGTTTCCGCAGAGTTCTGGGATCAGACCACAGATGCAAGCCTCTGAATTCTTGAGTGAGTTTCTTTATTCTCTGAGCTGAGATCTCCTTGTTTTAAAAGTAATAATGATGCCTTACAAATCTGAATCAGGAGGCCATGACGAAATGATCTGAGGTGTCCCTCGTTTGTTCATTCCTTCATTCGGCAGATATTGTTTTTCTTAATTGAGCAGCTACTACACCCCGATACTTTTCTACATACTGCATAAGACACAGCTATGCTTTGAGGAGCTTGTGGTCCAGGCGAGCTTATAATAAAATACTGGTGAGCCTTAGACATCATTAGGCACTTGATGGGCAATTTGTCATTTAACAAGCCCAGGAGGCTGGCACTATTTTCAGCTCCACTGTACAGATGAAGAAACTGAGGCTGAAAGAGTTTAAATAACATTCCCTGGGGGGCGGGGCACTCTCCTTGCACAGTCGAGCTGGCCCCGCGTGGCGGTGGTTCCTGTGTCTTGGGTGTCCCTGCTCAGGAGCCATCACTCATGCTCAGTGACCTTGGGGACAACCCAGTCTCATGTGGCAGCAACTGCGCCTAGACTCTGCCCTGCTCTCTCCAGAAGGTCCCCAGTGGTGTCAGAAACCTTGCACCCTCCTGTCATACCTGTCTGTTGGCCTCAGATCCACAGAACCCCCGGGGTTAATCTCCTGTCAGCTGAGTGCCTGACATCATCGCCCCTTGCCCATCAAGCCAGCTCATTTTTCCTCTGAAGTTTCCTTTCCAAGGAGCTCTGTTGATGCAACTTGAGTAATACAGCATGAGCCCAAGGCAGCTCTGAGCTTTGCCTGATCCCTATTTGGAGATCTCCCTACTGGGGGAGAGGTTAGGGGGCTTGGAGAGGCAAGCGGACCCCAGGATTCCTAGCTCCCCGTGCCAGGAGGGAGCAGTGGTCCCTCCAGGGTGGTGCAGACCTGGCCCTTTGCAGTTTTCTCAGGCTGCTCACCCTGAGCTCAGTGCTGGCTTTGCCGCCGACCAGCTGTGCATCTCTCTGAGGTCAGTTTCCTTATGTGCAAAAGGGGCATATACTTGCCTCTCTCCCATAGTCCTTGGAAAGACCAAATGCAGTCATGTATACCTAGCTCTTAGGACAGTGAACACATTTCAGTTAATTACTATTAGAGGGATTTCCTCTGTGTGCAGACTAGCCTAGCCCTACCTTAATTTACTGCACCTAGGTCTTCAGTAGCAATCCCTCTGAGCCACACGGGTCCTGGGCCAGCACCCGGGAGGCTGAGATGAACCAGACCTGTCCCTTGTTCTTGAAGATCATTGCCATCAAGCACAGAGAAACAACACAAATCAGCCTGCAGGTGCCGCTCAGGGACGGGCCTGGCTGCACGGGGTCCCATCACCTACAGAACTGCCCGTGGATTCCAGCATCTTACATGAGCTATGACCACCACCATGAGGTATGGATGTTACTGATTTGCAACAAAGAAACAGGAACAGAGAGGAGTAACTTGCCCAGAGTGCCCGACTAGGAAGGGACTGAGCTGAGATTTGAGCTCTTGCTGTCACTCTCATTAATGGGTAGAGTTGGAGGACTTTTCCTGTCCTACGCTTCTTTAAGGGAGCCTCTGTGACCCTTCCTCTCCTTTTGGAGTGGGGGTCACAGCTGGAGAGGGGAGCCAGGAGCTGGGGGTGGAAGACCGAAGCCAGGATGGGGCAGGTGGGAAGCTGTTTAAAAGCTTCAAGGGGCTGTAGGCTAACCCCCGGCTCTTAGCCTCTGGGGGTCACTCCATCGCCCCTGGGTGTTCGTTGTGTGTTTGTTGAGGACTAGTTATGTGGCATGTTAATAGGTATGATGTGGGGAGGGAGGGTAAGAACCAAGGTCAAGCAAGTTTGGAAAATGTAGGTTATAACAAGTTAAACAAGGTCTCTTACTACAACACTTTTCGAAACTTGTGATACTGGTAATGGTGACTCTTCAAACCCTAATGAGCATGGAATCCTTGGCTTTTTTCATGGAGCATTTATTAGGGTTAGTGTGGTACATGTCATAAGTATTGGGACTAGCCGAATTGTATCTTAGAACCCCAAACACTTTGAACTTGCAAGTCAGAGAAGCAGGAAGAATGCTTACCAGGATCTCCATCTAACAGATGAAGAAACTGAGACACAGAGAGGTGAAGTGACTGGCCCTAGTTAGCAGAGCATCCCTTAAGACCCAGCCTGACCCCCAGCCCTTCGCGCTCACCAGTGGGCAAAGCTTAATTGCAAATCTCCCAACTTACTGCCATAACATTTTGGAAGTGCCTGTCTTCCTTTTTTGGATGAACCTTCCTCACTTTGGCCTCATTGTTTCTTTCTTTGGTTTCTTTTGCTTATTTCTGGATTCCATCTGAGGCATGAAATAAGTCCACTGTAATGTAGTCCAGTGGACCACTGCCCCCGCAACGCCCTCCCTGCCCCCCACCATGGAGTGACAGTTTATGAAGTTTGGGGTCCTTGTCAGAAACACTAGAGGGACTTTAATGGATGTTGGAGCTCTGCTGGCTTGGAGAGAGGCTCTTCAACCCCAGTCAACACGTTTGTCACACTAGCACTCACCCAAACTCAGGGCGTACATATCTGTCTGTCAGCAGACTCCTGGGAGAACCTCAGAACACGCAGTTCCTCTCAGAGGCCAAAGTCCACTGAGATCCCAGGGACTCCGTTTGTCCCCCTCTTTAGAAGAGGCCACCAGCAATGTTAGAAGCAGACACAAGAGGTTAGACATCTTGAATATGGATTGCTTGGCCCACGCAAAGAATTCATCTTTCCCCTGAATTAATTGTCAACATTGAAAAATTGGGGAATTTCACATAAAAATCTGAATTCTGGTTTCTCATGGAAAACCCAGAAAATCTAGCAGCACTGGACCTTCGTTCCCGTTTGGCCACAAAAGACTAGAGCTGAGTGGTGGTCGCTGCTTGAAATCAGTACGTGGCCTCCAGCTCACCACGGTGCCCACCCTCCTGTTGTCTCTCCAATAACAAGGCAGAATGCCAGCCGCTACCTAGACTGTGTGCTCTTGTTGTTTTAATCTTTATTTAATTGGATTAATTCTCATGAACAATTTCCTGCATCCATGTTTCTATAAAAATTAGGAAAGCTCTGAATAGACTGAGAGGGCCCTATATTTCATTTGGCTAACTCATAGAGTTGGCAAACTGTGACCTACCGGTCTCATCTGGCCCACTGAAAGCAAAATGGTGCAGCTGTGGTGGAAAGCAGCTTGGCGGTTACTCAAAAAAGTTAAACACAAGGGCTTCCCTGGTGGCGCAGGGGTTGGGAGTGCCCCTGCCGATGCAGGGGACGCGGGTTCGTGCCCCGGTCCGGGAAGATCCCACATGCCGCGGAGCGGCTGGGCCCGTGAGCCGCTGAGCCTGCGCGTCCGGAGCCTGTGCTCCGCAACGGGAGAGGCCACAACAGTGAGAGGCCCGCGTAGCAAAAAAAAAAAAAAAAAAAAAAAAAAAAAAGTTAAACACAGAATTACCATAAAGCCCAGTAATTCTACTCCTAGATGTATACCCAGAAGAACTGAAAACAAGGTTTTCAAACAAGTACTTGTACACAGATGTTCACAGAAGCAGGATTCACAATAATCAAAAGGTGGAAACCACCCATATGCCCATCAGTGGATGGATGGATACACCAGATGTGGTCTGTCCACACAGTGGAATATTATTCAGCCATAAAAAGGAACGAAGCGCTGATGCGTGCAACAGCATGGATGAACTTGAAAACATGTTGCTAAGTGAGAGAAGGCAGTCACAAAAGGCCATGTATTGTATGATTCCATTGATATGAAATGCCCAGAATTAGGCAAATCCTTAGAGACAGAAAGCAGATAGGTAGTTGCCAGGGACTGCAGGGGGGCAGAAAACAGGGACTGGCTGCTTCATAAGCCTCCTTTGGGGAGCTTATGAACATGGTTTGGAACTAGACAGAGGTGATGTTTGTACAACACTGTGAATATGTTAAATTCCACGGAATCTTACACATTAAAATGGTTAATTTTATGTTATGTGAATTTCACTTCGTTAAAAAAAAAAACAAACTGACCCGTGCCTGTTTTTGTGCTGCCCGCAAGCTAAGAATGTGCTTTTACATTTTTAAATAAGTGAAACAAAGCAAAAGAAGAATAATATTTAATGACTCGTGAACACTATATGAAATTAATTTTAGTGTCCATAAATACAGTTTTATTGGAAAAGAGCCATGCCTATTTGTTTATGCATTGCCTATGGCTGCTTCTGAGTCACAGTGCAGAGCTGAGTAGCTGTGACAGAAACTGTATGGGCTGAAAGTCTCAAATATTTCCTATCTGATACTTTACTGAAAAAGTTTGCTGACCTCTGCTCTAGATCTTTCTCGACCAGGTGATGGAAGTCAGGTGGAAATTAGTATCTCACTGCCTGAGAGGGGACTGCAGTGGTCACTGGTCTTGAGCCAGGAGGCAGAGGGAGGGACAAACAGGCTTCCCTTGATGTTCAGTGTGTTAGTTTCCTAGGGATGCTTTAACCAAGTTCCACAAACTGGGTGGCTTAAACAACAGACATTTATTCTCTCCTAGTTCTGGAGCTAGAAGTCTGAAATCAGCTCATCTGCAGGGCCGTGCTCTCTCTGAAGGCTTTAGGGGAGGATCCTTCCTTGCCTCTTCCTGGCTTTCGGTGGTTGCCAGCAATTCTTGGCTTGTGGACACATCCCTCCAATCTCTGCCTCTGTCTTCACATGGCCTTCTCCCTGCGTGTGACATCACATCCTCCTTCCTCTGTGTGTCTCTATGTCCATTTCCCCCTCTTTTTATAAACCGTCAGATTAGGACCCACGCTAACCCATTATGACCTCATCTTCACTTGATTACATCTGCAGAGACCCTATTTCCAAATAAGGTCACATTCTCACAAATGAAGTTATCTAGGAAACAGAAACAGACTCACAGCTATAGAGAACAGACTTGGGGGAGGTGGAGGGGTGGCGGGGAGGAGGGATGGATTGGGAATTAGGGGTTAGTAGATGCAAACTAGTGTATATAGAATGAATAAACAACAGGGTCCTACTGTATAGCACAGGGAACCATGTTCAGTATCCTGTGGTAAACCATAACGGAAAAGAAAAAAGCAAATCAGGTCACATTCTGAAGTTCTAGGTAGACATGAATTTGGGGGGGACCTTATTTAAGCTAGTTCTTCAGGCACCCCCAAGATCTTTGATTCTGAATGAGTGAGCACAGACTACTCATGCCCCATTGGAAGCACCCTGAGTGGAAGTAAGCGGAGGGATATTAATTAAATATTAAATTAAATATGAATTAAGCACCTTCTAAGTGCTGGGAACGGTTCTAAGCACTTGGTTAATCCTCTGAGGAACCGACGACGCACAAAGAGATTAAGCAAGAACTTTCTCGAAGTTTTACAGCTAACACGTAGCAGAGCCAGGATGCCAACCCAGGCAGCATGACTCCAGAGTCTTATTGAATCCGATGGCGACCTCACAGGGTTCCTCTAAATTTTCATCTTGCAGGTTAAGTAGGTAAACAGTCTCAGAGAGGTTAGAGGACTTGGCCAGCAGCAAAGCTGAGACGTAAGCTCAGGGAGCAGGACCTTGGTCTTTCCAGCGCACAGGAGTCCCCTCTCCGCAACCCCCCTGCCTTTAATCTCCATTTCTTCCTTACATGCATGGAGAAAGTCTTTTGCCTGCCTTCACTCAAGGGTGATATCTAGGGATGAAAGAAGCTAGCAGATGCAAAAAGAGTCACCTGGAGGCTTTAAGTGAGGCTCCAAAAACCCTGAGCTGGCTCTAAGCATTCACCCATGAAAACCCTTTCAGCCTTTAGAGAATCAAGGTCCTATTGACAAATGCTAAGATGTTGACACGCGCTTGGAGGCTGACTGCCTGCTCCAGGGTGAAAGGCATAATAGATCAGGCCGATGAATGTGCCTCCTCGGAGTTCATCAGTCCTGCCTTTGTCTTGTGCATAAGTGAGGATGATCACGTTGAAGGAATCCATCATTAGTTTGTGTTCCTTTCTACAAGAATAGGGGCACTGGGGAGAGGAGACGGAGGGTGTGGTCCAGGAACGCATTCAGGGCCCACCTCCACGGAGAATGGGGGCAGGTGTCAGAGCAAAGAGGCTCTGAAAACGCGTCTGATTGCATCCACACCCATCCATCAGCCCCGGGTTCAGCCCCTCTTCCTTTCCCCACCGGCTGTCAACCACGTGGCTTTTGCAAATCTGAGGAAATTGCACCTTAGGGTTTGGCTTGCTGAGCTCGAGAATTGGGAACCTGGGGCCCATTTGTGAATTTATTTTCCTCTTTGATATCTGCAATCACACCGTCTTTGAACATTGGCCCTGAGTGCCTTCACTGGCTCAGACTCACTGCTCAATGATTAGTCCGGTGGCCATTCTGTCCTTAGTGACAGGGCTGAGTCACTGTACCTGAAAGGTGGCTTCTCTGAGAACTTGGGGAAACTTTGAGAAGGCAGTGAGCCACGTGGCTGGAAGAACCTGTGGCTGCATGACTGACCTTGCGATGCCCGCGGGAGTCACAGGTTCGGGCAACCTGTCCCAACCCCTACGCTCACCATTCAACCCACACCATTGATAAATAGTTGGGACCATGGTCAAGAGCCCCAAGAAGTTTGGGAGTCCCACTCAGTGGTTCCCTTCTTCTTGTACGTTTTTGGTATCTTTGACCTAGAGCAGCGATTCTCAACCAGGGGCAATGCTGTCCCTTCCCCACCCACTCCCCAGGGACGCTTGACAGTGTTTGGGGATGTTTTTATGTGTCACAGCTGGGGGAACAGGGTGCTGCTGGCATGTAGTAGGTTAAGACCAGGGATGCTGCTCTACATCCTATAATGCACAGACAACTCCAACACAAAGAATTATCCAGCCCCAAATAACAATCACGCCGAGGTCGGGAAGCCCTGACCCAGAGCACCGTTCTCCATGTGCGTTCCCCGAACTTAACAGCAGCTTCCGCATCACCTGGAACCTGTTAGAAACTCACATTCTTGGTCTCCACCCCAGACTCAGTGACCCAGCAACCGGGGCCCAGAAACCAGTATTTCACCAGGCTGTTCAGGTGATCCAGACACATGAAGTTTGAGAACCACTGACCTACGGCAATTCGTTTTATAAAAGGCCGAGCGAAGCAGCGGCAGGCCCAGGTCTCACTACACGGCAGAGACGCCTCTCTGACCTCAGGGCCTAGGGTCAGTCTGAGAGGCCAGAGAATTTGTGAGATAAACTAAAACACTGCTAAAGGGCTATTGGAGGTGAGAGCACACCTTGGGTCTCTCTGGATGGTGCCTGCCATTGTGCTTTTGGTAGATTAAATCGCTTGATTCCAAAAAGAGCCGGGGCAGGATTTCCCTTGATTGTGATTTTCATAGAATGTTGAATCTTATTCACAGATGCTCCCATGCCAGCCTCATCGCTTCGGGCTGCTAGGTGGATAAACAGGTATTTTTCCTCTATGGGACATTTCTGATAAAGAAAGTAGCAAGAAATTACTCCCTCCTCCCTTATTAACTGTGTTGGCAAATTGCTGAACTTCTCCGATCTGCAATTTTCTCTTCTGTAAAATGCGTTACAGTCCTGATCTTTCCGGTTGTTGTTAGGACCCTGTACCTAAAATGACAAGCACAGGATAGAAGCTTAATAAATGCCCATTTACACTTCTTTTTTGAAAGAAGGGTTGGGAGGCACATGGCTGTATCAGTTTCCTGTTGCTGCTGTAACAAATTATACATTCAGCGGCTCAAAGCCACATAAACATTCTCCTACAGTTCTGGAGGTCAGAGCCCAAAATGAGTCTTACGGGGCTAAAATCAAGGTGTCTGCAGGGCTGGTTCCTCCTAGAGGCCCCAAGGAGATCTGTTTCCTTGCCCTTCTACCTTCTAGAGGTTGTCCTCATTCCTTGGCTCGTGGTCTGCATCACATCACAGTTTCTCCCACAGCTCCCCCTGTCATGGTCACATCACCTTCTTCCTGTGACTTTCTTGATTCCCTTTTATGAAGATCCTTGTGATTCCGTGTAGGGCCCACCTGGATAATCCAGGATAACTTCCCGATCTCAGGATCCTTAATTTAATCCCATCTGCAAAGTCCCTTTTGCCATATGAAGTCACATTCACAGGTTCCAGGCATTAGGACGTGGATATCTTTTGTGGGGGGGGCATTGTTTGGCCGGCCTACCACAGCGTCTTAGCCCATTTGGGCCGCTCTAACAAAAATGCTACAGATTGGGTGGCTTAAGCAAGCACAGATTTAATCCTCACAGTTCTGGAGGCCGGGAAGTCCAAGATGGAAGTGCTAGCAGATTTGGCATCCGGCGAGGCTGGCTTCCCGCTTCACAGATGCCCGTCTTCTTGCTGTATCCTCACGTTGTAGGAAAGACAAGGGAACCTTCTAGGGTCTCTTTTATAAGGACCCTAATTCCATTCATGAGGCTTTCACCCTCATGATCTAATCACCTCCCAAAGGCCCCACCTCCAAATACCATCACACTGAGGATGAGGATTTCGACATGTGAATTTGGGGGGACACAGACATTCGGTCCGTAACACACAGCAATTCTATAAGTAAAGTCCTCTGTAGAAGACCCAATAGTGAAAGCGCCCTAGCACTAGGTTTGGTCACAGGGTGATGTCTGGGTACTGCTGTTCTTCAGAGCTGCTCCTAAGTTTATGGCAGGTGGGGAGTGCCATACACCACCCAGTGGTTCTCAGAGCAAGGTGCTCGGACCAGCAGCATTACATCACCTGGGCCCTTGTTAAAGGTGCAGATTCTCAGGTCCTGTTCCAGATTTAACTGAATTAGATTCCCTGGCAGCAGAGGCCAGTAAGATGCAGTTTAACAAGCTTTCCTGATGACTCTGATATAGAATCTGGTATAGAATCATCAAGCTTTTTAAATAAAGAGCAGCTTTATTGAGATATAATTCACATACTTCCAAGTTTACTCTTTTAAAACAATTCAGTGGTTTTTAATATTATATTCATAGAGCTGTGCAACCATCACCACTGTCTAATTCCAGGACATTTCCATCACTCCAAAAAGAAACCCCACACCTATTAGCTGTCACTCCCTGTTACTCCTCCCTCAAGCCCCTGGCAACCATTAATCCACTTTCTGTCTCTCTGGATTTACCTACTCTGGACATTTCATGTATATGAAATATGAAATGTAGCATTATTTGTAGCCATTTGCATGTAGCCATTTGCATCCCGCTTCCTTTACTTAGCATAATATTTTCAAGACTCATCCATGTTGTAGCAGGAATAATACTTCATTCTTTTTCATGGCCAAATATTCCATTATTTGGATAGACTACGTTTTGTTTATCTGTACATCACTTGATGAACATTTGGGTTGTCTTCACTTTTTGGATATTATAAATAATGCTGCTGTGAATGCCCGAGTTGGAGAACCACTGCGAAAGAGAATTCATCAGAATCCAGAGGTCTGGGTCTTGCTTTGCTAGTACAGAATACAGATTCTCTTAGAGTCAGATTCACATTAACCAGACTTTTGAGACTGATGTATAAAGTTGAAATGTCTGTTTAATAAGGTACAATGAGAACTCGCTGTCACAGGTACTGCATTTCTCAAGGGCCATGTGATTTGCCCATTTCCTCTCTGCAGTACACCCTTCCTGAAAGCCAGAGTTTCATCAGGACTTTTCCTGGTGAATGTGGAATACAGAGTAGGAGAGTTTGCTATGTGGAATGTGTGAAGGCTTTGGGCTGGGACAGCCTGCTCTCCCTGGGCAGGGTAACTGAGAGTACAGGCAAACTGCCCAAGGATAGATCCTGGCCCCACCACTGGCGAGCTGTGTGACCTCGAGCAAGTTATTCAACCTCTCTGAACTATACTTTCCTTCTCTGTGGTTTTGAGATAATAATAATTAAGATGTCACAGGACCATTGGGCAGATTAAATGAGATAACACCTGTAAAGTGTTCAGTACTAGTGCCTAGCATGTGGTCCATTAATGGTGGGTTACCACCCACCACCTTCACGATGATTAACCATCTCATGTTTGGGAGAGGGGTTGCTATAGCGACTGGAGATAACAGAAGTCTGCTATAAGTTCTGTCTCTGTGACCTTGTATAAGGGCAACATTCTTCTGCTTGTAAGTGAAACAACTTAAACTGCTTTAAATGTTTAAAAATGAGGATTTAATAGAGAAGCTCCAGGGGCTCAAGTGATATATCAGCCCTTGGCTGTTCTGCATCTCTCCACTCTGCTTTTCTAGTGTGTTGGCCTCCTTCTCAGGCAGGCCCTTCCCACAGGTATGCTCAGGTCACCCCTGGGCACTCGGGTGTGTAGCCCACCAGCCTAGCTACTCCAGGGAACAGAGGGTATCTTTTAAAAAAAGGTTCCAGGGTGTTTCGTGGACTCTGATTGGCTCATCTTGGGTCACATGCCTGCCTCTGAACCAGTCACAGTGGTCAAGGAGTTGGAATACTCTGGACTCTCCATGCCTGGGTCAAACGCCCTGCCCCAGGAATGGGAGGTCCAGCCTGCCCTGAACCTCTAGCACTGAGACGCCAGAACGGTTGTTTCCCAATGGAAAACCAGGCTGCTGTTACTAGAAGAAGGAATAGGTTCCAGTGCCAAAGACCCCTGTCCCCTGGATGGGCCGGGAGAGGCGAGCCAACATCTGCCCCGTGACTCTCTTTGCCTCTCTTTTTATGGTTGACTAAGCTCCTCTTTCGATCTGATATTTAATCTGATTGCATCAGGCTCTGGATTTAGGTCCCTTCCCGACTCTTTGCACAGGGATTGTCAACTATAAAACTATGGATTTGGAGATGTATAATTCTTTGTGCTGGGGGCTGACCTGTGCTTTGGAGGATGTTTAACAGCATCCCTGGTTTTCACCCAGTAGATGCCAGTAGCACCATCCCCCGAGCTGTGACCTCCCAAAGTGTCTCCAGAGATTTGAGAACCATTGCTTTAAGTTAATGTTTTTCTTCTGTCTTCTGATCCAGTAGGGGTTGGGCTAGTTTCACACTTGGAGGGTCAACTTCCTTATCTCCAAGTTCTTGGGATGGGGGTTCTCTGTACCCCCCAATACTGACAACACTTCTCACTGATAAACTGTGACCCTGTTGGAGCAGAGGTCCCCTGTCTCCACGGCCTCACCTTCAGGGCTGCCACATCAGGACCAGGACCTGTCGCATCTCCACCCCCTCAGCCCCACTTGGAGATGCTTTGGAATATGGATGCCCCATCTTGACCTTGGAATATGCTCCATCACAGGCTGTCTCCACCATGTCTGCAAACTACAGACAGTGTGACACGGCTTTGGACATCATTTGAGCCTCAGGGAACAGAGCGGGGAGGAAATCTATTGCCCGAAGTTCAGACCCAAGAATGCCTGGTGTCTTGGGTTTCTTAAAGTCGGACTGGGGTCTCTCGCAGCAGGCTCACCTGGTCTGTCCCCACTGAGCCTGCTCAGGCAGTAAATTCCATGGAATGACTCTGCGTGGGGAACTTCTCAGCAGCCCTTTGTTCTAAGGACAGTTAACTTCTGCTGAGCACTGACTACAGGGTGGCAGCGTAATTTAAAAATGCCACATTTCCATTGGGGAAGAATTTCAGCTCAGGCGACTCTGAACAGCTCTGATTTAAGATCCATAAACCTAGTTCAAGGCAGTAAATATGTAAGTAATTGATGATGTAGTGTGCAAGCAACTTAAAACCCATCCATCACATCCAGGCAAGTGAGGGCTGTGGACACGCTCAGAGAACAGGGTGACAGGAGGGGAATAAATGACCAGAGGGACCTAGACAGTTCTGCTCTCCCCATAACTCACCACTGCTTCTGCCTGGAGTCGTGGCCTCGTTCCCAAAAGAGCCTCCTCCCCGGTTTTGTCTTCTCAGGCCAGAGAGAAGGGCCACTAAGGAAAGCGCAGACAAGCACCTGGGTTGCTTGAGGTGAAAGCCACCTTTATGGCACACCTACCGCGTACCAGTTATTTGCCTCATGTTCCAGTGCCCGATTCCTTAGGGAAACTTCGCAAGATGGGTGCTATCGCTCCCCTTTAACAGAGGAAGAGGTCCAAAGAGCAGAGGACACAGGCATCACAAAGGCAAAATCAGGATTGGGATTCAGATCTGTGCCTGTAATTAATTCCATCTTGTCTCTCTGCCTCTCAGGCAAAAGAGGGGGTCCGGCCCCTGGGTTGCCTGGATTGTGGAACGTGCCATCCACAAACATGTTTGTTGCCCATTTCGGGGTCCAGGTGTCAAGCCCGACTTGCAGATCCCAGCCTGTGGTCTGCATGTCCCCTGCCTCCCCCACCCCATGCCTGTCCCTGATACTGCCGTTCCTGTTGTTCTATTTCAACACGAGAGCATTTACGGTTGAAATTGATGGAGCACAGGGCTGGCTGTTTTCCTCCCTTCACAGGAACATTTGCGGTGATGGCAGCGCGAGGCCTCTGTCAACTCTTGTTTCATCCTCATTTAAGCCTGAGCCGGGGGCAGTAAGCCAGCCTCTTCCAGTTAGCATTTTCCTTCGGGCCAAGGAGACAGGTCCTGTATCTGTGTGGTCTGAGAGGGCTCTGCATTGCTAGCGGGGGCCCCCCACCCCGAGCGTCTTCGGGTTTCCAGGCCGCCTCTCCTCTTGCTCAGGGTGTCTCTCCCAGGGAGGGTGCACAAGAAGACCCCCTCACCAACTCTGCTGGTGGTCGCTCCTTTCTGAATGTCTGAAGAGAGACCACGGTACTCACAAATGGGGCTCTGCAGTCCAGGAGATTTAGGTTAAAATCCCAGAAGGACATATGCCTTAGGCGACCTCTGGGCCTCAGTTTTCCCATTTGCAAAATGGGATCATTAGTGCCTACCTCACAGGGTGGATTGTTCATTCGTTCGTTCGTTCGCTCATTTGTTCATCGGTGAATATTAGTGGAGATGCCCCTTTGTGCCATCCCTGTGCTAGCTGCTGAGGAAACAGGAGGGAATGAAACAGATACGTTATAGAGAATCAATGAGCTAATGCAGGTGAAACACTTAGGCCCGTGGTGCCCAAACTTGTCTGCGCGTGAGTATGACCTGAAAACCTTTTGAGATGTTCAAAGCCAGGCCATACCCCAGTATAATTAAATCGAGGATCAGCAAACTTTTAAGGAATGAGCCAGATCGTAAACATTTTAGGCTTCGTGGGCCATCAGGTCTTCATCGTGGCTCCTCATCCCTGCCCTTATAGTGCAAAAGCAGCTGTAGACCATGCACACGTTGCTGTGCCAACGAAACTTTATTTACAAAACAGATTTGGCCCATGGGGTGTAGTTTGCTGACCCCTGAGTTAAATCACAGGGCAGGGGAGAGGCCCAGGCATCTGCTGATTCCGGTATGCTGACAATTGGGGAACCACTGACTTAGGCAATGCCTGGTACGTGTTAGCTGTTATCGCGGTTACTGTGTTGCAGCTGAGAGGAGTTAAGTACCTTTGCCCCGTTTGGGGGCAGAACCAGGACAATAACCCTGGGCTTCCTAACTCCAAACCCCATTCTTTTGATCATGTTGCTTCTCTGTTTTAAGCTCTCAGAGCCTCAGTTTCTTCATCTGTAAAATGGGATTGATACTAGACCTCCCTGACACAGTAGCTAAGGGGCCTGAATGTGAACGTTGACATACAGTGCAAATCTGCCCTCGAGAGGGACTCTGTCAATGGGAAGAGTCAGGAGGAGCTGAGGATGTTCCAGAGGTCCTGACCCCAGTGGCTCAGGAAGCCGCCGGGCCCTGAACAGACAGGCACGTGGGGAGAGGTTTGGGCGAGGAAGTGGTGGGCTCCATTTTTGAGCAGATGGGCTTAGTTTGGTCGGCCATCCCAGCTGAGGTCCCAGCTCCCGCTCAGAGCCTGAGAGCCAGGGCTGGAGGTATGGGTGTGTGGCCAGGGCAGAGTGGGGCGCCTGGCTTCCTGGGACCCCTCAGTGGTCCAGGCCCCGCAGGGCTGTGGAGAAGTGAAGCCTCCATTTGGAGGGTTAGGCTACTGGCTTATTTTTGCTGGAGTTAGCGAGAAAAACCCTTCACCTCTCAGCTGTAAGCCAAACTGCATGCGACACTGAACACATGAAGATGAGTAATCGGCATCTCCTACTGTCCAGGAGCTCACGGTCAAGTGGGTGGTGGAGAGATCAGATGTGTATGCAGAGGCTCTTGTGCAACGAGGCAAGTGACCCAAAGAGGTAAGAGCAGGATGCTCTGGGAGGAGCATGGCAGGGGTGTCTGCCCCGTACATTCAGGGAGGGCTTCCTGGAGGAGCCATGCCCGAGCTAGATCTTGGAGGAAGAGTGGGCATGAGTCAGGCTAAGAGAAGTAGGGAAAGGGTGCGGGAAACTGTTCTAGAAAGAGAGAACAGTATCTTTGAAGGTGGGAGGTGCAAGTGAGTAGATCCATGGTGTGAATGTGACCAGGGGAAGGCTGGGGACAGCAATGCAGCCAGTGGCAATTTTCAGCCCAGGACTGGCCCTCAGTGCTGTCCTTCTGCTTTCTCAGAGGCACCAGGCATTTCTTCCTCTTTGGCCTGGGATCGGCATATTCTTCCTCTTCATCTGACTTTTCGTGGTCACTTGAGTAGACATGATGCTATAACAGAGGTCCTGGAGATAATGATTTTGGATATACCAAGTCTGCCCTCAAGATTATATTGAAGGGACCTGCCAGCCTCCACTCTAACTCCAGAAGCATCACACATATTTCCTTCTTGATCATTTATTTCCTGCGTGCTTCCCAAATAACCCAACGTGGATCCATTTTCCTAATGAGATTCTTCTGGATTTCTAGATTTCTTTTGTATTTTATTATCTTATTACATAAACTGATTTTGACATTTCAAGATGATCCCTCTCCTCTTTCTAGACCATAGCAGTAAAATTATATCAAGGGGAAATTTGAGGGGATACAGGGAGAGGGAAGGGAGATGGGTTTCCTAATAGGTCTAGTTTTTAGAATCGAGGGAAGATGCATAATTAGTACCAGTCCCCACCTCCAGTCCCTGGGGTGGTGTCATGGAATTAGCAGCCCATTGCCTCACTTCTCCTGTCATATCCACTCCCATCACCCGCCGCTGCCGCCACACTGCCTGCACATATACCCAGACTACTGTTAACATTTTAGATTCTTCGTCTGTCATTCCCACAAGGAAGATGATTACTCATGTGGCACCCAGGTGTCCCATTGTTTGGTTAGGAGGTTAAAAATCCCTGATACACTTCAATAAACTCAACAGTGGGCACATTATAAAATGTAATGAAATGCCTCAGCCATCTTCCCTTTCTTTACTGCAATGAAATTTAATTGAGGCCATATGAGGGGGCTGAGATAAATCACAGCTGATGACTCCACCCTTCACCCGTCTCACTGGGAGAGGGCGTGATGTTATCACTGTTCACATGTGTGATTTATGGGCAATTCAGGGAATCCCAGCTAAGCAGTTACCTGCCGGGATTCAGACGCCAGGTGGTGATGGTTTTTTAAAAAGGGGAGCATGGTTTTGAAGGAGGGAGTTAGAATCAATACATCCTAGTTTTCCCACTAGATCCTGAAGGTAATTCCAGTTTGGTTTCACCATTTAAAAAAATTTTAACCGAGCCTTGGGCCAGGAGGAACAGGTGATGGAAGAGAACTTTGATTCTAACTCACTGTGAGGTCTTCCCCTCACATCCTCTGCACTTTTCTGCCTCTTGCCTCACATGTCAGCCTCTCTGTGCTCCCATTTGCTCAGTGCTCTCACTGCTCACCTGTCCTACCGAGGTAGGCTTGTACCTGGAGCCACTCCCAGGAGAGCATTCATCTGTTCTCCTTGACCATGACCAGCACCACCATCTCCCCTTTGGTAACTTACATGTCCTCCAGGTCTTCTCTCTGCTTTGATAAAGTGACAACTGGATAATCGTATTCATTAGCCCAGGCAGAAGCAGTGAGAGGAGAGAGTTAATTTTCCTTTCCCTCTGTCTTCATGAGCTGACATGGATTTCAGCAGTGGCATGTAATCAGAGACATTGCCTCATCACAGATTATTCTACCAGGAGGCGGTGAGGGCTAGAAAGAAAACAGGCTTGGGGTGAGACTGGGATAGGTTAGAACCTTGGCTGGACCGCTTGATGGTTCTACTCTGCCTGGCTCTTCTCTTCTGTAAAATGGACATTGAAACAACACACCTAGGATTAGGCGAGCAGAGGGGTGACACCACGTGGTCATGTACACTGTGGCTTGGAAGCTGCCATTTGTCCAAGAATTCCCACTATGTAAGTGGCCAAAGTGGGTCTATAACCCAAGTCTTCTGGCTTCAAAGAAAAAAGCCTTTCATAATGTATACATATATCAAACCATCACATTGTATACTTTAAATACCTTACAATTTTATTTGCCAATTACACCTCAATAAAACTGGGAAAAAAAAAGAAAAAGGGAAAAATTTCTCCACTAATCAGCCAAGGAAATGAGTTACACAGCTCTTAATCAGGAGTTGACACACTTTTTCTATAAAGGACCAGGTAATAATTATACCTGGCTTTGTGGACCACATGTTTCTGTCAGTTACTCAAACTCTGCTATTATAGTGCAGAAGCAGTCACAGACAGTGTGTAAATGAGTGGGGGTGTCTGTGTGCCAATCAGACTTTATTTACGAAAGCAGGTGACGGGCCAGATTTGGCCTGAGGGTCATAGTTTGCCAACCTCTGTTCTAAGTCATAGTCCATGGAGAGCTTTGTCAGGTTCTAACTGGTGTGTGAATCCTAGAGGTAGAGTGATGGTGACAATGACAAAAGCAAGAATAACAATAATATGTCAGGCACTCAGCTAAGCCCTGTTCCAATTATATTACCCCACTTCATCCTGCTAACAATTCTGTGAGGGAGATATTATGGCCCCTTTTTTACAGGAGACAAAAACTGAGACTCACAGAGGTGAAAATGCCCAAGGTCTCATAGCTAATAAGTGGCTGAGCTGTTGCTTGAACACAGGTCTACTCGCTTCAAAGTCCCACACTCCATGGAGCAATTTGATAACCTTCCCATTCAGAAATGAAGCCTGCTGCTCCGTCTTTAAAATAGGCCTGTGCTCAAGGCCTTGTAGCCGGTTTGAACCCCACACACATACCAATTGGTTTGACCCCGATACCTCCATTCCTGCAGTCTTCCTATTTCTGGGCAGGTAACTAAACCATTGCCCTTTGCTTTGCCTCAGTGCCATGCGGAATCCCTAAGCATCTCCTCTGAAGGGTCTCTTCCACCAAGAGCGAGCAGCACAGCCTTTGCTCACCCCCAGCATCTCTTCTGCCTATTTCTTCCCCCAAGACCTGCGACCCAGGCTCACTCTTATCTACTACTCACCAGTGCTGAGTTGTTCCCTAGACACCTTCACAGTGATCGCAAGCCCGCAGGTGATGAAATTTGCATCTTGAGAAGTGGGTTGTAGTTGTCTCAGGGAGAAAATTATGTCCATCTACACAAAGAAACTCAATTCGGCCCCGAAGCACCATGGTGCTGTAACCTTTAGAGATAGCACAAAGACTTTTAGATCTGATGTATTTGAATTGGATATTAAAGCAAATAGAGTTGTTCCCCGCTATGTGAATAACACTGTGAACAGCTTTAGTCAAGGACTGGTTGCCACCTTGGATGAATCAGTGGGATTTTAGCTGGTGACTGGCCTGTGGCCACAGAAGAAAAGTTGAATATGCTCTAAGTTTTATTAATTTCAGGACCCTTGGAGCCTAAAGAAGTTGCTGCTTGATTTGAAGGCAGCACCATTGTTAAGTTCTCAGTCTCTCCTGTCCCTGGGCTAGAAGTTGAAGGGCAGCTGGACCTTCCATTTCATTTGCGGCATTTCTGAGGATGAGCTCTCGGGGTGGACTGTCCTAACTCAAACCCCAGCTCTCCCGCCCGGAATGGAGTTAGGAGATTAGATGAAATAATACATCTAAAGCATTTAATCTGAGTCCTGCCAAATAGTAAGTACTCAGTAAATGTTAGCTGTTATTATTAATAGTACTATGTGCTCAGAGGTCTTTATCTCCATGGAAACATTTAAGGATGGGATAGCTCCTCTTCTAGCCAATAGAGTTTAGAGACTCAGAGACTGCGATAGACAGTTTCTTGTGGTCGTTTCCAACTCAAGGACTGCGTGATTTGAACAATAATTTTTACGCTTGTCTCAGAAGGAGACATAGCATAGGAAGGCAGTAGGGTGCGGGGGTGAAAAGCAAGGCTTTAGTTTTGTAGGAAGCTGGGGTCAACTCTCAAGTCCACCAAATACTAGCAATAGGACTCGGAACAATTAATTATCCTCATTTTCCTTATCTCTAAACTAGGGATACAACCTTGTAGGGTTGTTTGGATTAAAGGAAGAAACAGCTCCAAGAGGCGAATCCCCCCTTGGGATACGTACAAGAAGTCAGACTGTGCATTGCTCCTGTACCAGCCAGTGGACTGAGTACTCTGGGATATGGTTTTTTTATTGGGGGCTGCAGGTGGGATCATGACATGACAGCTCAAGTGAGAAAGACCTGGCCTGGAGGCTGAATGGCCTTGTAAGGGTCAGGGCTGATGTTTTGGACCCCAGCGGAGGTGGGGAGCTAGAGGAGGGGGTGGGAGTGGGGCCGTCCTCTTTCTGTCATAGCCTGGCAGGCTGCTCTCCCCTCAGCTGCCAAAGGGAGCTCTTAAATGCGTAAGACCCTGTGCAGCCTCCTGCCTGTGTTCTAATTCGCTAGATGGTTCCCGTTGCCTTAACACAAAGTCCTGTTTTATTTCCTTCATGGAATGTGTCACCTTATGTCTCCCCCTGTAGACTCTAAGCTCAGAAAACTTGACTATCTTGTTTGCCATATACCCACCCCCAGTTCCGTACCTGGCACACAGTAGAGCCGTCTCAGCTTCCTACGGCTGCTGTAACAAATTACCAAAACTCAATGGCTTACAAGAAAATACATGTATTATCTTACAGTTCTGGAGGTCAGGAGTCCAAAAACAGTCTCAGGGCTAAAGTTCAGGTGTCTGCAGGGCTGTTTCCTTCTGGAGGCTCCAGGGGAAACTCTGTTCTGTTGCCTTTTCTAGCTTCCGGAGGCTGCTGCATCCCTTGGCACTTGGCCCCTTTCCATCCTCAGAGCCAGCGAACATCACATCTCCTTCTCTGACTCTGACCCTCCTGCCTCCCTCTTTCACTTGTGATTACATCAGCCCTACCTGGCTAATCCGGATTAATCTCTCGTTTCAAGATCCTTAACTCAATCACATCTGCAAAATCTCTTTTTGCCTGTTAAGTCATATATTTTATGGGGCCCAGGGATTAGGATGGACATCTTTGGGGGTGGCGGGTACGATAGTAGGAATAAACAACATACTGTGACATTGCTTTCTGGGCCTCTGAGGCCCTTTTCTGAGTTTATAAGGTCTGGTTCTCATTGTTTCCTTTGCTTTCCCCAGACAGAGGTAGGAGGCACAGACAGTACAGGATGGGTTGAACTCCGTGTATCTGGAGAGCAGTCTGGACTAGAAGCATCCAGTTTGTTCCTCTCTGAGGTTCAGATCACCACTCAGTCACTTTTTAGCTATAGACAGTTGCTTATTGCTTCTAAGCCTCAGTATTCCCATCTGTGAAATGGGGATGAAATTGGCTGTCGTTTATTGAGCCCCAGCTATGTGACCTGAATTTAAAAAACCCAGTCCTGGCCTTTACTTGCTGTGTGACCTTGGGCAAATGGTATAACTTCTCGATTTCCTTGTTGGTGCTGTGGCACCGATGATAACAGTTGATACATCACATGTGCACACACATGCAGTGTATGGATAAAATGAGATAATATATGTAAAGGGCTTATTTGGCAATAGTGCTTGGCACATGGTAACACTCAACACAGAGCATATTTATTATTTTTCTTATTTCTCATTTTTATAATTCATACCATTATTCTTATTTCTTTCTTCCTCTTCTTTTCCCTCCTTTTCCTTTGCTTTATCATCACCCATTTTTACGTGATGTCTCTGTGTTAAATGTTTTCAAGAGTTTTCCCCATGCCGGACTCTGTTAGCCTGAGTTCAAACTCACCAGGTCAGAGCCTGAGTTTTTCATTTCATCATGGCTCAACCTACCGTGATGCTTTATTAATATTGGTTTCTTCTATCGTGGCTTCTGTTTGACTATCTGGCTACCAAGTTGTCAAAGACCAAGCCTCCTGGTTTCTCCCCTCCTGTTATACAGAGGCACTTTTGAGAGGGCATCAACAGTGGGACCTAAAGGAGGGAAGAAAAGCACTCCTCTCCAGCCCTCTCCCTTGCCATGCACTGCAAATGAAAATATCTGGGAAGAAATGTCTATTATTCTATCCCTGGAACCAAAGGCACCAGGGATAGTCATAATTCTGTCTCCGTGTCTGCGTGTCTTGTTATCAGAAAATTAGAGTAGAAAAGAAGCTTTTGTTCAGCTATGGAGACATCTTAATAGGCACTTTGATTGTTAAACAGAAGTTTCCATATCAGTTTAATTGCTATAAGTGCTGTTTGCCTTCTCTGTTGTGATAAGGCCTGCATTTTCATAGATTTTCCCTTTAAACAGTTTTCCTTTGCTTTAAGGCTTGCATTGGCAAGTTTAAGGAAATCCAAATGAAGAAAGTAAAGAGAAGATCTCAGAGTTCAGATCTGCACACCCAGGGACAAAGCCGTGTGGAGGTTGTTATTGCTGGAGACTAATGTTGTCGCAGCCGATGAATGTAACTGACGGAATTTGCTCCTTCAACCAGATATTGGGAGATGAAACCAAACTACCAAACTTAATTACATCTACTTTTTCAAGAGGGTGCTGTAATTGAGAATGAGAACAACTAGGATATGAATCTAACAGTGAGATGTGCTTATAATAAAAGAGGATTTGTTCTCTACTGAGTTGAGCTTCAGAAGTACCATCTCAAGATTGTGGGGAGAGGGAGGGGGTGGGGAGATGGCTAGAGAAGTGAAAAACATCTCAATCAGGGTTTCTCAGCCTTGGCACTATTGCCATTCGGGTCTAGTTAGTTCCATTTTTTTTTTTTTTTTTTTTTGCGGTGCGGGGGCCTCTCACTGCTGTGGCCTCTCCCGTTGCGGAGCACAGGCTCCGGACGCGCAGGCTCAGCGGCCATGGCTCACGGGCCCAGCCGCTCCGCGGCATGTGGGATCTTCCCAGACCAGGGCATGAACCCGTGTCCCCTGCATCGGCAGGCGGACTCCCAACCACTGCGCCACCAGGGAATCCCGGGTCTAGTTAGTTCTTTGGCGTGGGGATGTGTCTTGTGTATTGTGGAATGTTGAGTAGCATCCCTGGTCTCTACACATTAGATGCCAGTAGCATCCCCACAACACCGCCCCAATTATTTGGCAGTATCTCCAAACAGTGCCAAATGTTCCCCCGGGCAAAAGTGCCCCTGATTGAAGATGCTGATATAGGAGCTTTTGGAAGGCTCAGGAGCAACTGCAGAGTTACTCCTTGAGGATCTACCAGTGCCCGGCTGTGTGACCTTTAGCTAGTCACTGCACCTCTTTGAGCTCCTGTGTCTACCTTTGTGCAGTGGGAATAATGAGAACACCGACTGCATAGAGGCAAAGCTTCTGCGTATAAACTGCACAGAATTATGCCTACCACATATTGAGTGCTCAGTAAATTCACTGTTTCTATGATAAGAATCTCAGATTCAGCAAACACGTGTTACGTACTTACTTTGTCCCAGGTGCTTGCTGTGCTATGAGGCAGTGATGCAAAGATGAAGATGTGGTCCCTGTCCTTGTAGGAGTGGCAAAAATATGGAGACTTGTTGGTACTGCCTTATTCTTCACCCATGGCAGATGTTACTAATCGGTCTCAATGCTCTTTCCTCTTGAGCCTCAGAATCCTTCTCAACACACTTTCCTAGACAGCCACTACTAACATCCCATGAGATGAAACCCCTTTGGCACTCCTCACTTTGCAGATTCCCCATGAGGAGGCTGTGTATCTGAGCTAACCCTTCCTCTCCAGCATAGCCATTCCACCTCTACCCATCCCTGGCACTGGAGAAAGCATCTTAAGGACTTAGCAGGTAGCAGCATCCTTCCTTACAAATCTGACTTCAATCCCCTGCTCTCTCTCTCCCTCTCTTTTAAAATTGTCTTTCTTTCTTGTCTTTTTTGCTTCTCTCAGAAGCCAAAACAAGTAATAAAATGGGCTTGGACTTGATGACATTTAGTTTTTAGTTAAACTAGAGGAAATTCCACTGGCTCTGATTCTGAGTGATATATCATGCTGTCTCCCTCTTTCTCTGGCCTTTGGGGCTTGGGAAATCATTAGCTCTTCCAGAAATGGTCCCAGCTTTACAAGGGCAGAATTGGGGTTTCTGGAAACAGCTTTCAGATGGCTGTTGACAGTGTCATTAGACAGAAGAGAGGAGTGAATGGGTTAGGGTTAAATGCTCCCTGATCGGTGCAGACATGCCCAGCTCCCCAGTGAGCGTGCCACTCCATAACAACTGCTGTGAAAAATGAGGCATGCATTTGCAGCTCTGTGGACAGGGATCTGGCTCCATCCATCTGGCCTGAGAAATGAGAGCTGGCGTGTGGGTCAGCCACTTCCTTCTCCTCTCCTCTAGCTGGTGGAGGTTTCACAGGCCGCACCGGTCCATTTCTGCTGTTGTTTCGCACCTCTCTGGGGCCTGTGAGGTCTGCGAGGAGGGTACTGCGGGCAACCAGGCAGTGGCGTGAAGGTGGGGGCTGGTGCCCAGAGGCTGTGGAAGAAGTCCTGGAACTCAGTCAGTGGTGGAGTGATAGTGTGGGTCGCTGGGATGTAGCCTGAGGCGTGAAAGAAAAGACCAGATGGGCATAGGCACCCAGCCTGAAGTCTGTGTGATTTATTGTTTCTTCCTCGTTCCCATTCATCCATCAATTTATCCATTCATCTAGCTGTCCATCCATCCATCCATCCATCCATCCATCCACCCACCTACCAATCCATCCATCCGCCTACCCGTCTGTCCACCTTGCAACTCATCTGTCCATCTGCCCACCTATCCAACCATTCATCCATCCATCCATCTACCCACCTACCAATCCATCCACCCACCTCCCCATCTGTCTATCTACTGACTCATCTGTCCATCCATGCACCTATCCAGACATTCATCCATCCATCCGTCCACCCACCCATCCACCCACCTACCCACTCAATCATCCATTCATCAATCCATCCACTTTTTCCAGCATGAGTTTAGGTGGTACATAGTTAGACGTATTTTAAATAGTTACTTATACAGAAAGTGATATTGGTTTTCCATATAGAGTTGCTTTGAGAATAAATGTGTTTAAACAAACAAGTCAACCTAAAATATTAAGTAGATAATTTTATGGGTTGTACAGGGGCATGACAAAAATTAGGAAAGCGATACTTGTACAACTGGCATTTGGAATCTGCTAAGTTAGAACTTTGCATACACAGGCACGTGTTCTAGGTCCCTTAAGCCTGGATTCACAGCTTCTGTGTGATCTACGAGGTGTATGATCTTGAGCACACGACTTCCTCTCTCCAAGCCTCAGCTTCCTCACCTGGAAGGTTGCTGACAATCCCGAACCTTGTTTTGAGGATGTAACGAGCTCAGGCATGTGAGTCACATGGCACATGCCTGGCACACAGTAAGCACTTGGTAAATGGGAGCCATGCTCAGTTCGATTCTTCCCCCAGCTGTTTTTTTTCCAGGCACTGCCCCACCCGGGGGACCTTGTGTGAGTTAAGGTAACACAAGCTAAACCAGTTTTCCATTTGGCTTTGGTTTAGCAAGTGATGGCGGCCAGTGTCCTTCCTGAGGCCAGCGAGCCTCCCTCTTCCTTCTGGGGCTTGGTGGGAGCCCACCCCCACTTCCGATTCTCTGTGTAACAGGACCTTCTCCTCCTCTCTTCTCTCCCTGCAGACACACTGTCAGTGCCACGCTGGTCCCCACAGATCCCTCGCAGAGACCTCGGCAACTCCATCAAGCACAGGTAGGCTGGATTCCTGGCTGCACCGGGGCCCACCTCCCAGCACAGGGAGGGCTGGGACCTCTGGCCCCAGCGTGGGGAAAGGCTGGCAGGCTGTTTTGCCCCAGCTCCGATATCACCATGCTCTTCTCTCCTCCGCCAGGCTGAACCTCGATGTGGCAAGGGACTGAGATGTCTGCTTCACCTGGCTCATAAACTTAACACCTACTGGTTAAAAGCCAGGGCTTTGGAGTCAGACTGGCCTGTATTCCAATCCCAGCTAGTAAAGCTTTGCAACCCTGAGGAAGTTACTTAACCTCTCTGAGACTCAATTTCCTCATCAGATATTTCTGACTACTCATAGGGTGGTCGTGAGGATTAAATGAGATAATATATTAAAATGCTAAGCAAAGGGCCTGGCACATAATAACCACTCAGTAAATGGTATCAATATTAAGACAAATGCTTGTCCTAATTTTGGGTCTCCCCACCCAGAAGACAAGATTGCAGGCTGAAGTCAGAGATGCTCACTTTCTGCTGAAGCATAGGTCAGTCCAGGGCTCCAGCCCTGTTGGGTGCCCGGGACAACCTCTCCAGGAGTACACCTGCCCTTTTCAGGAGGAAGATTTCTATCTACTAAGTCATCCCTTATACGAAGTTAACTTTCCACATTTTATCTCATTATCCTCACAATCTGTTCACAAACTCAGTGGGGTAAGTAGCACAAGTGTGGTCATGTCCATTTGACAGATAGGGAAACTGAGTCCCTGAATGATTAAGTGATGAATCTACAAGCTAATTAACCCCAGCATTTTGTGTTCTTTTGACACCTCTGCTGAGAGCTTTCTTTGCACGAGGCCTCTGTGACCAGCAGAGAGTTCACTCATTCATGGTTTCTTTCCACTAGTATTTATAGAGAATATCTGTACCGGGGCTGCAGCACTGAACACGACGTAAGGCTTTCAACCTTGGGAAACTTGAGGTCTAGTGGAGGGATAGACAGTTAACAGACCATGACAGTACGGTGGTGGTGGGGATCAGGGCTATAAGTGGGGGAGGCAATTCCAGGGGCAGACACGTCACCATAACCCGGGGTGAGGCAGGAATGAGCACATTCTCCCGGAATGGCATCTCGTCAACAGTTTTTGAAAGAAATATGTTGACAGGATAGTTGTTAAGACTCAAATGAGAAAACGGTGGAGGAAGTCGTGAGAAATACACGATAGACACGTCAGTGGTCAGGCGGTGAGATGCAGAGGGAAAGGCATCAAAAAGAAGGGCCTTGTTTTGTTTGCTTACAGGCTGCTCCCTGGCTCAGCTTCACCTCTGGATTGGCCACACCCCTAGCTCGGCTCCACCCCTGGATTGGCCACACCCCTGGCTCAGCCACGACACTAGACTCTAGCACCCTAATGTTAGACCTGGTGGTACCTCAGATTCAAATGCTGGTGCCGAGAGGAGGAAAATGATCTGATGATCTTGGGCATCAGGAACATCTTAGAGGAGCTGGCACTTGGGATGCCTTGTTACTCTCCAGTCTCACCCTGTTTCTCTCTCTGGGCTCCATGCCAGGATGGAAAGACCTAGACTCATCCCAGCCTTGGTGAAAAAATGAAATTAAAATCCCATACCATCCGCTGTCCTCAGAGTCACCTCAGCCACAGCTTGGAAGAGGGATTGCTGATCCCAGGGATGGGAGAGGGCTGGAAAGGAGAAGGAACTCCCACCTGCCACTCATACTCTTGATTCCCATGCTGCTGGCTGGTGGATGAAACACGAGTCCGTTTGCCATTCCCCAGAGCTGACAAATCCTGCAAAATACATCCTGCCCCTCTTGCTCATCCTGCTAAAGGGGCAGAAAGGGACTTAACCAACCCCCAGTCCAAAACTGGAAAGGGAGTTTTCCTGGCCACAAGAGTGTCTCTTCAGAATATTGCTATTTGCTTAGTTATGGAGGCTTTGGGCTGCAGATCATTCTGTTGGAAGAGTGACTGACCTAAATCAGGCAAGATGGTACAGCAGAGGGATGCAGTCTGGCCCTCAGAATTCTTAAGCACCAAGTTACATAATCGCTTCTGATTTTCATTTTGACACTGTGAGGCAGTGGAGATTAGCTACACCTCCTGCGGAAGGTGACAAAAATTGAAGATGAGAATTAACTCTGACCTGGCAACCTTCAATACTTTTCTTGGGGCCAGCCCTGCTGCTGCCTGGTATCTCATGAAGAGGAAAGCACCCTGGCGGCAGCAGGGGGCCCCAGAAGTTAATCAAATGCATCTCTGTTCCCACTGGTTCCTAGCTGTATATCAGAAACCCCTACACTGCCTTATGTCTGCAGCAAGTGGTGGTGGCTGGGGAGCGAGGTGGGCTGATGTCCAAAATGGCTTTCCCTTTAGGGCCCTCTTCTCTGCTACTAACGTTTGCAGTCTCCACTTTCGGGGGGATCACCCCTTCTTGAAGCTTCCCAGGCGATGTAACTAGCAGTGATGAGGAATAGACCACCGGGGGGCCCCACCTTGCTTTGTGGTTCTCTGAGGACAGTTCTAGCCCTATCCATCTGTCTCCAATCTGAACTTGGCACATAGTAGACCTCCAGGCAGGCAATGTTTGTTGAACGACTGAATGACTGTTATGAATGTTTGGGTAGCAATACAGTCACAGCCCAATTCAGTGAGCGCTTTCTGTTTACAAGACACTATGTAAAGCCCTTGCACTGTACATGACCTTGTTTAATCCTCTGAACAACCTATGAGGTCAATACTGTTATTATTCCCACTTTACAGATGCAGAGACTGAAGTTTAAGCAACTCGATTAAGTCACCTATCTCTGAAGAAGAGGGGCTGGAATCCAGGGCCCATGTTCTTATCCTGTCAGTGGTCATCCTTCTAGAGATCCGTCAGTCTCCATCACCTTGGCCTTGAACACTTTCTGTCTCTTTCCCACAGGTTTTCCACGAAGTACTGGATGTCTCAGACATGCACAGTCTGTGGGAAGGGGATGCTTTTTGGCCTCAAGTGTAAAAACTGCAAGTAAGTGGCTGTTCCTGGAAGCACCCTTTCATGGTGCCTGATGTCGGCAGGAGCCATCCTGGGCTCTGAAATAGCTTACGGGATTTTGGTTTCTTGGCTCTGGAGCTGCTTCTCTGTTTTTTCAGAAATAGGTCTTAAATCAACCTCTACACATGGGCAGAGGGTCAAGGAGAGAGCTTATGAATAAGAACCAGAGCTGAGGGCGATGCTGGAAAGGCATAGTGCTGTCTGCAGAGGCACAGTGGGACCTTGCATTTTCATAGCATCTGAAATCAGGGGTTGGCAAACTTTTTCTCTACTCGACCAGACAGTAAACATTTTAGGCTTTGTGGGCCAGCGGGTCCCTGTTACAACCACTCAGCTCTGCTGTGTTGCTCAAGAGCGGCCATAGACAGTATATAAACAAATAAGTGTGACAAAGTTATTTATTCCAGTAAAGGCTTTTGTGCAAAAATATGCCGTGGCTGGCTTTGGCCACTCAGCCATGGTTTGCTGATCCCTGAGTTAGAGTTTGCAAAGGCCTTTTGCCCTTTACTTGTTCTTCTTGTGGTGCCTCTCGGGGTGGGGGGCGGTGGTTCTGAGTCTTCCCATTTTACCGATGTGAAAGCTGACTCCCAGCAAGGATAAACCTGAGGTCACACAGCTAAGAAGTGGCTGTCTAGCTCAATGACATTGGGCGAGTCGCCCCACATTTCCGTTGCTAGTATTTTCATCTGCGTGAAAGGAATAATCACACCTGCCCAATGTGACAGTGAGCATTGAATAAATCATCACCAAAGGACATAGCCCAGTGCCAGGCTTAGGGTTTTGTCCTCTGTCAAAGGTCACAAATGCCTTTCTGTCTGGCCTTCCTCTTTCCTTCCGTAAACTTGTATTAAATACCTGCTTTGGTCCAATTACTGTAAAACAGTCAATAACATTCAGCTGTATCTAAGGGTTACAAACGAGTGTGCCTCTGATCGCCTTACAGGAGCCACTAAGTTGAAAAGTAGGAACCCTTCTCTCTCCTCTAGACTTCCTCTTCCTTGTGCAGTCCAGGCTGGGAACTCATTTGGGTTCCTTCAGGCCTCCCCACATCCCTGCCCCATGAAGGAGTTCTTACTCTTCCCCCAGCCTGGATGTCTCAGTCAAAAGGTGAGGCTGAGTGCCCTTCCCTCCTGGAGTTGTGGGGAGGATTAATGAGTTCCAGCCTCTAAAGGAGCCTTAAGCTCCATGGCACAAGGGAAGGAGATGCGGGCAGTAACTACCAATCATTAGTGTTTGGAGGCCCACATCCCCACCTTGGTCCTTTATAGACCCAGCTCTCAGGTGAGTACTCAGGATGGCGGCCCCTGGTCTTTCTGACTTTGAGACACACTAAGCCAAGCCCTCGGGTCCAACTCAAAGTTCTGTCTGATTTCCCAGGTACACTAGCTGCTCTGGGGCCTGTTTTATCTGTGTGTAGTCACTCCATGTTCTCAGGGGAAACGGCAGCTTTCACATCTTCACACCTGCGGAGTGGAGGCTTTGAAGTCAGGTAATTAGGTGACAGGGATGCAGCCAGGAGTCGGCAAGGCTGAATACTCCCTGAGCCATTTTAATTTTCAGCGCTAGAGGCAGAAGTATGAGATAGTGTCCACTCCTGCTGTCTCTGTTCTAGAAGTAATGAGCAGAGGCTCAGACCCTGCCAAGGGTTGGGGGAGGGACGGGGACCTGGGGAGAGAGGTGGGTCCCAGAAGCAGAGGCTTTAAGGCAGCCAGAACTGAGCTGGAGTCCCACCTGCATTGCCAGACTCCCTGTGTGACCTTGAGCAGGGGACCGTCATCCCAGGGCTCAGTTTCCTTACCTGCAAAGTGGGCGTGATATTAGCACCCCCTGCCACAGGGCGGTTAGAAGGAACGGGTGAAATGTCCTTGCCCAAGATGACAATGTTTTATCAAAAGTCCTCCTCACTCCACCTTGTGCAGATATAGCTCCTGGAACTCTAAGAGGCAGGATTCAAACCAAGCCGTGGTTGGAAGGAACAACTGATCTTTCTAATTTGCCTCAGCCCTTAGAAAAACTGCACGAAAGGTGAAAACAGAGTCTGTAACAGCTGCAGAGTTCTGGGTTGCTTCAGGAACTTTGACGTTGTACTTGTGTGATGGCAGTGGAGTTTAGCGCTCCCTCTAGTATGTAACTAGGAGCATGCATTACCGATATCACCAGCTGAAGTTTGACCTTACTCTTCCATGAATGAAATTCTGTGGTTTTTGCGTTAATTATAGTGAGGATGGACGGCTGTTTATATGTGTTTTCAAAGGTTGGCAGAATTTTGAGTGGAAGGGTTAGATGAAGGACAGAAAAGGGTAACACACAGACCCCATTGTCAAGGAGTTTAAGGGAAGACACACCTATAGAGAAATAAATTTTGGTGAAACTGAAGTACATGCATGACAGCAGCAACAGGTGGAATTCCAGAGGGCAGCGCCGAGAGTGGGGAGGGAGCATCTAGAAAAAATGGGCAGAAATGTGTGTTCATTTACTTGACATATTTATTGAGCACGTACTATGCACTGGGCACTGTTCTAGGCGCAGGGGAAATAACAGTGAATGAAGCAGACAACATCCCTGGCCTCATGGAGCTTACATGCTGGTGAGAGATGGAGATGGGGAAGGCCAGACAGTAAACAAAGTAAATCAGTAAAATAGGTCATCTGTTCAGACGATGCTCAAGTGCTGAGGAGAAGAGCAAAGCAGAGAAGGGAGATAGGAAGAGTCAGGGAAGGGGCTGCGATTTTAATTAAAGTGCTCAGAGAAGGTCTTATACCTGAGTGGGAACTTTGGGAAAAAAGTGGTATGTGATGTGGGTGATTTCCTGTTTTCCTAAAGCATTTCCAGAGGCTTGGGTTTGAACCTATCCCAAAGGCAATGGTTCTTTCTCACCCACCCACCCCCCTTTTCTAAACCTAGAGCAGTTCTGGTTGTGTTATTGCCAGAAACGCCCTGGCTTAGACCCATTGCTACTCCAAGTGTGGCCCCTGGTCCTGCAGCAAGCATCAGCATCACCTGGGAGCTGATCAGAAATGCAGACTCTCAGGCCCCACCCCAGACCTGCCGCATCCAAATCTGCGTTTTAAGGTCGTCCTGGTGATTCTCGTGCACATTACGTTTAGAAGCGCTACCCCCGTGAGCTCCGATTCCCTTGCGGAGCTGATTTTATTTTTCTAGATTATGGGTCTCAAAACTTGAGTGTGTATCAAAATCCCCTGGAAGGTTTATTAAAACATAACTTCCTGGACCTATGCCCTGGAGTCTCCGATTCAGCGGGTCTGAGGTGGGTCCCCAGAATTTGCATCTCTAACAAGTTCCCAGGTGATGCTGTTGCTTCTGGTCTTGGGACCACAATTTGAGAACCACCGCTCTCTATAAAAGCAGGAGTTTGACAAAATCCAATTTTATTTTCTAGCCTGACATTTCTTTGTTTTTGAAGGTTGGTCCATCTTTGCTGATTATTTTTCAGTCTCTTCTGCTGTTAACATCCCTTGGCCTCACTCTATAGACGTGAGTCTTGTTCATCCTGGCTTCTCCAGTAAATTCATCCAGTAAATATTTATGTGCTGAGTCAAAATGATAAGGTATGATTAGGAACCCAGGCTGTAGGTCAGACACACACACACCTATATTTGAATCCTGACTCTGCCACTAACTGTGTAATCACTTCTGAGGCTCAATTTCTTCCTCTATAGAAAGAAGAAAATAATATCTACCTTACTAGATTGTTTTAAAAAAAACAACTGAGATAAATAAGGGAAAATGCTTAGCCTGGTACCTGACCCATTATAAGAGCTTAATAAATGAAAGTTAATACTATCATTAGCGTTATGAATTAATTTTGGGGTACCCCTCCACCCCGGAAGCCAGGATACTTCCAAATATCTAACTCTTTGCCTCCTGCTTTGGTTCAGTGCCCACTTCCTCCAGAATTATCGTCAGCTGTCTTGTCGGCATTCTGAATAGAGAGATTAATGAACTAATAGGAAATTATGCTCAGAAAGCAATTTGCAGTTATCTAAAATGAGGCATTTTCATCTAATAGGTTCATGAGCACGGAGTGGAGTTTAGTTCTAAGTGGTCGGATGTCAGCACAATCTACTACTGTCTGATAGCTGTGGATTCAGCTGGCTGGAGTTTGCTCCTGCAGTGAGATGCTGATGCATTTCCCTGGTTCAGTCATGCCTTATCTGCATCCTTCCCCCTTCTCAGAGTCCTTCTACAGAAGGACCTTTCTGCAGAGCCGAGGTCTGTCTCCTTGGAAACCTCTCCACCTCTATCTGCATCTCTGGCAGGAAAACTGGCAGCAGTGGTGATTTGGGTGGCTTGTGTTCTAGAAGATAAGAGTTTGAACCAAGGTGGTTTTTTGTTTTGTTTTGTTTTGTTTCCTGCACAGGCTGGAGGGTAGAAGGGAGGGGACATCCAACACCACCAATGGAGAAGTAGCCCAGACTCTGGCCCAGACTCTACGGATAGGGCTGAGAAATCTGCATTTTAACCAAACTCTCAGATAATTCCTATTTGCACACACACATGAGTGTTCTGGGCTGAGGAAATAGCACGGGCAAAGGCTTGGATCAGGGCTGAGAAGACTTTGAGTGTGTTTTGCAGGCGGGGCCCAGGGTCGAGAGGAGACTGGCTGTGCTGTGCAGCCGTGGCACTGGCCTTACTGCTGGGCCTCCTGTTGGTGCTTGTTGAGGCTCCAGGCTGCAGGGGGGCACCGCTCATCATGCATCCAGCCGCAGTCCGGCGAAAGCAGTCTTGGGCTCTGGAGCTCTCGTCACGCTGGACCAGCTTGCCAGCCAGGATGAGGCCTGGTGCGGGGAGGAGAATGTGATGTCAGGATGGCCATTCCTCTGGGTGGTGGAGTGGAGGGCAGAAGCCGGGAGTCTGATGTTCTCTGAGTCACCTGCTCTCAGGGCCTGAGACGGGAAGGGTTTGGGTATCAGAATACCTTGCAGATGTTTAAGACTCGTTTTCCTGTAGGACCGCAGGGCGCTCACTCCTGCGTTTTGAAGACAAGGTGATAAAATCAGTGGCTGCTGAGCGCAGCCCTGGCTCACCCACGTGTGTCTTGATGTCCTGCTCACAGTGCCAGTGACCTCACTTAGGGACGCTGACGCTGACACCTGAGACCTTCTCTGGAGGCTTGCCCTTGGGTGATTGCAGCTCCTCCCCCGCGTGGCTCAGAGCCAGGGCCTAATGGTGCAAGTGTGGAAAAGGCCAGCTTCCTCGCCTCAAAGCAGACAGACTCTATGGTACAGTTCACACTCCAGAGTCCCCTGTGGGATCAGGCTGAGACTGTAGTCACCTGCAGCCACATCCTTGCTTAGCTTCTCCCCCATTTCCTATCCTGCTGAGGAACAGCCTGGAGAACTGCCTCCATAAATCACCCGCCTCAGGATCTGCTTCTGGGGAACTCCACTTAGGACAGTAAAGCAACAGCAAGCTCCAGACGCTGGAGCTAGAGAGAGCAGGTCCTGGCTCTGCCACTTCCTAGCTGTGTGACACTGGGAGAGTTTCTAAACCTCTCTGATGTAAAATGAGGCTAGTACGTGCATTTGATGTGATAAGACATGTGAGTGCCCCAGTCACCTTAGTGATTTGGGGATTCCTTCAAATCGGAATCTTTAAGGTGTTCAGCACTTATTTCATTGCAGAAGTGGATTCTCTATGAATACAAAGTATGAAAAGAAACAGACTCACCAAATCACCTCTATGGGTTTAAGCAAGGTCAAAGTTCTGGAAAAGTTACCCATTTCCTACTTTTCTGTAGTTGTTATTCTCCATTTTTCTTTGGGGACTTTCAGAACCAGCCAACTTCTTGGGAGACATGTTAAAGGGTTTATATCAGGGTTTCTCAGCCTTGGCACTATTGACATTCACTTGGATTTCACATACTCTTTGGTTCCCTTCTTGCCCTGTGTGTCCTTCTAGCCCGTGTTCTTACATCAGAATACAATGTTTTATCTGAAATTTTCCTGTGTTTGCAAAATGACTTCAGCCACAGGTGACAAAGAGATAAAAGCGTGAAGTAAGCCATGGTTGGTTTGAGCCACTGGGTGCCCTAATTTTCCCAGCTCTTGAAAAGCGGGGGAAATCACGAGCCGGTGTTGCAGCTGCCGCGAAGTTCCCGGAGGCTTCAGGAATTTGTGCAACGGGCAGGATATTGGCAGGATACAATTTTGAGCATGCATCTCAGAGATCACCAGCTTGAAGCCCAAACTTATTTTTCCATGAATAGAAACACGTCAGTTTTTGCAATAATCGTCGTGGGAATTAATCGTCCCTTATATACGTTTTTACCTATTATAGTTGGGTCCAGTGACAGTGGTATGTGAGGGAGGATTATAATTCTCTTGGGGCTGAGGTGGGGATTGGATATGAGGCGGAGGAGGGTGCTCACCCCATGTATTGAGGGCTTACTGAGTGCCAGACATTTTGCTAAGTGCTTTACATGCACAAGCCCATTTAATTCTTACAACAACCAGGGAAGGTAGGGTCTATTATTATCCCCATTTTACAGATGAGAAAACAGAGGCCTTCAGGAGTAAATAGTTGGCCCAGAGTCTCACAGCGGGTGGATCCACTCCTCAAACCCACTGATCCCTCTGATTCAAGGTCCCAGAGCCTTAACCACTTTGCATGGGCAAAGGACCAGCCACACAGTTGCCAGCCCCCACTCTGCTTCTCCTTGAACCAGACAAGCAGAACAGAAGATGAGCATCTGGTCTCAACCTGACCCTGGACCAGAGCTGTCAGTCTTTTCCTCCCCCGCCTGCTACCCTCTCCCATCATCCCTTCTTGAATTGAAAGATGACAAATGGGTCTCTGTGATGAACACCCCCGGGTGCTGGGAACCCAGCGGACCCTGTGGTCATGCTCTCCTCTCTCGGGGAAGCTGAGGGGGTCGGGGAAGGCATCACCAACAGGTAATAAATCTACAGCTTCCTTACAGTATCCTTTTGTGGAGAGACCTGTGCCGGGGTTTTCCTGATTATTTTTCATTATGTTGCTGGAGCGTTCAGTCTTATTTCTATGTTAATACTCCCCATCTCCCTTGCTCATTTCTGCTGTTGCGTTTTTCTTTCTAACCCAGTTGTAGGCCAAAGAGCTCAACCCCACTGAGCTGTGGGCAGTGAGGGAAGGGGTGTTTTTTGAGATTCTTCACTGAGGGCATATGGAGACGTTTCTAGAAGCACGGGCTCAAATGAGAGACCCCAGGGGCGTCAAAACTGCTCGGTTGGGGCACTCATTCAGACAAGCCCACTGCGAAGGGGGTAATGATTTTGTTTAGTGATTTTGCAAGAAGGCTTAAGGAGCACTTAATGCAGTGCTGTGGGAAAAGGCGCACAGAGGCAGGGAGCGGGAAGGATAACCTGAGAGGGGAACTTGCTGCCCTGTGATTGTATCTGCTGCCAGAGGGGGGTCTTTCCAAGATGCTTACCCAGCCTTCACCTCCCTGTTTAAAACCCTTCCTTACTTCCCCCTGGCTCTCAGGATAAAATCCAGTCTCCCGAGGAGACCCTGCACTATCCTTGTTTACCTCTCCTTCCTCCCTCCTCACCACTTCCCTCCTTATGCCTGGAGCTCCAGCTTCTCTGAGCCATCAGCTGGAGACGTGCCCACCCACCGAGGATCCTTTGCGCCCTAGTGCTTTAGCCTAGATCTTCCTTGCACAACTCTGCTAGCTCCCCAGGCTCAGCTCAGTTATCACTTTCTCCAGGAAGCCCTCCCTGACTCCCCTCAGTTCCAAGTGCCATACCCTGCCCTTCACGATCATTCCATATAATATACTACATTGTGTTTGTCTATTTACCTGCGTGTCTCTCCGACCAGACTTTAAACTATTTGAGGGTAGGGCTGTGTCTGCTCTGTTCACTGTGTTTATACATCCAGGGCGAGCACCATGCCTGGCACATAGCAAGTACTCAGGAGATACTAGTTGGTGGAATAGATCTCAAAAGAAGCCTCTGGGGGGAAAGTGATTCTTCCGAACCCAAGACTCTGGAAACCTGGTTCCAATCCAAATGGGATCATTTCTAGGAGGCAATTTCTTTTTATATGATTTTTATTTTTCAATTTGTTAATGTGGTGTATCACATTGATTGATTTGTGTATATTGAAGAATCCTTGCATTCCTGGGATAAACCCCACTTGATCATGGTGTATGATCCTTTTCATGTGCTGTTGGATTCTGTTTGCTAGTATTTTGTTGAGGATTTTTGCATCTATGTTCATCAGTGATATTGGCCTGTAGTTTTCTTTCTTTGCGACATCTTTGTCTGGTTTTGGTATCAGGGTGATGGTGGACTCGTAGAATGAGTTTGGGAGTGTTCCTCCCCCTGCTATATTTTGGAAGAGTTTGAGAAGGATAGGTGTTAGCTCTTCTCTAAATGTTTGATAGAATTTGCCTCTGAACCCATCCGGTCCTGGGCTCTTGTTTGTTGGAAGATTTTTAATCACAGTTTCAATTTCAGTGCCTGTGGTTGGTCTGTTTATATTTTCTATTTCTTCCTGGTTCAGTCTCGGAAGGTTGTGCATTTCTAAGAATTTGTCCACTTCTTCCAGGTTGTCCATTTTATTGGCATACTGTTGCTTGTAGTAATCTCTCACGACCCTTTGTATTTCTGCAGTGTCAGTTGTTACTTCTCTTTATCATTTCTAATTCTATTGATCTGAGTCTTCTCCCTTTTTTTCTTTATGAGTCTGGCTAATCGTTTATCAATTTTGTTTATCTTCTCAAAGAACCAGCTTTTAGTTTTATTGCTCTTTGCTACTGTTTCCTTCATTTCTTTTTCATTTATTTCTGATCTGATCTTTATGATTTCTTTCCTTCTGCTAACTTTGGGGTTTTTTTGTTCTTCTTTCTCTAATTGCTTTAGGTGTAAGGTTAGATTGTTTATTTGAGATGTTTCTTGTTTCTTAAGGTAGGATTGTATTGCTATAAACTTCCCTCTTAGAACTGCTTTTGCTGCATCCATAGGTTTCTGGTCATCATGTTTTCATTGTCATTTGTTTCTAGGTATTTTTTGATTTCCTCTTTGATTTCTTCAGTGATCTCTTGGTTATTAAGTAGTGTATTGTTTAGCCTCCATGTGTTTGTATTTTTTACAGATTTTTTTCCTGTAATTGATATCTAGTCTCATAGCATTGTGGCTGGAAAAGATATTTGATATGATTTCAATTTTCCTTAATTTACCAAGGCTTGATTTGTGACCCAAGATATGATCTATCCTGGAGAATGTTCCATGAGCACTTGAGAAGAAAGTGTATTCTGTTGTTTTTGGATGGAATGTCCTATAAATATTAATTAAGTCCATCTTGTTTAGTGTGTCATTTAAAGCTTGTGTTTCCGTATTTATTTTCATTTTGGATGATCTGTCCATTGGTGAAAGTGAGGTGTTAAAAGTCCCCTATTATGAATGTGTTTCTGTCGATTTCCCCTTTTATGGCTGTTAGTATTTGCCTTATGTATTGATGTGCTCCTACGTTGGGTGCATAAATATTTACAATTGTTATGTCTTCTTCTTGGATTTATCCCTTGATCATTATGTAGTGTCCTTCTTTGTCTCTTCTGATAGTCTTTATTTTAAAGTCTATTTTGTCTGATATGAGAATTGCTACTCCAGCTGTTTTTCGATTTCCACTTGCATGGAATATGTTTTTCCATCCCCTCACTTTCAGTCCGTATGTGTCCCTAGGTCTGAAGTGGGTCTCTTGTAGACAGCGTGTATATGGGTCTTGTTTTTGTATCCATTCAGCCAGTCTATGTCTTTTGGTTGGAGCATTTAATCCATTTACATTTAAGGTAATTATCAATATGTATGTTCCTATTAGGAGGCAACTTCGAGGTGATGGGACGAGTGGAAAGATGTTCATGTTTGAAAGGACAAGAGATGGCTTTATATACCTATCTAGGTAGTAAACTCCTTTCTAGATGATTCTAAGAAAGATTGTTAAAGAAAGAATTCTTGTCTTATTTTATTATACACCCCCAGTGCCTCTCACAGCACCTGACATGAGGAGGAAGGTGATGATGTTTTTTGCGTGCGTGAATGAATGGTTATCCTGACTCTGCCATTTACTATCTGTATGATTGGGCTGCTTCCTGAGCCTCAGTCTTTTTGACTTTAAAATGGGCACGGGTGCAGCATTATCCATTGCTCACGGATTGTTCTTCAGAGTTGTACAGGGTTATGTAAGAGCGCCTGGCCCCAGATTGGTGTTTGCTTAACGTTTCCTCAATTGGATATCGGGGACCAGGTTTTTAAAACATCCCATTTGCACTCCGGAAGGAAAGGCGGTGCCTTCTCAGGTGGGTTGCAATGTGAGCTGGTGTGAGATGAGAGAAAGGACCAGGGATTTGGGCTGTTTGGAGCAAACTTTTCATAAACTGGTTAGAATCCCCCATGAACCATTTGAAATGAACGTGACTGTGTTCACCAGCAAGAGTCTTGGGGGCCCCTCCTCCAGGAAGGCCACCCTTCTTGATTCCAGCCTCACACCGGTCTCCGGGCTTGCATCTGCTCCATGGGGCTGCTGGGGGGCCAGGACAAATCCATTAAGAAAATGGCAGAGCTGCTCATAAAAGGGGCCGTTTGTCCCCGCGGTTCCCGGGCAAGATCCATGGAAGTCCAGTTTGCCTGTGGTCAGACCCCTGTCCCCCACCTCCCCATCGGGGAGGAAGGAGGGCAGAAGGAAGGGAATGCTGAAGGGGACGTGTTTGCACTTCACACTCTGCAAGGGATACAATTTATAAGAAATAGAAATCATTTTAAAAAATTGATGGAGACTATTAAGGGCCCCACACGAGGGGCATTCGATGGGCTTTCCCTGCTGCTGGGCTTGCCTTCCTTTTTCTTTCTCTCCTCCTCTCTCCCTCCACCTCTCCAATATCTGTTCAGCATGTATCATGCACCAGCCACCAGACCAGGCACTGAAGGCGGGGTAGGGAAGGTTGCTGCAAAGATGAGGAAGACCCAGATCCTGCCCCCAAGATAAATTCACATATTTAATTTTCAGACAGAGAGGATGTCTCATTCGGCCAGCAGCTCCTTTGGAGAATGAGATATCCCACGTAAGCAACTTTTCTTGGTAACTGAAGCTTATCCTGTTAGCCTTTGAATTTGAAAAAAATAAACTCTTTTCCATGAAAGTGTTAAATAAACCCTTTCCAAGTTTCCAAGCTGTCTGAGGCTCGCATGGCATTCCCCGTGTGCCCTCAAGTGTGCCTTAGCCCTGCCTGCAGAGACACTGACTTATTTGCTGCCCAGCTGGGCACCACTTAGGCATTTTCTCACTGGAGCCTCATGGCAGTTTTGCAGGTGAGGAACCCGGAACTTAACAAAGCAGACGGATGCCCCCTTAGTCTGGAAAGGGTAGATTCAAGCTCAGGTTGGCTGAATTCCGAAGCCCAGGCTTTTCACCACTTCTGGAACCACATACGACCTTTCCCTGGTGCCTGGAGTTGATCAGAGCCACCATCCTAACTCATGGTGCTCCTCTAGACCACGTCTGGTATGGAGGTTTGTCCAGGGTGGTCAGCTGTGTCCTGCCCACCCCTCCCTTTTCCTCCATGTGGAACGGAGCACAAGGAGGACCAAACTCCTGGGCTCAAGGGACACACGAGGGACAGGGAGCAGAGGACTTGGTTTTGGTGTGAGAACTTTGGGACAGACCACGTCGCTGTTCTGAACCTCCTTTAATAATCGTGGTGTCTTAGTTGGGCTCCCCTGTTTCTACAGACTTTGAGACAGGGATTTGAGGGCACATGGTTTCTTTGAGAAGTGATCCCGGGCCACACCAGCAGGGGAGTAGGGGAGCGAGACAGGGAGGGGAAACAAGGCAGCCTGTCCTGGGTCCTGGAAGAGCGGGTGACGGCTATGGGCACCTGGGGTCCAGCCCCACGTCGACACACCCCAAGGGAGAGGGTACTGGGTGGTCCATCAACCAGCTCCCACCCGGAGTTCTTTCAGGGGTCCAGGCAGTCCAGCCAGCCCACATTCCCAGCCAGAGAAAGTCCTCCAGCAGAGGGTCTTAGGGGCTTGTGGAACACTGCATCAGCTAGCAGGAAAAGCGACAACTCCCACAATAAAAAACGAGAGTACCTGCAACTTCAAGTGCTTGTCCTGAGCACCTTACTTCTGTCGTATCATTAATCTCCTCTGCCACCCTACGAGGCAGATGCTGTGATCGTCCCCACTTTTTTTTTTTTTTTTTTTTTTGCGGTAGGCGGGCCTCCCACTGCCGTGGCCTCTCCCGCTGCAGAGCATAGGCTCCGGACGCGCAGGCTCAGCGGCCATGGCTCACGGGCCCAGCCGCTCCGCGGCATGTGGGATCCTCCCGGACCGGGGCATGAACCCGCGTCCCCTGCATCGGCAGGCGGACCCTCCACCACTGCGCCACCAGGGAAGCCCCCCACTTTTTTTAAAATACTCTTTATTGGAATATAATTGCTTCACAATGGTGTGTTACTTTCTGCCGTACAACAAAGTGAATCAGCTCTATGCACACGTATATCCCCATATCCCCTCCCTCTTGCGTCTCCCTCCCACCCTCCCTATCCCACCCCTCCAGGTCGTCACAAAGCTCCGAGCTGATCTCTCGCGCTATGCGGCTGCTTCCCACCAGCCGTCCATTTTACACTTGGTAGTGTATGTATGTCCATGCCACTCTCTCACTACGTCCCAGCCTCCCCTTCCCCACCCGTGACCTCAAGTGCATTCTCAACGTCTGCATCTTTATTCCTGCCCTACCACTAGGTTCATCAGTACCATTTTTCTAGATTCCATATATTATATGTGTTAGCATACGGTATTTGTTTTTCTCTTTCTGACTTACTTCACTCTGTATGACAGACTCTAGGTCCATCCACCTCACTACAAATAACTCAATTTCGTTACTTTTTTCTGTCTGAGTGATATTCCATTGTATATATGTGCCACATCTTCTTTATCCATTCGCCTGTCGATAGACATTTAGGTTGTCCCCACTTTACAGATGAGGAAACTGAGGCTCAGAGCGGGTCAGTGACTTCCCCAGCTTGTCACAGCCAGGAAGTGGTGTCAGGCTTTGAACCCAGATTTGTTCTGTATATTATCCTGACACCACTTCCTTTTATTTATTTATTTATTTATTTATTTATTGGTGGGGGTGTGGAGGGGGGAGGACCCTGCCTTCTGGAAGGTTTAGGCATCCGGACACCACTCATCTGGGAAGTAGAATGTATCCTTCTTCTACTGTGGTCCTTGAGCTGTGGCGTGCGCTTGCTGAAAACTCACATTCCCGGCACTTCCTGAGTCAGAACCCGAGAGGGTGTGCCTTGGGAATCTGATTCTGAAGCAGGTGGTTTACTGATAAATTGCATGCTAGTAGCTCTTTTCTTCCATGGGCAGTGAAAAGGACAAGTCTAATTGGGGTGGAATCATGCGTGTTTCCTGCTGGAAAAATGATTCTTTGTAAGTGGGACACGCACAAGTCTGGCCTCAGTTCCTATACCGCCTCCCCTCCAGGGTCTGGGTGACTTCAGCTCTAAGCTAATCCTGCCGGCTGGATCAGCAGGTCCTGGATGTGTGGGCTCTAGTTCTAGTTCTAGACATGTGAACCTCTGTGCCAAGTTTGTGTCCAGGCATCGGAAAGCGCTCTCTTGGGGTGTCTGCAAGGGCCGTGGCTATGCTCCAGAGCCTGGCGCTGCCCTCTGAAGCCCTGGCTGGAAGGATGAGAGTTCCATCTCCCACCCTTCAGCCAGAGTGGAGGAGGGCTGCTCCCTTACTGTGAGAGACAGAGAGGAAAATGCCAGGGGGAGGCAGGAGACGGCTGAGGTCACTGGTGGTCTCGGCTGCCTTGTCCTGATACGGATGTGGTCCGAAGGTGACGTTCAGCTGCTTGCCCTCACTCTGCGTTCACACTGCTCGTCAGCTTCCAGCTGGGATTGGTCAAGGAGACTCCTAGGTGGGGCTGGCAGAAAGGAGCAGTCTCTTTCTGGAAGCTTCCTGGCGGAATTGAGCTAGTTCAAACAGGAAAGTGTGCAGACACTTACTTCTTGGTTCAACTATCACTTGGCGTCAGCAGTCTCCCCAACCAGGGCTTCCCAAATGTCCATCTGACCGAGTCACAGTCATCCAATTCCTCCAGAGGCTTCCTGGTGTTTGTAGAATCAAATACAGACTCCTTGCTGGGGCCCCGGGGTCCTGCCCACCTCCCTTTCCTCAAGTCTTCCCTTCACTCTGGTTCTCTTCACTTCAGCCTCATCAGCCTTTAACTTCTGACCCCTGAACCCACGAGGCTTGATTTTACCCCCCAACCTTTGTGCCACTGGAGCCCTTCCCCCTCCCACTCCTGTCACTCTCCATCCCATTTCCCTGTATTATTTTGTTCACCATCTTACCACACAGGCGATTATCTGATACTTCTTTATGTGTTTATTAACCCTCCCCATAAACACAGGGGCTTCAGCTGGGTGATCATTGTGTCCCCAGGACCTGGGGTCCAGTAGACCCAGTTTAAGTGTATGTAGAATGAATTAAAGGCTAATTTCACACTCAGCAGGTCTTCCCTTCTCTATAGGTCTGGGTCTGGGGGCCTTAGAAAAGAAAAAGGCAAAGCCAGTTTGCAGTAATGTGGGATTTTTATTGCCTTGTGAAGTCAGGCAACTGTAGGGGGAAGAGCAAGGTGACAGGCTCAAAAAAAGGGACATTTTGACTCAGCTGCTTATAGACCACAGGAACCTTCCCCTTTACTCACCTCCACCCCCAAGATGTAAAGCAAGAAGAATGGAGGCTTTGGAGGCATCTAACAGAGCTAGAGCTGGACTTGGGACCTCTTACTGACTAGGTGACCTTGGGCAAGTTATCCAAATTTGCTGAGCCTCAGTTTCTTATTCTGTAAAATGGGGATAACAAAAGTTCCTACTTTTTAGGGCTGTTACAAGGATTAAGTAAATCGTGTAAAGCGCTGAGAGCATTGCCTGGTACATTGGAAGCACTGCATAAGAGTTAGCTCTTGTTTTTTTTCAGAGTCACATGGTCTTCATGACGTTTGTGACCAAGCGTACCTCCTAATGTTTCCAGCCCTCTTAGACTTCGGGTGCCAAGAGCTGTCACCTCTTTTTGAAGATTCCACATTGTCTCAGCCAACTTTTCCCAGCCTAACTCAGCCATTCACTCACCACCCTGTCTTGATTTTGTCCTGTTCATGTAGCAGCCCTACATTTATTCATGGACCATTTGTAGCCTTTTTCACTTAAAGCAAATTTATTTACAGGTGAAGATGTATCTTATAATCATGAATGGAGAATCAACATCACTTGCCATTAAAATAAGGGGACCAGAAATAAATAGACATCCAAGTGGAAAAATAAACTTATTCAATTCCCTGTGAATACTGCTGCCTGTCCAAATCTGGGGTTAGCACATGGCAGAGAGACGTAAAGACGTCTTAGCACAAGAAATCCCCCTGATGCAGTCAGCATGAAGGAGAATTGAGATGGACTAACGTTCTCACTATGTGATTGTTTCATGCTGCCCACATCCCTCCTGGCTCCCCCCCTGCACCCCTGGGAGCCCCAGATCTAAGTTTTCCATATCATAGAGGAATTCAGGGCCCTGTTAGGGCCATAAAAGACTGAACACAAGGAAAATTGGGGAAATGTGCACAGACATTCCAAAGCCATCAACTAGACCAGTGGTTCTCATGCCTCAGCACCTACCGTCAGACTCATCTGGAGGGCTTGGTAAAGCAGGCTACTGCATCTCAGCTCCAGAGTCTCTGATTCATCACATCTGGGCTGGAGCCCTGGAAGTTGCATTTCTGGAAAGTTCTCACCTGGTGCTTCTGCTGCTAGTCTGGAGACTCCACTTTGAGAACCACTGAACTAGACTAACTGAGTCAATGTTAAGTCCATGTCTGGGCATCCAAACCATTCCATTAAAGATATCTGTCAAAGCCCTAGAGGGGAAGAGAGTGGAGGACACATCTAAAGGTCCCACTTCTCTGTGTAGAGTACTTTGATAATAAACCTCTAAGCAGGCTGAGGGTAGCCTTCTGGCAAAGATGTTGGCCGTTGGAAGTTAAGCTGGTGCACACAGAAATAGTAAGGAAATCCAAAAGGATATGCATGGAGCATTGACAGCACCTGCTGCAGTGTGTTTCCACCCTGCAGATGTAAAATTCCAAAAGAAAAGGATAGAGCAAGGTCACAGTACCCTTTTGAAGTCTGACAACGGTATGGGGAAGAGCAAGGTGACATCTTGGATTTGTCTCAAAGGGAGACATTTTGACTCTAAACTCTTAAACTTAATACCTCTAAAACTTAATACCTGTTACTGATCTCATCCTAATTGGAAGCCTTGGTTGGCTGTCTCCTATAGCATGAGCCTTTAAGAAAAAATGATGCTACCTCTGGCACCACTGACCCAGGGTTTCTGCTAGGACAAGTCAGTTAATCTCAGTTTTTCCATCTGTAAAATGGGAAGAATAATAATACCTATTTCATGACGGTGTTATAAAGATCTAATGACATAGCATCTATAGAATGTTTAGTGCAATGCCTGGCAAATGAGTCTTCAAGTAAGTTGGTGATGATTATTAGGGTTGAATTATTAGTCTATCTATCATAGACTGATAGATAACAATGTCTTTCAAAGCATGAAGTCCAAGTGGGCACTGTTGGTGAGACAGTTGCTACCAACTCTTGGACGACCCAGGACTGACCCGTGAGTGTGGGATGGCAGCAAACTCTCTCCAGAGTTAAGTTCCTAGGTTCCAAGGGTATGCCTTTGCAGTAGCTGCCCTATCTCGTCTCATGTCTTGGTATCCACAGCACCCAGAGCTTTCTGAACCATTGGTGTGTCCCATCCACCCATCCATCTACCCAACCATACATCCACCCACCCATCCATCTACCCATCCATCCACCCATCCATCCAACCACCAATCCATCTAAACATCCATCCATTCATCCATCTATCCATCTATCCATCCTTCTCGCTCTTTCTCTCTCTCAGGTTAAAGTGCCACAACAAATGCACCAAAGAAGCCCCGCCCTGTCATCTCCTGATCATCCACCGAGGAGGTAAGTATTTAACACTTACTGCCCTGGGGTTGGGGGTGGGGTGGGGCTCCTGCAGGCCTTCTGAGATAGCTGTCCCATCCAGCTCACCTCTGGATACCCCTTGACCCTTGATCCTTGCCTGTCTCATTTCTTTCCCTCTGACACCCTTCCTCCTGACATCTGTCTCCTTAATCCACCTCCCCTGCCTGTTCTCCCTATTCTTTGTCCCCATTCTGGTCTCTCTGATACTTTAGCCCCCAGATTCATCGACCCCTCCCTAAGTCTTTTTCTCTCATTCTTGTCCTCTTTCCTAATTTTTACTCTCCTCTCTTTCCCCCAATCCCATTCCTTTCCCTTCCCACTTGAAAAGAGTCCTAGCTGAGTGTTTTTCCATTATGTGCTCTTCAGACTCGGTCATTTGGCCCTGCAGAAGTAGGCATAGGGAGGGGGCTTGCTCGGGCCTGTCGGTTTGGGCCATCTGTGTTCCATCTCCTGGGGCCCTGGGAGTGTCTGGGCCAACCTGTCTAGGCAGGGAGCCAGCTGCTACCTCTGGAAAGCCACTACCAGCCTCCTACCAGGCAAGAGCAAGACCAATTTAGTGAGAAGGAAAGGCTTTTCCCTGTCTGCTAGGGATTCAGGTGGAGGCCTCGCATTCCAGCTTTCAAAATAGTTCCCCCAGTTCTTGGCCTGTGGGGTAGTTATTCCCAGACTCCATTATCCACACTGCACTTCATCCACCGGAGGATTCTGTAGGCCTGTGCTGTTCCATACAGTAGCTACCAGCCATATCTGACTGTTTAAATTTAGATGTATTACAATGAAATAAAAATAAAAGCGTAATTACTCTGTCATACCAGCCGCATTTCAGGGGCTCCATATTGGACAGTACAGATACAGAACACATTCATCATTGCAGAAAGTTCTACTGGACATCACTAGTCCAGACGCTTGCTCTTGCAGAGGTGGTACGTGGGCCAGCAGCAACACGGGAATCGCCCGGGAGCTTGTTAGAAATGCACAACTTCTGGCCTCACTCCAGATCATGCATTTTAAACAGCTTCTACTGGCAACTTCTCTACACTTTAAAGAAGCACTGCTCTAGAGGAGAAGCTGCAAACTCAGAGGCCTGCCAGGTACCCTAAATGAGAGCCGCTGGCCAGGTGGGGCCGTGCAAAGTGGAGAGAGAGCCAGGCGCCATCTAGAGAGGATGGCCACTCCAGCAGTGTGGACCTGCATTGTACCGTTTCTCATGTTTCAAAGAAAAGCCCCAATAGTTTTATGTGCCGTATACTTATTTTTAAATGTTAACAACTTGTTAAAATTGTTAAAATTCTTGCTGGCGCCCTCCCCGCCACCCCCCACCTATAGGTTGGATGGAGGCCTAGTGCCAACTTTGGGGAACACAACTCGCTAATCCTCGTCCTCCGCCACCCCTCCCAGCCCTTCCGGCCTCGGGTCAGTGTAGGCTCAGGGGACTCTACCCTGGTCTTGAATGAACCCAAGGGAAACTTAAAGAAGGAGGTAGATTGCTGCCAAAAAGTGCTGGCACGTCTTCCAGAGCCAGTGGGCCATCAGTTTTCGATGATCTTTGCATCGCTTTCCTCCACGAGGAGAGAAGATTGCAAGAGAAGGAAAAGTCTTCAGCTCCTTTCTCTTGCCCCTTCCCACCTCATATCCTTAATTAAGAACCATCTGTTCCTTGAACAACTGTATACACGCCGTGAGGCTATTTTGAACGTGAATTCTCACCACTCCTGAGTCCTTGTCTTGGGTCAGCTTTGTCGAGGAAATCACCTCCCACCAGACTCCCCTCCACTGTGGTCTCTGCTGGAGCCCGGCTCCCACATGGAGACCAGGACCAGCCTGCTGGGAAGCGACCCACTCTCAGACACTGACATCGGAAGAAGGGCTCCCTCCCACCCACCTTCAGGATGCCCCCTTTACTCAAAGGCGGCAGGTGCCTGTACACACGAAGCAAACGGAACTTTCCAGAGGTCCACCAGCTTCTTGTTCTACCCACCCCCCTTTGGTAGGAAGTTGAAAATATAGTTGGTTTCCATGGTGATGGCAACCCAGGCTTAAGAGAGAAATTAAACCCCTGGGTCAGTCCAAAGCTTTAACTTTTCCGCGAACCCCCCAGCCCCACAATAAAAAACAGCTAACAAGTAACATTACCAGGCATCACATTTGAATGCAAGCTTCTTGCTCTGCCCCTCCCGGTGGTCCCTGTAAATAGTAAGTAACAGGGAGAGGGGCTCAGGTGATGTGGTTTGGATCAGGACACATTTATTTAGCATCGCCTGTGTGCCCAGCTTTGTGCCTTTAGGGATGATGCAAAGGGGAAGCTGGGAAGCTGAGACTTTCCTTCAGGGATCCATGGTGACCTTGTTTAGCACAAATGTATTTTGACCTGCTACAGACTGCTCGGGCCTGAGAAATCCCACAGGTGACCCAAGATGATCCTAACACACAGCTTAGATGCGGGAGGGACAGATGGCCACAATGAGCTTGTCGACTGATGACAGCCCCTGAGAAATCAGGAGCCTCTTGTCTTTCAAAGGAGGTTCAATTCTGAAATGAACGCCAATGTGAAACAATTGTGGTATTGGAGAAAAAAACTCCGATAGCTTCAGTTTCATTGTAATAATTTTTAATCGTCAAAAGCCATGTATTGACAACACATTTTAGAAACCACAGAGAACACAGATAGTGGGAAAAGTGTCCCAGTATCATGACACAACACAGTGACTATCATTTTTAGGGAATTCCCTTCCAGTCTTGGGGGTGGGCCTTTGAGGTGGGGTCAGAGCTCTGCTCTCCTGACGTGACAGTACAGAGCAAAAGTGGTACTTAAATTCCCACATCGCTGTTTTTACCCCTACGGATCCAGCAAGGTTAGTCCGGACAGAGTCCGTTCCGTGTGACATCAACAACCCTCTACGAAAGCCACCCCGGTATTCGGACCTGCACATCAGCCAGACACTCCCTAAAACCAACAAAATCAACAAGGTGAGACTGGAGTTCTGTTGGGAAGGGGCGTGCTGGGGCTGCCGCTGCCAGACAAGGGGCAGGAGGGAGGAAGGTTCTTGAACAGGACTCGGCAGGTTGATCTGGGAGCATTGCCCTTACTTCCCAGCCCACCTAGGCTCTCCTCATTCTGTGTGGTTTGTGTCTAGAAAAGTCTGGGGGGCATCCAGCCATCGGTGCAGAGTGAGTGTGCCAGAAATCTACCCAATTTAGAGAGAGGGCACCTGGCAAAGAGAATGAATGAGCGTGTTGACGGGGGCACAGTTAGGGATGGGAGGAGAGCCTGAGAGGGGGTCCTTAGTGGTGCAGACTCCGCCCTCTTTCCTCTGTGAGATGTTTCATTCTCTGCCAGGATGAGCTTCGCAGATGGTTCTGTGCTTTCTCACACATCAGTTGAATCCAACCACCAAGGAACAAGAGTCTGTTTCTGAGCTCCTGCTGGAGACTGGGTAGATGGATCTGTGTGGGGACCACAGGCTCTGAGCCCTAGCTAACCTGGTTGGCTTCTGGCTGGTCCTCAGACGGTGGTCAGCAGCGGGCTACTCTGTGCCTCTTTCTTGCCAATGTGGCCTGGAAATTTCCAGTGTGATTTCCATGTCCTTTGTTTGGTCTGTTGGTGGAAGAGCACCAAAGCAATCCCAGGGACACTTCCAACCTCACGGAAGGAGCAAAGGTAACATATGCCAACAGGTGATTTCTCAAGCCCTACGGTGCCTCCGTGTACTGTATGGAAGGTGGATAAAATGCGGGTCAGTCCAAGCGTGTGGGCAGTCACCAGCCTGTGTTCAGGACCCAGATGAGTGTCATGGTGGCCGTGTGACCTCTCGCCGGCAAGGCATACTCTCCCTTCTCTGCATAAGGCTGGAGAGGGCCTTTCTCCCTCCCCGATCCACTCTCCACACAGCAGTCAGAATGATTCTTTTTTTTTTCTTACTTTTTTTTAAAACATCTTTATTGGAGTATAATTGCTTTACAATGGTGTGTTAGTTTCTGCTTTATAACAGAGTGAATCAGCTATACATATACATATATCCCCATATCTCCTCCCTCTTGCATCGCCCTCCCATCCTCCCTAATCCCCCCCCTCAGGTGGTCACAAAGCACCGAGCTGATCTCCCTGTGCTATGCAGCTGCTTCCCACTAGCTATCTATTTTACATTTGGTAGTGTATATATGTCCATGCCACTCTCATTTCGTCCCAGTCTCCCCTTCCCCCTCCCCACGACAGAGTGATTCTTAATGAATGTAATTTGAATCACACCACCCTCTGCTTAAAAACCATCCCGTGGCTTTCTGTTGCGTGGAGGAAACAAATCAAACTCCTCACTGCAGCCTGCAAGGCCATGCACAATTTGGTCCCTTCCTCCATCTCCGACCTCCCTTTCCAGGCCTCCCCAACAAAGTCCATATGTTCTTTCTCTCTCATGCTGTCACCCACCGTTTTTACTATTGGATCTCAGTCGTTCACCATCTGTCTCCTTGTGGCATTGTCTTAGGACTTGATGATGCAGCTTGGCCCCTGAAGTCAGGCAGACCTGGCAACCAGTCTTGGGGCCTCCACTCACTCACTCTGAGACTCTGGGCAAGTAACTGAACCTCTCGCTGAGCCTCAGCTTTCCTGTGTGTAAAATGGGCGTGTTCCAGTTACCCACTGCTGTATAAACAAACGACCTCAAACTTAGTGATGGACACCAACAGCTCTTTAATTATGCTCATGGGGATCAGGGTCAGGGATTGGGAAAGGGGTACAGTGGGGATGGTTTGTCTCTGCTTCATGATGTCCAGCTGCGAAAAGCTCACGCAGCTGGGGGCTGGAATCATCCAGAACAGGGATTGGCAAACTATGGTTTACAGGCCAAATCTAGCCCACTGCCTGTTTTTGGGAAATAAATTATACTGGCACAAGCCACACCCGTATTTTCTATGGCTGCTTTCATGCTTCAAGGACAGAATTGAGTAGTTACAACAAAGACCGCTTGGCTCACAGAGCCTAAACCACAGGATGGTTTAGACATTTCAAGAAAAAGTTGGCCAACCCCTGATCGAGAGGCTCCTTCACTCACGTATCTGGTGCTGGGATGAGTCAAAGGCTGACCTCAACAGAGACTCATCGGGAGCAACTACATGTGGTCTTGCCTTGTGGCTTGGGCTTCCTCACAATATGGCTGCTTCAGGGCAGTCAGGCTTCTTACATGGCACCTCAGGACTCGAACAGCAACTGTCCTAGCAAACAAGGTGGGAGCTGCAAAGGCTTTTTATAACCTAGCAGTATAAAAGCCCGTGCATTGTCTTGGCTTGTCTCTAGCCAAGGGCTGGCAGTGTCAGTTCTGCTGCGCTCTACCGATGGAAGCAGTCACAAGCCTACTCAGATTTAAGGGGAGGAGGCGTGATCTCACTTGTCAATGGGAAGAATCCAAGGAATTTGTGACCGTTTTTGAAAATGTCCCCTGGTAAGCAAACAGAGCACCAACCCCAGAGAGTTATTGTGGGGATGAAATGAAATAATCAACATAAAGCACTTAAGAGAGGTTCCTGGCACATGGTAAGCGTACAGGAAATTCTAGTTATTTTTATCAGCTTAAATCTTGGGCTTCCAATAATAATGTCCGGCTGAGTCTGCTTTTCCTTTGTTATTTGTAAAAGATGTAGGTCTCCCCACCGCTGGGGTTGGGGTGCTTAAGGGACTTGAATAGTGAGGCTCCTGGGAAGTAACCAGGCACACCTATAACCATCCTGTCCTTTGTGACCTCTTGAGGGATGGGTGGCTCAGAGCCGTCTCGAGACCTTTCTCTCTGGCTTTACAGACGCAACGAGCCTCTTGGTGTCAGATGGGACAGATAGATCGGTGACTGTGACATTGTTCTGCTTGTCTGCCAGCAGGAGCATTTGATAAGAGAAATAAATTAACCTCTATTTAGAAAGTGGCTTTGACATGAAGGTGGACAGGAGCTATCAGAGAGCTGGGTTATTGTTTCCCCTCTTTCTCTTCTCACTGGCTTCACGCAGATTCTTTCTGTCAGGCGATGATGTGGTTAGTGCAATAGATTTGAGCCAATTTGATCTGCAGATTCCCTTTTCATTGCTCTCTGTCTCTTCTCTTGTCTAGCTCTGTCAGTCCAGGTTCATAAGAGCCCAGCTTGTTCACCCAGCAAAATGATTTGAGTGTGCATTTTGGAGTCAGAAGGTCTGGGCTTGAAACTCAGTTTCTTCATATGCTCTATGACCAGAGCAAGATCCTTCCACCTTTGCTTTCCCCTCCGTAAAGAGGGCATTATAATAGTAGATGGTATTGGAGTTGTGGAGAGGAGTTGATGCCGTGTGTTATATGTCAGGAGTTTAGTCCCAACACTGGATCCTCAGGCCATGGCAGAGCTTGGTGTTGAAGAAGACAGACGAGGAGGAGGGGGAAGAGGAGAAAGAGGAAGAGGGAGGAGAAGCAAGAACAGGAAGAAGAAAGAAGAGGGAGGAGGAGGGTGGGGAGGATGGAGGAGAAGCAGCAGCAGCGTCTGCCGCTCCTGAGGGGACCAGTCTACAGTGTCTGTGCTTCCGCACCAAGGCATCAAAGGTCCCACCTGGGGCTTCCCTGGTGGCGCAGTGGTTGAGCGTCCGCCTGCTGATGCAGGGCACACGGGTTCGTGCCCCGGTTCGGGAAGATCCCACATGCCGCAGAGCGGCTAGGCCCGTGAGCCATGGCCACTGAGCCTGCGCGTCTGGAGCCTGTGCTCCGCAACGGGAGAGGCCACAACAGTGAAAGGCCTGCGTACTGCAAAAAAAAAAAAAAAGGTCCCACCTGCAGTGGTGTCCGGAGCTGAAGATATGCCCGCTGCAGGGAAGCTTTTTTTTTTTACATCTTTATTGGAGTATAATTGCTTTACAGTGGTGTGTTCGTTTCTGCTTTATAACAAAGTGAATCAGTTATACATATATATATGTTCCCATATCTCTTCCCTCTTGCATCTCCCTCCCTCCCACCCTCCCTATCCCACCCCTCTAGGTGTCACAAAGCACCGAGCTGATCTCCCTGTGCTATGCAGCTGCTTCCCACTAGCTAGCTGTTTTACATTTGGTAGTGTATATATGTCCATGCCTCTCTCTCACTTCGTCCCAGCTTACCCTTCCCCCTCCCCATATCCTCAAGTCCATTCTCCAGTAGGTCTGTGTCTTTATTCCTGTCTTACCCCTAGGTTCTTCATGACATTTTTTTTCTTAAATTCCATATATATGTGTTAGCATACGGTATTTGTCTTTCTCTTTCTGACTTACTTCACTCTGTATGACAGACTCCAGGTCTATCCACCTCATTACAAATAGCTCAATTTCGTTTCTTTTTATGGCTGAGTAATATTCCATTGTATGTATGTGCCACATCTTCTTTATCTGTTCATCCGATGATGGACACTTAGGTTGCTTCCATCTCCTGGCTATTGTAAATAGAGCTGCAATGAACATACTGGTACATGACTCTTTTTGAATTATGGTTTTCTCAGGGTATGAAATGGCTGCGTGCTGGCCCTCCCTTACAGTTGGTTGCAAGGTACAGGCTCACCTCGGCTAGCTCAGCACAGGGAGTTGTCTATGGGAAGGATGGACATGGGGCAAGAAGAGAAAGGGGAATCACAGTTGAGGAGCTAGGTCTCATGAAACTGGACATGGAGGACAGGCTTGTGCTCAGGCCAGCGCTTGGACCCTCAGCAAGACCATGGGTCACTGTTCTGGCCCCCCATCATGACGGTGGCTCAGCTGCTATTTGTGGGTGCCCTCTGGTCTGGTACTGTTGACCGGTCTCCCCGTCCTCTCCTCTCGTCTTTTCTCTCCATCACTGCTTCTGTGGCCGTAGACTTCCTACTCCCTGTAACCTCAGCCAGTTTGTTTTCTGGCCTGTCGTGGCTCTTCTGTTCCCTGGAACCTCATCTCCGCTCCACCTTTGCTCTGCTTTCCACTGTTCTTCCTTTTGGCCCTGCTCTGTTTATTCCATATCATAGGTCACTGACCAGCTGTCATGATGCCCTGACCTATGGTCTTGAGTTGGGAGTGGGCTATGGCAGTCACAAGACAAGTATGGCTGTTTAGGAGAGTCTGTTGGGTTGGAGGGTGGAGACGGTTTCCTTGGGAAAAGTCCACGGGGGAGAGAGTTACTGTCATTGGCATGTTCAAATCAGTGCACAGCTGGGTGAAGGGGGAACCTGGGAGGTGAACATGCTTCTGTTTGATTCTCAGAGTCAGATGCGAGTTTCTTATTACTTGGTTCGACCTTCTGTTCCTGCTTCTGGGCTGGAGATGGGGACCTGAGCCACTAACCCTCTGTATGACTCCAGCAAGTCACATACCATCTCTGAGTCTCGGCGTCCCCATCTGTAGCACGAAGGGGTGGGACTGGACGGTCTCTGAAGGATGTTTCCACATCTACACTGCGCTCAGAAAGAGGAATTATGCCATTAGTCCTTCCCTTCATGATCTGGTAGAGTTTGAGTTTCCCTCTGCTGGAAGACAACCTCCAGCTGCTCCCATTGGGACACAGATCTGGGTCTGGCCCGAGGAAGGAATTTCCCATCCTGTTTAGCAGTTCTGCTGGGCACCGTGGGCACCGTATGCAGCTTTCTGTTTGCCGATTCTGTTGATTCACATCAGCCCCGAGCCTCGGACATGAGAAAGACTGAACTCCTGCCATAACTGTTTCCTTCATAAGAGCAGCTCCTGCTTCCCTCCCTCCCTTCATCTCTCCTTCCATCCCTCCTTCCTTTCCAATCTTGATTCATATAACATTTATTAGCCACCTCCTATGTTTTTGTTTCTGTGCTAAGTTCTGCAGATGCCAAGATGAATAAGACACTGTCTCGTAACAGGAGATAAACCTTTTCCTCCTTCCCTCTCTCCTTCTCCTTATCCCTCCCTCTCTTCATTTCTTTCTTTGTTCCTTCCTCTATCACACATTTTTCGAGGGACCACACTGTTCCTGGCATATTGCTAAGTGCTGAGAATAGGGAGCTTCTAGCCTCGAGGATGAGACAGATAAGTAAGCCGAGAAGTGACGGTGTTGAAGCATCAACGGAAGCTGGGGCCAGTACCAGGAGCGAGCTAGTACCAGGCAGGGCTAGTACCAGGAGTGAGCTACTACCAGGCAGGACTAGTACCAGGCAGGGCTAGTACCAGGCAGGGCTAGTACCAGGAGTGAGCTACTACCAGGCAGGACTAGTACCAGGAGTGAGCTAGTACCAGGCAGGGCTAGTACCAGGAGTGAGCTACTACCAGGCAGGGCTAGTACCAGGCAGTGCTAGTACCAGGAGCAAGCTAGTACCAGGCAGGGCTAGTACCAGAAGCGAGCTAGTACCAGGCAGGACTAGTACCAGGAGGACTGGAACCAGGAGCGAGCAATGTGCTGACCTGCTGGAGTGGGAGGTCAGGGGAACTTCTCAGAGGGCCGGTCTGAGCTGGGCTTTGAGGAAAGAATAGGCATCTTCCAGGCAGACTGGACAAGGCAGGGCAGGTATTTCAAGTAGAAATAACAACATGTCCCAAGCCTCAGAGATGTGAAATAGCCTGGTTTGTGTTGGGAACTGTGGACCGACCATTTGCTGCGATGAGAGAAGAGGAAGTGATTGTAGGGATGAGAGAAGAGGAAGTGACGTAAGCCCAGGTCAAGCCTGAATGTGTACATCGTGGACCAACGTTTTCATTAAACATGCTGTGTCGTTGGAGCACAGTCTATATGCCAGTTCCTCCTAATGGGATGCTGTTTTTAGTACAAACCTTTATACTTTTTTTAACTGATATAATGACTTTTTTGCAGAGCATTTATGGAAACTTCTTGAAATTTGCCAGTCTGTGAGTAGAAGTTCAAAGAAGAGTGTTGACAGGATGGATAGATGCCTGACCTTCATTTCCCCTTGTCCCTCTACTGACATGATCAGTCCCTAACTTCCTTTAAAAACTTCCTGTGCCCCATTGGGCTGTACGGGGCCTTCACAGCCCAACCATGTAAATCTTAGCCCGCATGTCACTGCCATATTATTCCTTATACTAACATGTCCATCGCCATTAAAATTTAATTACCATTCGATAAATTAGGATAGAATGAGAAGGCTGGATTCCTGATGCCTTTCTACTAAAATCAGATCAGAATTACCTCCAAGGTGGTCTTGCATGGAAGGTGGCTGGAATGAACTAGAGCATGACCTTGCCTGGAATAGGAGTACTTTGTCCAAGGAATGTTTGTAGGAGTTTGATCCACAAGAGCCACAGAGGATAACAACCTAGCTGTCCTTCAATGGACGGTTGTTCAAATAAACTGTGGTACATCCATACCATGAAATACCACTCAGCAATAAAAAGGAACAATCCATCGATGCGTGCAATAACTTGGATGACTCTCCAGAGAACTATTCTGAGTGAAAAAAGCCAATCCAAAAAGGTTATATACTATATGATTCAATTTATAGAACATTCTTGAAATGGCAAAATTATAGCAGTGGAGAATAGGGTAGTGGTGCCAGGGATAAAAGATGGGAGGGTAGGGTGGTGAGGAGAGAAAAGGGCAACATGAGGGCCCCTTCTGGGGGTGGAAATGTTCTGTATCTTGACTGTATCAATTCAGTGTCCGGGTCGTGATATTGTACCGTAGTTTTGCAAGATGTTATCATTGGAAAAAACTAAGTAAGAATGCATGGTATCCCTCTATTATTTCCTACAAGTACATGCAAATCTGCAGTTATCTCAAATAAAAAGCTTAATTGCAAAAGTAAACGCCGTCATCAATATAATCGCTACCGTTTGTTGGTAGCAAAGTGCCTCAGTGCAGTGCTCAGGGTGTAGGTACATACATAACCTTCGTTAAACTCCACAACAGATCCACACACAGTGGCTGTTCTTCGCCCACATGAAGGACAGGGAGAGACTGAAGCTCCCAGAGGGGAAGTCACTGACGTGGAGGCAGTGTGACCGCGTGGGAGTGGGGTGGACTCTAGGAGGGGGACATGCACAGCACCGGTTGAGCACGGGATGCCACTGGGCATCCAGATGGGGAATGTCCGTTCCCCACCCCACACTCCCCGCCCTCATACGCTGGTTGGTGTTTGCTACACCAGCTCTGGAGTTTGGCAGGTAAGCACACCTGTTGACTAATAACCAGATCACACAAAACCGTCCTTGGGCACCTGGAGCCAAGCTGAACGGTGGGCCTCTGAGTAATGCAGGGACCAAGTGATCCCTGTCCTGTGAGTGAACAGATTAAGGTTCCCCGGAGAGCTCTTAGCTCTGCAGGCTTTGAGAGGCAGGAACCCCTTTTCTGGGATGCTGAGGTTTGCTAGTGTTATTCCCATTTTACAGAGGGCAAAACTGAGGAATGGCGAGGGTAAGCATTTTGTTCAGGATGTGAGGGGAAGAGGTGGCCATGGGATTTTGAATCTGCCTTTGCCTCACTCTGGATTCTGCTTGTAAGAGTTTGCTGGGGATGCTGGGTAGCTAAGACGAATCACCACAAACTGGGTAGCTAAGACAAAAGGCGTTCTCTCACAGTCTGGAGTGCGGAAGTCTGAGATCGAGGTGTCGGCAGGGTTGGTTCTTTCTGAAGACTCTGAGGGAGAATCCATTCCATGCCTCTCTCCTTACTTTCGGTGGCTCCAGCAATCCTTGGCATTTCTTGGCTTCTAGAAGCATCAGTCTCCTGTCTACCCCTGTCTTCAAATCGCCTTTTCCTCTGTGTGTCTTTCCTTTTCTGTTTCTTATAAGGACACTTGACATTGGATTTAATGCCCCCCACGCCCAAATCCAGGATGACCTCATTTCAAAATCCCTGACCAGTGCTGTTCTGAGGAGGCACACATGGATTCTATCTTCCTCTTGACTTTAGAGCAGTTTCAAGGGCCGGAAGAGGCATTGCTGGTTCCAACTGAGATGCGAGGGAAGTTGCTGCAGGCTTGCTCTCACACTCTCTCTTGAGCTGTCAGGCCGTTGATTCTTTAATAAACACTCAGGATGCGAGGCGTTAGGATGGGAAGAACACTCTGGGCACCTCTGCGTGGGACTTTCCAAAATCAAAGAGGCGTGGGGAGCGTGACTGTTGCCTACATAGCTTTCATTATGTGGTAACCTTTCAGTCCGGGCTCCAAGCGGTGGACAGGAATTTGACCCCAGAAGCTGTTCCATCCGCAGCTGGATGCAACCTGGTGGGATGATGAAGCAGGTGGGGGGACTTTGGAAGGATCTGGTGGTTGAGGAAAATGGAAGAGATGCTGTGGATGCTAGGGTGGGGTCTCTTCCTGTGCAACCCGCTCTCACTGCTGTGTCTCTGCCTCTCTGTCGGCCCCTGCCCCCTCCCCTACTTTCTTCCTGCAGGACCACATCCCTGTTCCTTACCAGCCAGACTCTAGCAGCAATCCCTCATCCACAACGTCCTCCACGCCCTCCTCGCCAGCGCCCCCGCTCCCTCCCAGTGCCACGCCGCCTTCTCCCCTACACCCTTCTCCGCAGTGCACAAGGCAGCAGAAGAACCTCAACCTGCCAGGTACCTCCATGCTTGGGAAGCTACAGGGGGGAGCTCTGGGTTCGTGCCAGAGCCATTTCCAGACTAGTCCATGCGTAAAGGCAATGAGTTGGAAGCATATGGATTGAGTCTTACCATATGCAGGGAAGTTGCTACATATTACCTTATTTGATCTTTAGAGTAGCCATGACGTAAGTACAGTCAGCTCCATTTTACAGATGAGGAAACAGAGGCTCAGAGAGGTAAAGGGACTCTTAGAGACTCAGTCTTCTGGGAAGCAGCAACCCAGGATCTCCACCTAAGTCTGAGTCACGGGGGGAGCCATTGGCTCTGGAGCTGGCCTTTGTCTTATGAGCTAAATCGGTTGAAACTGACAACAGGGCTGCATTCTGAGTCCTACCCCAGACATCAGGACAGGGCTCTGAATGAGCGGGCTGGCGTCCGATATTCCGTATCCAGCTCTCTCATGTCCCTGACCTGTGACCTCTGACTTCAGTTTTCTCATCTCTGAAAGGATACAGGTGGACAAGAGGACCCCAGAGGGTCTTCCAGCTCACAAACTCCAGGGCACTCGGCTGCTGACCTGAGACTATGTGCTGGGCTGTGAGATGGTGGAGAGGCCGTCATGTGATGATTTGGCTTCTCGGACTTAAGAAAGGGCTCTCTCTCTGCTCTTAGGCAGGCCAGACCTAAGAGTCTTCCTACCCCTTCCGGGGCCCGGCCCAGCCCACGTGCCGTTCTAGGGCCCCAAGGACATTTCCAGTTCAGCCATACTGGCAGCGTCATAGCTGACTTCAAGACAGAGGCTGGCGGGATGAGGTCTTGCTTGGCCAGTTGGGACCGAAGTCTAGGTCTGTGTTGTTCAACGTGGTACCCACTAGTCACGCATGGCTGTTTAAATTTAAACTAATTAGGGCTTCCTTGGTGGCGCAGTGGTGAAGAATCCGCCTGCCAATGCAGGGAACACGGGTTCGAGCCCTGGTCCAGGAGGATCCCACATGTCACAGAGCAGCTAAGCCCGTGCGCCACAACTATGGAGCTTGCGCTCTAGAGCCTGCGAGCCACAACTACTGAAGCCTGTGCGCCTAGAGCCTGTGCTCCACAACAAGAGAAGCCACTGCAACGAGAAGCCCGCACACCGCAACGAAGAGTAGCCTGCTCGCCACAACTAGAGAAAGCCTGTGCACAGCAACGAAGACCCACCGCAGCCAAAAATAAATAAATAAGTAAATTTTTAAAAAAATTAAATGAATTAAAATTAAATATAATTAAAGTTTTAATTCCTCAGTCATACTAGCCACATTTCAAGTGCTTGCAAGCCACATGTGGCTAGTGGCTGCCATACTGGACAGCACAGGTATAGACCATTTCCCACCATTGCAGAAAGTTCCACCGGGCAGTGCTGGTCTAGGGGCTGATTTCCTCCTGAGCCAGTGAGCTTCACGCAGGGGGAAAATATCCCAGGTCTGTAGCCACAAGTCACACCTGCAAGCCTAACCAGCCGTGAGAGAATATCTGGGAAACGAACGAAGACCCAACCCCACATCTGGATAACACCCAGATACAACCACCCATTGAGGACAAGCTGATCACGTCACCTGCCCACACTGCTTTGATCTGGGCTGTGTCCAAAGGGATAGAGTGTGTTTTAAAACTTGCGTCATGGAAATTTTTTGGTTAAGTCCAAGCCCGAGGCAGCCTCATACCTGTGGTGTGAGGGCCACTTACCTGGCAGCCAGCAAGGACCATAATGGGAGTCAGCAGCTGGAATCATTTCAGTAAGTGCCCCTGAGTCAACAAGGCAACAATTGCCCAGCATTTCCGTAGACTGAGGGTTCCCACCAGCACCCTGAGCCATTTCCACTTCTCTGGAAGGAGGGGAATGGAAAAAAGGCCCTTTGACACCCCATGACCCCCCAATTTCTGGAGGGAGGGGCTGGGTCCCTTCCTAGAGCTGTACCACCTGCCACACACTTAGGGCTATTTTCCCAGTAACTGTTTGCTACTTGTTTATGGGTGAGGGTAGCGGGGGCAGGAAAGAACCTCTTAAGGGAGAACCACGCCTCAAAGCACCACAGCTCTTTTCATCTCCAAAAGACTGCCGGCATCTTTAAACAAGAGACCTGACTCACCAGGGGTGGTCACTGTTCCATCAGTTCCTTTGTCCCTTCCGTCAGAGCCCCAGGGAGGGGCCTTGGCCAAGTTGCAGTGCTCGCCTGCCAGTGGATCTGCATCTACTCCATGGCAGGTCCCAACAGTGTCCTGACCCTCTTTGGGGAGTGGGCTAAGGGGTCCTTTGGGGGAAGGCACTTTAGAACAGCAGTTAAGAGTGTGGGTTCTGGAGCCAGGCTGCTTGGGTTCAAATCCCAGCTCCGTCACTTAATAACTGTGTGATGTTGAACAAACTACTTGCCTCTCTGTGCCTCTGTTCCCTCATCTGTACAACGGGGATAATAATAGTACCTATTCTGTAGAATCCTCAAAGGGCTAAGCATTACCATATATGTACAGAGCTTAGCAGAGCACCTATCTCGTCAAAGAGCTCAACAAAGGTGAGCTATTTTCATTATTATTAGATAAACACAGGAATAGCAAATTACCGTGGCTACCACTGCTAAGTAATCCGGGCCTAACTAGAATTGTGGAAATAAAGATGAAATCCCCATATACCATGGTATTGGGAGTAAGAATCAAATTAAACTTTGGGGTTCGGCAATTTGGCATTGACTGTCAAAGTTTCAAATGTACATTCCTTGGACCAGCAAAATCACTTTTAAGAATTTATATACAGAAATGTTTGCAAAGGGCATGGGGATCTGTATGTAAGGATTTCATGGCAAGAGTAAAAAATTTGGACTCAACCCAAATGCCCATCAGGAGGGGAGTGTTTGAAAATGCTAATATATCTATATCACCAAATACTCAGCCACCCTTAAAAAGAATGGAGTAGCTCTTTGTAAATATCCTGACATGGAAAGATATCCACAATATCTTTTAAGTGGAAAATAAGTGATGTGCAAAGCAACTGGTATAACATCCTATTTATTGTAACATTGTTTTATATATTTGTATATGTATGTTTAAATGTGTGTGTATATATATATATGTTTGTATATGTACACAGATGTCTGCAAGACTTCATGGCAAGTGTTCTAAGAAAAGGAATTTTCTTTTATGCACTACTGTAATGTATATAAGAGCAAGGAATATGCACCCGTTTTATAATTGAATAATAACAATAAAATGCAATGTCGACAGGGAAAACAAAATAGGACCCTCCAGAAGGGCCACCAGACCTTCCCTCTGTCTTAGGCAGTTTTTGCAAAATTCCACCAGGGTGACAGGCATCTGTTCTGTTCATACGAGGCCCTGGTCACCTGTTATACTCTAGACTGGGAGCCTCTGTTGATGGGAAAAGGAGCTTTGGCCCTGGTTTCCTGCCAGATGTTGAGTTTTCTGAAGACTATTCAAGCTAACGCCTAGGCATAAAAATGTCCCTGGCATTGATTGATCTAGAATATTCTTTCTCTAAAACAGGCTGTGCGGTTAATGGTCATTTGGCTCATTTGCTAACCTCAGGGCACCCACGGGCTTGGTGGGATTTGCGATTGTGCTCTGCTGGTCGGCTGGGCCTCCTTGTTTTCCGCCACTCCCTTAAGAAGCCTGGTGCCATGTTGGACATGGCACAGTGTAGGATGGAGTCAAGAGGGCTACATTTGGATCCCAGATTTGCCCCTTCCCACCTCTGTGGCCTTGAGTATGGCACTGGTGCTGTTTAGATCTCAGTTTCTCATCTGTAAAGTGGGTCTAACTTGCAAGCTTGTGTGACATTTGATGTGGGAAGGTACATGAAGGGGCTTTGTAAGGGACTATCGTGTGGGTTTTAGAGGCTGGAGTGTTCAAATGCCTTCTTTCTTGGGCATAACCTAGTGCCATGTTTAGTGTCTGTCTCCTGCCTCAGAACATCAGCTCCACGAGGCTAGGAAACTAGTCTGCTTCATCCACCCCTCTGCGCCCAAAGCCCATCATAGTGCCCACTGCTCAAGGCACTGATTAGATGTTTGCTGGATGAGTGAGTGAACGAGTGACTTGAGGCTCATGCGCTGCCCAGAGCTGCAGGTTTGTGTTTTTTTCCTTTAAACTGTCTTCTGGCCCTCAGACTGCTTTCATCCATTCCGATATCCTTAATGGGTATTTATTAAGCATCTACTACACACCAGGTACTGTACAAGGCACCACGTATGGGGCAAGGCACAAATCAGAAATGCCCTGTAAAAGTTTGCCATTGCTGCTGTAGCAAATCACCACGAGCTTAGAGGCTTAAAGCAGCAGAAATTTAGTATCTTACGGTTATGGAGGTCAGAAGTCCAAAATCAGTTTCACTCGGCTCAAAATCAAGGAGTTTGCAGAGCTGGTTTCTTTTGGAGGTTCTAGGAAGGAATCCATTTCCTTGCCTTTTCCCAGCTTCTAGAGGCTGCCTGCATTCCTTTGCTCATGGCCTCGCATCACTGCAGCCTCTGCCTCTGTTATCACATCTCCTGTGATTCTCTCTGACTTGGATCCTCCTGCCTCCCTCTCGTAAGGACCCTTGTGATTATGTTTAGGGTTCACCCAGAGAATCCAGGATAATCTCCTCATCTCAAGATCCTTAAGTTCTTCACATCTGCAAAGTCCCTTTTGCCATGTAAGGTAACATATTCACGGGTTCCAGTGGCTAGGATATGGCCATCTTAGGGATGGGGGTGGGGGGAGAGGGCATCATTCTGCCTATCACAGTCTCTGTTCTCATGGAGTTTATAGCTTAGTGGGAGAGACAGGTGTTAGCCGAGCAAACATCCACATGAAAATAGGATTATAAGTTGTGATAAGTGCTGTGAAGGGAAAGAACAGTGCTATGAGCAAATTCAAGAAGAGAACAAGTTTAGGTTGAAAGGTCAGAGGCAGCTGAGTTCTGAAGACTGGCCAGAGAGGACTGGTGGGGAGTTGTCCAGGCAAAGAGAGGGGAACACGTGCAAAGCCCTTGCCACGGGAAAGAGCTGGAAAAAAATGTCCCAGTGGCTGGAGTGCCATAAACAAGGCACCAAGCAAGACTCAGAGCTGCGGGGCTGAGGCCTGGCAGGGCCTTGTAGGGCTTGGCAGGAATTTAGATTTTATTTAAGACACAATGAGAGGCCGTTGCGAGGTTTAGGCAGGGGATATTTTGATCTTTCTTCTTTTCTTCTAGATCCTTCCTTTCAGATGACCACTCAGGCTGCTCTCTGGGGAGCCCATAGGGAAGGAATGGGGGCTTCAGAGTGGAAGAGCCTTCAAAGTGGCCTGCTTGTCTCTCTGACCTCTGGTCATCTGCAGCCTCCCAGTTCCTGGGTCCTCTTTGATGCCAGAGAGCCAGGAGCCACTTGGGTTCATCTGCTGCCCCTCGGACCTGCTTCTCGCTGGTGTCCGTTATCAGCAAGAACAGGCAGGACTCACAGCGCCCTTTCCCTCCTCCTCTGGCCAAGACTCTCTCCCTTTCGGCTGTCAGGACCGAGCTGTTATCAGGCACTTGAAGGGGTCCAGGCGGAGGTTGGCTCTGAGCGTGGAGGCCTTTGCCGGGTGTCGCATTGCCTGACACCTGTCCCGTCTCAGGTGCCTTCTCTCCATCACCAGCCCCGCCTCCTTAAAAGAACACTTAACTGACAGCTAACCTATTCTGCAGACACTGAATCCTCGGTCCCAGTTGGGGAGGGAAGAGATCAACTAAGTCTCTTGACAATCCCAGGTAGTTTTTCTTCTTTTAATTTCAGCCCCTTGTTGACTAACAAAGTGTCTGCCTGCAATGAAAAAACCTAAGTTATCTAACGGAAGAAAGGTCCCTGACATCATGGAGGTTGGATTTCTTCTAAAGCTTTGTTCTGTAACCTTGAATGAGTTGCTTCCCAGCCCCGGCGCTTCATCTTCCAGAATCAAAAATGCATCCATGGGCTTCCCTGGTGGCGCAGTGGTTGAGAGTCCGCCTGCCGATGCAGGGGACACGGGTTCGTGCCCCGGTCCGGGAAGATCCCACGTGCCGCGGAGCGGCTGGGCCCGTGAGCCATGGCCGCTGAGCCTGCGCATCAGAGCCTGTGCTCCGCAACGGGAGAGGCCGCAGCAGTGAGAGGCCCGCGTACTGCAAAAAAAAAAAAAAAAAAAAAAAAAAATTGCATCCATTTCAATTCCAGCTAGCTGAGGTATTTGGGAATTGCTGTGCTAAAAGAGAGTTGAGTAATTGAACAAACGTGAGCAGCTTACCCACAGGGTGCCAGGCACCAAACCAGGTGCTTGGCATCCTGAGGTGCCAGGACTTGCTGTCCATCCCGGGGGAATTTATAAATCCACTGCACCCTCGGGGCAGCTAATGACTTAGCCCTTTGAAACCATCTGACTGTCTACGAATTATAAAGCATTCTCGTCTGTTAGTTAAGAGAGCTTAGAAAGAGATGGGCTTATGCATCGCAGCTGATCCTGATTCTGCACGTTCTATGCCCTCTGAAGCTCAGCCCTATGAAGGATTTTTATTATCCCCATTTTACACATCTGGAAACTGAGACTTGGAGAGAGTTGCTGAAGCTTTTATAAGCAATCAAGGAAGAGCAAGAATTCAACCCTACAGGATCAGCTTCTAGACTCCAGGCTTGGAACCACTGTACTGATTCTTGGTGAGCCAGCTTGTCGCTGAATGAGAACTGTTTCCGGAAGTGTATTCACCAACCCAGACTCATATCTGATCCCATCCCTGCTCACTGCCTTTACTTGAGGCTATAAAACTCTGTGTGACCTGTCCCCCACCCCTGACACCGCTTGTACTCCCGGGTCCAGGCCCTCCACCCTACTGGAATAGTGCTAACATTGGAAACCTTGGGGATGTCCAGAACAACTGGCCTCCAGTGAACAGACTGGAAGTAAACTGAATTGTAAGAGAATGAGCAGTGAATTTGAGGAAGTTTCTTTTATATGATTTTTCCCTAAATATGGAAATTAATTCATGCCTGTGGTAGGCAGAATAATGGTCCCCCAAAGAGGACCACGCTCTACTCCTGGGTTCTGTGAATATGTTACTTTATACGGCAAAAAGACCTTTGCAGCTGTTGCTGAATTAAGGTTCTTGAGGTGGAAAGATTACCCTGGATTATCTGGGTGGACTCGAAATGCAATCACGAGGATCCTTATGAGAGCGAGATGAGAAGGTCAAAGACAGTAGAAGGCGATGTCGGGACGGAAGCAGAGATTGGGGTGACGGGACTGTGATCCAAGAAATACAGGCAGGCTCTACAGCTGGAAAAGGCAAGGAGTGATTCTCCTTTGGAGCCTCCAGAAAGAATCAGTCCTGCCAACACCTTCATTTAGCCCCTTACAACTGTTTTTAGACTTCTGACCTCCAGAACTCGAAGAGGATAAGGTTGTACTGTTTTAAGCCATCCAGTTTATGGTAAGTTATTACAGCAGCAATAAGAAAACTAATAGAATGCTCAATGCAGCAAATTGGAAAAACACAAGAAACACATAAAGGACTTTTTCCAGTTTTATTGAGATACAGTTGACATATAACATTGTATACGTTTAAGGATATAATGATTTGATACATGTATCTGTTGCAAAATAACATCCATCACCTCACATAGTTATCAATTGTTTTTCCTTGTGATGAGAACTTTTAAGATCTACTCTCTTAGCATCTTTCAAATAGACGATACAGTATTGTTAATTACAGTCACCATGCTGTACATCACATCCCCAGGACTTATTTGTCTTATAACTAGACGTTTGTACATTTTGACCACTTCACCCAATTCTCCTATCCCCATTCCCCACTTCTGGCAATCACAGATCTGATCTCTGTTTCCATGAGTTTGTTTTTTTATAGATTCTGCATGTAAGTGAGATCATACTGTTTGTCTTTCTCTGTCTGACTTATTTCACTTAGCATAATACCCTCTAGGTCCATCCATGTTGTCACAAATGACAAGATTTCATTCTTTATTATGGCTGAATAGTTTTCAATTGTGTGTACATATGTGTGTGTGTGTGTGTGTGTGTGTGTGTGTGTGTGTGTGTATTCTTTATCCATTTGTCTGTTGATGGGGACTTAGGTTGTTTCCATGTCTTTGGGATAGTGATGTCTTTTCCTTCGGATATATACCCAGAAGTGGAATCACTGAATCATACGGTAGTTCTAATTTTAATATTTTTAGGAACCCCCATACTGTTTTCTATAGTGGCTCTACCAATTTACATTCCCATCAACAATGCACAAGGGTTTCCTTTCCTTTACATCTTTACCAACTACTTGTTATTTCTTGTCTTTTTGATAATAGACATCCTAACAGTTGTGAGGTGATACCTTATTGTGGTCATAAAAGATTTTTTTTAAGCCACTGTCATCGCTCTGCCAGAAGGGAGAAGATTACTGTGTTAGATTATGGCTTTAGAGACTTTTCTCTCTGTATATGTGTGTCCTTACGCATTTACGCATTTAACAGAGATGCTCAGGATGGCTGTCTGAGTTGGGGTGCTCTGTTTTCAGGGAGTGTCAGTGGGAGGGTTGGCTTGGATGTTTCTGGCTTCTTTACACGTGTTCTCAGTCCCTTGGAATTCGGGGTGTCTGCAGAAGTCTGGAAACCTCAGGGGCGGGCAGAGAACCACAGGTGGCCGCAGGAGCCCCATTTGTTACCCGAAGGGCCCACCCAGGGCAGCGCTCACTGTGATGTTCTCTTCCTTTCGCAAGCGTCCCACTACTACAAATACAGACAGCAGTTCATTTTCCCAGGTGAGTTTCATTTGAGCGCAGTTCCTCCCGAGCAAGCTCTCTGAGGCGTGGCAGCTGCTGGAGGGGATGGAGGCAAAGGTTGCCGGGGGTGAATGAGCCCCGAGAGGATGGGGTGGAATCCCCAGACCACAGGCTGGCGACTGGCTATGGAGGTGGAGGAGGAAGGGTGGAGGGGTCCAAGGGCACCGACGAGGTCCCAGAGCACAGTAGGAAGGCCTGAGTGGGTGGTCTGCAGTGCAAGGATGGGCAAGGGTGAAGAGGGGTCTAGAACCACGTGGCAGGGGAGAGATGGTCAAAGGGGCTTGAGTCGGGCACTGGGAGACGTGAAACCAAGTGGCCTCATTATCCCAAAGGGGACTCAGGAGTGAGGAGGTTCCAGTGGGTGCTTCAGGCCAGAGGCTTAGGGCCTCCGGCAGCCCCCAGGTGACAGTGGGGAACTTTGTTCAGGATGTCATCTAGACCACTCGTGCACCTAGGCAGGTAAATTCAAGTGGCCAGGGAAGGGAGAGAGGGGATTGTGCAGTCCCAGGGACTCATGGTCTGGTGAGAAGTTCTCAGCTGCCGGCATCTCCTGGGAATCAGGCTTTTGGGGGTGGTTGTGGACCCCGAGTTTGGTTTCTTACTGTCTAATCTTTGACTCTCAGATGTGGTGCCGGTGCCAGAGACGCCGACCCGGGCGCCCCAGGTCATCCTGCATCCAGTGACCTCGAATCCAATGTAAGTGGAACAGAGACCTTTCCCCTGCCCTGGCCCTTCAGTTTGCTCAGGGTCATGTCTTCTTTCTTCCTTCTCCTGGAAATGATGGGGTGGGAGGTGGGGGAGAAGTATGAGAGGGCCATAGAGACAAGGGAATAACTCAAGCTAAGAGAGAGAGAGTGTGACAGCCCAGGCCAAGAGAGGGACAGTACCCATCCCCTTGAGTCACTTCTGCCTTGTGTCCCTGGCCCTGCCGATCAAGTGTGATTTCCAGGGACCAGACCACTTCCTTCAGACCCCCAGACCCTCCTATGATCAGAAAGACCACTTCCCCCAGGCAATAGCTGGAGCTTAATGAAAAGGCAATTATTCTACATCATTATCCCCCTTTTAAAAAGGATAATTTAGGTTTATACCAGGGATCAGCAACTTACAGCCTATGGGACAAATCCAACTTTCAGCATATTTTTATAAATAAAGTTTTATTGGAACACAGCCATGCCCATTTGTTCACAATGTGCTGTCTATGGAGGCTTTCAGACTACAACAGCAGAGATTAGTAGTTGCAACAGAGACCGTATGGCCTGCAAAGTGTAAAATATCTACTACCTGGCCCTTTGCAGAACAAGTTTGCTGATCCCTGGTTTATAACATTATAAAAACAAAATTAGCTAATTTTGCGAAATTTGGACTATTCTATAAAAAAAGAAAGGAAAAAGAATCACTTATAATTGCACCACTCTTAGAAGTGTGCTCTATTCATATTTTACATACTTGTGATCCACACTATATGCAATTTCTATCCTGCTCTGTTTATCCCTTAATGCTATAACATCACATTTTTTCATATTATTCTGGGCTCTTCATACACATAGATTTTAATGAATGTAAAATATCATATCGATGCGGAATAACTTCCTTAACCATTTCCCTACCGCTGGATCTTACATCTTCCTATACCTCACTGTTGTAAACAACTCTGCAACAAACATCTTTGTGTGTGGTGTCTTTAGCATCCTTAAGATACAGACCCTCTTTCCAGGTGGTCTAGTGAAATCACCTTCCTTAACTTCTTTGGTTGTGACCCAAGTCTGGGGCATGCTAGGGACCTAATTCTGATTTGACTTCTTTCCCAACTCACATTTTTGCCTACTTGGTTTTCCTTCTGACTACCCTAGCTGCTCCATCCTTTCTGACCCATGTTATAGCCTTTGTTAAAGACCCAAATGGTACATTTCTGAAATCAAAGGAGGAGCAACTTGCCCAGGGATATTGTGCTGACATCTAGCTCCAGATCATTTCTCTGCTGCACATAAACCAATTCCACAATTTGTGCAAGATGAGCTCCAGGTTATTAACTGAGAGTCAGGGAGTGCCAGTGAAAAACGGAGTCCGTAAGTGCCTGCGATCTGCTTAAATGTGCGTGGAGTGATGGGAACTGACTCTTTGCAGAAGGGAAATCATTAAGTAGCCCCGGCTGCTGTAATCACGCCTTGATACAAGCAGAGGCGAGCAGTCCATTTTGTTTGGCATGAGGAAGGACTCCAGGTGCCTTGTTCCACCCAAATCCCCCCCAGTGCGTCCGGATTCCGGCATGTCAGCTGTCGTGATGTGGTTTCCGCCTTCCCAAGCTGTACTGTAAATTATTGGCTAATAGGATGGCAAACGCTACTTCTTTCTCCTTCTTTGAGTTCTTAGTCTTCCAGACTCCCCCTCACCACTCCTCCTCCAGCAAGCAGACTGACTCTGTCTGCAGGGTCAGCAGCTTTCTGGGTGAGGTCTGAGGGTCAAGATAGGGGAGGTCCCCCTCAAATGAGGAGGTGGGTCAGGGGAACCTGCTAAGTTTCCACTGCGGAAGTAGGAAGGGGGTGTGGTGGCCACTGTGATCCCTTCCTCCCACCAGTTCCAGCTCACTCCGTAAACACATCCTCTGCTCTAAAAACCCACTCCCCCAAAATCCTTTAACACATATGGTGCCCCACATCTCCATCACATACCATGTGTTCCAACATGCCCACACATCCCCAATACATCACCAGTTACACCGTCAAGAATGGCACGCCCCCTCCCCCAGCATCCCCAGTATGTACACCCAACTCACACGCACACAGAGCAACCCCTGCACAGAGCACATTCCATAATACCCACGCAGTCCTCGGTGGACACTTAACACTCACATTGTACCCCCAGCACCCATATCCAGCTTGTTCCTGTACTCAGAACACAACTGCAGCTCACAAGCTCATGAATATGCATGAATCACACACACACACACACACACACACACACACACACGCCTGTGTCTTCCACGCCAGTACGGTCTGGCTTCCTCCTCCCCATTCTCACCCTGCACGTGTCTTCTGAACGTGATTGGCAAGGTGCAACTCAAAACACTACTAATCTTCAAATATATCCAGTAATCCTCTCTCCTGGGAATGTCCACACCCTCCATTTATTCAATACATACCTAACTTTCAACCCTTGTTACCTGTACCCTTTCTGCACAACAGTGGTAATATAAATATTCCTTAAAGTCAGGAAGCCGTGTCAATTTCAACTCTGTATCCCTCTAAAGGTCTGGCACTGTTCCTGGCACATAATTCTAACCAAATGAATGAATGAATAAACGAGCAAAAAACCAAATGAACACTAGGATCCTTCCAAAAGATTCAAAACTGTAGAGATCTGATTCATTCTCTCCTAGGAAACACCTAGAGCTCTAAGGATCCTGCCATCCATGGCATTTAGGCCAGTTTATAAGGAAACTGCTAGATTAGTGGAAACCAACAAAGAAAAATGAGCCCTGAGCAGGCCAGAAAATCTATTTAAGACAATGTCCTTGCACACCACTCCTTGGTGGCAAGGTTTTGGATTATTCTAGACAGAAGCGTTGAAGTGAACTTGCAGAAAAAGGCTTGGTGGTGAGGACTTCTCATTTTAAGACATTTCTTACATGGATCAGGTCAATGCATGGACCCATCTTTTCACCTGAGGGTCACGTTTATTTTTCTTTCTCTAAAGCTTGGAAGGAAATCCATTACTTCAAATTGAAGTGGAGCCAACCTCAGAGGTGAGAACCGGAGAGCAATGAAGCAACTTTTTCCGGGGGCTACCCACTTGGCAAAGCTGATTGATGTCTTTGATGACGCAGAGGGCTTGGGGCGGGCTGGGGGTGCAGTGGCCCTGTTTGATGGCTGTTCTAACTCCGGGACGACTAACGAGTGGGTGACCCCTCCCGGCACTGAACCTATTGGGCCGTTATATGGTGTGCATCACGGAAAAGCGAGTTGTGCACAAGTTAGCAAGTGATTTGCGTGCTTAGTTGAAAATTCAGCTCAAGGCTGGGTGAGTACCAAGGGGGATGTGCCCCGCTGCTTTCTGAAGAACATGTGGAAGGAGGAGACGGCAGCCTCAGGGACACTGGCTTGGCGGGGTGTTGAGAATGTTCTGGGGCTTCTTCCCACCTGCCAGAGCCCCTGGAGGAATAAATGAAGTCTTCGGGGTGAGAACCAGAGCCCTGACTCCTTGGCTCTGCTGGTCTGTCCTGAACTGAAGGGAGTGGAGTCAGGGTTTCCAGAGAAAATCATGTCCTTTTCTGGAACCATTGTGGTAGTTGGAAAGTGACCGTGAAAGAAGGTGTATTTCCTGGGTCATTTCTCCTGAGTGTGCCATTGGGGACAGCTTGCTCAGATTTGGGGTCCGAGAGACCTGTACCCAGCCAAGGGGCCACCTTCTCCGGCTGTCTTGTCAGACTCCAAGCCCCTGAAAATCCCCCCGGCTCAGGCACCTGCTGCTCCCCCATTCCAGCCAAAGAACCCAAGGGCCAGGACCCTGCAGCCCCAGGTGCCCCCAGACACCAGGCTGCGAAGGTAGGTCCCTGGGCCTTGAGTGTCTAACTGTTGCAGTGGTCATGCCTAAGTGTGCCTGAGTCATGTGGGTGTGCAGGGTAAAAATGAAGAGTCCTGGCCCTGGCCTTATGACATTCTGGTTCAGAAAATCTGGGTGGGGCCTAGGAACCTGCATTTTATAAGCCATCCCAGTGGATGTTTCCTACAGGCGGTCAGGTCTGTGCAAAGAACTCAACAGATCTTCACCTTATCGAAAACCTCACACCACCCCCAGGGGCAGATGTCATTAGCCCCACTTTATGATGAGGAAAAGAAGGCCCAGAGAAGTGAAGTGACTTGCCCAAGGTCACACAGCGGCCAGATTCCAGCTCATTCGGTCTGAGTGTTAGGCTCATTCTGTCAACCTCTCCCTCTTGTATCTCAGCTGCACAGGAACCCCCGGCCTCTGGCCTGTGCTGAGTAGCTCTGACATCTCTCAGTTCCTGCCTCCTCAATTCCAAATTCCCTGGGGAAACGAAGGCCCTCCATGTCGAGGGTTGTCATGTTATATGTAGGTGTATGGTGTACCCATATTTCAGCCTGTCATTTTTCTTACTCCCACATAAATAATCAGGCAAGTCAAAACATCATGGTCGAGTAGGAGGGCATCAGATATTAGGATCTGAGAGGCCTGCATCTTAATCCTAGCTCAGCCTGGCTGCCTGACCAGAGCTAGGCACTTCCCACAGGGACCAACCATCCCCGTTTGCCAGTTTTCCAAGTGTGAGACTTTCAGTGCCCAAACGGGCAATGTCATGGGAAACCGGAATACGTGGTCTCCTAGCATTTCCCCTCTCTGAGCCTCAGTTTCCCAGTAGCACAAGAGGGATGGATCGCCAGGATCTCCCTTTCAGCTCCTTCATTGCAGTACAGTGATAGGCAGGAGGTACCTGGGCAAATAGAGAGACACGTGTGCACCAGCCGAAAACACACAGTGGGGCACAGTGGGACCTGGCGGGCAGGTGGGGCTGCGGCGGGAACTGACCCCTCTCCCCCTCTGGCCGCAGAACGAGGAGGGTCACGATGAGGCCGAGGAGTCGGAGGATGACTTTGAGGAGATGAACCTGTCCCTGCTCTCGGCCCGGAGCTTCCCGCGCAAGGCCAGCCAGACCAGCATCTTCCTTCAGGAGTGGGACATCCCCTTTGAGCAGCTGGAGATCGGCGAGCTCATCGGGAAGGGCCGCTTCGGGCAGGTGTACCATGGCCGCTGGCACGGGGAGGTGGCCATCCGGCTGATCGACACTGAGAGGGATAATGAAGACCAGCTCAAGGCCTTCAAGCGGGAGGTGATGGCCTACAGGCAGACGCGGCACGAGAACGTGGTACTCTTCATGGGCGCCTGCATGAGCCCGCCCCGCCTGGCCATCATCACCAGGTCAGTCCCACCCGGGCTCCCCGCCCGTATGCTTGTTCCCAAAGCCCTGCTTCCGGCAGCGTTGAGAAACACGGGTTCTGGTGAATTCAACATTCTGGTAAATAGAGAGTCTCTGGCTTTACCAAATCACAACTTACATGGTTTGAAGATTTGAGAGTCCAGAAAATACGATTAATGCTAGAACTCTTTGGCAGAGTGGTGCCCTGGAGCGGGCACCACATGGGAAGTCAGAAAGGCTGATTCTAAACCCGCCTGTGCTCCATATTTGTGAAACAGCGTCTCTGAGACTCACTTTCTCCAAATGTAAATTGAACGGATTAGGCTAAATCAGGGATCAGCAAACTTTCTCTCTAAAGGACCCAACAGTATTTTTGGCTTTGTGGGCCATACAGTTTCTCTAGTGACTGCTCAACTCTGCTACTGTAGTGTGAAAGCAGCCTCAGACAAGATGTAAATGGATGTATGTGGCTGTGCGCCAATAAAACATTATTAACACAACCAGGCGATGGGCTGGGTTTGGCCTGCAGACCCTAGTTTGTTGACCCCTGGACTGACATTCTGATGACTTGCTCTGGCTTTCATTAAAATAGCAGAGCACTTTTGTCGAACTCTACCATGGTTGTTTTAAATATCCAGGATCCATGGTCTATAGCTGCACAAAAGGGGTAGTTAACAGAGAACTGACATTAAGAAAATGTCACATGATAGGAACTTTCTTGGACTTGCTCTCTCTAACCTGTAGGCATTGAAAAAAAATAGCTTTGGTTTCAGTTGACCAGTTGTGGAACAATCCTTTGGTGTGTTTTTAAACCCTGGCCTTTGCTCCTCTGTTGCATTAGGACTGGCCACAGCAGCAGGGTTCTTGGTGTGTCCTGTGATGCCAAGTGTCCATTAGGAGGCTTCTCATTCTTATTCTCAGCCCAAGCAATAAGATCCCAAATACACAAGCCTCACATTTGGGCAGGTGCCATAGTGGGAGCTGTGGGCTCAGGGAAGAGCTGCTGTGTCTTTGATCTGTTCCCTTGTGATCCATACAACGCCTTTTTGAGTCCATTTGTAAGATCTGGGTGATCGGTAGAAGGTGTGTTATTGTCCGTTACCATTGATTATGCAGTTGGTGGGTTGACTGAAACCCACGTGTCAAATGGTAAGTGCTTGCAAAGGACTAGAGATCTAAGGATGGCCCTTCAACCCTCCTTAAACCAGGGTAGAAATTGACGGTTCTCAGCTCTACACAGGACCAGAAGTGGCTCTCAAATAATCAGCCCAGATCATATTCAGGGGCTGAGCTGTCCTGATTAGGTGAGTGTATCAGTAAGCTTTTGCTGAGTAACAAATACCCCAAAGTCACAGTTTCTTTCTAGTCTGCAAACAGTTCTGGGCTGAGCCAGGCTCAGTAGCTGGGCTCTTAGATGTGTCTGTGGTCCGCTGGCTGGTCAGACTGAGGGCTGGTCAGTCTCAGACGCATTCACTCATGTGTCTGCTGGTTGGCAGACTGTCAGCTGGGGTGCCTCAGCTCTTCTCCACACAGCCTCTCATCCCCACAACAGGCCAGCCTGGGCTCATTCCCATGGGTAGTCTCAGGGTTCCAAATGCAGCAAGACAACAAGAGGTCAAGCCCTGTTGGACAAGTGCCTTTCACATCTCTGTCTGCGTTGCATTGGCCAAGTCACATGGCCAACCTCCAACCAAGGCATGGAGAACAGAGTCTGCCTTTGGATGGGAGGATTTGCAATGCCATGTTGCAAGAACGTGGATGCAGGGAGAGAGACAGTCTGCAGCCATTCTTACCACCTACCGCTGCATGTAAGACCCTTAGCTCCCTTTTCTTTCCCCTTTCTAGTATGTATCATCTATATTAGCAGGCTGTCAATGGTCCTTTACTTGAGGTGCACAAGTCTGGTTGGAAGGTGGTCTTTCCCCCACCACTGGCCTTCTGCCCACTGTTCCCACCAGTCTGTTAACCCAACTTTCTCTCTGGTCAGCCCCTCACCTTCTGACCTGCTAACCCGTCTTTTTCAAATCCCCCAAATTAGAAATTTGAAATCCATCATCTCTTCTCCTTTGCCTAGACCCTCTAAGGACCTCCCGGCCTCTGACTTTTTCAGGGGTATCAGTGGAACCCAGTTACCCAAGCCTCCCTCCCCTCTTTCCCAAGGGCTGGCTAATTGGAAATGGATGGATTCAGTCAGCAGCCATCCTTGAAAAAAGAGTGGTCATTATGAAAATGTGTTGCTCCCCCTGCAAGCCAGCTGCGTTGGCAGCCCCTTTTCTACTACATACAAAACTCTGAGTCCCCCTCCCCAAGCACCATAACTGCCTGCAGATTTCACAAATAGCGCAGCCTTTTCCTGGCACCATGATAAAGACTCTGCAGCTTTGGGACATATAATTGGTCTCTGAAGTGTTTTGGTATTTTGTTTGAAGAAGCCAGATGAGCCCCAAAGAAGTGACATTTACTGCATATTATTGTGTCGTTATATATTTATCTTAGAGAGCGGCTGAGTGCCCTCCTCTCTCCCGTTCAGCAACGTCCACTTGTTGGCCACCCCGGTTTCTTATCTGAACATTCAGTTTGAAACCAAATATTTGAGTAATTTGATTAATCACTCGCATTCGTGCAGTTGGTTGGCAGAGGTTGATGGTTGGATGATAGCCAACCAACTGGAACAGTTTCTGGACCCTGGATTTATTTTACAGGGAACATCAGACCAGATAATTACCTGGCATATTCCAGATAAATTCACAATGGCATGTTCTAGCCAATTACCTAGTAATTATCGTTGAAGTTAACAAGTATTTCTAAGATTAGCTTCCTTGTAATGCGATGTGTATGGCTCTTGGGGAATGAGTAATAACCAACTAGTTACCCAATTGCTAGATCCACAAATGCAATTAGCAGCAGTATTGCTAAATCATTTCACGATTGGGTCATTATGAGATGATTGCAAAGCTATCGACAGTCGGCACAATTGCTCATTTTTTAAAACTCCAGATGGAATTTGAATGCCAATAAAGATAGAGTTGAATGAAAGCATCTCTTATCCTTCTACCTTGCTGTAGCGTTTCTGTTTTTTTTTTTTTTTCTTTTTAACATCTTTATTGGAGTATAATTGCTTTACAATGGCGTGTTAGTTTCTGCTTTATAACAAAGTGAATCGGTTATACATATACATATGTTCCCATATCTCTTCCCTCTTGCGTCTCCCTCCCTCCCACCCTCCCTGTCCCACCCCTTTACGTGGTCACAAACCACCTAGCTGATCTCCCTGTGCCATGCGGCTGCTTCCCACTAGCTATCCACTCTACGTTTGGTAGTGTATATATGTCCATGCCACTCTCTCACTTCGTCACAGCTTACCCTTCCCCCTCCCCATATCCTCAAGTCCATGCTCTAGGAGGTCTGTGTCTTTATTCCCGTCCTACCCCTAGGCTCTTCATGACATTTTTTTTTTCTTAGATTCCATATATATGTGTTAGCATACGGTATTTGTTTTTCTCCTTCTGACTTACTTCACTCCGTATGACAGACTCCAGGTCCATCCACCTCACTACAAATAACTCAATTTCATTTCTCTTTATGGCTGAGTAATATTCCATTGTATATATGTGCCACATCTTCTTTACCCATTCATCTGTTGATGGACACTTAGGTTGCTTCCATGTCCTGGCTATTGTAAATAGAGCTGCAGTGAACATTTTGGTACATGACTCTTTTTGAATTATGGTTTTCTCAGGGTTTATGCCCAGTAGTGGGATGGCTGGGTCATATGGTAGTTCTATTTGTAGTTTTTTAAGGAACCTCCATACTGTCCTCCATAGTGGCTGTACCAATTCACATTCCCACCAGCAGTGCAAGAGTGTTCCCTTTTCTCCAAACCCTCTCCAGCATTTATTGTTTCTAGATTTTTTGATGATGGCCATTCTGACCAGTGTGAGATGATATCTCATTGCAGTTTTGATTTGCATTTCTCTAATGATTAATGATGTTGAGCATTCTTTCATGTGTTTGTTGGCAATCTGTATATCTTCTTTGGAGAAACATCTATTTAGGTCTTCTGCCCATTTTTGGATTGGGTTGTTCGTTTTTTTGTTATTGAGCTGCATGAGCTGCTTGTAAATTTTGGAGATTAATCCTTTGTCAGTTGCTTCATTTGCAAATATTTTCTCCCATTCTGAGGGTTGTCTTTTCATCTTGTTTATGGTTTCCTTTGCTGTGCATACGCTTTGAAGTTTCATTAGGTCCCATTTGTTTATTTTTGTTTTTATTTCCATTTCACTAGGAGATGGGGCAAAAAGGATCTTCCTGTGATTTATGTCATAGAGTGTTCTGCCTTTGTTTTCCTCTAAGAGTTTTATAGTGTCTGGCCTTACATTTAGGTCTTTAATCCATTTTGAGCTTATTTTTGTGTATGGTGTTGGGGAGTGTTCTAATTTCATACTTTTACATGTACCTGTCCAGTTTTCCCAGCACCACTTACTGAAGAGGCTGTCTTTTCTCCAATGTATGTTCTTTCCTCCTTTGTCAAAGATAAGGTGACCATATGTGCATGGGTTTATCTCTGGGCTTTCTATCCTGTTCCATTGATCTATATTTCTGTTTTTGTGCCAGTACCATACTGTCTTGATTACTGTAGCTTTGTAGTATAGTCTGAAGTCAGGGAGCCTGATTCCTCCAGCTCCATTTTTTGTTCTCAAGATTGCTTTGGCTATTTGGGGGTCTTTTGTGTTTCCATACAAATTGTGAAATTTTTTGTTCTAGTTATGTAAAAAATGCCAGTGGTAGTTTGATAGGGATTGCATTGAATCTATAGATTGCTTTGGGTAGTAGAGTCATTTTCACAATGTTGAGTCTTCCAATCCAAGAACATGGTATAGCTCTCCATCTATTTGTATCATCTTTAATTTCTTTCATCAGTGTCTTATAATTTTCTGCATACAGGTCTTTTGTCTCCTTAGGTAGGTTTATTCCTAGATATTTTATTCTTTTTGTTGCAATGGTAAATGGGAGTGTTTTCTTCATTTCACTTTCAGATTTTTCATCATTAGTGTATAAGAATGCCACATATTTCTGTGCATTAATTTTGTATCCTGCAACTTTACCAAATTCACTGATTAGCTCTAGTAGTTTTCTGGTAGCATCTTTAGGATTCTCTATGTATAGTATCATGTCATCTGCAAACAGTGACAGCTTTACTTCTTCTTTTGCGATTTGGATTCCTTTTATTTCTTTTTCTTCTCTGATTGCTGTAGCTAGAACTTGCAAAACTATGTTGAATAATAGTGGTGAGAGTGGGCAACCTTGTCTTTTTCCTGATCTTAGTGGAAATGGTTTCAGTTTTTCACCATTGAGGACGATGTTGGCTGTGGGTTTGTCATATATGGTCTTTATTATGTTGAGGAAAGTTCCCTCTATGCCTACCTTCTGCAGGGTTTTTATCATAAATGGGTGTTGAATTTTGTCAAAAGCTTTCTCTGCATCTATTGAGATGATCATATGGTTTTTCTCCTTCAATTTGTTAATGTGGTGTATCACGTTGATTGATTTGCGTATATTGAAGAATCCTTGTATTCCTGGGATAAACCCCACTTGATCATGATGTATGATCCTTTTAATGTGCTGTTGGATTCTGTTTGCTAGTATTTTGTTGAGGATTTTTGCATCTATGTTCATCAGTGATATTGGCCTGTAGTTTCCTTTCTTTGTGACATCTTTGTCTGGTTTTGGTATCAGGGTGATGGTGGCCTCATAGAATGAGTTTGGGAGTGTTCCTCCCTCTGCTATATTTTGGAAGAGTTTGAGAAGGATAGGTGTTAGCTCTTCTCTAAATGTTTGATAGAATTCGCCTGTGAAGCCATCTTGTCCTGGGCTTTTGTTTGTTGGAAGATTTTTAATCACATTTTCAATTTCAGTGCTTGTGATTGGTCTGTTCATATTTTCTATTTCTTACTGGTTCAGTCTCGGCAGGTTGTGCATTTCTAAGAATTTGTCCATTTTTTCCAGGTTGTCCATTTTATTGGCATACAGTTGCTTGTAGTAATCTCTCATGATCTTTTTTATTTCTGCAGTGTCAGTTGTTACTTCTCCTTTTTCATTTCGAATTCTATTGATTTGAGTCTTCTCCCTTTTTTTCTTTATGAGTCTGGCTAATGGTTTATAAATTTTGTTTATTTTCTCAAAGAACCAGCTTTTAGTTTTATTGATCTTTGCTATTGTTTCCTTCATTTCTTTTTCATTTATTTCTGCTCTGATCTTTATGATTTCTTTCCTTCTGCTAAATTTGGGGGTTTTTTGTTCTTCTTTCTCTAACTGCTTTAGGTGCAAGGTTAGGTTGTTTATTTGAAATGTTTCCTGTTTCTTAAGGTAGGATTGTATTGCTATAAACTTCCCTCTTAGAACTGCTTTTGCTGCATCCCGTAGGTTTTGGGTCGTCGTTTCTCCATTGTCATTTGATTTCTTCTTTGATTTCTTCAGTGATCACTTCGTTATTAAGTAGTGTATTGTTTAGCCTCCATGTGTTTGTATTTTCTACAGAACTTTTCCTGTAATTGATATCTAGTCTCATAGCGTTGTGGTTGGAAAAGATACTTGATACGATTTCAATTTTCTTAAATTTACCAAGGCTTGATTTGTGACCCAAGATATGATCTATCCTGGAGAATGTTCCATGAGCACTTGAGAAAAATGTGTATTCTGTTGTTTTTGGATGGAATGTCCTATAAGTATCAATTAAGTCCATCTTGTTTAATGTGTCATTTAAAGCTTGTGTTTCCTTATTTATTTTAATTTTGGATGATCTGTCCATTGGTGAAAGTGGGTGTTAAAGTCCCCTACTATGATTGTGTTACTGTCGATTTCCCCTTTTATGGCTGTTAGTATTTGCCTTATGTACTGAGGTGCTCCTATGTTGGGTGCATAAATATTTACAATTGTTATATCTTCTTCTTGGATTGATCCCTTGATCATTATGTAGTGTCCTTGTTGGTCTCTTCTAATAGTCTTTATCTAAAGTCTATCTTGTCTGATATGAGAATTGCTACTCCAGCTTTCTTCTGATTTCCATTTGTATAGAATATCTTTTTCCATCCCCTCACTTTCAGTCTGTATGTGTCCCTAGGTCTGAAGTGGGTCTCTTGTAGACAGCAAACATACAGGTCTTGTTTTTGTATCCATCAGCCAGTCTATGTCTTTTGGTGGGAGCATTTAATCCATTTACATTTAAGGTAATTATCGATATGTATGTTCCTATTCCCATTTACTTAATTGTTTTGGGTTTGTTATTGTAGGTCTTTTCCTTCTCTTGTGTTTCTTGCCTAGAGAAGTTCCTTTAGCATTTGTTGTAAAGCTGGTTTGGTGGTGCTGCACTCTCTCAGCTTTTGCTTGTCTGTAAAGGTTTTAATTTCTCCATCAAATCTGAATGAGATCCTTGCTGGGTAGAGTAATCTTGGTTGTAGGTTTTTCTTGGTCATCACTTTAAATATGTCCTGCCACTCCCTTCTGGCTTGCAGAGTTTCTGCTGAAAGATCAGCTGTTAACCTTATGGGGAGTCCCTTGTGTGTTATTTGTTGTTTTTCCCTTGCTGCTTTTCATATGTTTTCTTTGTATTTAATTTTTGATAGTTTGATTAATATGTGTCTTGGCATGTTTCTCCTTGGATTTATCCTGTATGGGACTCTGTGCTTCCTGGACTTGATTAACTATTTCCTTTCCCATATTAGGGAAGTTTTCAACTATAATCTCTTCAAATATTTTTTCAGTCCCTTTCTTTTTCTCTTCTTCTTCTGGGACCCCTATAATTCGAATGTTGGTGTGTTTAATGTTGTCCCAGAGGTCTCTGAGATTGTCCTCAGTTCTTTTCATTCTTTCTTCTGCTCTGCAGTAGTTATTTCCACTATTTTATCTTCCAGGTCACTTATCCGTTCTTCTGCCTCAGTTATTCTGCTATTGATCCCTTCTAGAGTATTTTTAATGTCATTTATTGTGTTGCTCATCGTTGCTTGTTTCCTCTTTAGTTCTTCTAGGTCCTTGTTAAATGTTTCTTGCATTTTCTCTATTCTATTTCCAAGATTTTGGATTATCTTTACTATCTATCATTATTCTGAATTCTTTTTCAGGTAGACTGCCTATTTCCTCTTCATTTGTTAGGTCTGGTGGGTTTTTACCTTGCTCCTTCATCTGCTGTGTGTTTTTCTGTCTTTTCATTTTGCTTATCTTACTGTGTTTGGGGTCTCCTTTTTTCAGGCTGCAGGTTCGTAGTTCCCGTTGTTTTTGGTGTCTGTCCCCAGTGGCTAAGGTTTGTTCAGTGGGTTGTGTAGGCTTCCTGGTGGAGGGGACTAGTGCCTGTGTTCCGGTGGATGAGGCTGGATCTTGTCTTTCTGATGGGCAGGTCCACATCTGGTGGTGTGTTTTGAGGTGTCTGTGGACTTATTATGATTTTGGGCAGCCTCTCTGCTAATGGGTGGGGCTGTGTTCCTGTCTTGCTAGTTGTTTGGCATAGGATGTCCAGCACTGTAGCTTGCTGGTCATTGAGTGAAGCTGGGTGCTGGTGTTGAGATGGAGATCTCTGGGAGATTTTCACCGTTTGATATTACGTGGAGCTGGGAGGTCTCTTATGGACCAGTGTCCTGAAGTTGGCTCTCCCACCTCAGAGGCACAGCACTGACTCCTGGCTGCAGCACCAAGAGCCTTTCTTCCACACGGCAAATTTCAGGCACCCTTCTTCAGTATGTTTTATAGGCATGTTCAGGAAACACAGCAGTGACTAACACAGATGAGTATAGCCTCTCTCGAGCTTTCGCGCCACCCTAGTCTCGGAGTTCCCACCCCTGCCCCTCAGGCCGCGTCCCCATGCGAGGCGGGGCTGCGTGGTGATGCCGCTGCAGCGTTTCTTAGACCACAGTTTCCCCATCTGTAAAATGAGCAGGTAAAAGCAGATGTTTGTTGCAGGGTCCTTCTTTGGTTCTCTGAGACTGCGCTGTTTCAGAAGCAGACTGGAACTGCTCTGGAGCTGCACTTCCCAAAATATGGTCCACCAGGACTTGCTGCATCAGAGCCAACAAAGGGAGGTGGGTCGCTAAAATGCAGGCTCCTGGGTGCCACCTCTATTAGTTTCCTAGGGCTGTCATGACAAATTGCCACAAACTTGATGGCTTAAAACGCCACACATTCATTCTCTTACAGGTCTGCAGGTCTGAAGCCTGGAGTGGGTCTCGCTAGGCTAATATCAAGGCAAGCTTGCTTTCTTTTCTGGAGGCTACAGAGGAGAATCTGTGTCCTTGCCTTTCCCAGCCTTTGGAGCTGCCCTCCTTGCATTTCTTGGCTTGTGGCCCCTTCCTCCATCTTCAAAGCCAGCAGCATGGCGTCTTCCGGCATCACGGATCACATCTCCCTCTTATAAGGACTCTTGTGATTACGTGTAGGATCCACCCAGATAATCCAAGATAATCTCCCATTTCAAGATGCTTGACTTAATCACACATGCCAAGTCCCTTTTGCCATATAAAGTAACTGTCACAGTTTCTAGCGATTAGTAGCTGGATATCGTTGGCAGCCATTTTTCAGTCTGCCACATACTCTCAGTCTGGTGCATCCAGTCTATTTGTAGGTGAAGCCTTTTCAACCAAGCTCCCCAGCCCATTCTAATTTGACCAATATTTGGGAACCCTGCCTTAGAGAGTGTCGCCAGGAAGTACTGTTATGTGCCCAGCATTGGTGTCAGATGTGTCCAGCTAGTTAGTGCAAAGGGAAATGGAAGTGGGGAAATTTTCCAAGGAAAATAGACCAGACAGAATTACATAGTATTGGGATCTCGGTGGGAGGTAATTCGTTATTTATCTGGTGACAGGGGTAGGGGTCAACCTACCTTAGCTTGGGGCCATGGAGACAAAGAGAAAGCAATTCCCTGAAATTGACGTCTCCGAGAGGGCTTCACTGGGGGATAGTGATCCCACTGAACCCATCCCATTGTTTAAAACATACCAACACCTACCCCAGTCTCTCAACCTCGACACTGTGACATTTGGGGCTGGATGATTCATTTATGGGGTCTGTCCCGTGCGTTCTAGGATGTTTAGCAGCATCCCTGCCTCCTTCCCACTAAATGCCGGTAGTACCAAGTCCCTAGTTGTGATAACCCAGATGTCTTCAAACATTGCCAACGTCCTCTGGGGCAAAGTCGCCCCAGTGAGAACTATTGCCCTGGGGTCTCTAATTTAATTAGCCTGGATGGGGCTGGGACCTCAGTAAAAAACCTCCCCAGGTGACTCTATCGGCAGTCAGGAGACGCTCTGAGACCCTCTGTCGTAGGACCTAAAATCTTGGTCTGGATTTTATGCTCCGTGCAGCAAGCAGGGACAACATCTGGTGTCTTTGAGGGCAAAAACTGGGAAACTTCCAAAATGAAGGGTGACAGCCCAAGGGAAGTATTTTGGCAGCTGCAGAGGCAACAACAGTTCAAGGAAATGTCAGTTTATCTACCCTAACTTCCCAACATGATCAGAGAGCTGATGGCTTCAGCTGCCGCCAGCATCCTCTCCTCCAGCCCATCCCACTGCCCTTGGCCAGCCCAGGAAATGCTGTGTTATGAAGACCGCCCTATCGTGGTTGCTGTTTTAACAGCGGACGAGGGTCTGCACCAGTGTAGGGGAAGCCGAGGGAGGGAGAAACTGCCTCATTCTGCCCAGAAAGGTTGTCTCGTTGTCCTCCTTAGCTTCTGCACCAGCCCTCCCTCAGGACAGGAGGACATGGAGAGCTGTGGGCCAGGCAGAGACTGTAGTTCTGTCACCTGCTTCCTTTTCTTGCAACTGAAGGAGGCACAACTAATCTTCATTGTTGAAACCATTTCACTGATTGAGGGGCATTTATTTAATGTTAATAAATGCAGAACCCCCAAAATAAACCCCCAAAAGCAACAGATTCCACCAGCCTTCAGCAAGGCACAGTGATGGTCTCCCGGTTATCACTGTGCCCATTTTACAGGTGGGAAGACTGAGGTCTGAGGTTGGCAAGGTCAAGGGAGCCCTTGCCCAGGTCATAGAACAAATAATTGGCAGAACTTGGAGTTGAGCAAATGTACATCTGAATATTAGTCTAGCTTGTTCCTTCTTTGCCACCGGGTTGAGGGGGATGGGCTCAGCTCATAAGCAATAACCGGTCGGGGGAGTTTGCCACCTTTGATCATATCCAAATCAGCTGGTGAACTTGGTAACAATACAAGGCCATGCCCCGTCTCACTCCAACGAGCCAAGGCCTCTGACTTTTTTATTGAGTTCCAGAGAACTGGGTACACCACAGTTTGAGAACCACTTTCTTATTAAACTGAGTTTCATTTTTTTGGAGCTTTGATTTTCTGTTTATGTACTTCTGAAATGCCCTGTAAGTTCCCATGGGGCCAACACACACACCTCTTCCGTGTACACCCTAAATGACACCCCAGCTCTCTCCTTTCTCTCTCCCATTCTTGTCCTCTCTCCCACACCCCTTCTCTCATTCGTACAAACGCATGCTGTGTTATTCTCTTTCCCTGTAAAAGACTCATTTCATTAATATTAGCAACTCACAAAGGTCAGATAGCCCAGAAGTCCCCACCCCCCAAATAATTTTCTAGAATTCCCCAAATTGTTTAAATCTGTGGTTCATATTGTGCGCCCCCCCCCCACCCCTTGACCAGCATCACCTGGGAACTTGTTAGAAATGCAAATTCTTATCCCCTCCCTTCCAATCAGAGGCTTGGGGGTGGGCCAAGCCCCTCCAGGAGATTCTGATGCATGCTGGAGCTCAGACCCCTGCTTTAAAGAAACCTGTTCCTGCTTCCTGTGCTGGGCAAGCGGACTTTTCTACTGCCTAGAGTTTCCCGCATACTTCAAAACCTCCTTGCCCCCTCACCCAGCGATTCTGCCAGGAGGCACTTAGAGGTGAGCAGCTGAGTCCAAGGTGAGTGAGGGCCTAGAATGTCCCAGTGTAAGAACCAGCAGGGGCCTTAGAGCCGTCTCTTAGCTTCAGTTCACTAATGTACTTTCCACGGTCATTTACTGGACCTGTCTGAGAGCCAGGCTGGGGGCTGGATGCTTAGAACATAGTTCCTACATTTTACACAAGGACTTCATGTGCCAGTAGAAGAGACAGATAATAACAAGTTAAACAGATAATTAAGATAATTAAAGCATTTTGTTAAGTGCTATGAAGGCCAGAAACAGTGGGAGGGCTGGGGTCAGAGCCACAGGTTTGCGACTTTGAAGAGGCGCTCAGAAGAGCTGTCCAGGGTGGGGGGGGGGGTGACATTTGAGCTGAGACCTAAGGACGAGGAGGAGATGGCTGTGCAGAGAGGCAGAGAAAGCAGTCTGAGCAGCAGTACAGCAGGTACAAAGCGCCTGAGGTTGTTACAGAACCAAATTTGGGTTTGCTCACCTACGCACAGTGAGGCCAACCTACTGACACCGGGTTGTGGTGAAGGAAGGTGCAGCATTTACTGCAGGGTGTCCAGCAAGGAGTACAGGCTGAACTCTCTAATGACCCTCAGGGAAGTGTTTTTAAAGACAGAGGGAGGGAGGAGGGATGTGGGGCATGTGATCAGCTCGTGGACATTCTTCTGATTGGTTGGTGGTGGAGTAGTCTGGAGTCAACATCATCAATCTTCTGGTTCCAACTGGTGTGGTCTGGGGTCTACATGCTTGTGGGCAGCATTTAGTTAACTTCTTCCACCTGGTGGGGGATTCAGTATCTGCCAAACAGCTCAGAGGATGTGGCTTAGAATATTATCTACAACCCTTGAAGAGGAACTAAAGGTCCTTGACTTTGCTTAATGGCTAAACTATTATTGTTTTGTCTTGCTTGACTGTTTTCCTTTGTTTCTGCATTTTCTCACTTCTCTAATTAAATTTGTTCTTTGAAACCCAGGGAAGGCCTGGGAGGCTAAAATTTTTCTATAAACTAGAGGCAAGGGGAGAACGTGGCGGGGGTGTCTATCCCGGGAAGGCCCCATAGGGTTCTGCTCAGTTACAATCCCCCCTTTTCTTCGATACTTCTCAATCTTCAGGGGGAACAGGGGCGGGACGAGAAAAGGAATAAAGTTTTGGGTACAGAGGTGACTCATAAACTCGGCAGCGGAAGCCGGTTTTAGGTGGACTGGGTTTCATGGTGGGAATGAGATGGGCGCATCTGAGGACCACAAGGAAACAAGTGCAAGCGATGGCAGGGTGGGGGGAGGGAAGGAGCTGCGGGGCCTCAGAAGTGCAGCTAAAGCCTTGCCGTTTATCCTAATGCCGGGGAAGCTAGTGAAAGATTTTAAACAGGAGCTGCTCCCACCACTCTGGAAGTTTCCTGGTGGCCTGGCTGCTGCCTCCTTTGACACTCAGCTGCTTGTATCAAATGTGTCGAAACCCATTTGGTCGAGAGCCACGAGGCCATCGACCAAGCCCAGCTTTGAAGGACACAGGCCGAGGTGTCCCGGCCATCAGCGTGATGTTTCTACCGCGTGGAGCTTCAGGAAAGATACTGAATGATTCCTCTGCATTTGGGGACACAGTGAACTTCATCAAGATGCTTTTGCAGGGACAGGAGTAGGAGGAAGTGTTACATAAACGTCTGGTCTCGATGGAGGGGATTGGGCTGTGCACCCCAGGAAAGAGAAGGAAGGAAGGACAGCGTTTCCCCCCTGCTGATGGGAAGATTTTATTTCTCACTTAGCGCATGTCATCAGTCCCCTTGCCGGGTGCCCAGAGTCCACGCGCAATTCTGCAGTCATGTCATCTTGACCGTATTGCCCACATGCACACGTCCCCATCTCCCAGGGGTGAGGTGGTACTGAAATCCCACAGGGCCTCATTTGCACAGCATTTTAAATCCAGTAAGTATCGGGAGCTATGTAATAGGTTATTTATTTCCAACTCCAAATCAGTCCCTGTTTTTCATGTTTTCAAATATAATAGTGCCAAGCTCCTATGTTTGACAAATGGAGGACGCTCCCTTCTGCTAAGATGGCAACTCAGTGCCCCAGTGAGATCTCGACTTACGTTTTCTGTAACTCTGTACTTGTGGGCTTTCTGATTTTTTTTTCTTCAGGCCAGTTTGACTGTCCTAAATATATCATACAAGAGTTGGGAGGCCTGAGCACATGAAGATTCCTCCCCCCCGCCCCCCGTCATCTAGTGGAATTGGCTTCCTTTTATGTTCAAAAAGCTGAATTGCTTTCCCTTTTTATAAAGCACAGCTGAAAAGGTTTTTTTTTTGTCTGTGGCTGTCTTCAATTGTGCTGGAATTTAAAATGCCCCGGCACTTTTGTGAAGGAAGCCTATAAATGTACTAAATCATTATTGTTATTAGCGTCATTTCATGTATATTGTACATGCCTGTTGGTAAATGATCATGTGACCAGCAGAGGACTTGCGTGGGTGAAGATTATGCCACTGGCCACCGCTTTCCTCGAATCTCAACGATTCTACACTGGCATGTGTGACATCTGTCATCCCTTGACTTTTGCATCTTATTACACAAGTGATAACTCGTTTGTGGTTGAAAATACAGATCAGCAAAAAGAAGAAAGTGAAATTCACCCAGAATGTCTCCAGCCAGAGAGAATCACATTAACATTTTGCTCTGTATCCTTCCAGGCAGTTTTCTGAGTAAATACGCCAACTCACAGTCTGTATTTGTCAGGGTAATAGTAGCTGCTGTAACAAATAAGCCTCGAAACATTAAGTGGCTTAACACAAGAGAAATGTATTTCTTGCTCATGTAATAGTTCAAGGTGGGTGTTTCTGGATCGCACGTGGCTGTTCTCCGTGTGTAGAGGGATTCACACCCAATCCCATCTTTTGGAGTTGTCCCCGGGGCTCAGAATCCTCTGCTTCTAGTTGGGCAAAGAGGAAGAACATGAAGGGTCATATGAGAGGTTTCCATGAGCCAAGCTGAGAAGTGGTGCACATCATTCCTCTCGTGTGCCATAGGCTGTCCCAGCCCCTTGGCCACACCTGACTGCAAGGGAGGCTGAGAAATGACTCACTGTATCCCTGGGAAGAAAACGACGTGGCTTTTGATGAAGAGCCAGCAGCTCTGTGACAAACACACATTTATGGGTGGATCTCCTTCTCCCATTGAAGGCAGACTCCTCCACCAACCCTGTTCGTGGCCGGCTATTTTCACTAAATAACTTCTGCATGGACAATACCTGTTTGGGTTTGAGTCTGTTACTGCCAATGTCGTTACTCCTGTTTGCCTCAGTTTTCTCATCTGTAAAATGGGGATAACAATGATCTCTTTTGCAAGGTAGGGATAAGAATTGGAAATCTTGTATGAAAAGGCTGCAGCTTAATGCCTCCTGTAACTGGAGGTGCTCGATACCTTGTATCTCCCGGTCACTGTGGTAATAATGATGACATTCTAACAGTGACGATGCCAGCAGTAATGAAAATGATAGCAGCAATTAGGAGAAGTAGTATATTTTCAGGTGCCAAAGCCTTGGTGCTGCAAAGACAAGATGTTTTATGTTTATTATATCAGATGATATGAATTAATTGCTGTGGTTTGACCTCTTTGGTTTGTGACCTAGCTCTGCTCCAGGCTTGTGCCTTGGCCACGTGGCTTAACCTCTGTAAGCTTTGAGCTGCCCAGGAGATATCAAGTCGGGGCTGAATATACTGGTCTAAAGCTCAGATGAAAGGTCGGGGCTGGAAATAAACGCATGTGTCATCTGCGTGGAAGTGGTGATTGAAGCTCTGGGCTTCGGTGGACGCTGAGGTCATCCTCCTCTCTCCCCTAGAGGACCCTGGAGGATCATCCAAGGGCAGAGCCTGGAGCATCTCCAGCACTGGGTGGCCTGATCAGGAAGGGCCACCCTGCACGAGACTGAGGAGAAGCAGGCAGGGCAGTAGAAACAACCAGAAGCACCTGGAGTCAGGAAGCCAATCCAAAGAGGCTCCCGCCGCCCAGCTTCCCTGCCCTCGGTCCCTCCTAATGACATCACTGTGTTTTATTTTCCGTAGGGCACTTCTCACCACAAGATAATATTTTGTTCCTCAGTTTGTTTGCTGCTTGCCTCCTTTCCCTACATCCCCACCTTAGAACATAAGCCCCAGGAACGCAGGACCTCAGCTGTTTGACACACCTCTGTGTCCCCAGCCCCTAAAATATTAGGTCCTCCTTAAATACGTTTTGAATGAATGAATAACATTCTAAAACTACATTTGCACGCATTATCACAGCCTGCTTCTCTAGGCAAGTGTGGTAGCAAACAATGAATGGTACCATTTACTTAGAATCACTGAGGAATGAGTGGGACTTAAGTAAAATATAGTACAAACCAGTCATGGGGTGACTATAGGATGTGGGAGAGTTAGTGGTGATGGCAAGAAACAAGATGCCAATAAGGTGGTGTAGATGATAAAAATACAATAAAGGCTGAATGGTTTGGGGGTATTTGCTTCCAACACTCATCACGTATAACGTCCTGGCACTGATGTTGGGAATGAGGAGAGGTGGGCATGGCCTCTGCAGCCGTGGCACTTACAGGCAGACAAGTAACTGGGTGATTCTCAAAGGGTCCTAATGGCTGCTGTAGGATCATAGGGGGCTGGCTGTGGGGCCCCAGAGTGGCCCCCTTATCCAACCAATTGGCCAGATGGACAAGAAGGTATTGGCATTCCCAGTAGAGGGGCCGGCACGTGCAAAGGGCTGGAGGTTAGGGGAAAGCAAGGCCAGGGGAATGGGGGCGCGATGGGACGCAAGAGGCAGGAACTGGCATGTAGGATCCATATGGGGAATAACAAGAGACAGGAAGCTGGAGATGGTCTTAAAGGACCTCGAGAGCCAAGCTAAGGACTCGGAACTCTTCTCCTAAAGGCAGGCGGAAGCCACCCAGAGTTGTAACCAGAGGAGTGACAATGTCCGGTTTGCAATTTAGAAAGACCGCTTCGGGGCGATCCCTTTTCTTAGGAGAGCTTGTCTCAGGATTGCTGACATGCTTCCCCGATTTAAGAAGGGTGTGGACAGTCGGTGTTGATCCTAATCTGACGTCAGTGGGAACCAGCGCAGGTTTTAATGCCCTAGGTCCTAAAAGATACTCGGCTCGACTCCCTAAGGGGAAAGCAACTGTGCGCTGGCAGCCCTCTGGAAATGAAGGCATCTTCAACAGCTTTATTTACCCCAGTTAAAAATAGCTGCAGTCCCATGTTTTGAAGGCAAATGTGGGCAACAGCAGCTCCTTAACATGTGTTCCTGAAACCAGAGGGACGGTTTCTTCTGCACTTCTGCACTTCTTAAACAAAGATTCAGGAGCACAGGGGCAGCTTCACGGAGGGAGCTGAAATGGTAATTAAAAGCTGGTTGCCTGCAATCTGATCGACCTGTGTGCGCATTCTGGTTTTTCTGTCTTCTAGATCATTTTAACAACCCTCTAAAGTAGGCACCATGCAACTCTGCCGTTTACAGACAAGGAAACAGGGAGCGGAAGCACAGTGCCTAAGGTTATAAAGCTAGGAAGAGGCAGGATTTAAACCCAAGACTGTGTGTTTCAGACCAAAGTCCGGATTAAACCGTCTTCTTGTCCTCTTTCCCTTAGACATACCTAAGTCTGTCTCCCTTCTCCATGCCTCGTGGGCCTCCACTGCTGCGTCCTCTCCCCCGCGGAGGGCAACAGTTGCCCCACGTCCTAGTCAGATTCACTTTCCAAGCCACCAAACTTGCCAGCCTTGTGACTTGTTGAGCTGGCCCTGGTATTTGTCCCTTTCCCTCCCTCCCTGTGTGGCAGACTCCAAGGTGGCCAGAATGGGCAGAGAGTGAGAGATGTCAGATCAGTGGGTTTTCACCACTCTGGGAACTCGCCGGCCCTGGGGTAGGGTTTGATGGTCACCTGGCTAGAGTTGCTTGGGCACTGCTCAACTTCTGCTTTGTCCCTGCCTGACCCTGTTTAAGATAATTAAGCCCATAAATCAAATAATAAATAGATATTGACTCTTTGTCATGGAGTATATCAGAATTGATTGACCACTGGGAGTACTGCTTTCCTCAATCGATGGGGAGGTGGGGGGATAAATAAATCTTGATAATGACTGGCAAGAGGAAGATGGATAGGTATATTAATATATGCACTGGAAGCATATATCTTCAAATGTGAAATAAGAGTTTGTTTTGGCAGAAGGGGAGAACAGGAGAAGCAGACAGAGACTGACCATATCCCTAGACCCAAGCAGGGTACCAGGCACTCGCTGATTTTTTTGGTGAACTGCAGAAATCCAAGGAGAGATTTGCCTTAAAGAGAAACTATAGTGTTTACTATTTCTAGTCTGTGGATGTCCAAGCACCCAGAGATCCCTTCTGCCCAAGGGCTGCGTTGTTCTGTTCGTGTTTGGCCTTCCAGTGTCAACTGGAAGGAAAGAGGAGGGAAGGACTAGAAATGGTGGTGGGGTGGGGAGGGCAGGAGAGGGGATACTGGGCTGCATAGTTGCTGACAACACACACTGAGAAAGAGACTGCAGATCCACATCATGTTCGCGGAGCAAAATCAAGAGTTGGGTTGAGTTTCAGGGGCCACTGAATCTTTCAAGAGGCGATGTTAAGTAGGCTTTTAGATAAATCGTTCAGAGATGAGTTCTAGCCTAGAGATATAAAACTGGGAGCCATCTGTGCTGTGAGACAGTAAGAGCCGTGGGCCTGGGGAGCTGGCCCGAGGCAGTGCTCATCAAACTTGACTGCATATTAGAATCCCCTGGAGGGCTCATGCAGACACAGGTTGTTGGGCTCTACCCTCAGCTTCAGATCCAGTAGCTCTTGGATTGGGGCCTAAGAAATTGCATTTTTAACATGTTCCCAGGTGACGCCAATGCTGCAGGTGTGGGAACCTCACTTTGAGAACCAGCGGACCTGGGGGAAAAAAACCAAAGTGAGAACAGAGGGTTCCTGCAAAGACTGCTAAGTAGGGACCAGAGAGAGAAAAACCAGGAGAGTGTGTTATCATGGAAACCTGGGGCAGATGGTGTTTTAACAAGAGGTCCTTTCAGCGGGTGTTGAAAGGACAGACAAGATGCAGCTGGAGACGTGGCCCTCAGAATTCTTGCAGCCTTAAGAGTTTGTTGGCTTGTGGATTTACACCTACTTGCAGACTTCCCTATTCACCTGCTCAGTGACCCGTGACACCCCCAGCTGTGATCCTAGGTGTCTGTCATGTGCCTTCCAGGTTAGGACTAGGATTCAGGTCGGAATGGAGCTCTTCACCTTCCAAACCAGAAGGATGATGGGACTGTTTCAGTGATGCTGGTGACAGGGATAGGAGGGGTCTGAGGCACAGCTGGAAGATCCATTCCCAGGAACAGCCCAGCAGGAAAGAGCTGAAATTCATCAGGATGGCTGTGTGGAGTCGCTGAGGCCGGAAATGAATCTACTTGGGGGAGACGTTCTCTCTGGGCACTGCACTGCATTGTTTTCAAAACGTATCAGTGATGCTCAGCCACCACCATCCTTTTAAAAATAAGGGAAATTGGTTGCTTGGTTGAATCATTGTTGTGAAAAGGCACTGTGAATATTTATTAAGGGGAACATTTATTGAACATCTACTACACGCTGGGTACTGTGCTAAGAACTTTACAGACATTGCGTCATGTAATTGTTGTCCCCGTTTTACAGATGAGGGACTTGGATGAAGTGGCTTGTGTGAGGCTGAGTCAGGGTCTAACTTGACCTTTCTGAGCCGAGTCTTAAGGCTGCCTTAACTCCACCAGGCTGTTCTGTCCTGTGTCATCTTAGACTGAATTAGTTCTTTGTTTGAACATTTTTTTAATTACTTATTTTTTCTTCCGGTTTTATTGAGATATAATTGACATGCAGCGCTGTATAAGTTTAAGGTGTACTTCATGATGATTTGACTTACATCATGAGATGAGTACTGCAAGTTTAGTGACCATCCATCATCTCATATAGCTACAAAATTAAGGAAATAGAAAAAAATATATTTTCCTTGTGATGAGAACTCTTAGGATTTTCTCTCTTAACAACTTTCATATGTAACCTACAGCAGTGTTCTTTTTGGCTGTTCTCCAAGGCCCTCCAGCTCAGTGTCATAGTCTGGCCACTTCTCTCACCCTTGGGAACGGAGTCAAATTTATGGGAATTTCTCCCCGTGTAGAAATTTTAAACTGAAAAGGAAAGTTCTTGCATGTCAGAGTCAAGCTTCTGTGGATCTTCGAGTGCCTGGCCTTCTAGATCATCAGAAAATACCAAGTTGATGGTCACCAAAGGAGCCTGTGGGGAAATGTTTAGTTTACCAGTTGTCCGGATCTGAGTGATTAGATTTTGGTGCAGATTTAGCAGCACGGGTTTTTCTTTTGTATTTGTAATGATTTAGCCTTTCTGAGCCTCAAGTTTCTGCATCTGTACGATGGAGATAATAATAGTCTCCACCTCATGGGTTTATCGTGAGGACTAAGTGAGCTCATACATGTAAGACACTGAGAACAGAGCCTGGCACACACTGAGTGCTCTGTAAGTGTTAGCATCTGTTGTCATTGTTGCAGTTTTTATTACTACTAGCCCTACACCATGGGTACCCAATGGAGGTGAACAGAAATACAACCCACGTCCTGTGCTGCAATAGAAAGAACCTGAGATCTGAAGTTAGGAGTTCCGGGTGAATGTTCTAACCTGATTACTTGCTGACTGTGTGACCTTGGACAAATCATGTCACCTCTCTGAGCCTCACTCTTCTCACCTGTCGATCGGGGATGACGTATTTCCCTGGGTGGCTAGGAGGAGCATATGAAATGCCAGAACTGAAAACTCTGCATAAAGTGACCAGGACTAGAGAACTGTGGGATAATTTAAAATCACATAATAAGAACAGTAATAGTTTATGAAGCACTGAGTGTGTGTCTGGCAGTGCTCTAAGCACTTTGACTTTTCCCAACGACCACATAAGGTTGTTACTTCTGTAAGGGTGGAGCTGGGACTTGAACTTAGTTCTGCTACCGTCAAAGCAAGCATACACAAGTACTTTCTTGGCAAAGAGGACCTTCTAGTTGAATTAGCAGGCAGCAGTGACCTGAGTTTAAAGTTGGGATGGCAACTGAGGGGACCTGCAATCAGTACCCCCTTCTTGGGGCTTACGCCCTCTGGTCTCTGGGGAAGTGACCATCCTCAGGCTGTGACTGACGAGCGAGAAGCAGAGCTCCCCTCTCCTGAGCCCCCTTGTCACCTTCTCTCTTTGATGAGAACAGAGTCTTGTGGCTGAGAAGCTGCTCTTGCCTTTAATCAAAAGGTTTGTCTCTGAGTCCTCTTCAAAAGAGGATTCCGTGTCTTCCAGGTGTTCAAAAGACCCAGAGGAGCACCAAGCAGGGAACAGATCAAGTACTTTCAAAGGCAGGGAAGGAGTCGCAACAGTCTTGAGCATTTTCCCAGCTGAGGCCAGTCCCTCCAACGCAGTTATTAGCACAGCCCATTGGGATTTGGGGGACATATCAAGGATTCTCAGCGGACTTGTTTGGAAGCGTTTGTAGACCATTGAGAACTGTCGTAGCATCTCAGTCACTGGAATCTGATCTCTCTCTGAGCAACAAGAGCTGCCTGTGACAGTTTCTCAAAATTGGAGATGCCGCACTGCAGCCCAGTGGATTATTATTCTGTCTTGTTAATAAACCACTCTTTCTCTGGCTCAGCTGGCCTTGCGGCCCTTCCTTCTGCAGGACCTCTGGCCCCTCTGGCCTCCCTGCTCTCCTTCTTCCTCTCCTGCTTTCAGCCTTGATGCTGGCACACCCCTGGGGCTGATCTTACCACCCAGATATGGAGTATAGAGATGAAAAACTGGGGCCCAGGGCAATGGGCCTCCTGTCAGGTGCCGAGTGTGGCAAGGGAAGAGCTCAGAAGGAGGAAGGGGCCAAGAATTCAAGAAGTCCTTCTGCTGTCACCTTAGACAGGCCTCTAACCTTTCAGTTTCCTTGTTGGTGAAATGATTCTAACATTACCTATTTCATCCTCAGTTGGGTCATTTACAGCCTTGTCTGGACCTGGTTGGCCTAAGCTGGACCCTTAGAAGTGAATGACCCTCATCTGTCTATCCATCTTCTCATCAATTTATCCATTCACCTTATACCCTCTCCCCCTTCATAGACCTATCCACCCGCCCTTCCACCCATCCCACATCTACCCACCTGCCTTTCCCATACATTCATCCATACAACATCTGCCTTCTGAACTACCCATCCATCCATCCATCCATCCATCCTCCCACCTATCCATTCAGGCACTCAGCTACCTACTCTTCTAATGATCCAGCCGTCGAGCCATTCAGCAGATAGTTGTGGAGAGCTGTTCTCTTAGGCACTGCCATTTACTGGGAATGAGTAAATTCTTCAGAGATGTGATGGAGTCGGTGTGTTGTAATTAAAGCCAATCCTCGAAGCAGCTCAAGATGGCAGGGTCTAGCAGGGAGGCTGTGGTCAGCATCATTCTGGTGTCACTGGGCTGGGGCCAACGACAAATGAGTCTACGGAAGCATCCATGGACGGGAATTTCAGTAGACTGCACATCTGTGGAAAGGAACTGTAGGCCATATTCCCAGATATGAAAAGAGAACAGACCACCCAAATGAAAAACCAGGCAGCAAGGCTAAAAGATGGAGAATCACCTTTGCCTCCATGTTTCCTTCCCTTCACTTCAGATTTTTGTGGAACTCTATGCTGAGAAGCATGGAAGCTGAGACCCTGGTGATGAATGGAGGAGGAAAGGTGGTCAGAGGGTGATCTTGGGTGGTGGGAGAGGGGGAGGAAGGTGTCCATTTAGGAGGCTCTGAGGTAGCTTAGCAAGTTTTCCGAAGGTTGGTGGGAGGGAGGGGCCTGCAGGGCTGATTGCTGCCTGTGTTACACCCCATTAACTCCCAACTCATGATAATTTATCAGTGGCATGCTGGAGTTTACTTATTCATTATTTATTGAGAAAGTGTTTGCTAAGCAAATCAGCAGTTCAGACAAGATCACAGGGAGGTAGGTTTAACTCACTCAAGAAATCCAACCAGAGCACATTCATTGTCTGAAGGCAGATGGAGGTGCTGGTGACAGATGGACACCCACTGGCCTTCGTGGTTCCTGCCTCGCAACCTCAGAAATCTTCACTTGCTCTCAGAATGGTCTCTCTCTAAGGAACACATCTCACCCCCTCTCCTGCCCCATCCAGTCCAAATTGGACAGTCAGCTCTATGTTGCCATTTTAGTATCACAGTTAAACCCTTCGGTCAACCCTAGTAAGAATACCTTTGGAGTCAAGGGTCCAAACGAGGTCAAGTGTCCAAACCCCTTATCTTTTGTGAGATGAACGGCCATGGCTTTCTTTAGATGTCTTGAAGATCTGGTCCTTTTGTTTGATGAGGCATGTCCCTGGAACCTTTTAGGTTCTGTTAAAGCAAAAAGAGGATCCTCACACCTTTTCTTCTCCAGAGAATCTAGACCTGCATTCCAGTCCGGGCTCCCTCACTTAGTGCCCCAGCGAGATCAGGAAGTCACTTCCCCTCCCTGAGCCTCAGTTTCCTCCGCTGTAAAATGGGGGTGATGAGAGTACCAAGCTCTCAGGGTTATGTGGAGGGGTGAAGGTGGTGAAGCCTGTGGCAGGCTTAGAACAGTGCCCATGAGGACTGCTGGGGGACAGTGGTGATTATTTCAGCACGCACCGTGAGCCAGGCACAGCAGTAAGCCCTTTACAAGGGTTATCGAAATGAATTTTCAGAAAAGGGTTGTAGGCTCGCTAAGTCCAGCTTACAGATGAAAAAACTGAGGCTCAGAATGATAAAGCAACGAGCAGTGGTGGAGCCAGGATTCACACCTGAGCATTTCCTTGACTCTCCGGAGGACGGTTTTATCACCCTTATCTTGCAGGTAAGGAAACTGAGGCCCAGGAAGGTTAAATAGTATGTCTGGGTTACTCAACTAGGAAGCACCTGAGACTGTGTGTTACTCTGAAGCCCATGAGCTCTCTCTTGGGTCTCTGTCAGCCTCCACCCTCGGAGTAGAAGATCCAGGGTCTGCTGCTCTCCTGGAAAAGCCCCAGATTGGATTCCCTCCTCCCATCTCCTGTGTGTGGTTTTTGAAGCTGCACTAGGAAGTGACAGTCAGGCTTGTGGGCAACACAGGGCTGTTCTGACACCAAGATGATGGTATTTCTGCATCTCTGAAGTGAACAGACCCTCATGTGCACACAGCAGAGAAGAATAAAATCACAAACTGAAACTGACAACTCATGAAAAAAACTATATCAATGTTTGCTAAGTGGGAAAAGAGGCAATATTGGCTAGGGAGAGAAATGTCATTTTCAGGCTGCCAAGAAAAGTGTTAACATATAACATGGAAAGCCAATAAAATCTATGGTCTAGTTCTTCTGAGCCACCTGGTTGAAATCATTTGTGAAATTTCATCTGAGAGCCTTGCATGTAGCTCCTAACCTTGATAGAGATGACGTTCTGTTGGCCCAGTGTGATGGCGTGCGTTGTCAACGCTGAAGGTTCCTTCCCAGTAGTAGATGCTCAAAACCTGTGTTCCCAATCAAAATGTTCAAAAATGGCTTTAATAATTCATGTATCCGTTCACCCACTCGTCCATCCATTCATCCAGCCATCCAACACATGAGAAACTCAGCGATCGTTATACCAGGTAGGAAGGGTTGAAACAGATGTGCAAAGGGTGTGATGAGAACTCAAGGAGAGGGGAGGTGAGGTGCTTCCTGAAGAATAAGACATTTGGAAGAAATAGGGGAAGGGTGTTCTCAACGGAGGGAACAGTATAGGCGAAGGCAAGAAGGTAGGAGAAACAAGGTGCCACATTTGGAAAAGTACCAGTAGTTCAGTTGGGTTGGTACTGGGGGTGTACAATGGGCACCAAAGTGTGACGTCTCTTGACCTTCAAGGACGAGTAATCATAATGGAGCGGATAGTGATTGAGTTCTACTGAGTGCCAGGCACTGTGCCAAGTGTGTTACTTCATTATTGACTGCTCAGGCCACCCTGAGAAGTGAATGACTATTCATCTCCATTTTACAGAGTAGGCTCTGTCTTGGTCTGTTCAGGCTGCTGTAGCAAAATACCACAGACTAGGTGGCTTATAAACATCAGACATTAACTTTTCACAGTTCTGAAGGCTGAAAAGTCCAAGACCAAGGCTCTGGCAGATTCAGTGTCCGATGAGTGCCCACTTCTGGGTTCATAGATGGCTATCTTATCACTGTAGCCTCACATGATGGAGGGGGCGAGGGAGTTGTGGTTCTCTTTTTATTAAGGGCACTGATCCTTTTCATGAGGGCTCCACCCTCATGACCTAATCACTTTCCAAAGGCCCCACTTCCGAATACTATCACATTGGGGGTTAGGTTTCAACATATGAAACCTAACACGTTGGGGAACGCGGACACAAACTTTGTCCATTATTCTGTCCAAGAAGTGTTATTACTTGTCCAGGGTTCCCTGGGTGTAAACCACAGAAGCACACCTCAGTTTGAGCAGGAGGCTGGGGTGATCTGATGGGAAAAGACAAAGACATGAAAACAATGGTCTGAGTTCTGGTCTTGGGTGGAGGGAGTAGCATCCCCACGTGCTGGCTCCAGGGTTTGGGTTAAACCCTGAACCTCCGTTTCCTCGGTATAAAATGGGGCCAACTATACCCATTCAGGCAGTGTGCATGAAATGACGTAGCACAGAGGACAGTATAGGGACTGACGTGCAGTCAAGATTCTGGTCCTAAGCTAGGTAGAGTGAATGGTCTGGCTGGTCCTAACTTCTCTTATATATGTCCTGGTCTCAGGCCTGGGCACCCCCTCCCACAAACCTCCCCAGAGCAAACTAAAGCACATGAACCTTGGAGTTCGAGGTGGCTGGGCCTTCGCTTGTCAAGATCCCTGCATCTTTGCCCTCAAAGCTTTGTAGATAGAAACTAGAGCGCCTCTGGGATTTAAGGAGGCCTTGGAGGGCAAGATTACCTGGGTGAACATTGGGAAGGATTCTCTTGGTGCCCTGGGGTTAAGAGCTTAAGGGGGAAAAGGAGCCCCAGATGAACTTGTGATGATTCTCGCCCATCTCCAAGAAATTGGCACACACTTACATTTTGTTCCTGTACCTTCTAAATTGGTTTGGGGGAATGACAGGACTTTCAATTGAAACAGATTACCAGGGTAAGGCTTGGTGACTAATGGAAATATTCGTAATAGGATTACATGGCGTTTTCATCTTTCCCATGAAGATGCGACAGTGTCACATGACAACCTTTTGGGACATTTTCTGTTTTTAAATGATTGAGAGGTTAGGTCACATCCCTTGGCTGACTTGCTTTCTGTCTGTGGGAAGCAGGAGAAAGCCATTAACAAAAACGTGAAATTGAATCTCACTGAACTTAGGTTCCCATTTGCCTTTGCTTCTTTTTTTTTTTTTAACATCTTTATTGGAGTGTAATTGCTTTACCATGGCGTGTTAGTTTCTGCTTTATAACAAAGTGAATCATCTATACATATACATATATCCCCATATCCCTCCCTCTTGTGTCTCCCTCCCACCCTCCCTATCCCACCCCTCTAGGTGGTCACAAACCACCTACCTGATCTCCCTGTGCCATGAGGCTGCTTCCCACTAGCTATCCACCCTACGTTTGGTAGTGTATATATGTCCATGCCACTCTCTCACTTCATCCCAGTTTACCCTTCTCCCCTCCCCGTGTCCTCAAGTCCATTCTCTACGTCTGCATCTTTATTGCTGTCCTGCCCCTAGGTTCTTCAGAACCTTTTTTTTTTTTTTTTTAGATTCCATATATGTGTGTTAGCATACGGTATTTGTTTTTCTCTTTCTGACTTACTTCACTCTGTATGACACTCTTAGGTCCATCCACCTCACTACAAATAACTCAATTTCGTTTCTTTTTATGTCTGAGTAATATTCCATTGTATATATGTGTGCCACATCTTCTTTAACCATTCATCTGTTGATGGACACTTAGGTTGCTTCCATGTCCTGGCTATTGTAAATAGAGCTGCAGTGAACATTGTGGTACATGACTCTTTTCGAATTATGGTTTTCTCAGGGTATATGCCCAGTAATGGGATTGCTGGGTCATATGGTAGTTCTATTTTTAGTTTTTGAAGGAACCTCCGTACTGTCCTCCATAGTGGCTGTATCAATTTACATTCCCACCAACAGTGCAAGAGGGTTCCCTTTTCTCCACACCCTCTCCCGCATTTATTGTTTGTAGATTTTTTGCTGATGGCCATTCTGACTGGTGTGAGGTGATACCTCATTGTAGTTTGGATTTGCATTTCTCTAATGATTAGTGATGTTGAGCATCCTTTCATGTGTTTGTTGGCAGTCTGTATATCTTCTTTGGAGAAATGTCTGTGTAGGTCTTCTGCCCATTTTTCGATTGGGTTGTGTGTTTTTTTGATATTGAGCTGCATGAGCTGCTTGTAAATTTTGGAGATTAACCCTTTGTCAGTTGCTTCATTTGCAAATATTTTCTCCCATTCTGAGGGTTGTGTTTTCATCTTGTTTATTACTTCTTTAAAACCACCGTGCTGCCCAGTTACATACAAATGGAGGTGTCTGTGGGCCATTTGGAAAAGAACCACAATTCTTCAGCACAGAGGAAAATGCAGCTCCCATTGCAGAGACTGGTTTCCCTGGTGATGGTTGCTGTAGAAGCGTGGTCCCAGCCAGAGTATCTTATTTTTATTTTACTAGTTTGTCTATTTCCATTTTCTTAGACCCTCACTCACTTCATCAGTATGTGACTCAATGCTGTTTGGGGCTGGTGGTACCCATCCTACCTGCTGGGACCTGCAGACCTTCCCTTTCTGCCAATTACCTATTGACCAGGTACTATAGTCAGGATAGGATAGGCCTGTGCTGCAGTGACAAACAACCCTGAGATCTCTTTGGCCTACTCAAGGTTTCTCGCTCATTGAGTTTACTATAGTTTGGGCGCAGTGCTCCAGGGGAGCTGTCTTCCATGAAGTTACTCAGGGATCCAGGAAACTCCAGTCTTGTGGCTCTACCCTATCATCATAGGGCCTCCACAGTCACCGTGGCACAAGGCTGCAGATTCGGCGATGGGCTTCTCACTACCCCAACCAGGAAGTGCTAGGGGTCAGTTTCCGTTGGTCAGAACCAGTCCCGTGGTACTGCATAACCACAAAGAGACCGGGAAGTGTGGTCTCCAGGGGGGAATCTGGGAGGGAGCAATAGGAAACAGAATTTGGTGAACACAGGACATTGTCTCTTCCGTGAAAGAGTTTTCTAATTTAATCCCCCTAGACCTGTAAGGTAGATTTTGCCTTGTCCGCCGGCATTTATCTTCAGCGGCTGGCCCAGAGGCTCATAATGTAAGAGTTCCAGGCCTGGGTCTGGAGCCCAGTTCTGCCCAACTCCAAATTCTCAGCTCCTAACTGCTGGGCACTACTACCTGCCCGATGAGTTCTCTCCTTTCCACTCTCTGTATCTGTTTCTACTTCTAAAAGGAATGATTCCTCCCAGCACACTCCCCTGTCTCTGGACTCTTCTCTGTTCCTCTTGGGGTAATGAAATGGTAGTTCAAGTTCATTTCCCTCCCAGCGTTCATCCCAGGAATCCCTGCCCATCCAGCCTGCCTTAACCCCCTGGTGTTCTAGATTTATCTATTGATACAAAGCTTCAAGTGCAAAGGACACAGTGTTCCTTGCTGTCAGCCTGGCAGAGGCATGGGTTCTATAAAGTTGGAGAAATTCCTTCCCTGGTGAAATTTCTTCCCAGGCTGAGAAATCAGATTTTTTTCCCGTTTACCAGACCAGGGTTCCTCTATAAATGCAGTGGGATGAAGTGAGTGGGAATTTTTGTGAACTTCCAGCTTTTTCTTTTTTAAACAACTTTATATATAAATCACAAAATTCACTCATCCACACAGTTCGATGGTTTGTAGAATATTTACAAAATTGTGCAACTATCACCAGATCTAATTTTTTATTGGAGTATAGTTGATTTACAGTACTTTATTAGTTTCAGGTGTACAACATAGTGATTCAATATTTTATAGATTATATTCCATTCAAAGTTATTATATGTTTTGAGAACATCTTATCACCTCAGAAAGAAACCCTGTACCCATTAATAGTCACTGCCTACTCCTAGCCCCATCTACCCCCAGTCCCTGGCAAGCTGAGCCTCCAGTTTTCAGACAATGTTTTCAGTGGAGCGTTTCGGAGACTGGGAGAAATGAAAACACGGAGTGCTTTTTAAGGGGTGAGGGAGGCTGTGGCCAGTTCTGGAGTTGGCATGACACTACCTGCATTACTTTCCAACTGCAGCCACAGAAGACATACCCATAGGTAGACACAGGTGTGCCTATAAATGCAAAGACAGCCACGCGCGCACACACACGGATGCACATACATAAATATACGCACATTCTTGCACACGTACACACATGAATTCACTCACGTGTGTACACCCGTGTCCATGTGCACGTAAACATGCATACAGGCAGAGGTCCTTGCCGTAGAAACAATGCACACGTACATATCAGTATGCACAGATGTGTCCTTTGCTACACTGATCCTTTGGTGGCAGCAGATTGGGTAATCTCCACCTCGTGGCCTTGTCCAAGCAGTGGTCTGCAAGGAAGGCATTCTAAAAGCAATTTGGGATTTACCGCACCCGGGTGAGCATTCGTCCAGCTAATTTCATGCCCAGGGGCTGCCTGGGAAGGCCTCTGGTAGGGTGCGGTGCGGGGATTCAGGCAGGGAATGACAGAGAGGAAGAGGCAGGAGACTTAGAAATGTGTAAATTGTATGACATGAACTTAGCACGTGCTTCCGGGTTGGGGTGACGGCGTGTCGGGCTTGGGGCCGCCCTTGATGGAGCCTCCTTCCAGTCGGGGGTGGCGGCTGGCGGTGCATCCTGTCTCCACTGTTGTGGAACTCAGGCTTGCAGACAAGCTCCCGGCCTGCGTTTGCACTGGTCCCACATCTCTGGCCTTCTCCCGCATCACCCCAACCGAATTCGCAGCAGAGAGCTGTGCCCCTGCATCTGTGGCCCTGCCTCACCCACCAGGCTCCGCGTCCCCACGCCTGGCCGGGGGTGTTGGCTCCATGCCCGTATGGATGGATGAATGGTTGAATGAATGAATGAACGAATAAGGGAGTGAATGAATGGAAAACGCACTTGACCTTGACCACGCCCAGTTTTTTAGTGCAGAGGCGAATGGCTCAAATTTGTCAGACTCCTAGTTTTAGCAGCCCAATTTGTGTTGAGCCACCCCAGTTTCTTAGAACAAAGGCCAACAAACACTTTCCATAGTGGGCCAGACAGGAAGTATGTTCAGCCGTGTTCTTTGGTCTCTGTCACGACTACTCAGCTCTTCTGTTGTGGCACGAAAGCGTCCACAGACAGTATGGAAATAGGGTGTGGCAGGGTGCCTACGAAACATTAGTTCACAGAAATTTGAATTTCTTATAATTTTCCCAAGGTCACAAAGGTATCATTCCTCTTATGAACTTTTTAAACTTTTATTTAAAGGTGTTTCAGACTGGCTGTGGGTTTGTCACATATGGCCTTTATTATGTTGAGGTAGGTTCCCTCTATGCCCACGTTCTGAAGAGTTTTTATCATAAATGGATGCTGAATTTTATCAAAAGCTTTTATTGAGATGGTCATTATGGTTTTTATTCTTCGGCCTGTTAATGTGGTGTATCACACTGATTCATTTGTGGATATTGAAATTTTTTGCATCCCTGGGGATAAACCCCACTTGATCGTGGTGTGTGATCCTTTCAATGTTTTGTTGCATTTGGTTTGCTAGTATTTTGTTGAGGATTTTTGCGTCTGTGTTCATTGGTGATATTGGCCTGTAATTTTTCTTTCTTTGTGGTATCTTTGTCTGGTTTTGGTATCAGGGTGCCGGTGACCTCATATATTGAGTTCGGAAGTGTTCCTTTCCCTGCAGTTTTTTGGAATGTTTCAGGAGGATAGGTGTTAACTCTTTACATGTTTGGTAAAATTCACCTGTGAAGCCATCTGGTCCTGGGCTTTTGTTTGTTGGGAGATTTTTAAATCAGAGATTCAATTTCAGTACTTGGAATTGGTCTATTCGTATTTTCTATTTCTTCCTGGTTCAGTCTTGAGGACTGTACCTTTCTAAGAACTTGTCCGTTTCTTCTAGGTTGTCCATGTTATTGGCATATAGTTGCTTGTGGTAGTCTCTTATGATCCTTGTTTTTCTGTGCTGTCCATTGTAACTTCTTTTTCATTTCTACTTTTATGGATTTGGGCCCTCTCCCTTTCTTGTTGAGTCTGACTAAAGGCTTATCAATTTTGTTTATCTTTCAAAGAACCAGCTTTTAGTTTCATTGATCTTTTCTATTTCTTTCTTCGTCTCTGAGTTTTCTGCTCTGATCTTTGATTTCTTCTAACTTTTTTAGCTCGTGGGCTCTACAGAAATAAGGCAATGGCCTGGATTTGGCCCTCGGGCCCGTAGTTTTGCAGCCCCTGTCCTTAGGAGCTTGGCTCTAGTAGGCCTGCATGTCTACACTGTGAAATTCCCTGCAACCCTGACCTACAGCAGGGCAGAAAGCGGGCTAGTTGGGTGTGCCCTGGGGTGGCCCAGCGCCAGAGGCCTTCTCAAAGAAGGGAGAGGCACTGGAAAGGTCAGGAGCTTTGGGCAAACGGGACCCAGATTCTGCCTCCACGTTCTGGCCAGAAGGACCCTGGGCCAGGCATTCCTTCCCTTGGGCTTTTGCTTCCTCGTTGGAAAAATGGGAAGATGAAAAGCCAGCCCCAGCCCCTGGGGCTCTCGTGAGGATGAGATGAACTGCAGGCTTGTCTCAGGAGCTTGAAAACGCTGGTTTCCTCGTCCGTCAGCCTCTGTTCTTTCCATTTCCCAAAGGGGCCAAGTAGCTTAGGGGTTGAGAACAAGATGCAGGTGTCAAATAGACTGAGGGTAGAATGCCAGTTCTGCTTCATGGATCTGAGCTGCATAAGCTTAGCAAACGACCTCACCTGCCCGAGTCTCAGTTTTCCCATCTGAGAAATAGGACCAGTACCTCCCGAAAAAGGTTGAGGTCAAGAGTACGACTAAATAAGATCATTCGTGTAAAACCTTTAGCAGAATGCTCATGGGAAGGTTCAGTGAATGGTATTTCGTATTCTTAGGAGGCAGTGTGGCTCTGTGGCTGCAAACCCACGGTTCAGTCTCAGACAGTTCTGGGTTCGAGCCAGGCTGTGCCAGTTGAAGCATGACCTTGGGAAATTCCATCCCCCTTTGTGCGTTTTGGTTTCCCCATCTCTTCCGTGAAGGAAGAGGACCCAATGATTTCCAACACTAGTCCACAACTTGAATTCTAGAAATTTCTGTACATGTTTTCTTACACCATGGCCGGGTAGGTTCCAGGCTCAGGTACATTCCCAGTATCTGCTAGGAAGGTACACTTCTCCCCTCCCTCTCCCCCCTTCCCCCTCCTCCCCTCTTCCCCTCCCCCTTCTCTCATGGGTGGAAAGGACACAGCTGTTTTGTGGGGTTACACCCACCATTCTACTGTCTGCCCTTTCTCCTTTGCCAGCCCCACAGTCATTTTAAAATGTCTAATAGTCAAATCCAACTTCTTCATTCAGGATTGCATTTTTTCAAGATGAGAGAGTTCCATTGGGACTTTCGGGTAAGGGCCAGTCCCTGGCTTTGTGCCCTGACCAGGCTCTAAACCCTGTGCAGAAGACAGAGGAGGAAAAACTGCTTCCCTCCCTGAGAGTGACAGCCAGAGGGTCTTCCAAGCGAGACGGAGCTACCGGGAGGAGGAATTCGGTTCCGACTCTGCTTTCTCATTTTAGTTTGTCACCCTTTCAATATTTTCCAAGCTGTCTATAGAGTACACATGTGTCTGGTTTCATTTCCATCTGACTCAAAGGTGCTTTTTTCCTTTTTTCTCATTTTACAAAAGTAATATGTGTTTGCTGGAGAAAAATTAGGAAAGAGAGATAAGCAGTGAGAAAAAAGTTTTTTGCAAAGCTTCTAATCCCATGACCCGGGACTGGCCCTGCTAACACCCTGGAGTCTATCCTCTCTGTGGATTTTAATGCATATAAATTAGGTGGTGTATGTATATGTTTCAAAAACAGTAATTCAGTTGACTGTTTAGCTTAAAAAAAAATGTGGTCTGGTCAGGGGGCAACAAGAACTGATGTGTTTTGATATCCAGACCCAGAGGGAAGGACCCAGGTCGATCTGGTCTTTTTGTGCCACGGGAAGCCTTGTGCAGGGAAAGGCTGGAAGCATCATTGCTAACTGGATCTGGTTTGGCTTATGGTCTGTTTCATGTGCTGAGCCAGTAGGGAAAGACCTGCCTCGGCACTGAGCGCAGCCCTTCCAGCTCCTGCGGACGATGGGAAGAAGGAAGGTGGTGGCAGTCCCTCATTCCTTTGTTCATCCATTCACCCGTTCTAGAAGCATTCCCTGAGCACCTCCCCTGGGCCTGGCCCATGTGTACTGCCCGCTGGGCTTGCACAGGTGCATCCAGGGGTTCTCCAGACGCCCTCCGATGGTCTAGCCCTCTGCAGCCTGCCTTGCCTGTCTGTGGGTAGCAGCTGGGAGTTCCCAAACAGAAGCAGCAAAGGGGCAATGAGGCCAAACGAGGGCTGGCCCTGAATTGAAAGGGTGGAAGGAGAGGCCTAGAGTTGGAAAGGGAGGGAGGAGGGTGAGCTCAGTGGATAAACAAGGGTTTCCAAGGTCAGGTCCTCTGAACTGGGCCTGGCCAGTTCCTGCTTTGCTAAACCATCCTTTCCCAAGGGATCTTATGAAATCCTGGAAAGGTGATTCGAGACCTGGACTCAAGTGCTGACCCTGTCAGCTACTGGCTGTGGGGACCTGGGTAGGTTACTTAACCTTCCTGCATGTGCATTTTTTCATTTGTAGCATAGAGCCTCCCCTCCTGGGAAGGCTGGTGTGAAAAGGTTTCAGTTCAGCGCCTTGTGGAGAGAGCGCCATCAACTCCAGGCAGTGCTAAGTAGCAGGTAGGAAACCTGCACGTAGAGATCACACACATACTCACACGTACAAACAACCCCTTTGCCCGAGTCACCCCACCTCACAGTTCACAAAGCTATGAGTTTGGAACTATGAGTTCCAAAGATTTCAGGTAACTTGCCCAAGACCACACAGCCAGGAAGGGACAGCATTTTAGCTCCGGTGATTCTGATTCTGAAGTGTATGCTCCTGTCCAGGCTGACTCATTGCCTTGGTTTCCTCATCTGTACAATGGGAATAACCAGACCCACTTATTCAATGTGATGATGAGTTATTCGATGCCTGGGAACCTTTTGGCTCTGTCTTGGTCCCCTGGGAGGCCTCTGGGAGATGGGTATCATCTTAAACAAGATGATGCCTGCCCTTCTTGGAGAGATTAGATAAGGGGCATTTGGTTAGATGTTGCCAGAAATCAGTCCAGAGTCTTTGCCCTGAAACAACAGGATGTGTTGGGAAGGGAGTCCCTGCTGTCCCCTCCTGAGATGCCAACCCTGACTACCTGTTCATGGAGGACCCATCTCCATCCTTTCACTGTGTGCCTGATCCTGTGTGCATTTCTCCATGGCCCTCATTATAAACTGCAGTTAATTCTGTTTGCTTACAGTCTGTCTCCCCCACAAGAATGTCAGCTCCATCGCCAAGGAAATGGCCCTTTTGTCTTGTCCCTGCACATATCTGGCCTATAGTCCCTGTTAATACATAATTGGCAGGAGGGGAGGGTTTGCAGGCCTGGAGACTAATGAGTCTGGATTTCCCAGAAGGTGGGACAGGTACCACTGGCCCCAAATAACATCTAATCACATAGTGGGGGGCATGATTTTCCTCTTCAATTCTCTCTCCATCCTTCTGGTGAGATGAGAGACTCTTCATTCAGTGCTAGTATTTAACACCTTCCTAACCCTTACTTGCTAAACTTTTTTTTTTTTTAAACAAAAAGAGGAGGCCTTAAGCTCTGACCATTTGTCAGACCATGATGCCAAGCAAGGATTTAATATAGTTTTTTAGTGGGTTTGTTTTCGTTGTATGTGTTTTAACGTTTATATGGGGCTAGAAATTCTGGCTTTCCTTCTGGTAATGATAGAAGGTAACAATAAAAGTTTCTTTCTAAAATACACTTATTTTTCAGAGGCAGTGCATCTAAAGAAAACTATTAGCAAGTGGTAAATAATGAGTTGGCGGATCTGGCAAAACTCTTAAGGTAGTTTTGGAATGGTTGCAGTGTGAGGGATTCTGAGTGAGACGCACAGTCTGACCCTTAGGAGATGCTGAGAAGAGATGCTGTAGAGTTTGGGAGGAGCATGTCTTGGAATGCCTCTGGACAAGGTCAAGAAGACCGGGTCTTGGATGGTGGCTGGACCACAGAGCGTGATGAGAGGCAGAGGAAGCAGCCAGTTCTTGCAGTGAGCTGGAGGCCCACACCTCCCTGGCGGGCTGCCTGTGCCCTTGAAACGCTCCTTCTCTTATAAAGCACAGACCAGGGAGGGCAGAATGTCCCAGTCAGGGCCAGGGGTACCCCCTAAAATGGGCAGAACCCCCATCTCAGTCCTTGAAGGTCCCAGAGCACTCAACGCTTGGCCTCTCTGGATTTAGCAAAATCAGAAGAATCCAGTGAGATCGAGACTGTAAGCTTCCTTTTCCCTCCTGTTTCTCCAAGCATTGCAGGGATGCATTTGGAAAAAGCAAAAAACAAAAAAAAACTAAAGCCCTTCTGTCAAGTGCTGCTTGCTCCTGCTTTGCATATTCTGATACCTGGAGGGCCACCTTTCTCGTCTGGCTGGGGCACGAGCCTTCCCTGGCCAACGCCTTATTTGATGGAACGCTATAACTCTTCATTTCCTGGACGTACGGCAGGTTAAGCAGGTGGCAAACAGCTGGCATTTCTCACTTGCTTTCTGGCAGTTCCCTGGCTTTTTTTTTTTATTATAAAGCCCCAGAGTCCCAAGGTTTCATATCCTCGGTGTTAGATTCACAAAGGGCTTGGAAGTTAGAGATTGCCTGTGTCTGGAATTGGATGGAGCAGCAACTTGTCACTTGGCATGTGATTTATTTGCTCCAGGGAGGGGCAAAGAGTAGAAGGCAATTAAGTGGGTTTCGAGTTTTGTGGGGTTGGGGATGCTGAGAAGTGAGTGAGGAGGAAAAGCCTCCAAGGGGTTGTAAATCCCTTCTGACAGAACCGAGTATTTTTAAAATAACAGCTGACTTTGAAATCAGCTGCCTTGGGACCTAAAATCAGGCAGAGCCGAGACTGTTTCCACCCACCTGCTTCTTTGATTCGGCGAATCAACACTTGGGGAGGGCAGCCACTGGGAGATGCTCTCTAGAGCTCAGCCATATGGCTTTGGCTGTGCAATCAAGCATGCTGCATTGGTTCTGCCCCAGGGCCTTTGCACTGGCTGATCCCTTAGCCTGGAACGCTTTTCCCCCAGATTTTCACACAGCTGGCTTCCTTCTTCCTTTTCTCGCAGCATGGCTACCTCTCTGGAGCAACTTTCCCCGAGCCTCCTAACTGAAGAGGCCCCCAGCCCCACCACACTTTGTCCGATAAATCTGTTTATTCTCTTCATAGCACTTGTGCCTCTCTGAACATCTCGTCGATTTGCTTACCTGCTTGCTTATCACCTGACTTCTCCTCTGGCCGATCAGCCCCACGTGAAGATGGGCCTGTCTTGCATTCTGTGTCTCCTACGCCTAGAACACCACCAGGCCTGCATGGCACTCACTAAAGGGACAGTGATTGTGAACTTCATGATCTCTGGGTCTCGGTAAAATAAGATTGGCTTGAACGGCAGTTCTCCAAGTGGGGTCCCCAGACTACCCACATCAGCATTGCCTGGGAACTTACTAGAAAAGCACTTTCTCGGGGCTCACCCCAGACTCCCAGAATCGGAATCTCCTGGGGTGGGAACAGCCATCTTTGTTTTAACAAGCCCTTCCAGGGGATTCTGATGCCCACTCAAGTTTGTCAACCATTGCTCCAGTGCTTAAATACCTAGGAGGTCCAGGCAGATAGTGTCAATGCAGGAAGTAGACCAGGTGTGGCAGAGGAGACCCTACATGCCCTGTCTAGGGATGTTGAAATGTAAGACCAAGCCTGCCCGAAAGCCCAACACCCCATCCTTCTCAAATAGGCCAATTGTTACCCTTAGAACTCCCCAAAAAGCACACGAGCAAATAAGCCAAGAGTGGTGAAAACACAGGCCCCTAAGAAATTGGTTTTCTTTGGTTGGATGTGATACATGATGCTCTGATGGGACTGTCGCTCCCTGGAATCCTGGAAGAGGAGGCCTGGCCATGGGAAGCAGCTGTAGCATTGCATCCATTCGTTCCTTCAGAAGCTTTTGTGTGTTAGGAGTACAGCAGCAACCAGATAGGTTAGGCCCTGCCTTCGTGGTGTGTACCGTCTGGAGGGAGAGACAGCCTCTAATCAAAGACTCCAGCTGACACGTGTACAATGACAGCCATGACAAGGGCTGCAAGGATGGAGTGCACAGTGCCACGGGGTCTGACGGGAATAGGGACCTAGCTGGGGAGGCTTTTGAGGACAGATGGGGAGAGCGTTGCTGGCTGAGGAGACGACCCGAGCAAAGGCCCTGAGGTAGGCTGGTGTGGCTGGAGCTCTGTGAGTGAAGGGGTGGAGCTGTCTGCAGGGCCCAGACTGTGCAGGGCCTTTGGGCGCTGGAGGAGTTGGGCCTCTATCCGGAGGGCACTGGGGAGTGACCTGGTCAGCTTTGCGTTTTGAAGCCACCGCTCGAGTGCTGGCTGGAGAATGGATTGGGGAAGCCGGAGCAGCCGTGAGGGGCAGTGTGGTCATCCAGGCAGGAGAACATTATTATTAGAAATAGTATTAGAATATTACTAGAAATAATAATATTAGAATATTAGGAACCACGATCTGATCCATGTTCAAGGAGCACATGTTCTGGCCAGGTGCTGGGCCAAGCACTGTGCTTCTGTGACCCCATTTCACCCTCATGCCCCACTCTGCGACAGTACTTATTGCCCCACTCTAGTTCCTGACTGCTGCAGTAACCCATTACCACAAACTCAGTGGCTTGGAACAACAAAAATCTATCTTTCAGCTCTGGAGGTCCGAAGTCCAAAATGGGTCTCACAGGGTTAAACTCAAGGCCTCGAAGAGCTGTCTTCCATTCTTGGGGCCCTAGGGGAGAATCCGCCCCTTGCCTCTTCCAGCTTCCACAGGCTGCCTGCCTTCCTTGGCCCACAGCCCCTTCCTCTGTCTGCACAGCCAGCAAAGACCGGGTGGTTCTTTCTCACATAACATCCCTCAGCTGCCTCTTCCATACTCAGATCTCCCTCTGCCTCTCTTCTGCCTCTCGATTCACTTGCCACCTTCCTGTGACTCTCGCCTCCCTTTTATAAGGCTCCTTGTGACGCCATGTTGGGGCCACCCTGGTCATCCAGGGTAATCTCCCCACCTCTAGAACCTTAATTTAATCACAGCTGCAGAGTCCCTTTTGCCATGTAAATGTTTACTGTTTCTGTGGATTGGGGTGTGGATACCTTTGGGGGACCGTTATGGAGTTGACCACACCCACAGTTACAGATATGGACCCAGAGGAGGCACAGTTAGTCCCCAGGGCCGTGTGGGCTCTCAGGGGGCAGAGCTGGGCTGAGAGCCGGTCTGTCGGTCTTCAGAGGGGGTCTGAAGACCAGCTCCCCAGCTCCCATTCCATTCACACTGGCCTGGGTCCCCGGCCTTGATGCCGAGGAGTTTGCGGGAGAGAAAGGAAGCGGCTGCCACGGCATCCAGGTTTCTTTCCCAGCCGCTGTTTTGGGAGAAAGAGCCAGTTTGGACAGAGGCCCCTGGAGAGAAACCTCTAGATGGTTTTATCTCATTGTTTCTGACAAGCCTCTTTTAGGCTGGTTTACATCAAACGTCTTTCATTTGCCTTGCCATCTGGGCCATAGGTTTACTGTGTCACCTGAGATACGGGGTCAAAAACAGCATTATTTGAGGTGCCTGGGGCCACGGTCGGAAGAGATGTTGACCTGCAGATAAGGCGGAAAATCCCCAGTTTTGCTCCTCTTGGAAAAACATGATCTTTGTTGCAGAGGGAGATACTGTGTGTACACTAGTGCTTGGGCCTACTGCCCCAGAAGCTAGAGAGGTACTAAATGTATCCTTAAACCACTGAAACACCTTCTCTTGACGTCCAGACTGACTCTGCTACTGAGGCCTGCGGACCTCATTAATCTTCGTTGCCATAGGTGATGTTAGTAGTGATGTTGTAGCTGCCATTCACTGGGGGCCTGTGATGTGCTGGAGTCTGAGAAAGTTGTTAAGAAACAAAAGATGGGGGTTAAGAGCATGAACTCTGGAGCCAGCCTGCCTGGGTTCACATCAGCTCTACTTAACCTCTCTGAGCCTCAGTTCCCTCATCTGTAGGAATGGGGCTGATCCCGAACTTGATTAAATCAAAGATGCCGTCCATTAGAATATGCGCCGTTTCTTTTATGTACTACGAAGAGAGAAGGGCAGTGCCCGTGAAACTGTGACCTGTCAATGAATGCAAAACACATTCTGATTTCAGAGATGTTAGTTACAATGTGAGGAAGTGCACGTTGGAATCAATGAAATACCTCGAGAGCACCCACCTCCTGGGGCTCTTGTGCTTAGGCTGGTGTCAGGCACATAGAAAGGGCTCAGTCCACGTTAGCTGGTACTGTTTCTGTTGTCCCCATTTTACAGATGAGGAAGCTGAGGTTGAAGTCACTTCCCGAGGTCACCCGACAAGCAGTAAATGGTAGAGTTGGGATTTGGGCTCCCTCGGCTGTGTGTCTCTTTCATGGCCCCCAAATCATGTCCAATAACAGGGTACCCGCACCATGGATGAGATGAGAGATCAGGAACAGGCTGGCACCATGACCGTGTGCCCGTGAGCAGGCCCTCCACCCCTCTGGGTCTCCACATTCTCACCTGTAAGAGGTGGGTGATAACGTGGACCCTGCAGGGATGCTGGGAAGGATGCCTGGATGTGAGAAAGGTCCCACATGTGCTCAGTAAACCTTCATCCTCTCCTCGCTTCCCTTCCCCACCACCCAGGCACAAGCAGCTTTGAGGGCACTGGCGTTAGCCACAGAAATCCCAAGCTCGGAGCAGTTGCCATGGATAGTTGGACTGACTTGCCCGGACAATTGGAGCCTTGGGCACCCTGGACACCTGCCTAATGCCTGCTCCTGCTTAGAGCTCAGCCCTCACCTTCAACTCAGCCTCCGATAAACACCTGAGCAGGCACAGCCAGGCCTGGAGCCCCTCATTCCCCTGTAGATGCTGCCCCTCGGGGCTGTGTGAAGCATTTAGAAATAGTTACCTGGGGTGTCAATATTGGCTTAGATTTTAAAGCTTAACGCTGTTGGATTAATTGTTCGTCCTTTCCTCGCTGATTTTTTTTTTAAGTAAATTGTTCTTGGAAGGATAACGTACCTGCCAAAGTGTTCAGATCCTAAGAGCACAGCCTGATTAATTCCCACTAAATGCACATCCATATAACCAACGCCCAAATCAAAACGCAGAGCATCACCTGCCCCCAGCTCCCCCACCCCGTCTCCGTCCTCCCCACCCACCAGGGTCACTGCTGTGCTGACCTCTAACACATGGAGCAGTTTTGTCTGTGGACAGAGGCCCCGTGTGGCTTCTTTTGCTCAACGTTAGGTTTAGAACTTCATGTCTTTTGCGGTTAGCAGTAATTTGCTTATTAACACTCCAGTCCGTGAATATATTTTGTTAGACGGATATATCATAATTTATCCATTTTTCTGTCTGTGAACATTTGGGTAGGTTCCAGTTTGGGGCTATTATGAATGGGTTGCTATTAACATTCTAAAATATTCTAGTACATTCTGGTACATGTCTATAGGTGAACATGAGTGTGCATGCCTTCTGGATACATACTTAGGAGATGAATTGCTGGTTGTGGCTTATTTGTATATTTCACTTAAGTAAAAGTGCCAAGCTGTGGTCGTACCAGTTGATATCTTACCAGCCAGTGTGCGTGTGTGTGTGTGTGTGTGTGTGTGTGTGTGTGTGTGTGTGCGTGCAGGGGCTCCAGATGCCATAAGGTAGTGAGAGAAGCAAAGACTTTAGCAGCTGCAGCTGGAAAGGAGGATGTGAGCAGGGGAAAGGAGACAGGGATGGACATTTGGAGGCTGCAATTTCTATGCAGTTACACTGAGAGTCTGGGAGGCTTGGAGCCTGTTGCGATTGGCCATCTGCAGTGGGGACATATTTCTTCTGGGCTCTGGCCTGTCATGAGTGTAGGTGGCTGTTCAAGAACAGAGTCTCCAGGGGAGGGAATCCACCCACCGTCCCCGCCATCCCTAATACTTAAATGTCACTGTGGTCTAATTGGCTGTGCAGCCCACTGCCCCCCTCCACCTCACCTCCAGCAGTAGCAAACCCAGTGCCTGAGACAACAAGGCGGGGACAGCCCTGAGTCACCATGGCTGCCCCTCGCCGACTTACTGGGCAACCCTGGACAGGCGGGCGAATCAGACTCCCTGTGAGTCAGCTACCCTGGGAATCTCATCTCAAGCAGGTGAAGAAACGAATCTCAGTTGAAGATCATGGATGATTGTAGGTAGCATGGTGGGTAAGTGGATACGTGGATAGGTAATAGACGGACAGAAGGATGTGATGTGTGTATAAGTACGTAATTAATTAATAACTTGCGCACAAGTATGTGTATGTTCACCATTGCATCGATCGTTCACCACCTCTCACAATAGCCAGAGTTTCACGAATACTTACTGTGTTGGGCACGGAGAGTTGCCTACACCTTGACACACCTGATTCCGTGTGATTCTCCTAAGAAACCTTGTAAAGCAAAAACTGTCGGCCTCGTTTTACAGATAATGAAACTGAGGCTCAGAGAGGTTAGCTCTCCTGCCCAGGGTCACACAGCCACTGACTGACAAACCACGGTTCTAAGACAGTCTGACTCTGGGCACCTGTTCTAACCAGTGTGCTCCACTCCCCACCTGCTCCTTCTCTCATTCAGTCCTCATACTAACTCTGTGGGTGGGTATCATTAGTCCCCTTTGATAGATGAGGAATCTGAGGCCCAGAGAGGTTAAGTAACCCATCCAGAGACACAACGACACATGGTAAGTAAAGAGCAGATCTGGGATTCAAACAGATCCCTCTGATACCTGAGTTCTGGCTAGAACCACACAATTTCAGCTAATTCAAGCCCACAGCAGAGCTCGGTAACTACTAAACGAATGAATACAACGCCAAGAATATTTTAGCAATCAAGTCACAGATTAAAAGAAAAATTCATGCCATCATTTAGACATAGATGGAAAATGAACTTTCCTAATGTCATTCCTTCTTCTTTCAGCCAATATTGGATGTGATGAACCAGATGTGATGCTAGGGGCTGGGGAATGCTATGGTGAATCTAGAACTCATTCATTCACTCGTTGATTCATTCACTCATTCATTTGCGGACTGTTTATCGAGTTCCTGGTCTGTGTGCGCCAGGATTCAGGCTCATTGCAGAGGAGAAGGATGGGTAAACACACTGGCAATTAAATGAGGTGTCACTGTCACTGTATAATGTCCTTTTTCATCTTGTCATTCATCTTGAACCACTGGTCCTCGAAATGAGCTCAGTGAGGCTGAAAATAGTTTGAAAACCCTCTATCCAGACAGGCATCTGCTTTGGGGGAGAGTTACTGGTGTTTACACACCCCTGTCTAAAGGCTGGGCCGAGGGGCCGGCAGAGTGCCGTCTGAGTGTTGTCTGAGGACCCCAGAAGTTATCAGTTTACAAGCAGATTTTTACCTGTGAGAGCCTGTGGTAGACGGTACGTGGCAAAACCTGCTTCTGGGCTAGGCTAGACTCTGCACGTGTCCTTGGATGCTGGGGGTAGCTGATAAAGATGCTGAAGAACCCCAGAGGAATTGCTCCCAGACTCGAATCCCAGAACCAGAACTGAGGTCCAGTGCAAGGCTGTGGTGGCTTAGTATCTCACAGGCATAATAGTGGCATGTCCACACACCCCCACTCTCTATGTGTCACTTGTGTGTGTGTGTGCGCCGCGTGGCTTGCGGGATCTTTTTCCCCCAACCAGGGATCGAACGCGGGTCCCGGCAGTGAAAGCACCGAGTCCTAACCACTGGACCGCTAGGGAATTCCCTCTATGTGTCACTTTTAATAACCGTTGTGTGTGGCCCTTATCGCAACAACTGCCAACAATTAATTGTGTCCTTCTGCTTTCCAGCCTCTGTAAGGGCCGGACACTCTATTCTGTGGTCAGGGATGCCAAGATCGTCTTGGATGTCAACAAAACGAGGCAGATTGCCCAAGAAATTGTGAAGGTACCGTAGGGTCTGGGGCCTCCTCCCTGAACCTCAGAAAGACCCCTCCTGAGACTCATGGTCTGGCTTCAGATCAACAGTCTGGGCTTAAAAGAGATTAAACTTGACCTTCACAATACCAGGCCAGATACAAGCATGAGGGATGGTCTGCTAATGTCTGGCTTCCATCTGGTGCCCCATCATCATGATAATTGGGTGTGTGCAGAGACCCAGGGCGGGGGGAGGGACTCTTCTCATTGATAAGCTCCCTTACCCCTTGAAGCCTTGAATTCCCATGAATGTAAGCCATCTCTCTCCACAGCTGCTGGGGAAGCATCAAATTGTTTGGTGGTGTTTGGGATTAAAACAAACAGGAACATCCTGTGTTTTCTGGTGGGTGCCTCATTAGTCCATCGTCTTCAGGTTTTTATTTCCCATTGGAAGTGTCAGGACTGAGCTGCAAAAAGAAATAAAGATGTGACTGCTCATTAAGGCAAAAAGAGAAATCTAGACACTTCACCCTTAAGCTTGACCTCCCATAGACCCTTCTCCATGGTCTTGATTATCGCCTTGTGATATGTCTCTTGAGGCGCACAGTGAGATTCTGCAGTTTTGTGGGTTAAGTAGATCTAAGGAACAAGTCTCCTGCAGATGAGTTATTTTGCAGAATGGAAGTGGAGAAGATGGCCGATGGGATTCCTTACTCTGGGGGCCTCTTTTCAGGTTTGTCCCCGCCCCTCTCCCTCTGGGGAGACCTTCCTTCGTTTCTTCTTCAGGAAGCAGAAGAGCTTAGATGGAGATGGTTTTGCTATGATCTGAGGGTGGTGGCAGATTTCTATCTTGGGGACCCTGCCTGTTCCCACTCGCCATGCCTTCTCCACCCCACCTGCAAACCTTGGCATTTGGGTCCCAGATCTGCAGCTGTTCAGTGTGGTTTCAGTGGAAAGGCAGGGCGTGTGAATCGTGAACCCGAGCCAGGCTGGCAGTGAGCGCATGGGTGTCCTCTGGCAGCTCCCTGTATCCTTGTTTCTTGCAGGGCATGGGCTACCTCCACGCCAAGGGAATCCTGCACAAGGACCTCAAGTCCAAGAACGTCTTCTACGACAACGGCAAAGTGGTGATCACAGACTTCGGGCTCTTCAGCATTTCTGGGGTGCTGCAGGCTGGCAGGTGAGAGGTGGTAGAAGGGCCCAGAGGGGCTCTTGACAGATGACGGTCAGGGGATGAGAAGTCGCCCAGATGGCTTCAGTGACCTAGACGCGATGCTGGACCTGAGGTCGCTTAGCTGCGCGGCTAGGCTGCTGAGCCCGTGATGCAGTGCGGATGCCCAGGTCACACTCTGAGTCCCTTGGAAATGGCGCCTTTGAATGGGCACAAAGCATCCTTCAATCCTGCAACGCCCTTGCCCTTGAGTTTCACTGGAAGACACTCCCCTTACTCCAAGCACGCACATGGAAGCTGGGTTCCCCCAAGCACCCTTGCTCAAAGTTTTCTTATGAACCCTGTTGTTCTAGTACAGCAGGAGTGTAGTTAAGAGCAAGGGATTTAAAGTCAGACCCACCCGGGGCCCAACTTGACTCTGCCACTTATGAACTGTGCCTTCACTTTCCTGCAAGAAAAGTGGTGGGTATGATGCTTCCTGCCTCAGAGGGTCGTTATGAGGGTAGAATAGGACAACACACAGCAAGCATCCAGCACACTGCCTGGAGCACATCGAGCGCGACGAAGAATACTGGGTTGGCCAAAAAGTTCGTTCGGGTTGCTCTGTACCATCTGATGGGCAAACCCGAACGAACTTTCTGGCCAAGCCAGTAGCTTCTGTGGAGTTGTTGTAATTAGTATTAATTTGCATACCCCTCCTCAGTATCACCCAGGAGGGTCATTAACTATTGTTAAGTAATAAACTCTCAGCCACCACTCACCCTAGAGCAAGCTACCTTGAGTTGACCATGTGAAAAGCAGCCTGAACCCAAGTAAACAACCCGTAATTCAGAAGGTCTGCCCTTCGTGACTTTTAATTTGGAGTGTGTGCGACACACACACACACACACACACTTTAAACCCAGCATGTTCTCTCTAATCATGCCTCTTTCAACAATGGTATGCCTCTCCAGAAAGGCAGCACCCGCCAAGCCCTGGTTTCTGTCATTGTACTTCCATTTCAGCTGCTTTGGAGAATCCCTGATCCCTTTGAGGTACACCCAGGAGCCCCCCAACAAAGTGAATTTTGTTCATGCTCTGTAATACCTTGAATCTCAGTCAGACCCTCTGAAATGTGGTGGAGCCCGATCTAGCTGTTCCTGTGTGTTGCAGTAACAAACAGAAGCTTAAGGGGTTTTTTTTTAGATTTTACTCCACCCAAAGAGATTCATCTCCAAAACTACATCTAGTCCCTAAGATAAGAAAGTAAGTAGACAGGAAGTTAACAAATGGATCAGTGGATAGATGGAGAGAGTCATCAAGTCAGAACCCAAGAAGCCAAGAACCCACTTAGGCTCCAATTTACTGGTTGGGGAATCGCTCCCTCCCTGTTTCCATTGCCCCAGGCCAAGGGCAGAGGAAGCAGTTGGTGACATCACTATGAGCCCAGGTATTTGTGTCAAGACAAGAGGGTTAGCAGGCGTTGTCTTTAACCTAGCTCAAGGCTCTTAAGAAAAAAAAAATCAGATTCCTCCCTCCTGGTGGCAGGTCCACACGATTTCTCCTTGTCAGTGGCTTCTCCCCCAAAAACCAGAGGGCCTCTGATCTTTTCCCTTTATTTATTTATTAAAATTTATTTATTTTTGGCTGCGTTGGGTCTTCGTTGCTGCACGTAGGCTTTCTCTAGTTGTGGCGAGCGGGGTCTACTCTGTTGCGGTGCGCAGGCTTCTCATTGCGGTGGCTTCTCTTGTTGTGGAGCACGGGCTCTAGGAGTGTGGGCTTCAGTAGTTGTGGCACGCGGGCTCAGTAGTTGTGGCTCGCGGGCTCAGTAGTTGTGGCATGTGGCTCAGTAGTTGTGGGCTCAGTAGTTGTGGCTTAGCTGCTCCGCGCATGTGGGATCTTCCCAGACCAGGGCGCGAACCCGTGTCCCCTGCATTGGCAGGCGGATTCTTAACCACTGCGCCACCAGGGGAGTCCCTGATTTTTTCCCTTTAGATTCATGGTTTTCTGAAGCCACAGGGAGACGAGAAAGCAAAGGGAAAAGGAACGATCTTCAGCTCATTCATGAAGGCCCAGTGTCAACCAGGAAGGGAGTGCAAGTCAAGGGCAAGGTGGCTTCTGGCCTTGTCGCCCAGACAGCACACCGCCCCCGCCCCCACCGTGCCCCAGCCTGGCTGTCAACGCAAACCCAGTTGGTGTTGCAAGAGGCCAGGGAGCCCTCAGCAATCTCTCCCAACCAGAGATCCACAGCGTCTGGCTACGCAGGAGTAGCCATTGGTGGCTTCCTGTGCTTTTTTCCCTGTTGGAGGGAAAATAGGGCTTAGTTCAGAACTTTGCTCCCAAACGGTGTGCTATAGAATTCGTGTAGAATTGTGGTTAGGAGTTTAGTCGCTGGAGTTTTAAAGACTTGCAATCAAATGGATGTTAGTTCTTTCCCTTGTTACCTCCATGGCTTTGGGAGGGTCACTTAAGCTTTTTGAGGCTATTTCCTGACCCGTAGAACAGGGCTGATATCCACCTGATTGTGGGCACATAAGAATTAAGTTGGGTGGACAGCCTGACATACAGGAGGTACTCAGCAGGAGTTACTTGCCTTCCTACCCTTCCCTCAGTTAGACCTTGGGGCATTGACAGTGCTGGGTGCCCAGAAAGGGGAGATCAGCCGAGCCTGGGGCAGGGGTGGGGGTAGCAGTAGAGTGAGCACGCCCTGAACATCCATACAGATGCCAGAGCTTCCCCTGAGCCCGTCCCCGGCATTGCCTTGCCTACAGCTGTTCTACCATCGTCCAGAAAAGGTGTCATTTGAGATGCCAGTGGTATCATGCCAGTTGCCCACAGGCTGCTATTAATCATAATAATAACCATAATGAAGATGATTCGGGTTGGTCACCGATGGGTCCATCACCGTGGGAACAGGACACCCCAGGGTGTCTGTGCCAGGCCTGGCTTCCAGCCCCCTCTAGGCATGTGCTCACGTCCGCCCCAGGATGACGGTTAGCGAGTGGCCAGCACCCTCCTTCCTGGCCCAGCCCTACAATTCCAAACCTCCACTGCCCCATGAGTCAGGAGGAGGCGGAAGGGGCTGTTGGATGAGATGGGAACAGGGACGTTTGCCCTTTGGGCAGCAGCGTTCCACCCCACCCCACCCCACAGGGCCTGGTCATGCCAGTGGGGTAGCATGATATGTCCCCACTACACTGCTGTTCTTGGGGTTTCTAGAACGCCCCAAAGAGGGCCTGCCTTGGGCCTTTGTCCTAACTTCTCTCCTGCCTGGCATACTCTTCTCCTTGTTCGCGTGGCTGGATCCTTTATGTCATGATCTCCTGCCTGGAATGCGCTTCTCCTTGTTCGCGTGGCTGGATCCTTTATGTCATGAAAATCTTAGCTCACATTTTACCTAAAGTAAGCTCCCTCTTATCTTTGACACATTCTCCTATTTTAATCTTTCCTATTTAGATAATTCATTTGTCATCACTTTCCCCTACCAAAGTACAAGCTCCGGGAGGGCAGGGACTTTGTCAATCTTGTTCACTGCTGTGGTCCCAGTGCAGAGAACAGAGCCTAGGCAGAGTGGGTGCTCATAAATACAGTCGGTCCTCATTATTCGCGGATTCCATATCTGCAAATTCACCTACTCACTAAAATTTATTTGTAACCCCCAAATCAATACTCACGGCACGTTCACAGTCATTCGCGGACATGTACAGAGTGGTGAAAAACTTGAGTCAACTGATGCACATGTTCCCAGCTGAGGTCCAAGGAGAGGAAACTGTGCAGTTTTGTTTCAGCCCTTATCAGCGATGACCAGAGGATGGAGGTGGGATGGTGCAGTGCAAGGCAAGAAGCTCCAGCTCTGGGGCCAGTTGGACGGGTTTTGCAATTCTGCCCCCTGGTAGTGGGGCAGCCTCAGGGCAAATCACGTAATACTTCTGAGCCTCATTTTCTTTTGTGTGAAATAAAATAGACTAGGATGAATTGTTTTTAGGATTTAAGATTATAATCTTTTTGAGATGTGTGCATGCGTGTGTATATATACATTTCCTCCAGGAGCAAAAACTCAGTTTTCACTAATTCAGTGTTTGCTGAGACTTTATAGAACATAAGCGCCACGAATAACAAGAATCGGCTGTATTTGTTAAATGAAGATGGAGAAGGGGGCGCCTCAGAGGCGAAGGGACACGATGACTGTTTGGGTGTTGGGTGTCTCTCTCCAGATCAGCCTTTCCTGCACCTCCCACTGAGTCTTGGCCTCAAGTACAAGGTCAGGCAGTGCTTGATGGGGGGCTAGGGATGGGGGAGGAACACAAGAAAGCCGGCAGAGATGGTCCAGGGACTTGGGGTCCGTGATGGAGGACTGGTCCTCCCTGGGCTGTGAAACGGGGCTCACTCTGTGCTTTGCTTCTCCAGGCGTGATGACAAGCTGCGTATCCAGAGCGGCTGGCTGTGCCACTTGGCCCCGGAGATCATCCGTCAGCTGTCTCCCGACACAGAGGAAGACAAGCTCCCCTTCTCCAAACACTCGGACGTCTTTGCGCTTGGGTAGGTGGCCCACCCTGGCTTTTGAGAGCCCCAGCCTGGGCAGAGGGACACTTCCCAAAACATTCCCTTAGTGCTTCTGGAAGGGACAGGGCATCTGTCTGTGGAGGAAAAGGTGGCTGGATTCCTGGGTGAGTTAGGGGGGATCTGAGTGGGCTGTAGTAGAGAGACCCTAGCAAACCTTCATGCCTGGTTTCTAACTGGTTGTGTGACCATGGCAAGTTACCTGATTCATTCATTCATTCGTGCAATAGCTATTTACTGGGTGCCTGTTCTTAACAAATTGTCAAAAACTTAGTGGCTTAAAACGACCTTTATTATCTCAAGTTTCTGTGGCCAGGAATTTGGGCGTGGTTCTGAACTGGCTCAGGATCTTGCATTAGGCTGCAGTCAAGACGTTGGCCAGGGCTGAGGTCTCATCTGAAGGTTTGACAGGCTGAGGATCCATTTCCAAGGTGGCCTGCTCACATGGCTGTTGGCAGGAGGCCTCAGTTCCTCACCACACAGACCTTTCCAAAGGCTGCTTGAGTGACCTCACAACACGGCGGCAAGAAGCTGCATTCCCTTTATGACCTAGTCGCAGAAATTGTACATCGTCACTTCTACCGTATTGTTTGTTAGAAACAAGTCAGCAAGTCACGGGGAGGGGAATTAAGCTCTACTTTTTACAGGAAAGAGTATCAAACAATTTGTGGACATTTTAAAACCACCATAGGTCCCTATTCTCTCTTGTCTGGTGGAAGACAGACAAGGAAACAGTTTTTTTACAAAATTCTGTGATAAGTGCTATGCTGGGGATAAACACAGGACTGTGGGAAGAAAGGAGGAACTAAATCCAACCTGGGAGATCAGAGAGAGCTTCCTGGAGGAGGTGACTCCTGAGCCTGTGTTAAAGATTGAGTGTAAGTAGTCCAGGTGAGGGTAAGGTGAAGCGTTCCAGATAGAAGGAGCACATGAAAAGCAACAAGGGTGAAAAAGAACAAATTGCCCACAGTGGAGGAATACGTGGGGAGCAGGAGTGGAGGGAAGAAGACGAAGCTGATGGATGGAGAATCAGGAAAAAATGAGCCTGGGGTGGTGAGATGAGGGACTAGAGAGGAAAGAAGGCATTCTGCAGGGACCTAGAGGCTGAGTTAAGGAGTTTTCACCTTCAGGGCAGTAGGGAGCCACTGATGGTTATTGAGCAGGACAGTGACTTTTAAAAGTGTATTGAGCACATAATCACACTCTGAGCTTTAGAACAATCACCACTGTGTTGAAAACGGAAAGGAAAAGGGCAAGATTGGGGCCAGTTGACCAACGCAGGGGGGAGATGCTGAGATTCTCTGCTGAATCAGTGCCAGTGGGTGTGAAAGCTGGGATTGGACATAAGAAGCAGCATTTTGGGGGTGGAAGTGATAGGGCTTGATTGTTAGTTTAAATGTGGGTGATGCCAGATATCTGCCTGAAGCAACTTAGCAGAGAGTAGTGTCATTCACCAAAGTAGACACCCTGGAGGTGGGGCAGGGTTGGGCCATGCCAGGAAGGCAGAGAGAGCAGATTTGGACACAGTTTGAGCTACCTTGGAGACAGTCGAGGGAAGCAACCAGAAGGCGGCTGAATCTACACATTTTAAGTTTGGGAAAGAAGAGTTCAGGACTTGGCGGCAAAGAGAGTAACTGCAGCCGTGGGAGGGGATGAGGTGTCTTTGAAAGTACAGAGGAGGGAGAGAGGGTCCAGGGCACAGCCCTGAGATGCAGATCCATACACTCTGAGAAGGTACAGCAGGAAGGCTTCCGTGCGCCTGTCCCTCAGGTGGGGCCATGCTAATCCTCACCTTACCTCGACCGTGGGGGCGGTTACATGGACTGGCAGAGATAAGCTGGGAAAGCTGTTCGGGAAAGTTGGAGGCTTGCAGATGTGTGCAGTTAGATTTAGCGCCACCAAGAGATGTTACAGAGAATATCTTCCCCGGAAAAGCGCCCCTGCTGCGTGCTCTCTGGAAATCGGGGTGGGGGCAGTGTTTGCTGGCACATCAGTATTCTCGCCATCTGTCACTTGGACCCCTTAAGAGGCTGTCACTTGCCCTGCTTAGTTTATGCCCAAATCTTTAGTTAGATATTGTTATCTGAAACCAAATTGCAATAATTAAGTTGGTATATTTTACTATCAATTTAGCAAAAGAAAAAAGAATGTAATTAACAAAATGTACCAAAGTAAGTAATTGGTTTTCCACTGCAGTTTTCATCTTTAGCAATTTTTTTCCCCTTCAAGCGAGTTTCTCTTGAAAGTTAGGTTTGAAAGGAAGTTTTAATGAGGCTTTTATTCCCGACACTGCTGAATTCCGAGGGGCCTGGTGCTCCCGGTCTCCTGCCAATCAGGTGCATCTTGTTGCTTGGGAACATCGTGCTGGGGCATGACTTCGAAAAAAATGGGCTTTAAAAGTGTACTGAGCACCGTGTTAAGTTTGTGATGGGTGCTGTCTCGTGGCATCTTCAGAAGCACACTTTGAAGCAGGTACCATTGTTCCCAATTGACAGATGAGGAAACTGAGGTTCTGAGTGGCTTAGTGACTTGCCTTATGGTAATTAGCAGCGAAGCTGGGAGTCAAACTTGGGACATCCTGACCCCAGGGTTGGAGCTTTAAACCACAGAGCCTCCAGGCTTGAGAGTCATTTCACCACTCAAAGCCCTACTTCCCTCAGCCATAAATCAAAGATAATGAAGCCCATTGAGACGTTCTAAGGATTGAATGAGAAAACACCTGTAAGGCACACAGCACAAGGCCAAGCTCCTGATAGGCTCCCTTCCCCCCTACACTCTGTGTGTGCCTCCTTCACTAGGCCCCAACCATCAACTAGAGGGTTGCCCTCCCAAATAGTTCACTGCCCCAATTACAAAGGACCCTCAAATGGGATGGAGTGTAGGTTTCTCAGTATAGCATAATGGCCAGTGGTGTAATTCTGTAGTCAGATGGCTTCAACTCTGGCTATACCTCTTATTTTGCTGTGTGACCCTGGGTAAGGTATGTAACCTTTGTGAGCCTCAGTTTCCCCAGCTGTAAAATGGAGCTGATAATAGCACTTCTTGTTTAAAATGTGGGTTTTATTATTATTCGGGTTTGATGAGGCCAATAGATCAGGAAACAACTACCACTGGATAGTTTGTTATTCACAGTCCCCAGAAGGAGAGGGCACATCATACCACGCAGGGCCACACGGGGAAACACCAGGGTCAGTCAGGAGGCAGAGGGAGCAGGAAGAAAATGTGGGCAAGAGCCGTTATTGTGGTTTTCTCGGGAAGGAAGCGGCGAGGCAGGGTAAGCAGGCTTAGCATTGGCTAGTTTAACTAATTGCAGTGGGCTCTGGGGTATGGGGGCTGTCCTGAGTAGGGAAGGTGAATATTGGCCCTGAGCCTGATAGAGGAGATGGAGGGATGGTGGAGGACTTTGGATTGTTTAGTTTGCATATGAAAAGCACACTTACAGGTCAGTCCTTTACTATCTCTAGGAATTGGCTAGCCCTGGGAGGGGCAGTCCCGCCAGGGTCAGCAAGGCCCCAGATAGCAGAACATCAGAATAAAAGGCATGCTAATACACCTCCCCCATAATCATAGTAAATACAAAAGGCTAAGATTAGTGTCTAGCACAGAGTGAAAACTCAATAAGTGTTATTGTTTATGATGAAAAGAACTAGAATCATCCAGCACGTAACTTGAGAACTTCCTGACCACCTAACTCAACATCCCAACACCTGAGCATCACCACCCCTCCTCGCCCCAGAGGGATGAGAAGATGCTGAGAGGCAGAACCCTAGAAATAGCTGGTTTGATACAGTCCTCTATCAGTAAAAAGGGTAACTGAGTGCTTCGTGTTCTTTAAAGCAAATTTACATAAATTATCTTAGGTTAGAAGAAAGATCATTTCCTAGGATGGTTTCAGTTAGTCCCTGAGTTGGGGAATCTTCTCAGTGAGTTGAGACCTATCCCCACCGTACAGCTCAGTGACACCCCAGCATCCTCTGAACACCCCGACACATGCACCATGGGCCTCAGTGCTGCCCACACCTCCCAGCATCACTTAGGCACTGCCCAGCCCATCTCCCCATCCGTCCCCACGTGCCGCTCACTGCAGCAGGCAGTCGTTTCTTCCATCATTACGACGTCGTGATTTATGAAACAGACGATAACATAGTCGATCTCTCTAGAATAATTCCAGCATCGAGTTGTTCTGGCATTCAGCCTCCCAGATAAACATTCTTCCACTGCAGTTTTATCATCATTCTCATTTGGCAAGTAGGGAAACCTGGATTCAGAAGGGAAGCAACCTACCCAGTGACATGTTACTAGCATAGAATAGAATCAGGACTTGAACCCAAGGCAGTCTGACCCTCAGATTGTTTTTTTTTTTTCTTTCCACTATTTCAAAGGAAGTTTCCTTCTTAGAAAACACAAATATAATAGAAAAAAAATTCTGTCCTTTCTATCACTTAGAGGGAGCCCTTGTTAACATTTTGCTGTGTTGCTCTTATTCTCTTGTCCATACATATATAGTGGTATTTAAAAAGCATAACATACCTTATATACAGTTTTGTGTCCTGTTTTTTTCACTTAAAATTATATTTTGAGCATTTTTATGTCAGCAAAATTTCTTTGAAATGTTATAATAATAATAAATATCTTAGTTTATGGATTTACCATAATACATGTAACCAATTCTTGTTATTTTTTTAATCTTTATTGGAGTATAATTGCTTTACAATGTGACGTTAGTTTCTGCCGTACAACAAAATGAATCAGCTATATGTGTACGTATATCCCCATATCCCCTCCCGCTTGAGCCTTCCTCCCACCCTCCCTATCCCACCCCCCTAGGTCGTCACAAAGCACTGAGCTGATCTCCCTGTGCCATGCGGCTGCTTCCCATTGCTATTTTACATTTGGTAGTGTGTATATGTCAATGCTGCTCTCTCACTGCGTTCCAGCCTCCCCCTCCCCCCCATGACCTCAAGTCCGTTCTCTACATCAGTGTCTTTATTCCTGCCCTCCACTAGGTTCATCAGTACAATTTTTCTAGATTCCATATATATGTGTTAGCATATGGTATTTGTCTTTCTCTTTCTGACTTACTTCACTCTGTATGACAGACTTCAGGTCTATCCACCTCATTACAAATAGCTCAATTTCGTTTCTTTTTATGGCTGAGTAATATTCCATTGTATATATGTGCCACATCTTCTTTATCCATTCATCTGTCGATGGACACTTAGGTTGCGTCCATGTCCTGGCTATTGTAAATAGTGCTGCAGTGAACGTTGTGGTACATGACTCTTTTTGAATTATGGTTTTCTCAGGGTATATGCCCACTAGTGGGATTGATGGGTCACATGGTAGTTCTATTTTTAGTTTTTTAAGGAATCTCCATGCTGTTCTCCATAGTGGCTGTATCAATTCACATTCCCACCAACAGTACAGGAGGATTCCCTTTTCTCCACACCCTCTCCAGCATTTATTGTTTCTAGATTTTTTGATGATGGCCATTCTGACTAGTGTGAGGTGATACCTCACTGTGGTTTTGATTTGCATTTCTCTAATGATTAATGATGTTGAGCATTCTTTCATGTGTTTGTTGGCAATCTGTGTATCTTCTTTGGAGAAATGTCTATTTAGGTCTTCTGCCCATTTTAGGATTGGGTTGTTTGTTTTTTTGATATTGAGCTGCATGAGCTGCTTGTAAATTTTGGAGATTAATCCTTTGTCAGTTGCTTCATTTGCAAATATTTTCTCCCATTCTGAGGGTGGCCTTTTTGTCTTGTTTATGGTTTCCTTTGTTGTGCAAAAGCTTTTAAGTTTCATTAGGTCCCATTTGTTAATTTTTGTTTTTATTTCCATTTCTCTAGCAGGTGGGTCAAAAAGGATCTTGCTGTGATTTATGTCATAGAGTGTTCTGCCTGTGTTTTCCTCTAAGAGTTTTATAGTGTCTGGCCTTACATTTAGGTCTTTAATCCATTTTGAGTTTTTTGTGTGTGTATGGTGTTAGGAAGTATCAATTCTTGTTATTGAACAATTGTGTTATTGCTACTTTTTTCAGTGTTCTATATAATGGTGTACAGAAGATTCTTGTCATTGAGTTTTTGTCTGTATCCCTTATATTCCCCTTACAGTAGTTTCCTAAAATTACAGGCATGGGGTCAGAGATCCTAGCTGTATTATATTAGACTGTTCAGGTTCTAGCTTTTGATTCATTTTAATTCAGGCACCAGAGAAGATATCCTGGGATAAGCATGACTTCTAAGACATTGACAAAGCTTTATGTACATCTTAGGTAGCAGAACACCAGCCCTGTGAGGCAGAAACTAGGGGGCCAGAGTGGTTAGCCAGCAGGCTGACTGGGTGGGCGCGTGTTGGTAAGGGGACACAGAGTTGCAAGGGACGTATCACACCCTGTAACAATGTCTGCCAACAGGACAATCTGGTATGAACTCCATGCCAGAGAGTGGCCTTTCAAGACCCAACCAGCAGAGGCAATAATCTGGCAAATGGGCACAGGCATGAAACCCAACCTCAGCCAGATTGGCATGGGAAAAGAAATCTCGGTAAGTCCCGGGATAGTGCCTGGTCTGGGGGATGAGGGGAGAAGCAGACACAATTCTGGGCCTTCTTTTTCCTGCATGTTAACAAGGTTGCAAACGCTTTCCTGGAGGGTGACAAAAAAGCCTGCGCACAGACTCGTCAGATGATCATTTGGAGCTTAGAAGGCAAAACTTTTGAGCTGTGCCTGCGATTCCGGTTCCTACTATCAGGGCACAGTAACACTTGGCCAGGTTTTTCCTAGCAAGGGATTGCTGAGCCTAGTAGAACCAGTGAATCCCTCTTTTTCTGTTATTTTTTAAAGACATACATTAAGATATCACTGGTAGGGGCTTCCCTGGTGGCGCAGTGGTTGAGAGTCCGCCTGCCGATGTAAGGGACACAGGTTTGTGCCCCGGTCCGGGAGGATCCCACATGCCGCCGAGCGGCTGGGCCCGTGAGCCATGGCCGCTGAGCCTGCGCGTCCGGAGCCTGTGCTCCGCAACGGGAGAGGCCCGCGTACTGGAAAAAAAAAAAAAGATATCACTGGTATCAATGATTCTAATTTTATTTGGATCTACATAAAATTTTTAAGGCATTATCCAACTCAGAACAAGACATGTGGAAACAGAGAAGCCTGAGTGGTAAATTAGTAATCATCCCTGTAAAACACATCAGGAAGAATCCTGTTTTGATCAGAAGATAGATGTGGCAGGGAAGGCATAATTATCCGGTATGTTTTTAAGGATTACCTGTCTCTAGATTTCTTTTCTCAAGTGAGGCAATTACTAAGAGTAATTTTCCTGTCTGTGACTTTAAGGGCGCTTATAATATTAGGGTGTGGATAGAAGCTTCAGGATTCCCTTTTCTCCCTCCTTTTTGAGAAAAATGCCAAGAAACTCCTTGGGGAGCATTATTGATTTCAATGTATCCCAGACCTTCTATGATAGGATTTACCTAGTTTGCTGTATAGGCTCAGAAAGTGGATGAGTAAAAGGATGGATGTTGCAATGGATGAGTGATGCATGGCTGGATGATAGATGAAGGATAAATACATGAACTGAGATGAACAGATAGATGGATGGGTGGGTGGATAGATGGGTGGGTGGGTGGATAGATGGATGGGTGGGTGGATAGATGGGTGGGTGGGTGGATACATGGGTGGGTGGGTGGATGGATGGATGGATGATGGAGGAATCTGGCAGTGGAACAAATGGGTAGACAAACAGACAAATCCAAGGAGATGTCAAGGAGTAATCAAGAAGTTACTAGTTACGTTAAATCACCATCTTGGTTTCTTTTAGGACATTCTTCTCTTCTGCTGGGCCTTTGAACAAGAAGAGAGACCTACCTTCACCAAGCTTATGGACATGCTGGAGAAGCTGCCAAAGCGGAAACCGTCGCCTGTCTCACCCTGGACATTTCTGGAAGTCTGCAGAGTAAGTGTTCCCCCTTAGCATCTCTCCCCACTGCCCTGTCCTCTGGCCTTTGTCACCTTTTTGCTCCCCTCCCCAGCTCCTCTGCCAACCGTCTCCTTTCCGCGTACCCACCTCCCTCCCCAGCGTACCACCCTTCCCACCGTGTTTCTGTTCAGGGGAATCTCCTCTGCGATTTGGGTCCTAGAGGCTGCCGTACAGGGTCTGGATCCCCGTGGTTACCATGGCTGCCTCATTGCCTGTTTCCTCCTGATGAAGGTTGATGCCCCAGTAAGTCTGAGCATCACACGGTGAGGTGGTACCCTGAACCCACCAAGCCCTACATGTCAGCCGTTCATCAAAGTAGAAAAGTCCTGGGGTGTACCTATTTCACAGACGATAGACGGGCAAGGTGTCTGTGTCCTATTCCTGTACCCACGGCAGACATGACTAATCTATCACAGCGCATCTGCCATCACTCAGCGGTACTCATCAGCAGTTATTTAGGATCAGAGCGTGGATGCCTTTCCTGGCCGTTCCAGATTTATCCAGCCTCCTTCTTTTACACACGGAGAAACCGTGGCCCAGAGACATTCAGCAACTCACCCACATCTGCATGAGGTGTTGGTGACAAAGCTGGGGACACAGGTCAGGTCCCAACTCCCCAGTCTAGAGTTTGCTCTCCCCACAACATCAGCCCCTCTAGACTCCTCACTCACACTCAACGGCTTTGAGACGGTCACTCTGCTGCGTGTGGTCCTTTCAGAGACCGCCTGGGTCGGACGGTGGACTGGGGGAGGAGGGCTTGGCTACGGTAGGCCCAGGATCTGGGTCCTGTCTAGGGCTTTGTAATCTGCACAGGGGACCAACCAAGAGGCCTCAGCTGCAGCTGGCACGCTCCAGGAGGAGAGCCGCTAACTCGAAACTCGCCTCTGGATCTTGGGTCTGCCCCTCCATGGCTCCATCAGAGGACCTGGCATTTCTAGAATCCCAGTGTGGCTTAACACGTGGTGAGCTGGAGGCAAGGCTGAGGCAAGCCTGCCTTCCAGAGCGGTGCATCTCAAAATTGAATATGCATTCATATCACCTAGGGACTTTGTTAAAATGCGGGTTCTCATTCTGTATGTCTGGGGTGGGGCCCAAGATCTTGCATTTCCAGGGTGATGCGGACACTGCTGGTCCATGGCCCACCCTTTGGGCCTGTGTTGTCCCAAAACAGCCACATACCACATGGGGCTATTGAACACTTGAAGGGGGTGAGTCTAGATTGAGATGTGCTTTGAGTAGAAAATCTACACTAAATTTCAGAGACACAGGAGAAAGGAAATAATGGTTAATCCCTCCTCTCCCTAACCCCTAATCGTTCATCTACGTTCTGTCTGTATGAATTTACCTGTTCTACATGCTCCATGTAAGTGGCCGCATACAATATTTATCCTTTTGTGTTTGGCTTCTTTTACTCAGCATGTTTTCAAGTTTCATCCACAGTGTAGCATATATCGTTAGACCATCATTCCTTTTTACGGCTGAGTGATATTCCGTTGTAAGTCTATACCACGTTTTGTTTGTTCATTCATCTGTTGACGGAGGCTTGGTTTGTTTGCACCTTTTGGCTATTGTGAATAGTGTTGCTGTGAACATTGGTGTATAAGTGTCTGTTCGAGTCCCCGCTTCCGGTTTTTTTCATCACCACGACCACCAGCACGACCTCCATCATCTGGGTACCACTTATTAAACACGTGTGTGATAGGTGCCATGTCAAGCATTCTGCCTGCATTATCTCACTGAATCCCCAGGGCCTCCCTAAGAGGTAGTCTGGTACCCCCAGAGGAGGCACAGAGAGGTTAAGTGCCTATTCACAGGTCACACAGCTAGTAAGGAGCAGAGCAAATATTGGAACCCAGATGGGTCTGGACCCTAAATCCATGATCTTGACCCCTCCATTCTGCTGCCTTCTAGGCAAAGACTGCCTGTCTTTCTAGAACCATCCTGGGAGAGTGGGCATAAATTCTGCCCCTGACAGCCCAGATCCTGGCTCAACGGTAGTCAGCAAAGCCTCCACCCACAGCTGGAGTCTATGGTGTGGGTCTTTTCTCACCTCCGCTTCCTTTATCTCCATCCCTTACTGAGCATTCTCAACAACTCCACATGGCACATGGGCTGGTGTTCCGGTTCCACGTGGCCTCAACCCAGCTCACAGCTGGGTGACCATCCTAGTCCAGAAGCTACATGCTCCAGTGAGAAGAGCCTGCTGCTTCCTGGCTGTGCACCCTTGGACAAAACACCTAACCTCTCTGAGCCTCATCTGTAAAAGCGGTGTAATGTGCCTTTCTTGCAGGCTATCCTCAGGTTTAAACGAGATCAGGTATGTGAGTTGCTTGGCACAGAGCCCAGCGCATAGTAGGACCTCCGCCTTTTCTTGTGGAGGGTGGGAACAGCTCATCTCAGACCACCTGACCTCCGAGAGGGCGCTAATTCACAAAAGATGGCGTTGTCGTACCCATGTGACCTCTTGCCACTCTCTCCCTTCTCTCCGTGCTCCAGGCTGTGACCACTGGACAAAGGGACAGCGCTCAGCTGCCTCAGCTCCCAAGCCACCTCTCCTCCCTTGCTCTGCCCTCTGCCAGCTCAGGAGGCCAGAGGCTCACCATCAGAGGGTACCGACCCCGGCCGGCCTGGGAGCGCTGCACGACTGAGCCCGGCAGCTTCCCTGCACCCCAGACCCACGCCTTCGCTCGGGCAGGGGTGGGGACCCCGAGCCAGGACTTCATGGGACCAGCCAGGGAGATGCAGAGTTGATCAGTGAGGCCCAGGGGACGGTGTAGACAAGAGAACTTTGGGCTGGATGTGGAGCCCCTGGGCTGTGGAGGCTAGGGCAGGGGTCCCACGCGGGCAGGCTCACAGGACCGGTCTGTGTGTGCGTGTGTGTCTACGTGCGTGACACCGTCCGCTCTCAATTGCCCTTGATGACGGGAGTCAGGCTGCCCCAGGTCCGGGGCTGAGCGCCCATCAGCTGTTTCGGTGTCTGCGTGGTGGGTTCCAGCTGCGCTCTCTGGAAAGACGGGACGGGATGCAGAGCTGAGCGCAGCGCTTAGTGGAGGCTACGGGGCGGAGATCTGGGCAGGAAGCTCAGCTGTTCCTGTGCAAACATCTGTTCTCGGAGGCCCCCCCACCCCAAGCCTGTCAAGGTTTGGGCACCTCTGCGTATCGCTCCGAAGTGCATGTCTTCTGCATTCTGGGTCTCTCTGGGCTACGCTTCCCCGTTTCCGCTGCCCTCTCTGTTCTGTGACAGCCTTGTCCCCTTTCTTCCTCGCTGCCCCCCACTTCCATTTGGAAAGCACAGTGGCTCCCTGGCCAAGATGACTTCAGGGGGCTCCTTCCAGCTCACCTTCATCCATGACGGCCCCCTGAAGTCTGAGCCTTGGGAACTGGGGTTCTGGGAGGGGGAAGTTCTAGGACATTCTTTTTCCCTCCCTCTGCCCTGGCACTTACACCAGCTAAGTTTATCCACCACCATGATGGAGATGGGTCGTTGGGTTCGGTGTGTGTGTTGGGTTACAGGGCGTGTGCACGGCGTCTTGTTTGCAAATGACCCCTCCCGCAGTCCTGCTGCTTCACCCTTAAAAAGTCCAACTGGGGAGGCGAGGAGGGCAGCTCTTTGTCGGGGTTCTGCATTTTCATCTCCAGCTGGTGCCGAACCGCAGAGAGGCTCCCCGTTCGACGCCTCTGCACGCTCAGCGCCCCTGCCTTCCATCCCTCACCTTCACGCCCCACCTGGCCCAGCTGCTCTTGCTGTAACCACACCAGGGTCCAGTGTTCAGCGCGGAGGTCGCTGGGAGCAAGTCAGGTGCAGAATGACAGGGAGAGCCTCCGTCTTACGTTCCTTACCTGACAAGGGAATGTCTTACGTTCCCCAAACCCTGGACCCCCATTCACCTGACCAGGCATCCGAGGGAAATCTGCCCCCAGCAGGACATCTGCTAGCAGGACAGCTGGGCATTAGGCAGGAGGCCCAGGCTCTGCCCACAGTCCCGCCGTACTTCTTGGGCACTGCCCAGCCTTGCTTCTGGTCGCCACCTTATCTAGATGTCTCCCTCAAAGAGAGGGGACCTCCGACTTCAAAAACCCACCTGGGCTCAGACTCAACGTCCAACCAGAGATATAGGGATCTTCCCCACTTTGGTTCACGCTCTGGGGGGCCAAGCCTGCTTCCAAACTGGGAAAAATGATGAGACCGGTCATGCTTCCGGAGACCCTGGCTGAGGGAAACCCCAGAAGGCCTTCCTGGTTACTTTCCCAATGCTCCCACCTGCCTGGGACCAGAGTCTCCAGGCCCCCATGTGGGCCATTCCTAAACATTCCTCTTCTGGGGCATCTGTCATTGTGGCCCTCAGCCTGTCATTTGCGTGTCTGGAGGCGTTGACACGTGTTTGCACAAGCCCCAGCTGCTTTGCTGTCGCTGCGGGCAGCTCTTGTCAGCGGCCGCCACGCTGTTAAGGCAGGTCACCCAGCGAACCCGCCCCAGGCCTGAGCCGGGGCCTCCTGAGGGTCTCACATCTCTTTAGCCCAATCAGACTTCTTGGGTCCGTGGACCCCAGTCTTTATCATGGACCTCTGTGTGTGCGGGGTTGGGGGGGGGAAATAAGCAAGGGGATGAGCAGACAAGGTCAGCTCCCGGAAGCTGCAGCCCACTCCCTCTTGCCTCCGTCGTTTCCAGAATCAACTAACAGGGCCACCCAGAGCCTTTGGCAGGGCCCGGCAGCATCTCCACAGGCTGATTTTTCCATTTGTTCACAAGCACCAGCTTGAGGTTAGGGGCGGAGCCTGAGGGACCCAGGGAGAAACCCCAGCTTCCCCTGCGCCTTTGGAGTTTCTCTGCCTGCAGAACAGGGTCCCACGTCACCTGCTCTCGCCTTGCCGCCTCCCTCTTTTCGCAGGTCTTTACTTTGTTCCCTCCTTCCTCAGTCTCCGCTGCAGCCAGTCCAGCCCACCCCCGCACCGCCCTCCAGCTGCACCACCCTGAATTGTTTAGAAGCCAGCTTTTATTTGCAGACATTTTGATCCAGAAGGAACCAAACCACCGCTTTCCCTGCTGACCTCAGTCCTTATTCACTGAAGCACTGGGAGGAGGCCATGTTCATTCATCTTTTGCAAGGGGAAAAAAAAGGTGGTGTGTATATTTATACCATAGTTGCCAGCCCACCATTGGCTCATTCTGTAGAATCCACAGCACAGATTGTGTGCAGGTGCCCGGCGCCCAGCAGCGAGTTGCCTCTGTCTCCGCCCTGCTTTCAGCAAACCCTTAGGTACACAGGCTTCCCAGGTGGACCAGTCCACAGGGTAGAGATTCACTAGGGAGCCTTGACCTTGCCTTCTTTCAAAGGCATGTGGATTTGCACACTGAATTCCCACCAGCTCTTCCTGGTCACAGGTCTTTCATAAAATGAGGAGTCCCCTTGCAGGGGGACCTTATGTGGGGACATCTCCACACGTCACCATCCCCAGAGTGACCTGGAAATCGAAGTCTCCACTTAATTGTTTCGGCATCGTTTTCCCTTTGCTGGTCAAAATGAAAAATCTTGTCTTGCCATGGAGTCCTCCTTTATTTCTACCTTGGATTCTGCATCATTAGAAGCCCTGGATTGATCTCTGGAGACTAGACTCCTGTATCTGGGAAACCCTGGTCTGCGGCCTTTCCACCTTCCAACCCATGTGCACACATCCCGTCCCACTCGTCACCGCCCACAGTTCTTGTCCTCGCCTGTGACTGATCGTCTAAGGAACAGGAAGCAAGTGATACACACTGAGGCCCAATCACTATGTTTAAAAATCTCGACTTAGGGTTGGCATGTTATGCCCCGTGGGCTACATCCAGCCCACCAAGTGGTTTTTACAGTGTTTAATTGGGGAAAAAAACAGAAGATCTCATGATACGTGAAAACTCTACGAAATTCAAATATCAATGTCAATAAACAAATGTTGGTTCACAGCCACACCCACTCATTTACATACGGGCCTTGGTTTCCTTTGTGCTGCGACAGAGTTGGCTACTTGTAACCGAGACAGGGCGGCCCTTCAAGCTGAGAATATTTACAGTCTTGCCCTCTACCGAAGACTTTTGCCGACCTCTGATCTAGGCGACTGTCAGAAGGAAGAAGAAACCAGTTTGCACATGGTTCCCAGAGGAGGAACTGGAACCCAGGGGGAGGGAGTTACAGGGGCCAAGAACGAGTTCCAGCAGGGGAAGAACTTTCTAACGGCTTGCCTTGGAAGGTAGAAAGCTCCCCGTCCTGGGAGAGGCGTGAGCCGACCTTGAGACCCCTTGATGTGCAGGACCTGGAGGGAATTCGGGCCTCAGAGGTGAAAGAGTCTAATCTGCTCCGGCGGCCCGTAAGGAAACATCACAGTCCTCAGGGCGGCGGGTCGGGGGGCGCAGGGGGGCTTCAACAACAGAAATGAATTGACTCCCAGTTCTAGAGACTGGGAGTCCAAGATCAAGGTGTCAGGGTTGGTTTCTTCTGAGGCCTCTCTCCTTGGCTTGCAGACAGTCAGCCTCTCACTGTGTCTTCACGTGGCCTTTCCTCTGGATGCACACATGCCCCGTGTGTCTCTTACAAGGACACCAGTGATATCGAATTACGGTCCAGCCCTTATGACCTAATTTGACCTTAATTACCTCTTTAAGGGCCCATCTCCAAAGACAGCCACACTGGAGGTTAGGGCTTCAGCATATGAATGGCGGGGGTCTGGGGAGGTGCACAATTCAGTCCATAACAAGGACCCTTGGGATTTCAGAGACTGATTTTAGGGGCTTTTGAGGCAAAACTCCCATCCCTGGCTGGCTAGTTCTCAGCCTTGAGTCCCTAAACTTGCCCTCCCTGTCGTCATCCCTTGCCAGCCTTCTTTTGACCCAGCAATCCCCTGAGGGCTGGTCTGGCTTCAGATATGCCACCCATGCACTCAAGCCCCCCTCCCCCTCTGCACTAGTCGGCTAGGGCTGCTGTAGCAAAGTACCACAAGCAACAGGAATGGACGCTCTCACGCTTCTGAAGCCTAGAAGTCTAGAATCAGGGTGTTGGCAGGACCAAGTTCCCCCTGGCACCCGTAAGGGAGTCCTTCCTGGCCACCCGCTGCTTTACTTCCGGCAGTTTTCTGGCAATCTCAGGCATTCCTTGGCTTGCGGACGCATCTCTCCAATCTCTGCCTCTGTCGTCACACAGCCTTCTCCTTCTGTGTGTCTGTCTTCTCACGGCCATCTTCTCATTAGGACACTGAGTCATATTGGATTAGGGGCCCATCCTACTCAAGTTCAACTTTATCTTAACCAGTGCATCTGTAGTGACCCTATTTCCAGATAAGGTTGCATTCTGAGGTACTCTGGGTTAGGATTTGAATGTGTCTTTGTTTTAGTGGGAGCGGGGAGCTCAGTTCAACCCTTGACATCCTCTAAGGAGCTTTCTCTTGTGCCTTGGCTGGTCACCTTGGTTCCTCCGTGGTAGATCCCCTGGGAGATAGATTCCCCAGACCCCTGGGCTCTGAGGGTCAGCCCACTGCTGCCGCTCTTGTCCAACATGCACCCTGACCCACGCCTCCGTCCCTGGGGTCCAGTAGTCCCAGATTTCATCTCCATGGATGAGGGTGGGCGGTCCATTGAATGAATGAATGAATGTGCTTCAGCCCAGTCTGAAAGGGCTGGTGACACGATGCTTGCTTTTATTTATATTCTCACTCAGCGGCAAAGGAACAGACCTCGGTGAGTCGCGCTTTTGCTGTGTCCTCTTTTGGCTTTACCTGTGAAGTGATGAAGGTTTTGAGCAGGCTCAGGGGGATGCTCTCCCTGGCCCCCAGCCCCACTTTACGCCCCCCAGCCCAGGCCTCGCCCGTGAGGTAATAGTCCTGACCTCGGAGAGGGATGAAATGCAGCATATGTCAGCCTGGACCCGGGAATGTGGGAACCCCGTGTCTGGAAGGTTCTTCCTGACTCTCCGAGGGCATGCCTCGGCGGCCTCATTTCTCTCCTGTCACTGACTACCCTCTCAAGAACATACTGTCCACGCCCATCCTGTTAACCAGCTGGGGCAGAAGGTTGGTGGGAGACCTTCAGTCTCCCCGACTTCCTCGGTTTACCTACGCGCCAGCACCGAGCGTAGCGCCTGGCACGCAGTAGCTACTCAATAAATGTTTGCAGAATGCCGGGGTGGAGGGTTGCTGGGTCAGAGCGAGGCCCTGGCACGGGGGTCAGACATCCTTCCCTGCAGCCAGGGGGCTCCACTGGCAGGGCTGGGCAGTAATGGGATTCCCACAACCGGGTCCTGTGTTGTGGCTCCCATGTCACTCCAAATGAATTTGCCAGATTCAACGGTCGTGATTCATAAAGAGGCCCATTGGGACAGGTGTCCCAGGGTACCTAGGGCCTGGGAGGCAGAGTAATGATTCATCTCTAACAGCCACTCTTCAATGAGCACTTACTATGTGCCAGGCCAACTGAATCCCCATGACTGGACGGTCCTGGGAAGTAGGTACCATTATCCGCATTTCACAGGCGAAGAAACTGTGGGAAGGAGACGTAAACCAGCCTGTGAAGTGGTAGAGCCAACATTTTAAATGTGATTCTTTGGGCTTGTTCGTTCCCAGGAACCCACCTCCATCTTGAGTGGTATATGCCCAGCTGCCCATCGGGATGTTACAGTCCACACCTGTGCTGTTATCTGTAGCTCATAACCAGGAGAGAGGGAAGATGCAGGGGAGGGTGGGGACCCTCGTGGGAGTTTGCACGGAAGCTCCCACTTACAGTCCCAGACTGACAGGCTGCCAGGAGCTGCCCGTTTCCAGGAAATGGGCATCTGGGTTGGTAAAGCCACTCCTGGGTTCCTCCAGCACCCCTGCACCGAGCAGCCTGTACCGTCAGCTGAGCCCTCTCCCTCTCCTATACTTAACATTTAACTGTGGGCCTCTGTCCCAGGAGGCTCACCAGTGGGTCGTCCTCCCTCTCAGCGGTCACACTGACCGCTGGGATCCTACTGCCCCTTTTCCTAACACCCAGAATATGAAGGATTTCCCGTCATGGGGTGAGATGGCTGCTGTCCCTCTATTGAGGGCCAAATTGGAGGAAATGGGCTTTGCCTGGAGCTTGCCTGATCCAGGTTGGCCCCCGATCAACACAGTTTACCAATTGTGTTGCATAGACCTTTAATTCCATAGCAGACTAGATGGACGTTGCATTATTGGAAGGGTCCTGGGACAAATAAGCATCGGAAATGCTTAGGCAGAACAAGGTTGGACTTAATTCTTGATTGCAGGGCTTACCAGAGCTTTTAAGACACTACCATGTAGTTAAACCTGTAAAAGGCCACCAGCAGGCTGCTCTCCTTAAGCTTCCCCAGGCTGGTTTCTGAATCCCCAACAAGATGAACCTCTGTGAATTCAACTCAACATCTTACACGGTATTCTGAGAGCAGGTGCCAGCCCACAGAAGAGAACAGCTGACCCGCAGCATTTACCCACCACCTGCTAGGAGCCAGGACAGGTAGATGGACCCCGTCCAGCCCCACCTCCCCTGGAGGCTGGCACTGTGAGCAATGAACCTAGAAGCTGAACAAGATGCATTAGGCAGAGAGATGTGGCTGCTCCTGAGCCCCAGACAACTTGAACCTTGCCCCTGCCACCTCACATTCCCCACCCAGGCCTGCTGAAGGAAGACCCCGTTCTGTGCAAGAGGACAGTGTGGTTCCATGCACAAGGACACCACAAAGGAAAATTCCGGCTGATCGTGTCTTCCAATGGAGGGGTCAAATGTGCTGTGTGTCGGTGACTTCCCCAACATACCATGGTTCAGAGACTAACAGAGGACATCATACCCTCATAGGGGCCAGCTAGGTCTTGACCTGAATTTTTATCTTCAGCCAGGTCACTGCAGTGAAGATCTAGAATGATCTATATTTAGAAGATCTAGAAGGATGACCTAGTCCAAGGAGTACAAATATGTGACATTTCTGCTACCACTGCCCCTCCTGTACTCTTGGCAGACATTGCTAATCAATCACAGCATGCCTTGCCACTTCACGTGGATGCGAGTAGCCAGCCTGATCTCATGCCTCTCCTTTCACAGGAGAAAACTCAGGCCCAGAGAAAAGAAGGTAAACTCTTCCAAGCTAGGTCCCTTCTTAGAGGCAGAGGTAGATTTAGAACTAAGGCCTCAGAAACTTCCAGAAGCCTAATCATTTGACGTCTTGTCTGTAACTGGTAGATGGTGTCGAAGGGCCCCGCAGAGCTTTATTATCAGTCAGGCAACTTGGAAAATACCGAAAGAAAGATTCTGTCTGTAACACCTTGCGTATGATCCTGTGTGGTAATGTGTTTGCTTGGAGAGAAATCATTTATCTTCCAGGGAACAGCTTCCCCTCAAGGCCTGACTGCCACCCCCAGCCTCGTACCAGGGGCTGGAAGGCCCGGGGACCTTAAGGAAATACAGTGTGTACGTGAGTGGGAGGGATGTTTCTTCACTTGAGGCAGTTTGTAAAAGTTTCTGTGGTTCACTCTGGACATCTCTGAAGATACAGGATGTTGCCTATAGAGGGGCGGAAAGGAAACCTGACTCCAGTTGTTTTTTGGTTTCTTCCCTGTGTGGAAGGCTCAAAATCGAGTTTTCACCCAGATAAAATTCCCTGGGGCCCTAGTGGACCACCAGCTCTACTCCTGAGCTCTTGAAAGGCTTTTAATAACCAGCTTGGTGGCTGAGAGTACTTTCCATCTGCTACCTCTTCCTTTCCTTCCTCCCTTTATCTTCCACCACCACCGACTCCTACCAGATAACATCTCCCCTGGACCGTGAACAGAGGAGAAAGTTACACAATAGTAGCGATGAAAAATAACCGCCATGTATTTAGCTTAAATTAGCTCAGAAGAACAGCTCCCTCCCTCCACTGACTGGGCAGCCATTGTTTATGCCAACATGCTATTTGCATCCTGCCTTCTTAGATTTGAAAGTCTAATGATTAAAAACAAATCTTAGTTTTTCTTTTCCACCACTTAAGAAAAAAAGACCAGCTTGGCTAGTTCTTCTAGTTTAAAATTACCCTGACCTCCAGCACTTAGAGTGAGAATTTTGGAAAGACTGGTGCCAGGATAGCAGGGAAAAAAAACACAGGCAGACAGGAGGAGGCAGAGAAGCCTGTTCTGAAGTGGTGAGCAATGGGCTGGTCAAGGTGGGAGATGAGCTTTTGATGGATGCCGACGGCTGGGTCAGTTCAGAATTCTGTGGGGTTATTTCTTCATCCGCCATGTATTCGGTGGGTTATTTATTGAGCATCTACTACATTTGTAGACCCTGGGCATTCAGTGATGAGGGAAACAAAGTCTCCCCGTTCTGAAGCTTAGAGGCCAGTGGAGGAGATAGACAAGAATCTGGCCAACAACAATCTATAAATTACCACTCACATAGCCCCCGAATGGGGGACCAGTAACATGAGATGTGGGGAGGGGAGACCACTGTGGAGGGAGCAGTTGGCAAAGGTCTTTCCTAGGAGGTGAGATTTCAGATGAGATCTAAAGTACGAGAAGGAGGAAGAGATGACAGTTCTAGGTCAGGATCTCCCAGCCTCAGCACTGTTGATATTTGGGACCAGATCATTTGTGTTGTGGGCAGGGCATCCGGTGCCCTGTTGCATGTTGAGCAGCATCCCTGGCCTCCATCCACTAGATGCTGGTAGCACCCCCCTTTCCTGCCACCCCTGAGTTGTGACAACCAAAGATGTCTCGGACATTGCAAATGTCCCCTGGCGGGTAGAATCACCCTCCGCCCCCCCCATTTGAAAACACCATTCTAGGCTGAGGCATGGCAGGAGGCCGGAGGGGATGGACAGGGTGGACAGTGGATGAACTGGGCTTGGGGCCGGGTAATAGGAGCATCTCAAAGGTCTCCTAAGGGCAGCGGGAAAGCACTGGGAGCTTTTAAGGGGTACAGTGTCACCATCTGATTCTCGCTCGTTTGAGCCAAGGCATGAGGTCTTGAGTACACTGTCACCAGCCACATCACTAGGACCCACATCCAGCCTCCTGCCGTCTGCAACCTTTCATGAAAGAAAAAAGGAAATCAGACAGAGGTAAACAGGAAAACTCAAGGTGGGGCCTCCTTCAGTAACTGTGGCACGGAAGTCGGTTTTAAAGCAATATTTAGCATCTTCAATGGTTGGAAGGCTGCCTAGGCGAGGAGGAAGTTGACTTGCCTGGCACCATCTACATGGACAAGGCAAGGTCTACAATCCCAGCTCATGGGCTAGGAAGTGAGCCACAGGTCACCCACCCGGTGCCTGGCTCTCCCTGCCACATCCACCCTCATTCCTTCTGCGGTCGCCCGCTCCATCCTCTTACTGAAGTAAAGCCTCTTATTGAACAGAAATCTTACCATTTGCATCAGGCAACCCCAGAGCTGCTCTCAGGGGCTACTCAGGGAAGTCCCCTCTGTCTTCCCCAGGAAGGAGAGTCTCCAGATATCCGGGGGCCCTCTCCACCCTCCTTCCAATCCCTAGTTAAGTGTGGAGAAGAGAGTTATGAGAGCTACCTCTTGTGGGGATGAAGCAATAAAACGGACGGTGTGGACGAGAGGTGGCTGTTCAGTCCCATCCCGCGTGGCTGATTTGGGGATGGAGGCAGGCAGTGGGTGTGGACGAGCTCTGTAGGTCCCGCTGCTTCACCCCTACAGTCAGATCCTGGGGGTTACGGCAGTCCCAGGATGGGGGGAATGAGGAAGTCCGGCATCGCAAAGGACTGGGGCTGGGAAAGTTGTTTTGGGAATTGGGGACACTCAGTCCAGCACCTCCCAAGAAGGATGCTGAGTCGACTGGAGTGCCGTTCCCTGGTGGGCCAACCTCTCCCCCCACCCCGAGCCCCGCCCGGGTTGGGGCAGTGGCAGCTTAAGTGCGTCCCGGACAATGAATGCAATGCATTGGTCCTCCAAGATTGTAGCCATTTTCTGTTTATTTTCTATCTGTGTTGCTGCTACAACTACTAATGAAACGGGTACATATAAACTCGTGTCAGTTCACGTGCCTGCTGTGTAGACATCAGGCTGCCCTAATGTACTTGTCCTGCCACACCAAGGACCTCCCACCCCCGCCCACCTGCCACGGAGTGCCGCCTCAGCGCCCCTGCAAATCCCAGCAGCCAGCTGGGTGCTGGCCCGGCTGGGCCATTAAGGGAGGGGCCGTGGCTAGCATGGGAGCCCTTGGCCAGGCCTGAGCACAACTGTGAGATGCCTGAACGCTCTTCCCGGTTCCTCCCTACTCTTTCTCGTCAGACTTTCTTCCACCGAGGCCCTGGTGCCCCCCCACCCCAGGGAATGCCGTAGATTGTTGTTTCCCTTCCTCCATGCACACACCCTGGCCTTGCTGTCCAGAATATAAAGCGCCAGGCCTCGGAGCACAGAGGTTGGATGTCACCCAACCTTCTGTGCTCACCCAAGCTTCTCTGACTCCCCTTCCCTAGCTGTCGTCCAGTTGGTGGCCTTTATCCCACCATGGGCTCCCCAAATCCCCGTGGGCTCCCATATCCCATGGGCATCGCTTCCACATCACGGTCTCCTAGAACCGCTGTAGCTCCTACCTTGTGGCCCTTTGGTGGATCTAAAATGCCTCCCACTGGGCAGCTGAAGTAGTCGAAGAAAGTCTCCCCGTATTTGAGTCTGTCATACAGAGTGAAGGAAGTCAGAAAGAGAGAAACAAATACCGTATGCTAACGCATATATATGGAATCTAAAAAAAAAAAAAAAGTTCTAATGAACCTAGGAGCAGGACAGGAATAAAGAGGTAGCCGTAGAGAATGGACTTGAGGACACGAGTGAGTGGGGAGGGGGAAGCTGAGGCAAGTGAGGGCAGCATCAACATACATACACTACAGAATGTAAAACAGATAGCTGGTGGGAAGCAGCCACAGAGCACAGGGAGATGAGCTCCGTGCTTTGTTTTTTGTTGTTTTTTTTTAACATCTTTATTGGGGTATAATTGCTTTACAATGGTGTGTTAGTTTCTGCTTTATAACAAAGTGAGTCAGTTATACATATACATATATCCCCGTATCTCTTCCCTCTTGCGTCTCCCTCCCACCCTCCCTATCCTACCCCTCCAGGCGGTCACAAAGCACCAAGCTGATCTCCCTGTGCGATGCAGCTGCTTCCCACTAGCTATCTACCTTACGTTTGGTAGTGTATATATGTCCATGCCTCTCTCGCGCTTTGTCAAAGCTCACCCTTCCCCCTTCCCGTGTCCTCAAGTCCATTCTCTAGTAGGTCTGTGTCGTTATTCCTGTCTTACCCCTAGGTTCTTCATGACATTTTTTTTCTTAAATTCCATATATATGTGTTAGCATACGGTATTTGTCTTTCTCTTTCTGACTTACTTCACTCTGTATGACAGACTCTAGGTCTCTCCACCTCATTACAAATAGCTCAATTTCGTTTCTTTTTATGGCTGAGTAATATTCCATTGTATATATGTGCCACATCTTCTTTATCCATTCGAGCTCGGTGCTTTGTGTCCGCCTAGAGGGGTGGGGTAGGGAGGGTGGGAGGGAGGCTCAAGAGGGAGGGGATATGGGGACGTGTGTATGCCTATGGCTGATTCGCTTTGTTTTGCAACAGAAACTAACACAGTGTTGTGAAGCAATTACACTCCAATAAAGATCTATTAAAAAAAAAAAAAAAAGCTCATGTCCCCAACCACACCTGCTACACCCCCAGCAGAGCTCAGACAACATGTATCCCTTCATTCCCCAAGACTTCAGCTCATATACTCATCCAATAAATATTTAGTCAGTTCTTCCTGTGCTTCTGGGAAAAAATGAGGAAGAAAAGTGCCCCCTACCTTCAGGGGGCCTGAGTCCAGTGGATGAGATAGAGAAGTTCTGACAGGTGTCCTGAAGCCCCAGAGGATCACCCATCCCCAACAAGTGCCCTCAGGAGAAGTTTCTCAGAGGAGGGGACTCCAGAACCTTGTCTTGAGATTTGAGTCAAATGGGAGTGAGTGGCAGGGAACAGTGTGCAAAGTGGAAGGAATAGCCCATGTGCAGGCTCAGAGGCAAGGTGATGATATATTGAAAGCCTGCCCCTAGGCACTAGCTCTGCCCTCCCTTGATTTCCCCCAACCCTGAGGCGAGACCCTGGGAAATTCCACCCCCAAACAGAAGGTGCCCTGGCTCAGATGTGGAGACCTTGACTTCTCCCCCAACATCATGCCTGGTCCAGCTTATTGGCCTTGTCCTGGGAAAGAAGATGTCTCAGGTGGGTTTGTGCTTGCTGGATCAGGCCAGTACTTAGGCTGCCTCGGACTCTCTCTGCATCTCTCTCTCTCTCTCTCAGGCTCTATTGCTGCCTGCCTCCACACAATGTCTCTGTTTCTTAGTGCCCTTGCATTGGGTAGGACTCATGGATATCACTTCTATAGATGGATTGGCCATCAGCCCTTCTCTTTAAGGCATTTTCCTCCCTGTCTTTGCTTCTGCTTCACTCTCCCTCTACCTCCTCTTGCGACCTGTGTCTCTGCTCTCTGAGGCCCACATGTCTGTCTTGCCACACCAGAAAACCTCCCTCACCATGGCCTCTTTTCTGGAGAGTTTATGTCCCCCTGTTCATAGGCCACTGGACTGTTGAGGTCAAGGACATGCATGAACATGGAAATTTATTGATGGAAAGACCCTACTCTAAGGGTCTCCAACTAAACATGACAGGTGTGATGGGCAAAATACTGGTTTGTTACCAAGTGGCTTAAGAAGATGTAGAGGTCATAGTGGGCCATGGGCCAAGTCTGCAATGCAGCCTAAAGTGTGGAGAAAATGTATCAACCCTCTTGGTGGGATGGTGTGTGCCATTGTCGCTATAAATATGTGTCAGGGCTTGAAGGATGGGCAACTTAGTATCTTTGCCGACCATAGGACTCCCAGGTGTGTGTGTGTGTGTGTGTGTGTGTGTTGCTGTAAATTAGCAGGGCTGTTCACCTGCTTCATTGTGACTCAACATGTATTTCATAAGCCACACTCGATCGTGAATAATGACCTCACCATCAATTTCTCAGTGCCAGCGGTTCCCCCAAGCATCCCTTGGATTCTCTTAGCTTCGTGCAGCCCACGAGCGCTTAGTATATCCCTAACCTTCAAGGGTATTGGAGAGAGTACATGAAGTAAGGAATGTCAGTAGCATCACACAATACCTGGCACACTGTAGGTGCTCAGTAAATGTGGTTTCTCTTCTCCATGACCCAACTGTAGCTTTTCCGGGAATTCCACCTCCAGGGGGTTGTTCCTGAAAAGATGAAGGACTGGAATAGAGAGATGGTAGGTGTTACCCATTTTCTTAGATGTTGGTGCCCTGGTGGACATGGGGAGGGATGCCCACATCTCATAAGGGCACACCCCCCCACCGCTGCTGTGGGGGTCAGCATTCATAGGGCAGAGGCTCAACCTTAGGGAGCTGGAGAGCCTCTGGCAATACCAGCACCCTCCAAGGCCCCAAGACAGAAGCCAAGGGTGTGCACTGGGGCCAGATGAGTCTGGTCACACCAGGTGAGTGCCCTTGCCCATGGCTGGGCCAGGGTGAGAACATCCCACTTGGGCGGTCAAGTCCCACCCTCAGCCTTTCATTTCCATCTCCCTGGGCTTTGATCTCGCACTGGGGTCCACTCCACGCACTTACCGCATGACTCATCTGGTTGATTACTCTCAAAGTTACTGACCTTAGGAAAATTCTCAATTGTAAAAAAAGCTTTCTCTATGTAAATTATGCTGTTACTTTTTCTATACCCAAAGTATATATACCTATAAATATTATACATATATATATATATTATATATATATAAAGTCTAACTCTTGTACAGACCGACATGGACCGATGGCCCATGTTTCTTCATGTTTGTTCTGACTGTCGCAGAATGAGTTCATGTACGAAGTTGGCTTCACGTTTTCCTTTTGGGGCCGCTTCTTTCCGTTCCTTGATCTCTCTGTCTTCGTCTATCTTATCTCTGTCTGTCTGTCTCTCATTGCCAATGTCTCATTGCTGGGAAAGAACAGTCGATTCAGATGCCATCCAAGAAAGGAAGGCCAGCTGGATGGCGGGTCCACTGTGTATATTTGTACAGAATCATTTATAAAGTTTTCTACACTTCTCAAAAAGGTATTTCTAACTTGGGCTTTTGGACAGGTTGTGAGCCTCTGAGCCGGCAAGCCTATTGTTTCCTGTGTTTAGTGCAATGTTTAGTGAGAATCCAATGTCTGAATTATTTATGCCAATAAAGAATTTGAGAATCACTGCATCACACTGCTGCCAAAACGGGTCTGAATTCTGTTGTTGTCTGTTGTATAGAAGGAATCTTGAGATGTGACATCAGCCAGTGTCTCAGTCAGCTATTGACACAGTAATGCTGCATAACAAATTTTCCCCCAAACTCCGTGGCTGACGACAACTAGCATTTTTCCTCACGCTCCTGGGTCTGCAGGCCTACGCTGGCTTAAATAAGGGTCCTTTTTAGGCTTCAGGTCAAGATCAAGTCTGCTCCACCCGTCTCCCTGTTTCAGGGCACAGGCTGAAGAAGAAGCTCCCTGGGGCATGCTCTTCCTATGGCAGGTCACCAGAACAGAAGAGCTAAGACAAGCTGCTTGAACACTTTCAAGGCATCATCTCAAACCACATCCACTAACATTCCAGCGGCCAAAGCAAGTCACGTGACCCAGCCTTTCAGTAGGAAGAGGCTGTAAACTCCACCCAGAGTGGGAGGGGGAAGGAAAGTGAATGTTTGCTGAACAGGAGTGCAAACGATCATAACCTGGTCGAGTATTCTTCCATCTTGCCAGACATCGATGTTTTCTCCCTAGGGATGAAGATGGTGGGAATGCACAAGTGCACACACAGGTATGCACACACTGTGTACACACACACACACTGTACACACACACAACTATGACTCTACACGTTGAGCACCTGCTCTGTGTCTGGCCCAGAAAGTATTAAGCATTGTCATTAATCCCCACAACCACCCAATTCCATTTGACAGATGAAGCTGCTGCAGAGGGATGAAGTAACCGGCCCAACCCAAGGTGAAAAGCCAAAGCCCACACTCTCTTGGGCGCGTACACAGCGTGATGGGCTCCTCAGTCACGTGGATTACCAACGCCCACTTTACAAAATGCTTTTATGAAATAAGATCACGTCTCGTCAGGAAAACCAGCCAATGAGGCAGGGACGCTTCAACTCATTCAAAGCAGGAGGGACTGAGAGCTGGGGAAACAAACTACAGAGTAACTCTGACTCAGATTCCCAGCTCCCTCCCTGGAGACCGTGCTGCAGAAAGATAGAAGAGCTGGCCTCCTCTGTCCCAGTAAGTCCTTCCTAGCACACACTCCAGGAGCAAGGGCACGTTGATGGACCTGGAGTCAAATTCTAGCTCTACCACATGCAAGCTGTGTGGCCTTGGGCAAGTCGCCTAGCTTCCCTGAGCCTTCATTTCCATGTCTGTAAAATAGGAATAATTATTGTACCTCTAGCACCGAGCTCCCAGTGTCATGAGGCTTACATGGATTAACCTGGAGCAGTGCCAGCCTCTAGTAAACGCTCTATGGATGTTAGTTGCTAGTGTTAGTATTTGTTACTAGTACAGCGGCGGTGTGGGGCCAGCCTTAGTGAGTAAAAAGCAAGCTCCACTCTGAGTTTCTGCGCCCCAGAGTGCCCCATCTCTGCTGGGAGGTGACTCAGGCCCCAGCCCACCGCCATCGTCTGTCTCAGAGTATATCACCTGGTATATAATGCTCTAAATTTGCTGACCTACCCTCACGAGCACGATTTCTTCCCTCTCATCACGATCAAATGTTGTGGGTGGTACAAGTTGCCCCATTTTACAGAGGGGGAAACTGAGGTTCTGAGAAGCGAAAGTTTCCCATAGCGTCTGAATTTCAGTCCTGGGCTGTGTTACTTAGACCAGCTATGTGACCTGGCTAGACAGTGATGTCAACTGTCAGAGCCTCAAATTCTTTAACTGTAAAACTGGGATAATAATTGCTCTCACTTCCGAGAGCTGTGATCAGGATTAAAAGCAGGTAAAATACTTAACACATTTCCTGACATAAACAACCAATAAACGTTAGATATTTCAAGCCCAGATCTGCCATTTAGCCCTGGGATAGTGTTGACGTGGGAGGAAAGTGTGAGACAGACCAGAAACTTGCATCCGCACCTCTTCTATTTCAAGCAGAAGAGAAGGGGACAGAGTTTTCCCTGGGGCCTGGAACTAACTGACTGTCCCGGTTCTGGCTTGTGGTACTCTGTGGCCGCAGGGCCACCATCAGTCAGGCATAGCAGGCGTTGAGCTGAGTAAGGGAGGCCTTGCAAGTCAACGGAACTGAACAGCTCATTAACCTCTGTGCACAGGCTGCAGGGAAAGTGCCTGGGAGTGAGAAACAACCACAGAGGAGGTCACCCGGCTGCCCCAGTGGCAGGGACAAGGCCTCTCAAACCCTTCTGACCCCTGGGGTCCTCCTCACCTTTGCCCAAACTGAGACCCTTATCTCCTATCTCCCATCAGCCTGTTCCTAGGCACAGTGCCTCTAACAAGCTAAACAAGGGTAAATGCGTTCTTAGACACTTAACAGTGGCTTCAGCCAGTGCCCAGAGTTTTCCTGAAATGTGCTCATGGCAGGCTATTGAGTGTGGTCAAAAAGCAAAGGAGCACTGCATGAAACTAAGTTAGGTGTTGTTTCTTTGCTGCAGGACTTGTCATAGCCTTTAATATGCTCATGTACCTCATAAACTCTCCCAGAGTGGGCTAGAGTGTGTAGGTTTCCCAACTTATTTGGCCCCAGAACCCTTTGTTCACTGTTGCTTAGAGGATTCATATTCCATGGGATGCTTTGAGAAACATTGCTCTCAGCCATGGGAAAAATTTGAAATATATTCTTGGACCCCTTATAGACCATGTAGTTTCAGAGTCCATGTTTCCCAGACCATCAGATGAAAAGGAAAAAAAAATTAGGGAAACTGATATATTGTCTTGGCTTTTTATTTTGTTTTGTGAAAAAACAAAGCAAAATCCAAATAAGAGCTCTCCAACTTCAGCTGTTAGCCTTGACTGACTGGTGCAGAAGTACCAAACCAAACAGCCCTTGCCTTGAAGGAAGATGACCTCCAAGGTGTACCTTACACTCCAGAGTCCCCCGCAGGATCAGCCTGAGGCTGGAACCTAGCCTGAAATGGCTCCTTGCCTGCCTTTTCCCCAACCCACCCCCTTACCCATCACATCTTTAATAAGTGAGTTGCATGTGACTCCTTAGGGTCTGCTTCTGGGAGAACCCAAACTAAGACAGTCACTTGTGCCATTGTCCAAGCCTCAGTTTCCTCAGGCATCATATAGGGATGATAATCGCATCCAGGGAGATGATATGTGGAACCACTTAGCATGGAGGCTAGCTTGTAATTCAAGAAAGGCTGATACTTGCCATTGTTGTTAGGTTATTATTGGAACCTATGCGTCTTCGGGGTTTGCAGCAGCTCTCTCTAGCCCACGAACCCAAGAGATCTTTCTCTACAAGAAAGACTGGCTATTGAGCAATGGCACACCTGTGATGTCCTCACCTGGAAGCTGCAGACCCAGCACCTCCCCCGACCCCACTCCCTGTCAGGAGGTACTCCCAGAACACGGGCTGGAGCGTGAAGCTCTGGCATGAGGTCCCCTCTAGCACTGGGCTCCTTCCCCTCAGACTTTTCATCCAGAAAGAATGAAGCTTCAATGCCTCTAACCAGACCTCTGAGGATTTCAATTTTTTTATTGCTTCCTCTTTTTTTTTTTTTATATCTGACTCCATACCAGCAGCCGTCATGACTATGGGGCAAGGCTTCGGGGGAGAGGGTAGGGAGCTGGTCTGTGATTTTCTTGTTCAGCGCTGTCCGGATTCTGTGTTCTATGTGACATTTTCCAATCTCAATGAGGTTTTTTTTTTTTAAAGGAAAATCAGATCCCACTTAAAGAATAATGGCTAGAAGTTCTTCAAGAAACAAGAAATTGCTAATACCACCTTGACAAGGAGGCAGATGTGAAACATAGCTAAGTGATGTCCCCTAGACATTGAACTGGGGGAAGAGGTGAATTGGCCAGCATCACTCACTAAGGCCAGATTTGCAGTTGTTTTATTACATATTAAATTCAGTCCTCTTAAGGCTGATTTAGTTTTCACTTGCAACATATTTGAAGTGATGTTTGGTTCCATTGCTGCTTTCTCTATCTTGAAGTAAAAACTCAGATCAAAGGACTTAATGTTACTTTCATTACAGCAGGAGATCTGCAACCTCCAGCCCCCAAACCCCATCTGACCAGCCAACTAGTTTTGCACAACCCACAAGATAAGAATGATTCTTATATATATTTTTTATTCTTATATTTTTTAATGGCTGAAAAAATCAGAAGATTCTGTGGCATGAAAATTATATGGAATTCAAATTTCAGTGTCCATAAATAATGTTTTATTGGAACACAGCCACACACACTGTATGGTCTGTGAGGCTAAAAATATTTACTCTCTGGTCCTTTACAGAAATTGTTTGCTGACTTCTGCATTACAGAATTGTCAGCACTCTCTAGGGAAGGAGGAGACAGGTCTGTTTGGAGTGGGACAGTGAGAGGACATCCAGCCACATTGGATTGGGTTTGGGAAGAAGGTTCTTTGCCAGAGGTAAGGGTCCCTCTCTTTTCTGGCTGCCCACACTCTCTTCTCCGTGTGGATATATATATCCCAGCAGTCCTTTCTGCTCCATGACTGTATGATTTGGCCCTGCCCACCCATAGCTGATTGGTTTAGGGATAGACACCTGAGCTAGACTTGGCCAATCAGATGCCCTTCCCTGGGAATTTAAAATTCTGAACTGGGGCTTGCAGGGAGGAATTGAATAGTATTAGGAGCTAATACTACTCCTTATGTGGCTCAAAGAAGGTTCAAGAATTTCTACTGCTGACATCCCCAGAGCAGACTTGGTTTTTGCATTTCCTCGGACTCCTTGGATTCTCCAGGTGCTCTGTATTCTAATCACTTCTTCCCCCTTCCTCCTCTTCTCCCCAAAGCTCAGTTAGAATTTTTTGTTGTTGTTGTTACTTGCAAACCAAACAAACCTGAAGATCTGGTCTCTAGCCCAGATCTCTGCTCATCACTTACGTGATACGATGTCAGGTCTTAATGTTATTTCTTCTTGCAGGGGGGCATTACAAAACGTCCAGAGACATGAGGATGAAGACAGTGACCCTCTAAGTAAATGAGAAAGATCTGAGTGAGAAAAGATGATAGGCTTTATTTTTAATGTAAAAACATTGTATAAACCAATTTCAGGATCAATTTCATTAACGATGTCCTTAACACTAAAATTTTATTAGATAAGTTGTTGAACCTGTTGGTGGCCAAGTTTTTTCGTCATCACCAAATGGCAGTATGACATGACCTTATAAAACTAATGTCAAGATTGCTGTAAGATTGCTGAGAAGCTATGGAAACATAAAGGGAGTTGCACAAGGGAACAGTATCGAGGCAACAGTGGAGAAAAGAGCAAGGGCTTCACAGTGAGCCAGACTTGCGTTGGAATCCTAGCTCTGTTGCTGTGTGACCTTGGGCAGGTTGCTCAACCTCTCTGAGCCTCAGTTTCACCATTCATATAATGGAGACAATACTAGTCTCTGTGCCACAGAGTTATTGTGAGGATTAAATGATATAATACAGGTTAAGCCATTTAACACTGGGCCAGGCACATAGTTAGCCCTCAATAACTGATAGCTACTGTTACCAGTTTTATGATAGATCACCCAGAGAAAGGTCAATGCTATTTCAAGGTAGCAGGCACCCTTCATCCCCATTTCTCACAGTTTAGACAATCCTGTGGGCTCCACCTCCCCCTGCCCCCAACTCAAGTCTGTGGTCTGCCTGGTTCTATCTACCCTTCACTTCCCTTTTCATCTTCCCATCAAAGGTTGACTTTCAAGATGAAAGGCTTTTGCTGGAATGAGTTTGCAGCCTTCCAGCACCTCTGAAAGAGCAGGCTCCTTCTGAGGGTTGAGGCTTTCAGGGCCCTCCTCATCCCAGTAAATTGTATCAAGATATTTGCACTTCAAATGGCCCCACCCTAGTCCCCTCAGAGGCTTCTCTCCTGGGCGTTGGGGCAGTTTCCTCACACCCACATCAGTACCCTGAATACTCTAGAGGGACCTCCACACACTATCTTTACAGCCCCTCCAGCCTGGTAAACTAGGCACCAGGCGGTATAGGACTTGCCCCGGGCCAGGAGCTTAGACTTCATGCCCGCAATAACGCTGGGAAGCTGTGCTGTCTGATACCATAGCCGCTAGCCACGTGTGGTTATTTAAATTTAAATTGAGTTAAAATTAAAATTTGAAAATCAATTCCGACATCGGACCTGCCACATTTCACGTGCTTGATAGCCACGTGTGGGTAGAGGTTACCACCTTAGTGCCCACATGGCCATCATGGCAGAAAGTTCCACTGAGCGGTGCTGCACCAGGTGAAACTGTCATCACCCCCACTTTCCAGACAGATGACGAAACTGAGGCTCAGAGTCATGCAGCTGTGTAGTTAAGCCAGGATTTACGCCAGGCCTCTGATCCCAAGCCACCAGACCGCACCACTTCTCCTACCAGTGCCTGGCACTGGGGCTGGGCTCCAAGGACAAAAGACGGATGAACTTGGAGGACAGAGAGATGAGTAATGAAAAACAGTACCATGTGGCAGCCCACAGGATCTGTGGGCCCAGGGATGCCTTACCCACTGAGCTGAGAATATCCATCTCCTGTCTTCATTCCCTCCACCAACAAAACTTCCCAGAATGGCGTTGCCCAATACAGAAGCCACAGGCTACGTTTAGTTATTTGAGCCCTTGAAATGTGATGAGTCTAAATGGAGATGTATGTGTAAAATACACACTGGATTTCTAAGATGTTCCCAAAAAAAACACCCAGAAAGAGTGTAAACTATCTGCTTAATAATTTTGTATAATGGTTACATCTTGACATGATCCTTTTCGACTAGACTGAGTTAAACAAAATAATTACTATAATTAATTTCTCCTGTTTCTTTTCACCTTTTTAACGTGGCTATTAGAAAACTTATAATTAGCTCTGTGGCTCTCAGCGTATTTCTCCCAGCTGTTGCTGCTCTCGAAGGCCTACTGGGTGTCAGTCCCTGCGCTCTGCAAACGGCCGCAGGGTGGAACCAGAAGAGAATTCAGCTCCAGGCTGACAGCAGATGCCTGTGGGAGCCCAGACGAGGAACATGCTGCTCTGAGACTGGTCTCCGCAGCCGGTACCCAAGCTCTGAGTGTTCGCCGGCCCTGCCTTCTGCACAGGGACGGCTGAAAATCTGCACACCCAGGGCTGCGTGCGCAGACCTGGGGCCGTAAGCAAGCAACTAACATTTTCTGTTTCCTCATCTGTAAAATGAAAATAATTACCCCTGCCTCCTGGAGTTATTTTAGAGATGAAGTAAATTAATGAATGCCAAGTGCATGTCCCATAGCAGGTGCTTAATATATGACTGCGGTTAGCAACGAGGGGTGCTGTTGCTTCCCCAGGGCATTTGGCGATGTCTGGAAACATTTGGGGTATCACATCTAGACGGGGGAGGTTGCTATTGGTGTTTAATGGGCGGAGCCCAGACATGTTGCTAAACCTCCAACAGTGCACAGGAGAGCCGTCACCCCCACCCCAAACAATTACCCAATAGCGGTGAGGTTGAGAAACCCTGGTATACGGCAATGGCTGTCGTTGCTAGTAATAGAAACACCTGTGAAAATTACCTAATTAAAGGTACAGTCACGAGATGGTAGACTCCATGAAGGCAGGGATATTTTGGTCATCGTTGTATCTCCAGTACCTAGAGCAGTGCCTGGCACATAGTAGGTGCTCAGGAAATATTTGTCGAATGAAGAATGAATGAAATGGCAGGGCTCCTCATCGTCAAAGGCTCAAATGCTCAAAGTAAGAAAAGGCATTGTAGATGATCGTTGCGATCTGTACTTTTATTAATATAAGAAACGTTTGCTGAGCACCTACTGTGTGCCATGCTCTGTGCTTGGGTACTGGGGGTTTAATGGTATGGATGGAACAGAGGAGGTGGAGCTCAGTCTTATGGGCATGTTGGACAAATGAACAGGTCATTCTGGCACCAAGTGGTAAGTGCTGGGGCAGGGGTGAGCCCCAGGGCTGGGGAGCTCAGGGGAAGCACCTGCCTAGGGTGGAAGAGGGACTCAGAAAAAGCTTCCAAGAGAAGGTGATGTCCAACATTAGGCCTGGAGGAGGAGGAAAAATCAACTAGCTTTTTTAGAACATCTCCCCATTTCTGGAGTCCCCTTTACAGCATCCTGCTGGAATCCTTTGACTGACGAGGAGCTCATTCCCTCACAAGGCAGCCCACTCTGTGATTTCTCACTGCTTCTTACTAGAATATTCTCACCACCAGGGGCTAGGGTGCAGTCACCTGACCTCAGAGCCCTTCCTTTGTCATCCTGAGGCCCCAGTCTGTACCCCAGACACCTGTCCCATGTCTGGCTCAGGAGGGCCCCATGGCTGACAGCCCAGCCAGCTGCCTGCTTCCTTCCCAGCCTGACAAGCCAGGCCGGCTGAATCACGGGCTTAGCTTCTCCCAACCCATGTGGGATCTGGGCCTGGGCCAGGGGGATCAGCTCCCTGCCAGAGTGCCCGTAAGTCAGACCAAAATGAGCCCATGAGCCTCACTGAGGATTCGACCTAAGAACATTCTGGAATGGCATGCTCCACCTTGGAGCTCCCTGAGGGGCAGACCCAGCAGACAGGCATGTTATTCTACCAGTGAAGAAACCGAGGCACACAGTGGTTGGGGGCGGTGAACCTGTCCTGCCTGAGAATGGTATTATAATAATTATTATTGCTGTGGATTGTCATGGTTAATTATAAGAAATTGTCAGGTCCATGTGGACAGGGACCCGTATGCACTGTTCACTGCTATATGCTCAGTGCCTGTAACAGTACGTGGCACATAGTAGGTGCTCAATTTCTTTTGTTAAATAAGTGCGTGGACAATAATAGCTACTTCTGTTTTTGGAGGACGTTCTACAAGGAATTACATATATATTTGTTTTTTAATTTACTGTCTGTGTCCATCACCAGGACACAGACTGACTCTATTTTGTCCACCATTATGTGCCCAGCACGATGACACACACATAGTAGGTGCTCAATAAATGTTATTGAGTAAAGAGGCTGGTGCTGGGCGTTTTCTCATTTAATGTCACTCAGCCCAGGCAGGGAGGCGGTGCTCTTTAGCACATCTTCGAGATGAGAAATTGAGCCCTGGAGCAGGGACGTGACCTCTGAAGGTCACCCAGTTGGTGAGGAAGAGCCAGGGTTTGAACCCACATCTGTGAGTTGGCAGAGACTGAGTGTGCTCTTAACTGCTGGGTCCTGCTGCCCCTGGCAGTGAGGGGAGAGGGCAGGGGTGGGGGCCTCTGAGAAGGGGTACTGAGGCAGAATAAGGACCACTTCAGCACTCCCCAATCCTGCCTTGTGTGTCCCAGTCACAAAACCCTTTCAACATGGCGTCTCATTCGGTGTTCACTGCAGCTTCAGCAAAGCCCAGAGAGGAAGAGTAACTTGCTCAAGGTCACACAGCAAGTTCAGCACAGGTCTTCTGAGTCTATGTCCAATGTTCTTTCCCCTAAACCCCAGTTACGGCTCAAACTCGGAGCCCTAATATAAGCAGGGACGCATGCGGTATAGGAGAGAAAGCTTATGTTTCAGCATAAACACAGACTTTGTTCTTCCAGGCAGCCTGGCCCAATACGACTGGTGGCAAATCCAAATTGCACACTTTGCTGTATGACCTTGAGATCTGGCTGCCTGTCTCTGAGCCTCAATTTCCCTGTCTAAGAAATGATGCCTTACTTTGCAGGGAGTGGTTAAAATCCCTGACGTGGTGTCTCTCCTGCTGTGTGATCTTAGGAAAGAAACTTAGCTTCTCTGAGCCTCGGTTTTTTCACCTACTAGGTGGAGTTAATAAATATCCATCTCTCAGGGCCCGAGAGAGTTCACAGGGTACCGCGAGGACACTGTGCAGGGCCTGGCACGTACTAAGTGTTCAATAAAAATGTTTCGGGGGGTGGGGGTCCTTTGGGAGCACAGTGGGTGGCCCTCCTCAGGATCCTGCGGACCCAGCCTGGCCACTGCAGACCCAGCACACACACTCCCGGCTGCCCCCGGACAGCTGGGGGGAAACCTGAGCCACCCTCCTCCTGGACAGACGCTGTCACTGCTGCTGCCACCTCTGAAATGAAAGAGAGGTCAGAGCCTAGGGGAGCGGGGCTGGGTGTGCAGTGGAGGCGGCCGGCCCGAGAGGAGGGGAGGGGTGGCCGGCGGCTGCCTGACCGCCCCGGTCTCTCCAGGGGAGGCCTGAACCGGCCGGGCCTGGGTGCAGCCCCCCTGCCCTGGCTTCAGCCTCCCAGCCTGCCCCTGGGGAGGGGCCACCTGGTGTCAATTAAGGCCCAGCCACGCGGCTCGCACCACGCCAGGCGGCTGATTAGTGCCGCTGGCCTCTCCAGATGGGGAGCCCGGCCTGAGAGGGGCGCCTGCCACCACGCCAGGGGGAGGCCTCGCCAGAGCTGGTGAGTACCCGGGCGGGGGCTCTGCTCCCCGGGGAAGGCGGGCCTGGGGAGCCCGGCGTGGCCGTGGTGGGGAGGGGGCTCGCCGCGGGCTTTGCTCTCTTGCCTCGGTCTGACCTGCCGGGTAGCCCAGGGGACCAAATGCCGGCCTGGTGTCCTTCCCCCCGGGTCGTGCAGCTGCAGGGGCCACCCCCGGGCTATGGCTGAAGGGGACCTGACAGGTGAACGAAGGGCCAGGTGGCCCAGACGGAGACTTTAGGGTCCCAGCGCTCTGCTCGTCACCCTGGAAAAACTGGCTGTCTGTGCCGGCCCGTCTGGGCACCTAAGGCCGCCTTCCTCCAGACTGCCTGCTTGTGATCCCGGGAGGCCCCGTTTGGTCGGCGGGCATGAGACCCCTGCAGGAAGCCAGCATGGGGAGCCTGCTGCAGCCAGTGCCGGAGCTCGGGGGGAGGCCTCTGGCTTCAGAGTGCCACATGGCCTGGAGCACGGCTGGCGGCAAACAGGGCCCTGGTCTAGGACCCGTGGATGCCCGTCCAGCGTGCAGGCCGCGCTGCTCTGCAGGGTCTGAGCCTCCCCCTGGTTCCCAGTGGGGAGTCAGTCCCAGTAGCGGCAGAGGAGGGGGCAGCTGCCTACCCATGGCACAGACTGGGGGTCAGAGAGAGGCACAGCTCTCGTACCTGCAAGCAATGTGGTGACGTGTGACTTGTCTCTGAGCCCACGCTATGAACTGTGGGCCCCAGTTCCTGGCTAAGAGGTGTTCTGTTATCCATGAAAGGGGTCCCTTGTGACAGATGGCATTATCTTTGGGTGGGACCACTGAGTGGTCTATGGCAACCGCGGCTTGGGGCGGAGGCAACGTGTGTTTGAGACAGGATGGCGGGCGCTGGAGGGATAGAGCCATGCTGCGTGCCTGTCCACGTGCTCGTGCCACGTGGGGTGCATTTAGGAGGTGGGCAGAATCACCTGTGTGAACCACTGGAGCCCGTTCTGGACATGGGCTCCAGCACGTAGGCTTGGGAGGAAGGATGAGTTGTGGGCAGAGAGCCCTGTGGTCAGCGGGGCACAGTCACATGTCCCCATCTGTGTCTGCGTGTGTGGTTGTATTGATGTCACGGCTGTGTAGACGGGGGCTCCTTGGCAGTGTCCCTGGGTGGTTGCAGTCTGTTTTGCCAGCTCAGTCCGTCCTGGGGGAGGTAGGGGATGTTTCCTGAGGGCAGCACCCACGAGCTCCCTGACGAGCCAGCTAGATGGTCTCCCCTATTGTGCACCCCGGGGAGCTGAACTTGCTGCCTCTCAGACCCCATTCCCACCGAGCTGAGGCCAAGCCAGGCTGGAACATTGTCTGTGGGTCTGGGGTGAGTGGGGAAGGGGGTGGGGCAACCACAGCTGAAGCTCAGTTGCTTTCTGGGAAATACTGGATCTAGTTCATTTCCTCCATAAATATTTATCACGGGCCTCCCCCAGGCTAGAACCTGAGCTCTGCACCGGGACTGTGAGAGTGACCCTAGCATTCATTCATTCACTCAGATATATTGATTGATAGACACTATAGTAGGTGCTGAAATTTCCTGGTAGGTTTCCAATCCATTCCTTCCTTTATTCCTTCATGCATCCCGCAATATTTATGGAGCATCCGCTATGTACCCAGCACTGTTAGCGGCGGCAGTTACAGTGGCAAATCTGGGAAATGAGAAATCATCGTCTCTTCCAACTTTCCTTGCTGTCTGTACACAGTGAGCCTGGGTGTGGCAGAAAGCCAGATGCCTAGGAAGCAGAAGAACACTGGGGTCCTCCTCTGGTCCCTTTGCAGCAGGGCGTAAGGGCCCCATTTAGCCACGCAGCTGCCGCTTGGAACGTCCCCAGTGTCTACCTGGAATTAGTGACTTTCACCAGAGCCCAGTGATCATGACAATGACGTACCCTCTTAGGTCTCTGGGAAATATCCACACCAGACAGGATGCGCTTTACACACATCCATGGTTTAGCTTCCTTTTCCAGAGGAAATTGTGATAATTTTGACGATTAATTACCAGTGTGCCTAAAGCACTTGCTCAGGTCATTAATAAACACTAGAAGGTACCACTTATTTGCCGTGAGCCAGGCACAGGGCTTAGCATAGACATGATTCATCTTTTGGAATTCTTGCCCCAGTCTGATGGTAGCCCTGTCACTTCCCCATTTTACAGCCACAGAAACTGAGGGTACGAGGGGCTTCATAACCTGCCCAAGGCCTTTCATTTCTTTTCTTTTCTTTTTTTTTTCTTTTCTTTTCTTTTTCTTTGGCTGCGCCATGCAGCTTCCAGGATCTTAGCTCCCCGACCGGGGATTGAACCCAGGCCCACCAGTGAAAGCGCCGGGTCCTAACCCCTGGACCGCCAGGGAATTCCCTGCACAAGGCCTTTCCCACACCAAAGCCTGAGCTTTCAACCTCTCGGCTAGAGCCCTTAAGGAGTTCCCGTCTAGATGGGGACGTGAGCAGAACGTCTACAAACAAAACTTGAGTGGGTCAGCGTGAGAGAGGATGTGCCCCACTCAAGGGGGCGGGGCAGTTAGAAAATGCCAGACAGCAAAGGGCTTCCTCGTCTTTGTAACCACAGAGCACTTTTGTCCAAACAAAACCTCATGGAAGTAGCGCAGAGCAGAGCTGTCCTGGGTGAATCAAGGGTATGGGTCTGACCCAGCACAGCGCAGGCTCCGCTCTGCTCCCCTGCCCTTGAGGGGGGGCCCGTGGTCCCTCAGTGAAACCCTGAGGTGTGCGGGTAGCTGGCAAAGCACTTTGGTATGAGGTAAAAGCCAGCCAGGGCGACCATGGCCCGTGAGGATACCTGGCAGGTGAGGGCCGAGGTGGCCTTGAAGGTGGCGAAACCAGACGTCTGGGCAGAGAGAAGATGAGGCAGTCATTCATTGATTCATTCATTGATTCACTCACTCAGCAAATACTAAGCTCCTACTCTGGGCCAGGCACTGGTCAAGGCACAAGGGTTCGAGTGGGGATGATGATAAATCACGCTGCTTCCCTTGTCCGAGAGCTGATTCTCTGCACGGCCTGACCGAGGAGGCCCACGGGATCAGCACAGAGCCTTGGCATGGAGGGCAGGAGAAATGGCTCGTTCCTTCAGTAGCACGGGAATCTCCCACTGTCCACCTGGCCTTGGTCTTGGCACTGGGGTTACAACGATTAACAGGTGGAGGGAGCGCTTTCTAGAAAGGGAGAGGGAGGGACACAGGAGAGGGCAGCGGAAGGGGCTTAATGAGCCTGGGGGCTCCGCTGATCCCGTGGGAGGCTCTTTATCATGAGTTGCACCGCAAAGTGGATCCCACCTTGAGGTAAGGGGGCAAGCCTTTGGGA